>NC_072387.2:121690704-122890704 GCF_028885625.2 Pongo pygmaeus | reverse complement strand
TACCCAGCAGGGTCCAGGCCTCCTGTGACCTTCTCAAAGACCAGTGTCTGTTGACTGAGAACAGGGAAGTTGGACGGGACGCTGTTCATCGCCCAGCAGGAAAACAAAGGTAGAACCAGGGGGAATCACCTTCTTTCGTGGTTTCAAAATAAATACTTGCATGATGCGGCACTTCCACTTCTGGGGAGGCAACCCCAAGGCCTGAAAGCCGGGGCCTGCACAGGCATTTGCACACTGTGTTCATAGGCGCGTTATTCACAATAGCAGAGGCGGCTGTGACCCAAACGTCCGTGGATGAATGTGTGAAGAAACAAATGTGGTCCACCCACACCATGGAATATCACTCAGCCTTCAAAAGGAAGGAAATTGTGTCACACGGTACAACACAGATGAACCTCAGAACGTTATGCCCAGTGTAATAACCTCCAGTTACATGAGGTCCCTAGAGTTGTCAATTTCATAGAGAAAGAAAGTAGGATGGTGGGTGTCGGGCTGGGGGCAGGGGTGTTGGATACAGTGAGTTCCTCTTCAAAGGTTCCACTTGTTCAGCTCCCTCATCTTTGTCCTCTGTGCTCAAAGCCTGACTTCCTTGCCTCCTTGCCCCTAGTTACGGCAAACAACCTTCCTGCCCTTCCCAATCTCTAACCCACTTCCATTCCCAATCTGTAACAGCCCACATCTATTCCTTATTTGGTGCCTTTAGTTCTGAAACTGCTCTTCCCACCGCTGTAGCCCCCACCCCTGCTCCATTTGAAGTAGCCAATCAGGATCAGCTGAGACTGTGTGGTCTGACTCCAGCCAATGGGGACTGGACACAGTAGCAGGGACTGACTGCATTAGGGATAAAAACCCCTTTCCTCCTTTGTTTGGTGTGCTCTTGCAGCCACCAGAAGAGCAAGCAACACCCTTCTGCAGAAGTAAATTTGCCTTGTTGAGAAAGCCTTTATTTAAGTGCTCATTTTCTTTGCAACTCCGAGTTCTTATTTCCAACAGGGGGAATGGGAGTGGGTGTTTAATGGGGACAGAGTTTCAGAGAAGATGAGAAAGTTCTGAAGATGGATGCTGGTGATGGTTGTACAACAGTGTGAGTATATTTAATACCAGGGAACTCTACACTTAACAGTAGTTAAAATGGTAAATTTCATGGGTATCTATTTTATGACCAAAAAAACTATTACTGATTTCAAAATTGTTCTGATACAAACAGGTTTCATCACCACCAATGGTCTCCAGCCAGCTGGGCTAGGACATTGCCAAGGCCCCAGGTCACCTGGAGACAGAGCAGGTGTGGTGCAGGCAGGGCCTGAGAGCCGAGTGCGGTTCTCCCACAGGCCACAGTCCACACCGTGCGCTTCTCTTTCCACAGAGCAGACGAGGCAAGGACAGCCAGAAGGGCTTCACCGCTCAGAACTCTAAGCAGATTATCTTCCAATCCCCTGGAGTCCAGGGTTGGAGGGAAGCTGCCTAAAGGGCTTTCTTGGTAAAGCCAGCCCTGGGCCTCCAGGAATCAGGGATCAGAGAGGTTTTGCGAGTTAGGGGAGGAAGAAGTCAGATGTGACATTATTAAGAGCCACGGCTTGCTGAGTGGGTGCTCTGACCAGACACACGTCTGGGCTCCTCACAGCAGCTGCCTGGATGCTACTACTGCTGCCCACGGTGCAGAGGCTTCTCGACCTGCCCAAGCTTGTGGGGACGGAAGGGGCAGGAACAAAGCCAGAGCGTGGGCCCAGGCTCTGCTCTACGGCCGGTGCACGGTGGACCCTGACACGCTCCTGAGCCTGGGACAGCTCGGTACATTGAGAAATAATAGGAGCACTTGGGTCAGTTGTGAGGGTTCCCTAACCCTAGTCCTAAATCTGCCTTACCCCAAACGCTACCCCTACCCCTAATACCTACCCCTACCCCAGTCCTAACCCCTAACCCTAACCTTAACCTCTAACCCTAACCCTAGTCCTAAATCTGCCTTACCCCAAACGCTACACCTACCCCTAACACCTACCCCTACCCCAGTCCTAACCCCTAACCCTAACCTTAACCTCTAACCCTAACCCTAGTCCTAAATCTGCCTTACCCCAAACGCTACCCCTACCCCTAACACCTACCCCTACCCCAGTCCTAACCCCTAACCTTAACCTCTAACCCTAACCCTAACCCTAACCGCAGCTAGCTCCCTCAGTCACCAGAGCTGATCCACGCGAGACTTGGGCGCTCAGGGAAAGGCACCAGTGCCGAGGTTCTGAGCGGCCACGGGCAGTTAATTCACAGCCAAGCTGAGTGTGGGAAGACTCAGCAACCTTCCAGTTGCAGAGGTCAGGGCAGCCAGCTGTCTGCACGCTCTAAGTAGCCCCTCACTCCCGCCCTCTTCTGAAGCCCCCTGCACAACAGCTAAGCTGTGTGCAGCACTGTCCTGACAGCCCTGCTTCACTCTTGTAGGAAGTAGCTGTCTCCTTGCTCACAGGGTTTCTCAGGGCGCACATCCCAGAGAAGCAGGCGGTGTGCCAGGGAATAATGACAGCACCTAGTTCTCAGTCCGGGAGAGGTCCCAAGAGACTCAGTCTTCAGCCTCTCATTCGTGACAGTCACTGACAAGGGAAGTGACGGAAATCAAATTCTTAATCCTGCAAAACTAAGCACATACCCTGACTGGGGTGACCACACCGAAACGCAGCCCCCCAGCCAGCCAGCTCTAAACCAACAGCCTGCGTTTCCAAGTGCAAGAGTCTATACAAGTTGTGGCCCAGAACCACTGGGCCAGGGAACAACAGACACGCGGCAGTCACCAGGTGGAATCTCTTTCTACAGCAGCAGACACACAGAGCTGAGCTCTGAAGACAGGGCCAGGGCGGTTCTCACCTGAAGACACGAAACAGGAGGGAATCCCCGGGCACCAGCCCTCAGGGCAGCGGCCGTGGGATGGGGACAGGATGGACTCAGAACGCGAAAGTCTCAGAATGATGCCTTGACCCAGCAACTCCCAAGACTCCAGTAATCAGCACAAATGCCAGCTCAGGACAAGGCCCAGAAAAGCACCAGATTTAGAGCAGGCAGCAGAATTATTAAAATCCCTTCTCAGCTCAGTGGCCACCCTATCGGTGCTGGAAGCCTGCACGTCCTGTCCAGCCAGAGGATGGATTTTGCAATGCCAGTCCAGCACCCGGCCATCAAATCCACGCCTGCCCTTGGTGGTGAGTGCCCACACTGGCTTTGTCTAGTGAAAACTTGACTTTGGAATCAATTTGGGAAGAAATGGCAACAAATAATTAAATGCAAGCAAAACTAGGCACAGAGAACTCAGCCCCTTGCTCAGTTTAGAAAATACATGCAGAACATTCAGACGGGCAGGGGCTGGAGAGAGAAGCATTGCCTGGCCTGGATCAGGAGGTCAGGCTGAGCTTGGAGAGGCCACTCACACCCGAGGCCTGCCCAGCTCTCACCTCGGGGTGCAGCCAATTCCAGACGCCCAGGCAGGGGCACTGGTCTGGAGACCAGCTGAGGCTTTGCCACGTTAATATGAAAACATACAAATTCAGACAATAGCTCTTTTGTTTCTAAAGAATGAAGCAAAGCCTACAAATTGTTCCCTTCAGGTATACTGTGCTTTATTTGGAACCCAAAGAAACATTTCTCATGATCTCTAACCGGAGCCAAACTCATTTTAAAATATTCACTCAGATAACCAATGCCAAGTCAAATAAATGACCACACATCTTGAGACAAGTCGTCCCAACTTGGACCTGGGCAGGTAAAAGCCACGTGAACCCATTCGAAGCCCCTCCCACAGCCTGCTACCTGGGGGGTCATGCATTCCCAGGATCTAAACCTTGTCAATCTCTAAAAGGACCAGAATAGCAAAGAACAGCACAGGTCTGATCAGCAGTGAGATCCGCAAAATCAAATGACACCGCAGCACCAGGCGCCTACCTGTGGCCGTGGCCGTGGCCGTCGCCTCCGGTGTGTCTTGAACAAGCCTGATGACGTCAGACACATCAATTTGGTGATCCGTTTCCTCCTTTTTGGCCTCATTGGGCCGTTGTGGGGAAGAATAACTGTTGCTTCCAGGTCTCTTGCACAGGATAAATCTCCAACAGTCAAACATGAGGCTGCAGAAAGAAGATTTTAAAGCACAATGAGGTCATGCTACAGAAAGACTTAAGAACTGTTGCTTTGAACAAAACCGAAATAACTAGTTACAACCCTCAGTGGTATTTATTCTGCAATGAAGATAGTATGTTTGAAACTAAATTCATTCTTCTCCAGTCAATTTCTACTGTATCAGGGTTCACTTACACAAGGAACCTTCTTCTATAACTCTGATACAGAATAAAGGGTTGCAGGAGCAAAACATATTATTGACTTCTGCTGCTGAAGAAAAGAAAAACAACCACCAAGTTTTCCCCTTGACATTTAAACTCCTGTTTCAAAGACGTAGAAGTCCCTAGTTCTCCAGGTTTCAGTATCTAATTCACCGAACTGGCAAACTTTCAAAATCAGTGCTGATTGCTTATTCACATTACCTAAAACATTTCTAAATCCCCTAAGTAGAGAATGTCCTCCGAGTTCCAGAAACTTTAAAGGATAATTCCTCACTGAAAATTTGGCAAAGAAACTTACACGAAGGTTTTGGGAAGAATCTTAAATGTAAAGAGAAAACTAGTAGCTGCATTTCCAACCGAAGCCTCTGAGTCACTTGCCGGCAGCCCGTCTCCTCCCAGGTGGTGACCTGTGGTGCCTTTCCGTGCTGTCTTTCAGCACATCTATGGCTCACTGCTACTTCCCACTGTTGACGTCCCACCCGCAGGACCCCTTCCCTAGGAATAAAGACGGCAACAGTTTACTTAAATAAACTGTATTGTGGCTCACGCCTGTAATCACAGCACTTTGGGAGGCCGACGCCGGCGAATCACCCCAGGTCAGGATTTCAAGACCAGCCTGGCCAACATGGCGAAACCCCGTCTCTACTAAAAATACAAAAATTAGCCGGGCGTGGTGGCAGGCACCTGTAATCCCAGTTACTCAGGAGGCTGAGGGACGAGAATCACTTGAACCCAGGAGGCGGAGGTTGCAGTGAGCTGAGATTGCACCACCGCACTCCAGCCTAGGCACAACAGTGAAACTCCGTCTCAAAAAAATAAAATAAAAAATAAACGGTATCCGTGACTCCACCAGGGATGTCGCTTTCCACGCCACTGTTCACACTGCATCCTGTCGCCCAGTTCTGCTGCTGCCTTGGCCTCAGCTCCCTGGGGAGATCCCTCCTGCCCTGGTATTCCCCTGGGAAGGGGCCACCTGCCTCCCTCCAACCTGAAATCCCTGCTCCAGCCACTCGGAGGCCCCTGCTGGGACATCTCCCCCTTTCCTTGTCTTCAGCTAAACCCCATCCCCATCCCTTAGGTCAGACCTGCGGTGCTCAGACCACCCCACAGGTGGCGCTCTCAGGGCCGCTGCTCCCTCAGGTCAGACCTGCAGGTACCCAGACCACCCCACAGGTGCTCTCAGGGCCGCTGCTGTCAGTCCCCAGGGAGCTTTGCAAACACCAATGCCTGGCCCTGGAGAGCAATGCCCGTCCTGAGAACCACTGCCCCACCACATGGAGCCCTGAAGGACGAAGCCTGCCCAGGACAGGGTGATACCCATCGCCAACCCACAGTCTAGGTCCCAAACACTCTGGGGACACCAGGGCCACACCCACGCCCCTCACAGCAGAGGCTGTGCTTCTCCATCCCTGCCTCTTGCCCCAACACACAAGCTCCACAGCCTTGACTCCCACTCCACAAACACACTCACCCCTCGGTGTTCATCAGGGCACGGGCCTTCGAGACCACCCCACAAACACTCACCCCTCGGTGTTCAACTCATCCCTTTGCTGCTAGTGTACAGAACTTGTTACACGTCCCAGCTCCTGTGTGGTTTTTCGTGCATGTCTTTTGCTCACGTGTGGCGTGTTCTCCGACTGACTTGTAGAGCCTGCCACGAGGCTGCCCGCGCGTCTCACTCCCACCCTCAGCGGCTAGCACTGGGACCCAGCTGTGCTCACCACCTTGTCCAGGCACCTGCTTCATCTCTGCAGAAAGGTCCGGGAGGGGCACAGACCTGAGGACAACCCAGCGCAGGTCTAAAGGCTTATTTTCTGATTGCTTAAATCTAATTTCAATGATTAAAAAGTAGGAAGAAAAATGTCCCTGGTTAAAAAAAAAAACAAAAGCAAAATGCTATTTTGTCCTTTTTCTCTTCCAAATTCTGCTCAGAGAATTTCAAACATGAGCAGGCTGATCGTGATCTGAAACCTCCAAAAGGGAAAATGAAAGGCCAGGTGTGCGCAGTCACATTTATGCCCCTGGCTGCAATCGCGTCCCCAAGCTGGGCTCTGCAGACACCAGGCATGAGGGCCACGTCCTCCCCATCCTGAAACCAACCCAAGGGGCTGTTCTGCTGTTTCTCTCTACTATGAGGCAAGACTCTGCAAGCATTCCTAACCACTTGATCTCAAGGTACGGTGGAAAAGATCCAGATGAGGGACCTTCACTTTTACCCAGTGAAGGCTGCAGATGGCACGCGCGGCCCGTCACACTGACATGGTGGAGAAAGGGATGCAGCGATCCCTCCCTCCACAGGGCAGGTCCAGGCCGTCCTCTGCCGCAGCAGGCGCCAGTCAGCTCCGGGGTCCTGAGGACCCCTGGGTGTTGTGTGAGGACACCTGGGGCCAGGAGTCTTGGGGCAGGTGTGGCCCCTGCTTAGAGGTTCCTCCTTCCTCTAGGATCTCACTCCTCCAGCTGCTTCGGACAACAGCTCTCACGTGGTGAAGGACATCAGAGTTAACCCCAAGCTACGTGGGTAGAGAGAGTCTGGAAACTGCTGTTTCTCCAGCAGTGGGTTTTCCTGAGGGCAAGAAAACAGACTTTCCCGCCCTGAGAGGATGGATGACGAAGCCAGATGCGGTGCTGTTCACGTCTGTTCTCTTCAAAATCCCAAGACTGGCCTGACCACAGGGCACCCAACAGGCGCCGCCGCCCTTGGAGCTTCTGCTTTCCCCTGGGCAAAGCCTTGAGAAGCCGTCAGCAGTGAAGGCTGAAGGCTGGAGCGAGAGCCGGGCCCCCTGGGCTTTGTGGTCCGGGCTGAGCGAGGCGCCTCGCACACACACACAGAATTAAATCCGTCTACAGATGCAGACATGGTCACAGGCGGCTAGAACTCGGCCCAGCAGCACGGAAGCGCCAAGTCAGCACGGCTTTGTGACTCGTTTGCTCGGTCCTCGTTTATGATGCACCTTCTGTGTTTGCTGCAGGTGCTGAGGACACAAACGTCAGGGAAGCTCCTATCCCCGAGGAGCTCGGATCCCAGCGAGAGCCAGCTTCTGCGCAGGTTCAGCAGCCACCACCAAGCGGGGGCAGACCTGGCATGGGGGGAGGGGGCCCTGCCCGGTGCTCCCTGGGAGGGGGCACAGGGTGGGGTGGTGGTGGGTGCAGGGCCTGAAGCAGGTGTCGAGAAGTCAGGCAGAATAGGGGCAGAAGCTCAAGGCCAAGAGTGGCACCCGGGGCCTGAGAGCAGCTGACGCTGACCGGTAGGGAGGGATCCCGAGGAGGGAGGCGGGAAGCAGGGGTGTGATGGACAAGGAGAGTCTGGAGATGATGGCAGCTGGGGACTCAGGGACTTGGGGGGCAGGGAGGCCGTCTGGGCTTCTAGCCTGAGTAGCTGGTGAAGTGACACAGGCAGCCGAATAGCAAATGGAGGAGGGGAGGCGAGTGCTGACGGTCCCAGGGGTGGGAGCACTATGGGAGAGGGAAGGACGCTGGGGCAGGAGGAGCAGGACCTGCATGGCCGTGGGCATTACCCCTGCTGCTGCCACATCTGGCAGGATGGGCCTGAGGGAGGCTGCGAGTGGCTAGTGGTAAAAGGCTGGACCTGGACTCAGTTCCAGCACCTGCCGAGTTCAGTTCACGAGGATGGTTCCTTTACTCAGCAGCAGTGTGGGCAGCCTCCTCTGCACACAAGTTCCAAGCAGACAAAACAAACACGCGCCCACCTCACGCCCCGCACCCAGCTTGGGTAGAGCGCAGAGAGGCTCAGAGGCCGTGGAGCACCTGTCTGTGCTGGGGGAAGCCACTGAGGACTCGGTGGACTTTACATCGGCCACACACGCAGGGGAAGCAGTGAGCTCGAGGTCACACAGTGTGTCCCAGGCACTGGGCACTAAAGATAGGAATAGGAAGGTCCCCGCCGCTGCCGCATGGCTTCCACTCACGACACCGTGTCGTCAACTGTAAATTGCCAGTATTAATAATAACGTGGAGCAGAGGTGGGGGCAGTGGCCCTAGGACAGGTGGAGCTGGGAGACCTTCCCTAAAGAGTGAAGGCTGCAAAGCCATGACCCGGGGCCGGGGCCGGGGCGGGGCCGGGGGCTGGGGCTGGGGCTGGACGGGCCACAGGGCACCTCCAGGGCTGTCTCTGCTGCTGCAGGGTGAGAGGTCAGCTGGGCCTTGGCATAGAGCGGGTGCCAGGCCGACACCCCTGACTGCAGCCCTCATTCCGGTCCCCACTGCCAGTCAGCACCGCCCTCAACACGGCTGCACCTGCCGTGTCTCTGCCTCACTCTAGTCTGCCCACCTGGACACAGAAGTGGGCCTGTCCCCACAGGAGTCAGTCCTGCTTTCTTTCTGCCGTTTCTCTAATGAATGAAAAGTGAAGATGGTGACTGCGAAGAAAACACGGTTACCCTCTCCGGTCTCCACGGCATCACTTTCTCACTAGATTTGCTTTGATTTCCTTACATCATGATGGAAATGTCAGTAATGCTCTTCACTTTCTCAACAGGTGGGGCTGCATGGCCCCCAACAGTGACTTACATCCCACATTTCATCCGGGACGTCCCACAGCTTCCCAGCTCTGGTTCCAATGGCCACTTGAGGCATCATTGTCCCTGCTGTGGAACCCCATGGGGACGACCTTTCAGGGCTCCGAGGAGATCCCAGGCATGGCTGGGGAGAAGTGGGCTTCCTGTGAACCCCGCAGACCCAGCTGGGGCGGCCCCGATGCTCCACTGAGTCCGGTTCATGCTGGGCTCCTGATCACCGCGTTCAAGATGGTGGCCCTCACAGATGTCCAAAAGCTTCTCGGTGGCCATACAGTGTCCCGTATCCTACCGCGGGCTGAAAGCTCGGAGAGGTTCACTTTAGGAAGCCAGGAGGGACCCTCATGGTGTAGCTTTCCCGAAGCGGGGGTTGCCATGAACAGACCATGTGAGCCAGAGGCCACCAAGGCCTCTGGACAAGACTTGAAATTCTCAAAGCACCACTGCTGCTTCCAGCTGGCCACACACTAAAGACTCTGCCACCCGCACTCCGAGCTGGGGCCCTGTGCTCCGCCGGCCTGGCCTCCTCTCAGGGTGGGCTCTCAGCCTGCATGGCCCCTGACCAGTGCCCTGCTGTCCCCTGAAGGACCCTCCACAGGGAATCCATTGATGACTCAAGTTGGAGCCTAGAAACACCACTGAGTACCTGCCGAAGACGCAGGGCCCTGTTCCCTCCGTGAGGCAGGAAGGTCTGTGGTGGGACCCAGGAACCTGCATTGGGATGCCAGGGGGCTCCCGTCACCAAGATGCAGCCCAGAGCCGTGCACCTGCCACATGAGAGTCTCACAGTGTCCTTGAGAGCCAGTGCAGACAGTGAAGCGGGGTGGGCTGAACAGAAAGGTGGGCTGCACCCAGAACCTTACAACTCCATCTTTCCGGTCACGGTGCTAACTGTGGCTGCTCCAGGAGCCTCCGAAAATGATCCCAAATCATCTCAACTGGTGACAAAAGGCTGCCAACCGGTGGTGTTCTCGGCCAGTCTATCTGCACCACTCATCTCCTCCATGCCCTCTGCCAATCCCAGGCCTTCTCCCACCACATTACAAATGCAAATTACGTGGCTGTAAAGACAGGGGGGCCTCTCTTCTGAAGTGACCTGGAGTCACCAAGAGGCTGCCTTTCCAAGACAAGTGTTCAGATTCCAGTCAAAGTCTTCCCTGGGGTCCTCGATGTGAGCAAGGGGGCATCTCCACAGCAGAGGTGACTGGGACCACCCATTCGGGGACCAGGTAAAGGGAAACCTCAGGAGGAGGCCTCGGGGGGGTGGTGAAGAGACCTGAATTCCAGAGAAGGACAGATGTGAAGCTGCACACAGCCCTTTCATCTTGCAGCAAATCCATCACCTTGGTGAGGTTGATGACTGTGCCCCTTCCCCTGGCTATGCCTGCAGGCCCTGACGTCAGCACAGTGATAGGGGAGGTGGCGCCACCGGGTCCCTGCCAAAGCCTGCAGGTTCCTAAGCCCACCTTCTAACAGTTGCAGACCCTTCACGGATTCCAGCAGTTTCCCACAATCTCAGGTTTCACAGCAATTCTGTGAGGCCCCCAGGGGAGGGGCCCCCCTCATTTCACAGACGTGTATGGGGTTCTTGGGGAAACCCAATGTGGAAGTTTGAGCCACGAACACCTGGGCCCCTGCACAGCCCGGTGAAATCGGGGACACTGGAACCCTGCACAGCCCGGTGAAATCGGGGACACCTGGACCCCTGCACAGCGCGGTGAAATCGGGGACACTGGGACCCCTGCACAGTCCGGTGAAATCAGGGACACCGGGATCCCTGCACAGCCCAGTGAAATCGGGGATGCCTGGGCCCCTGCACAGCCTGGTGAAATCGGGGACACTGGGACCCCTGCACAGCCGGGTGAAGTTGGGACCTGGGAGGGCGGGGCCGGCCCCACAGGATGGGGAAGAGCTGAAGGAGAGTCCTGAGGGAGGCTTAAAACCCCGGTCTCCTGCCCACCTAGCTGCCAGCTCACCCCAGAGTCTTCACTGCCCCCCCGGGACTGAGGGCTCCACAGGCTCCCGGGGTTCTGTCCCCCCAGCTACCCACAGAGGCTGCAGAACTCAGGCAATGCCTGGGTGTGCACTCCGTTCTCACGACCAGCCCTGGACCCCTCGCTCCACAGTTTGCATGTTGGGAGCCCCGGAGGGCTAGAGGCTCCTCCTCAGTCCCAGCATCCAGTACCCACCTGGCCGTGTGGGTCTCCTGCCTGCCAGGGAGGGGACCACACCGACACTCTGCAGCCTGCAGCCCTGGGGACTGCACTTCTATTTTTGTGGCCAGCCGTGTCGGAACCCGTGGCCACACATCCTGGGGCCTCCTACAGCCATGCCGGCACATCCTGCCTGGGCGGCCCGGGCCACCTTAACCCCTTCAGGGTCCCGGCTCTGTGAGGGTCATGCGGGCCACGCCCCTGGGCGGGAGTTTCCAGGGAGTGAGCCTGCCTGGGCTCCAGAGCCCCCTCTGGCCCAGCCCTCCGGCAGCATCCTATATAAGGGTCTGAAGCCAGGCCAGGGGCCCACAGCTGGGAGAAGAGCCACAGAGGGCCCACGGCAACCAAGCCAGGTCAAAAGGAGCTCCTAGGAGGAGTCCGCCCAGCCCGCGCTCCACGGCCTTCCCGCTGTCTCTCTGGGGACCTGTGGCCAAGGGGACCCTGGCCTGGGACAAGCAGGCAGATGAAAGACGCAGGTGTGGGCCCGACCCCAGGCTACCCTCCCCTCCAGCACTGTCCCCAGCCACCAGGTGTGGGCCCGACCCCAGCGGGACCCCAGGCTACCCTTCCCTCCAGCCCTGTGCCTAGGCGCTGTCCTGGACACTGGGCCCCCATCGCTCCGGCAGGAAGGGGTGGGCAGAGCTCCCGGGGTGGCCCTACGAGGTGTCCAAGGGAACGTCGGCAGAAGCCCGTCCAGGGGGTGACACCTGCCGGGGTGTGAGGACCCCCGTGACAATGCGGAGGGTCCTGGGCGCCTGGACACTCGCGGGGGCTCCTCCACTGCCATTTCGAGCCCCCCAGGCGCCTCGAAGTTCCCAGCGCAGGACGCTGGGTAGGGGCCGCGGGGGCCGATCCCAGGCCGCCCTGCCCGCGAGCCGGGTCCCAGCGCCTGTCCCCAGCCAGGCTGAGGGGGGCGCGGGGGAGACGGCCCCGCTCCGGGAGCGACCGCGACGCGTCCTGCCCGGCTCCGCCCCGCGCCCCCTCCCGTCACCCCCGCGCCCCCTCCAGGCCCCCGCCCCGCGCGCACCTGCCGCCCGTGGTGCTGCCCTCGCGCGTCCGCCGAGCTCCGCGCCCCGCAGGTGTCCGCGCGTCCTGACGCCTCCTCCCAGGGCTGCGCGGACACTGGGCGGGGAGGGCGAAGGGGCGGGGCGGGGCGCGGCGCGGGGAGGGCTGGACGGGGAGGGGCGGAGAGGGGCCCGGAGGCGGGGGCGGGGCGGGGTCCAGAGCCCAGAGCGGCGGGGGAAGGGCGGCGAGGCGGGGCCATGGGAAGAGCCTCCCCCTCTCCCCCTCTTCCCTTCTCCCCACCCTTTGCTCTCCTCACCCATCCCCCTCTTCCCACCCCTCCCCGCTGTGCCCGAGACGGGGGACGGCGCGACAGGGTAGGGGTGTGACGGGGGCGGGGGGTGCGGCTTGGGGCGGGCAGCGGGGCGGGGTCGTGCCTAAGGGGTGCAGTCCCTGCCACCTGGGGTCACCCTCGGCCCCTTCCAGAGGGGAGAGGGCTGGACAAGGGCACGGGTCGGAGGTCTTCTGGGGTCCAGGTCTCACTTCCTTGGGCTTACATGTAAAACGGGGTCCCACCTGCCCCCTGGATCCGAGCCAGCTGGCAGGGAAGTTGTGTCCACTCTGAAGCCCCACAGGGATCCAGCTGGGATCGCCCTAGTTGTACCCTTCCCTGCAGCTTCCCAGGAGAAAGCTGGGGCACGTGGGACAGGGCTGGGGCCACTGGAATGTGGCCCAGCTGAGCTGACCAGCTTGTGACATCAGATAAGTCACTAACAAACCCTTCTGGCCTGTGTTCTCATCTGTGCAGCCATCCCAGAGCTCCTGGGGTCCATGGGTTAGTGCACACAGAGCTCCCAGTGTACCAAAGAGCAGATTACCGGTTAACTAGGTTAGCAGTGGAAATCAGGGCTGCCCCTGACATGTATCAGAAGGGCAAGGGTTTCCCATGTTTAGGTCCTAGGGTAAAAAGGGACAAGAACCCACCTCACTCCTTGGTACTGGAGTGGGTACAGACCGCAGGTCTGTGGGTCACGGTACAGGACGCTGGCCTCTGCCAGCGCGGCCTCACTTTGGTACCTAACAGTGCGGCAGAAGTTGTTCGCAAAACAAACAAACAAAACAAAACAAAAAAACTATAAAAGACCCCACCATTTAATTCTTGTGTCTTCCAAGATTCAGTGGAAACTTATTGATAACTTAAAAACAAAGTAAAGTGGCATAAAAAGGTGAAATCCTGGAAGATGCGGACCCAGCTATGGACTTTAGCACTTGCAGTTGGAGCTTTAAAATGTCTCCATTTAGTGGGTAAAGGAGGAAACCTGTTTGAATGAAATGAAAACAAAGCTCTGGCAGGAGGGAGATAAACATTAACCAAGCAGGCAGCGGGAAGTACAGTCCCCCATGCTGTGCCCACCTGAGGTCAGAACACTGAGGACAGGCGTGTGATACACAGAGAGACTGAGGTCCGGGAGGAGGGTGCGTGGGCCGGGAGGAGGGTGCGTGGGCCGGGAGGAGGGTGCGTGGACCGTGCCTGGCTGCAGAATTTCTCCCGGGGGGAGCACGTGCGTTCAGGGACTGGATCCTTGCTCCTGCAAGCCTGCTCCCTGGAGCAGCAGCAGCATCGGTGACCGTGCAGGGACCCCGGGCCCACTCAGACCCGCAAGGAATGGCTCCACTGGGGAACCTGCCCTCCCCAGCGTGCGGAAGCCCTGCAGAGACCTGTGCAGGGGGCAGGAGAGGGGTCCAGGGGCAGGAGAGGGGTCCAGGGGCAGGAGAGGGGTCCAGGGGCAGGAGAGGGGTGCAGGGGCAGGAGAGGGGTGCAGGGGCAGGAGAGGGGTCCAGGGGCAGGAGAGGGGTCCAGGGGCAGGAAAGGGGTCCAGGGGCAGGAGAGGGGTGCAGGGGCAGGAGAGGGGTCCAGGGGCAGGAGAGGGGTGCAGGGGCAGGAGAGGGGTGCAGGGGCAGGAGAGGGGTCCAGGGGCAGGAGAGGGGTGCAGGGGCAGGAGAGGGGTGCAGGGGCAGGAGAGGGGTGCAGGGGCAGGAGAGGGGTCCAGGGGCAGGAGAGGGGTGCAGGGGCAGGAGAGGGGTCCAGGGGCAGGAGAGGGGTGCAGGAAGGGCCAGAACCTGCCAGCATGGGTACGAAAGGGGGAGGCTGGGCTCAGGGAAGGAGGAGGGACGATTTGAGAGGGACAGGAAATTAAACCCAAGGGAACTCCCTCAACCCAGTAACGTTTCTTCACATAATTAGCCACGGAGGCAGGAAGGGCTTGTCACTAGCAACGCGTTCAGGAGCTTTGAGAATCGGAGTGGAACAGGCTTTCCTTCTCAAAGGTGCCTCAGTTAAAAAGGTCAGAGTGGGCCCACATGGTGTTTCTTACCTGTTCTTTGTTTGTTTGTGTTTTTGGAGACCAACGCCCCCTTTCTCATGCTGGCATCAAAGACCCTCTGGTAACATAGCACATTCTGTCAGACTGTCAGACAGGCTGAATTAAATATCATTTAATCGAGCAATAAAAGTCCAAAGGGAGGCTGCCCATGGGAACCCGCCCTAAGGATCTCCTGCAGGAGGTGCAAGCAGATGGCACTGCGGCTGCGGAAAAGGAGGGGACAGGCAGTGACCCCAGCCAGCCACGACCCCGCTCCACACATTCGTGCAGGGTGCAGGCTCAAACCCACAGGTGCGTGGACAGTGGGCACCCCACTGGAACAGACTTGGCCAGGAAGCATGGATTCCCACCTGATATCCTGAAAGATGCCTCCGCCTGCACACCGTGGACGGGCATGGAGCTGGCCCGCAGCCCTCGGGGGACAGACAGACAGACAAGAAGCCAGAACGTCTTCTCCATGAAAGCTTTCCGCGTTGGCAACCAATGCAGCAAAAATACAGAGGACACAAGATGTGTGTGCCTTCAGAAAAGGCTAGGGCTCATTCTAAAGTAGAGGCAATTCAAGAGGAAATTAATTCAGCCGAGGACAAAGGCCCAGAGCCGCGCATCACAGGCTGCCCGTGGTGCCCTGCTGGGGCCAGGCTTGTTAGGGCCAGGCAAGCCCTTTGTGCTCCACCAGCTTTCACAGCCTCAGAAGCCCAGTGGGGCACAAGGAGATTACGTCACAAACAGGTTCCCCTGCGAGCACAGCAGGAGGAACAGAGACCTCAGGGACAACTCCCGCCAGGGTGTCACTGCCTACCAGTGAGCGGATCCCGCAGCTGAGGCTGCAGGGGAAAGCCGGATGGACGCCGCACTGTAGCACACCTGCAGACTCCACACACTTGTCTGGGCTCTGTACGTGGAGGAGGGGAGTACGATCTGCCTCTGTGGATTCCACGTAAGCCGTGCGGCACTTACAGCGAGCTCAGGTAGCAGGCACGTGGGAAGCCGTGGTGCCCGTGCCTGTGACCCCAAAGGCTGGAATCCTTCCAGGGCATCTCCGTGTGGTCACTGTGTCCCATAAGCAGTTTAGGAAGGTTCATCTGCTTCCAAATTGTTCCAATTTCTCAACTTAGTGTTGGAAACTTTACCATTGGAGATTAAACGCTTTATGTGAAAGCATCGCTCCCACAAAGATGTCTGTATGGGAAAGAAAAGGAGTGATCATATCTCAGGTGGGAGACACCTTTGTGCTTGCCTTACACAGCCGAGGAAGGTGGTGACAGTGTCCTGCCACCTACAGAGAAAAGATCACAGGGCCCCCTTGTAAACCTGTAGCCACCCTGGTTTGTCTCGGAATCTGCCCTTCTGTGTTGGACATGCCACAGGCAGACTCGGGCCTGGCCCCTCTGCAGTTCTGGGTGGCTGGAGGGAGCAGGGCAGGGCTACGCTGGCCTCCTCCAGCCCCCAAATCTGCACAAACCCTGCCTAGACAAGACAGCGGTACTGTCCCTCCCTCACCCCCTCCTCCAGAACGAAAGTGCTGAGGTCTTGGCTTCTCACTGCCCAGGTACGGTCCGGCTCTGCCTCATGGGCTCCAGCTGTACGGGGAGGGCTTCCTGCCAGTCCTTGTCCCGAAACCTCTGGCCAGGGTGGGCTGGCTGGCTACAACCAGGCACCCAGCACCTGGAATCCTCACTGGGCAGCTGAGCTGGGCAGGGGCCCTGAGTCTGCGTCCAGCCAGCCCCATGGTCACTGAGTCCTTCCTTCGCCCCAGGCCCCGTGCTGGACACAGGGCTCGGCCCGGAGTGAGGCAAAGTGTCTCACTTCTTGGAGCTTATGTCTCAGTAAAAATACAGAAAATAGGTTAATGAACACAGACACAGCCTCAAATCGGGGTGAGATTCATGCCGTGAAGGCAAAGAACGCAGACCAGGAGGGCAGGTGGGGCGGTGGCCTGAGCCAGGGCCCGCTGGGAAGCAGAGACAGGCAGGACCCAGCCGTCTCACGAGGGCCCAGGAGCCGTCCACGGAGCGGGGAGCAGATGTGGGTGTGTACGGAGACAGAGACAACAAATATAGCCACGTTTTGGGGAGAATTTTGCTGAAACGAGGAGGTGAGAAACAAGAGCTGAGCCGGGTTTCTGTTTGAGACTCTCCTGCTGCCCTGATGCCTTGGCCGGCAGAAGGACAGTGATGCTGCCATGGAGATGGTGAGAGGTCGCCCTGCAGCCACAGCCCACTCCTTCCCCTAGGGCGACGGTGAGGGGTCACCTGCCCGCCACGGCCTGCTCTGCTCTTTTAGGGTAAACACTGATGTCTTAAGAAGTCAGGAAGCCGTGTGAGATGAGTGAGATGCTGATTTTAGCCCCATGTTGGTGCGTGCTGCCTCAGCTCATCCTCTGCGGGGCAGCTTGCCTGTTGCTGTGTGTCTGTCTCTGCCCTGCTCTGAGCAGGGGCCCCGGGTGACTTCCTGGATGCCTTTGCAGGTTGGGGACACCCCGGACCCTCTCGGTACATTGCAGTCACCCAGGTTGAGCCACTCGGAACCGATGGCAAGCGAGCTCCCCTGGTGGGTTCCAGGTTGTCATCCAAAGAGCAGCCATAGCCGTGAACAGCCCTCCAACCCCACTTCAACGCCGCGCAGGCCCGGATCCACCCCGCAGGCCGCCGCGGCTGCTCCCAGGTGTGACTGCCCTGAAGCCGGACGAGGCATTTCCACGGCCCCTCAGAACAGAGTGTTGGGGGCTGAATTGTGTCTTCCAAAAAGAGATGTCAGAGTGCTAACTCCCAGTGCCTCAGAACGTGGCCTTGGTTGGAGATGGGGTCTTTACTGAGGCGACCGAGCTAAAAGGAGGTCAGTGGGGCGGGCCCTGACCCCAGCGCCGCATGGAGACTGCCCAGTGGAGATGCAGATGGAGGACGGGGCGGTACTTCCACACCCGGGGAGACCCGGGGGTTGGTGCACAGACGAGCCGCTGCAGTGCGCTCACAGGAAACACGTATTTCACCCACGCTTTTCAGATAGGCACATGGCTCTTCCTCTCCCAGCAAACAACTTTTGATTCCAACTTTTATTTCTTCTCTGGGCTCCATCCACCTCCTCCCTCTGTCTTGGCCCCAGGTGCTGCTGGAATGTCCCCTTCGCTGGGACACTGGAGGACACCCGAACAAACCGGCCTCCCTGTCAGAGTCTGGAGGCTGCCCCAAGCCAGCATCTGTGGCTTCACATGAGCTGAGGACCATGTTATGCCGGCCTTGCTCTCCCTCCAGCCCTTCTGGACTTGGCTGGCCTTCTCCCGTCCCCTGAGCCCTCCCAGCAATCCTGTCCCGGGTGAGAGTACGAGGCTGGCATGGAACAGCCCTCAGTTGATGTGGGGGAGCAGCGGATGCACTGGGCAGGCTGGTGGATGCCAGAACACCCTGAGGACAACTGAGGACACCTGAAGACACCCTGAGGACACCCCGAGGACACCTGAGGAAACCTGAGGACACCTGAGGACGCCCCAGGGATGCCCCAAGGACACCGGTGGATGCCCTGAGGACACCTGAGGACGCCCCGAGGACGCCCCGAGGACACCTCTCGAGACACTGGGAAGGGGCTCCTGTGGGTTCTGTCCCTGCGTCCCTCCCACGCCTGGGTCCATTCACTGGCAGGCCACATGCTATGCTATTGTGGAAAGCAGTCGTCAGGACAGGCTGCACGAGGTGAGCGGGTTCACTGCGCGTGCAAAGGCCCGGCAACCTCCTTAGGACAGGGCCAGTCCTCGTCCACCTCAGGACCCCCCACCACTGAGCAAGTGCGCCACAGGCCACATGGGCGGCTCTGGGAGCCCCAGCATCAGCGCGGGGCACGCAACGCCACACAGGCCACGCCTTCCTCCATCCTCACCGCTGCAGGCACACAGACACTCCTATTCAGGTCCACAGGCAGCATCATCTGCTGTGGGGGCCTCGGGTGGCCTGTGTGGTTGGTGATGTTTGCTAAACACCCACAGATGTCCCCAGTGACTTAGCATCTGCAGTTAATAAAAGATCTTTGGCACGGGACAGATGGGCCAGTGTGGAGGGCAAACTTGCATCCCCCTCTGGCTTCTCCAGGAGGCCCTGATGAGCAGGGAGGGCCAGGCTTCCTCCTCCCCGGGCAGTGGGTGGGGCCACTGGGCATCTCGCTTTCAGGATTCAAGTCTTCTGTCTGGAGAGCAGGGGGAGGTGGAGCGAGTTTGGGTCACTCATTAGGGCCAGGCCTTCCCACCCTAGTGCCGCCCCCTGGGACCAGCCTGCTCTGCCCCTCCCCTCTTCTCCCCATGCCCCGCAAAATCACAGCATTATCTGTTTTCCTGCCACAAGAGGAAGAGACGGCTGTACGGAAGACGGCTTCATGGTTAAAGGTAAGCCCACATGAAGATGCTGACAATCCAGGGAACGAGAGGAAAGCATTTCGGAGAGAATCCAGGGAATGAGAGGAAAGCATTTTGGAGAGAATCCAGGGCAGTGGTAGGTTCACTCACCCCACAGATGCCTTCGGAGCACTGCCTGTGAAAAGTAGCCCCTGACTTTGTGGAGTTCAGGAGCCAGAAAAAGTCCCATGTTTAGAATTCCAGCCTGCAAGCCAGGGGCCCTCTGTCCCCTCCCGGGGTGTTTCCCACGTGGCCCTGAGCTGAGACTCCGTGGGAAGGAGGTGGCTGAGCAGGGAGAGATGTGGCCAGGCGGGACTCAGGGACCAGCCACCAGAGATGCTCTAGGATCCACCCCAAGGCCCCTCTCCAGGTGCCCCAATGGAGCTGGGATCCCAGGAGTTGGGACCTGGTGGTGTTTTGAAGTTGGTGTTTCCAGACAAGACACAAAACTGCAGAGTATGACATGGCCGGGCTGGGTGGGAACTAGAGAGGGTGAGGTCAGGGTTGGGACAAAGCCACGGCCTCCAAGGCCAGGGGGCATTCCAGGGGCTCCGTGGCAGCACCCAGAATTCTGCCAGGGCTGGGAGTGGCAGGGGAATGCCCTCTACTTCAGAGTGGGAAAGGCTGGGTTCAGCCAACAGAGCCCAGGAGGCTGAAGGGCCTGGAGGAGCCTGGGGTTTGGTCAAGAGGGAAAATTGGGATGGAAAGGGGGCACCTAGACCCCAAGCATGAGGTGGCAGGCGGGGGCTTGGCAGAGGTCAGGGACGAGCTTGTGGTGGGGATGGACCAGAAGGTTGGGAAACCCAGTGGTGAGGTTCCGGTTCTGTGCAGGCACTGGCATCCAGGGCGGTCAGCACCGGGGCCCCGCACCTGGCACACCTGGTATCCCTGCAGGGGGTGGCAGCTGAGGGAACAGCCAGGGAGGGCCCACACCACCCACTGGGCTTGCCACCTTCATCCCGCACAGAAGCACGCTGCGAAGTGTTCTGACTGTACAGTTTCTAAGAGCAGAAAATGTACACACCGCTTGTGTGATTTTCTTTATAAAGAAACTGAAGCAGATTTTTATTCTTTATTGCAAGCAGATTCAGGTCTCCTGCTTAGATAATCTAGAGAAAAGGCCAATATAATATTATCAAGTCAGTTTATCTACAGAAATAAAAGTTAAAAACAGGAGCATACAAAATAAACTTTACAGAAATGTTAGATTTGGTTTAATTAACAATTCAATTTTTCAAAGCAGATTAATGAATTACCAGTTAAATGTTACTGTGTGGAGACTGATTTATGTTAATGTACCTACTATGTTTAATAATTTAAAAATAAACTCCAGTATTTATGATGATGACAACTATGGATACCATTCATGTTAAATACATTTTTGAAGACCTTCTTTTATTACATTACATAATGAATAGACATTTTAAATGGTAACGCAGACATTATAAGTCAGACACAACATATGCATATTAAAATTCTGTATACTTTGATAAAGTAAAAAATAAAGCTATATAAATTGATCTTTAGATTTTTCTGCAAAAGTAGAATCACACTTTCATGACACTTCCCATCAAGGCTGCTTATAGACACAATATCAGAAATATTTTCATTCCAGTTCACCCACCTTTAGCTTAAAAAAAAAAAAAGATTACATTTGCCAACTGATATTTTTCCTGTTTTTAAAGTTACAAATGGGTAACTTCCTAAAGAAACGTAGGATGCAAGGACCTGCATATCAAGCTGTTAGACACTGAGTTGTCAAATAAATAATATTAACGTTAAATAAAAGTGGTTGTATTATTCAATACTAGTCAGTGCAAAACATATGAGCTGAGTGGTTTGAAGAACAAGGCTGGAGGTTTCCTGCTACGGCACCAGACCCCCGGCCAAGGCTGAACTCAGAGGAGTCACCACAGCCTGTCTAAACATTTGTTTAAATGCTCAGCAAGCCGAGCGGATGGTCACCCTGTCGGAGAAGCTGGCTGCATCTGGCCTCCTCCCTCGAGACGGTGTGGCCTGCTTGTTTGCCCTGTCTGCTCAGACACAGGCTGGGTTGACTGGGGCTTTAGGAGGCCACGGCCCTTCCCAGATGGCTCGTGGCAGAAGGCTGGCCGTGCTCCCTGACGCGTGCAGGGATGAGGTGCCGCGTGGGTGTGGCCAGTCCTGCTGTGGCCGCCTGGTATAGGGCTGAGCCGAGGGGAGGTTTCAGCTTGCGAGGCTGGACCTCCCTAAAGGGGAAAGGGCCTTGTCCAGGGCACGAAGCGTTGCTCACAGAGCAGCTGGTTAAGTGGAGCTGCGACTCACCCCTGGGGCCTGCTCTGCAAAGCCCAGACATTCTGCCAGGAGGGGGACTCTTCATCTCAGGGAGGCATGGCTGGGGGCCAGGGAGCCCCATCTTCCCATGCCCGTCCCATGCCTCAGGAAGGAGGCAGGATGCAGTGCAGGACACCAGGACAGTGTGCACTTGTTTGTGGCACGTGTGTGTATACGTGTGTGCGTGTATGTATTCACGTATGCAGGAGCCTGCGCATGCGTTTGTGGTGTGTACATGTGCACGTGTACACGTGTGGGAGCTCACGTGTGTATGGTGTGCACACATGTTTACATGTCTGGGAACTCATGTTTGTGGTGTACACACGTGTGTGCATGTGTGTAGAAGCCTGTGCGTTTGGGGTGTGTACATGTGCATGTGTGCGTGTGTATTCATGTGTGCAGGAGCCTGCATGTATGTTTGGGGCGTGTACATGTGCATCTGTGTGTACGTGTGGGAGCTCACATGTATGGTGTGCGCACGTGTGTTTACACGTCTGGGAACTCGTTTGTGGTGTGTGTACACATGAATGTGCATGTGTGCAGGAGGCTGCACGTGTTTGTAGTGAATGTACGTGTGCATATGTGTGTATGCATGTGTGCATGAGTAGAAGCTCATACGTCTTTCTGGTGTGCATACACGTGTGTGACAGCAAGCCTGTAGGAGCTTGTACATGTGTGCTTACCTGTACATGCATGTGTGTATCACACGTCCGTGTGTAGGAACTTACGCTGTTCATGGTATGTGCATATGCATTGTGTAGGAGTGTGCACACGCGTGTCTGTGGTGTGTGTACACATGTGCATGTACTGCATGTCTGTAGGTCACACATGCTTTGGTGTATGTACACGTGTGTGCATGTGTGTATGCATGTAGGAGCTCACACTTGTGTACACGTTTGTATGCATGCATGTGTGCAGGAGCTTGCATGTCTGTGGTGTGTACATGTACATATGTATGCGTGTGTTCCTGTGTGCAAGCCCCCATGTGGACATGGCTACGAGTGAGCATGGAGCCAAAAGCCAGGGAACACACATGCAGCAGGCCCACTGTGTGTGTCTGAGATGGTCTGTGGCAGGGACTGGGTGTGAATCGGTGACCGTGTCTCTGACCAACATGCTGAATTACAAATTGATAATTTATTAACCTGTGCAGCAGCAAATAAGATTTTTCAAAACTCAACAAAGTGCTCAAAGTTGACATTACTTGCTTCAAAGTTAGTTTAAGGCAAGTAAATACTAACTACTGCGAGGTGAAAAATTGCATGAAGACCCTGCAACGTCATTCACTGAGGATCTTCTCGTCCTATTCTTTTTTATCTCGTGCCCCTTGTTATTTCAAATGATCAGGCACATTCATTTAATAATTTCCCAAGCAATTTTTTAAAAGACGTTTGGGAGTGTGTAAAAGTTTAGTGACTTTCACACTAAGACTTGTTGTCAGAGGTACATGGTGACTATCTCCACACAGGCAGAGCTGGGACCCAACTTACTAAACCTTCACGTGAGAATCTTCTATTTTTAAGGCTGAAGGATGGCAATTAACAATGAAACATAGAAAGCAGATGAAATTGCAACAAATTGTAAAGAAAAAATGTAGCAAATTATCCTGCCTTAAATATGCTGTTCAACTAATCACTGCCACCAGAAATACCAAGAAAGGAAGAAGTGTGTGTAGAGAATAAAATCAAATCTGAAAATTCACATTCATCAGAGACTGGAACATTCAGTCAAAACTCTCACCAGAATCTAAATGTAAAATGGCCAAAATTTCATAAACTTAAAAATGAAAGCTTTAAAAACCTATTTTTTAAATTAGACAATGTTAAATAAATGAATAAAAGAGATATAAACAGCTATGAAAATACTTCAGTGCAAAGGCAATTTTAAGATTTCTAAAAAAATACATTACAAATAATTTGTTAACTGAACATACAGAGAATCTGCCCCCGCTACAGGTATTACATTTATGCCCATATTGGGTTCTTAAAAAGGGCTGTAAAAATGCACACACCACTGTTTGCGGGGGTAGCGTGGGCAGGGCTGCCAAGCCAGGGTGGCCACACAAGGACCTCAGGGCAGGGTGGCCCTGGGGACGCCTGCGGCTCGCCCCTCGGGACAGAGTGGAGTCTTCCCCGTTCTGTCTGCTCAAGCCAGTTGCTCACTACCCTCATCTTTGGTGTGGTGTTTATTTGTCACCTTATTTTATCCCAACCACTGTGTTCACTGTTCTTCCTGCTGATTTATCCTCTAGTTCAAATAAATATTTTATAGGTAAAAGATTATACAATCAAATGGTGAAATTTGAGCTTCCAAAAATACCTACTGTCGAGCACCTCAGAAACACCCTCTGGGTTTCACTTGCCGGAGCCCCGTTTCACAGCGTGGCGGCGGGCGTGAGGGCCGGCTCCTCCTCCAGCGTTGGTGGTGCTTTCCTGAAAGGCAGCAGTTTCAGCGTCTGAAGTCTGAATCTCACACTGAAATGTCTTCTTTAAGGACCATTAAGGCTACGTCAAAGATTATTTCTAGAAATAGAAATGCCAGTACAGAAAGCAACAGGGACTTCCTATCACAGCAGCCCTCGGGTTGCTAAGCCACCCAGAGCAGCGCTGGACAGATCCTAAGACGAAGGAGAGCCCTGCGTGGGGACGAGGGGACGAGGGGACGTGGGGACGTGGGGACGGGGGGACGAGGGGACGTGGGGATGAGGGGACATGGGGACGTGGGGACGTGGGGACGTGAGGATGAGGGGACGTGGGGATGAGGAGATGTGGGGACAAGCGGATGAGGGGACGGGATGAGGTGACGAGGGGACATGGGGATGAGGTGACGGGACAAGGGGACGTGAGGACAAGGTGACATGGGGACGGGACGAGGGGACGTGGGGACGAGGGGACGAGGGGACGAGGGGACGTGGGGACGTGGGGACGTGGGGACACAGAGCCCGGTGGGCAGAGCTGCAGCGCGGGAGGTGGGTGGAGGTGCAGTGCTGCCTGTTGGGATCCACCCATGTCCTGTGGGCCGCCCCCATCAGCCCGAGACAGGTTCTGGTGCACAAACACCACCTTGGTGTTGACCCCTCCACGGGGACAGAGGATGTCTGCTCATCACAGCCAAGTATCTGTCTCCCGGCCCTCGCACCCGTGAGATCAACATTCTCGCGTAACAGTGGACTGACGGCTCCGTGCCCTGGTGAGTGGCTGATGGACATCCTGGCACTTTTGCTGCAGGGCTAGAAGCTGCCAGCGTGGCCTTGTCCTCCCATGTGGCACTGCCTTCTCCACGAGGCGGCCGGTGGTGGGGAGACCGAAACTCAGCCAGCCCCGACGCACAGGGCAGGCGGACTTGGACGTAACCGCAGGGAAACCACTCCCAGATGAGCAGGGTACGGCCGTGCATCCGCAGGGATGATGGTATCCGAGTGACCCGGACCTTCCCACAGCATGAGGATTGGAGGGTTGTTGAGTAAAGGACGCACTGCCATGGCTCTACCTCGCCCTATGGAGAGCACAGGTGGCGGCCGCACAAGCAGGAAACAGCAGCATGTGGTGTCCACATGTGGTCCACCATGGGTCCCTGGACGGCTCTTCTCTCCCAGTGACAGCAAAGGCCGATGACGGCAGGTGGGGGAAGACACAGGCCTGGGGGAATGGCCTCTGCATGACAGCGCGCAGGGTTGGCCAGCAGAATGTCCCTCCTGCGTTGAGCCGAATGCCCGGAGACCACCGGTGTGGCTCAACAACCACAGTGCTGGGTCCAGGCGGCCAGCGTGCCACGCTCGAGGGCAGGGCCTGTGACCCCCCTCCCTGCCTGCTGGGGGCCAGGAAGAGGCACGTGCACAGTCTCCACAGGCTTAGGACCATCCATCACACGAGCATTCCCACATGGGACCCAGGGCAGCTGTGACTTGGGATGGAACTGCAGCGGTGACGGGAACCGCTGAGGGTGGGCGGGGGCTCCGTGGACACCTTCTCCTTCCAGGCTGCGAGTGTCACCTGCTGAGAGCAGGAGCTGTACCAGGTGGCCGAGGGACAGGTGCTCTGGTAGCCTGGGCTCTGCAGAGAGGCAAGAGGGGTGAATTCTGAGTCGCGGTCCCGAGGCTGTGCGCACCCATTCTGCTGAGAGAACGAGACACACGGTCAGTCTCAGGGATCCCCATGGGGCTGCCTGGGGTGACCTGAGCCACTCTGGGATGCACTCACTACCATCGCCTCCTGCAGGAACTGCTAGACTCAACTCAGGACACGGCCTCGTCCTGAGGGCAGGCCGGGCGGGATCCACCCCACCAGAGAAGCCATATGGAGGCAAGAGGTCTCTGTCTAGGAACGAGGGCCTCTCCTTTTCAGTACCAACAGAGTGACCGTCCCCCTGTCCCACCATCCCAGGGAAGAATCCAGGGGCCCCAGGGATACAGCCATGGACGGGAAACCTACGAGCTTCCTCCCTGTAGCTGGCTTCCTGTGCAGTGAGAGCTCGAACACCATACTGGTACCCAGAGACCCTTGAACAAAAGGCGAACTCACTGCCCCAGGGAAGGCAGGCCCCACCCCACAGGGACCGGGTTGACGTAGTACTGGACGTGCCCAGCTTGCGTCCCCTTGGCATGTTGCCTTGGGTGTCACCATACGGATGGGGCCTGCATGGCTTCCGACAGCCCACTAGGGCCCCGGACGTGCACGGACCCTGCAGGTCTGACCAGCAAGGGGAGCGGCAGGAGGCCGGCAGCACGCATCTGTCTGATGAGGGGCTGTCCCCAGGTCAGCCCACTTTTAGACCAGGAGGCAGCGGCGGAAATGCTGGCAGGAGCAGACGTCTTCATGGCCTCCACGTCTGTCGGAGAGGCGACAAGCTACGTGCTTCGGCTGGCACACAGAAGACCTGCACTCACACCTGCCTGGGCCCCGGTTCCACACAAACCATGCAATAACCACGTTTGATTTCAAAGCAGGCTCCTTCCTGACAGGCCTTTTAAGTGAAGCTGTTTCCCCCAAAAGACCAGGATCGTGAGCCTGTATCTGACGATGCTGGGTCTGGTCAGGCTGTGTGCCGTGCGTGTGGGGTAGGTGTGTACACGTGTGTGTGTGTGCACAGCATGTTCCATGTGTGGTCAGCTTACCCTTAGGCGTGTTACTTACCTGGGAGAGCAAATGCATGTGTGTGTAAAGAGGGCTGTTCTTTTTCACCATGAACTTTTGTTATCAAAGACAGCACAGCACAGCACAGCAAAACTTTGGAGGAAAAACGGGTCTGACAGTCACAGCACACGGGCGGCGTCCAGCAGCCGCACAGTTACCTAGCGTGGAGCTAACTGCGCCTTGGCCGCCGTAGGAGGTCCTTCAGGAGGGGCCCGTCGCTGCTCTGTGCGGCCTGGACCGGAGCCTTGTGCTTCATGCCTCTCTGCAAGGCGAGGAAAGACACTGAGCGACGTGGGCCTCGCGGGGCTGCTGAGCCGGCTCCCACGAGCACCAGGAGCACTCTGGCCTCTGCCTGCACCATCCGTGGGACCCCAGCAGGAAAAGGCTCGAAGCCCCTGTTGGAGTCTGCGTGGCATGTCACGGAGCTGCCAGGGCAAGGGCTCGGGGCCTCTTGGGAAAACACTGCCCAGCGGGGCCGCTCCCATGAGGGGCCCAAGCCCAGAACTGACAGACAGCCTCAGGGATGTGTCATGGCACCCGCGGGAGGCAGAGGGTCCGAGGTCCCTCGGCTGGAAGGTCTACCAGGCAACTCTGGAATCCTGAAGCCACACGTTCAGCCACATGCCCACTTCCACCACAGACAGCGAGCTCCGGGAACCACTCTACCAGGGCCCTGTGATGGAGTGTCCTGAGGCCAACGTGCTCACAGAACTCCACTGAGATCTTGTAGCCCAGCCTTATTCAAGGAATAAGGGAAGCACAGGAGCTGAAGAACTGTGGGCTTGGAATTGCAGAACTGCACGTCTGAACGGGCAAACACCCAGGTGAAGAGAAGCAGGAAACAAAGGATGAGGCTGCCACCCTTCCCGGGGACAGTGACGGAGAAGTGAACTGCATGCAGATACGTAGAGATGCCAGCACGGGCATATATGTGCGAATCGCACATATATAACATATACATCTGAGGCCTGTGATGCTTTTCTGTAGGAACAGGTTAAAAGAAAGCCATCCACTGGAAGTAACATATGCCCCATGTGAGGACTAGTGACATGTTTATTCCTCCAAAGTTTTGCAGAACGCAGGTGGTCTCAGCGCCAGGGCGTGTTCCTGTGTGCGCCGGGCATGTGCTGGCTGCAGGCGCTTTGTGTTCAAGTGCAGACGCCGGCCCTGTCTGTGGGGGTCATGCCAGGGCCCAAGGCCTCGCAGGGGGCACCGAGAAACTCCGTGCCACTGTCTCGACGCAGCCGGGCTCAGCTTCTGCACATGCTCAGAAGCAAATCAGCTCTCAACAAACTACATCAATAGTTAGAATGCTTATTTTTAGCTCACAGTTGGCATGATTTAATCAGTTTCTTAAGGACCTCTTATGAGTCATTAAAATGTTCCTAATAATTTCATCCTAAATGTTTTCAAGTACAGAAATGGTGAGATGAAATTCTGCAATTTAATCTAACAAATTCTGATGACACTAAATTAGAAAAATTTTGATTCTGATTAATTGCTTGGACTTAAAAAAGGACCATTTTGTCAGTTAAAAATCGTGTTTAAAATATATAGATGATGATGTTATTAAAGGGAAAAGAAGGCTTTTTCTGCTTTGGGCATTTTTCTAAGCTGCATTTGGTAAAACAGTAATACCAAGTATGCATTTTCAAAGTATCACTGATTTGGAGGCATGCGTGAATGCGGTATTTGGTGCAGGAGCACACGGCTGAAAGAACGCGACTTCAGGACGGCGCGCAGGCCCCTGCAATCTCGGCTCTTACCACGGACACCACCGCAGGAAAATGGCGTGTGAACGCCTCTACGTTACCCAGAAAGGCCAAGGTCGTCATTTTCAAAGCAAATTATTAACAGAGGCTTTTTTGAAAAATAATGAGGTTTTCATTTAAAAAACAGTAAAAAGGGAATTTGGTCAAACATTTGACACCAAACACTTCTGTCCCCTCTTTGTCCCCAGCTGTGTGGCTCAGCCTGGCTCCCCTTTTCTGATATGTGTGTGGGTCCTGAGCAAACCATGTTATCCTAGCTGCCCTCAGTCTTTCCAGCTGCAGAATGGGCACAGAAGTGGGTGCGTGAGGGAGGAGGCCGTGTGATCCACGCTCTACAGGCTGCAGAGGGAAGGGTGTGTGAGCTCAGGGCCTGGATGACCTGTGAATTGCAAACTCTCACACCTTCCTGCTTAGGAACCCCTCTGACACCTGTGTGAGGGGTCATGTGGCCGGCTCTCTGCTGTCAGCTGTGTCTGAACCCTCACAGGTGGGTTCTGAGGCTGCACGGACGCTGAGGGAGAAACCCTGGTTAACTGTGACTGACGGAAAGCACAGCCCACGGTCAGTCTGTGCACGAGAAGGTGTAAGTGGTGGCGGGACTTCCTGACGTGGGGCTGCTGTACCCAGCACCTGGGGGACGCTGGGTCAGAGCACGTGGACTCGGGGCTCTGCTGACGGGCATGGCCCTGCTGCCCCGTGTCTACCATCCCAAGCGCGTGGAAGGCAGAGGAGCATCACCTTGTTCCATCAGAAACTCAGGCTGCTGGAAGTCTGAGAAAGCATAAAGATGGTTGACTGCTCGACAGAAAGGCACTGGCTCTTAGTCTTAGTCCCGAGGTCAGCGGCCACGCACACAGGGGTGTGTGAACAAGGTGTGAGGATTTAGGCAAAGCGGTCGAAGATGGAAGGAAACGGGAAGGAAAGAGAAACAAGACAGAGCTGAGTTAGTCAGAGGCTCACCTCCACGCGCACGTTCTTCCGGTCACTCTGGGCGGACACTGGTGCCCCCCGCCGTGACCCGCCAGCCCCTCCCATCCCCTGCTTTATGCCTCCTGAAGGTCCCGCTGTGTGGCTGCTTAAGTGTTCCCGGGGCTCTTGTGGGACGCAGAGACCCACAGCAAAACAGGGGCTTCTAAACAAAGGGTGGCATGGGGAGGGTCCTCACTGGCATTCCCAAAGTGCCCCTGAGACCCACCCATCCTGGAGATGAGTCGCAGAGCAGAGGGCCTGTGGTCAGACGCATCCGGGGGTGTGGCCCTCGGCAGCCCCGACTCTGGAGGCTGCATGCACATTGCATGAAGAGCCCAAACTCCTGCGGGAAGAGGCCCTCCTAACCCCCCGAGTTCAACTCCTGCCTGCTCAGGCATCTTTGACCAAGCACCTCTGCAGCCACACGCACCCAAGGGCCAGGTAGGGCCAAGACTCTTGTAAACCCCAAGCCACACCACTGTGGCCACAGCTGGGGGCCCAGCAGACACCCCCAAGCTGTACCTGCTCTCTCGGGGTCAGACCCACAGCCCTGCTGTCTCCTCTGTGCCTGGTGTCCTCGTGACATGCGTGTCTACCATGTCCCTACGTATGGGATGTGATCATGAACACGTGTGCCTGCTGTGGAACTGCACGGCTAAAGAGCTCAGGAACCAAGGACCGTGCTTAGAGAAAACCATCACTGGACAGCTGCTTCTCGGGCCACAGGCAGGGCTGGGCAGTGGCTGCTTGGGGCCAGTGAGTTTCCCCTGAAGCACTGGGGGCCACGGAGTCTCAACCTGGGCCCCGGCTCCTGCTCCCACTGGCTCCCCTCCTGCACAGAGGCCCCTCAGTGGGACCTTCTTATAAGCAGCTGACTCGCACGTTCTGCTGCGTTTCTCCTGCCCGTGGCCCCCGAGTCAGTGGAGCTGTGTGTGGACATTTTCACTACACTGAGAGGGAGTCTCTTCACCACGAGTTTTGTTCCCTCTGATTTTACAAACTGTGGCAGGAGGCATGAAGGAGGGAGTACCGGGAACTGGTGGCATCGGTTTCAACATTTTAAATCGGCACCAATGTCCCAAGAAAGCTCTCAAGCCAGGGTCCCATTCTGATTGTTGGAGGTGGGTGGTGGGTGAGGCTGTGCCCCCTGAGGGAGGGCGACCTATCTTCCCTCCCAGCACAGCAGCACCTCTGGGAGCCAGCCCCTGGGTGTCTGAGCTGCGTGAGTGAGTCAGGGCTGGGGTCCCAGCCCCCACTCGCTCCCCGTCTTCCTTCCACCTGCGCTGCAGTGTCCGTCCTGGGCAGCCTCACACCCTGCAGGAGTGGCCACTGCCGGGGGCCCCCCACCCCTCATTTCCCCACCGGGCTTCAGCACTGCCCAGTCCAGGACCCCATCTCACGGAGTGATTAGAAATTTCAGGGATGAAACTTGAAAACCTGCATTGTTAATAGAGTCCTGAGGGACCGTGACAGGTGCAGAGGCCCTCCGAGGACAGGCAGGCTTCCCAGTAAAGCAGCAGAGGCGGGGCGTGGTCACTGCCTCTGATTTAGGGTTCAGTTTGAAGGCAGAGCCCAGCTGCTGAGAAGGATGGGGGACCAGGAGCTGAGTCCTCACACCTGCTGAACCCTGCACCTGGGGGGACACCTGGCATCGTCACGTCTTCCCCGGACACAGAATTCTGCTTGTGGCTAAAACATGGGAGTGTGGAAAGTAAGCAGCTCCACCAATACCAGCATTTCCTGATACAGATGCTACCGTTTCCAGCCAAATTTACCATCCTTAAAAATTATGTAATTTAACCTTTTAAAGTAATGATTAATTTTAAAAAAGGTTTGCATTTACATGAAATAATTTGCCTTTTGTATCAGTCTTTTTTCTCTTATTTGTGTCTTATTTCAGATGACTGTTTAGGTTGAAACATAAAATTAAACATCGGTTATCGCAAATTTACCTGATGTTTAACATCATGCATCATTAGGAAACTCATTAGTGATACTTGAACTGATCACATTTTATGAAATCCAAACCTTTCACACTGTCTTTCAAAAGGGTCATCTCCCAATCCTAAGGCCAGGGCCCTGAGGCACCCCCGCCCCGGCTGGGGACACTCCATACCTGGACTCTCTCTGTTGCTGTTGGCCACAGCTGCCGGCACAGGACTTTCTTGAGGACATCGGGAAGGAGGCTGATGGTCACCAGCAGCACGATGGCCAGCCAGGCGGGCCCGCTGGACAGCATCTGGATGAACACGTAGTACATCCTCTGGTAGTTGAGGAACGGCCTGAGGGGCAGGGAAGAGAAGCTGCTGGTAAGGCATGTACTCCCTGGGGCCGGCCTCTCTACTCACTGGAGAGGCCGTTTGTTCAGGGAGTTTACACTTTTATCTGTGAGAGTTGCTTGGCAAGCCACGGAGCCTGCTCTGAATTTATCATATAAAAAATGAACGCTGAACCTCCCGGTAATGCTGGGGTAAGAGGAATGGGAGAAGGAATTCTATGAAGTCATCTCAAAGGGGACATAGAAGTCTCTGAAGTTCAGTTTCACAGAAGCAAAAAAAAAAAAAGGCCACAAAAAAACAAAGGGATTGAAATACGGATGTTTTTCTATCTTGAAGTCTCGGATGGGAAGGATGTGCCGAGCACTTGTCGTTAGTACAGAGCAAGCAATGACTTCTCTCCCCAGAAAGAGGATAATTCAAAGACGTCTGTGTCAGGCTCCATGAGGGAGGCTGGCAAGGATGCAGGGACCGGTGACCTGCAGCCAGCCCGAGTCCACAGGTCCACGTCTATATGTGCCTTCTGGTAACGTTTCCTGATCGCCTTTCACATCCCAGGCACTATGGATGGTGGCAGAGACACAGAGATAGGGCCCCACCTCCAGGAAGCACAGTGAAACTGGTGAGTGGACAACAGGAGGGAAACAGGAGCAGGGCATGGCGGGTAACGGGAGGGACACAGAGCTGCTGGCAGACCTGGGAAGAGGCTGGGGGCACCCACGTGGTGCTGGTGGCGGGCAGGAGGATGGGGTCTCATCACCAAGCGGTGGTGACATGGTGAACTCCCAGCACGTCAGAGACGCGGGGTCAATGTTTTAGGAAACAATGTGAGAGGCTGTGGTTCTACCAAGGCTGAGGGGCTGTGGCTCCTTGGCTGCAAAGCCCAGGAGCTGGTCAGAGAGGTTTGGGATGGAATCTTCCTCTTACAGAGCCATGGCCTTCAGGGCTGCTAGAATGGCCCGGCTCTCTAGAGCTAGGCAGGGTTCTCTGGGGCTGGCAGGGTGACTGACATCCTCCAAGCTCGGCTCTCATCTCTGAGACTGTGTAATGCAACCTGGGGCCACCAGGGGCCGCTGGCTGAACGAGAGAATCCGGAGGGACGCTTCCTGAGCTGAGAATCCCGCCCAGGTCAGGGGCCCTGAGGGATCCTCAGCAGGTTGCTGGCTTCCCCTAGGCCGGCTACTGACGCCAGGTCTGCAGAGGGCTGTGGCAGAGGCTGCTGAGCTGGGGCTGAGATTGGGACCTGGTCCTGGGCCCACCACTCAGCATCGTTTCCTGGCTTACAGTGACAGTCTCTAGACTGACCACCCTGCCTATGTCGCTCTCACCAGCTCAACACGCAGACACCGTGGGGTTTTTAAAAGAGCCACTCAACTCTGCTGTGCTCTGCCTCGACTGACCATGACAGCCTCAAGCCAGGATCCTCACGGCTGGCGGTCCAGGAGGCCGCCAGGCCTGCTCTGCAGCCGGGTCCGGGCCCCTCTCCGCTGGCCACGGCTCCCACTCACGGAGGACCTCCTGCCGCCCGGGCCTGCGTGCCTGCTGCTCTCCCCCGAACCAGAGGCTCCCCCAGGAGTCAGGCTGCTGCGGGCAAAGTCCAGCCCCACCATGCCTGGGCCCCATCTTGCTGTGGGGCGTGAGGATGGAGTGAGACAGGACCTGTCAAATGCCTGGGCAGTGCCTTGTTGTGGGAGGTGGTTACTAGCTGGGACTTGCTGTGATGATGGTGCTCTTCTTCCAGGTTTCAAATTACTGTTTCTGAAAAGTCACCTCTGGCCTTGCAATCTGACATAGGTCCCCTGGTATAGAATCCTGGTCTGTTCCTCCATATAACTAACTCGTCACAAGCTGTTATCAGTTAGCGTCTTTCTCCCCCTGAAGATGCAAGTCATAGGAGCAGGGACCCCCCAGTGTCTTGCCCCCGACTGTATCCCAGGACCCCACATGACGCCCAGCACACAGCAGGTATTCAATAAACACTTGCCCCAACCAGCGAGGCTGCACGGAAAATGTGTCTGCAACCCTTGATAAAAAAATAACAATCACATGATATTTATCAGATTATCAGCTACTTATCAGAAATTTACCAGATCACTCCTCCCCAGAGAAGCGAAAAGATGACGTAGAACAGCAGCGACCCCCAAATGACAAAATGGTTGATCCAAGTCCAGTAGTGTGTGTCTAATGCAAGCTAAAAGGAAAAAAAAAAAAAAGGGCAGTTAACGGTGTCATCCGAGCGGTCAGAATGATCGTGATGGGCAGGACAGAGAGCCAGGGGGTGACGAAAAACTAAACCAAACACAAGATCCAGCAATGACAACTCAATGCCTGCAAAAAACGGCTCAGGAAGACAAAGCCACGCCTCACACCGCTCAGGAAGACAAAGCCACGCCTCACACCGCTCAGGAAGACAAAGCCACACCTCACACCATTCAGGAAGACAAAGCCACACCTCACACCGCTCAGGAAGACAAAGCCACACCTCACACCATTCAGGAGACAAAGTCACACCTCACACCATTCAGGAAGACAAAGCCACACCTCACACCATTCAGGAAGACAAAGCCACACCTCACACCATTCAGGAAGACAAAGCCACACCTCACACTGCTCAGGAAGACAAAGCCACACCTCACACTGCTCAGGAAGACAAAGCCACACCTCACACTGCGCGTGGAGAGGAAGAACGTGGGGACGCCACAGCCCTGGGTCCTGGGGAAGCGAGCCATGGATGTATTTCCCAGATGGCAGCGTGCGGGCCACAGACCAAGGTGTTGTTTATATCACCACCGAAGAAAGTCATTCAGATTAAGGTGTTATGTCTCTACTGAAGAAAGTTACTTCTTAAAATTTTTTGGAGACAGTCTCCCTCTGTCGCCCAGGCTGGAGTGCAGTAGTACGATCTTGACTCACTGCAACCTCCACCTCCCAGGTTCAAGCGATTCTTGTGCCTCAGCCTCCCAAGTAGCTGGGATTACAGGCGCGTGCTACCACGCCCGACTACTTTTTGTGTTTTTAATAAAGACGGGGTTTTGCCATGTTGGCCAGGCTGGTCTTGAACTGCTGACCTCAGGTGATCCATCCACCTTGGCCTCCCAAAGTGCTGGAATTACAGGCGTGAGCCACTGTGCCTGGCCAGAAAGTTACTTTAGAGTCAGGTGTTGTTTATATCACTATCTAAGAAAACCACCTTAGGAATGTTTTGGTATCACTCTTTAAGACTCAGTCTGATAGGTTTTGAGATTTCATAATGATATATTCTGTATAGAATTTCACTGGACTTTAAAGAGTGAAATTTTCCAAAATACATTAATTTGTTTCAATTAAAGTGTATTTTGATGGCGCTGGGGGGAGGGCTACTTGCCACTGAAAACAATTCTAGCCTGAATTCTTTCCCAAAGAAGCAGCTTGCTCCCAAGGTTACCTTCGGTGTAGCTCTGGGGTTTGCACGCAGGGTGGCCGGGTGTGCTGAGTGGCTGTGCATTACTTGTCTAAACAGCAGGACGAGGATGCCCAGGGGTGCCCCAGGAGCCAGCCAAGGCTGGGTGGAGAGTGGCTTCCAGCCTCAGTACGGAGTTATAATTCAGAGAGCTCAGAGCGCGTGAGGCCTACACTGCAGGGGTTCACTGTGGCTAGGGGAGGAATGTGAGTGCGAGACCACTTACCTTTAGTGTAACTGTGAACACCATCACGGTGAATACCAGCGTCCCAAACGTCCAGTTTCCAAATATCTGTTTGGGGAAAATAGTCCAAGTCATCTCGTTTTTATGTATTTTTTTTTCTCTTTCAAAATCAAGAGTTTTAGAAAATACACCTCATTTTCCTTGCGTGCCAACACTTCAAACCCCAAAGATATAAGCACTATATTTTCTTATTATCACATAAAAGAATATGCAGCAGCCCCCCAGAGCACGGCAGGACGCCCCCATTTCCCGGCTGCATCTCCCACCACCAGTTCTGTGGCTTGGTGATGGGCTCAGAGCCCGCCTATCTGCAACTTGCTGCCCGCTCCTGACACTGGTCCTGCTCAATGCTCTCAGCCATAACAGATGTCAGTCCCAAGGTCTCAAACCGAGCACAAAAACTCCCTCACAGCTGGCATTTAAATATCCATAATGCAAACTCGGGTACACGCGAACCTCCTTTTTCTGTTTTGTGTTTTACGTAGAAGAGATAGTTGCCTGATTACCCAGCTACATTCCACGAGTTTCAGGAACAAACTCATAGATTGTGTCTGTTCCCTTCTGAACTCAGCTCAGACTCCTGCCTGCTGTTGAAGAACAGCGGCGGAAACGTTATGTGAGAAAATGATCAGGGGAAACACCCCAGGCACCCACGCGGAGGGGGAAGCCTGGGGGCTTCCCTCGGGGAACCTCCCTCAGGACAGAGAAGACAAGCCGGCAGACAGGACAGGGCTGGAGAGAGGCTGCCCCGCACGCGGCCAGAACCACAGATCCGCCAGCAGTCATGCCCAGGTGGCCGTGGAAGAGGGAAGGTCAGTGGGACCCACGAGCTGCCAGCTGGCAACGCAGCACACAGACACACACAACCCGTGAGGACAGCGCGCCCGACCCGTTAGGACAGCCTGCCCGACCCCCTAGGACAGCACGCCCGACCCCTGAGGACAACACGCCCGACCCCTGAGGATAGCATGCCCGACGCCTGAGGACAGCACGCCCGACGCCTGAGGACAGCACGCCTCTCTACCGCACATGAGGCACAGGCCAGAAAGGGCTGCTGCCTAGACCCCCGCCTTGGGGAAAACCCCCGACTGGAAACTTGTTTCGGGAGAACCTGCTTTCCTTCCGGACGCTCCCGCGCTGTGGCCCAGACAATTTCTAGTTTGTCGGATTCCGTGAACTGCACCTCGCAGGGAATCTTATTTTATAAACAATTAAAAAGTGAGCCGAGAGTGGTGGCTCATGCCTGTAATCCCAGCACTTTGGGAGGCTGAGGTGGGCGAATCACGAGGTCAAGAGTTTGAGACCAGCCTGGCCAACATGGTGAAACTCCGTCTCTAAGAATACAAAAATTAGCCGGGCGTAGCGGCGCACGCCTGTAATCCCAGCCACTAGGGAAGCTGAGGCAGGAGAATTGCTTGAGCCCGGGAGGCGGAGATTGCAGTGAGCAGAGATCACGCCACTGCACTCCAGCCTGGGGAACAGAGCACAGACTCTGTCTCTTAAAAAGCTGGAATACAAATGGCTGTTCTTCAGAATTCATTTTCAACCAAAACAATATACCTATCACCATACCCCTTGATTCAGCTGAGGTGAGGGTGTAGGCTACAGTCCTCCGACATGGTCAGTGGGATAACATCTTACTTGTAGATTCTAGAAAAAAGTGTTAGGACCTTTTGTAGTGAACACCGGCTTCTTAGGGGCCCCCATCAACACATCCTTCAGTTTTTCCCTCACTTCCTCATCGTGATCAAAAGTGGGCCTCTTCCTTCTGGCTTGGAAATGTCTGGCCAACAATGTCACTCAAATCTACACACACTTGTGGTTCTCGGCCGGGGCAGCCTTGCCCCCAGGGACACCTGACCGTGGTGGAGACATTTCTGGGGCGTGGGGTCTGCTAGCTTTGGATGGGGGGTGGAGGGGCTGCTGAGTACACACGACAGTGGCCCACAAGGATGTACATCTGGCCCCAGTGTCAGCAGAGCCCGGGTGAGAAGCCTGTTTCGCACTCACCAAAAAGCGCCATCTCCTCATGACTTAACTTCTGGGGCAGGAAAATATCATGCCTCTAGGAACAGCTGTGGCTTGGCAGCAGCCTACAAGCGCATGTGGCCAGCAAGGTGCTGGAGGGCAGGAGGCTGCTGTGCTGTAACTGGAAGCTAATGCTTTCAGCCAAGTGGTGCCTCCACAGCAGGTGAGGGCGGCTTTGCACCCAGACAACCACATCAGCTGGGCCCGGAGGAAAAGCCCCTCACGCTGCCCAGCTCTCCTCTTCCTCCCCCAGGCCTCGCCTTGGCCATCCCAACACAGAACTCTGAAAGAGTTAGATGGCAGCAAGACATGAACTCAAGGGTGCCCTGTGAAGCAGTGTGTGTCACCAACAGCGCCACAGGTGATAACTGCAGTCAACTCACACGCCCTCCTCACTGTCCCCTCTCCCTGCTGTGAGCTGAGAAGCTGCCTTTCTAAGCTCCCAGCTGGGGCTCCCTGGGTTTAGGGGGTCATGGCAGAGCTGGGGTAAGGAGTCAGGCCTCAGGATGCCTGGTCCTGCAGAGCACATGGGCTACAGCTGCAAGCTTTACAGGTGAGGAACAAAGCACAGCTATCGTGAATCCAGAATCAGGCATCTTGGTCAGGGCCCCTGAGAAACGCTGACCCATTACTGACCTGTGTCCACGTCCTTTGGAAGCTAGTCCACTGTGGAGCTATCCTGAAACGCATCTCTGGAAAGCCCTCTTATTCCCTTGGTGGCCTGAAGTGGGGCCCCCAGGTGAACTCCCGTGATGTGGTTTGGCTTTGTGTCCTCACCCAAATCTCATCTCAAATTATAATCCCCATGTGTTGGAGGGAGAGCCTGGTGGGAGGTGACTGAATCACGGACGTCCTCTTTGCAGATCTCGTTGACGGTGGGTGAGTGAGTTCTCATGAGATCTGGTTGTTTCAAAGTGCATAGCGTTTTCCCCTTTGCTCTCTCTCCCGCAGCCTTGTGAAGAAGGACCTTGCTTCCCCTTTGCCTTCCGCCATGATTGTAAGTTTCCTGAGGCCTCCTCAGACATGCTTCCTGTGCAGCCTACAGAACTGTGGGTCGATTAAACCTCTTCTTCCTAATCACCCTGTCTCAGGTAGCTCTTTAGAGTCATGTGAAAATGGACTAACATGTGCGGATAGTTTATTATTACAACTGCTGGTCGTTATTTCCATCAGATTCTGGGGGTGGCAGTCATCCCTGGCACACCAATCTCCTTTCTCAAAGGGCTTTTCACAGGGACCCTTTTTTTCCAAGTGACATCAACGCCATCCCCAGTGAAGCTCCTGTTTCTGATTTCTATGGAACCCTGTCCTTATGTGACAGGCACATCTCAGCCAAGAACCTGACCAGTGCAAAAGCCTCACTCCTTCAGCAGACCTGCCTCTGGGGCTGGCCACCCTCCACCACTGCAGGCTAAGCCCCATGCCCCCACTTCCTCCCTCCTTTGAGAATGAGTATTCCTATAGAAGCTTTCTGCTCAAAAAAGTCCTCAGACCAGACCCATTTAACTCTGATGTATAAAAACATCCCACGGCCAGCATAACTCGCGCCTTCTCAAGCTCATGGTCATGAGTGGCATCCACTGCCTCCCACCTCACCCATACATGGACCGCTCGTGTTTCAGCTGTTCTCACTGCATCCTACATCTATCAAAGCACGTTCCAAGCTTTTAACCGTTCACTTAGGAATGTCTTGCTGTTCAACAAATAACTGTTGTCTTTACATTCTCATTTGTGGCATCAAAATGATAAGTTACTATGGCTTACAACGTCAGTGTAGAAAATGCTCCACTGGTGAACTTTTGAAAGAGATGTCCATAATTCTATTATTCCTCCAATCCTACACAGGATCTATAGACTTTCCTATAGAATAATTTAGGTCTTTAAAACAAAGTAGCTCTCACCCAAGAACAATCAATCCCAGAGGGCCTCTGGACTGTAACCCCGTTGGGAGTATCCTGGTTGGAAGGGAAATTCTCAGGGGTGAGCACCCCAACCCCAAATTGCTACGTAAGGACCAAGAGGGCTGTCAGCCACTAGGACTGCCCCCAAGTTCCCTGAGTGCTGGCATCACCCTGGGGCTGCACACAGGTTCCGTGGGGGCTCAAGGTAGCTTCCAGGACGTAGCCAGGGGCTGGAGGATACAGCCGGAAGAGACCAGGAAACAGGAGCTAGTAGAAACCCTCGGATCCCAGGAAGGCAGCAGAGCCACAGTGCCCACTGACCACCAGGTGCAGCTGGCTGGGGACACGCCAGGGCTCCAGGGATCCGAGAAGGCAGAGACGCTGCAGAGGCCCTGCCAGGAAGGCTGAGAGAAGCCCCTGGCACTGCGTTGCCAGCACCTCATTCAGGAGCACAGCCAGGCAGCCCTCCTAGGACAGTGGCACCCGTGTCCTCACCCCTGAAGTCCATCTCCGGGGGCTCTTGGGAGGCACCTTCACATTCACGCTGAAATTCGGAACTAGAACAACCCAGAGGCCGCACTGGGCAACACCATGAAGTCTGGTGCCGGACGTCTGGGTGTGACCCAGGCTCTGCCCCTCGGGAGCTGACCCTGCACAGGGTGTCTAGTCTGTCTGAACTTCTCTTTCCTCAGCTTTCACATGATCTGAACGTCCAGCTGAAAGGGTGGTTGTAGTGAACCAGGATGGTGTTTGTGAGAGAAAACTGGAAAATCAAGTGTGGGAAAAAGGGGACTTGCTATTGCCATCGGCAGCCGCCAGGAGCCTGAAATCTCAGTGCTCAGGACACTACCTCTTAGTTCTCTTTAAGGGCTACGCAAGATGCTTACATAAGCCCAACCCTGAGGAAAATCTCATAAAAGATACAAAAGAATCAACAGGTAGCTCTGTTTGATGATGTTCATGGCCTGGTGGCATCCAGGAATTATTCAATTAAAATAAACGAAGACAAAGAATAAATTCTAGAACACTTAAAGCTTTTAAAACAGTGAAATAATATTTGAATGGATTCTCAAGATCGACCTGGTAAAAACTGATTTAAGTGATGACGACGGATAACAGCAGTGTTTAGTAAAGAGAAATGAAAACGACTAAAGCAGGTAAACGGTGCACAGGACACATAGCAGGACTTTTGTGTTTGAACCCAGCAGTCTGATGGACAAACACACAGGGAGAGAGAGGTCAGGCTAAACAAGGAACGAAGCCAATTTCTGTTTAGAAGTCACCCAGAAGGGGCTGCTGAAGAGGGACTTTCTCCGAGGTCAGCGCTGGCATCTGCTTGTACAGCTAGTTAAATACCTGAGGTATTTAAGCAGGGATGGTCTCTGACATCTACTGAATGCCTGGCGTGGCTCTCTCAGGAAGCACAGGGCCCCACCGGGCCTCCCACACATGCCTGTGCTGCCTTTAAAGTCGAGGGAAGCTCCCACGAATCCAGTCAATTCGGAAAACATCCCTGACTCAATGGACCACCCTGACACGGAAACCGAGGGAACACAGCAAGGATGTGCGTCAGGAGGCGCACACACCCTTCTAACACAGAGCTAGCTCCGGGGTGCGTGGGGCAGCAGCGGCTAACAGCGTTTCTACCGACAAAGCACACAGGAAGTCACGTTTGAAAATATTTTCGAGAAATATTTCATTTGTAATGCACTCCAAAAACACAGAGAAACGACAAACCCATGATTGTCTTACCATATGTGTGTTGGTAGTCATTATCTGAGGGTGGGAAGGGACGCCAGTGGCAAAAAGAAAAAAGCAAGATACAAATAAAACAAACCCCCAGGGGTTAGGCAAACAACCAGAGAGTGAATGTCCGCTAGAAAACTACAAATCTATTCACCACAGAGGAAGCCGACTAAGTATGGTGCTCGGGGAAATCTAACACGGGCTCAACGTGGAATTCATTCCCACATCAAAAACGCAATGTCTAAATGGTATAATTGTACCACTAGGTAATGAGCTGATGGTGAACTGTAAGTTACAGAGATAAAGTCTGAAAACCTCAGCAGGCCGGCCGTGCACGGTGGGTCACGCCTGTAATCCCAGCACTTTGGGAGGCCGAGGCGGGCAGATCACCTGAGGTCAGGAGATTGAGACCATTCTGGCTAACACGGTAAAACCCTGTCTCTACTAAAAATACAAAAAGTCAGCCAGGCATGGTGGCGGGCACCTGTAGTCCCAAGTACTTGGGAAGTTGAGGCAGGAGAATGGCGTGAACCCAGGAGGCGGAGCTTGCAGTGAGCCAAGATTGCGTCACTGCACTCCAGCCTGGGCGACAGAGCGAGACTCTGTCTCAACAACAACAAAAAAAAAGGAAAAAAAAAACCTCAGCAGGACATTTCCTTACAGCAACACTGAGCACTCAGGTAACGGGATCTTTAAAGCCACCCAGAGCTAGGCACATGTGGTGATGGACCCTGCTGGGAAGCTGCGTGGGCTGCACTGAATTACTGCGCATGTGGTGATGGGCCCCGCTGGGAAGCTGCGTGGGCTGCACTGAATTCTGCTTTGGCAAAATCATCATATGGGCTTGGGAGGGTTTATTCCTAAGCAGCTAAGTCAGCGCGATCAAGCTCTGTACTGACCTGCCCGTTGCTTGTCACAGTTGTATTTTCAAACACGAAATAAGCACCAAAGAAGAACACCAGTGCGTCAAACAGTCCCAGGAGCGTCCAGTAGATGAACACACGCCAGCGCAGCAGGGCATTCTTGGCGACGTCCCTGTGTGAGGAGAAAGGTGCACAGCGTGTGTCCTCAAGAATCAGGGCCTGGCACCTCCCCCAGGCTCTGGGGTAGCCGTCCCTGGACGTTGTCTTCATAGGATAAGATGTGCGTGGCCAGTAAACGTCAAGTTTGTGCTCTGGCCACAAATGTGGCATGTTCGTCACAATCAGCATTTCACTACGCACTCATGTCCTTGGCTAACTTTTGCTCAGATATTTTCTCTCATATTCACCGCAATATTGTCGTCGGCACAGAGATGCTGCCACATGCTGCTGCTTCTGAAAGTAATAAACAGAGAACACAAGGCACACACCTGACATTCACTGAGCTTGTGACACCTTACGCCTGATGTGACACCTTATGCCTGCTGTGACACCTTAAGCCTGCTGTGACGCCTTATGCCTGACGTGACACCTTACACCTGACATGACACCTTATGCCTGACGTGATACCTTACACCTGACATGACACCTTATGCCTGACGTGACACCTTACACCTGTTCAGTAAGACGATTTGCAGGATTCCTCTCAGACACATGTCTAGAACAGTATATCTTCTCCCGTTTTCTTAGATTTATTCCCAATTATTAAAGATGTACAACAAACTCAGAAGTTTGCCTTTTTATCATTGTCCTTAATCACCTACAGTGATTATTTTTGAATCCAAACTGTCAGGATCCCATAGAATGGCTAAATATTCTGATGAGGGCAGTGAAGCTGATGCACGGATTCCTGCAGAATCCCAGGCAGGGAAGTGAGTGGTCTTGGCTATGGTGGTGGATGCAGGAAACACGCATGTGAGAAGACTGCACAGAACTGAACACACACATACACGTGTCATGTACACACACGTACATGAGTGCAGGGAAAGCTGGGTGATCTGAATAAGGGAACGGGTGAACGGCACCAACATCAATACACTGGATGTGATGCTGGACTGCAGTCTCTTGTGTGTCACCACTAAGGGACATAGGATCAGGGCCCACGGAATCTATTATTTCTTACAACTGCATATGGACGTAAAATTATCTGCAAAATAAAATTTTAATTTATGATAGGGTTTGGCTGTGTCCTCACCCAAATCTCATCTTGAATTGTAGCTCCCATGATCCCCACGTGTCATGGGAGGGACCTGGTGGGTGGTGACTGAGTCATGGGGGCGGTTTTTTCCCATGTTGTTCTCGTAATAGTGACTAAGTCTCACGATATCTGATGGTTTTATAAAGGAAAGTTCTCCTGCACACGCTCTCCTGTCTGCCACCATGTAAGACGTGCCTTTGCTCCTCATGCCTTCCGCCATGACTGTGAGGCCTCCCCAGCCATGTGGAACTGTGAGTCCATTAAACCTCCTTCCTTCATAAATTACCCAGTCTCAGGTATGTCTTCACAGCAGGATGAAAATGGACTAATACAATTTAAAAGACCATGGAAAACAGTAACATACTGAATCTGCCAGAGACCTTGGGGGGCATTTCTGAAATAGCAGAAAAATATCTCTTCCATATTATTAAAAAAAATAACGGGGAGAAAAGACACCCTGAAACCAGCTCTGTTAATTTTTGTTTTTTCTCACTGAATGGAACACACACGGTTTTAAAGGATAACTTAGGCCAGATTCCCTAGGGTCACAACGAGGAAGACGCTTGTACCCCGGCTCCCTCAGGACTGTCAGAAAGCACAGGAAAGTGCAAACTGGCTCCACACAGACGTTCCAAATGCAGCATAAACCATCCAGCAAGACTTGAAGAATCTCCATTTGAGCTATGTTGCTTCCAGTTTCAACAAGCTCCTGACCAAGCAAGAGCATTAGCAGATGCCGAATGCTTCTGGCCCTTAACTGGGGTCTGCCAGGTGGCTATTGGAAGGAACTGCCAGAGTGCTGCCTAGTTATTCTCTCTGCTCTCAGGAGAGGCTGTTTGGAGGATGGTACCTGTACAGGGTCGGGTCTCTCTTGAGCACGTCGATGCCAACATGCTGCTCCATGAGGCTGTACAGGAGGATGGGGAGGGAGGTGAAGCTGATGTTGTAGAGGGTCAGATACGCGGTGTCGTACAAAGTCTGTAAGAGGAAAGTCACAAGGAAGCGGCACCTCAGTGCATTGTTACAAACTTTTTGGATCTTTTGATTAAATACATTTTCTTTCTGAAATGCATAGAAAGACCAGAGCACTTTTCAAAGCTTAACAATATAAACTAGGGTCTGTGATATCAACTGTGATTTCAGGATGAAAGTCACAGCTGGCAAAAAGCCTAACACTGATTCATCCCATTCTATCAGCACAAACTTCAAGGAAAAAAAAAAGGAAAAAAGTCACAGAAAACATTTGCAACTCTGATTGCCATCTTCAAGCTTCAGTGACTCTGGTCCCAGTCACTCCCATGAAGGCAGTTGGCCCGCCAGCCACTGAGCACACATGTGACAGAAGGAGGTGTCCGTCTAGGGCAGATGCCTGGGGAGTCCTCCACCCCTCCCGGATGGGAACTGTCTTCTTCCCCTATGGGCACATTGCATGTGTTAACGTGCCGGGCACCGCGGTGGCCCATGTCCACAAGGACCTCGAATTGGAGTTAATTCTTGCAGTGGCGTTAGGATGCCCAGCCTGGCACTGCTGGGCCCTGAGGAGACCACATCATCACTGGCCCGCATCTCAGGGCCACGGCAGTTTCAGAAGACATGGAACAAGCGGCCTCCAGGATGGCAACTCCTCAGCTCCGTGGCCCCCCTCTCCCCACGACTGACCCTTCACCCCCACCTGACCCTTCACCCCCAACTGCTGCTGGGCACCCTGGCTTCCTCGTGGTGCCAGGGAGTGCTGCTCATTCCCAAGTCTCCCCTCCCCCCAGCAGCCACCCACCGGAGGAAGGAAAAGAAGGCTCAGACAGCCTGTCCCTGAAGACCCTAGGACTGACCTGTTGTGAAAACCCACAGAAGAACTGGTATAAAAACTGAGGGAAGATGAAGCAGACGTTCTGAAAGGCAAGGCAGAACCGTTAGTTTGGTGATGGGACAGAGGGAGGCAGCCGCCACCTACCAACGTGGCCCGCCCCATACGGGAGGAGGGATCCACGTGCGCCCAGCGTGCGGCAGAACAGCACTAATGGGTTCTAGAAAGCTTTCTCTTATTTCAGGGGCAACTGAAATGCACATGTGACCACATTTTGGCCACTCAGGACAGACAACATATAGGGGAAATTTGTCAGCTCCAAGAGAAACAAGCAGGCAATGCAGGTATCAGTATAAACGGGAAAGAATCGAACTGCACAGTGAATAAGGAATTCTAAAATACCCTTCCTCAAACATTTCCACCTGAAAGGTTCTCACTGGTTCCACACTCAATTCTGTGGAGGGGAGAAAAGGGCTGGGGGTCTCCTCCCGTGGCACAGCAGGCCCTCCTCATCCTTGGGGGTAGGGGTCTCCTCCTGCGGCACGACAGGCCCTCCTCATCCTCAGGGGTACATTCCCAGACCCTGGGGGGGGGATGCACAATCTGCGGATGGGCCTGAACCCTGTCTACGCTGTAGATGGGTATGTGTGTTCCTACACATACACACCCACGATAAAGTTTAATTTATAAAGTAGGTGCAGTAAGAGATTAACAACAAAACATAGAATAACTATAATAATATAACGTAATCAAAGTTACATGAATTTGGTCTCTCCCTCCTCCTCTTAAAATATATTATTGTGTCCTATTCACCCTTCTTCTTGTGATCTGTCAACCTCGTCACCAAGACAGCTACAGAGCGACTGAGGGGCAGGTAGTGTACACACAGCATTGGCACACTGGACAAAGGGACAAGCCACATCCCAGGAAGGAGACAGCAGGACGGCATGAGACTTCATCACGCTGCTCGGAATGGCATGCAATTTAAAACTTAGGAACTGTTTATTTCTGCAGTTTTCCATTTGATATTTTTGGGCATGGGTTGACTGTAGGTAATGGAAACTGTAAAAAGCGAAGCCACAGCTAAGCAGGAGATGACTGCAATCAGATTCAACCTTTCCTTTCTGACAGTTGCTGCTTGGAGATCAATGACCTCTTGTGGCATCAAGTGGCTCAGACAAGGGTCGTGCCACCCTGTGCATGATCTGCTGCTGAAACCGTGAGGGGGAGCGGCGATCCTCCTACCTTATAAAAGAAGTACTGCACGAGCTCAGATATCCTAATGTAATAAAAATGCCCGTGAACAAGCAGCATCTTCTTCAAATGCTTAAACTTTGGGATTGCATAGTCGCTGTTCCTGGCAGCCTGGCGGCCTTCCTTGCCGATGACACCTAGAAGATGGAGGTGAAGGAGCTGAAGAAACGCTTTCTGCACACCACACACAGGGCAGGGACGGGGAGAAGAACGGATGAAACCATCATCATGAGCCTTCCCGGTCACACACGAGGGTGGTGACGGGGGTGTCCTCAATGCACCTGCGTGCTGCCATGGGCCTTTGTCTAGCAGAGGGGTGACCTGGCCACCAGGATGTGCCAGCAGGAAGGACGAAGCTCACCTATGCCCACGTGCGCTTCCAGAATCATGCTGACATCATTTGCACCGTCGCCAATTGCTAACGTGATTGGGTGCTCTTTTGAAAATTTGATTAATTTAACAATCTGCAAAAGAAAGAAATGAGGAATTTATCTTCTCTGTTTCACTTCTGAACAGGTTATTCATTCACTAGGCAGAAATAACAAAGTTGAAAAGCTGGCCTAGGCAAATAAAAAAATTAACTACTTAGAGCTAATTTATGACATTCTGTCTGTTTTCTCCATATAGGATAAAACCTTTTTCATATTGAAAGCAAAACAAAATAAAGTAAAAGAAATGAGGTATGATTAAAATGACGTGAGCTGGAAAAGGCTAGTAGACAAACTTTGGCGGTAGAGATGTGAGATATATGAAGTAGCTTGTAGTTATTGTTATATTCACCTATTTAAATATATGGAAAAGTGTGTAAATCCTGGGAAAATATATTTAAATATACAGGGGCAAATGTGAACCCTGCATTCTGTAAGATCACTATTCCAAGGTACTTCAAGCTATTTGGTATAAAGCATCTATTTCTAAAAATAAACTATTCCTAATGCTATTTTAATTTTCAAATTTGTAACGTGCAAAATCAAATATGACAATTTTATGTAAAAATAATTTCCAAGTTTTCAGTCAATTTCTTTAAAATCTTTTTCCCCCCCATCTATGTGCCTAAATGTAACGGTTCAATATATAAGACTGAAGAGATGGGGGGAAACATGTGGGTGCCTTCTTGTTTCACGATAGGAGACTGAAACCCAAGTTAATTTGTATGAAATGTTTCAAAAGCCAGTTGAGAACTTAAAAAAGTACTATGGAATACATGAAGAGCAAATGGCAAATCCTTAATTGCTGTTCCGTTCGGGAAGTAATTCTGTAAGGTTTATGTGCAGTTACACATGTGAGGGAGAGGAGGACATCAAACCGTCTTCTCACATGGAAGGTCTGTGAATGCTCTAGGCTCAGCTTGTCATTCTGAGGACCCTGGTTCTGTGGTTTTAGTGAAATTGACAGATTAGTGCACCACATGCACAAAGGCTCAACTTTTCACCTCCTTGGTTTCCAGAGTCTGTGTGAGATGTATTTTACCTTAACCACTGGGTTGCTCTGACCAATTATGGATTTATTCATGAATAGTTCAAGAGAAACTGGCCTATCATATCTAAAATGTGGTATAACAAAGTCGGAACTTTTCTAGGCTTCCTGATACCAGAAGGACATCCATGTTTACACGTATATTCCATAGTGCTTTTAAAACTATTTAAAGAAAAAACTTCAGGTGTGTGTTTCCCACAAGAACATGGCCGCGTGAGACGTTTGGAGTTGGATGGACAAAACAAGTTGAATCCTTGTGGCATTTCCCAACTGCAGCCTTTTTGGCAAATTATTCCAATTTGTAAAGCTGGTGCCCTCATTTGTCTGAGAGGGTTATTTTGAGACTAAATGCATTCGTATCTGTAGGAGGCACACACTAGGTGCTCAATAATGTCAGCTCCCTTCCCTTAGTGTAGATTCTCAGGAGTGATTGAGATAGCTTTTTTTTTGTTTGTTTGTTTAACAGAAGTCAGCCAGGGCAGCTGTCTTGGCCGCTGCATCTGGAAGGGTCATACGTCTGCCTGGTCATCACCTACTAATCACGGAGGCTGGCCCAACAAGCAAAACAAGATCTGCGTTTTAAATCTCTATCACGGTTGCTTCTATTTTTAACAGGTGATACCCTGCTAGATTTTTTAACAATCTGAGGTGGTGAGACCTAACGGAAGGTTTTCAGTGTTTTGGACACCCTGACCACCAGCTATCGAGGATGGGAGGGCAGCACCTGAGCCTTCTGCAAGGGCGCCATGCGGCAGCAGAGCACCGCGCTGCAGCTCCGGCAGATTTCCAGGAAGAGCTCCCTGTAGTTGCCGGAACTCCCATCTTCTCGAGGCTTCATTATCAGAGACAGTGCAGCTCCATCGATAATTAAACCGTAGTCCTGCATATCTGCTGAAAGTCTGTTAGAGTACCTGAGTCAGAAACATTGCTCAATCACTAAATCTATAGATTTTAGAAGACTGTATTTTTTTGGATATGGACAGATGCTACAAATCCATGGGATTAGGAAACTAGTGTTTCTTCTTTTACCAATACAATTTTTATAGTATTGAACATAACATCTTTGTCAACATTTAAGAGTGTATTTTATGAAACATTCTTATTTTAGATAAAGCAAGTGCACACTCTCTTTGTGGGCTCATTAAGTCCCTGTGCTTTTGAAACAACAGGAAGGCGTCTATCTTGGGGTCTAAGATCTTGGTCAGTCTTTATTCTCAACCTTCTTGGTCACAGTCTTTACAGCTAAGTCCTTGGGTTTCTGCCTGGATGACCTAAGTTGGAAAGAATGTGGTCATAATCTCCTCTTTGCTGGGTTTCAAAATGACAAGGAGGCTGGATGCAGTGGCTCACACCTGTAATCCCAGCACTTTGGGAGGCCAAGGCGGGTGGATCACCTGAGGTCAGGAGTTCAAGACCAGCCTGGCCAACATGGTGAAACCTCGTCTCTATTAAAAGGTGAGCGCTTTTAATCCCAGCTACTTGGGAAGCTGAGGCAGGAGAATTGTTTGAACCTGGGAGGCAGAGGTTGCAGTGAGCCAAGATCACTGCACTCCAGCCTGGGCGACAGATTGAGGCTCCATCTCAAAAACAAAAAACAAAAAAAAACAAACCTCTAATCCCTAAAAGGAGTTCTGCAGATTGCAGATCAGGTAGAGGAAATTATCTGTGTTATTTATGAATAACTTAACATTTGTGTAAATTAGAGAGCTGCTTTTGCTTTATCTACATGAATGAAACTGAAATGATTCAAGTAACATCTAATCTCAGATAATGCATCCAACATCAGTAAGGACAGCATCGATAAAATGTATCTGAATAAACTACTGAATATTCTTGGGAAAAAAACAACTCTTGGGCATGTACTGCTTTGTCTTAGACGAACAACCATGCATTATTAATATCTCCACTTCCTCCAGCAGATGCTTGAAGGTGCCTGAAGCAGAGCCCCTAAGTCTCAGAAGCAGATGAGAATTATTATCCCACTCAAAATATTTTATCAATCATGTCTTTTTGCATCTGTTAGCCGGCAGTGTGAAACTGAACATACACACATACACACAAATATGTGAAAAAGAGACGTCACAATTGCTGGAAAAAACAGCCCGTTTTGTTCCCAGTGTTCACCTGACTCCTAAGAAGCTGACATTAACGCCCCAGGGGAGAACCGAATTCCCAGTAGAGGCAATGCGGTTCCCCAACTTGCAGGCGAAGGCCACTGGGTCTGAAGCCCCTTTTGCGGGAGTGTGGGGGCGGGGGCGGGGGCGGGGACGCGCTGCCTACCCGGAGAAGTTGTCTCTGGTCAGGCTCCCGCTGTGGCGCAGGACCGTCTTGCTCAGCTCGAACAGGATATCGTGCAGGCTCTGCTCCTCGATCCTCTTAGTGGTCAGTTCCAGCAGCTGCGTGTTCCTGCGGAAGAGCTTGCAGGCGTAGCACGTGGCCGCGGCCGTTTCCATCTTGTCTCCCGTGAGAACCCAGACCTTGATCCCGGCCTTCTGCAGGGCCTCGATGGTGTCCGCAGCTTTCTCCTGCAACCTGAGGGAGGCAAAACCAAACACAGCAGAGAGAAAAGTCAGTGCTGACCCAGGAAATCCAATAAGGAACTGCAGAAACTTGCAAAGCTGTCAAAATATCGTAGCCCCTCAAAATCAAAACACTCCACACTGTGGCTCATGATCTCACCACAAAGTACTGAAGCAGCTTCTGAAGGTCTGAACTAGTGTTTCACAGCTTAACACTTCATAACAGCAGAGAGAGAAACATGGATCAAACATTTGAGAAGTAAAGGGCTGTCTTGTGTCACTGATGTCTGACAAGCCTGGAAGTTTTGTATGTAGGTGGGACTCACTACCTGGGGAGGGTTTCAGGAAATTATAACCACCACCAAAAATGTCTCAACCATGGAAAGACGGGATCTGGACTCAAGGTGGTCAGGAATATTCATTGTCTTTTGTTTTGTATAAACTGTTCTAAGTTTGTCACTTAGAACCCACTTGGGGTCCAGGTACCTCTAAATAATATAAAATACTGAGAATAACACTAGTGATTCTATGGCCAACAGGTACGATGGGCTTGCCACATGCCAGGCCCGTGTGACACTTCCTATGTGCAATCTTTCATGCTTACCACGATGTCACAAGTAAGGACGTTAGCATCACACCCATTTACACATGGAAAACCCAAAGCCTGCAGACGCTACAGAAGGTATCCGGGGGAAAGCGGCTCTTCTGACACCAGTCAGGCCACTTCCCTCTCCTTGGAAGAGCTGGGGTCAAACTATGTTTGCCTCATTTTGGGGCCTGCATTTTTTCTAGGTTTTAGACTTTACTTTCGTGTGAAGTAACGTGCCATGCTTCTAGAAAGTATGAAAGGAATGGATTTAAATTTTAACTGGAATGATCTGGTTAGGTTTTGGGAAGAACTTCCTAGCTAAAAGTCTCAAGATCAGACAATCATAGTATTCTACAGATGGAAAAAAATGCCTGTAATTTTATGTGTGTATATGTATGTGTATATATATGTGTGTGTGTGTGCATATATATAGAGAGAGAGTGAGAGAGAGAGAGAGAGAAAGAGAGCGAGCACGAGAGCGAGAGAACGCCTTGTTATGTTGCCCAGGCTAGGGTACAGTGCTATGATCTCAGCTCACTGCAGCCTCCAACTCCTGGGCTCAAGCAATCCTCCCTCCTCAGCCTCCCAAGTAGCTAGGACAACAGATGGGATCTCACTATGTTGCCCAGGCTGGGCTCAAACTCCTGGCCTTAATCAATCCTCCTGCATCAGCCTCCCAAAGTGCTGGGATGACAAGCGTGCTCCACCGGGCCTGGCCCTGTTTACAAGCGTGCTCCACCGGGCCTGGCCCTGTTTACAAGTGTGTTCCACCGGGCCTGGCCCTATAATTCGATTCAAAAGGAAGCTGAGGCTCAGAGATGTTTTGCACTTGCTGACTGGAGATTTTAAGGAAATAATTTATAAGCAAGCATCATCACTTCAAAGCCACTGAGACCCCGCCCACCAGCCATTAACTCTCCACTCTTCTACATTCCCAATCCAGTCAAGTCAACCTGCCCCCCACCCCAGGGGCTCTGTCCCATGTGCTCTGCCGGAGGCATCCCCACGCTCCTCCACCACGGCCTCTAAAGATCGACCCAGCTGCTCCCCAGGCAAACACCATCCTACGGACACCCCTCTTCTCCTGGACAGACAGCAGGTGAGTGACTGGCTACTAGAGCAAGGCCCCAGCTTCCAGCAGCAACAGCAGCAAAGCCTTTTGGTGGCAGTTGCCCTGCGCTCTGAAGCCTTCCCGTGTGCAAGTCGCGTTCTTTACATGGTGCTCTGTGCGCTTACTCTGGACTGAACAGGAGAGCGTGACTTCAAAATAAAACAAAACACAAAACCACCAAACCAAAACTTTTCGCTTCGCCTAATACTCCATTCAGATCGAGAACTGAAGGAATAATTTGTTCAACAAGCTCAGAAAATGCAGGGTTAGTGATGAGGATTTCAGTTTTGGACCGAAATGGATCTTAAAGACTTTCAAACTTGATGCTTTTAACCTCTTCTGGGAGATAAACTCCCAGTGAACTTTCTGAAGTTTCTGCTCATTCTCATCAATTGGGGCATTTTTTTTTCCTTCTTCCATTCCTACAAACCACTGAAATCCATGCCTTTCACTCAGCTCTGAAGGCACCATGTGGACCAGACGACTGTTTCTTAGTGGCCTCAGCCTCAAACAACTTTCAGTCCCCATTGTGGAGCTGGGGCACACTGGCAGCTCTTGCCTTAGAGGTACCTGAAAATCTGTAATTGGTAATTTTGCCCGTTATGATGATTATTAGTTTTTGTAATTTTCTACTTAAGTTTTTTCAAGTAATGATAAACACATTGAGTATGTAATGATCTAAGAAGTAATACCAGTATTTGGAAAGAACTAGCAACAAGTTTAGGAACAGAGTTAGTTGCTGATTCCATTCTAAGAGTAATTAGTCAGGCATGACTGCTCATGCCTGCAATTCCAGCACTTTCAGAGGCTGAGGTGGGAGGATTGCTTGAGGCCAGGAATTTGAGACTAGCCTGGGCAACACAGTGAGATCCTATCTCTACAAAAAATATAAAAAATTAGCCAGGCATGGTGGTATGTGCTTGAAGTTCTAGCTACTCAGGAGGCTGAGAAGGGAGGACAGCTTGAGCCTAGGAGTTTGAGACTGCAGTGAGTTGTGATGGTGCCACTGCACTCCAGCCTGGGCAACACAGCAAGATGCCATCCCTTAAAAAAAAAAAAAGAATTTGTAAGAGCCCTTCTATCTTGCCTGTTCATAATATGATATGACAAAGCTATTTTCACTACTTCCTGGGAAAGTGTGCTTTCAGGCATCTTATTCATGGACAACAAAATATCCCCCAGGCATGACCTTCCTGACATGACTCTAGCGTGTAGCAAGACATCTAGCCTCTGAGCAGCAAGCATGCCCGGTCGGCTGTGCGGATGGCCTCCCTCCCATCCACTCGCCCTCACACGCCCTGGGCCGTCGGCCTGCATCCCAGTTTCTCTCAGGATGGGATGCGTGCGTTTACTTTACCGGTCCTCAACAGCCGTAGCACCAAGCAGAGTAAGATCTTTCTCTATTTGCTCATAGGCTTCTGCTAACTTTTTCTCTCGATCTTGAAGGGCCACTTTGGCAGCCTGCAGCAGTTTACAAATGCCTTCATATTCTTCTTGGATCAGCCTTTTATAAGCAACACACAAAGTTCGGAGCCCCTCCTGCAGAACACAATGCAGCGTTTAGCACGAATTCAAGGTTTCACTTGCTGAAATATTACGCTCCACGGCCTTCCCAGTATCCCTTCTCTCATTAGATTAACTAACCCAGGAATTGTAACCCTTTCAAAACTTACAGTACTAAGTAAACAATGAAAGAAAGATTATAACCCAACCAACTCTTGAAAGGAGTAAGTTATCAACAAGTGAATTATTTAAGTCCACATTAAATACCAAGAATCATTATGGATCACAGCATTTTCAGACTAGAAAGCCTGGAAATAAGTAACAGAAATCAGGGTCATCTATCAAAAGATAAACTTTGTTCCTTTATTTTGACAAATGCAGAGTTAAATTTAACCTTTTTTTTTTTTTAAGGATAATCATTTGTAATTTTGTTTTTAAATCTATTTTTATTTTTATTTATTATTATTATTATTATTATTCTTCTTCTTCTTCTTTAGGTTTTATGGTACATGTGTGCAATGTGCAGGTAAGTTACATATGTATACATGTGCCATGCTGGTGCGCTGCACCCACTAACTCATCATCTAGCATTAGGTATATCTCCTAATCATTTGTAATTTTATGGGCAATATCAAGTGATATTTCTAAAGTAAACATGTTTTATGTGGGAAGTTTGTAAGGTAGGTTGTTCTTTCACAATGAAGGAAACCTGCCAGGTTATTTATCAAAATCATTGGTTGCACAGGAACATAAGAAATTAAGAAATCACAAATTCCTTACTGTGATCATCATTCTGGATGTCACCATACAGAGAGAACGCAGCCGCCACCAGCAAGACACAAGGAACGGGGGCAGAGGCTGAAGCAGCCACACAGGGGGCGGTTTACAGATGAACCTCTTCATTCCATCAGTCAAGGCTGCTGAGCGCGACCGTCACAGAGGTTCACCTGATCATCTAGGGTGTTCCCCTTCTGTTTTCCCTGCTCTTTCAGCCCCAGCCCTACTGATAATAGTAAAAGAACCATAATCCTCCCAAATAACCATTTTAAAATCTGGCAGAATGCTGGTTTTTAAGAGTTCAAACAATGTTTTCCATTATATGAGATGAAGCGTCCCCTAACTCTGAGGGAAGGCTCATATTTATCACTAGTTCCAGACCTCTTAACTTGTGTGAAGGACAGAATTGCCACTGGGTCAATGGCTTTCATGGCCCTTGAGCTCTCAAAAGTCAGAAGTTGGGAAACGGGGAGTTGAAGAAGTCAGAACACAAGACAGGGTCTATGTGTGCCTGAGTCCTGTTCTCCAGGAACATTCTGGAACTCCTTCCTTCCCATCCTCCAGATATTGTCTCCTGGTCAAGAATAAGTGAGAAGCCAGTGGACCCGTCTCAGAGGAAAGTAGCACTGAACAGACACTGCTTAGCCACCCCCCAGCCTCACCTCCTGCTGAGCACATGACCTTGCAGCTTTCTGCTCACATGTTTGCCTCTACTGTTAGGCACTGGATTCCCTGGCTGTGGGCACTGTGTCTGACTTCATCACTGAATCCCTGGCAAACAGCCAAAACTCAACAACTTTTGCTGAATAAATAAGTGGTTGAAATTAGATCTTTTGTGCAACTGTTGATCAAGTTACAGATTGGAGACATAAATGCGAATTGCAGAATGAATTCTCTGACTTTTCCTAAGAGGCAATAAAACATACAAGATATATAGCTTCAGTCTGAAACCAGAAAAATTGCATAACAAGAAAATGGTTTTACAGGATAATAACCCAAAATGGTCCCAGAACTCAGGTTGCTGTGAGTGGTAAGCAGAAGCTTTTGGAAATAAATATGTTGCTGCTTTTAAAAGTCAATCAGGGACTTTCTCTTGTGGTAACACAGAATAGAAATACTTTTCTCTATTCCTCCGGCTAAGTACTACAAAAACCCTGGACACAGCACATAAAACAAAGCCAGACAAATACCCTACAAGAAAACTATAGAACAATATCCCTTAGAAATACAGATGCAAATACGCTCAACAAAATACTAGCAAACTGAATCCAGTGGCACATTGAAAGGATCATACACCACGACGAAGTGGGGTTTATTCCAGGAATGCAAAAGTGAGTCAACATATGAAAGTCAATGCAATACATGACATAAATCCCACATGCTCATCTCAACTGATGCAGAAAAGGCATCTGAAAAAAATCCAGCACCTTTTGGTGATAAAACCACTTAATAAACTGGGGAGAGAAGAAATCTCCTCAACGTGGTAAAAACCACTTAAGTGAAAAAACCAGCAGGGCACGATGGCTCACGCCTGTAATCCCAGCACTTTGGGAGGCCGAGGTGGGCGGATCACCTGAGGTCAGGAATTCAAGACCAGACTGGCCAACGTGGTGAAACCCCATCTCTACTAAAAATACAAAAATTAGCCAGGCGTGGTGGTGCATGCCTATAATCTCAGCTACTCGGAAGGCTGAGGCAAGAGAATGGCTTGAACCCAGGAGGCAGAGGTTGCAGTGAGCTGAGATTGTGCCATTGCACTCCAGCCTGGGCAACAAGAGCAAAACTCTGTCTCAAAAAAAAAAAGAAAAGAAAAGAAAAGGAAAACCTATAGCTAACATCACCCTCCACGGTGAAGGACTGAAAGCTTTTCCCTAGGATCAGGAACAAGACAGGGATGCCTGCCTTTGCCACTTCTATTCAACAGAGTATTAGACACTCTAAGTGAGAGGATTAGGCTATAAAGAGAAAAAGAAAGTTTCCACATTAGAAAGGATGCCTTTCTAAGGCCTATTTGCAGATGACAAGACCCTATATCTAGAAGACCATGAAGAATGTGCTCCCTGCTAACTGAATTCAGCAAAGACGCAGGGTACAAAGTCAACACACGAAAACTAGTGGCATTTCTATACACTACCAATGAACAATATGAAAAGGAAATTAAAAAAAAATTCCACTTACAATAGCATCAACAAGAGTAAAATACTTATGAATAAATTTAACCAAGGAGGTGAAAGACTCGAGGCAGAAAAATGCCAAAGCTTGCTGAAAGAAATTATAAAATACCTAAATAAATGGAAAGATATCCCATGTTCATGGATTGTTAAGATGACAATACTACCCAAAGTGATCTACTGATTAAATGAAATCCTATCAACATCCCAATGGCCCTTCCCTCCCGCCCTTCCTCTGTTTCTTTTTTTGAGACAGGGTCTTACTCAGTTGCCCATGGAAACATGCAGTGGTGCCATCACGGCTCACTGCTGCTTTAAACTTCTGTGCTCAAGTGATCCTTCCATCTCATCTTGCCTAGTAGCTAGGACCACAGATGTGTGCCTCCACCCCTGGCTGATTCTCCTTTTGTATGTTTGTAGAGACAGGGTCTTGCTATGTTTCCCAGGCTGGTCTCAAACTTCTGGCCTCAAGTGATCCTTCTGCCTCAGCCTCCCAAAGTGCTGGAATTACAAGTATGAGCCACTGTACCTGGCCCCCAGCGGCATTTTCTGCACAAATGAAAAAGCCCATCCTAAAATTCCTATTAAATCTCAAGAGGCTCAGAATAGTCAAACCATTTTATAACAGAAGAACAAAGTTGAAAGACTCACACATCCTGGTTTCAAAGCCTGCTAGAAACTGACAGTAATCACAACAGTGGGAACTGGGATAAAGACAGACATAGACAAAATGGGATGGAACAGAGAGCCCAGAAATAAACCTCCAGGTAAGTAATCAAATGCTTTTCAGCAAGTGTGTCAGTATCACTCAGTGGGAGAGGAGAGTCTTCACCAAATGGTGCTGGGAAAACTGGATAACTGTACGCAGGGAAATAAAGTAGGACCCTCACTTTACGAAAGACACAAAAATTAGCCAAACATGGATTACATTCCTACATTTAAGAGCTAAAACTAGAAAACTTATAGAAAAAAACACAGTGGTGGCAAATCTTCATCATCTTGGATTTCATAGCAGTTTCTTTGATATGACAGCAAGCACAGCCAGCAAAAGAAGAAATAAACTGCACTCAAAGGACACACAGGCCCCTCTGGACTGTCTTTCTACTTATTTTAACTTCTCCTAAATCTGTAATTATTTCAAAATAAAATGCTGCCAACCGAGGGGGCCCTGAAAGTACCCAGCTCACTACCCGGAGAACTTCCAGGCCGAGGCTCGGGCAGGGGAATGTAGCCAGAGCCGGTGAATTCTCTGAGTTACGGGGCAGACCTGGGTGTCAAGGGAACAAGAACCAGAGTTCCTAAGACGGAGTGGATGCCAGAGGCTGTGGACAGCCCCTCAAGCACCTGCAACTGTGAGGAAGCTCCTGGAGGCCAGGAACAAGCCATTAGGAGGAGGGTGGGACAGCCTGCTGCCAGCAGGCATGGCCACTCACCAGGCACAGCGCTCAGGGCCTGGCAGGCGAGGGAGCACCACCCGGGGCAGGCACTGCTGTGGGTCTGCTGGACATCATGAAGGCATGGCCTGAAAAGAACGGACTGTTCCCAGGAACTCAGCCGCACCCCAGAACAAGATTTAAAATCTCCAGGAGGACCACGATACCCAGCATCCAACAAAGCTCACAGGCAGGCATCTGGCCACAGGCCACCATCACGCAAGGGCACCATCCCTGCCCCAAACAAGGGGACTGTGCAACCACTGTGGCTGGCCCAGAGCTGGCAGCAGGGGTGCAGTTAGCAAGGAGGATTTAAACAGTCACCACAATCGTTATCACACACGCCCGATGTTAAGTAGGGGCACGAGGATACAAAACCATGCTGGCGGAATTCTAGACACGAAACTCCGATGTTTGAGGAGAAGGGTGTCCTGCGTGGGGTGCTGACAGGTTAGACGCTGCACGGGAAAGACTCGTGATATGGCAACAGAAACTGTCTCTAACGAAATGTGGAAAACCTTAAAGGGAAAAGCCTTCGTAAGCGGTGAGACAACAACCGGCAGTCGAGTACATGGGTCCTGGAACTGCTGAAAGGGAGCAGGGAAGAAAAATATCTGTAGAATAATTGCTGAAAAATTTTAAACTTGATGAAACCCCACAGATCCAAGATGCTCAAGACTGCTGAGCAAAAAAACACAGCATCACTCCACCAAGGCATCCCATCATGAAACACCTCAAAAGCAGCCAGAAAAGGGAAGCTGTGGAAAGAGAAATGAAGACGCTGTGACAGGAGGGTCCCCAGGAGAAAAGGACACATCGGCTCAGCCCCAGACATGCACAGCAGGCGGCTCGCAGCAGCTGCTTCCACAACAGCCCCAATTAGAAACAAACCAATGTCTACCAACAGGCGGAAGAATCAAGAAACTGGTCCATCCGTAGAAAGAACTAGCACTGCAAGTGGCCGGCAAATGAACGAGTGCTGCTAGAGCCGGCAACTGGACTGGTTAGTACCACTAGTGCCTGGTAACTGGACTGGTTAGTACCGCTAGTGCCAGCAACTGGACTGGTTAGTACCACTTGTGCCTGGTAACCGGACTGGTTAGTACCGCTAGTGCCAGCAACTGGACTGGTTAGTACTGCTAGTGCCTGGTAACCGGACTGGTTAGTACCGCTAGTGCCAGCAACTGGACTGGTTAGTACCGCTAGTGCCTGGTAACCGGACTGGTTAGTACCGCTAGTGCCAGCAACTGGACTGGTTAGTACCGCTAGTGCCAGCAACCGGACTGGTCAGTACCGCTAGTGCCAGCAACTGGACTGGTTAGTACCGCTAGTGCCTGCTAACTGGACTGGTTAGTACCGCTAGTGCCTGGTAACTGGACTGGTTAGTACCGCTAGTGCCAGCAACTGGACTGGTTAGTACCGCTAGTGCCTGGTAACTGGACTGGTTAGTACTGCTAGTGCTGGCAACTGGAGTGGTTAGTACCGTTAGTGCTGGCAACTGGAGTGGTTAGTACTGCTAGTGCCGGCAACTGGACTGGTTAGTACAGCTAGTGCCCGGCAACTGGACCGGTTAGTACTGCTAGTGCCCGGCAACTGGACTGGTTAGTACTGCTACTGCCCGGCAACTGGACTGGTTAGTATCGCTAGTGCCCAGCAAATGGAATGGTTAGTACCGCTAGTGCCTGGCAACTGGACTGGTTAGTACCACTAGCGCCTGGAAACTGGACTGGTTAGTACTGCTACTGCCCGGCACTTGGACTAGTACTAGTACTGCTAGTGGCCGGCAACTGGACTGGTCTGTACCACCAGTGCCCAGTAACTGGACTGGTTAGTATGGCTAGTGCCCGGTAATTGGACTAGTACTGCTAGCGGCTGGCAACTGGACTGATTAGTACTGCTGGTGCCTAGCACTTGGACTAGTACTGCTAGTGCCCGGCAACTGGACTGGTTAGTATGGCTAGTGCCCGGTAACTGGACTAGTACCGCTAGCAGTCAGCAACTGGACTGATCAATACTGTTAGTGTCCAGCAACTGGACTGGTTAGTACCGCTAGTGCCCGGCAACTGGACTGGTTAGTACTGCTAGCGCCTGGCAACTGGACTGGTTAGTACCGCTAGCACCTGGCAACTGGACTGGTTAGTACTGCTAGTGCCTGGCACTTGGACTAGTACCGCTAGTGCCCGGCACTTGGACTAGTGGCCGCTGAACTAGTACCACTAGTGCTCAGCCACTAAACTAGTACCACTAGTGCTCGGCAACTGAACGAGTGCTGCTGTTTATCACAACAGAAATGAACAGGCCCACACAGCCGAGTCTCAGCAGTTATGGGAGTGAAAGACGCCAGATACAACAGCCGCCTTTTGTGATTCTGCTGATAGGAAGCTCCGGAAGGCGGGCACGAATCTGCAGTGACGGCGAGTGGAGCGGTGGTCTGCAGCAAGTGGGAGTTGGCAGGGATGGGAGTATGAGGGCGCGAGACAGTCTCTAGGGTGAGGGATGCATCCCCTTCCCAACAGGCAAAGCCTCCACGTGTGTGTTCGTGTGTCAACGCCCTTGCTGCTCTCGCATTTTAAATATGTATAGATCAATGTATGGCAATTACATCTCAAGAAGGCTTTTTGAAACAAGCAGCAAATGGACTTTACAATCATCACAATTCACATAATCCATGCGCCTACTCTCCTGGGCAGCAGCAGTGGGGACCCAGCAGGTGGAAGATATTTGGGACTCAGGTCATGAAGACCCTCCAAGGAGGACCAGTCACCTGTGACCTGTAGCCATCGTGTGCTCGGCATGGCACGGCGACCACGTCACAGCAAAGCACAGCCTCGTGCTGTTGGAAAGCGAGCTGCAGATGGAGCTGCCCCCTCAGGAGCCCCCACACGCCCCTGTACTGAGGCTCATTGTGTGTCGATGCGCAGGACGCTTGTGCTGCTCAGAGGAACCTGCTCGGCTTCCACCCTGCAGCTCTGTGGCTGGTGGAAGTCAGTGATATATTTTCCAGATCCCTCACGGAGAAGTTCAACAATCCTAAACCTGCCGCTGATTTATGGATTCCTGTTGGTTCCAAGGCAGCTACTTTGTAGTGCTAGGAGTTGTTTTAATAGCAACGTAAAGATGAATGATCCGCACATTGACAGCATTCCACAAAGTTCAGAGCCACTCTGGCTGCTGCAAGCACGGGCTCGCCAGTGAAAGGGCTCCTGTCCATCAGCAGGAATTCTTAATGTTCTGACATCTACAGTAATCAAGTGTTGCGACTGACAGCGAGGACAAACGTTGCTTTATATTTAAATGGTCAGTGAAGGCAGCGCTGAGTACCATGACCTCTAGTCCAAGGTTCTCTTGGTTCAGCCTTCCTTGGTGCAGAGCCAGCCTTGGAAGTCTTGTTTTCCAGTGCGTAGCCACTCTGGCCAGCATCATTTTGGACCTCTGGGAGGAGAGCCTGTCAGTTACTGTTTCTTTTTCATGAAAAGATGATAAAGACGGTGTGAGAGGAGGGGCTGCCCTGGGCTGGAGTGAGGGAGAAGGCCCCAGGGTGGTGTCGGGAGAAGAGTGCAGACACCGTGGGACAAAACAGCCACACAGGGAGCAAAGGGAGCGCATCCACCCAGCCACGCATCACCCAGCGTTAGGGCATCTGATGGGAGGGAACGCGTCCACCCAGCTACGCATCACCCAGCATTAGGGCATCTGATGGGAGGGAACGCGTACACCCAGCTACGCATCACCCAGCGTTAGGGCATCTGATGGGAGGGAACACGTCCGCCCAGCCACGCGTCGCCCAGCTTTAGGACGTCTGACAGGAGGGAGCGCGTCCACCCAACCATGCGTCGCTCGGCGTTAGGACATCTCACAGGAGGGAGCATGTCCACCCAGCCACGCATCACCCGGAGTTCAGGTATCTGACAGGAGGGAGCGTGTCCACCCCAGCCACGTGTTGCCCGGCTTCAGCGCGTCTGATGGGAAGGGGAGGCCCTGCTGTGAGAAACACTCAGGCTGGCCCCCTACCGCAGCAGCCCCAAAGAGAGAAAGCCGGACCTCCCATGGAGTGGGAGGCTCAGGTGTGCAAGTCGCTGGGCGGTGCCATACAACAAGTGGTGGAAAGAAACCTTATCATACAAGCTTAAGACCCAGATGGGGAAAGAAACCCAAACAGGTGATGTCACAACAGAAAACGAAAGTGCTGATTTGTTTTGAAGCAAATCACTAGAAACGTCAAGACAAAGACTTTTTTGCTCCAATACAATAACCACAAACGTGTTAATTCTGACTCTCCAAAACATCAATCAACCAACCTAGCACCCACCCAAAAATAAAACCCTGTGCAAGGCTGGGGAGGAGACGGCCTGTGCCTGGCTGGGTATCGGAGGCCCCCTGGGGTCGGTGCCGGCTGAGGCTGCCTGTCTGTCTGCCTCTGGCCCAGATGACTTCTAAACATTCCCCAAGGGACACAATATGCCATTCCCAGCCAGGAACTTGTGGAACACGGAATTCCTTCCTGACAGCAGGGGAGCTGACCGCCGCGAGGCCCTCCCCAGCCCGGCTCTCACCACTGCGTTACGCTCCACTCTGGCTCGGATCTGGTCAATTTTGCCTTCTATCACTCGGGGGAATATCGAAGAATCTGCTCCTTTGCAAAACAGATAAATTTCTCCTACAAAATGAGAAAAATGAGGAGTTTAATCACAATATGGGGAAGACTAGATTATCTTTTTAAATTATGCCATTATTAAAAAACAAGAAACAGGGATAGCAGTGTGGAAACCTTTTTAAAGAAGATTTTAATGGACTAGTTAACATGTCACAGTCAGGAAAAAAATAAAACCTACAGATTACCTCCAAAGCCTCGTTTTATTCCTACAACCCTAGAAATCTCACAGGAAAGGCAGGAACGAGGAAAAGAACTTGGCTCCGGGACTGTTTTTTCTCTGGGAAAGACACGAAAGGGGATAAAATGCCCTTGGGACGGGGGTTGGGGTGACCCAAAGCGGGTCCCGGTTTCTGAAATGCTGGAAGGTGAACACAAATCCCCTTCGGAGAGTCATTTGTCCTCACGCAGAGCAAGGCAGCCGGGCCACCTCTGAACTTGGAAGAGTCATGGGAAACGTTTGCGTCATTTTTTCCCACATGTCCAGTAACATTGCGATTGCTGTGGACATACTTGTGCTGTGAACGCAGGCTTCTCGGGCCTCAGATAAAGCGAGTTTCTCTTCCAGGTACTGCAGCACACAGCAAAGGCCACACAGTTCTGCTGTGTGACCTGCTCCCGACACACAGAGCCCCCTTTGCACCTGAAGCATCACCTGGTCTGTGAAGCCACGTGGCACTCTGCCAGGCGGCTGGTTTGTGCCTGGGCGCAGGAAAACGCCACGGTACTCCATCGTGGCGACGGCAGGGTGGGAGAAGCACCACAGCAGCCTGAGCGGCACGCGTAGGAAGCTCCATGCCCAGCTCCTGGCGGGGCAGAGCCCTGAGACCCCCAGACACTGAGGGCCCTCGGGAAGTCTACTGGGGACCAAATCCAGAGGGCCCCAGGGTGGGCAGGCAGTGGTCCCCAGGGGGGTGGTGGGAGGGACATGGGGAGGGGACGCTCCTGGGCTGACGACCCGGATCCAAGGCCTGGAGCTTGGACGAGGACTCAGGAGTAGGAACAGGGGTCTGCCTTGCCTTCCTTCCTGGATCTCAGGAAGCGCTAACTCCTAAGACACCAACAGGGAAGCTGTGGGAACACGGCTACACTTGACGCTCACATGGCCGAGGTGACTGCCAACCTGCAGCCAGAGAGGATGGCACCTGGTGACACAGGTGTTGCCAATACATAGAGCAAAACAGTGCCGAGCTAAGGCTGGAGGGCATGGGAGAGGACGGAGGCTGAGGCTGGAGCGCACGGGAGAGTAGGGAGGCGGAGGCTGAGGCTGGAGGGGACGGGAGAGTGGGGAGGTTGAGGCTGGAGGGCACGAGACAGTGAGTAGGAAGGGGATGGTGGGGACAGGGGAGTGAGCAGGCTGAGGCTGGGAGTTGGACCCCGGAGGGCCTCTGCAGAACCGCAGAGGTGTGACCACAGAGTCTCAGTTGCTTAGCATAGAAAAGCAGGGCCCGGGGGTTAAACCACCCAACCGATGTCAGAGCCATTTCCCGACTCCCACGGTTTCCAGCCAATGCTGTTGTTTCATCAGATACAGTTTAGAAGGAGAACTGTGGTCCAGATGACATAATGATGCATTCTTGAACAACAGCACATTTTTTACTAGAAAATTCACGTCTCATGGCTCACAACTCATGCCAAGAGCATGTGAATGGCTTAACCTTCCCACTGTCTCAGCTTGTGAATTCCACTGCAAGACACAGAACACCTTCAGCCTGAAGACTTGGTGAGGAACAGCCTTGGAATAAAAAAACCCAGAGGACAGAGCAAAAGTTAATCTACAATGAGCAACTGAAGACCGTGCACACGCAGGTGACATGACCGAACACACAGGATCCCGTCCCCAAGACAGCTGGGTTGTGTCGCAGGTGCAGCCATGGTTGGTGGCTGTCCGCTCGGGGACCAAGAAGGGCTTACTGCCATTTGGAGAAGAGAAAGGGTTACAGAACCACAGTTTGAGCCCATGGTTGTGGGGGGGGAGTCTCTCATTGTGTCTCACAGACGAGCTCAAGGACATGGAAAGCCAGGCATGACAGCAAATGTCCCCGAAATGGCTGGAAAACAGGACATCAAGGAAGCAGCTCCTGGAGGAGCTCCAGGAGGGTGCACTGTTAGGACTTTCCTTCTTCTCTTTCGTCTTTTCTGCTTGCTTTTCCTTTTCATAGATGAATATGCTTACGTACTCTCCTTTTCTTCTTTCGAGTCGGTGTTCTGTGTACTGCGTACATAATACCTTGGGTGCAGTAAGCATCCCCAGGATCCCCCGAAAGAGAAAGACTTCACATCTGCCTTTGAAAGGGAAGGCCTGATACAGCCGAGTGGCCTGTGACTTCCGAAGTCCTTCCTCAGAATTCCACTGTGGAGAATCCCAGGAAAGCACACGACTGAGGTACAGACATATAAAAAAGGGTCCTGCGGACATGATGGGAGGCCCCTGTTGGGGCTGCTCAGCCCCACAACAGTGAGATCCGCCTCTGACAGCCACACCCCCCCAACAGGGCTGAGCCCAGGAGGAAACACGAGCTGTGAGCTGGCTGCAGGGTCTCCCTGCCCAGCAGGCAGAACTCCAGTGCAATTAGTGTGCCTCTCCGGGGATGACTACTACTTACAGAACACCTCGCTTAATTACATATTGAAACTTCTTTTAAAAGTAACTGATGAGTGGCTGGCTTCAGACAGCAGGGCAGTCTCTCCTGCAAGCTCTCAGTTCCTTGGAGAGGCCCTAGGAGGTCCACAGGCGTCCCGGTGCGGATGGGGATATTCTCATGGCACAAATGCCTCCAACCTGGAGTGATCCAGCGGCTCTTCAGCCTTTTGATAGTAACAGAAGTTATTTACAAAGATTCCATGGCATAGCCCACAATATGAGCCCTGAGGTCCTGGGCATTCAGGATGCAGCAAAGACCCTCTGTGAGCGTGTGGCAGGGCCAGCTCCGGGGTGAATGTGCGGCAGGGGCGGCTCCAGGGTGAGTGCGCGGCAGGGGCGGCTCCGGGGTGGCTGATGCTTGCCTTCTTGGGCACCGTGATCAGCCCCGCAGGTCACGGGCAGCATGTTCCAGCCACGGCTCAACAGCTAGATTCAACTTCTATGGGGAAAACCACATGACGGGATGGACCAGGAACTTCCTACCCAGGATGCGTTTATCCCAGATAACTTCGAGTGGCTGAGACTCTCAGGACTGCGCCTCATCCAAGCCGGGGGGAGGGTTCTGACACACAGAGGTCTCATGCATCTGAACCTGTTCTCAGACCCTGTCTGGCTGATCCCATGGTCCGGCTGGCAGAAGCTCTTCGTGGGAGTCCTGGCAACATTTACACACAGATTGTTCCTCATCCTATGACCATCAGTGAACGTCTCACTGTGGAGCCTGGATTCATCTCACATTTGATGGCATGTCTCAGAGGTGATGCTGTGTGACGCAGCAGAACTGTGTCTAAGGAACCAGCGGAGGCAGGCGGCAGCCCCCCAGAGCAGCCATGACACCCTCCTCCCTCCTGAGGCTGTTGCCCACCCCAGAGCCGCTATGACTCAACAGGGCGTCACCAAGAGTCACACCGCCTCCCACTACAGCTCCTTCCAGGTCTTAGAAAGTGAGGCACCATGGTCCTGATCCGAAGGGTGCCCAACGGCACTGATGATGGCCCTGCTCTGTCTACTCTGGGTTAAAATGAAACTCAGCACATCTTAGGAAAATGCTGGCATGAAGCTCTCCAGCCTGGAGTCTGTCTGGTTCCGGGGAGTGGCTGTTTGGTTGTTTGCCAGGCATCTTTCCAAAGAGCTAAATGCAGCCTGGGATTGTCTGGTTTTAGGAAACAATGAAGAGTGAGATCCCACAGCTCTTGATGAAGCCCCGCTCCGACACTGCATGGAGTGCTCTGAACGGCACAGGATTTGGGAGCACTCGGCGGAGGGTGGCATGACGTGAGCGTGTCGCTGAGAAGCGCGTCGGTTCTGCGTTCGGGATGTGTGCAGGCTGCCAGCGGCCGCAAACGGACAGACAGCCCCACCACAGGGCAACGTCCCGCACGCTGCTGTGGGGCTGAGGGCCGGGAGAGGCTTCCTGAGCCATCCGTGGAAAGGATGGATGGGTGAAAGGCCCTTCTTATGGGAAAGCCCACGGCAGGCAGCAGGGAACGAGGACACTGTGGGGGCTCTGGGGACACTTGGGGACAGCCTGGTGATGAAGGTGATGAAGCTAGGTGAGAGCCTCAGAGGGGGTGCTGGGAGAAGCTCGGCGCAGGCGCGTGGGAGCTCTTAGGAAGCGATGGCCATGCAAAGGGGTGGCCCCTGCAGACGGAGCCCATGGGCCCTGCCTGTCCAGGGCAAACAGCCAGGGGTGCCTGCACCTTCAAGCCTCAGCACCGTGGGCGGAGCCTGAGGGGCTGCGGTGTTGAGTGACCTGTGGCATGTGTCGTGACCTGCTGAGGGTGGGGGGGAGACGAGGTCATCCACCTGTGCGCGGGGGATGCAAAGTGCCTGGGAGAGCTCCTCACAGGGAGGTCAGGGGACCACAGATGCATCCACCTGGCCTGCAGAGGGAATCGTCCGGGACAGGGGCAGCCACAGGTCAGAGTGGGAGGATCAGGAGCGGGCCCACCCGTGCGGGTCACCAAAACATCACGGCGGCCACAGGGCTCTGACTGCGCCCCACCACTGGTCATTCCAGAGCACAAACCGAGTGTGCTGTTCTCACAGACACACTGTTATGGCAACTGCCAATCAACAAAGCTTACTTTGCAACTTTGAACATTATTATAGATACATTTGCAAACCCACATTACCTTTTCCTTGAAAATGGTTATTTAAAAACATTTTACGTCATTTAGCTCTGCATGGAGAAAAGCAGGTGGGGGATAGGGATGGGTAGGGAACTTTCACAAATGGAATTAAGCAATTTTCAACAACTCGACAAGTGGCCCCAACTCGACACTAAAAGATGGACAGAGCAAGGGTGCCGGACGTTTAGCTCAGGAATCCTTCCTCAGCATTCCAGAAATGTTTCACTTTTTAAAAATAAAAATTTAGTATTTTGAGAGGATTTGTCTATAGTTTTCTAAAAAAGAATAAATCATTCTTAAACCCCAAATCCTTAAAGCTCCGTAGAATTTAGTCATCAGAATAAAACACAACCATCATTTATAACTTAATAAATCAAAAGAAAAAGAAATTTTACCTGTAGCAGATTTTACAATTACACTCATTCTCCTTCTAACTGAGTCAAAACTCAAAATTTCCAGCAATTCGAACCTGAAAGAGAAATGCAGACGGTCACACCATCCATGCGGGTCCTCACGTGATTCCATCTGGTAACTGTGGAGCTCTCCACAGCAGAATGGCTGGGGCAGCCCTGGCCCTTCCTCAGGGGACACACCGAGGGCTGCTGGGCGAGGGGTGTCCTCCCTCGGACGCCCTGAGAGGCCTGGATTTGAAGGACGCAGCAGGTGTACCCAGTGGGGCAGAGTCTGGGCCCCATGGCACCTGCAGCACTGGCTCCTCACTACGTCCCCATCCTATCCAGGGCATGGGCTCAGATTCTGCCAAGCAGGCTACGTTCCCTACGCACCGACTCCCTCCCTAAACACTGCTGAACAGAGACTCAAAGTTGTGTCAGAGATTGGATCCTTGTCAATGAACTGGCATTGCCCTAAGAGATCAAAACCATGGAAAAAGCAAAGGACACTGGCGTTTTGGCTGGTGCTGTCCTGTTACCGGAAGACTCAGAAAACCTGTGTGGCGTCTGGAGCATCGGAAGTGTTTGGCAGCCCCCGCTGCTGCCCCTCAGCCTCCTCAGGGCCTTGGACTCAGTGGGAAGCTGCGGAGGGGCTGTGGCCGCAGTGCCAGCCCAGCTCAGAGCCAGGGGTCCCTTGGCAGAGCCTCGATGGGGGCTCTCATCTAGGCCACGACCTCACTGCCTCCACGGCTGCAAACCCGGAGCCTCAACAGCAGTGAGTTGCAGCCCCTGGGGAGCCTAGGATGCTGTGGAGAGGGTGCAGCCGGTGCCAGCGGAGGGCCCAGGAGCCCCGCCGAATCAAGGGGTTTGTCCTTTCTCTTCCACTGGGGAGTTTATTTCCCTAAGAATGAAATTTTAAAATCCAGGTGTTTTGAGGCCATCACCACCGGATCTTGTGTCTTTGCCGGAACCGTGACCACACATTCGTGCTTGTTGATAAAGGGGACGCCACCAACCCCTCTCCTGAGTCAGATCTCAAGACGGGTCACTTGTCTCAGGGACAAGCAATTTAGGACAGAGACAGTCCCTAAAAAATGGGAAGAGTTTTAAAGATACGAAAAGTAAAACAATCCAACATCAAACTGGTGACTGAAAAGCGTAACTGTGCAAACTGTTTTCGACAGGACGCTGTGCTCCCAGCACATGAGCCAGGGTTCCTCCCTGCGGGACTCATGGCCACACCGGGGGTGGCTGCTCACTCCCCTGGTGGAGGCAAAGGGGTCTGGAGAGATCAGAACACGGCCTGCAGTAAAACCTGACTTTAGGTGGCTTAACCCAAAACATATTTGACAGTGAACTTTTCTTCACTGAACTCCAATTTACATCTCCAAGAAAAACCATCCAGGGGAAGCAGCCCTGTGGCTGCACCCAAGCCCTTCTCTAGGTGTCCAGCACTTCTCCAGAACATTCTGGTGACATTCCTGGGATGTCACTGGGAAGGAGAGGAAGCGAATTGTGGGAGAACATAGAGTACTTGTCTTTTCCCTCAAACGCAGAACCTTATAAAGAACACTCTTTATTCTTTAGTCCTTTCACATCTGAGGGTGAGGTGCACATACCTTTCGATGTGGTTCTCCCTGTTTAATATCTCCATGTAATTGTCCTTCAGCCTCAGGTAGGTAAAGCCAAGTCTGCAATGAGAAGGGAAACCTCGGGGTGAATCTGAGATTCTGATGTTCCTCTTTCACAGAGTATTTGCTTTATATTTTGGTAAAGCGTTCTTTTCAAAAAAGAAATACTATCAGTTAAACAGAGATTACAAACTGCATTATGAAGTTAGGAAATTATCATAATGAACTTATTCACCATCTCAAAAAATCTTCCAAGAGCAACAGAATTTCTACCCAACCCAACCCTCCCTGGCACACAGCAGTGAGGCACATTCTTGTCAGTATTGTTCTCCAAAAGAGCGTGGCAGGCATATGGCCTGCAATCCTTGCTTCGATGATACTTTTGCTCATTGATTCGTGGACTTTGTTGTTGTTGAGCGGAGAACACGATGCCAGAGGGAGAGGGACCCTGAGAGGCTGTTACCCCCAGACCAAGCCCCTTGAGTCACTGATGGGGAACCAAGGTCCAGTGCAGGCCTTCAGCCAGCACGTGGGTGCACCCATCTGTACGATGCCTCCTCCTGCACGCCTGGGGGTCAGCAACCTTCAGGGCCTTGTGGGACCCACTGGGACGGCAGAGACAGAGCATGGCTTCGGGATGCAAGAGGCCAGCAGAGGACCCGGGAGACAGACGTGCTTCACGGCACCAGGGGGATGGGAGTGGAGGCCTCTGGCCAGCCCAGGTGGGAGCAGCGGCTGGAGGAAAAGCTTCAGCGCAGGGAGGATTCTCAAAGGTGGGCGGGGCAGCCTGCCCTGACTTCCAACACCTGTGATGAAGGCAGTGGCATTCCTGGGCACTTGTGTTCCAAGAAGAGAGAAACCCAGCTCCAAGAAGCCTCACCTATGCACGTGTGGGTTTATGCACGGAACCAAGGGCCCCAGTGATACTGTTGACGTATCTGTGCTGCTACTCAAATTGCATGGAGAAAACACATTAGTTTAGCAGCGACAAAAACATGGCTGTAATTAGGTGAGAAGCGCGAACATGATTCTCACCATACTCAGTCCCTGAAGGCAGTGTTCCTTTATCACTTTTGGGGAGGAGAGATTCAGTATTACAGAAGTCATGAGCTAGGTGGATTTGAAAATGGCTTCCCTGAGTTGAAATTATGCCATGTATCTGGAATGTTCAAAGTATTTTTCCAAGCGTTTGCTTAAAGGGTGGGCGGTGAGAGGTCCCACACCAGCTCTGCTCTGCCCAGCTCAGGCTGCAGCTCTGGGAAGGCCGCTGGGCCTCTGGGCTTCAGTTTTCTGAGATGCAGGAGGGAGATTTGTGTTAAAGGAAGGATTGTTTCCATATTTTGAAGCCTGTGGTTATTTGGAATGACCTCTAACTTACTGCAGACCTCAGGAGGAAAAGCCACCCACGCAAAGTCAGAGATGAAGACTCACACGCTGGGGACCAGATGCTGCTTATCACGGTGGGAGGGGCTCATACAGGGACGGGGGTCCAGAGAACCTGGGTGCAAAGGCAGCAGAGCTCAGTGTGGAGGGCACAGGGTGGGGCTGAGGACGCCTCTAGATGCAAGTCCCTGACTGGGGCTGCGGTGGGGCTGAGTCACATCAGGAAACCCAGGCAGACCCTCGGCCCGCGACGTACCTCTGGACACCTTCGACCAGCGCCACCTCGTCGGGCGAGGATGAGATGTACACACAGGATTTCCCCCCGTCCGGCGATTTCCTGGGGCCATCTACGTTGTCATCGTCTTTCACCTGGACGGTGTGGCAGAGACAGAGGGCCCGGAAAAACAGCTCCTCGCGCTCCTATAAAAAAGCAGTTCCCAGAACCCCCAAATCACGGTGCGTCCACTGAAGATAGAGGGAAACAGGCGCAGAGAGGAAACAAGAAGTGGGGGGGGGGGGGGGTGGTCCCTGCAGCCACAAAAGCAGCTTGTGGGCGGTGAGGGGTTATACAGTAGGATGGAATTACAGCTTTCCATCATTCTCAAGCACTCTGTTTCGTAATTGAGATTGACGGGTGATGAAGACTGAAACGGGCATGTGTTCTTCAGCACCGACACTTTTAGAAACCACAGAGGCTTCACGTGCACTCACAAATGGCAAATGACCGCTAGCGTCCAGGAAGGGAGACTGAGTCACACGGTGCCGTGAACACAGATATTCACAAACACCCTGGACCCTGGCTGTGCCTCTGCCCTGGTGCCTGCGCGATGGGGACGTTCTCCTAACCGAAGCGTGTGTTAGACTAGACGTGACCTGTGGCACTCCTGCTGTTGACTCACATTGTAACATTCACCCTAAAACCCCCTAAGAAGTTGGAGCTATTATCCTGCACCTGCAGCTGCAGAATCAGCGTTTAGGAAGGTAAAGTGATGTGCTCAGGGCCACAGCCGGCTGGGACCTGATCCCCGAGGCTGCCCTGTGTGCAGCTTTCACAGCTAGCTGGGACCTGATCCCTGAGGCTGCCCTGCGTGCGGGGAAATTCAGGAACGGCGTCGGCCGGGGACTCCAGCCCCGCCCAGAGATGCTGAGGTCTGGAGCCACAGCACTCGGGGCGTGTGTGAGAGTCCATGCGTGTGTCTGTGTGTGAGCATGTGTCTGTGTGTGCACACGGTATCTGGGCATGTGTGAGAGTACGTGTGTGTCTGCGTGTGAGCGTGTGTGCACACGGTGTCAGGAAGTGTGTGAGTGTCTGTGAGTGTGTGTGAGTACGTGTGTCTGCGTGTGTGCATGTGTCTGTGTGTACACACGGTATCTGGGTGTGTGTGAGTGCATGTGTTTGCATGTGAGCGTGTGTGCATGTGTGTCCGTGTGTGCACATGGTGTCTGGATGCATGCATGTGTTTGCCCTGCTTCTATGGTTTTCATAACCAATTCTAACACGGGTATCACCGAGCAGATGTGTCCTAACAGGACACCACACACATCGCACTTTCTAACCATCCCTCCCACTGAAGTCCGTAGAGACCGCCTGATTTTCCTGGACCCTCGAGTGAAAAGGGGTGGACTCAGCATGCACAGCCGCCCACTCACTCACACTTGGACGGCGTGGGGGCTGCCACCTACCCTCCCGTTGACGCTGGGGGACGAGTCAATCATGTCGATTCCTGAGGACTCTGGGAGGACCTGCCCGTTGCAGATGACGTGGGGCACGTAGACGTGGCCTTCGATGCAGCACTCCTTGAACTCCATGTTGTTTTCCGTGAGGGTGCCGGTCTTGTCTGTGAAGATGTACTCCACCTGCAGGCACCGCACAGCAAGTCAGGATGCTCTGAGGGAGGCCCACATGTCTCCAACTCAGACACACAGCTGCCGTGTTTCCCCCCCAGCTCCCACTGTGACTTGAATAGGCGGTGGATTTCTAAAGGTTTTCCCCCAGACAGACCACCTCACCGGGCTAAGCCACGCTTCCGCCTCATCCTCCTTCCCAGTGTCCAACAGGACCCTGCAGTCCTGGCAGGTGCGATTCACGAGGATGGGTGGGGAGGCCTCGGGACACCTTCTCTGGGTTGGGAGCAAAACAGAGTATGGTCTCGCAGTCCCATTCCCTGGGACAGAGACATGGGTGGGGCCAGGGCTCCATTTGTTTGGGAAGACAGAGTGTGAGTGGGTCGTCCCGAATCTTAACAACAACAATAAAAAACCAAGGCTACAGAGAGGACGAACTTACTCTATACAGTCTCAGAGATCAAAACCCACAATACCATGTAAGGTTGAGAAGGTAAAATTGAAGCAAATAAGGACAAAACAAATCTCGGAGAAAACTGTGATACGTGTTAAAGATACAACCCGTCTTAAACTCTGATTTTAGATAAGCTCACGGGTCACAGGTTTATCGTGAATAACTGAAGGTGGGAGCTCTGGAACGCGTGGCAGCAACTTGAGACTGAGCTCGGGCGCGTCTACGGGGACACTTCTTCCCAAGCATTTTGGATAAGGGATATTCAACCTGTGTACCCTTCTTACACAGGACTTTGAAGTAACTTAGAATAAACGCTTATTCAATCCCAAAAGCATTTTTATTTTTATTTGTTTTTTTGAGATGGAGTCTCACCCTGTCGCCCAGACTGGAGTGCAGTGGTGTGATCTCGGCTCACTGCAACCTCCGTCTCCCAGGTTCAAGCAATTCTCATGCCTCAGCCACTTGAGTAGCTGGGATTACAGGCACCTGCCACCACGTCTGGCTAATTTTTGTATTTTTAGTAGAGATGGGGTTTCGCCATGTTGGCCAGGCTGGTCTTGAACTCCTGACCTGAGGTGATCCACCCACCTCGGCCTCCCAAAGTGTTGGGATTACAGGCATGAGCCACTGTGCCTGGCCCTAAAAACATTTTTAAAAGGGTAAAATGGATAAGAATGAAATAACAAATGTTAAGAGGTTTGGTTTATCATCCTGTTTAGCTATAACTAAATAGGTGGCATATTTCTAGGAAACATGACCATGAAAATGAACAATAAAAAAAATTAATTATAAAAGACCTTTACTGAGCACTCAGGGTGTGCCAGCCACTGGGCAGCACCTCATTTAATCTTCAACTGTGATTAACACATCAACTGTCTTATTATCCCAGTTTTAAGAACGTGGAAACAAAAGCTTAAAACCTCTGGACACAAATCCAGTCAGTTCTGTTAGCTCGGGACGCAGAGATAAGATTGTTTGCTTTGTTACTGTTAAACAAGTTTGTTAAAGTCTTTGATTTCTTTTTCAAATAGTTTCATGTCTGGTATATAGAATCACTACTGATTTTGGGTGTTGATTTTGATCCTGAAAATTTAGTGAATTTGTTGATTAGTTCTAAAAGCTTTTTGGTGGAGTCTTTAGGCTTTTCTATATATAAGATTGTGTCATCAGCAACAATTTCACTTCTTCCTTTCCTAAACGAATGCCTTTTCTTTCTTTCTCTTGCCTCACTGCTCTGGCTACAGCTTCCAGTGCTATGCTAAATAGAAGGGGTGAATGTGTGCAGCCTTGTCTTCTTTCTGATCTCAGAGGAAAAGCTTTCACCTTTTCTCCATTGTGTGTGAAGAAAAACTTGCAGCTTTTCTCCATTGCCAGCTGTGGGTTTCTCATTTATGTCTTTTATTGTGTTGAGGTACATTCCTCGATACCTAATTTGTTGAGATGTTATGAAAGGATGCTGAATTTTGTCGAATGCCTTTTCTGCATCACAGATAATCATATGGTTTTGTTCTTCATTTTGCTGATGTAATGCACTACACTTACTGATTTGCACAAGTCAAGCCACCCTGGCATCCCACAGATGGGGTATGATCCTTTTGTATGCTACTGAATTGGTTTGCTAGTGTTTTGTTGAGGATTTTTGCAACTTTGTTCATCAGGGGTCCTGGCCTGCAATTTTCTTTTCTGGTGGTGGGACAGTCAACCCTAAGCCCAGTGCTGGTCAATGCTGCCATCACCCTCAGCTCTCGGAACAAAAGTTGGCCCTCACTGCAACGCACGCCTGCCTGCTCAACTTGGCCTGAAGCAGGATTTGTGTTCCAAGGCACTCATGCTTGGGAGGCAGCACTGCCTCGCAGAACAGGGCACTGCCTGCTCCTGACTCAGTTTCTCATTTGAGAAATGGGGCAATGGCACTAAGCACACAGGATACAGAGAAAGTGCACAAACTGTTTGGCACAGGATCTCCATGGGACAGGGCCAATGGCACTGAGCACACAGGATACAGAGAAGGTGCAAAAAGTGCACACAGGACACAGAGAAGGTGCACAAAGCGCTTCTGGCACAGGAACTCCATGGCAGATGGTTGTTTCTGTTGTGGACACAGACGCTTGACTGGTGGGTCAATCTCTATTTCACATACAAAAGAAGTCGTGTTATCGTACTGCACAACGACGGTGGGCACAGGCGTTTACCCACGAAGCTGCGGTCACATGAACCTGCCTTTTGGGCTTGTCCACCTGTCTTGACCTCAGTGTGTCCCCCATGAGCAACAGTACACACTTCTTTGTGTATGAGGAGGTCAGCCTCCAGGCTGGAGCCTGGTTTTGGTCAGGACGGAACAACAGAAATCAAATTCTGTTTTGCAGGACTCCAGGGAGATGGATTGAAGAGGGCAGAGAAGAAATCTGCCATACTCAACACTACTGGGCGCTTTCCCCCACACTCGACACTTCTGGGCGCTTTCCCCCTACTCAACACTGATGGGCGCTTTCCCCCACACTCAACACTGCTGGGCACTTTCCTCCGTACTCAACACTTCTGGGCGCTTTCCCCCCTACTCAACACAGCTGGGCGCTTTCCCCCCACTCAACACTGATGGGTGCTTTCCCCCCTACTCAACACCACTGGGCGCTTTCTCTCCACTCAACACTGCTGGGCGCTTTCCCCCCTACTCAACACTTCTGGGTGCTTTCCCCCTACTCAACACTGCTGGGCGCTTTCCTCCCACTCAACACTGCTGGGCGCTTTCCTCCCACTCAACACTGCTGGGCGCTTTCCCCCCACACTCAACACTTCTGGGTGCTTTCCCCCTACTCAACACTGCTGGGCGCTTTCCCCCTACTCAACACTGCTGGGCACGTTCCTCCACACTCAACACTGCTGGGTGCTTTCCCCCAACACTCAACACTGCTGGGCGCTTTCCCCCCTACTCAACACTGCTGGGCGCTTTCCCCCTACTCAACACTGCTGGGCGCTTTCCCTCATACTCAACACTGCTGGGCGCTTTCCTCCCACTCAACACTGCTGGGCGCTTTCCTCCCACTCAACACTGCTGGGCGCTTTCCTCCCACTCAACACTGCTGGGCGCTTTCCCCCCTACTCAACACTTCTGGGTGCTTTCCCCCTACTCAACACTGCTGGGCGCTTTCCCCCCTACTCAACACTGCTGGGCGCTTTCCTCCCACTCAACACTGCTGGGCGCTTTCCTCCCACTCAACACTGCTGGGCGCTTTCCTCCCACTCAACACTGCTGGGCGCTTTCCTCCCACTCAACACTGCTGGGCGCTTTCCTCCCACTCAACACTGCTGGGCGCTTTCCTCCACACTCAACACTGCTGGGCGCTTTCTCCCTACTCAACACTGCTGGGCGCTTTCCCCCGCACTCAACACTGCTGGGCGCTTTCCCCCGCACTCAATACTGCTGGGTGCTTCCCCCCTCTCAACACTGCTGGGCGCTTTCCCCTGCACTCAACACTGCTGGGCACTTTCCCTCATACTCAACACTGCTGGGCGCTTTCCCCCTCACTCAACGCTGCTGGGTGCTTTCCCCCCTACTCAACACTTTGGGCACTTCCCCCCTACTCAACACCACTGGGCGCTTTCCCCAATACTCACCACTGCTGGGTGCTTTCCCCCGCACTCAACGCTTCTGGGCACTTCCCCCCTACTCAACACTGCTGGGCGCTTTCCCCCCACTCAACGCTGCTGGGCGCTTTCCCCCACTCAACGCTGCTGGGCGCTTTCCCCCACACTCAACGCTGCTGGGCGCTTTCCCCCCACTCAACGCTGCTGGGCGCTTCGCCCCCTACTCAACGCTGCTGGGAGCTTTCCTCCCACTCAACACTGCTGGGCGCTTTCCCCTCTACTCAACACTGCTGGGCGCTTTCCCCCGCACTCAATGCTGCTGGGCGCTTTCCCCCCACTCAACGCTGCTGGGCGCTTTCCCCCACTCAACGCTGCTGGGCGCTTTCCCCCACACTCAACGCTGCTGGCGCTTTCCCCTCTACTCAACACTGCTGGGCGCTTTCCCCCGCACTCAATGCTGCTGGGCGCTTTCCCCCCACTCAACGCTGCTGGGCGCTTTCCCCCACTCAACGCTGCTGGGCGCTTTCCCCCACACTCAACGCTGCTGGCGCTTTCCCCCCACTCAACGCTGCTGGGCGCTTTCCCCCACACTCAACGCTGCTGGGCGCTTTCCCCCGCACTCAACGCTGCTGGGCGCTTTCCCCCCACTCAACGCTGCTGGGCGCTTTCCTCCCACTCAACGCTGCTGGGCACTTTCCCCCGCACTCAACGCTGCTGGGCGCTTTCCCCGCACTCAACGCTGCTGGGCGCTTTCCCCCACTCAACGCTGCTGGGTGCTTTCCCCCACTCAACGCTGCTGGGCGCTTTCCCCTGCACTCAACGCTGCTGGGCGCTTTCCCCCCACTCAACGCTGCTGGGCGCTTTCCCCCCGCACTCAATGCTGCTGGGCGCTTTCCCCCACTCAATGCTGCTGGGCGCTTTCCCCCACTCAGCGCTGCTGGGCGCTTTCCCCCACTCAATGCTGCTGGGCGCTTCGTCCCCTACTCAACGCTGCTGGGAGCTTTCCTCCCACTCAACGCTGCTGGGCGCTTTCCCCCACACTCAACGCTGCTGGGCGCTTCCCCCCTACTCAACGCTGCTGGGCGCTTTCCCCCACTCAACGCTGCTAGGTGCTTTCCCCGCACTCAATGCTGCTGGGCGCTTTCCCCCACTCAGCGCTGCTGGGCGCTTTCCCCCACTCAATGCTGCTGGGCGCTTTGTCCCCTACTCAACGCTGCTGGGAGCTTTCCTCCCACTCAACGCTGCTGGGCGCTTTCCCCCGCACTCAACACTGCTGGGCACTTCCCCCCTACTCAACGCTGCTGGGCGCTTTCCCCCGCACTCAACGCTGCTGGGCGCTTTCCCCCCAACTCAACACTGCTGGGCGCTTCCCCCCTACTCAACGCTGCTGGGCGCTTCCCCCCATTCAACACGGCTGGGTGCTTTCCCCCCACTCAACACTGCTGGGCGCTTTCCCCCGCACTCAACGCTTCTGGGCACTTTCCCCCCAACTCAACACTGCTGGGCGCTTTCCCTTGCACTCAATGCTGCTGGGCGCTTTCCCTTGCACTCAATGCTGCTGGGCACTTTCCCCCCTACTCAACACTGCTGGGCGCTTTCCCCCTACTCAACACTGTTGGGCATTTTCCCCGGCACTCAATGCTGCTGGGCGGTCTCCCCCCACTCAACACTGCTGGGCACTTTCCCCCCTACTCTACACTGCTGGGCGCTTTCCCCCGCACTCAACACTGCTGGGCACTTTCCTTGTTACAGAAAAAATTCTTTCTCAAAGAATTTATCAGAAGCTCACAAAATGTACCATCTATTGTTGCAAAGGAGATAGAATATTCCTAGGTAAAAATACCTGACTACTGAGAAACTAAATTATAGTTTGCGCATAGCTGACTGAAACAATAAAGCACTGTGAGGAGTATGGGATATGCTAGAGGAACACATTCAAAAGTCAAACTCATCAAACGTGGAACATGATCCTTCCATTTGTTGGCCTTCCTCACAGGAGGCAGACAGAGGCCTCTGTATCTGCCGGAGTCTAAGTCTATTTACAGGCTGTCATCTGGGAGCGAGATGGAGATTTCAGCTACCTGTCTAAAGTGGCCTTGTTTGCTAAAATATCCCTCAAAATCGCTTTCTGTTTCAGTCCAATTACCCTTTACTGGTACCTGCTCTGGGAACCCTGCACTCTGCTATGTTAAGGCTGGGAAGGTAGGGAAGGTCACCGCTCTAGGCTGGGGAAACCCAGGGAATGGGTCTTTCCCTACCTCCCTTCCCAAGCCAGCAGGTCTGGTGTGTGCCGCCTGGTGGTGCGGTGGCAGGGCGGTGGTCACACCAGACTCTGTGCTGTGCACCTTGTGTCCATTATCTCATTTAATCCGCAACCTAATCCTGTAAGGCCAGCATCTGTTATCATCTCCATTTCACAGACTGAGACACTCGAGGTGTGGCGGTGAAGCCCAAGCTCCCGCAGCCATCATGCAGCAGCAGGATCTGAATGGAGGCGTTTGAACTCTTTGTAATCCACCAAGTCACTGAAACTCTGGTTTGCTCATCTTTAAAGTGAGAATACCCAGCTTGCTACGAGACTTGAATATCAGGTGCAGAAGCAGAGTGCAAGGCTGGCAAAGCCACTTTTACCCACCAGCCTTGATTCACACCTGCACACAGAAAGAGTTCTGCCCAGGAAGCTCCAGATGAGTTTCCAGGAGTCAGCAACTGCAGGTAATTCCGCATCTGTTGTAAATGTAACAGCACTGCCAACTGTTTCATAAATAGGGTTCAAAACAACCCTGCTGCTGTCTTACACCAGCTACAGGGACAGACACACTCGGATGACAGGCACAGGACCTGAGGAACGTGAAGCAGACTCACTCAGGTGTTAATAAATCACAGCAGATGACTCAGGAGACACCAACCTGTCCCAGCTCTTCATTGAGGTCCGACGTGTTCACCAGAGGCCCCTCACCAGTCTCCTCGTCAAACATGTCTTCGTCCCAGGTGATGAAGTAAGAGCCAAGGAACTTCTGCATCTCGACCGTGACGTACATGGACACGGGGATGATGTAGTTAAAGAGGACCATGAAGGCCAGGAAGTCCGTGAACGCCTTGAGGAACTGCGAGAGCAGAAGGTGTGGGTCAGCGCCTCCGCCAGGAGGGACAGCAGGGCTCCAGCATGCTGCTCTAACACCTCAGGCTTAGGCATAAGTTATACGAGTGCTACTACTAAATACAAGATTTCAGAGTCCAAAGACAAGGACTACGGGTGGGGGGCAGCCATTGGGTCACCTGGTCTCTTGAGCCAGGACCTGCCGGGTCCAGGTGCTGAGCTGCGGGGCTGTCCTGCCAGCAAGTGGAGATTAAATCACGAGTTAAGACAAGCACATGCTGATGACAGGAGACACGCCGACCAGACACCAGTGGCAATTTTACTTCTTTATATTCATGGGATCTCTTTGTGTCTCTTATAACAAAACATACTTGGTAACAACCTAGAGATGTAAAAACTAAGCCTGGTGAAATGACTTTTCAGTATACTTTTATCCTGATCTGTGGGGCCATGTTAGTTTTGTGGGAAGCACAGATGATGCAGAGATAGCCCTGCTCTGGACAGAGGGGACACAGGTCTGGGTTTGCACATAGCCCCACTCTAGGCTCAGTGGACAGGGTCTGGGTTTGCACACGGCCCTGCTCTAGGCTCAGTGGACAGGGTCTGAGTTTGCACACAGCCCTGCTCTAGGCTCAGTGGACAGGGTCTGGGTTTGCACACGGCCCTGCTCTAGGCTCAGTGGACAGGGTCTGGGTTTGCACACGCCCTGCTCCAGACTCAGTGGACACGGGTCTGGGTTTGCACATGGCCCTGCTCTGGACAGAGGGGACACAGGTCTGGGTTTGTACACAGCCCTGCTCTAGGCTCAGTGGATATGGGTCTGGGTTTGTACACAGCCCTGCAGTGGACAGAGGGAACACGGGTCTGGGTTTGCACACAGCCCTGTTCTAGGGTCAGCGGACACAGGTCTGGGTTTGCACACAGCCCTACTCTAGGCTCAGTCGACATAGGTCTGGGTTTGCACACGGTCCTGCTCTAGGCTCAGTGGACATGGGTCTGGGTTTGCACACGGCCCTGCTCTGGACAGAGGGGACACAGGTCTGGGTTTGCACATGGCCCTGCTCTAGGCTCAGTGGACAGGGTCTGGGTTTGCACACAGCCCTGCTCTGGACTGGGAGCAGATCCTTTTTTCCAAGTATTTACCACAAATATGTGCCATTTATCTCATAATCATTAACAAGCATTTTCTCAGCACCCTCTAAACAAAGGACACAGTGCAAGTATTTAAGGTATTGTCCTGATGATTTCGCTGTGGGAACCTGTACCTTTCCAGATCCAAAGATGGCAGGAGCAGCTGGTGTCCACTGAGACTTTAAATTTCAGTGAATGCATCTATCACAGAGATTGAATCAATCAAGGCTGCTTTTTGCCTACAGTAAATTCACCTTTTTGCCTACAGTAAATTCATCTTTTTCTTGCACCACATTTTCGTAATAATGGCCCACAGGTCACCTCGGATCATACAAGGGCAGTGATTCTCCATACCAGATTCCTCTGCCTTTCCGACTCCGTTTTCTGATTATACCACGGCTCATCCCGAAAGGGCTCACTCTGCCACACGTATTTCAGCACAGTGTTTATCAGGGCTTTGCTGATCAGAATGCAGAGATACACAACGAGGAACGCATTCATCGATCTAAAACAAAAGGACAGAGGTGATCACTGGTCCCTGAGGAAATGAGCTCTGTACTTCCTTCTCACAGATATCAAGATGACACCTTGTGAAGAAACAGAATAGGAAAGGCATGGTGATGCATTCGCCCTCAATGCGCCACAGTGGGTCCTCTGTACTTGCGTCCATGCCATGGTCCCTGGCATGTACTTCTAGAGGCCAAAGGTAAGAACCAAGACGAGGGAAAGTGCCACAGGCAGGAGAAAGAGGGCTGCTCACGGCCACACTGCGGACCATGCTTCTGCACTGCCTGGACTTCCGTCATTGAAAAGAACATCCAGAAATCAGTTTCTACCATTAAACATCAACAAATTAGTTCAAAACTTAGTGACTACCCACCACTGTAGAGGAAGGAAGGAAAGGAGAGGAAGGAAGAGAGGGAGGGAGGAAAGGAGGGAGGAGAAAAGTAAATAACTCTGAAAGGAAGTGTCCTCAGTACAGGAAAAGCAGATCCTTAACTAAGGTCTTAGCAGATCTCAGGAAGAACCCTTTCTTTTCCAGCACAAATTCAGCTACCATCCTGACATATTTATCATCAGGACTTTCCTGTGTAGTGAAAAGATGATTCTGTTCTCTCTGCTAATGCTTTCCTTTGTAAAACCACAGCAGAGAATGCGTGGTTTCGACCAAATCCCAGAGTGAAAAGTAAAAGCCCATTTGGAGTTTTTCATGAAATGGTGGGAGGAGCTATTGGACACTGAACTGATTTCAGAACCGGAACGTCAGGGTGTCCATAAGAGGCAGCGCCGTGAACCTGGTATCAGGCGTTAGAAAGAGCAGGAAGGAGGGGTGTGGCCATCCACCTCACCACAAAATAAGGAAGTCCATCTGAATGGTCAGCTCTGCAGTTACTAAGATGCTGTATAGTGGCAAAGGAACTGCCAAGAAGGCCAAGAGGAAGCTACTTCCATTTCTACAGTAGGTAATGATACTTTTAAGTTGCAGGTTCTCACACGCATCCGGCGATGGGGCAGGGAGCCTTACTTTTCCACGGCAGATCGCTTCTGAGACTTTGCTTGATAATTTAATGCCATCTTGGTTTCCATGCCCGTGTAAATAGCCACACCTACAGAGAGGAAGAGCAAGGGTGATGACCAGGGCGCAAGTGTGTTTTGCCTTATGGTGAGTTACACAGAGCTGCGGGGAAAATCAATTCTTGGGTAAAGCGAATCCTATTTTTAATTTCACAAGCTAGTGTCCATAGCCACATAACACTAGCACTTGATTCCTTAGGATAAAGACCCTTCTTCATGCATAGGAAGCAATCTATGCTTCATTTTTTAAGAATTCATATCTTAATATACACTGGGCCTGCCACGTCCACGAGTTCTGAATCTGCAGGTTCTACCAACTGGGAATGGAAAATATGAAAAAAATCCCCAATAAAAATAACAATACAATGATACAAAATACAGATGATAAAAACGGTAGAGGGTACTTACATCATGCTAGGTATCAGAAGTAATCTAAGATGATGTGAACTACAGGGGCGGACATGCGTAGGCTACATGCAAATAGGGGCCTTGGGCATCCGTGGATTTTGGCATCTGCAGGCATCCTGGAACCAGTGCCCCAAGGACACTGAGGGACAGCTGCACAGCATTTTCTGACAGTGGGGCACACTTGTGTACCTCTAAAAGTTACCTCAATTAAAATGACAATAACCCACAAGAAATGGGAGATCCTAGCCAAGAAACACAGACATGAAAAACATTTCCTGCACAACTAAATTTCGTAAATTCCTTCATGGATGCAACGTTCTGTTTCTGAATCCAAAACTAGAAGCCTTAATCTGTAAGCCGTATTCTCTGATGCTGCTGCTTCAGGACTGCACTTATTCACTGATCAAATCTCAGTGGGGCAGAACTTGCGCGGCCAGAAAGCCTCCAGCACCTCAAGGCGCCAAGAAATGCTCTCGGGTTCTGCTGCGGGTTTTAACTTTGCTTCATGCATCCTTAATGTTAGGGGCAATGGTTAATAATTAATTAAATATTTACCAAAGATTTTCTCAGTGTTCTTCAGTGTAGCTCCTCTAAGCAGCAAGTTTTCCGATCCTAAGGGCCTGTAAAGATACGATGATCAGAAATGATGCGGACACGAAGGCAAGCGGGCAGGGCGGGGGGCAAGATGCAGATGCAAAACCCGCTTGTTTGCTCAACAGATCTCATTTTCAGAGGAGATAGCATACACGGCGCTTTGCTTATATTCAGATGATTAAGTCAGCCCAGGTCCATGTGAACAGATGTGGTCTTATCTTTGGGGGACGAACACATGGCTCCAGGAGTAGCGGCAAGGGCCTCCCATTGGTGCACGCGGGACCTCAGGCCCCGCCCACACCCACTGAGCTGCACCCGACAGCCTCAGCAACACTCCCCAAGAGACCTCTAGAGCAGGGGTCCCTGTAGTGGCCCCACCAGTGCCGTCAGCAGCACCTGGAGCCAGTCAGAAACATCACACTAGTCAGGAAGATTGTCCCAGGCCTACCGAGTCAGAACCTGAAACCCTGGGGTGGGGCCCAGCAGCCCTCTCCTAACAAGCCTCAGGTTGAGAACAGCTGCACTGGAAGGTCCCAGAATGTTCTGGAAAGGCTAAAGAGGGGTGGATGTGAAATAAAGTAAAAGTCACTCAACTTTCAACTGTTTCCTTCCCTTTTTTTTGCAACAGGGTCTCACTCTGTTGCCCAGGCTGGGGGCACGATCATAGCTCATTGCAGCCTTGACCTTCTGGGCTCAGGTGATCCTTAAGCTTTAGCCTCCCAAAGTGCTGAGATTACAGTTGGGCATCCCCACGCCCAGCCTCAATTGTTTCTATTACATCCTCAGTGAGATTCGGGCAGTCCCATGAAACACAGTCTTATTCCTGGAGACAAAGTGTGATACTCTATCTGGCCATTAGAAACACTGGTAGCCACACTGCAAAGCTCCTCTGAATGGAGGGACCTGTAAATCTGGGACAATCCATGCACGGCTGCTTTGGGGGAAAACAAGCAACAGCCAAAGAACTTAAAAATCTCACACATGGAGGAACAAGCCCCGCTCTGCGCACTGAAGCCACGCTGAGCAGCAGGCAGGGTCTCTGCCATCAGGGGCTTATATTCTTGATATAACAGGGTTCCCTGCTGATGGAAAAATAATCTCTTCTCATTTCCTAAGTAGTAAGGGAGAAATAAGCAGCAATATTCAAATTTATAAATTTTGCTATTGATAACATCCACAGGATTGCTTCAGAAGGTAAAGGGTCAAAAGTGTTTGCTGAAGTTTGCTTTTCATTTATCATTGTATTTACTGTCCTTCTATCATGGAAAGTTAAGAACCTACTGAATATTATGAACATAAAATGCATGCAACCAAAAACGTATATTTGGTCGATAGACCTCAGAACTGCATCCGGCTGAAGACAGGCAGAGTGGGGCTGCCCAGAGGGAGAGGTGTCTACCCCAGGCTGCGGCTGAGGGCTCCAAGCGCATCCTCCCCGGCAATCACTAAAGATGGAGCTCCCAGGCTGCATATGGGTTGTCTGGCTGTGTTATAAGGACTGTCAGCTTCTGTTTGCAACACACTTATAATAATTCCTGCCAAGTGTTTACGAAAACAAACAGCATTTTATAAAAGGTGACTCAGGGAAGTCTAAAAATAATTTACTTGGGAAAGTACTTTGCTTCTAGTTAGGACAGAAGGAAGAAGAAACGTCACTCTGAATGGATTGAGAATTTGGGTGCGTAATTCTTAACTGTCCACATCACAAATTTACAAACATCTTCAATAATCTAAATATTAAAAGTCTATGGAACAGCATAAATATTTAAAAGTGAAACTAGGCCAGGCGCGGTGGCTCATGCCTATAATCCCAATACTCTGGGGAGGCTGAGGTGGGTGGATCACCTGAGGCCAGGAGTTTTGAGACTAGCTTGGCCAACATGGCAAAACCCCATCTCTACTAAAAATACAAAAATTAGCTGGGCGTGGTGGCACACGTCTGTAATCCTAGCTACTCAGGAAGCTGAGGCAGGAGAATTGCTTGAACCCGGGAGGTGCAGGCTGCAGTGAGCTGAGATAGTGCCACTGCACTCCAGACTGGTGACAGAGCAAGACTCTGTCTCCAATAAAATAAAATAAAATATATAAAATAAAAGTGAAACTAGAGTTAGTATCAAAATGCAAAATACATTAGCAATTATCGTCCCAAGTTCCTCAGCAATAAACTTGGTCTAACTATAAAGATGAAAAGCCTGCAATGTTTAATATTTTGGATTCATCCCATAGGTAATATGAATAAGCCTAAGTCTGTTTAAACACAAATTAATTCTCACGGCACACAGAAATACAAGTGATTTCTCCAAAGTAAGGAGGAATTTACCTTTAGAACAGTATATATGTAGGCAAACCAAGGCAAGGCCACTAACAATTCTCAAAAGCACCTCCTAGCCTGCTTATGGGTAATGATGACAAACACATGCTAAGAAGTGCACAAATGGTTTTCTTAAAACAGTAACTCCTGGAGACTTACATGGAGCTAAGCATTTCAGGAACTATTCACTTTGCAGTAGTTTCCCAGTGAGTATGTTTCTGTGTCTGGGAGATGTGTTGTTTAACACACAATGCTGTACCTACCGAGACATCAACAACTTGGAGAGTGCTTACAATGGAAGAAAAATCATTTCCCTAACAAGTGGAGTTTATGAAGAAGATGAAACTTTAAAACCTAGTGAAAGCTAGTTCCCTGAACTGTGACATTCAAATATCTCGTCAGCAACAAATGCTAGATCTTGAAATAATGTCAGAGAAAATATCCCTAGGCCTGGGAGGTGGGCGCTGCTCAGAGCTGGACTCAGCACAGGCTGGCTCTGAGGTGAGGCTGCCTTGGGGCCATAGATGAGGTGTCTGAGGGTCGCTGTCTCCTCATGCGTATGTCATGTGACTGCCACTGAGTCCATGCTGGTGAACGGGAAGGCATAGCAGCCGACCGTGAGCTGCCCCGGCTACCGATTTCACCTTCTCAGGTAGGCGTGAGCCTCAGATAGGCCTTGAGCCAGTAATGCACCCCAGTAATGATGGCGAGTGGATGAACAGATTCCCAAAAATGGCCTCCAAATTAGAAGTCTTTCAACTTCATATCTGAAGACAAATCAGTACCCGAATCACGAAAGGGCATTTCTCACAGGGAAGCTGTACTCTGCCCTTCACTTTGAAACTGTTCCATGGGACCCTGATGCCTCCCGGCCTGTGAGACGACCCTCTCAGCAGAGTCTTGTGCGAAAACTTGTTTCACGAGCGTCACTAACTTGTCAACATTCACAGATGTGTGCCTGAGACAAACCAGAGATGAGAGTAGAGCCTGGCCCTGTGGGAAAGTGGAACTCCACCTTCCAAATCTGCTAGAGCAGCCGCCGTGGAAACCCTCATCCGTCAAAGAATGCATTTCTACCACAACAAGGGAGATGACCGTGGCCAAGGCGTCCGCAGAGGCACTCACCTCACCACGGGGTCATTCAGGTCACTGTAAACGTTGATGCGACCCACAAACCTGGTGACAGAAAAGCCACGTTACTAACTGGATGTGCCCAGCGGCCCCCCGGAAGCGCATGCCTGGCCTGCCTGCCTTCCTGTCTCCAAAGAGGAGGCCGCTGTGAGCCATACATCTTCACCCGGCCCGCTCCATGTGCGGCTAAACCAGCTCCGCTCCAGCCCCTTCCCTTGTTGTACTTTCTGTTCTGATCAGCCCATGGCTTCAGTGATTTTCCTTAACCCACAGTTTACAAATGTCTTCCATAAAATAAAGAAAACTTATTCTTTTTTTTTCCCTGCAAATATAGTTCCATTAAGCCACTTCAAATATTTGTATAAAAAGCTACAAATCTGAGTGAAGTCTATGAGAATCAATAAGTAATGTATTTTTGACTCAGTCTTAATCTTCAAGCAGTGATTTAATTTACATTCTCTTTCCAAACCACCACATGGCTGGACTATTTGGGGTGAAAAAGCAAGAGCAATGTTGAGGGCATAAAAAACCGTTTCTAAAGAACCCGAAGCCCCTGCTTACTTGTAGAGGTCGGGCTGGGGCTGCTCACACTCGATGGTGGCGTGAAGTCCGCCGATATCCTCCTCCGTGTGGAAGCCTTTGGTGTCCTGGACCGCGTAATGTGTCTACAAATGCGCAAGACATGTGAGCTCACCGCCAAAACGGTCAACACAAACCCAGACGCTGGTGCCTCCAACCAAGTGATTACAAAGCCTGGCTGACCCTTGAGTTTATAAATGTTTAATAGTTACAGAAAGATAAGGTACTACTGTTATTCTTACATCTATCAGGTGCCAGAAAATTCTCATCCTTCCATTCTTACCCAGTGTCCTCCACTTAAAACTAACAGGACAGACAGCAATGCTCGAATTCTTCAAGTGTGGACACTGATTTATCTGTCATAGTAGTAGCTATTAATTAGGAAACAAATCCAGGACCTGAAATATCCCTTTCCTTTTACAGAACGCCCTGTTGTTTACGGGGAGCAGTCACAGGATCACCTCACTTCATTTTCACTTCTCGGCAACAACCTGCCTGTGCCCGTCGCTGTTGGGTGGCACATGCCTTCTACTTAACTGTTCACGTGGCCTGGGCCGGGGGGCTCCTCAAGCCTGCATGAATGTCAGTTTTACCCAGAGCTTCTGAAGCACCTGATTCCTGGGCTCAGCCCTAGAGTTTCTGATGCAGTGGGTCTAGGGAGGACCTGAGAACTGCACTTCTAATATGGTGCCCAGTGATGCTGATGCTGCTGTTCTCCGAGCACATTTTGAGGCCTGGTGACCTCAGTAGCATCTGTGAGCACCAGCAGGTGGGCATGAGGGCTGCACCAGCCCTGCCTTGGGAGGAGAGAGGAGAAACTTGTGCCCAGGGATCTGCGAAGAGGCAACAGCATCTCTGAATCCCTTCCTATGTTTCTTTCTAGTGGAAGAGTACTGGACAAATAAAACACAGGAGTCAGAACAAACGGGAGAAACAATCATTGCATCATCACCAAGTGCACAAATCAGGGGGACATGGTCACCGCTCCGTCACCAAGCACACAAACGGTCACCATCCTGTCACCAAGCGCACCAACGGTCACTGCTCCATCACCAAGTGCACCAACGGTCACCGCCCCGTCACCAAGCGCACCAATGGTCACCGCGCCCCGTCACCAAGCGCACAAACGGTCACCGCTGTGTCACCAAGCGCACCAACGGTCACCGCCCCGTCACCAAGTGCACCAACGGTCACCGTTCCGTCACCAAGTGCACAAATGGGGGTCGGGGGGAAACAATCACCGCTCCATCACCAAGCGCACAAATCAGGGGACGCTTATTTTCTAAATTCAGTGGGAATTTTCTAATTATATCCTTACAAGTGCCCCTGAGAGATAGGGTTGTCCCCATTTCACAAATGTGAAGAGTCCAGAGAAGTGAACAAGCCTGTGTAGTCACGTGAGCCCCATGGGATCCCAACAGAGGTCGGGTGGACCCTTCCCACGCCCCTACTCTGCTTTTAAGGAAAGGGCTCAAATAATTCCAGTCCCTCAAGCTAAACAAAATGCACAAAAATGACATTAGAGAACACAAAACTATAATGCAAACTGCAAAGCCACAAAAGGTCAAAGTGCAATAGCTGTTTTAACATCTCCCACAATGGCTACAACATTTCATCTGGACAAACATGGTGTATCTGGAGACCCACAGCATCTGTTCACTAGCACGGCTGGGACTCGTCTGAGCCTGACCAGCCACAGTCTGCAGGGAAGGGGTGTAAAGGCAGCCACTGGCTGCAGAGAGTGTGAAGGGCTCACAAGGTCTCTGGGTGGATGGAACCTTAACCTCCTCCCAGGTTCCAGAGTGACCAGCAGCTGCTTACAGCAAATACCTGAATCATCCAGGGATTCTGACCCCCCAGAAGCTGCTGACAATCTGTTATGTTAGCGTGTTCATTCTCCTGGGATATGCTACACAGAAAATGCGAAAGCTAATTTAACTGAAAAAGATCCACAGGTTCTTCATTTATCAATTCATGATACATATCATGAATTATCTATGAAAGACTAGCATATCCTTCAGTGATTTTGTAAAGAAAATGTCTCTCATAGTAGAAATGGCCTATATACATAGGTGTTACCTAAATACCATTTTAGAGTTGCACTTTTGTGAGCTGACGACTTAGTTGAATCCACTGAGCTATGCTCACTTTCATAAACTCCTTAGAAACTTCCAGATTTTTTAAATAATAAGAATCTTAAAATTAATGGTGCTATATCTTTTCTTGTATGATTGACAATTAAAATTCTTGTAGCATCAACTGCCTGTGCAGAATTTTATACTGAGTGCAGGAAATTACTGATGTAGTAATTTCAGAAAATCCTGATTAAGATACATTCACAAAAAGACATTGAAGTAACAGGCAAAATCTAGAATTGTGTGTGACTTTTCACATAATTCTAGGCCAGTTTTCACACTAATTTTAACTAAAATGAAAACTCTTAAAATTCCAACAATCTATTAATTAAATCCTGAATTTGGTACATTAGCTAATTGACACAGGCTAACACTGAAGTTATTTTTGTTAACCTGAGGTAATTGGTTGTTACAGACATTGAGACTGGAAAGAAAAAGTGGAAAGGAAATGGGGAAGTGCAGGTCAAAAAACTCAAGGTAGCATTATTTAGGATGAACTGTCCAAAGACTCAACGTACAACACGAGGACTAGAGTGGACAAGAGTGTATTGGGCTCAGCGTGTTTGCTGCACTGAGCGGACAAGAGTGTGCTGGGCTCAGGGTTTTGCCGCATCAAGTAGGTTATGGCTGCTCCCGCACGGGTGCCAGGGGAGAGAATGGGAAATCAGTGAGATGTGGGTGTGTTAATTTGTTGCACTCTAATAACAATTTCACTATAAAAATATGTATCTTATAACATCATAATATATGCCTCAAATATACACAATACAATTTATTTTTAAAAAGGAAAAAGAAGAAAGTGGAAAATAGGAGGAAGGAAAAGTGAGGAAAAACTTGGTTGGTGTAACTCCCTGGGTTTTCACTGGACACACTGAAAACACTGACTTTTCAAACAGGATGTTAGTTTCTGTGGCCACACGGGTACAGTCTGAAGCAGGACAGGAAGATCCTGCCCTGGAGTCTAATGAAAAGGCCCCTTACTTTATGGCTGGATTCTCCATCCAAGCTGGCAGTGGTGACGTGGCACGTCCCATCTCCCCGGTTGCTGGAAAGGAAGATCAAGTCGCAGGGAAAGGTCTCGTCCTCCTTGACCATGACAATGTCCCCAACCTACAGGACAAAGCAGAAAGGACGGTCAATGGAAAGCCCCTCCGTGAAAGCTCGCCAGTCCTGTGGGACCGTTTCCCTCAAGCTGCTCATCTATTCACAGGAAGACACAGGGATGTGGACACGGTTCCAGGAAAAGACTCTTGCCAGACATTCTGCTGGGACCAAGGAAAGACCAGGTCAGGTTTCAACGTTCTAACTTCCGCAGCAAAAACATAGGCAAACACCTGTAACAAGGTTATCTTTGATTCAGACCAAGACGATGAGCTGGAATGTTCTGTGAGCATGGCCAAGTGGGAAGTACTCCTGTGAGAAGCTTTGATCTAAATCTAGGCGTTTTATGAACCAGGTACTCGAGTTCTGAGAGCTTCCTGATCAACAGAACCAAGGTGCTGCCCAGATCATCAAAGCATGAGGACAAATAAAGCAAAAGTGGCAACAACGTTTCAAAAACTAAAGTAAAAGTCAATCACAGAAAGTTCATCATGTGGGTTTTTAATTAAAGATCATGGTCTAGTTTGTATCTGTATCCATTTTATTTCATCAGTGAGGAAGGCATCCAGTGGCCTGGGCTGTGTGCCTGAAGGGAGTGGAAGGCATCTCAGTGGCCTGGGCTGTGGCTGTGTGTCTGAAGGGTGAGGAAGGCATCTCAGTGGCCTGGACTGTGTGTCTGAAGGGTAAACAATCATCAGAACCCTTGAGTGAGTCGCTGCGGGGCTCCGGCCAGTCTCGCTGCCACTCAGGAGGCATGCCAGGATCAGGGCGCCACCTGCTTCTGTCTACACTACAAACAGAGGTCTCTGTCCCACTACATGACGGTCACAGCACACTGCGAATTTGTGAGACTTTAAAATCAGAGGGTTACTCTTCCCAAATGGACCTATGGGTTTAGTAAAATCCCTATCAAAATCCCAGCAAGGATTTTTATAGATATAAATGAGCTAATTCTAAAATTTATATGGGAAGGCACAGGCTCTAGAATAGCTAAAACAACCTTGAAAAAGAAGATTGAGGGGGAAGGAATACATATCCCCAATGTTTGGGCTTCTGAGATAGCTACAGTGACCAACAGCGTGGGATTGGTGGGGCATGGGCACGGAGACCAATGGGACAGACCAGGGAACCAGAAACAGACCCACGCAAATGTGTTTAACCAACTGGGACAGAGTGCAAGCGCCACTCTGTGGAAGAGGGACAGCAAGCCATCCCCTGGTGCAGCAGCAATCGGACAGCCATGGGCAAAATAATAAGGACAGAAACAAACCTGACTGAAACCTCACACCTTATACAAAAATCATCTCAAAATGGATCATGAACGTAAATGTAAAACATGAAACTATAACACTTTTAGAAAGAAACATGGGAGAAAGTCTTCGGGTCTCAGGACCAGGCAAAGAATGCTTCATTCAGGATGCTGCATGTACAGTCCTCAAAAGAAAAAAAAAAAAATCAGCCGGGCACGGTGGCTCACGCCTGTAATCACAGCACTTTGGGAGGCCGACGCAGGCAGATCACTTGAGGCCAGCAGTTCGAAACCAGCCTGGGCAAAATGGTGAAACCCCATCTCTACTAACACTAAAAAATTAGACAGGCATGGTGGTGCATGCCTGTAATCCCAGCTACTTGGGAGGCTGAGGCAGGAGAATAGCTTGAACCTGGGAGGTGGAGGTGGCAGTGAGCCGTGATTGCGCCACTGCATTCCAGCCTGGGCAACAAGAGCAAGACTCTGTCTCAAAAGAAATAATAATTAAAAAAAAAAAAAAGAAAAAAAAATGAAGAAATCGGACTTGAACAAAATTAAAAACGTTTGCTTTGTGAAATATCCTGCTGAGTATTAAAAATCATATATCTGACAAAGTATTACTATCTAGATTATATGACCTCTCAGCATTTAACAGTAAAAAGAAGCTCAAAGAATCCAGCTAGAAAAATGGATAAAAGACATGAAGAGTTATTTTTACTGACAAGGATACACAGATGTCAAACGAGCGTGAAAAGATGTCCCACAGAGCCATCGGGGACACATTTAAGCTGCACCAAACAGGAACAGCAGTAACACCCAGTGCTGGTGAAGATGCTGGCAACGTCATGGGTGGGAATGAAATGGGATGGCCATGCTGGAAAGCCTTTTGGCAGTTCCTTTCAAAGCCAAATGTGGATATGCTAGATGACCCAGCAATCGAACTCTTGAGCTTTTATGCAAAAGAAATGAAAACTAAATTCACAAGAAAACTTGCACACAAGTATTCATAGCAGCTTTCTTGATAACAGCCCCAAACTAGAAAAATCGAAAAGCCCTTCAACTTGTGAATGGGGAAACTGCAGTATGTCCACATCATGGAATGTTCCTCAGCAATACAAGGGAAGGAACGGCTGGTGCACAGACTTCGTGAATCCTGAGGGAATTAGACTGCCTGAAAACAGCCAACCCCAAAAGGTCACAGGCTGCAGGATTCTCTTTATATCACATCCTTGAAATGACAAAATCTTAGAGCTGGGCAGCACATCGGGGCAAACGCAACACAGGATGCCTCTGTTTTATTTCTTACAACCACATGTGACCCTGTAATTACCTCGAAATAAAAAGTTTAATTAAAAAAGAAAAACTAATTAAAAGATTGCTTTTCTAGGACGCTGTAGCACCCTCAAAGGCCTGAGCCATTGTGACGGATGGAAGCTGGATGTCTGCCGTTGTAGGAAAAGCCTGATCTTTTCTTTCTTGTCCTGAGTAGCCTGTTTAGCATCCTCTCGGTTACGACACACAGGATACAGAGCTGGCATTTCCCACAGGAGACTGATACATTAAAAATTCAATTTTCTGTGAGCAGACACTGTTTAGGTCTATTTTTTAAGAAAGATGTTTAGCTACAAGAATGAAGGCTTTGTAAGGTAAATATAATTGTTAAAGGAAATGGCGTTGAAGGCCTGGGACCAGATGCCTGCTGACACAGGCATGGAGCTCGCGGCTGTTCCCCAGGCCAGGGCCATCTGCTCTCTGAACCCCTGACCTCTAGGGAAACATCACTCACCTGAACTCACTGAAGTAAAAAGCTGTCTCAGAAGCATTTAAACACCTGGATAGCACATTTATAAGTGAAAATGTTTAAATGCTTAAAAGTACATTTGGTGATATGTGTGATACACAGAACAGTGACAGCAAGGTGAGCATTGGGGGTTAGTGGTTGATGCCAGCTCCTCTGAAGGGCCTCTGAGCGCCTCCTGGGGTCCTATCCCACTGGACAGGGAGGGGTTGTGGCCTTGTCCGGAGAAGTTCACTGAGCCCAGGCTGGCTGGACTGCTTGGAGGCCCTCCCTCCAGGCTTCTGGAACGCACCTGGCTCTCTACATGCACTGGACCCAGTGGGGTGCTCCCTGCCTCCCACACCACACCTCCTACGGCTCAGCTGGGAAAACAGCCAGGGGAGGCAGTGGGGCTGCAGGAGGGAGGGAGGCGTGGGAGTCAGAAAGAGCCAGGCAGGGTGCACGAGGACCAGTGGGGGCAGCAAGGGGCCGGTGTGGGCCTGGCACCTAGATCCACGTCAGATGGGGGACTGGAGCAGGCTGCTGACTGCTACCTTGACACAAACGTGAAAACCCACACTCATGGTTTCTACCTATAAAGGTGCTTCCAAATGACTAGTACAATTTTGAAACTATCTCATTTAAATAATTTAAACACATATTTTAAAATATATTGAGATATTAGTTACACAGATAATTCATTTGAAACAGATTTAAAATGCAGCCTTCAAGAAGAATTGTAATATTCCCAACACAAAGAAACAATCAATGTTTGAGGTGACGGAGATCCCAGTTACCCTGACTTCATCATCACACATTGGTGTGCAGGCATCAAAATATCACATGGACCCCCAACTACGTACAACTATTATACATCAATAAAAAACAAATTTTTTGGCCGGATGCGGTGGCTTATGCCTGTAATCCCAGCACTTTGGGAGGCCGAGGCAGGTGGATCACAAGGTCAGGAGATCGAGACCAGCCTGGCCAACATTTTGTTAAGACCCCGTCTCTACTAAAAATGCAAAAATTAGCTGGGTGTGGTGGCAGGTGCCTGTAATCCCAGCTACTGGGGAGGCTGAGACAGGAGAATCGCTTGAACCCGGGGGCGGAGGTTGCAGTGAGCTGAGGTTGTGCCATGGCACTCCAGCCTGGGTGACAGAGCAAGACTCTGTCTCTAAAAAAATAAATAAATACATTTTTTAAAAAAGTGCAATATTCAATGAGGTTTTCTGTTCCAATTTTCATAAATTTCCACCTAGTCGAGTTTATATTGATATGATTTTATTATACTTTATTCTAAAACAAATTTTAGAAGTGTTTCCGATCTTTCCCTGTCTTGATTGGTTCCTGTGTCCCCATAATTTTAAATTCCACCAATCCTGATGTGGGATGAAATTCCACCAATCCTGGTGTGGGATGCTGGTGATGGGGAGGCTGTGTGTGGGGATGGGGGCAGTGATAATGATTTTAAATTCCACCAATCCTGGTGTGGGATGCTGGTGATGGGGAGGTTGTGTGTGGGGATGGGGGCAGTGATAAAGATTTTAAATTCCACCAATCCTGGCATGGGATGCTGGCGGAGGGAGGCTGTGTGTGGGGATGAAATTCCACCAATCCTGGTGTGGGATGCTGGCAGAGGGAGGCTCTGTGTGTGTGTGTGTGTGTGTGTGTGTGTGTGTGTGTGTGTGTGTCTTGGGGGTGGCAGTGGGTACATCCACCTAATTCTGCTGTGAACCTAAAACTGCTCTAAAAAGTCTATTAAACAAATAAAAATTAAAGGTAAAAAAAAGAAAGTAGTAGGGAGCTTGGGCCTACACCCAATAAAAAACATCTCAGTCTGTTTTGCCAAAGAAAATAAAAACTGAAAAACATTTATTATTTGTATTTTAAAAATGTTTTAAGAGACAGGGTCTTTCCCGGTTGCCCAGGCTGGAGAGCAGTGGCTATTCACAGGCACGGTGAAGCCTCCTGAGTGGCCTCCGACTCCCAGGCTCAGCGATCCTCCTGCCTCAGCCTCCTGAGTAGCTGGGACTGGAGGCGCGAGCCACGGCACCTGGGTAAAACTTATTTTTTAAACGGTTACTGGACTTCACCAGCGTAAATGTGTTGGGTGTCACTTACTCGCAGCTTTCGACTTTGTTTCCGAACAAGCTTGCCGTGCTGAATGAAATGAACAGGACACTGGTTCATGGCATTGTCCGCTTTATGTCGAAGCCAGTCTTCATAACCCTAAAAAAAGGAAGGAAAGAAGGGAGAGAGGAAGCAGGGCGAGACGGAAGGAGAAGAAAGGGAGGGAGAGACAGAAGGCTTGTGTTTAATTATGTCTAAGCATAATCCAAGCCTGTGGGGGTGTATTTTTTCAAAATCAGGATGCACTACACACACTATTCTTTGTATCCTTGACAGAGCATCGGCATGTTCCCATGGCAATGCGAGCTGCTTTAAATGTTTGCAGTTGTAGAACTTCAAAGACGTTGGATAAAGATTCTCGTTGAAGTCTGTGTAAGTACTATATAACTGTACTTTTTGTGCCTATTCATGACATGGCCTTAGGATAAATTCCTAAAAAAGAAGTGTCGGAATGAAATGACGAGCAAGCCTTCCAAGGCTCTTCACATCCCCACTGAAAAGCCCTCAAGACGTGGAGCCAGTTACGTTTCCACCCACTGAGTGTCAACCTTCCGCTTGGAAAAGCCCCCACTGGCCATTCTTCTCTTTCATTAAAAACTGATTGTTGGCCGGGCACGGTGGCTCACGCCTGTAATCCCAGCACTTTGGGAGGCCGAGGTGGGCGGATCACGAGGTCAGGAGATCGAGACCATCCTGGCTAACACGGCGAAACCCCGTCTCTACTAAAAATACAAAAAATAAGCTGGGCGCGGCGGCGGGCGCCTGTAGTCTCAGCTACTCCAGAGGCTGAGGCAGGAGAATGGCCTGAACCCGGGAGGCGGAGCTTGCAGTGAGCCAAGATAGCGCCACTGCAGTACGGCCTGGGGGAAAGAGCGAGACTCTGTCTCAAAAAAAAAAAACAAAAAACAAAAAACTGATTGTTATGAGATCTAGCAGCCCAGACTCTCGGTGAAACGCCGGCTCACTCTATGACACCCGCAGCAGCCTTAAGGCGCTCGTGCAAAGTTTCCGCGTCTGAGTAACCCCCGCGGGAAACATCCCATCGTGACTCCTGTGCACATGCAGTCATTGCGCTGGAAAAGCAGCCTGAGCTAAACCCCGACCCCGGCCGCGCTGCCGGACCTACATGCCTTTGACAGGCACAGACACGCGCACTCCGATTCCAACTACCAAGGCACACCCTCTGGTTGGACAGTCAGGTGGCATCTTGAAAGAAGCGACAATAGGAGATGCTGCACGCAGACAATTCCTGGGATGACAAACGTGCCTTTGTGTTTGGCGTTGCTGGGTGCAGGTGCCTTAGATAAGGATGGGGAATGCCGTTCTCAGTAACAATCCCCAGCATGTGAGAGACTGCACACCAGGGGCCTACGGGCGTCCACCACATCTAATGAGTGTTGAGACTGGGAACACAGCTCTGCCACACACAACATACAACCAGGCAGGATGGCGGCAGGGAGCCTGTGCCACAGGCCCACTGCACATATGCTGAGACACACAACCACGCAGGATGGCGGCAGGAAGCCTGTGCCACGGGCCTGCTGCACATATGCTGAGACACACAACCACGCAGGATGGCGGCAGGGAGCCTGTGCCACGGGCCCGCTGCACGTAGGTTGAGGGAGCCTGTGGGGCAGGAGGCTCACTGGGGGCCTCCTCCCTATGGGCCACGTGGCGGCATCAGTGCCCCTGTGACTGGAGTCTTTTCCGAAGGGAGCATAAACAAGTAACCCAAAACCTTCAGCTTCTGGAGAATTAAGAAGCCTGGGACGCACGGATATCCGAACGTGCGAGCTTTCTCCAGCCGTGACCATTACTAAGTGACACTGTGGCATCTGATTGCTTTTCAGAGATTTCTCCTAAATCGCTGAAATACCCTCTTTCTGGGGAAACTGAAGAACGGTCTTCCTGGAAGGTGGCAGTGGGTAGATGATTCCTGGGTTCCTTAAACACACTTATTTAGCACCAACTGCATGCTCAGCAAGTGCCAGGCACCAGGGACCCACAGACAAAAGACCTTGTCCCCAGAGCTGCTGCTCTCAGGATTGGTGGAGAAGAAACAGAAATAATTGCAAGTTCAATGCAGGTGAGAGACACTCAGGATCCCCGAGAAGCCCAGCGCCCGGGTTGCGGGAAGACGCCAAAGAGGAGGTGCCCAGGAATGCCCAGCAGTGAGGAAGCCCCCGGGGGCTGGCACTGGCACTGCCCAATGGCCAGCCTGGCTGGGACGGGAGGGACACGTGGAGGCCCACGCATGTGACGGGCTGATCGGAGGGGCCCTGCACACTGCAGGGGAGGCTGGGTGCCACAGGGAAAGGCCGCTCTGGCAGGACCTGGGCGATGGCGGCAGCAGAGCCAGGTACAGTGAGATGCCCGTCAGTGCCCAGGTGAGACAGCGGGGAGATGGTGTGAAAAGAGAGGCGGGAACCTAAGAGAAAATCAGGGAGGCCTCTGTGAGTGCAGGGGGCTTTCCAAGGCAAGCGAGGAGGGGCCGGGAGCATGGGGACCCCAGCACAAACATCCCTGCTGGAGCCAGAGTGTGGGGAGGCCATTTGGGAAAGTCCTGGCTGCGGACAGAGGCGCTGTTCCCAAGGAAGAGGGACAAGGAGGTCAGTAGTGGGGGAAGGCTGAGGGGGCGGGGGGGGCTCTGGCACACACAGGTCCAGACCAGCAGTGGGGGAAGCGAGGCCGTCCCCAGAGTGAAGGCTGGGTAGCAGGATGCGCGGAAGAGGAAAAGACCCCTCCGGGCAGGTGCAAGGGTGCTGGTGATGGGGCCCAGACCTGCAGCTCTGTTCATTTGCCACCTTGCCCTGACCCCTCTTAACAACCCCAACAACGCCCGCCCACTGCCCTGGGATGGGAGGGGACACAGCCAGGGAGGGGACATACCTAAGCCGATGGGAGGGGACACAGCCAGGGATGGGGCACAGCCGGGCCGAGGACAACACATGTTGTCTGGGGCCGTGGTCTGAACAGTGTAGAGAGGCAGCCTCTGCATCCACAGGGGCTCGGACTCCCCGGCCGCTGCCTCTCTGGCCCAGATGCATCTTCAGAGCCGCCCTCCCTACTCCATGCTCTCCTCTCCTCTCCTCCAGGACGCTCCTGGAGTCCTCACGAGTTTCCTGCTCAGTGGGGTCCCGGGAGGGATGGACTCCTTAACAAATGCAGAGTAGAGGACGCTGAAGAACAGTGCTGCGCCTGCCTCCCGGGGCTGGGCTGGAAAGGACAGAGCCACAGAGCCTCAGCCCCTTGTTCTGCACCCCCACGCCCCTTCTCTGCTCCCCTCGAGAGGCTCAGGGGTCTCTCTCCTTCCTGTCTGCAGCCTCTGCTCCTACCACACAGATGTGTCACAGACAGCACGGGACGCCCTCACCTAATCTCCGCAATGGGTTCCTGGAAACTGCGACTTTAGGCCCGAGGACACACAGCAGGTCCCCGAGTAACATCGTTTCCTTCAGCACCATTTCCTTGTGAAGCTGATGAGAAAACCCATCGTTTTGCTTAAAGTCGAAGTTTGCAAGAGCCTGCCACTGACATGAAGTGAGGCCTTATCCCAGGTAGGAGTTAAACTGCCTGAGTCACAGGCAGCGCGTCCTTGGGAAGCGTGAGTTTCCCTCATGTTCTGTTTTCCAGACAGCACAGTTCGTTTGGTTACTGTGCTGTGTTCTGCCACGCACCGCGGTGGAGCTGTCCATTTCCTTACGGAGGGACACCAGGTTGCCCGAGTCCTTTGCTAACCAACGACAGCCACCATGAACATCCTAGTTCACGTATCCTGGTAGGCACGGCCGGCTCTGGCCTAGTGAAGACACACAGGTCCCAGGTACTGACTGCACAGCTGCATGTTTATCATCTGCACCGGACCCTGTGTGTCCACATCTCTGCCTGTGTTGGATGTTGCCAAGTGCTGTGCTCGGTGGCTCCACCACGCTCCTGCCGGCGGCCGGTGGTGCCTCCCTCGCCACGCCCTCTCCAGCCTTTCACCTCTGAAAGCCAATCTGGTGGGTGTGAAACACAAATGTTCTCAGCAGCATTATTCAGAACAGCCAAAGAGCGGAAACACCCCAAATGTCCATCCACAGAGGACATGATACACAAAATGCCGGGTATGCACGGTGGACCATGACTCATTCATCAGACGGAATGAAGCGCTGACGCCTGCTCAGATGCGGAGAAACCTTGAAAACATCATGCTAAGTAAAAGAGCCAGTCACAAAACACCACCTATGAGCCGTGAATACGAAACGTTCAGAATAGGCAACTCTACGGTGACAGAAACATGAGTCTTTGCCAGGGACGGGGAGGAGAAAACGGGGAGTGACTGAACATGTGTACGGGGAATCTGGGGGTGATAAAATGGATACATGGAGAGTAAAACTGAGATGTATTCTCCATGTTAGTCACTGGCTTTATTTACCGGGGCTATGAAAAAAAAACAAAAACAAAACAAAACAAAACAAAAACAAAACAAAACAAAACAAAAACAGCATCCCATTTGCTGGAGTCTGTAAACAGCATGTTCTGTGGTGGTCAAGACAGTCAAGGATACAGAAAGGTTAAATGACTCATCTGATCAGATCATCTCTGGGTGATTTCGGATGTGAAAACCATAGATTTCTTCTCAAACTCGCATGGTGCCAGACTAGCAACTAAATTATATAACATCTCTTATTTTGCTTCAAGTATCAATCTAACGCAGTTATAAAAATGAATTTCTAGAACTTGGCTGAATTTTCTGTGAACTAGCTAAAACAAACCAATTACCTCGCTTTGAATGAAAGGCAATTCACATGGCAAAGATGACGATTGCTTCTTTTTCGTCTGTAAAATGCTTACCTGTTTGATAGCCGTCACGGTAATGACAAAGAAGAGTGGAAGTCCGCTTGTCACTGGACTTGTGGGTGTATCAATAATCAACTGCAGAAAGACAGAATTGTAAAATCATCTTCAAAAACGCAAATGAGTGACTTCAGGCAGGTTAGTTTGCCCTGAGCCAGCACTTCCCATTCGCTTTGACTTATTTAAAGCCCTTTGCTGGCACCCGACTGCCCACCATGGGAGATAGCAAGTCAATCATCCTATTTCACTGACTGTTAAAATGATGGCACCTTTTTTAGATTAAGGAACATGCTCAATGAAACCACCGAGAGTGGCAGACTCAGTCATCCGGGCACGCCTTAATTCACCCCTTGGCCTCAGTGTCACATTTTAGTTACATGATTTGAATAATTTAATGTTGGAAAATATTTTAAAGCCCTTCAATAGTATTTTGTATGATTTAGAAAAATTAGAGTGTTCTTAAAACACATCTGGCACATTACTCCCTAACTCATACCCCAAGATATTTTTTCACTTTTTTCTTTTCTTTAAACTCTGTTTTCACGTGCAACGTCTTTGGATTTTCTTTCTTTTTTTCTTTTTTTGAGACATAGTCTCGCTCTGTTGCCCAGGCTGGAGTGTAGTGGCGTGATTTCGGCTCACTGCAACCTCCCACTCCTGGGTTCAAGCAATTCTCCTGCCTCAGCCTCCCAAGTAGCTGGGACTACAGGCGTGCACCATCACACTCAGCTAATTTTTGTATTTTTAGCAGAGACAGGGTTTGGCCATGTTGGCCAGGATGGTCCCTATCTCTTGACCTCGTGATCCTCCCAGAGTGCTAGGATTACAGGCGTGAGCCACTGCGCCCAGCCTGGATTTTCTTTAGAGCATCCACACACACTTAGGAAGAGTAAAGTAAGTGTAACAATGCATAGCTTGGCTGTGAACTTGTCCAAAAGATGGCAAAGCTCTGATTTCCCCTCTGGTACTAGAAGGAAAGGGGCAGGAAAGGCTGTCACCAACTTAAACCCAAAGTGGCGTCGTGTGTGCTTTAGCTTGTGTGGATTTCACAGAACCAACACATTTTGTCCTTCTTTAAGAAAATAAATAAATTAATCGTAGGTGAGGGGCACCACGTCCTTGCTCTTTCATTAGCCGTGTGGCAGTTACCTGAGAATAAAATGTCACTTATTTAGATTTATATGTGATGAGATGGAAAACAATGACCGGCCTTACCTGCACCAGAAATATGATAAGGAAATAAAAGTTGGCTACTCTTCTGAATTGTTCAAATAAATTCTTGGGTATAAAGTTCCAAAATGTGTACTGCATAAAAGAAAAACAAACATCCATCATTTAGATCAGATTTTACTCTCGTAGTGTTACTCTAGGGCATAGTAAGTAGCACTGGATTTTACAGTACAAAATGTTTAGCTTTAGATATAAAACTCATAATTCATAATTTAGAGTGTCTGTTGACAGCTAAGACGGCTGAAACAAAGTGTGTACTCTGAAACACATATGTAAATTACCTAACTCCAGAGAATTCAAGATAAAACGCAAGGTAGCTCAACAGTAGTTTGATTATTAAGATGTCTTTTATAAAACGTAAATCTGTGATCATTAACTCAACACATTAGCATTTTACTTCAGTAATTTCTCATGGTCCCTCCTCTGAGTGACAGGCGATGACAGCGAGCGGAATGGAAGCCTTCACCCAGCTCTAGGCAGCTTCTGAGGCAGACGTGTTTCTTGTCCACAGCTCAGGCACAAGGGCTTTGAGGCCTCAGGGGGAAGGACAGGAAAAGGAGGGGAAGGAGGGCAGAGAGGGGATGGAGGGGAGGGAGGGGAAGGAGGGAATGAGGGGAATGAGGGAAGGAAGGGAAGAAAGGAGGAAAAGGAGGGGAAGGAGGAAAAGGAGGGGAAGGAGAGGAAGGAGGGGAGGGAGGGGAAGGAAGGCTGGGAGGGGAGGGAGAGGAAGGAGGGAAGGAAGGAAGGAGGGGAATGAGAGAAGGAGGGGAGGGAGGGGAAGGAGGGAAGGAGGGGAAGGAGGGGAGGGAGGGGAAGGAGGGGAAGGAGGGGAGGGAGGGCGGGGAGGGGAGGGAGGGGAGGGAGGGGAGGGAGGGCGGGGAGGGGAGGGAGGGGAGGGAGGGTGGGGAGGGGAGGGAGGGGAGGGAGGGGAGGGAGGGAGGGGAGAGAGGGGAGGGAGGGCGGGGAGGGGAGGGAGGGTAGGGAGGGCGGGGAGGGGAGGGAGGGGAGGGAGGGCGGGGAGGGCAGGGAGGGCGGGGAGGGGGGGAGGGCGGGGAGGGCAGGGAGGGGGGGAGGGGAGGGAGGGCGGGGAGGGCAGGGAGGGGGGGAGGGGAGGGAGGGCGGGGAGGGGAGGGAGGCAGGGAGGGAGGGGGTAGGGGAGGGAGGCAGGGAGGGAGGGGGTAGGGGAGGGAGGGGAGGGAGGGCGGGGAGGGGAGAGAGGGCGGGGAGGGGAGAGAGGGGAGGGGAGAGGGGAGGGAGGGTGGGGAGGGGAGAGGGGAGGGAGGGGAAGGAGGGCAGGGAGGGGAGGGAGGGGAGGGAGGGGAGGGAGGGGAAGGAGGGCAGGGAGGGGAGGGAGGGAAGGAGGGCAGGGAGGGGACGGAGGGGAGGGAGGGGAGAGAGGGGACGAAGGGCAGGGAGGGGAGGGAGGGGAAGGAGGGCAGGGAGGGGAGGGAGGGGACGGAGGGGACGGAGGGGAGGGAGGGGACGGAGGGGAGGGAGGGGAAGGAGGGCAGGGAGCGGATGGAGGGGAGGGAGGGGAGGGAGGGGAGGGAGGGGAAGGAGGGCAGGGAGGGGATGGAGGGGAGGGAGGGGAAGGAGGGCAGGGAGGGCAGGGAGGGGAGGGAGGGGAGGGAGGGGACGGAGGGGAGGGAGGGGAAGGAGGGCAGGGAGGGGAGGGAGGGGATGGAGGGGAGGGAGGGGAAGGAGGGCAGGGAGGGGAGGGAGGGGACGGAGGGCAGGGAGGGGAGGGAGGGGAGGGAGGGGAGGGAGGGGAAGGAGGGGAAGGAGAGCAGGGAGGGGAAGGAGGGCAGGGAGGGGATGGAGGGGAGGGAGGGGAGGGAGGGGATGGAAGGGAGGGAGGGCAGGGAGGGGAGGGAGGGGACGGAGGGGAGGGAGGGGAAGGACGGCAGGGAGGGGATGGAGGGGAGGGAGGGAAAGGAGGGGAAGGAGGGCAGGGAGGGCAGGGAGGGGAGGGAGGGGGGAGGGGGGAGGGGAGGGAGGGGGGAGGGGGGAAGGGGAGGGAGGGGGGAGGGGAGGGAGGGGGGAGGGAGGGGTGAGGGGAGGGAGGGGAGGGAGGGGAGGGAGGGGGGAGGGGGGAGGGGGGGAGGGGAGGGAGGGAGGGGGGGAGGGGAGGGGGGGAGTGGGGAGGGAGGGGAGAGAGGGGAGGGGAGGGAGGGAGGGAGGGGAGAGAGGGGAGGGGAGGGAGGGAGGGAGGGGAGAGAGGGGAGGGGAGGGAGGGAGAGAGGGGAGGGGAGGGAGGGAGGGAGGGGAGAGAGGGGAGGGGAGGGAGGGAGGGAGGGGAGAGAGGGGAGGGGAGGGAGGGAGGGAGGGGAGAGAGGGGAGGGGAGGGAGGGAGGGAGGGGAGAGAGGGGAGGGGAGGGAGGGAGGGAGGGGAGAGAGGGGAGGGGAGGGAGGGAGGGAGGGGAGGGAGGGAGGGAGGGGAGGGGAGGGAGGGAGGGAGGGGAGGGAAGGAGGGGAAGGAGGGAAAGGAAGGAGGGGAAGGAAGGAGGGGAAGGAAGGAGGAAAAGGAGGGGAAGGAGAGGAAGGAGGGAGAATGCCCAGCCACCACAGCCTCTCCTCTCCACACTTCTCATTTTGCTTCTGTAGCAGTTTCATTCAACTTCTGTGTTGAAAACAACAGCATCCCAGATGTCAAGAACCTTCACTGAGTTTGGAAATAGTTTCTGAAATTTCATCTGACATGTTTTTGTGCCGTAATGAAGACAGTCTACTGAAACCTGAAGAAGGTCTCACAACCTGTGCTGTGGCCTCTGCCATCTGTGTGTCTCTTCAACGGTGCTTATTTCAAAATCCTATTCCGAGGTGGGTTCTGGCTCCTGGAAGCCAGAAGTAGTTGTCAAATTCTCACACCACGAACTTCTTTAATTCCAGGCTCATGAACATAATTTATTTACAATTCAGTGTAACAACTAAAGCCTGGTATGGTTCTAAACTAACCAACATATTCTGAATTTGGTGTTTACAAATATTTCAGAGGAAATCCATGTGTCTCTTTTAAAAATTCTCTGCCTCAAGTTTCCAGTGGCTTAGAGAGTATATAAGGAATTTCCATTTTCTATTCTAATTCACATTTACAAAGTGATTTTACCTTTCATAATAAAGTTCCTTAAATGAGGGTAAAAACAGAGTAGTGGCTCCCCCCAGTTCATGACAACTATGGCCATATTTTCAGTTCCCTTCTCAGGTTGACTGTAATAAAAAAGGCAAGGGGAGCTCCAGAAGAGAGTCTCTGGAGTTTTAAAAAAGAAACTAATTTCCAGGTCCTCCCTAGGTCATCCCGCCCTACCCATCCAAACACCCTTATTTTCCATGTGTTGTTTGATACCAGGTTTTTATCAGATATGTGTTTTGCAAATCTATTCTCCCAGTCGGTGGCTCATATTTTAATTCTCTTAACTGTATTTTGCAAAGCTCGTTTTTAATCTTCACGAAGTCCAACGTATCAATTTTCCTTTCATGAACAGTGTTTTTGGTGTTATCCAAACACTTGTTGCCAAACCCAAGGTCACCTAGACTTTATCCTACATTTCTACGAGTTTCATTATACATTTTAAATTTAGGTCTATGACTCATCTTGAGTTAATTTTCTTGAACGGTGTATGATCACTGTCTAGAGTCACTGTTGTGTTTTTTTTTTTTTTTTTTTTTGCATGTCCAGTTTTTCTAGCACTATTTGTCGAAAAGAAATAGTGCTTTTCTGTCTGCCCTGAATCGCCTTTGCTCCTTTGTCAAAGATGGGTTGACGATCTGGGTGAATGGGTTGACGATCTGGGTGGATTTCCTGGGTGGATCTACTCCCAGGCTCTCTATGATGTTTCATTGATCTATTTGTCTATTCTTTTTTTTTTTTTTTTTTTTTTTGAGATGGAGTCTCACTCTGTTGCCCAGGCTGGAGTGCAGTGGCGCAATCTTGGCTCACTGCACGCTCCACCTCCTGGGTTCATGCCATTCTCCTGCCTCAGCCTCCAGAGTAGCTGGGACTACAGGCACCCACCACCAGGCCCAGCTAATTTATTTTTGTATTTTTAGTAGAGACGGGGTTTCACTGTGTTAGCCAGGATGGTCTCAATCTCCTGACCTCGTGATCCACCTGCCTCAGCCTCCCAAAGTGTTGGGATTACAGGCGTGAGCCACCGCTCCCGGCCGCTATTTGTCTATTCTTTCAGCAACGCCACACTGTCTTGATTACTGTAGTTTTACAGTAAGTCCTAAAGTTGGCTAGTGTCAGTTCTCCAACTTGGTTCTTCAATACTGCGAGGCTATTCTGGGTCTTTTGCCTTTCCATATAAATGTAGAATCAGTTTGTTGATATCTAGAAATTAACTTGCTGGGAATTTGATTAGGATAGGTCAAAGTGGGAAGAACTGACATCTTAAAAACATGGAGTTTTCCCATCCATGAACATGGAACATCTCTCCATTAACTTAAGTCTTTGATTTCGTTACAGTTTTGTCGTTTTCTTTACCTAGACCTTGTACATATCTTGTTAGATTTATACCTATGTAATTTGGTGGGTGGGGGGGTTAAATGTAAATAGTGTTTTAAATTTCAAATTCCAACTGTTCATTGCTGGCATATAGGATAGTGATTAATTTTTGAATCCTGCAACCATGCTATAATCGCCTCTAACATCCAGAAGTTTTTTTGTTATTGTTGGTTCTTTGGGATTTTCTGCATGGACAATCATATCACTTGTGAACAAAGATAATCTTATTCCTTCCTTCCCAATCTGTATGCCTTTTAGTCCTATTTCTATTCTTACTGTATTAGCTAGGATTTCCAATACAATGCTGAATAGGAACAGTGATGAGGGATTTCTTGCCTTTTTTCCAATCTTAGGGTGAAATCATCTAGTTTTTCACCATTAAGTATGATGTCAACTATAGGGCTTTTCGCAGATGCTCTTCAAGAAGCTCAGGAAATTCCCCTCTGTTCTTAGTTTGCTGCAGTACATGAGTGGGTAGTGAATTTTGTCAAATTCTTTTTCTGCACCTATTGATATAATCATGTAAGTTTTCTTTTTTAGCCTGTAAATATTATGGGTTGTATTAGTCGATTTTCAAATGTTGGATCAGCCTTGCATACCTAGGATGAACCCACTTGGTCATTGTGTATAACTCTTTTCATACATTGTTGAATTCGACTTGCTAATATTTTATTGAGAATCGTTGCTTCTATGTTCATGAGAAACACTGGTCCGTGATATCGTCTTTCTGGTAATATCTTTTTCTGGTTTTGGTTTTAGGGTAATGCTGGCCTCATAGAATGAATTAGGAAATGTTCCTTCTGCTTCTATTACCTGGAAGAGATTGTAGAGAATTGATTTTTTTTTTTCCTTAAATTTTGGTAGAATTCACCAGTGAAAACATCTGAGTCTTGTGCCTTCCATTTTGGAAGAGAATTAATTATTGATTCCATTTCTTTAATTGATGTAGGCCCACTCAGATTATATTTCTCCTGGTTTGAGTTTTGGTAGATACTGTTTTTCAAGAAACTGGTCAATTTTATCTAAGTTACCAAGTTTATGGGTATAGGGCTGTTCATGATATTCCTTTTAATCTTTTTATTAGCCATGTTACCAGTAGTGATGCCCCTCTTTTATTTCTGATGTTTGGAATTTGTGTCTCTTTTCTTTTTCCCTTGTTTAGCCTGGCTAAAGGTTTATTGATTTTTTTTCAAAGAACCAGCTTTTGATGTTTAAAATTTTCTCAGATTTCCTGTTTTCAATTTCATTAATTTCTGTTCTAATGTTTATTAGTTTTGTCTTTTTTTTTTAAGTTTCCTAATGTTGAAGCTTGTTGATTTTGGATCTTTCTTCTTTTCTAATCTATGTAGTCAATGCTATAAATTTCCCTCTAAGCACTGCTTTTCCTGCATCCCACAAGATTTGGTAAGTTATATTTTAATTTTTGTTTAGCTTAAAATATTTTTATGCCTCTTGAGACTTGATTCATGTGTTATTTAGCAGCGTTTTGTTTAATATCCAAATATTTTGGGATTTTCCAGTTAACTTTGTTATTTATTCATTTCTAGTTTAATTCTACTGTGGTCTGGAAGAGTACTTGGTATGATTTCTATTCTTTGAAAATGTGTTAAGGTGTATTTTATGGCCCAGAATGTGATCTGTCATGGCAAATGTTCCATGTGAACTTGAGAAGAATGTGTGGTCTGCTATTGTTGAATGAAGTATTTTATAAATTGTCAGGCCTCTGAGCCCAAGCTAAGCCTGTGACCTGCACGTATACACCCAGATGGCCTGGAGCAACTGAAGAACCACAGAAGACGACATTCCACCTTTATGATTTGTTCCTGCCTCACCCCAACTAATCAATCGACCTTGTGACACTCCCCCCCTGGACAATGAGTCTCATGACCTCCCCACCCAGCACCTTGTGACCCCCGTCCCTGCCCACAAGGGATAACCGCCTTTAACTGTAATTTTCTACTACCTACCCAAATCCTATAGAACTGCCCCACCTCCATCTCCCTTTGCTGACTCCTTTCTCGGACTCAGCCCACTTGCACCCAAGTGAATAAACAGCCTTGTTGCTCACACAAAGCCTGTTGGTGGACTCTCTTCACATGGACGCGCGAAGACATAAATGTCCATTAGGTCCAAGGGACTGATGGTGCTGTTCAGTTCAACTGTGTCCTTACTGATTTTCTGCCTGTGGACAGAGGTGATGAAGTGTCCAAATATAACAGTGGATTTTCTTTCTCTTTCCAGTTCTATCCATTTTTGCCTCACATATTTTGACCCTCTGTTGTTACAGAGACATTAAGAATTGTTATGTTGTCTTGGAGAACTGACCTCTTTGTTGTTCGGCAATGCCCCTCTTTATCCCTGGTAACTTCTCTTGTTCTGAAGTCTGCTTTGTCTGAAATTAATATAGCTAATCTTGTGTCCCTTTGAGTAGCAGTAGCATAGTACATCTTCCTCTATCTCTTAAACCCGTGTTTTTATATTTAAAGTGCCTTTCCTGAACACAACATATGGTTAGGTCTTGTTTTTTCTATTCTGACAGTTTCTGTATTTGGTTTATTTAGACAATTCACACTTAAAGTGATTATTAATATAGCTGGATTAATATTTACCATATTTGTAACTGACTTTTATTCCTTTCTTCATAGTCTATGTTTTTTGTGACTTCTACTCTTTACCTGCCTTCTTGGGTTTTAATTGAGCATTTGATGTGACTATTTTCTCTCCTGTCTTAGAATATCAACTATACTTATTTTTAAAAAAAATTACTTAGTGGTTGCACTAGAGGCCACAATATACACCCACTCTCACATAACCCGCACTGTGTGTGGTGCAGATTCCTCGCAAAAGCACGCCCAGTTCCTTCTTGCCCCCCAGGACACTGCTGTCATACATTTCATTCACCCCTGAGCAATCACCACTGAATAAGTGCTATTATCATTCTGAATAAAGTACTCTCTGTTAGACCAATTAAGAACACAAAAAGCAAGCTGGGTGCTGTGGTCTGCAATCCTAGCACTTCAGGAGGGTGAGGTGGTGGATCCCTTGAGCCCAGAAGTTCTAAACCCGCCTGGGCAACATGGTGAGATCACGTCTCTAAAAGAAATAAAAAACAACAAAAAAGCAAAATATTTAATTGTACTACCTTCACTTATTCCTTCTTGCTATGGTTTGAATGTGTCCCCTCCAAAATTCAGGTGTTGCCAATGTGACAACTAGTCATGGTCCCAGGAGGTGGGGCCTTCAAGAGGTGATTCCGCCATGTGGGCTCCTCCCTCATGAATGGGATTAGGTGCCTGTATAAAAGGCCTTGGCAGAGGGAGTTTGCCCCTTTGCCCTTTTGCCTTCTGCCACATAAGGACACAGCCCTCCCCCCTCCAGAGGATGCAGTGCCCAAGGAGCCATCTTGGAAGCAGAGACGGGGCCCTCACCAGACACCAAACCTGCCAGTGTCTTGATCTTGGACTTCCCAGACTCTAGAACTGTGGGGAAATCAATGTCTCTTCTCTAAAAATTACCCAGTCTGTGGTATTCTGTTGTAACAGCACAAAAAAACTCACACTTTAATGCTCTGTTCTTTCCTAAGTAGACCTGAATTTCTGACCTATATAATTTTCCTTCTTTCTGAAGAACTTCTTTTAACATTTCTTGCAAGGGAGGTCTACTGGCGATGGATTTCCTCAATTTTTGTTTGTCTGAAAAAGTCTTTATTTCTCCTTCACGTATGAAGGATAATTTTATGAGATACAGAATTCTGGGTTCCTGGCTTTTTCTTTCAACACTTTAAATATTTTACATTATTCTTTTCTTCCTTAGACAGTTTCTGGAAGAAAGTTTGATGTAATTCTCACCCTTGTTTCTCAGCAGGTAAAATGTTCTTTTCCTCTGGCTTCTTTCAAGATTTTTTCTGAGTCTAATTTTCTGCAATTTAAATGTGATGTCTAGATGTACCCTTTTTAAAAAATTTATTCTGCTTTTGTATTTATCTCTGAGCTTCCTGGATCTGTAGTTTGGCATCTGCCATTAATTTTGGAAGCAGCCACTTTTACTGAAAATATTTCTTCTCTCTTTTGTTTTTTTCATTATGCATATATGCTTTACCTTTTTTTTTTTTTTTTTTTGAGATGGAGTTTTCACTCTGGCTGCCCAGGGCGGAGTGCAGTGGTGTTATCTTCGCTCACTGCAACCTCTGCCTCCCGGCTTCAAGGGATTCTTGTGCCTCAGCCTCCCAAGTAGCTGGGATTACAGGCACCTGCCACCACACCTGGCTAATTTTTAAAATTTTTTTTTTTATTTTTTGTATTTTCAGTACAGACAGGGTTTCACCATGTTGGCCAGGCTTGTCTCAAACTCCTGACCTCAGGTGATCTGCCCACCTTAGCCTCCCAAAGTGCCAGGATTACAGGTGTGAGCCACTGTGCCTGGCCTGCTTCACCTATTGTAATTGTCCACAGTTCTGTTCTGTTTCTTCACTCTTTTTTCCTCTTTGTTCTTCAGTTTGGAAAGTTTCTATGGACATGTCTCAAGGTCACGGGTCCTTTGCACACCACGTCAGTCTCCAAGCAGCCTGTATTATAAATCCCCGATGTGGCTAGGGCAGGAGTATGATTCTGTGGGCATGTCTCAAGTTCACAGGTGCTTTGACACATCAATCTCTGTACAGTCTGTATTATAAATCCCCAATGTGGCTAAGCCAGGGGTATAATTCTATGGGCATGTCTCAAGCTCACAGGTGCTTTGACACTGCGTCAATCTCTGTACAGTCTGTATTATAAATCCCCGATGTGGCTAGGGCAGGTGTATGAGTCTATGGGCATGTCTCAAGGTCACGGGTCCTTTGACATCACGTCAATCTCTGTACAGTCTGTGTTATAAATCCCCAAAGTAGTTAGGACAGGTGTATGGGTTTCTTATGCTGCTATAACAAATTCCACTTTGTGACTTAAAACAACGCAAATTTATTATCTTACTGTTATGGAGGTCAGAAGTTTGCAATGGGGTTCACTGGGTTGAAATTAAAATATCAGCAGGGCTGGTTCCTTCCTGGAGGCTCCAGGGAGAAACTTTTCTTGCCTTTTCCTGCTTCCTGCAGAGGCTGTCTGCATCCTTTGGTCCCCTTCACCCTCTGAAGCCAGCCGTAGCTCAGACAGTCTGTTCTGCCTCCCTCTTCCACTTACGAGTGCCTCTGTGGTTACTTTTGACCACATGAATAGTTCTATAATCACCTCCCTATTTTAACGTCAGCTGTTTGGCAATCTTGATTCCCTGGCCACAGACAGTGTCATAGTCAGAGGTTCTGGGGATCAGGATGTGGACATCTGTGGGAGGCCATCCTTCTGCCTGCCACACTAGGTTTTCTTCATGGGAATGCAACCAAATTGAGAACCAAAAGGCAAGAACTCTGGACGGAAAAGTAGACATACAAACTGAGACAGAGTAGAGAACACATGGCTAGCTCTTCATTCCTTTTGTTTCTCATTCAGAAAAAAAGCAAACAAAAACACCAGATTGCCAATAAAAGTATAGGCACTTTCTTCCTTTACAAAAACGACAATCTTAATTCTCAATTTGCTAACCCCACCTCAAGATAATTTAGGTACTCTATCGAAATTCTGGAAATATTTACTCTTTAGCATACTATGAAACACATAGACTTCAGAGTCAGTCCCCACATTTGATCCTGGCTGGCCCTGCCATTTAAAAACCATGTAAACTTCAGCAAATTATTTAATGATTCTGAGCTCTAGTTTTCTTGTGTATACAACTTGGCAAACATTATACATGTGATCGATCTTTTTAAATATTTGAGAAAGATATATTTTCTCTCAAATGGGCCATAATGAAAAAGTCAGTTACTCTCCATTAACTTTTAAAAGGACACATTAAAGAAATACCTTAGCCCACCCATGTGAGGCCAGTCTTACTTTCCAGCACCCAAGCCAACAAATTTATTATAATTATACGTTTCCACAAATTTCTATAATACATCACTCAGCAACAAAGTCACATTAATGAAAAAAGAGTCTACTTAAAATTCCACCTTTCATTTACTGAAGTACTTTCAGATGAAAAGTACACGCTGTCCAGGATTCCTTTCAAAGGACCCTTGGAACTAAAGTGAAGGTGCAGATGCAACAGGCTGGCTACAAGCTGGGAACCGCGACAGTGGAGATGAGCCACAGAGATTTACAATGCTCCTCTCTATGGTTTTGAAAGTTCCCATGTTATACGAGGAAGTTTTGGTAATATTTATGAGATAAAATATGATCTGCGATCCTTCTAAACATGCAGATCAACTTCCATCAGGCCTGGAAGTCTGTGCAAACTCATGGACTTGCCATAACTTATTTATTTATTTATTTATTTTGAGATGAAGTCTCACTCTGTCACCCAGGCTGGAGTGCCGTGGCGCCATCTCGGCTCACTGCAACCTCCGCCTCCCAGGTTCAAGCGATTCTCGTGCCTCAGCCTCCCGAGTAGCTGGGATTACAGGCACCCCCCCACGATGCCCAGCTAATTTTTGTATTTTTAGTAGAGACGGGATTTCCCCATGTTGCCCAGGCTGATCTTGAACTCCTGACTTCAGGTGATCCACCTGCCTCAGCCTCCCAGAGTGCTGGAATTACAGGTGTGAGCCACCTCGCCTGGCCGGGCCTTGCCATATTTGAATGTTACTGTACAGCTTTGGAATTTGAAACCACCTGCACGATTGCTTTATTCTTTTTTTCTTTTCTTTTCTTGAGACAGGGTCTTACTGTGTCTGTCACCCAGGCTGGAGTGCATTGGCACAATCTCGGCTCACTGCAACCTCTGCCTCCCGGGTTCATGTGATTTGCTTGCCTCAACCTCCTGAGTAGGTAGGAATACAGGCGCCCGCCATCACGTCCAGCTAATTTTTTATTTTTTGGTAGAGACAGGATTTCACCATGTTGGCCAGGCTGGTCTAGAACTGCTGACCTTGTGATCCACCCGCCTCGGCCTCCCAAAGTTCTGGGATTACAGGTGTGAGCCACTGCACCCGGCCTCAATTGCTTTATTCTAATCAGGCACTGAGGGCTGCAGCTGAGCCCCATGATGCTGTGTAATCTCTATGTTTCACAGAGTAAGTTATTACTGCTGACCATTACTATTGTCAAAAGGAGGGTTATTAATTCCTGGTGATGTCTAACAAGAAAAGTGAAACCCCAATGAACTCATTTAAATGGTCATGACTGCACTGACACAGCAGTACCATCGGGATAAAATAAACTGAAATGAGCATTTTATTCTACACATTAGAGCGAGAAAGCTGACAATGGTGGCCAGTTATCCTTTGCTCATCGTTGTTGAACTGTAAAAATATAAATATTTGCCTGGGGACACAATGTAATGTAACACTGGGCCCTTCAACTGTGATACAATCAGCAGATGTCCTCAATCCTGGGAACTCCTGGCGTGAAAGCCACAGCATAGAACCAAGTGGTTTTCCTCCTGCAGGAAATCTGGGAAAACCGAGTGGTGCTTGGCACCTCTCTTCACCTCCAAAGACACCATGCATTTTGCTGAATGACACGGGACAGTCATTCTTTTCATTTCTCACTTGTACAACAGATGCCATAGCCAGAGTCCACAGCTGCCCTGGCTCTGATTTTGGCCCTGAGCTGGAACGCCTCACTAGCGTCTGAGCCTCAGGTTTCCGCCTGCCTCCTGTCCCTTGTGGAAGCCAGTCTCTGTTTTTTGTTACTCGCCAGCAGTGTGGTGTGCAGACAGGGAAGAGCATGGCCTCACCTGGCCTGCCTCTGGCCTCTGGCTGCGAGACGAACCCGGGCACTGTCCTCTGCCAGCAGCCCAGGCGCCCGCAGGAGCACCTGCAAGCTGTCTGAAGCCCCAGCTAGTGTTTACCTGAACACGGCTCCAGCATCACGGGGCCCACCTGACAGTCCTGAAAAAGGCGGGGACACTGGACACCCATCTGCTTGGGACAACGAGCCACGCGCATGGAACTGAGGTCACTCTTTCGTTTATGACCGGGAGGCAGGGATGCAAAACACAGAAAATTATGCCAGGACAGTGGATTACTGATGCTGGAAATTCGTGAGCACCCAGAGGGGCTGTTAAGAAAAGCACCTCTGGACGGGCATGGTGACTCACGTCTGTAAACCCAGCACTTTGGGAGGCCGAGGTAGGCGAATCACCTGAGGTCAGGAGTTCAAGACCAGACTGGCCAACAACGGCAAAACCCCATCTTTGCTAAAAACATAAAAATTAGCTGGGTGTGGTGGTGGGCACCTGTAGTTCCAGCTACTTGGGAGGCTGAGGCAGGAGAATCACTTAAACCCGGGAGGTAGAGGTTGCAGTGAGCCAGGATCGCGCCATTGCACTCCAGCCTGGGCACAGAGAGAGACTCTATCTCAAAAATGAAAAGAAAAGGGCCCCTGGCTCTGCGGAAGGAAGTCCAAGCCCAGTGCCAGACTACAGGGGCTATATCCTCTTTTGTGGCCTCATGCACATGACTGAGCTCTAAGCCTCAGCTTCTTCATGAATACGTTGGGAATAATCAGTATTGGTGGGCTTACAGGGTTGTTTTAGAGATTACATGATATAATAAACATGGAAATCATTTATACAAATATAAGTCATGAAAACACTGGCTATACCTACGAATTGCAGAGGGAATTTTTCCTGCCCAATTACCAGAAGGATTCAACTTTCTTGAAGGCATGGAGGGACAGTATAGGCTAAGCCAAGGTTTAATTCTGTAGCCTCCTGTGGGCAAAGCTGGGAACCATGTGAATTCTGTGCCCCGAAGTACAAACCTGGAAAAGGAGGCACGCAGTGATCCGTCACTTTCTGGAGTTCAGGATTCCCCATGTGGGGGGTGCAAGCAAGCCTGGGGGAGCTCTGCACAGCACAGGAAGCAGGGAATGGGGAGTGCTGGGCTGTCATTTCGGGTTTTGACACTGCCCAAAGTCTCTCCCCCAAGGAGGAAACAAACGCTATCATCGCCGATCACAAGTAACTGCACTTCCGTCAAACAGATGAGAAGTTAAAAATAATCCGACGGCATTTTCATCCTCTATTACGACTTCTTCCGTGACAAAGGCTTTCATCCTTTGATTTCATAAAAGCAAAGTTGCTGAGAACAAGCTTCTGTGGCACTTAAAAAGTCTTAACTACTAGCATTTCTTTTTTTTAGGTAGAAATCATTTCCTCCGCCACCCCAGGAAAACATAGATACGTTATCACAAATGTATTCTCCAAAATCAGTCGTAAACTTATGTCTTACAAATTAAACGGCATTTTTTTTTTTTTTCACACATCCTGAGCTGTTAAATGAAAACAATTACGAGTCATCAATTCCAGGCTTGAGAATTCCACTTTGGTTTATCTGGATCGAGGTTACTGTCAGGCCAGCTACCTGCCTAGATTCCAGATTCCAGCCTTTCTGAAGGCCTTTCCTTCCTGAGTTCCATTAGCAAAAGAGGTTATGCTGGACGTAATTTTCCCTTGAAATTATACAACCTCATCCACATGAAACTGAGACTAAGCTGCTAATAAGATCTCAATGCATGGGCGGATTTGAGAGCCCCCTTCTGTCCTCAGAGGTTGAGATGAAAGGGGGCCAAGTGCTCTCTTGGCCCCGCCACGCCCTCCATCTGCGCTCAGACGTCGCTCCTGAGAGCCTGTTGACCCCGGTCTATGCATTCCTGAGCGAGGGCTTCCTTGTAGGAAGGAGACACGGCTTCTCAAAGGCCCTGGAAACCAGCAATAAGCCCACAAAACCCATCCTGACAACCTGCCCACCGCAGGGCTTCCCGGATCAGAAACTGAAGAGACCTCAAGGGGCTCCAGTTCCACCGGGAGCAGCGGAGAGGAAGGGCCCAGCCGAGGGGGAGAGAGGGTAGCACAGAGCCAGGGAGCAGGGCCAGGCGGCGCAAAGCCACCGAGGCCACTGCCTGCAGGGACGTCTGAAACGGACAGTAGGAAAAGGACAAAACTTGAATGATACAGCAAAGGGGTCAGGAGTGGGAGGCAGAAATCGCCATGCTCTGTCATCTCCAAAACCTCCATGGGCAATCACAGGAGTGCAGCTTCCCGCCAGCCCCTGCCAGGGGGACCAGGACCCTCCTCCGACGCCTGGATTGAGCTCTGCTGCTGCTGCTGGTTTCTTCCCTGTGGCCCCACACAGCATCCTCATCTGCAGGGAGAACGAGGCACGTGGGGCTGTCGGGCGAGCTCTGCCCCAGGAAGGGAGAAGCCAGCTCCCAGGGGGCGGGCTGGGTGATGCCTTCACGGCCCCTAGCTGGCTCAGATGAGCCACACTGTACAGGCGGTGCCAACTGCGGTTCCACACGCCCATCACCCATATCCTGGAATCCTGCCCTACAAGTCCTCAATGGCGCCGCATGTGGACACCTGGGTGCTTTCTGCCTCTCTGTACCTCTGGGCCGCGCAGGCTGAGTTCTAAGCAGTACGTCTGGGATTTGTTTTGGGCTGGAGGGTGGGGGGTGGGTGAAGTACATATGAGCTTGGAAACCATCTTCAGTGAGCTCTGCCTGAGACTGCGTCAACTTTATAAGTATTACCACTGCAGAGACAATATTTTGGATGTGATTTCTCATCAGTACATTTCTCCTTCCATGAATCATGACTGGGAAACCACCCACAGCACTTACGTGGTTGGGACTTTGTTTTTCGGCATTTATATGTCCTGTTTCTAGAGGTTAAAGCTATTAAAATTTTTTGTAATCCTGGAGTTACAAATTAAATAATCCCATAAAAAGGCTTTGAAAAGGTGACCTTTTCTGTTGTAAAATATTCTTTAAAAATGTGCAACTCTTCAAGAGCACATAAATAATTAAGAACCACAGGGGTCTACATGCCAGGACGCTTGAGTGTGAATTAAGTAGGTCCACCACAGGGGTCTACACATCAGGACACCTGGTGTGGATTAAGGAGATCTATCGCAGAGGTCTACACATCAGGACACCCAGTGTGAATTAAGTAGCTCTACACAGGGGTCTACACGTCAGGATGCCTAGTGTGAATTAAGTAAGTCTACACAGGAGTCTACACATCAGGACGCCTGGTGTGAATTAAGTAGGTCTACACAGGGGTTTATACATCAAGATGCCTGGTGTGAATTAAGTAGGTCTACATAGGAGTCTACATGTCAGGATGCTGGATGTGAATCAAATAGGTCTCCACAGGGGTCTACATGTCAGGGCGCCCGGTGTCAATTAAGTAGGTCTATCACAGGGGTCTACACGTCAGGACAGCCGGTGTGAATTAAGTATGTTTATCACAGGAATCTACACATCAAGAAACCCGGTGTGAATGAAGTAGGTCTACACAGAAGTCTACACGTCAGGACACCCGGTGTGAATTAAGTAGGTCTACCACAGGGGTCTATACATCAGGACACCTGGTGTGAGTTAAGTAGGTTTATCACAGGGGCCTATACGTCAGGACACCCAGTGTGAATTAAGTAGGTCTACACAGGAGTCTACACATCAGGACACCTGGTGTGAATGAAGTAGGTCTACACAGAAGTCTACACGTCAGGACACCTGGTGTGAATGAAGTAGGTCTACACGGGGGTCTATACGTCAGGACACCTGGTGTGAATGAAGTAGATCTACACAGAGGTCTACACGTCAGGATGCCCAGTGTGAATTAAGTAGGTCTCCACAGGGGTCTACACGTCAGGACACCGGGTGTGAATTAAGTAGGTCTATCACAGGGGTCTATACGTCAGGACGCCCGGTGTCAATTAAGTAGGTCTCCACAGGGGTTTACACATCAGGACGCCTGGTGTGAATTAAATAGGTCTACAGAGGAGTCTACACGTCAGGATGCCCGGTGTCAATTAAGTAGGTCTCCACAGGGGTCTACACGTCAGGACGCCTGGTGTGAATTAAATAGGTCTACATAGGAGTCTACACGTCAGGATGCCCGGTGTGAATTAAGTAGGTCTCCACAGGAGTTTACACGGCAGGACACCCGATGTGAATTAAGTAGGTCTACATAGGACTCTACATGTCGTCAGGATGCCGGGTGTGAATTAAGTAGGTCTCCACAGGGGTCTACGCATCAGGACACTCGGTGTGAATTAAGTAGGTCTCCACAGGGGTCTACGCATCAGGACACTCGGTGTGAATTAAGTAGGTCTCCACAGGGGTCTACGCATCAGGACACTCGGTGTGTATTAAGTAGGTCTCCACAGGGGTCTACGCATCAGGACACTCGGTGTGAATTAAGTAGGTCTCCACAGGGGTCTACGCATCAGGACACTCGGTGTGAATTAAGTAGTTCTTCACAGGGGTCTACACATCAGGACGCCTGGTGTGAATTAAGTAGGTCTCCACAGGAGTTTAGACGGCAGGACACCCAGTGTAAATTAAGTGCGTCTACATGTGAGGACACACGTGTGAATGGTGGGCCGCCACACGCATCCCCATGTGCAGCCCGTCCATGCGTGTGCCTGTGTTTAGCTCATCCATTTTGAAGGACAGTGAAGATAAACGGAGTCTGAACACAGGCACATACGTTCCGCACCATCTGGAAAGTACAGTTTACCCCGTGTTTAATGGCAGCAGCTAAATTTCCACCTTGTTCTTAAGACCCGTTTCCAGGTCACTCTCTGAACGTGGGAAATGTGTGTGCACTTCCACGCTCCAGTCCATGGAGAGAAACACGCTTTGTTTAGACCGCGGCACTCTGCTCGTGCTTCCTACGCTTTGCCTGGGCTGCACCTTGTGAACAAGCTTAAAGATTTCCCCCCAGGTTTTGCTGTCCAGCCTGCGTTTGTTGGCTTTTTCTCCAGGGTGGCTGGTATCGTTTCTACCTTACTGGCACTGAGACTCTGGCCAGGGTGGCCCACGACAAGCACATGGCCAGGCGCCTCAGAAGTGGGACCTGGGTGGGGTTTGGATCCTGGACTTCAGACCTGCACTGCCTCTGTGACACGGTCACCCAAGAATAGAGACACTGAGCTGTGAGCCCTGGGCAGGTGGAAAGCCTTCTGTGGGCAGTCACCGGGAGGGAGAGAGCAGCACCCTCGGTGAGGTCCTGATCCAAAGCTCTTGCTGGGGGTGGCTGGTGGCCGTGACAGCAGGGCCAGGAGCAGAGCTGGTCTTTGAAACTGAGAAGCACTAACACCCCCTGGCAGCTGCTTTTTAGACACATCATGGACACTCAGACCCAAGCCAAGTTACCTTGGACGAGACGATCCTGTTGTCTGGGTATCTCTGTGGGATGTAGGCCTCTGCGCCCGGAGGTGGCTCCCTGTGTCCCACGTAGATGGTCCTGCTGTCCACCCAATTCTCTTCTCCTGCACACTGCGGAAAGGAGAGCAGTGTTAGGCAGCTGCTTCAGAACCTGCATCAAAGGCTCTTGCCCAGTGTTGCCTTGAGGCACGTTCGTCGGAAGGGAGACCTGTACCTGCTGCTGAAAGCATCGTTCAGGGCTGCAGGGAGATCTGGGGCCCAGCACCCCAGGCCCGAGCCACCCTGTCTTACGCAGCCCTCATGGGCCAAGGTCTTCTGGTGAGCACCAGGAGGGTCTGCACTCCTGTGAGAGCCACACAGTGAACTCCAAAGCTGACTGCCAGTGGAAACAGCTCAGGGCGTGTACATAAGAACAGAACACGGCCAGGCGCGGTGGCTCACGCCTGTAATCCCACCATTTTGGGAGGCCGAGATGGGCGGATCATGAGGTCAGGAGATCGAGACCATCCTGGCTAACACGGTGAAACCCCGTCTCTACTAAAAAATACAAAAAATTAGCCGGGCGTGGTGGCGGGCGCCTGTAGTCCCAGCTACTCGGGAGGCTGAGGCAGGAGAATGGCGTGAATCTGGGAGGTGGAGCTTGCAGTGACCGAGATAGCACCACTGCACTCCAGCCTGGGTGACAGAGCGAGACTCTGTCTCAAAAAAAAAGAACAGAACGTGTGGCCAAATTGTAAGGCTTCCAAAACAGAAGAGACAGTGATGTTGGGAAAGGTCTTTAATGGAAGAAGACAGACAGACTATGATATTGGAGTAGAAGGTGGGACTCGACTCCAGAGGTGGGGCTTGGACACCGGACCAGATTGAAGACTAGTGAAAACAGGGCTGGGGCAGAGGCAGCTTTCCATAAGACATGGCCGCTGTGTGCCTGTCAGTTTACCATTGCCATGGCAACAGCCAGGAGCTGCGGCCCCTTTCCATGGCAATGACCCTCTGCCTACAAGTTACATCCTTCTCCTAGAAATTTCTGCATAAACCACCCCTTAATCTGCATGCAATTAAATCTGCCCTGAGCTACTCCTCTCCGCCTGTGGGGCAGCCCCACTCTGCAGGCGCAGTCAGGGAGCTGTAGCCTCTTCAATAAAGCTGTTTTCTTCTGCCTTCTGCTTGCCCTTGAATTCTTTCCTGAGCAAAGCCAAGAACCCTCCAGGTTCTTGCCCCACTGTGGGGTCACCGGCCCTGCATCTGCAGATGCCTAAGAGTCGCTCAACCCTGCTGGGTGTCAGGAACAGGAAGGCTCTCCTGCAAAGATGACTTAGGCCTGACCATCTCTATATTACTCAGAACACTGTATTTGGAGGAGTTAAGGAAACAGCTCTCACAAGAAATATTTCAACACTCAGGCGGGCCATTTGATGTCAGCACTAAAACCACAAAAATACCTTAGCTCGTAACGGGAAATCCAAACCCCACATCTGAATACGCAGCCCTGGCCATGGCCCTGAGCCCACCTCAGAATACGTGGCCTTAGCATGTGGCTCTCGTCCCATGCCCCAGTTCTCTGAAGGAACTGCAAGACATTAGCCTTTCTGGGGCATGAGAAACACAGCTGAAGAGGAGACGGAAGCCTCCTCCATGAGGTGAATGCTGGTGCGATGGGACGGGAAAGACGAGCAGGCACTGCCATTGAAGGGCTGACCGGGCCACTCCTCGCCGCAGGCACAGGGACAGTTTCCCACTGAGCTTCTCACCCGTGAGGGGGACACCAGCACTTTCTCAGGGTCCTGGAGCATGAAATGAGGCAATGGGAACAGAACATGGCCAGGGGCCCGGCCCAGCACAGACACTTGTAAATGCTCGGGGCCAACTCCTTTCTTTGTGGGCTGCCCCTCAGTGCTTCAGGGAACTCTCATTTTTTAAAGCCAAAAAAGGCAGGCAGGGCCTGAACAGTCTGGAGTCCCTGTCTGCGTGGTGCTCTCGTTTATAAACCTCATGGGGCTGTTTTTGGACTTGTTTATGTTATCAGCTCCTCTGCTCCTCTATCAACCTCTCAGAGGAAGTCTTTCCACACTGTCCCACCCAGAACATCCCGGACAGGAGCTGTGTGAATGTCTGCACATTTGCTTTAATAAATTCCATTGGTAATTCACCTGCAATTTCTTTTATTAGGACTCAGCTTTGCAGAAAAGTCTAAGTAAAATAACGGAAAGAGACCACAGCAGTCCCCGTGTGCCCCAACTGTGTTTTCAGAGATGTTCGGCTGAGACTATGAACCAGTGTTTCCACGGGGAGCCGAGGCTTCCACACTCCTGGGGACAGACGTACACAAGGCAGCCACCAGGCCAGGGAAGAGCACTCCACCCTCAAACGAGCCAGACGCAGTTTTCCTTCCCACAGCCTGGCTGCCCCTCCCCACGAGGAAGGGCCTTCCTCCTCCGGGACTGGGTCTCCCTGCCTGACGGGGGCCTTCCCTGCTGTCTCTATTTTGTGGTGAAGCTAACAAACCTAAGGGATGTGGACTTTAAAAGCGTCCTAAGAGCTTCATAAATAAACTGCTGCCTATAAAGGCTAAGAAAAGACCCTGGCTCCTTTGTTTTCACAGAACATAGCCAAACAAATGTTTCTCATTCTTGTGCAATCAGGAAATTGCACTGAATAAGAATATAAGTGAACCAGAAAAAGAGAAAAGCATACAGGTATCTTTTAATACAAAAGTGAAAATCCTAGAAACTTTCTTCTACGCTTCAAAGACAGCAACTGAATTTCAGGAGTGGCCACGAGCCCAGACACTGGTTTGGAAAGCCAAACGCTTCCCTGGAGCCGTGTGGCATTGCCCACGCCACAGCGAGCCCACGCTTCCTGGCCGCTTCCAGCCAGCAACAAAGGGACCCTGTCTCATGGAGGAACGATCAGGATGAATGGATAAAGTCCACTCCATAGTCTCAACACCGGCGAGCAGACGTTTATCATTATATAATTACATCAAAAACAACTCAGATACAGCCCAACAGTGTAGTGGCGTTTAAACTGCCACAAGTAGGAATGACTATTTTTGTCTGTGCCATGGCATCAGAAAATAGGCTGCCTGCCAATGTGCAGTGGGCCTTGCCCGGCAAGTGGGCGGCCTTGCCTGACGGCCTCGTCAGCGTAACAGACACCAGACTGGAACAGGAAGGGACCTGAGGCCATGAGGTCACTTAGACGGCCTCACCCAGGGCATCAGGAAGGCTGGAAATGTACGTGTCTCTTCAGGTTCACACTTCAAACCAAAGGGAGCTCTTTGTGTTGTATACGCCACAAATGTTCAAATTCTTTTTTTTTTTTTTTGCAAAGTGAAGGCAAGTTTATTAAGAAAGTAAATGAATAAAAGAATGGCTACTCCATAGACAGAGCAGCTCACAAATGTTCAAATTCTAGGAAGACTAAACTGCCCAAAAGGAACAGAGCCAAAAACACGCTGGACCCCCAGAGGATGCAGACACAGTCACAAACAGCGGCCTGGGGATAGGGCACCCGGTCCCTGCTGCTCACTGGCTCTGTGGCTGAAGAAACAGAGCCGAAAACACGCTGGACCCCCAGAGGATGCACACACAGTCACAAATGGCGGCCTGGGGATAGGGCGCCCGGTCCCTGCTGCTCACTGGCTCTGTGGCTGAAGAAACAGAGCTGAAAACATGCTGGACCCCCAGAGAATGCACACACAGTCACAAACGGCGGCCTGGGGATAGGGCGCCTGGTCCCTGCTGCTCACTGGCTCTGTGGCTGAAGGAACAGAGCTGAAAACACGCTGGACCCCCAGAGGATGCACACACCGTCACAAACGGCGGCCTGGGGACAGGGCACCCAGTCCCTGATGCTCACTGGCTCTGTGGCTGAAGGAACAGAGCTGAAAACACGCTGGACCCCCAGAGGATGCACACACCGTCACAAACGGCGGCCTGGGGATAGGGCACCCGGTCCCTGATGCTCACTGGCTCTGTGGCTGTGGCTACCTCACACCACGTGTCTCTGTCAAATGTTGTCAGCAGCGACATGAAGGGATAAGGAGGCCCAACCTTCGTGGTCCTCCCAGCCCTAAGATTCTGGTTCTCTGTACAGTTAGCAACGAAAACAAACTCAGGAGCCTCAATCATGTAACTTCTGAACCTCACCAGTCTTGAATCCAGGGCCAGACATCCTGTGCATAAATGGGGCATAGACAAAATGGGGTCCCTGGTGGGCACAGTAGCTCATGCCTGTAATCCCAGCACTTTCGGAGGCTGAGGCAGACGGATGGCTTGAGGCCAGGAGTTCAAGACCAGCCTGGCTAACACGGTGAAACTCCATCTCTACTAAAGAAAAAAAAAAACACAAAAATTAGCTGGGCATGTGGGTGCCTATAGTCCTAGCTACTTGGGAGGCTGAGGCAGGAGAATTGCTTGAACCCGGAGGAGGAGGTTGCAGTGACAAGACGGTACCTCTGCTCTCCAGCTTGGATGACAGAGCGAGGCTCCGTCTCAAAACAACAAACAAAAGACGGGGTCACACCACACGGGGCTGTTTTCAGGATTCAGAGTAAAGACACGGGTAGTCGGGAAGCTCTCCAGGGCAGGAGGACGGAGACCCCAGCCTCTCTCTCTCTGCATTCCCAGACAGGATCAGCGACACAGCTCAGCCAGCCCTGTGCAACTCCTCCCAGCAGAACCCACCCACAGCCAGAGGCTTCCATCAGCAACGCAAAGCTGAAACCAGGCACCAAACTGTCTACGTCAAGTAACAGGTTTCCTAATGACTCATTAACAACCCATGGTCCAAACTGCACTGAGAAAGCCACGTGGCATGTCCCCTGGAGGGCTGGCATCAAGTTCCAGTTGAAGTAAAAATCTACCCTGTGCTGATGGGACTGACCATAGGACACAAACCGACCAAAGGAAACATCTTGAGCAACTCTTGGAGGGGCACAAAAAATTCGGCGAAAAGGTTCACGGCTGCGCTGTTCATGGAAGACAAAGGTGGCAGCCTCCAAACGCATGTCCACTGATGAAGGGATACACGGAAAGGAAGCGCTGACTCCCACAGCAACACGTGTGGGGACAGAAAGCATCCCGCGTGTGAAGCAACACCGTGTTCGCATGTGAAGCAACACCGTGTTGTGAATCCATTCTGAGGAAATGCCCAGAAAGGCAAACGCAGAGACGGGGGCTGCTGGGGGCTGGGTGAATGGCTGCCGATGGCCCCTGCTCGGGGGATGAAAACCTTCTGGGTTGGAAGGTGGTGGTGGGTGCACGACTTCGAATATTTTCCAGTTGGAACCAACGGATTGCATGCTTTAAAAGGGAGGATTTTACGGTACGTGAATTATACCTCAGTAAAAGTGTTATAAATATTTTTGCCAAATGAAAGGCACGCTGGTTTGCACACGAGATCATTATTTCCACACTGTCTCATTCTAGAAACCTAACAGTCATCCTGGCATCAAGAGATATCACTCATCTGTACAACTACCACCATCAAACTTGCTCTGATTTTCAGCTTGCCTTTGGTTTAATGCTTTAATGACTCAAGTGATTTTCTTTACTACCTTAGAGGAAAAAGTCATTCTTTTTTGTTTTTTCTTTTTAATGCGACAGAGTTTTGCTCTCATCTCCAAGGCTGGAGTGCAATGGCAAAATCTCGGCTCACTGCAACCTCTGCTTCCAGGTTTAAGCAATTCTCCCGCCTCAGCCTCCCTAGCAGCTGGGATTACAGGCAAGTGCCACCACGTCCAGCTAATTTTGTATTTTTAGTAGAAATGGTGTGTTGGCCAGGCTAGCCTCGAACTCCTGACCTCAGGTGATTCACCCACCTCAGCCTCCCAAAGTGCTGGGATGACAGGCGTGAGCCACCATGCCCGTCAGGAAAAGTCATTCCTAGATGTCAGAAGTGCTTCTCTGTTTCAGTCTTCCCTGTAAATTCTAGAAACTTAGATATAAAGCTCTTCCTGAAAATCTCCAAGGAAGTGAAAACTTTTACTTTTAAACAATAATTAATTACTTTTTTTAAAGATGGGGTGTTGCTGCCCTGTCCCAGCTAAAGCACAGCGGCTACTCCTCACTCCAGCGGCTACTCCTCACTCCAGCGGCTACTCCTCACTCCAGCTGCTACTCACTCCAGTGGCTACTCCTCACTCCAGCGGCTACTCCTCACTCCAGTGGCTACTCACTCCAGCGGCTACTCCTCACTCCAGCCGCTACTCCTCACTCCAGCGGCTACTCCCTCCAGCGGCTACTCCTCCCTCCAGCGGCTACTCACTCCAGCGGCTACTCCTCACTCCAGCGGCTACTCCTCACTCCAGCGGCTACTCACTCCAGCGGCTACTCCTCACTCCAGTGGCTACTCCTCACTCCAGCGGCTACTCACTCCAGTGGCTACTCCTCACTCCAGCGGCTACTCCTCACTCCAGCGGCTACTCACTCCAGCAGCTGTTCACAGGGACAATTACAGTGCACCGTAGCCTTGAACTCCTGGGCTCAAGCGATGCTCCCTGTGCAGCCTCCCAAAGCACTGAGATTGCAGGCATGCCACCATGCCCCAAATTACCTCAACTTAGAATGTATTTCTAACTACTTCAGTGTTTTACATCCAACTCTGAAAAGAGTTACAAGGTTTTGGCCCTGTTGCCATTCTTACACAACATAACTGCATGGGAGCCGGAGTGTGCCGGGGCTTTCAAAGCCACTGACCTGGACGATCTCCTCTCACAGAGCCGCTAAGCTCAGCAAACCTCTGCCTACTGCACCTCACACACTGATGAGAGGCACGTGGAGGCCGCAAGGCCTCGGGGCCTCCGGTGAGCTTTCTGTCCACCACATCAGCTGCTCACCTGGCTGCTAAAAAAATACATTTTTGCAAAAGGTATGTGTGGTATGATGCTAAACATGCCCATCTGTCTCATTTCCATGACTCACACGGAAGACCGTAGAAGAAGGAACAGGAAGGAGTGCCACAGGGTTGGGGAAACAGGAAAATGGACCCCAGCATGCCTTGCAGAGGTGCCCGCACATGGGCTGTGCCTTCTTCCGGGCCAGGCCCAGGCCTCTCTGCACAGGGTGCCATAAGAGCACCTCCGAGAGGAATTCCACACCTGGAGTTGGGGCAGAAAGGCACGGTGAGCGGCATGTGGGGAGTGCATGGGGAGGGGGCGGCAGGGCTTCCCGGCTGCATGGAGCCCACAGGGGAGGAAGTCTCACGTCCCTTCTCCTAATATGTGCGCTCAGGACACGGCACTGCACAGCGTCCTGGCAGCCTTCCCACCCACCTTCCAGCAGAAGGGGGCTTCACAGAGGGGCAGCTGTAACCGCATAGCACAGGAGCCTCAGAGAAAATGTCACTACAAATTCCGTCAATGCAGCTACCTGGGCAGCCTCCATGGCTCCTTCCCTTAATTATTATATTATTATTATTATTTTTTTTTTGAGACTAAGTCTCGCTCTTGTCCCCCAGGCTGGAGTGCAATGGCGTGATCTCAGCACATCGCAATCTCCGCCTCCCAGGTTCAAGCCATTCTCCTGCCTCAGCCTCCCAAGTAGCTGGGATTACAGGTGTGTGCCACCACACCTGGCTAATTTTTGTATTTTTAATAGAGATTGGGTTTCACCATGTTGGCCAGGCTGGTCTCGAACTCCTGACCTCAGGTGATTTGCCCGCCTCAGCATCCCAAAGTGCTGGGATTACAGGCGTGAGCCACCATGCCCAGTCTTAATTATTTTTTTAAAGATAGTTTTGACATTTGGGATTGATCCACTGCTGCCTGAAAACACACAGTCTTTGTGCACGTGCCTGGCAGTGTGGCTTTCTGACAGGTGCCAGCGCCTGAGCTTGGTGGTGCCTGGCAGTGTGGCTTTCTGACAGGTGCCCAGCACCTGTGTTCAGTGGTTGAGGAAAATTTCCCCAAGGAGCAAACGCCCCTGAGGCCACTGCCACAGGAGCATGAACTCTAAACCGGCGGTGCAGAGAGGCTCAAGGGACTAGACGCTGCGTTTCAGAAGATCTATGATGCGACACTCTCAGTGTGCACCACAGCATTTGGTCAGATATTAATCCCAGGCCAGGAGCTGGAGCCTCTCACCCGACAGGTCATCTCGGCCAGTCGCGGGGGCTCATGGCTGTAATCCCAGCACTTTGTGAGGCCAAGGCGTGTGGATCACCTGAGGTCAGGAGTTTGAGACCAGCCTGGCCAATATGGCAAAACCTCGTCTCTACTAAAAATACAAAAATTAGGCAGGAGTGGTGGCATATGCCTGTAATCCCAGCTACTTCTACTTGGGAGGCTGAGGCAAGGAGAATGGCTTGAACCCGGGAGGCAGAGGTTGCAGTGAGCCAGGATAGTGCCACTGCATTTCAGCCTGGACGACAGAGTGAGACTCTGTCTCAAAAAAATAAATAAATAAAATAGAATTTACTATCACTTCCCATTTGACAAAGCGCGACACCAAACCCAGAACCATCGCCACGCAGGCCAGAGCACAGCGTGCAAACTCACACCCGATCAATTATCCAGATGGTTTAGGCAGCGTTCAGCGTCACACAGGACAGACACCTGCCTTTTGAGGGGTGGCATTGACCTCGCTGGCCCTCTGACCCTCTCCGCATTTCCCCGTTAATAAAGCATGGAAAGGAACAGGGCAAGGGAGAGGACGGAGCAGGCGGCATGAAGGAATTTGCTCCAATGCGCCCAGTCCAGGGATGGAAGGAGGGTCTGGGATCTAGCCTGCGCTTTTGCTCACACACAGGACACACTAGAGGGGCTGTGGGGAACTGTCAACGATGTGGCCGACTCAGCAGCCCCGAGGTGTGCCTTCACGCAGACGGGCTCACTTGAGGACGAGTAACAGATGTCAACATGAATCCCCGTGGAAACAAACGACGGCCACCAGAACAAGCAGCAGTGGCCACGGACTCCGAGCCTGCAGGTCAGCCGCCTCCACGGGCTCCCAGGGACTCCAGCCAGGCCAGGGACGTGGGAAGGAGTCCAGGGAAGAGGGCTGGGAGGGCAGCTGTGGGCCTGACGGGCATGGGCTCACGCCCGGGAGGCGCGGCATCCTGTGGGGCTGGCAAGGGGAGAAGGGGACAGGGGCATATTTGCTGTTCTCTGGCTGACCCCAAGTTGGAACTGGGGGCAGAAACTAGGTTGTCATGAACTAAGTCGCCCCCGCCCTGCGCCAGGGCCATGGAGGTGTGGGCTGGGCTTCCCTGGTCACAAGTGGCTCAGCCACTGTCCCTCTTCAGGAAGGATGACACCTCTCCAGATACGCCCACTCACAGGCGGAGGGGGGCATTATGAAATAATTCAAACATGCAGAAAACTGGAGTAAGGAAATAAATCACCCAGATTTCACAAATGTTAACATTTTTGCTATATTTGTACCAACCAATTTTTTTCTTACAGAAATAAATTTAAAATATAGATTTTTATATAAGTCATTTGAAAGTATTCGCCTCCTTCTTTTTAAAAATTCTGGCAATGAGTAAGTAGGAGAGGAGAAAACTGCAGTTACCTAACACCCCTTTAGAGAAGGCATGTCCTGGAGGCCTCAAGCTGCTGGGCCAAAAGCACCCTCAGGGAGGGGTTCCTCCTGTCAGCGGCCCCCTGACTGTGGAAGCCCGCCTGTGTGCATCCCATGCCTCCCGCTGTGTGGTAGGAAGGAAGAGGATGGGGCTAAGGCAGAGTCGGATAACGAGCCCTTCAGCAGAGAGGGGCGCTGTCTGCGGCAGCTTCACAGCAGAGCTTCACGCCATGTTCTGCCAACCCCACTGGAAGAAGAAACACCTAGAAGCTATGCGGCCAGCCCATGGGTACTTCACCTGCACTTCAAGGGCCTGCCTCAGAGCAGGGAAAGACTGATAAACTGAGTCACACCAAACGCTGTTAGCTCTCTAAGCCAGTGCAAGCAAGGCCCCTGCGGGGAACCCACTCGCTGTCCCTCAGACGCCACATCCGAGGTACACACTGCAGCCTGCTGGCCTTGCCGCCTGCCCCGAGGAAGTGGGACCCACCGAACAACAAAGCCTCCATTCACCAGGGTCTTGCAACTCTGCAGCTCCCGTGATGGGACGAAGGTGGGAGGAGCTGCTCACACACACAGCCTCGCACGCCAACGACGCTTTTCACCGATGCCAGCAGACGTGTGTGTTGCTTAGCCAGTCTGACATACACAGGGCAGTGATAGGAAAAGGACCAAAGGAAAGAGCGTTCATTCAGACCCTGACCCAGAGACCCAGGGCTCTCACACTCTGAGACTGTGACCTGGGATGAGAAATACGTTGTAAGTCACCATGCAGTCCGGGCTGTGCGTGCAAACACAGAAAGGCAAAGCCTCCCCTGTCTGCTCAGTCTGGTCCCCTGCTCTGGTTCTGCATGTCTTTCAGGGCTGCTTTACCTCGAAATGAGCTGCAACTGTGATCTGGTACACGTCTTTTGTGAGTGGGTGCAGCATATCGCACATTTGCAATTTGTAAGTTGGAATCTCACCCTCCCCTGAGAGTCCCTGATTAAAATAGTTGCTGGAATGGGATCTATGTTCCTCTAAAGTACCATCATCTCCCATTTCTCCAAATATAATAAACAGGGCCCAGGCTTGACATCTTCTCAAGGGCGTCACCCAAAAAGACATGGTCCTCAACCACCCTCTTCTAATTTCTGCAACTGGAGATACCGGAAGCTTTGATGTAAGACACCTGGCTTCCAGTTTAGAACAGATGACTTACGAAACCTGGGAGGCATCAGCTAATTTTACAAGTAAAGAAAAATCCTAGCACCAGACCCAAGTAAAATTTGCTTTCATAAAAGTTCTGTTAAAAAACGAGTAAAATCAAAATAGCCTGCAGTCTATCCTTTGTATTGGACACTTCCTAGAAGGCTGCAACCTTTGGCCGCAATGCTTAGCCAGGTTCTCTCTCCAGACACAGGAGGGAATTCCTAGTTCCCCTTGAGAGACGGACAGGAAGCAGTGAGGCAGCAGGCACTGTGTTTGAGGAACTGAGGTTCTTTGATGCCTCCCCCTGCTCTGTGAGTTCCTCCAGGACCCCTTCTCTTCCCAAGGCAGCAGAGGCACAGGCAAGACTTCCCTGGGAAGGCACGAGGTGGGGTGGGGGGTGGAGGGTGGAGGTGGCGTGGAAATCCCGCACAGGTGCACCTCTCCACACTCCGTGATGCGCGTCACCCACAGACGCAGATCGCCACTCACGCAAGCGGGGCGTTGGCGGCTGCCACACAGAGGGCACCACGACTAAAAACACCGTGTTCCGCTGCAGGCTGCATGGAGCCCAGTGCCACAGCTGCTATCGACAGTGTTGAGGAAGGACCAGTTACCCAAAAGAGCACAGGAAAAAAGCTGTTTCTGCAGACAAAGCCCTGGGCCTTTTCTGGGACCCCCATCCGCCACAGGGCGGCACGTTTACAAAAGGGCTACAGCTTCCCAGAGGTTCAAGGATTCCCTTCGTTTGCTTTTTCAGAGGGCAGGGAGAGTGGGGAAGGACTCCTGGTCACTGGCTGAATGCCCGGCATCGGCTTGGGACCCGTACAGCTCGGGAAAGCAAGACTCTCCTGTGGGAAGAGAAAGGCATGGTGGGTTTGGTCGATACAGAGAGAGGCGGCGTTTCCTTTGGTCAGATTAAGCAGCAAATAAATTAAAATACATGAAAACAGAAGGGCAGGGTGACACCACGCAAACTGTTGCAGGCCAATCCAGGCCACCACTAAGCGGTTTACAGCCTGCACTCTGTTCTGGGGGCGGCGATGCTGGGGCAGGGCAGAGCAGGAGGCGCCACAGCTCATCAGAACCCAGAGGCGATGAGAAACGGCCTCATGGCACCCTCTGGGGAGGGAGATGGTCGGGCCATGGCCTAGGGCAGCACGTCATAGGCCACAGCCCTCGGGGCTCTGGGAGGCTCCTGAGTTCCGCCCAGACAGAGATCACCGTGGGCCAGGCCTTCCCTGTACGGATCACGTGGACACACTCAGGGTTCTTGGGCTTTCATGGCAGAGCCATTCCCTACATGCAGCATCCGTGATCAGATGCCAATCATAAACGATTCGAGATTATACCTGGAATATATACAGAATGATTCAAACTCAAAAACAGACAAGGCGGAATTTCTCTAGAGACCTGCAAATGGCCAAAAAGCCCAGGAGAGGACGCAGAGCATCCCTGGTCACCAGGGCAATGCGGGACGACCCCGCCAAGTGGCAGAGCCAGTCGCAAAGCCCCAGGCTGCTTGACTCCATCCACAAGAAGCGTCCACACGGGCAAATCTGCGGGCGACAGAAGGTGGATTAGCAGCTGCCCAGGGCTGGGCTGGGGCGTGACGGGAGGGGAGCTGCGGACAGGGCTTGGGAGCACCTGGTACTGGGCATGGGGTTTCATTTGAGGGTGATGAAAATGTTTTAAAATTAGATTGTGGTGATGTTGTGTAGCTCGGTAAATATAATAAAAATCATCAAATTGTTTAAGTGGGTGATTTTATTATACGTAAGTTATATTTCAACAAAGCTCTCTTCCTACACACTCGCAACAGGCTGAGTACTGCTCACTGCCCTGCTTCCAGCCACATGGCCCTACCGCGGCCACTCCAGGTGAGCACCCCTCACCGCTGGAACCTTCTACCTGCTCGTCTTCTGCACAAACATACGCTTCTCTCAATTTTCGTGTAAGCAACATTTTTAAGGTTTAGTTTTTATATATAGTATATAGAGCACTGTTGACGTAATAAACTCCATCTTAGAAAAAGACTTTGTTTTACATCTCATAGGGCACTTTGCCAACAAAGATAAGGTGATTTGCTTAATAAACAAAAAAAATAAGACAGTATTCAACCAGATAAGGATACAAAAAGCACTCAGTTCTCATGGGAGGACTCTGCCTCAGCCGCTGCCGCCTCGCAGTCACTTGTGATAAGAACTTGGCATCTGCCCCGCAGGCTCTGCCACCTGAGTCCTCCTCGAAAGACCACGGACCACTCCGCCCAGCCCAGGGCTCCTGGTGCCTGCTTCACTCTCCACCGGACTGGTTCATTAACGCTTCCTCCGATCTCCCTTTTTCTCTTGATTTAAATGTTACGTTGTTTGTTGTGGAGTGTTTATAACATTTCTGTATTGATTAGGTATACTATTACTATGGTTTACAACACTGACTGACGTGAGGAGTGGCTTGAGCCTGCATGCCCGCGGCCGGGACTACCCGAGTGACGGGAAGCACCAGCGGTTCCCAGCTTTTGTGACTGAAATAACGTCAACAAAGGCCTCACACTACGGAAAGACACAAGCGCATGTGGACCTGGTTATCTCTAACCTTGCACTACTCATGACAAATAGTGTCTCATAGTGGGTAAAAGTGAGCCCAGTAAGTTTCCAAAGGACTATGCCTAAGAAAAGAGAAACTAGAAAAAAAAAAGAGATTATTCTCAAAGTAAGACGAGAGAAATGGCTGAGGGCAAGCACCATGCAGCTGTGTCCTCCAGATTTAACCAAGGGGGCAACTCCTCCCACCAGCGCAAATACAGTCACCTGCGCCCGTCCCAGAACCCAGCAGACACATCCGGGCTGGGTGGGATTCCAAGGTGTCTCTGTCTGGTGCACGCCGTTCCTCCCCTCGTTGCCCCAGTAAGGGCAAGATGTTTCCGCATTCAAAGTTCAATCAGAAAATCGCTGGATTAGCCGAAATAACCAATTTCCACCGTGGGTCATGCCTTCACCAACCTCACCATCAACTCTGTTAGGGTCTGGGTTGTGGCTGCCAGAGTCAGGTCAGAACGCATGTGGGGACAAAGGAGATTTTTTAAAAATAGGCTGAAAACCACTTTTAGCCAAGGTTAGACACCTAATGGAAGTTTCACATTTCAGCTGAGACAAACAAAACCTATTAGCCGAATTACACCGCGGGGCAGAACAGAAGCAAGCCAACCAGCCTCAATCACTGGATCAATGTTTACAGGGCGATTCTCCCTAATGGCCGGTATTCAAATGTAGAGGTATCCAGTGACACAGCGACTTCTTGTTCTGCCGTCTGTTTACAGCTTCAAACGGCAACGTTTCTTGTTTGATGGTCAGAAGATCGTAGGCACTTAAGCGTTTCTAAAAATAGGCTTCCTCCTGACTCCCCATCCCTGCCTCCTCGCAGTCCAGGGAAGCGGCGGGTGGAGCCTGTGCCTCCCCGGTCTCTCAGTGGCTCCCGGGGGCACCCTGGCCCCTCCGGTGGGCGTGCGGGCCTTGCTCGGGTGTAATAAACGTAAACAAGCCCTCCGCAGGTGGACTGCGTTTCCACCGCCCCATGCTGAGATGCGTGGTTCTCTCCCACCTTCATCCCGGCATGCAAGCAGGGTCTGGGGTCTGGGGTGAGGCTTCACGTGGGCACGCCTGTCCCTCTGTCCTCCTTGGTCTGAGCCACTGGCATCTGCTGGGGCAGGATCAGAAGCTCCACTGGTTCTCCCCACTCTCGTCACACTCATGGTAACGACTGGATTTCTCTCCTTCCTTTTTTCTTTTTTTTCCCCAAACAAATCTCAGGTATTTTCAAGGCTCTCGGTGGCATTTTCCTGCCATGAAAATATTTTTCGCACAAAATCACTTGGGTCACAATGATCCACAAAAGCACAGGGACGTCCCTTTGATCTGGAAACACAGTCGACCTGGGAAATGTGGGGTGCCAGCGGACCTAGACCATAGTTTACTGGGTCCAGAACTGAAATAAAAATATAAATTCTCACCCCAAATCATTCTTGGCCTACTCTGGATTGCCTAATTCTGATAGTTCGCAGCAGTGGGAAGAAACACAGAGCTTCCTAAAAGTCCAGACCCGGGAGACACAGAAGAAAAGAGCCGGCGACCAAAGCATCGCTTGGAGCCCACAGCACGTCCAGGATCGGGGAGTGCAGTTGGAACAGACTCCGCAGGACTCCTGAAATGCAGCAGGAGCAAACATAATGCTGATTTCATGCGATTCACCCTCCACTTTTGACAGGAGTACGTTTCTGACCAGGCTGCCTGTGAAGCAGCAGCCGTGGTTAACGTGCGTCCATTTACAGCTGCGTGGGATGGCATGCAACGTGCTGGGAAGCGATCAGACAGACCTGGCTTCCCCGCGGCTCTGAAGCTGGCCTCAGCACGGTGCCTTCACAGTGTCTCTGTCGGGACAGAGACGCCTCTTCACCACAGGGCACCGGGCAGGCTCACCCAGCCCTCTGCAAATCAGTGCTAGAAATCAGCAGCTTCCCTTTAGACTCAGGCTGGTGCATTCCTCATGGCCACGTGTTTCTGCCTGTCACTGAGGCTCATCTCACCTGGAAAACCAGGGTGGTGTTGAGGTTCACATGACTGAGCTATGGGCCAGCTCTGGGGAAGCTGGGAGAACTATAAACTCAGGCATTAGAGTTTGAGGCCAAGGTCCCTGCTCCAGTGTGCAGAAGAGAACCTGGTTTTGGCTCTGGCCAAAGAGGAAGTGCAGCAAAGAGGCCACAGCTGCCAGGGACCCGGGTCACGGGCGCCTTCCGTTCACCCCCAAACGCAGTGGGCAGAGGGTCACAAGCCACTGGCCGGGACAACCATCCTGGGAGCCTCAGGGCCTAGGCTGTGCTGCACCTGCTGTGCCTCTGAGCCTCAGAGAGGAGGGCGGGGCTGCAGGCATGCCGTGGGGCCGGGAGGTCCTGTGCCCGGTTTGGAGCTCAGCCCTGGCACACGCTCAGGGGTGTGAGTGGTGGTGCTGACTCAAGAAGAGAAAGGCAAGTGGGGGAGGCCAGGCGTGGGGAAGGGTAGGAGCCTGGAAGGAGGAGCCGGGGGGCAGCCCATGGGGCCCTGTCATTGCTCCCGTCTCCCGACTTGCAAACCTTCCCCCCATAGCAGTTCCACCCCCGACCACAAACACCTCCCCATCAATCACAGAAATAACCAACTTTCCACCGTGGGTCACACCTTCACAGTTACTAACGTCACAGTGCAGCCTCCACTGCCCGCAAGTCAACTGCAGGTGAAGACAAGCACGCCAGGAACCGGAAAACAGGCCCAGCATGAGGATGAGCAGCAACTCCGCCCTGAGGACCAGGCGAAACCAACCTGCAGGAGAGACGCTCAAGCCTCAGCATCCGACCTCCAGATTCTTCCCAAGCCACCGGAAAACACTGCGTCACCCACGAGCCCAGCAGGAACACCGAGAGGTCGCTGCGTTTATTCCCCACGACTGAGTCCCTCCTTCTAAAGATGAATTAGCCAGAAAACTAAGCAAGCATATCCCAATTCACAAACAAACATATTAGTATACGTGTCGCCTTTTAAGTAACGGAAATTATATACCTTCCAAGTGCAGAGGATCACGAGCCACTGGCCGAGACAACAAATGCATTGTAGGCATATTTCCAAAATATTGAATATATATCTAATGAAGACAACTGCAGGACTGCGAGTCAGTAATTGGATAACAGCATACACAGAACAACTCCAGACACCGGGGCGGTTCAGCTGGCGACAGTCTGCGAATGCGCTGCCTGAAATCCGGCAGGCACCCTGGATCCCCGAAGCTGAGACTCCACCATAGGGATGGTGCAGCGTCCGCTGGAGAGGCTGAGGTTGCCCCACAGCCAGTGTCCGACGCCAACTCCACAGAGAAGAGGCCGCAGAGGGCAGAAGTGAAAGCGAAGACGCTGCTGGTGGAGGTGGAGGCGGGCGCCTAGGGCTGCCTCTTGTGTCCCGTGTAGCCCATCACAGGGCCGCCCTGGCAGTGGCCGGGCTCCACAGAGTCTTGGGAGGCCGGAATAAAAGGAAGCACGGCTATGAGGAAGTCGGAGGAAGGCAGAGAGGGAATTCCCAGAAGCAAACAGGCACTTGGAAAACCTTCAGGAGAAACGAAAGAAACAGGAGGACACGGATCCCAGGGGTGATGGGGCTGGCATCGACCAAAGCCACGACCAAGCCAGGCCAGAGAGCAGTGACCAGGGAAGGGCGTTTCTGTGACCAGCGCTTGGTGGGGAAGTGAGGAGCCGCAGGGGGTTCCCCAGCCAGCAGCGAAACCACAAGTCCACGAGCCACACCTGAGTGCTGCGGGGGGTCCGCACACAGGCACTACCACCGAGCGGGTGACAAGGATGAGCCTCAAGTCAAGCCCACCGCCACAGATGCACTCGCGCTCGGAGTCCTAGACTAGAGCTCTGAGAGATTTCAGAGTTTGCAGTGTGGCTACTGATATCATTGGCCAAGTGGGGAAAGTAAAGGTAGCAACTTTTTATTATGAGACTGGATATCAGAAGAATGTCCTCTCTTCAGAGTAAAAAGAGTCACACACACCTTTCAAAAGCCAGTTATGTGCAGATGATCAGACAGTCACAGATATTCTGTGGTTAGGCAAATAGCCAGGCTCCCAACAGCACCCCCACATCCTCCCCACCTTCCTACAGGGGCCAATACCCCCACATCCTTCCCACCTTCCCACAGGGGCCCCCAACACCCCCACAGCCTCTCCACCTTTCCACAGGGGCCCCCAACACCCCCACATCCTCCCCACCTTCCTACAGGGGCCCCCAATACCCCCACATCCTTCCCGCCTTCCCACAGGGGCCCCCAACACCCCCACAGCCTCTCCACCTTTCCACAGGGGCCCCCAACACCCCCACATCCTCCCCACCTCCCCACAGGGGCCCCCAACACCCCCACATCTTCCCCACCTTCCCACGGGGGCTGCCAGCACCCCTACATTCTCCCCACCTTCCCACAGGGGCCCCCAACACCCCCACAGCCTCTCCACCTCCCCACGGGGGCTCCCAGCACCCCCACATCCTCCCCACCTTCCCACAGGGGGTCCCAGCACCCGCACATCCTTCCCACTTTTCCACAGGGGCCCCCAACACCCCCACATCCTCCCCACCTTCCCACAGGGGCTCCCAACACCCCCATATCCTCCCCATGTTTCCACAGGGGCCCCCAACACCACTACATCATCCCCACCTTTCCACAGGGACCCCCAACACCCCCACATCTTCCCTACCTTTCCATAAGGGCCCCTAACACCCCCACAACCTCCCCACCTTCCTACAGGGGCCCCCAACACCCCCACATCCTCCCTACCTTCTCACAGGGGCCCCAGGCACCCCCACATCCTCCTCACAGGAATCCGTGTTCAAAGCCTGTTTCCTGCAGAACTGGGCACCTGCTGCAGCTTTCAGCACAGTGAACGTGGAGGGAAGAGGCAGACTCCCTCAGGTGCTCTGCCCCATCCTGGGGGATGGGCGGGAGCCAATGAGGGAAACCCTCCCCCTTCCCCTTCCCTTACAGGGAGACTGATGCAAGCATGTGACAGTGGCCCTGCAAGGACCCTGACCCCAGAAGACATTGCCGGGGCAGTCGCTGACCTGAGGCTGCAATAGAGATTCAGCCGGGACGCCCCTTCTGGACGCAGCTCTGCAGGGAGGAGAGTCTGGGAAAAAGAGGGTCCCAGGAATGCCCTGTGACAGCCTCTGGGTGAGGGGCTTCTCCCTCCAGCACGGGTGTCCAAGGGAGATAATGCAGTTATGGATTCTTACTTTTTGTTTCTGGTTGGGCTAGTAAAGCCCCTTACTCATCCCTCTTCCGCTTATTACTAGAGACAGAAATGAAAAACCATGGCTTCAGGCTGCTAAAAGCCTAAAACAAAAGAAAACAGAAAAACAACAAAATAAGGCAGGTTGGACGACCTTGCAAGGAGAGGCAGAGATCGCCTCGTCTGAAGAATAAGAAGTCTGATTCCACCACCGTTCCTTCCTCAAGCAGGTGGGCACATCGAAAGAAGAAGAAGTCCGTCTCCACCACCGTTCCTTCCTCAAGCAGGTGGGCACATTGGAAAATGCTGCGTCAATTTCTACAACCCGTGACAGGGGGATCCGCCCCTGACTGTATCCCAAGAATCCACACTCGTGAACTAAAACTGCCCGTGGTCAGCTCAAGGATCAATGCTGGACACCGGCCTGTAACGAAGCTGCAGCTTCAGAACGGGGAGGATCCTGGCGGTTACATCTGCTCAGCGCTGTGAGGAGAGCGGCTGCTTTACGGGAGTTCATTACAGAAAATCGTTTGTATTGTTGGTTTATTAAGCTCCGCAGCGAGAATTGTTCATGAGTGTCTTTCAGATCCACTGCAGCACGCTCCAGTTAGTCAGAGCTTTCGTTCTCAGAGACACTTCCCCACACCTAACTGGAATATTTAGCCCCTGAGATATTTTGTTCAAAGTGAATCTAGTTTTCAAATTGAATGGTTCTTAGGTCTCTCTCAAACCCGTGACTCATTCAAAAGATCAACCCTTGTTCTCACCATGAACACTGACTGAACGCTTCTTCCTGTGTTTGAAGTTCACTTAGACAATCTCAGTACGTTCTCCCTTGCTCAGAGGCCGCTTCTTAATCTTAACCGTGTCCCAGAGACATGCTCAGAAGAACGTGGAGTGGACAAGGAAACGGGGCTGAATTGGATGGAGTGAGGGGAAGGGAGCAGAGGCGGGGCCTGCCCGGAGGAGGCTGCACCAGTGAGACCACGACCCCCCCAGGCCAGGACCAGAAAACAAGGCAGGGCGGGCCTGGGGTTCCAGGCATCCTCAGAAGCCTCGCGGAGGATGTGCCTGGCTGTCAGAACAACTCGCCAGGCCTCCAGGTCACAGGAACTGCCCAGGCCGCCCCTGCAGCTCCTCCTCACCTCTCCTGTCTGTGTCCACACATGAGACTGGAAGGCCCAGGAGGAGAAGCTTCCAGAGCCGGGGGGGCAAGCCAGCCACTGTCAAGGAACTTTGCTGGCTGGGAAGCACTCACCCCATCTCACTGAAACCCTCAAAGTCGCCAGGCAGCAGCTAAGGAGCAGGTGCCGTTCAAAGGACTTGCAAGAAAAACGTGTGGTGGGGAGGCCGCCAAGATGTCCCCGCCTTGCCCCAGTGCCCATAGGATCCTCCTCCAGGGATCCGAGTGAGGCAGGTGTCGGTGCTTCTACCAGCCCAGACTGGTAGCGCCCTGAGCTAAGGAAAGAGGTTGGCCTGTGGTCAGAGCGTGATCACTATTATTGATCTTCTGGGATAAACAACCAGGCTGTGGACATTCCGTAAGAAAACGTGCCTGGGTCCCATTCACCTCAGTAGCCATCCAGTGTGAACGCAGGACTCTGCACTTCCGGCCCACTACAGCCCCATCCCCAGGCAGACCCACCAAGGGGACACAAACCCTTTGAATGTGGTGACTTAATGCACAGCCTGATGCGGGGGGCACGTCGCCAGCTTCCTGGGCTTCCAGGGCCTCTTCGGCTCCTTTAATGCCATCCCTGCAGCAGTCACAGCCCACAGGCCCCACCTGGGACTCTGTCTGGATGGGAGGCAGGCTGGGGGCTCAGCCCAGGCCTGGGCCTTCCAGACAGAGTTCTCACTGCCCTGTTCTGCTCATCACCAAGAGGACTTCTAACCCTGACAGACCCAGGAGCCCCTCCATCAGGAAACAAATATTCCTAATGTCCCCACTCCATGAAATCATAAGGAACAGGGCTACCTGCACCAGTAACTTCTACAAACCACTACAGTGCACTGTCTGTGAAGGACAGAAGGAAGCTAAGTCATGATAAACACTCAAGCATGAGCCTGTAAGGAACAGGCTGGGGCCCTGAAGACGTCAGAGGTGAAACGTCCAGGAGCGATGTCACTGTTAATGCAGAGGCACCACCGTGCCAGGATGCCTGGGGTTGGGGTTCCATCCCCCCACACAGATACTCCTGCCTTTACGGGGTGCCAGGACGCCTGGGGTTGGGGTTCCATCACCCCACACAGATATTCCTGCCTTTACGAGGGGCTACGGCCAAAGAGGGCTACTGCAAGCTGTGACTTTCCAAGATCGTAACAACTCCTGGTAACACTCCAAACAAAACATGTAATCTCTTTCCACAACTTAAGTTTATACCAAAAAGTATCTGAAATGGGTCTCAATCAATTTAGGGGTTTATTTTGCCAGAGTTAAAACCATGGCCTGTAACACGGCCCCAGGAGGTCCTGAGAACGTGTGCTCAAGGTGGTTGGGGCACAGCTTGATTCGACACATTTTAGGAAGACAGAAGCGACCGGCAAAGACATAAACCAACACAGGGAAGGTGGCGTTGGTCTGGCCTGGGAAGGTGCAACATCTCCAAGCAGGGGGTGGTGGAGCCTCCAGGTCACAGGTGGATTCAAAGATTTCCTGACTGGCGACTGCTTGAAAGAGTGAAGCTCGGCATGAAGAGTTGAAGTCAGCGCGAAGTTAAGATAAGGAGGTCATGGAAGCCAAGGTTCCTCCATGTAGAGGACGCCTCCAAGTAGCAGCCTTCAGAGGGAAGAGATGGTGAGTGTCTCTTATCAGAGCTTAAAAGGGTTCAGACTCTCCAGAAAAGAGCTGAAAAGGGAAGGGGATTACAGAATGCAAATTTCCCCCACAAGAGACAGCTGTGAGGGGCCATTTCAAAATATGTCAATGAAATGTATTTTGAGGTAAGATAATTTCTCTCAGGGCCTGCTATCGGTCATGTGAGGGTACACTAGAGTCAGGTTGGAAACTTACTGGTACAAAGAGTCTGTTTTGTCAGTCTCAGGTCTCTGTTTTAATTTCACTGCCAGTCCAAAGGGAGGAGGGTGGGATGAGGCCTGTCCGAGCCCCTCTTCCCATCAGAGGCTGAACTCGCCTTTCCTGTTTCCTTGGGGTCCCCTTGGCCAAGAGGCAGGTCCATTCCGTCGGTTGGAGGCTTAGAATTTTGTTTTCGGTTTACAACGTAATAGCTGTTGTTATAACGTGTACCTGGGATTTGCTATAATCAGGCATGGTAAGACATGCAGGCATAGAAATTATCATGAAGGAAGAAGATCTTTATACGCAACTCCCTGGACACAGGTGCAAAGCCACCGCGCAGGGCTGCTCCGGGATGCGCTTTTCTGCGTCTGTCAAATGCTTTTTGAAATTAAAGGCATAAAATGGGGCAAACTGAAGAATGGTTTTATTCTTTGCCCCTAAGAAGTTACCAGAAAAGGATGGGTCACTGCCACCGCCTGCCTCACTCAGAGCTCAGGAGCCGCGCACGGCGAGGAAGGCCTGTGCGCCCAGCACACACACGACTGAGTGCCCCGGCCTCCATGCCACTCCTGGAGGGCTGCCCATCATACCGTGAGCATTTGTAAAGACACACTTTTTGTTTGTGATGTTTTACGTTTTATGATCTTGAATGAAATTATTCCATGGAACTCAGCTGAGCATAACTGGGTTTGGAGCTCATGACTTTACAGCAATGGAATTTTACCGCGAGGACACAGGAGTTAAGGGGAAGAAAAATGAACCACTCCTGCACATTTCCAGCCTGTGTCACACCCAACACACCCCATCTGTAGCTGGCTCTTATATTCGGGTGAGGAAAAATGATGGAGCAGTGTCCTGAAGGAGTTTATCGTGGTCTCCTCCGAACCACGGCCGGGACTGAAGACACCTCCTGATTGTCACATCAGGCGCACAGCAGTCTCAGGGGCCCACAGAGACAGTTCTTACAAAGGCCTGCAGGCTGCTGCTGTCTTTCCAACAGTGGCCTTTCAGGTCCCAGCTCATACTCTGAGAAACCGCTTCTCAGCTTCAGAGACTGATTTCCTAATCTCAGCATCGGGCATCAGGAATGATGCAGAAATGCCAGTCTCTGCAGTACAGATTCCAACCTCGCTGTGACAGGAGGCCAGCAGGACCCGGCCCAGAAGCCCACCCTGAGCTGGGACAGAGGAGGAGGAGGGCGTTGGGAGTCTGCAGTCAGCTGCCCTGTGAAGGTTTCCCACACACTTAAAACACACATATACTTCATAAGCACAAGTCTCCATGACCTTAGGTTACAATGCCTTGATAACAGGGACTGTCTTTCCTGCTGCTTTCTATCTTCCATCAAGGAACTTGATGAGTTCCATCAAGGTCACGAACTCAAACACCTACAGGGCTAGGCAGGTGACTCCAGTAGGGAGGAAGTGAGTGTGCCACTCAGCCTGTAAGCCTGGGGCAGCTGCTGCCCGCTCAGCCAAAATGTCCCTGGGGAGGCCCCACCCCTGCTGCAGGTTCACCGTGCAACCTGGCCGAGCAGGTGCGTCCCAAGGCTTTTCTAAAAGCACAGCTAGAATGAGCCACAGTGTTCCAGCCGGGGCCACACTGGCTGACAAGTGGCAGACTAAGGTGTGCAATGGTGTGAGTGCAGCATCCCCCTTATCCTCAGGGGTGCTTCCAAGACCCCAGGGCATTCCTAAAACCAACAGAGTACCGAATCCTATGGACAAATGTTTTCCCTATGAACACACACCCCGATAAAGTTTAATTTATAAATTAGGCACAGTAAGAGGTTAACAATAACTAATAATAAAATACAACAATTATAACAATATGCTGTTCCCAGTTTCACAGATAGAAGATTCCATCTGACTGGAGATCTTGGCAACATAACAATGTCTCCTGAGATTGCTGAGCATACCATTTTCTTTCTCCTTATTAAGTCGAGAACTTTCACTTTTCACTTAAAGGGGCACCTTCCGGCTTCTCTTAGGTGTACCCGCGTTGCCAGCCTCACTGCTCTTGTGCTTTGAGGCCATGATGAAGTCAAATGAGGGTTCCCTGAACACGAGCACTGCGACCCCTGGACCGTGGATCTGATAACCGAGAGGCCGTAAGAGGGGCGGGGAGCGTCCGCAGCCTGGAGACACTGGACGAAGGGAGGGTTCAGTCCCGGGAGGGATGGAGCGGGCGGAGCCAGATTTCACCACGCTCCCCAGAAGGGTGCACAAGTTAAAACTTGGGAATTGTTTATTTCTGGAATTTTCCTGTTAATATTTTCATACCTCGGTTACCTCAAGTAACTGAAACTACAGAAAGGGAAACTGTGGCTAAGGGGTCATCACCCCCCTCCACCTCCCGACAACGTCTAAGAAGTCCTGTGGACTGAAGGAATAAGGAATGTGTCGTTACAATTACCTTTGATCCTTCCCGGGCCACTGTGTTTTAAATCTCAGTTTGATTATCAAACTCAGATCAAAGCAATAAATATTTATTGGTAGAACTGTTAACAACTGCGCTGGTAACTATATTTACATGATACGGTGTAATTATATTTACACAAACATGACCTGGTGCATGGGAAGTTCTTCCAGCCTCTGAGCAAGAAGAGGGAACAGGGCCAGCTTATGAATGCATATTGAATATCTGTGTGAACTAGCTGAAAAAAATTAGGCAAGTTTGTTTATATTGAGATCAAATCTTTTTTAAAAAGAACATTAAAAGAACAACTTAATAACCCAACCCAAATGATGTTGATATCATTTGAGTATGTTTCTATCTGGCATGTAAAACATCTTTTTTACTGAAATCACCAGGAACTCTTCTGCCATAGTCCTCACCCGAGCGGCTAATGCTAAACTTACTGGGGGCTTCTGGATGTGTCTCTGCCACCCACACTGGACTCGGCGGAGGCCCTATACACACAGCACCCAGGACACAGCAGCCCCTGGACGAAGGGAAGCATGAAACTCACCGCGAGGTGCCCCCTTTTCAACTGTACTACTATGAATTTTGAATAATTAGAGAAAAGAAAAGTCACTTTATTCCCACTTTCTGGACTGCTTATGTGGAAGACTGAGAAATGAAAAGACTCACGTTTTGTTTATAAGATGTTAAATGGAATCTGGCTCAGGGATGACACACTGCTCTTCAACAGAATCAAATCTTTCTATTTCTCTTCCTTTAAGCCCCAAGCTGCATCTGCCACCCTAAGGCATATTGACAGACGGCTTTCTGTGGTCCCTATCCAGTTAATGATGACAGGAATTAGCTCAGCACATCGATTGGACAAGGTTGTGTTTTCTGTTGCATGCACTTTTTTTTTTAAGTGAAAAGCAACTCACATGAAAAATGCATAACTTGTGCGAATAACCTACCCAAGGGCGTTTACAAAAATTAATGTGATTATCTGGTTATAAAATGTTTATAGCATTTCATAAACAGAAGAATTTGCCATTTCAGAATTGACTTCATTCTGTCTTCTTGGCAAAAGAGGAAAAAGTAAAATTGTTCTATTAAAAAAAAATTAAAAGTTTACAAAACAGGCACTGAAAACCTTCTAGATCATCCTGGAAACATCCTTTACACAGTAAGTAGACGATAAAGAGTACCAATCTCCAATTTCTGCATCAATAAATGAAAGTACATTTGCTGAGCCCTTCATGGTGATAGAGAAGTTTCATTGGTGTATAAGTTCAATGAACTGTTAATGTGAAACTGAAAAGTCATCGTCACAGCTGGCTGAATTTGTTTGTTACATCGCTCAGGTTAAAAATGTGTCCACACGCTGTTGTTGAAAGAGCAAGCAGGTTAGGAAGTCTTCAGAGCGGGCTCTTGGGAGCAACCCCCACCGTCATGACGGTCAAAAGTCTCCAGACTCTGCCAAGTGTGTTGCGGATGGCTGGAACAAGACTGCTCCCAGGTGAGAGCCTCTGCTACACAGCAAGACAGATCCAGGTTTAAACCCCAGCACGCAACAGCAAAAACCTCTCCAGACGGCTGCAGGATGTGGCCTCATCCACCTAGAGTCACCCAGAGCTCTCCCAGCCTCCTCCTGCTCTAAGCCCTACCTTTGCTGCAGACACGAATGTTTCTGCAGCAAATCCTCTGTCTGAGCCCTCACCCAGGATAAGAGGGGACAGGGAAACGGATGAATTTCTATACCCTGCACACGTTGCTGTTTTTACAAGAGAAGTATTTGGTGTTATGTTTACCCATGGAAGGGACAAAATATAAATGTTACTCAACTTTTTATTAAATGAATTGGTTCAATGATTTTCACATCTTAACTGAAAATGTAACGTAAAAAATGAAGGCTACAAAACTGTACATTCTAAAGCCAATTTTTTGGCTGACGGCTGCTTCTGAGTCAGTTTGCATTTATGAAGAGCACACACCCCACGGTAATGAACTGTTCTGAGATAATATAACTGTGTATGAAAATTGAAAAATGCTTCACAAGTGTTAGTTGCTGGAGTGTGTGAGAGGAGCTAGCAAGATAGATTTAAGAAATGTGGGCTGGGAGCGGTGGCTCACGCCTGTAATCCCAGCACTTTGGGAGGCCGAGATGGGCAGATCATGAGGTCAGGAGATCGAGACCATCCTGGCTAACACGATGAAACCCCATCTCTACTAAAAATGCAAAAAATTAGCTGGGTGCGGTGGCAGGCGCCTATAGTCCCAGCTACTCGGGAGACTGAGGCAGGAGAATGTCGTGAACCCGGGAGGTGGAGCTTGCAGTGAGCCAAGATTGCGCCACTGCACTCCAGCCTGGGCGACGGAGAGAGACTCTGTCTCAAAAAAAAAAAAAAGAAAAAAAAAGAAATGTTTACTGATCCACTCTTCTTACTTCAAATGTCCTTAGTGGCCAGGCGTGGTGGCTAACGCCTGTAATCCCAGCACTTTGGGAGGCAGGGGTGAGTAGATCACCTGAGGTCAGGAGTTCGAGACCAACCTGGCCAACATGGTGAAACCCTGTCTCTACTAAAAATACAAAAATTAGCCAGGCGTGGTGGCGCGTGCCTGTAATCCCAGCTAGTTGGGAGGTTGAGGCAGGAGAATTGCTTGAACCTGGGAAGTGTAGGTTGCAATGAGCCGAGTTCGTGCCACTGCACTCCAGCCTGGCGACAGAGCAAGACTCTGTTTCAAAAACAACAACAAAAATGTCTTTAGTGTAAAAACAAAGGCTGAGACTTGGATGGAACCTGAGTAGCATGTGTCCCGCACTCGTGCATGTGGCATGGACTCCCTGGAAGCTTCTGGAAGTTCAGAAGCAGCTCTCTGGGAACCCCACCACGCTGGCCCCTGGCTCCCCTAACACGGCGTGAGACCTGCAGCCGCTCACCCTTGCCAGAAACTCGTCTTTCCGCCGCACACACACGACACCATCCTCGGAAGCACAGACTGCAGCGAAACACTCAGCAAGACAATTGGGAAGAAAGACGTTTTGAGTAGGTATTTTTAAAGACTTTTGTTTTTAATACAACTTAATTGTTTATGTAATTTAATGTTTAACAATGTCTCCTGAGATTCCCGAACATTGAACAACTGGCCTGATGGTCCGTGCCCCTGGCCCTTCTCCTGTGGGGTGAGACAAGGAGGCCAGCCTGGGAAAGGAGTGGGCGTCCTGTCCACCTCCGTGAGGGGAACCTCATGCTTTTCCTGATTCAAATCAGTTCTCCTCTGCAGAGGTCTAAAACTAACAGCCCAGTTGTGGAAACACCAAGTAAAATGTGAAAAAATAGAGAAGCTAGTCCTGACCTGAATAGACCTTGTAGTTTTCGCAAATACCTGTGATGGTAATTAACACGGACATAAGAGGAAGTCGCGATGACAGTAAGAGACTCAGAAAACAAGTGGATTAAACACATTGCCTTCTAGAAAAAGCTGCGTGAAATGGGTTTGGAATTTCTGTTTACTCTGAAGATGAAAGCTTCCTATGTTTGTTCACCACTGGAGAGAACACAAAGGCCAGAAACACAGCACGTCTTTGTTTTGCCATGAGCACAGCTCTGTTCCCGGACGCTCGCCCCTGCTTTCTGTCACAGGCAGCCATTCTCGTAGGCTGGACTCCCTAAATCCACGAGCTTGTATAGCTCCACCAGTAACACTTCAGATCGTGGCAGCAGTAACTTTTTATCTTTTGCCTAAATAAATAAAAAGCACTTAGCATGCTATCTCATGTACAGTAGGTGCTCACATCAATGTGGAATAAATCCACATAAAGCTAATTCTTAAAATATGATCATTTTGTAAACGATGTAACTGGTATGTAACAACTTCAACTAGCAAATTACTAGATGTAGTGGACACGTTGGGAGCAGGCACCGCACTGGGAGCAGGCCCCACGCTGGGAGCAGGCCCCGGCTGCCACAAGCTGCTTTGGCTGCTGTGGAAATCATCAGACACCACACAGGCTGCCCTGGGGTGCAGAGGGCCGCGCCCCAGAAGAAAGGCAAAGAGGCATCTGGGAAGCCTCGGCCACCAGCCAAGAAGCACCTCTGACACCGTCCAGGCTCTCCAGGTGAGGCCCACCTGAGCTCAACTGCCACCAGCGGTCTGAAATCGTGTCTGCTGTTTTCCCCCACCCGCCCCGCCATCTGCTAGACCCTGGGAGGTAAGGTCTAGTGACAGGGACCCTGTTACCAAGAAAGCGCCCCGGTGAGTGGTCAGACTCAACAGGCACACACCCTCTAGGCAGAAGGCAGATACAGGGGCCTCTCCTGGACTAGAAGGGGACCCTGATCCTGAAGCCCAACACGCAGGTGAGAGAGGTGGCCTGCAGGGTCTAGAGAGAAAGAACTGCCAGGAAAAACACTTTCCCCTTTCCAGAACGCACCGCAACGATGGACATGACCCTCAGTTATTCGGGGTCAGAGGTCAATTTGCACAGCCAGCCAGAATCGTAGGCCCTGCCTGGAATCCAACCTGTTTCACAGGCTAAATTTTATTTAATTTGTATTTTGGTTTTGGCTTTATAGTTTAATGTTGTAAGGATATCATTATAATCAACATATGTCAACACCAGGGTTGCTAAGAAATTTACGCTGCTCTAAGTAATGCTTCCGTGACTGGAAATGGTTCTGGGAGCTGCTCTGAGTGACGGTTCCATGACTGGAAATGGTTCTAGGAGCCGCTGTGAGTGACGCTTCCATGACTGGAAATGGTTCTAGGAGCCGCTCTGATGCTTCCGTGACTGGAAATGGTTCTGGGAGCCGCTCTGAGTGATGGTTCCGTGACTGGAAATGGTTCTGGGAGCCGCTCTGAGTGATGCTTCCGTCACTGGAAATGGTTCCAGGAGCTGCTCTGAGTGACCCTTCTGTGACTGGAAATGGTTCTGGGAGCCGCTCTGAGTGATGCTTCCGTCACTGGAAATGGTTCCAGGAGCTGCTCTGAGTGACCCTTCTCTGACTGGAAATGGTTCTGGGAGCCGCTCTGAGTGACTCTTCCGTGACTGGAAATGGTTCTGGGAGCCGCTCTGAGTGACGCTTCCATGACTGGAAATGGTTCTGGGAGCCGCTCTGAGTGACGCTTCCGTGACTGGAAATGGTTCTGGGAGCCGCTCTGAGTAATGTTTCTGTGATTGGAAACGGTTCTGGGAGCTGCTGAGTGATGCTTCTGTGACTGGAAACGGTCTGGGAGCCGCTCTGAGTGATGATTCCGTATTGGAAATGGTTCTGGGAGCCGCTCTGAGTGATGGTTCCATGACTGGAAATGGTTCTGGGAGCCGCTCTGAGTGATGCTTCCGTGACTGGAAATGGTTCTGGGAGCCGCTCTGAGTGATGCTTCCGTGACTGGAAATGGTTCTGGGAGCCGCTCTGAGTGATGCTTCCGTGACTGGAAATGGGTTCTGGGAGCTGCTCTGATTGATGCTTCCGTGACTGGAAATGGTTCTAGGAGCTGCTCTGAGTGACGCTTCTGTGACTGGAAATGGTTCTGGGAGCCGCTCTGACGCTTCCGTGACTGAAAATGGTTCTGAGAGCCGCTCTGAGTGATGCTTCCATGACTGGAAATGGTTCTGGGAGCCGCTCTGATTGATGCTTCCGTGACTGGAAATGGTTCTGGGAGCTGCTCTGAGTGACGCTTCCGTGACTGGAAATGGTTCTGGGAGCCGCTCTGAGTGACGCTTCCGTGACTGGAAATGGTTCTGGGAGCCGCTCTGAGTGACGCTTCCGTGACTGGAAATGGTTCTGGGAGCCGCTCTGAGTGACTCTTCCGTGACTGGAAATGGTTCTGGGAGCCGCTCTGACGCTTCCGTGACTGGAAATGGTTCTGGGAGCCGCTCTGACGCTTCCGTGACTGGAAATGGTTCTGGGAGCCGCTCTGAGTGATGCTTCCGTGACTGGAAATGGTTCTGGGAGCCGCTCTGAGTGATGCTTCCGTGACTGGAAATGGTTCTAGGAGCCGCTCTGAGTGACGCTTCCGTGACTGGAAATGGTTCTGGGAGCCGCTCTGAGTGATGGTTCCATGACTGGAAATGGTTCTGGGAGCCGCTCTGAGTGATGCTTCCGTGACTGGAAATGGTTCTGGGAGCCGCTCTGAGTGACGCTTCCATGACTGGAAATGGTTCTGGGAGCCGCTCTGAGTGACGCTTCCGTGACTGGAAATGGTTCCAGGAGCTGCTCTGAGTGATGCTTCCGTGACTGGAAATGGTTCTAGGAGCCGCTCTGAGTGACGCTTCCGTGACTGGAAATGGTTCCGGGAGCTGCTCTGAGTGATGCTTCCGTGACTGGAAATGGTTCCGGGAGCTGCTCTGAGTGACGCTTCCGTGACTGGAAATGGTTCCAGGAGCTGCTCTGAGTGATGCTTCCGTGACTGGAAATGGGTTCTGGGAGCCGCTCTGATTGATGCTTCCGTGACTGGAAATGGTTCTGGGAGCTGCTCTGAGTGACGCTTCCGTGACTGGAAATGGTTCTGGGAGCTGCTCTGAGTGATGCTTCCGTGACTGGAAATGGTTCTAGGAGCTGCTCTGAGTGATGCTTCCGTGATTGGAAATGGTTCTGGGAGCTGCTCTGAGTAACGCTTCCGTGACTGGAAATGGTTCTAGGAGCTGCTCTGAGTGACACTTCCGTGATTGGAAATGGTTCTGGGAGCTGCTCTGAGTGATGGTTCCGTGACTGGAAATGGTTCTAGCTAACCTTGGCCACAGTCCTGCAGGGAAGGTGCTTCTTATGTCAATTTTACAGGCAAGAAACAGAGGCTCTGAGAGGACCTGGTGGGATCCCATAGGCAGTTCGGGGCCATCCTCTGACAAGCGCCATGTGGGTGACTGCCACAAGGGACGCAGACAAGAAGTGGAAAACCGGTCTCTGGGTGCAGAGAGACTGTCCAAGCTGGGCAGAGTTCTAGGATCTGAAGAGAGGATGGGACTGTGCAATGGAAAGCACAGGACGCCAAAACCCAGCGACCTCTGACCTGTGAAGTGGGGGCCCAGACCTGCCCCCAGTCCATGTGCAGCCTGCAGCCTGTCTGTGTGGTCTGTGAACTGAGAACGCTTTTACGTCCTTAAATGGTTGAAAAAAATCAAAAGAAAAGTAACTGTTTGGGGACACATGAAAACGTTCGGAAAGTACAATTTCCTCATCCAAAGTCACGTTTCATCGGCCCACAGTGGCCCTCCTGAGCCATGGACTGACGACGGCTGCCCTGGCTACTAGGGCACAGCTGGCACTGCAGAGGCCCAGGTCCGCGCCGTCCAGCCCTCAGCAGGAGCTCTGCGCCCACCGCGGAGCAGGTCAGGCACACGTGCTTGGGAGGGGCAAGTGCAGGGTGTCTAGGAGGGCTGGGGAAGCCCTGCAGTGGGGCCGGGCCAGCATTCCTGGAGCTCCATGGACAGGTGGTCGATTGTGGATTGTGGAGAGGCCTCCTGAGCAGGCTTGCAGGGTGGAGCCCCGCCTCCCGCCCGCATTTGTGACACGCCCCTGGGTGGCCAGGTGCCCTGCAGTGTGAGACATCCCAGCCAATGAGACCCATAGGCTTTGGAGGCGATGGGTCCACCAGTGAGTGGAGTACAGAACGTGGGGGAACAGCTTCCCAGGAGTGTGGGGCTCAACCTCTCCAGGAGGCCCTGAAGGTGGCCTGAGAGCCCACTCTGGAAGTTCTGCCTCTCGGAGGGGCAGCGTGGAGCACAGTGGCTGCAGTGAGTCCCGCCTGGCTCTAAGCACCACTTTCTAAGCATGCAGCTTCAGCAGGTGAATTAGCCCAGTTCTCAGTTTCCTCGGCGGGAGAGCAGGGCTGTGGGATGGCGCCTGCCTCACAGGGCCACTGGGAGGGATGCCCGGGTGACAGTGAACGCAAGGAGCATGCTCATATGCCCCAAACATGGTGAGCGTTATCTGGAGGGGTATGCAGAAGTGGGACTGCGTCTAGGTCTCCAAAGACCAAGAACCAGCCGAGGCACTAAGGGGCAGATCGCAGAGGTAAACAGTCCCGCCAGTGAGAACCCGGCCCTGTTATTCCAGGGCCTTCTCTGCCTTCTGCGAGAAAACAAATTTCCCAGACTCCAGAGCGGGCCTTTCTCACATCTCAGCAGCAGGGACCGTGGCTCCAACTGCGGCTCAGGATGAAGGTCCCAGGCACTGAAGAGAGTGAAGCCAGACCCCTCCTCGATCCCGAAACACCGGGGACCACGGTGAGACAGCAATGCCCGGGATGCTCCCGGCCAAGGTCAGGCTGTGATCTGCCCGTCAGGCATGTGGCAGAACCAGCTTCAGAGGCAGCGGGGTAATGAGCTCATCATGTAATGAGCTCAAATGATGCCCCAGGAAGAACATAGATGGCTTCTTTCTCTAATTCCTCAGCATGTTTTTAAATTTAAATAACTCTACATTGGATTTTGGAAAAAGCGCTTCTAACATAAGCCTGTTTGACTGCAGTTAAATAATTTATGTGTCTCTTGGCTTGGGAATCACTGTCTCCATTATTTTTTTATATGACTCACTTTATTGCTCCATTATTATTAATAATAAATATGTCAGGCATCAGACAAACAAAAATATCAAGAATAAAGAAATATATAAAGAGCTCCTCAAGACATAACCCAAATGAAAGATGGGCAAAAGATATAAACAAGCTGTTCTTTTTCAAAAAAGAGAAAAGAATGGCAAATGGACTTAAACACATAAAAAGATTCTCAACCTGCCTGTTAGCAGGAGAAGTACAAGATAAAACCACAATGGGACGTGGCATCTCATCCAGCAGTGGGAGGCAGGCCCAGCAGCTGGGAAGCCGGGCAGCGCAGGCTGCTAGCAAGGTAGGTGGAGAACAGGCATCCTCCTACAGCACTGACGGAGCAAACGCACCCCCTCTTCTCTGAAATCTCCCTTCTCCAAAGCAATCCCAAAGCTGTCCTCGCAGAAATATAGCTGATGTACTCACATGGCGTCTGCAGCACTATTTATAAAAGCAGAAGATTGGAGCCCAGCTGTCCATAACGGGGGGTGGCCAGGGGTGGGGGAGGTTGAGTCCACAGGGGAACATCACACAGCTGTGCAGACACGTGCACGCCGTCCACCTAACACGCAGGTACGAAGGGACTGAGGGACAGAGTGAGAGAAAAAAGTCCGGGCCAGGGTGACTGCAAGCCACCGTATATGTCATTGAGAACACTGGCTCATTTACCCTGGGCCTGATGTCACTGACTTCTACCTCCTGCCCCAAGACTTAGAGTGAAAGATGAAAAGATGACCTGTTAACTCACCTGTGGGCAGGATGTGTAGACCATGTAGCATATGTGATTGAATACACAGCCAGTCCTTCCATTAACTCCAAAGGACACGGCTCCTTCGGCAGCTGCTGGAGGCCAGGCGGAAGCCGCTCCCAGGTGGGTGCATCCTGGCTGACTTTCCTGGAAAGTCCCGATGCTACACTGACAATTACATTCTCTTTAGCAATTGTAGGATGGCCAGCAAGGACACTGTGGTTATCGGCGATGGAAAGTAAATTCTTGGCATTCTACTGCTCTTCCGGGCTATTAAACTACATTACGGCATTTCGGGTGGTTCATTCCACTGAGAGGGCAATTAAGTTTGTATGGTCAGAACAACTCTCAGTAAAATTCCTCATTAATTTTCTCACATAGAAATACACAACCCATCAGACGGACACGTATTCAGTGCTGAAGACGATGGCGGGAGGCCGGGGGTGGGGACAGAGAGAGGAGCCCCCATCACTCACAGCCCGCTCCGCACAGGGGCGCCCACCAGGCACAGGGGTGCCCGCTCCACACAGGGGCGCCCACTCCACACAGGGGCGCCCGCTGGGAGGATTCTCCTGAGCTGCACTCTCCACCCCCGGGAACCCAGGAGGCTTCAGGAAGGGCGCTGCGTGTCACTCCTGTGCTCAAACAGGTCCTCGCAGGAGGCCTTCCTGACTGTAGCACAGAAAACGGCTGCCCTCTGCCTGGCCCCCCGAGCCCCACTATCCTGTCCCATTTTCTTCTTCGTGCACATCCCCATCTGACATGGCCGCCATTACTGCTGTGACTTCTCTGCTGCCAGACTTCCCCCCACCTTGGAATGAGGCAGGCCATTTATGACATAATCAGACACAGGGTTTACAGTAAGAGGCCCTAAGAAAGGAAACATCCTAAATTTCCTAACAAATGAATGACCAATACTAGACCAATTCCTGAAAGGCTTATACCTGTGGAAAGGGGGAAGGGGTCCCTTAAAAGCATGGGGCACTCCAGGGGTCAGGAAAAGATGAACGATTTGGCCATGTCGTTATTTACAAAGATGCAATGACATGTATATTTGTGTATTTACAAACACATGCGTGCATACACACGCGTGTGTATGTATATACCATAATGTCAAAAGACAAATGAAAAACTGGGAGGCCAGTCACACTGGCTGATGCCTGTAGTCCCAGCACTCTGAGGCGGGAGAATCACTGGAACCAGGCTGCAGTGACACGGGATCACAGCACTGCACTCCAGCCTGCGTGACAGAGTAAGACCCTGTCTCAAAAAAAAGGTGGGGGGATTATCTGCAGTATGCGTATTAGTCAAAGGGCCAATGTTTTGTTTTGTTTTGTTTTTTTTTTTGAGATGGAGCCTCACTGTCGCCCAGGCTGGAGTGCAGTGGTGCGATCTCGGCTCACTGCAACCTCCACCTTCCAGGTTCAAGTGATTCTCATGCCTCAGCCTCCCTAGTAGCTGGGATTACAGGTGCGCGTTGCCACATCCGGCTAATTTTTGTATTTTTAGTAGAGATGCAGTTTCACCATGTTGGCCAGGCTGGTCTCAAATTCCTGGCCTCAAACAATCTACCCAACTCAGCCTCCCAAAGTGCTGGGATTACAGGCGTGAGCCACACTGTACCTGGCGAGGGCTAATTTATTTAATATAAAAAGAGCTCTCACAAATCAAGAGAAAAAAACAAACAGCCCAATAAACAAATGGCAGGGTGTATTCGCAGGCTGTTCATGGAAGAAAAACGTACTGTGGCAATTTAGCAGTAAACAAACAATACCAAGACACATGCCTTTTGACACAGTAGCTCCACCTCTACAAACGTCCATGGAAGGACGCAAAGGCGCGCTTACACCAGTGTTCATCTTGCGGGGAAAGGAGCAGCCCTGCTCACAACAGTGAGGAAAGGGCCGTCCCACAGGCAGCAGAGAGACCCTGTGGCCCCATTGCCAAGGTTCAACTCCTCCACAGTGGGCAGCCGTCTACGTGTTAGGCCTCAATTCCCATCTGTAAAGTGGGAATAATAATGTTATTGTACCTCATGATGACATTACACTGATGAAGTTAGAACGGCACAGAATTAATTGCTTTATAAATGTTTGATGAAGGAGAGGACAATGATAAATAAAAATATCACGATGACGGTAATTATAATAACAATTCTATTTGTTATGAAAAGGCGGGGGGAAGCTATGTAACCCAGAAGAGGTCAGAAGTCATCCCTCCCAAATAGGCAGCTTCCACTTTCACCCTTGCCCGAACTCAAAGGAGGCCCTGTCATTCTCCCAAAAGAAAACCTAGTGCACTAAACGCTAGTGAGCAAAGTGGACTGAAAGACTGAGAAATTCACGAGAGGCTGAAGGGGGATTCAACCCCGCATCCTTCAGCACACGTGTCCCCACGTGGGAAGATGGAGACTCTCCTTCCCTTTCTCTTCCTAACACAGTATCCACCTTCCTAGAAATCAACGTTCCCAGCTTTCTCTGATTAATATCTAGGTTCAGTACTTTCCCCGAAGCATATCTGTGTCTTTTCTTCTTTTCTGACTTCTGTAAATCTCCTTTGCTTATTTTTATCTGTAGGACTTTTAATACTCAACAAGTTGCAACTTTTCGTAAAAAATTCCTTAAGCCTTTGACCAAAGCAGGGAATATTTTTGAGAATGTAGTTAATTCAAGAAAGTCATTCAACAGTGAAAGACTTTTAAAATAAAAGTTAGAAAGCTACGAAATAAAAGTTTCCCTTGTTCTTTTAAGTGTGGCATCAGAAATAGAAGGCTGGGACCAGGGATGACACATTCCAGCTCTCTCCACTTGGCTGCTGCTTGAGTTTGGCACAGAGCCTGGCGGCTTAGGGAGTTAGACTGGCTGCACTGGGCGGAGATGGAGGCGCATCCATGGCCCATGGCATCCAACAGAGCAGACAGCCTCATGCTGTGGCATGCCAGGGAGGCCGCTGGGGACGCTGCAGCCACCTGCCCTGGGGCCCCAGCAGAGCTGGGCTCTGTAGGTCACTCCAGCTGTGGGCACCCTGACGCCCGGCCCACCTATGACCCAGTGCATGGCTCAAATGGCGACATTCTGCGTGTGCTCCGTGATGTGGAAGAGGTGAGGCGCACAGCCACAAAGGGCGGCAGCGGCTGTCTTTAACAAACGCGAGTGTTAAGGACACTGGCATGACCTCGAAGCTCCTCCAGTAGTTAGAGCCGACCACATACTGAAATTTTAATGGGCAACTATTGAAGATATTGATCTACAAGCCCCATTTTCTGCTTAATATGGTTTTAAAACATTTTTTACATTATCTCTGTAGCTGACTAGCAAAAAACACAATTGCTTATTTCAGATTAACAGGAAGAAGCATAAATGACTATAATGCAAAAATTGCATTGAGGCCGGGCGTGGTGGCTCACGCTTGTAATCCCAGCACTTTTGGAGGCCGAGGCGAACGGATCGCATGAGTCCAGGAGTTTGAGACCAGCCTGGGTGACATAGCAGAACCCTGTCTCTACAAAAAATACAAAAATTGGCTGGGTGTGGTGGCACATACCTGCAGTCTCAGCTACTCTGGAGGCTGAGATGGGAGGATTGCTTGAGCCCAGGAGGCAGAGGCTGCAGTAAGCTGAGATCATGCTATTGCTCTCCAGCCTGCACAACAGAGCAAGACCCATCTCAATAAAAAGAAATGAAAGAAATGCATTTATATTTATGATCATTTCTCAGAATAAATGTCTACTACATGATCACCAAAGTTGGAAGGTAATGAAGACCCATCTTGGTTTGAGAGTCCCACAAATGCCTTCTAGCTTCTGTCTATAAACGCAGGTTGAGTAGCCCTTATCCAAAATGCTTGGGACCAGATGTGCTTTGGATTTTGGGATATTTGCATATGCATCATGAGATACCTCGGGATGAGACCCAAATCTAAACACAAAATTCATTTGTGTTTCACACACACCTCATACACATAGCCTGATGGTAATTTTATACAATATTTTAAATAATTTTATGCATGAAAGTTTGTGTCAACAGCTTATGAATGGAATTTTCCACTTGTGGCTTCATGCTGGTGCTTGAAAAGTTTCAGATTTTTGAGCATTTTGGATTTGGGATTTTGGGATAAGGGATGCTCAAATTCATCCCATCCCTTCAATTTTGCCTTACTCTTTCTTTCTGCATACAATCCTGTGTTCCTTCGTTTTGTTTTGTTTTTTTGAGACGGAGTCTTACTCTGTCCCTCAGGCTGGAGTGCAATGGTGTGATCTCGGAACACTGCAACCTCCGCTTCCCAGGTTCAAGCAATTCTCCTGCCTCAGCCTCCCGAGTAGCTGGGATTACAGGCGTGCACCACAATGCCTGGCTAATTTTTATATTTTTAGTGGAGATGGGGTTTCCCCATGTTGGCCAGCTGGTCTCGAACTCCTGACCTCAAGTGACCAGCCTGCCTCGGCCTCCCAAAGTGCAGGGATTATAAGCATGAGCCACCATACCAGGCCCTGTGTTACTTTTTATAATTTGCTAAAAAGCTACAGTAGGGCTACTGAATGTGCACACAATGCATACTCTGTTTCTTTGAAACACTGCCAAAAACACTATTTTGCCTTTGCAGTTTCTTGGCACGCTGGCTGAAGATGTGTTGCCCACACGCTGAGGGAGGTCCTTACCCATGGACGCCGAGCTCTGGGAGGCTGCGGTGGCGGCAGCTGAGTCTGCAGGTGGAGAGGTGCAGGGACTGTCTTGCCTCCACCTCCTTCAATACCTACTTTTCTTCCCAGCAAGAGTCCCTTCCCTTACGCTCCCGAATCCACCCTGGCCCTGACGCTGCGCCTGAGCACCACATCCTGACCCCACTTGTTGGCAAGATGTCTGCATGTCCACAAGTGTAGCGTTCATCTCATCTCAACAATCCATCCTTCCAGAGCAGACGGGTGATCCCTATCACCTTCTGAACACTCTGCTTGCTACAGCTCCTATTCATCATCTCGGTCACACCTGGGGTCCCTCTACCTGTTCCACACCTAGACCAGTGGTTTTCACCCCGGCCACACATCAATATCACTTAGGAAGTTTAAAAAAAAAAAAAAACTATGCCAATGCAAGCCAGTGACAGAACAAAATTAATTACCGGATTTTAAAATAGGCAAAGAACCTGAAGATACATTTGTAGCGAGAAGGTCTAATAAGGAGATGAAAAGTGCTCTGTATCACTAGTCATGAGAAATGCAAATTAAAACCACAATGAGGCCAGGCGTGGCAGCTCACAGCTGTAATCCCAGCACTTTGGGAGGTCAACGTAGGAGGATCACCTGAGTTCAAGACCAGCCTGAGCAACCTAATGAGACCCTCCCTCTTCATAAAAAGTTGACTTTTTTTTTTTTTTAATTAGCCAGGCATGGTGGTGCACGCCTGTGATCCCAGCTACTGGGTAGACTGAGGCGGGAGGATCGCTTGAGCCCAGGAGGTTGAAGCTGCAGTGAGCTATGATCGTGCCACTGCACTCCAGCCTGGGTAACAGAGCGAGATGCTGTCTCTAAAAGACAACAGCAACAAAACCCCACAATGAGATACTACTTAAACGGAGCAGGATGGCTGCTACCAAAACACTAGACAGCGCCAAGTGCCGGGAAGGACGTGGGGAACCGGAACCCCAGTTACCCGGTGAAGACCTGGGGAACCAGAACCCCAGTTACCCGGTGAGGACGTGGGGAGCCGGAACCCCAGTTACCCGGTAAGGACCTGGGGAACCCGAACCCCAGTTACCCGGTGAGGACCTGGGGAACCGGAACCCCAGTTACCCGGTGAGGACGTGGGGAGCCGGAACCCCAGTTACCCGGTGAGGGCGTGGGGAGCCGGAACCCCAGTTACCCGGTGAGGGCGTGGGGAGCCGGAACCCCAGTTACCCGGTGAGGGCGTGGGGAGCCGGAAACCCAGTTACCCGGTGAGGGCGTGGGGAACCGGAACCCCAGTTACCCGGTGAGGGCGTGGGGAGCCGGAACCCCAGTTACCCGGTGAGGGCGTGGGGAGCCGGAACCCCAGTTACCCGGTGAGGGCGTGGGGAGCCGGAACCCCAGTTACCCGGTGAGGGAGTGGGGAGCCGGAACCCCAGTTACCCGGTGAGGGCGTGGGGAGCCGGAACCCCAGTTACCCGGTGAGGGCGTGGGGAGCCGGAACCCCAGTTACCCGGTGAGGGCGTGGGGAGCCGGAACCCCAGTTACCCGGTGAGGGCGTGGGGAGCCGGAACCCCAGTTATCCGGTGAGGGCGTGGGGAACTGGAACTCTGCGCACTGCCGGTGCAAGTGTGAAACGACGCAGCTGCTATGGAGACAGCACGGAGGTTCCTCAGAGAATTAAACATAGGTATGACCCAGCACAGGATCCAGCAGTCCCGCCTCTGGGTGCGCATCCAAAAGAAATGAACTCAGTATGTGGAAAAGACATCAGCACACGATCAGCGCTGCACCATTCACGATCACCGCCGCCAGCATTCACAACGGCCTACGGCGGACGCCCAAGAGTCCATCCACAGGTGAATGGACAATAAAAACGTGGGGTATACACACAACAGAACGTGATTCCGCCACAAAAAGACAGACACGGGATGAGTCCACTGAAATGACGTATCTAAAGTGGTCAAAATCACAGACAGAGAAAGCAGAATGGTGGTCACCAGAGCCTGGGGGAGGGGAGGTGGGGACACCTAGTTTAATGGCCCAGAGGCTGAGTTTTGCAAGACGAAGAATTTCTGGAGTTCCGCTGCACGACAATGTGGATGTGCTCGATACTGCTGAACTGTACACTTAACATGGCTATGATGGTCAGTTCCATGCATGCTTTTTTTACAATTCAAAACTTTAGAAAATTATTTAAAACACAACAATACCAAGCCTGGGTCCTGCCTCTCAGAGCTCCTAACCTTTTTGTTTTATGCTTCTCGATGATCCTTTTGTTTTTTTGGCCTTCCTCACTCATTCTCATATGATTCTAATATATAGCTGTGAGTAGGAACACCTACAAATTATAAACTAAAATTTGAAACTGTCTCTGATTAGGGGATGTATATTTACTGTGCATCCTTTTATTCTCTTCATACTAGGGTATACAGTAAGCGCTTAGTAATCACTAAACATTCACATTATTACCAACTGAATAAAAGAATGAATGATTATTTATTTGGGTGGTACTAATACTCTAAACATACTTTAAAACACTGGGATAAAATTTTAAATAGCTACATTCTAATTCTGATTATGGGCTGGGGTGGTGGCTCACGCCTGTAATCCCCACACTTTGGGAGGCCCAGGTGGGTGAATCACCTGAGGTCAGGAGTTCAAGACCAGCCTGGCCAACATGGTGAAAACCTGTCTCTACTAAAAATACAAAAATTAGCCAGGCATGGTAGTGGGCACCTGTAATCTCAGCTACTTGGGAGGCTGAGGCAGGAGAACTGCTTGAACCCAGGAGGCGGAGGCTGCAGTGAGCCGAGATGGCACCACTGCACTCCAGCCTCAGCAACAGAGTAAGACTCCGTCTCAAATAATAGTAATAGTTATTATTATTATGCTACTAACTTATCTCAAAACTAGTAAGTCTTAGCTATCCAGTGCCCAATTACCCCATCAGTAAAATCCTCACATTTACTGATCAATTACTATGTGCCACGTACTATTTTAAGACTCCCAGATGTATGATCACATTTAAAACTCACCATTGTTTGAAATGGACATCCCTGTTATTTTCATTTCCCAGTTGAAGAAATTGAGGCTGGAGAGCGCATGTATCTTACATGAAGTAGGGAAGGGATTTGAACTGGAGTTGGCTAACTACAGTGTTTTAACTTGGGACACAACTTGGAACACTGGTCAGAGCACTCTGCGCTTTACACACCAGCAGGGTGACTAAGAGTCGACCAGGAGGGAAGGTGTGGAGGATGCACTTTCCTGGCAAAAGCAAAACACCTCCACAGCACCGAGCCGAGAGCTGACTGCAGGCTAACGAGCCCGAGAGGCACAGCGGCTCACCGGTGAGGGCAGGTGGTAAGCAGAGGGCTGGGGAGGGAGGCACCAGCAGCTAACGATCAGCTTTCACATGAGAAGCTGCCAGGGAGAGTCACCAAATGTGAAGATTAGGAGGCTCCCCATGTCTGAGATGCACTGGACAGAAATAAGCATCCCTGAAATCGCCACTCAGAGAAATCCATCAACATACAGAACGCTGCACTCCATCACAACCTCCCAGACCATCCGAAGCCGGGTGCTGGGAGGAAAGAAAAATCCATCAACACACATCAAAATACAGAACACCGTACTCCATCACACCTTCCCAGACCGTCCCAAGTCAGGTGCTGGGAGGACAGAGAAATCCATCAACACACATCAACATATAGAACACCGTACTCCATCACACCCTCCCAGACCGTCCCAAGCCGGGTGCCGGGAGGACAGAGAAATCCATCAACACACATCAACATACAGAACACTGCACTCCATCACACCCTCCCAGACCATCCCAAGCCGGGTGCTGGGAGGACAGCGACATTCTCCTGCCTTCTTGTTTTAACTTTCTTGACCACTGACAAATGCATGAAGAGGAAGCCTTCCTCACTTGAAAGAGGCAAGTGGCCCACTCACCGCAGCTGGACACGCAGCTCAGCCGTCATAGTATTATGACTAAAATGACCATGTCCATACCAGCACGAAATATTCTAACCTGAAAACTGGCTTAACCTGTAACTTGCACTGTTGGTTCAATCAAAACCAAATACTTTACAAATGCACGACTCCCCTTTTTCCTTCAGACCTGGTTAAAGTTCTTAGCAAACTCCCCAAATTCAAAATGAAGCCTCTGGATGGTGGATGGGCCTATACTAAACTCCAGGGAGGGACACGCTGAGACCACAGGAAATAAACAACCAATCCTCTTTTCCTGAAGCTGTATAGGTTACCTTAAGCTTACTGTGTTACAGTCCTGAGCTCAAAGGAACCTACATCTGCCTAAGCCATCAACTCTAGCAGGAACCTACAAACCTACAACACCTGCGTATGCTGTCAGTGCTAGCAGGAACCTGCAACATCGCACAGGTTATCACACTCTAGCAAGAACCTACAACACCTGCCTATGCCGTCAACACTAGCAGGAACCTACAACATCCGCACAGGTTATCACACTCTAGCAGGAACCTACAACACCTGCCTATGCTGTCAGTGCTAGCAGGAACCTGCAGGAACCTACAACACCTGCCTATGCCGTCAGTGCTAGCAGAAACCTGCAACATTGCACAGGTTATCACACTCTAGCAGGAACCTACAACACCTGCCTATGCCGTCAACGCTAGCAGGAACCTACAACATCTGCACAGGTTATCACACTCTAGCAGGAACCTACAACACCTGCCTATGCCGTCAGTGCTAGCAGGAACCTACAACATCTACACAGGTCATAACACACTGTAGCAGGAACCTGCAACATCTGCCTCTCCCATCAGTGCTAGCAGGAACCTACAACATCTGCACAGATCATCACACACTGTAGCAGAAACCTGCAACATCTGCACAGGTCATCACACACTGCAGCAGGAACCTGCAACATCTGCCTAATAACCACACCCTTAAAAACCTCCCTCAGCCCATTCTGTTTTCCAGCAATGCTATTGAATAGAGCCGTATTTTTTTCACGATGGTGAAAATACACGGTTCCCACCCATGTGGCAGACATCTCACAAAACACATGCGTTCATCACAGGGAGTAAGCAGACCAAGGATGAGGGCACTGGAACAACTGTCTGCCAGTCTGAATCTTCCCCAGAGAAGCCACAGCAGGCTGACGACTTCGCCTCTCCACAGAACCCTCTGCACAGGTGAGGTCTGCCGGCACACGTGCTGTCATACACTGTGCTACTGACGCTTAGAAACCTAACTGGATTCACGGGGTGAGTTCTGTATCAGACCTCTAGGAAATTCTTGAGTGAGTGCCTCTCCCCTCTGCCCATGTACACAGTAAGGAAAAACAGGTGTCTATCTGCAGAAAGTCTCGCTACACAGTAAGGATTGAAAAACAGGTGTCTATCTGTGGAAAGCCTCGCCAATGTCAGGGGTCAGAATGGAAAATGCTCTTTCTGACCTTCAGTCTGAGCACATGTGTCCGAGCCCCCTGAGATCCAGCCGCACTGCGGGGAGACACGGGGCGAAGGCCGGCCGTCACATGCAGGGGATACCATCTAAGTGAAATAAAATGGAGCAGGCTGAGATTGCCTCAGGAAGCCGATGTTGCGCTCCACAGGTAGCTGGCATAAGCGGTAGCTTCGCAGAATTATCGTAAGTGGCATCATTTTTACACAGCTGAGCAAATTCTCAGGTTTTCCCTTTTCTCACTTTTGGTCGTCCAGTGCCTGAAATTAATGCTAATGAACGTCCAGACTACGAAATCAGACAGCACCTATCATAAGTCCCCCAACACACGACCTGTGACACCGCGTGCTCACACCCCAGTCTCCCACAGAGACCAGCGCCTGCAGGGGCTCCTCCGTGGGACCACGTGCTGAGCAGCACAGACGCTAGTGTCTCAGGTGCAACTCGACATGGGAGGTGACAGGACAGCACCCCCTTCCACAGGAGGCATCCCCCCAACCCCCTGAGGGTTCCGACGCTGTTTCCCATGCAACATCAGGCCAGGCAGCAGCCATCTCTAAATGAGCCTGCACTTATTTTAAAAACCTCCTTTCAACCTGGCACCATCTAGATCAGGAATTAGTGTTCCTGTTTGCCTCCAGGGGCGGTTGCTCCCTGCGGACAATGCGTTCACCCGCACCACCCATACTTAGGACACGTGAGAAAAGCGCACTGTGGGGAGGGGGAGCACTCCCCTGTGGGGGATGGGGAGCACTCCCCTGTGGGGGATGGGGAGCACTCCTCTGTTGGGAGGGGGAACACTCTTCTGTGGGGAGGGGGAGCACTCTTCTGTGGTGGAGGGAGCGCTCTTCCGTGGGGAAGGGGAGCGCTCTTCCGTGGGGAAGGGGAGTACTCTTCCGTGGGGAAGGGGAGCAGTCTATGGAGGAAGGGGAGCACTCTGGGGAAGGGGAGCAATCTTTGGGGGAAGGGAAGTACACCTCCACAGGGAGTAGAGTGCTCTTTTTCTCCCCTGGACCCCGAACAGTCACTGTGAGGCTCAAAATACCTGGTAAAACATTAAAGGCCCTGATGCACAGAGGCAGATGGAAAACAGTGCAGAGAGAGCCACAAACAAAAACAGCCGGCATCCACTGAACATGGGCAGAGAAAGAGGTGGCTTGGCGGGAACAAAGGACTAAGGAGCACGGGGCCCTGAGTCTCCCTGCAGCCCACCTGTCCCAGATCAGCACAGGGACGGAGTCTCCAGCCCACAGTGAGGCTATGGCCTGCCCCAGTTGGCTAGTGCCTCCACCCTCCACCGCTGGTGCAACGGGCAGCCTGGAGCAGACCAGGCCAGGGTAATGGTGCTGGACCACTGTTCTCTGCCCTCCACCATGACAGGGGCCCCCAAAGAGTTCATCTGCCCCACAGCCTCACAGGGACCGGGCTACCTTCTCCACCCCCCAGTGTGGCTGCCCAACCATCCCAACTAGAGCTCCTGCCCCACAGCCCCACAGAGGCAGGGCCACCTTCTCCACCCCTGGTGCGGTTGCTCAACCCTCCCGACTAGAGCTCCACGTCCCTCACCTCCCCAGTCCCCACCCTCCCAAAAAAACAAAGCTCTGTGGAAACACAGACACAGCAAACAGAGCACTTCCACCCACATCTTAAATCTCTGTGTGGCTTTCTTTGGCTTTATATTAGAAATATAAAGCATTAGAAACACTGACCTAAACAAGCAAACAAAGCCCATGTAAGTGATTCAGACCTGTGCCGTGCCCTGCTTGTTTGGTTCTCAGACAACCACAAAAATTCTGAAAATGCACTATTTTAAAATGCTCCCAAATCCATTTTTGACGAGTGAAATTCCGCCCTGAATAACGCTGAGCGCAGCATGACGTGAGCAGCGGAAGTGGGTGGGTCAACGACACGGGACACTGACGGCGAGCGCCTTCTGCAACAAAACGGCTGGATCTTTCCTGCACAGCCAGAGATCAGAAGCTTCGCTGGATGTTACACAACAGGAAGTCCTCCCGTGGGATCTGTGGGGAGGAGACCGGTGGCGACAGTGCAACCCAGTTACAGTGAAAACCGAGCTCCCTGGGCAGCGCGCCTCGTCTGCTGAGAGCTACAAAGCCCTCTCTTCTCCGTGCAGGTCTTTTTCTGGAGCCCTGGGCTACGTTGCATTTTAAAACCTCCCTCTAAAAGGTTATCGGATGCCATCATCACTTGAAGAGTAAAACGTTCCTACCTTGGCTTTGTGGCTATTTCTGCCAAAGGCCAGACACAACTTAAGAAAGATTTGGGCCGAGACAGTAGCTCATGCCTGGAATCTCAGCACTTTGGGAGGCTGAGGTGGGTGGATCACCTGAGGTCAGGAGTTCAAGATCAGCCTGGCCAACAAGGCGAAACCCTATCTCTACTAAAAATACAAAATTAGCCGGGTGTGGTGGTGCACCAGTAATCCCAGCTACTCAGGAGGCTGAGGCAGGAGAATCACTTGAACCTGGGATGAGGTTGCAATGAGCCGAGATGGCACCATTCCACTCCAGCCTGGGCAACAGAGCGAGACTCTGTCTCAAAAAAATATATATACATATAGATATCTATATATAGAGAGAGAGAGGGAGAATTCACATGCTATAAAATTCATCCTTTACAATGTACAATTCAGTGGTTTTTTAGTTCATTTACAGAGTTGCACAATCATCACCACCGTCTAATTCTAGAGCATTTTCATCATCCCAAGAAGGCACAAGACCTACAAACAGTCGCTCCCATGCCCCCTCCCCCAGCCCCTGCCAACCATTAATCTACTTTCTGTCCCTACAAATTTGCCAGTTCTGGACATGTCACATAAACAGAATCATACAACGTGTGGCCTTTTATTTCTAGCTTCCTTCACTTAGCATCGTGCTTTCAAAGTTCATTCATGGTGTACATAAATCAGTACTTCATTTCTTTTTGTGGCTGAATAATACTCCATTGTAAGGATAATCACATTTTGTTTACCCATTCATCTACTGATGGGCATTTGAGAGGCTTCCACTCTTTGGCTATGATGAATAATGCTGCCAAGAACACAAGAACATTTGTGTGAAAGTTTCTGTGTGGACGCGTGTTTTCAATGCTTTTGAGGACATACTTAGGCGTGGAATTGCAGGGCATATTGCTAACTCTTCATATTCCTGTATTTCAAGGAATTGCCAAGTGTTTCCGGAGCAGCTTCACCATTTTACATTCCAAACCAGCAATGCACAAGACTTCCAACTTCTCCACATCCTCCTTAACACCTCTTCATTGTCTGTCTTTTTTATTACAGCCCTCTTAGTGGGTATGAAGCACAAAGTTTATTTGCATTTCTCTAATGTAAATAAATGCAAATAATGTTGACCATCTTTTCATTCATTGGCTGGCCCTTTGTATTCTTCCTTGGTAAAATACCAATTAAAATCCTTTGCCCACGGTTATATTAGAGCATCATTTTGTTATGAGTTGACAGAGTTCTTTGTGTCTTCTGGATGCAAATGCCTGACCAAAGCCACGCTCTGCCAATCTTCTCTCCCATCCTGTGGATTTTCTTTTCACTTTCATAATGGTGTCCTTTGAGGAACAAAGGTTTTTAATTTTAATCTAGTCCAATTTATCTATCTTTTTCTTTGGTTGCTTATGCTTTTTATACCATATCTAAGAAAAGATCGCCTAATCCAAGGTCACCATGATTTGTCCCTGTGTTTTCTGCAGTCACCTCAATAAAGTAAGTCCTAAGTATCTGTGGTACACTTAGTCCTCTGCTAGGCTCCATGGAGTAGGTGAGACAGGTGAGATGCCACTTCCTACCCCAAGGAATCTGCTGTTTCACTAGGGGAAGAAGACATACAAGCAGGCCCCAGAACTGCATGGGCCAACCTAGACTCACAGTGGGACACGAGAAGGGAGGCTCTGTAGGGGCGGGGCAGGAGAAACAGCCTCTATGGGAGCAGTCATCCCACAGTGAGCGAAACAACACGGCTGACAGCTGGGACCTGGGGGAGGGGGAGGGGGAGGGGGAGGCAGGTGGGTGGGGGGCATGCCAGCAGCAGAATAGGGTCAGAGAGGCTAGAACTGAGCCACATCGCCTTGGGCCGGCACAGAAAGCTCCCGCTTGGCAGATCCGCCTGTCCCACGATGCTTAAAGGAGCTCTGCACTGCATGAAGCCAGTCGGCTTATCTGCAAACACTGCCTTGGTGAGAAGAAACAAGTAAAATGTCCCCAGCTCACATTTCTTTCCCTATTTGCAGTAAATTATGGCAATAATCTTAGGTTAGTTCAATACTCTACGAGCAGAGGGGTAAATACCTTTCTGAGTCGCTAACACTTTAAGTTGGAGCTATTTCTTTTCTTTTCTTTTTGAGACGGTGTTTCACTCTTGTCGTCCAGGTTGGAGTGCCATGGCATGATCTCAATTCACTGCAACCTCCGCTTCCTGGGTGCAAGCAATTCTCCTGCCTCAGCCTCCCGAATAGCTGGGATTACAGGCACCCACCAACACACCTGGCTAATTTTTGTATTTTTAGTAGAGATGGGGTTTCACCATGTTTGGCCAGGCTGGTCTCAAACTTCTGACCTCAAATGATCTGCCTGCCTCAACCTCCCAAAGTGCTAGGATTACAGGCGTAAGCCACTGTGCCCAGCCCAAGCTGGAGCTATTTCAACCCGAGGCAAATAGCTTTGGGAAGCTGGCGCTGAACAGATATGGGAATGTTGAGTGCTTCTGACCATAGCTTGGGTTCAGAAAAAAGTAAAAGGGCTGAGGGAGAGGACCTGTGAACTCTTCAAGGGTCAATTCCAGGCTACAAAGGAGACTATGAATGGGCTTCCGGAAGCAGCATTTCCCTGCACCATGAAAAAGCAGAGAGGCCAGTTATGGAGGCACAGGACCAGGCTGACCTCTGTAGCACTGGCAGCAAACCTGTGTTAGTTAATCCAAGACACGGAGCTGCTTCCACCTGAGCTCCCCGCTGAGCCCACTGCAGTTATTCTCAATACAAACCAGAGTGACCATGTAACCTTACAGCCCACTCGTTTCATCCTCTTCCCAAAACCCTCCAAGGTTTCCATCCACTCAGATAAAAGGAGAAGGCAGATGAGGCCCTCAGTGACCTCCCTGTCTGACGGCTCCTCAGACACAGCCAAGCTGAGTCCTGTCTTGGGGCCTCTGCCCGTGCTGCTCCTCAGCCCAGCCCCTTCCCTCCTCTCCTTCTGGTCTTATGCCCATGGCAGCTCAGCATAGCTGGCCCTTGCCAAACCCTCCCTGGAAGCCCAACCCTTCTGGAGGTTTCCCTGAAATATTTAACGCTACATGACTCATGATCTGTTTTAACGAACATTTCACCGAAGGATAACTTGCTCACAAAGTGCCTAACCTGCCCTGGGTGTGCGGCTCAGCCTTTACCTGGGTAACCACTGTCATCAGGGCCAAGAAACACAACATCGTCAGCATCTGAGAAGCCCCTTCTGTGACTGTGGGCCCTCCCACCTGCCAAGGTCTCATCCACTTTGACCTCTGCCTCCATCCCCCAGGAGTGCCCAGCTTTGAACCTCACATCAATGAATCTTATAACATACTCTTCCTGTCTGGCTTCTTTTCCTTGTTTAGGCTGTCAAAAGTCACCCATGTTGTTTGTTCATTTTATTTGATGTGAACATTTCACGATTTATTTTTGTTTTTTCTACTCTTGATAGACATTTGGGTTGTTTCCAGGAGCATATATTTACTGGAAACTGCCAAACAGTCTTCTGAAATGGTTTTGAATGCTCCCACCAGAGGCACATATGGGTTCCAACAGCTCCACAGCCTTCCAACGCTGCCCTGGATACAAATCCCTGACCAGACCTGCGCTCTGCCAATCCTCTCCCATCCTGTGGATTTTCTTTTCAATTTCATAATGGCGTCCTTTGAAGCACAGCAGTTTTTAATTTAAATCTAGTTTAATTTTAATTTTAGTCTCAATGTAAGTTTAGTAATATATTTGTTTATTGTCATCTCTGCCTAAAATGGACAGTGCATTAGATGCATGCCACTAGGGGACAGATTTCCAAAATGTACTCAATATAGAAAACCTGCACACTCAACTGTACTATAAATATAATTCTGGCATGCTGGAAACAATACACATTTTAATTTAACTGGGAGGAGAAAGATCAGGACTTCTCATCAGCAGCTCTTTTCTCTTTCACCTGCCTGGTGCTCCTGGCTGAACAGCATCAGTGGCTCAGGCCCCTTATATTCTAGAACGTGAAGCACATGTAAGATAACGCTTCGTTGCTGAGATGCTACCGCAGGAGGAAAGCTCCAGGCCACCCTAGAAAACACAGTGATAACATCTTTTCCTATAAAGTTAGCTGATTTTTTGTGTGTGTTCCTATGTGTCAGACACTATTTAGCAGCTCTATATGGGGTTTTTATTGATCATCATGCGACTCCCATGAAGGTGCCATATAATCCCCGTTTTAGAGACAAGCAAACTGAAGCTAAGAAAAAATAGATAACGTGCCAAAGATAAAACATGTGCTAAGTGATAGGGTCAAGTTCAAACAGTGTGGTTGGATCAGGGCTCGAGTTCTCACCCTCTGTCCATGCTACCCTCACAACCCGCATCCTAGCACCATGGTCCACACCTGTGCGCTCCTTAAGCAAGGTCAAAGGGACTCTGCACCTGCTCTGGGCACGCGAACACAAAGGCACAGGAGGAGGCCCTGCACCTGCTCTGGGCATGCGCACACGCAGTCCCTGCACAGGCTCCGGGCATGCGCAGACAGAGGTGCGGGAGGTGGCCCAGCACCAGAGCATGCGCACACGGAGGCATGGAGGAGCACACGGACCATGGGACTTATGGATGCACCTCGGAAAAGTCAGGTGCTCCTTAGTGCTGAGTCCAACTTAGCGACTGCTGAAAGGTTTGGTGCGCTGCTTAACTTTACATTGAGAAATGTAAGCGATGTTAGGAGAATCACGCGATGGCTGGTGAGTTCAACTCCGTAATGCCTCCGTCAAGCTTCTGGAGCTATTTGAGGATGCACGGTGCAGGGTTCTAAGCCCTGTGACCACTTAGGACTTCTTATCTGCGCGAGTGAAGGTTTCCTCTACACAATGCAACCAAAACGGAACCTGGAAATGAACAGATTGACTCCAGCAAGCATCACAACCTCTCGCTTCAGATTTTGTGTTCACTATAGTCTTACTTTTTCACTGAATTCATACTAAGTAATGTTAAGACTTGGAATTTGTAAATTTATACAAATAAAATGCTTTATTTGAGAAGAAGTTCTGTTGACAAACTCATAGAAATCACTGCTGTGGGTTCTGTAATTCCTGCCCTTGTGTGAGCTCAGGCAATCGGAAACAGCCTCCATCAGCCACGCGAAAGGCTGTCTTGCTGGGCTGCCATGCAATGCCCGGCTTTCGGGGCACTCAAAGAAATCAACTTTTTATTTAACGGAAAAAAACTCAATCTCAACATTCTTGAAACGTTAGCAAAACCCGTTTATGGTATTTAGATTTCCCAGTGTCCTTCTATAATTAATTCTCCGTTGAATGAAAAAGTTTATTTTCCCCAGTGTATCTATGGAGTGCCTTTTATTAGACCCAGATGGAGATTTCCTTTTTTACCTTCACTGCCAGAAAATGCACAGCTAAATCCATCCCAGACGTCTGCTAACATTTTTCTCAGCTTTTTCTTTTTTCTTTTTTTTAAAAAAAGTCCTATTTTATGTTGCGTTTAATTGTGTCAGCTACTTCAAATCCTTCCTGGAAGGGAGACTAGAAGCCCCAGCGGGCAGCCGTCTTCTCTGTCTCCTGGCACTCCCCCTCGCCAGTCGGTATCCATGGTCCTACCGCTGACACGGCCTGCTGGAAATGGGGGTGTGGGCAGAACCATGCTTACCTTTTGGGGTTGCTGCCTCAGGAGGAGGCACCTGCAACCCCACCAGGCGCCACAGTGATGTGCCCCAAGTGCGGCTATGAGGGCAGGTGAGCCAAGTACAGGGTATAGGATAGTTTTGTGGTGTCGAGAAAAACAGTATCACTGAAAAAGAGAAATATTCATATTCTATCCACTTCGAAAACCATTAATTTATGAAAAGAAAAGTACAGAGGAGTGTGAAAGCATTGGGTCACATTTTCGAAGTCTGCATTTGTCACTGATATTTATTTTTTGAGTCCAATACAGTCAGGGTTTGACTCTCCGGGCAGCCTGCAGTTCCACGGCGGTTGATGACTGAGGTCACCGACAGGCACTGGAAACCCAATTTCTGCCCAGACTCACTTTTCCAGTTTGCAAATTAGAAATAAAGACAAGAAATTTCACTCCTGTCTTAAACTTTGGGTTACTAAAATTCCATGAAGACCAACCTCTTTCAGCCCAATATTATTGTGATTGCAACAGTTTCTTAACCAAGTTGCAGGAAAGGCCCTTTTCTCAAGTATTCAAGGTTCTTTCCCTGCCCCTCACCTCCGCCCCCTGCACCTGCCTCATCCCAGCACCAATTAAAAGCCAAGCAGGGGAACAGCTGAGCTCGCATGTCCATCCTGCTGGGAGGCCATGTCCAGAGGGCTTAGTTTCTCAAACAAAACCTCATTATCAGCTGGAAGCAGCACAATTAGTGAAGCTCAGGAGCACCCACTCTCCTGGTAGCTCACTGTCTACCGTGCCATTTTCACTCATTAACCCAGATGAAATCATTTTCTCGATAACTAAGTAACACAAAAGCCTGGTTTAATGGTATTAATAGAAACACAATGAGTATTTGTTTGACAAATGACCGATCAGTGAAACATAGAACTGCTAATTTAATACTGGAAAAAAAAGGAAAGAGAGAACCACTGCTAAATAATCCAAGCAGCTCTGAAGATAAGAATCACAGAATTGAGTCAGAAAAATGAGATTTGGCTGTCCACTGACTTGGACAATGTCAGCAAGGAATTTCTGGAGCTCTTAGACAAAACAGAAACCAAAATATATAAATATAGGATAGACAACATATTTTAAATATATTATTTTTTCCCCTAAAGTCGTATTTGCATAGACTAATGCATTTTATAAGGAAAGGAAAAAACATTCTGTGCAATACTTCTTCACTTGTGATCCACACTTGTGAGTTTAATGTGATAATGTGGGCCTACCTCGAAGGTTCTGGATTTAACAAACCATTCAACCTGTTAGCTTTTCAGCAGAAAGCCAGGTAACGATAAAACTAGGCTCAACAGCTCAACTCTTAACCATCAAGACATGAAATACAAATGAAAATATGTCAAAGGTGTTTTAAATTGTTAATATCCAGTGTTAGTAAAAACAGTGAAATTTAACACCTGAGGCTTTCGCATTCCTGCCTAGAATCTCCGCAGCAAACAAGCTCTACAGTCCTATTCATCCTATCCCCACTGCGGATCCTGCATCTGCACAGCAGGATCCTGTGGGTGCCCTGCACGCTCAGTGCGCCTGAATCCTCCACCCACCGCTCATTTTTAAGTAAAGTGGAGATGCTGTGCCCCGCGCCGTGTGTCCCCCCAAGCCATATTCAGCTTCCCCTCTTTGCTTTTGTGGGGAAGTGCATGGACAAGGAGAAAAACAGATGCCTTGTTAAATATTAATAGTGTTTGCCTGTATAGTTAATTCTTTAAGAAATGTATCATTGTGCTTCTAATGCCCAATTTAACAATGAAATGTATTTTTAGAACAAAAACATGTACAGAAATCTTTATATAAATAACTTGTAAACCTGTGTCTATTGCTCCAACTCTAAAATAGAAGGGTTTTAATCAAAACTGTAATTCAACACCTGCCACTAAATAAAACATAAGCACTAATTAAACTAGAGGCAGAGGCTGGGTGCAGTGACTCACACCTGTAATCACAGCACCTTGGGAGGTCGAGGCAGGTGGATCACCTGAGGTCGGGAGTTCAAGACCAGCCTGGCCAACATGGCGAAACCCCATCTCGACTAAAAATACAAAAACTAGCCAGGCATGGTGGCGTGCACCTGCAGTCCCAGATACTTGAGAGGATGAGGCATGAGAATCGCTTGAACCTGGGAGGGGGAGGCTGCAGTGAGCCAAGATCGCACCACTCCACTCCAGCCTGGACAACAAAGCGAGACTCTGTCTCAAAATAAATAAACAAACAAACTAGAGGCAGATATGGTCATAAAATAAATTTGTAAGTGCTTTTATTTTTATTCTCAAGTTTAACCACAAAGGCCAGAAGAGAAAATGGAGAGAGATGGAACAGGAGAGAGATGGTTCAGGAGAGAGACAGAGCTGGAGAGAGACAGATGGAGAGAGATGGAGCTGGAGAGAGACAGAGCTGGAGAGACAGATGGAGAGAGATGCAGCTGGAGAAAGACGGAGCTGGAGAGAGACAGAGCTAGAGAGAGACAGATGGAGAGAGATGGAGCTGGAGAGAGACAGAGCTGGAGAGACAGATGGAGAGAGATGCAGCTAGAGAGAGACAGATGGAGAGAGATGCAGCTGGAGAGAGAAGGAAGCAGGGAGTAAGAAAGAAGAGGATTGGGAGGGAGAGACTCACTGGCCGAGGACCTCTAATCACCCACTACAACACATTATTTCTTTTAGTTTTTGTATATATTCTTACATTTTTATGCAAAGTTTTCATTCTATTCTACACTAAGTTAGACTTTGTTTTAACTTAGAAACGTTTAAAGTTGTCCACCTCTGAGTGCAATGGGTGAACCAGAAGGTGGTCTGTGGCTCCTCAGACTCCAGACTGTCATGGGCCCTGAATGGAGGAGCTGCTTGGGACGCAGTTATTGCCACGTCCCTAAAACCCCCAACCAACTTCCCAACAGGACCGAACTCATGTCGGAGCCTTTTATTCACTGCACAACACCGTAGGTGCAGGTATGCACAGGATGCCGCTGCGGGCCACTGTCTCACCTGGGGAGGCCAGTGCCCGCACGCCATGCCTTCCCACACTGGAACATGGGCCACCTGCCCTCCCGCCCCCATTTCTCCACCATCTAGTAGGTTTCCCCCACACACTGCTGGGACTGCCACTGTCCCATGCACCCCTCAGGCCACTGCTTCCTTCCTCACCTGCACTTCTGCACCTGCTCCTAGAGTCTTGTAGGGCAAGATGGGATATTTTTTGAAGGATAGGATGTGATATGTTTGTAGCATAAGTTGTTGTAAGTCTCACAGGATAAGATGGGATAGATCTCACAGGATAGGACGTGATAGGCCTCGTGGGACAGCCATGAACATAAGTGACACCTACTGTCTCCTCCTGCACCTTCCTTGGGGACAGCAGTACCTGCTGGGTCATCGATAGGCAATGAGTTGATTCACATCCAATTCCCACTCTTGAATTTTCACTTACATCGTCACACTCAAAACTTTACTCATAAATAAAACAGAGTGCCGTGCAATTGATTATCAACTACAGAAACTCAGCTGGCTGGAATGAGACTTGGTCCGTGGACTCCTGGCTGGGAATGGAGTGGGAATGAAGTGTGTGGCGCAGTCATCAAGGGAGTTCTGATACTTAGTTTCTATTTCTGCTTAGATGGCATTTCTGTTCTCTTTAGTAATAAAGCTAATCTGTTTTCTTTAGTAATAAAGCTAACCCTTCATGTTTTATCTAAGAAAGACTGTATAGGAGGCGGGACACAGTAGCTCATGCCTGTAATCCCAGCACTTTGGGAGGCTAAGGCAGGCGGATCACTGGAGCATTCTGGAGGCTGAGGAGGGTGGATCATTGGAGGTCAGGAGTTCGAGACCAGCCTGGCCAACATGGTGAAACCCTGTCTCTACTACAAATACAAAAATTATCTGGGCATGGTGGTGGGCACCTGTAATCCCAGCTACTCGGGAGGCTGAGGCAGGAGAATCACTTGAGCCCGGCAGGCAGAGGTTCAAGTGAGCAGAGATCGCGCCACAGCACTCCAGCCTGGGTAACTTAGCGAGACTCCGTCTCAAAAAATAAATAAATAAATAGACTGTCTACGGAAAGAACACCTGTCCCACGAGAAAGTGCTGCCCGAAGACATACTTCCTCCCTCCCCGCCCCCACCCGCTGCCATCACAGCCGCATCTAATTCCGAAAATCCTCCCTGCTCTGCAGCGCGACTTGATTCATTCAGGCCCCCTGGGGGCAGTTTTCTACCCTTTCCCCCCAAATATCTGAAAGCCTAAAAACCTCACCTTTTAAGGTTCATTTACAAATATATGATCTGCCATGGCAGGCTCATGTGATGGACCCAGCAGTGTGTCCAGAAGGGCGCAATTTCACCAGGAGACCCTGCACAGACTCCGCACGGGAGCCCCATCCTCCCGCACCTGCGCAGGCACCTGGTGCTCACGCCATGGGGTTTCCTGGGAAGCAGCTGTGCGTCCCATGCCTAGCACCATGTTACTAGAGAACAGGGATGTGTCAGGAGTTATTCACGCATCAGCAGGGGAGTTCATCACATCACACGCCAGCCACGAGGTTCCAGATTACAAAACTGCTGTGGGCTCAGCTGGCTCTTTGAGAACAAACTGCTCCATGCCAGGAATTTGCCAGCCTCACCTTCCCTCATCAATGCCCATTCTCCGGACTCCACGAGGCTTCACAGATCCACATGAGTCACAGATCCACGCAAATAAAGATAACAGCATCGCCTCCGGTACAGAAGCTCTGCAGCTGCCCGTGTCCTGGCAGACTGGACTCCTCCGAGGTCGCCCTTGCCATGTGACTGCAGGATGCCCCCTTCCAGGTCACCAGCCCCACGGCTCCCACGTGGTCCGTGGTCTATGTGGGCCGCTGCAAAGGGTTCCCACGGGCTGTTTTATTTCCCATAAAGAAACTCGCCCTCCACCACCATCAGAAGCTGCACTTAGCATGGACACAGAGATGAGACTCTGCACCCTCCCAGCTCCCAAATCTGTAACTAAAAATTATGCTGCCCATTTTCCTAAGTTGGAGAAGTAAGTACTACTGTTACGTCTAAGCCCTGGCCAAACCATTGTCAGGAGCCACTTAAAAGTAACAACCATTCCCCGTTTGCTTCCAATCAGATTAATCACTGACAACATTAACATTTTGCACGTTTTTTTCTCAAAGATTTCCTGCAAGCCGAGGGGCCAGCATCACAACTTCTGAAGCCTCCATGAGATTCAGCGGCCTGCTGGCCTCACCGTGGCCTGACTCTATCAGCTAAAGATAGCAGGACACTAAAAATAGCAGGAGCGCTGCGGCAGTGCCTTCTGACACTGTTCACACTCGGACGTGTTACATGCTCCAGGTCCGCAATGCCAAGGCGGGGAGACTGTGCTGCCTCAGTGCCTTCCGACATTGTTCACACTCGGATGACTTAGATACTCCGGGCCTGCAATGCCGAGGTGGGAACCGCGTTGCCTCAGTGCCTTCTGACACTGTTCACACTCAGACACCTTAGATACTCCGGGCCCGCAATGCGGAGGTGGGGACTGTGCTGCCTCAGTGCCTTCTGACACTGTTCACACTCGGACGCCTTAGATACTCCAGGCCCATATGCCGAGGCGGGGGGACTGTGCTGCCTCAGTGGGCAGAGTCGGATAAACCCATGGAAACAGCAGGGGTGGGAAAGCAAACATAGTAAAGTGATAAAAACAACATCCAATCGTTAACGAGGTGGCCTGTCATAAGGTCAGGCTCAATCAGAAACGAGCTGACTGCCAACCAGACGTGTGGAGAGTCCTGCGTCCAGGAGCACCCGGGATGATACGCTAACAGAAATGCCTTCCAATTCTAAATTTTCACTCAGGTTCACCGATTTTGTCACTCAGATTCTTAAGATGTCAGGATCCTTTCCTGGACTCTGAACAGAGAACAATGCCTTTGCTTTAAATGTGTTAAAAAACTAACCATCCTAAATGCTGCCAATATGAAAACCTGCTTTAGTCAAGCCTCTGGTCACTGCATTTGCTTGTCACACGCACACGGGCTGCGATGGAGTTTGCAGTGTGCCACCCCCATGAGGGAAGTCGCTAGCAGAAGTCAGCGGCCACTGTGTATTCTTCTCTTAGCTTTGAATTTTGAACTGTTTGTATATCCATTCAATAAATCCAATCAGTCCATAACTATATCAAGATAGACAAGGAGAAGAGGAACAGCAGAGGTAAGCGATCACAGAATATTTGTAGTTAAAGGTCCATGGATACTAATAAGGCGGTACATGCAGGTAACACAGGGAGGCAGTCTGCACAGTCTCACGGCCCCTCCACGCGTGGATACTGACAACACGGTACATACAGGTAACACAGGGAGGCGGGCCGCAGTCTCACGGCCCCTCCACGCGTGGATACTGACAACGTGGTACATACAGGTAACACAGGGAGGCAGTCCGCAGTCTCATGGCCCCTCCACACATGGATACTGACAACACGGTACATACAGGTAACACAGGAAGGCGGGCCTCAGTCTCACGGCCCCTCCACGTGTGAATACTGATAACATGGTACATACAGGTAACGTAGGCAGTCCGCACAGTCTCACGGCCCCCTCACGCGTGGATACTGACAACACGGAACATACAGGTAACACAGGGAGCCAGGCCGCACAGTCTCACGGCCCCTCCACGCGTGGATACTGACAACACGGTACATACAGGTAACACAGGGAGGCGGGCCGCAGTCTCACGGCCCCTCCACGCGTGGATACTGACAACGTGGTACATACAGGTAACACAGGGAGGCAGTCCGCAGTCTCACGACCCCTCCACACGTGGATACTGCCAACACGGTACATACAGGTAACACAGGGAGGCGGGCCTCAGTCTCACGGCCCCTCCACGTGTGAATACTGATAACATGGTACATACAGGTAACGTAGGCAGTCCGCACAGTCTCACGGCCCCCTCACGCATGGATACTGACAACACGGAACATACAGGTAACACAGGGAGGCGGGCCGCAGTCTCACGGCTCCTCCACGCGTGGATACTGACAACACGGTACATACAGGTAACACAGGGAGGCAGTCTGCACGGTCTCACGGCCCCTCCATGTTGGGTCCACCATTCCAGTTATCTGGGTAAGGGTCAGTGACTGGCTTTGTAAATAAGTTAACTGGCACCAGCCACACTCACTCATTCCATTTTCTCTGTGGCCTTTTTCCTGCTACGATGGCAGATGTAAGGAGGCGGCCAGATGTAAGCAGGCGGCCAGATGTAAGCAGGCGCGCAGACCTCAAGGCCCCATAAGCCTACAACATTCACTATCTGCCCTGTGCAGAAAAAGGTTGCTAGTCCCTGGTCTACGAAAAAGGGGTGTTTTTCCCCTGCTCATCAGACACGGCCCTTGCTGGAACCCTACATGTATCAATCTCTCATTCACTTTGAGTTCTGAGTTACACAGAGAATTTGATTCCGCAACACATGTGAGAAATGGGGCTCAGCCTTTAACAAGATGCACCTGGAGCCGAGTTCCTTGCCCAGCGCCAGAGTCCCCAAGCTGCGTGGCAGGCTGCACGCAGCCAGAGTTTAGCTCCAGAAACAGATGAAAGCCGATTTGCATTTCAATCTGGTGTCAGGTGAATTTCCCAGGCAGCCACCAGCCCTCAAGAAAATAGGCAGGGACTACCTCTGCCTGCCAAATGGGGCCTGTGCGGGCCCTGCACGGTGTGTGGAGCCCCTCCACCTCGGGCAGCCTGGTTCCTTCATGTGCAAAGAACAAAAGCAGTGTTCTCTAGAGTCACCTGTGGCATTTATCATTTTTTTTTTTTTTTTTTTTTGGAAAGAGACTGCTGCTCCCATTAGATTTTAAATTCCTACCAGGAAAAGACCAATTCTTATTTCTGTTGTTTGCTTTGTTTCCTGTGTTCCCAGAACCTGCCTATAGCAGATTCTCAGTAATTACTGGTTGAATAAAGTAAATAAATATAGTAAACTTGCTAAAAATAGAGCAGCAAGTTATCACTAGAAACAGCGTTCAGTAGGGCACAGTGGCTCATGCCTGTAATCCCAGCACTTTGGGAGGCCAAGGCGGGCAGATCACCTGAGGTCAGGAGTTTGAGACCAGCCTGGCCAACATGGTGAAACCCCATGTCTACTAAAAATACAAAACTAGCCAGGTATGGTGGCACATGCCTGTAATCCCAGCTACTTGGGAGACTGAGGCAGAAGAATCGCTTGACCCTGGGAGGCGGAGGTTGCAGTGAGCCCAGATTGTGCTGCTGCACTCCAGCCTGGGTGACAGAGCAAAAATCTGTCTCAAGAAAAAAAAAAAAAGAAGCAGCAGCAGCAGCAGCGTTCAGATTTACTATTACCTACAACCCTAAGTTATAGTAATGAATTCGCATAAGCTATGCAAGAATTGTAAAGCTGTATATTAGACAAAAAATTTGCAATGTCCCCAAAGTTTTCTACGAGATTTTTCCCTATTAGCCAAAGAAGATGTCTTTACAATTATTTATTCAGAGGACCTACAGTAGCATTAGGTGGTGCATTTTTTATTCTGCTTGTACCTTTCTCGTGGCACAAACACTTTCAGCTTCAAGTTTACAGGTTAAGGCATTGTATCCAATAATTTTATAACACTCTTAACCCCTAATTTTCTGCTCCTGTGAGCCCTTCAAATTGCAAAAGTAATGGACTTTTTTTCCAGTTTGCAAAGCCAGGCATTTGATTGGCTCTGTTTTCTGTCCCCCAGCATCTGCAGCACCCCCAGCTGGAGCATTAGAGAGGACATGGCAGCAGCACAGATGGAGACATCAGGATCTGCCATCCGGACGGCCCCCTTCGGCTCCTTCACCTCATTCACCTGCAGATCTGGGAATCTGCCGGGAAAAGCTCTCGGAAGTACAATTGCCTTTAGGCCTGTCCCCCAGCACCTATCATCTGCCTCCGGCCATTCTCCCTGCACACAGATGGTGCCCCATGGCCCTTCTCCCTGCATGCAGACTGTGTTTCCCCACAGCCCCTCTCCCTGCACACATGCAGTGACCCCCAGGCCTTCTCTTTGCATGCACGCTGCGTCCCCTGGCCCCTCTCCCTGCACACAGACTGTGCCCTCTGGCCCCTCTCCCTGCACGCACATGCTTCCTCCCTGGCTCCTCTCCCTGCACGCATGCAGTGCCCCCGGGCTTTCTCTTTGCATGCACACTGTGCCCCCTGGCCCCTCTCCCTGCAGGAAGACTGTGCCCCCGGCCCCTCTCCCTGCACGCACGCCGTGCCCCATCCCCAGCATTCACCTCCTGGTGACACACACTATTCCCTTCAGAGAAGCCTCCTCTTTTCAAGGACCAATTGTGACTCCCTAGACACCAGCTGCGTTTACAGAAGCAGAGTCGGTGAAAACTAAAAGCACAAAGCTTGCTTGGCACAGAGGTGCGGTAAGCAGGCCCCAGGGCCACCACTTCCCGCCCCCTCCCCAGCACCTTGCTCTGAGGGCGTCCTTCAGGGGCACCCTCGTCACCTCAGCTGCCGGGGAGGGGCTCCTGAATCTCTCTCGGCCTCCTTCACCCATTTCTATCATTCTCGCCTGCACACAAGGATCCGTTCCAAACCTCAGCCTCCTGTAACCAACATGCCACCCTCAGGGACATTGTCCTTAGTCACCCTCCACAAATAGAAGCTTCTCCTGTCCAAGGAACTCCAGGGATGGGGACTTCGCAGCCACAGCTGTAGCCACACACACTCACTGGCTGGGGCATGGGAGGGCTGGTGCATCTGTTCTACTTACATCTGAGCTATTTCATTATTACACACGAAAAAAGCTTCCCACACTTGGTCGTTAGAGGCATTAAGCACATTGAGCACACACTTGTGCCAGTCACTCCTGGGCACCTAGGTAGAGCCAGCTGCGTGCAGATGCAGCCTGTCACTCCAGGCTGGTGCAGGGAGGGGTGAGTGAAGGCAGCGGGTGAGAAACCCAGGTGGCAGGGGCCGGGCGACGGGGGCGAAGGAGGCTGGTGCATGCCCGGGCAGTGGGCTGGCGAGGGCTGAGAGCAGAGACAGTGGAGGGGGTGATGCCTCTGCCCACACCTCACCCGCTCCCCAGGGGTCTTCTTTTGGTCACTCTGTTCCCAAACCATTTGGGATTCACCTTGGCCATGCGAGGTCCACATCGTATCATGATCACAGGTTTACCTGTCTGTCCTCACCCCACTGCCTTGAGCCCAGCCTGAGCCTGAGTTAGCTCCCACAAGGGGGGTTTGCCGTGTCTCTTGTGACTCAGAACAGGGCTGAGGGAGGGCTGGAGTTCAAGTCTTCCCCCAGGTATGCATGGCTGGCAACCTACGGAAAGAGGCGTCGGCCATCAGCTGTTGGTCCCACACCGGGCCCACAGACAATCCACCCCAAGGGAGAAGAAAATGACGTGGGGACCAGGCCCAAGGCCACAGCCCAGCCCACACAGGGGACCACAGGCATGGCCGCAGGGGTGGCTGGAGCAGAGGAAGGCAGATCACCTTTGGAAACAGAAACACTTGGGTCAGACCCTGGCTCCATAGTGGAATGAGGAACACACCTGGCCTCTGTTCCGGTGCCTGGCATGCTTCAGAACCCTTGGAATTTCCCACATGACAGGAGCGTTTCTGTTGCTCACCAAGCACCCCTGTGGACCACACCTGAGTTTATGCTAATGAGGAGACTCAAGGTGGGCCCCAAACAGCTTCCTGGGGGGGCCGGCCTCACCCCAGGACAGGGCTGCAGCTTCCATCCCCAGCCTGACCTCTGACCTGTGGGGAGAAGGGAGGCACTGGAGACTGAGCTCAATCTCTTGGCCAATAGTGTGATGAGACCCTGGTGCAGTGATGAGACCCCCGAGCAGTGTGAGACTCTCATGAAACTCTGAGTGCCCTATTCCCAGCTGCCGCACATACACGGTTCTGGAGGAGGGAGGAGGGCCATGTGACAGCTCCACGGGGACAGGGGGCTCCCAGTGGACCCCTCGCATTGCTCCCATACATCATAAGCCCCTTGTCCTCAGCACAGTGGCCTCCTGAGTTCCGCGAGTCCTTCCAGTAAATCGTCAACCCTGAGTCACAGGGCCCTCCCTGATGTTTATGGCAGGTGCTCAGAAGTGTGGGTGGCCCGAGACTTGTGGCTGTGTCTGAAGCAGGCCGTCTTGGGGGACAAAGCCCATAACCTGTGGGGTCCACTTGAACTCAGGGCATGCAGCATCGGAATGGGGCAATGGCGCCAATGGGGGCAAAGGGGGCAAAGGGGCTAAGTGGGCGATGGGGGAGAAGGGGGCAATAGGGGCAAAGGGGGCGAAGGGGGCGAAGGGGTCGACGGGGATGATAGGGGTTGGTCCACAGCCAGGCAGTGGGCGCTGGTGAGAGGTGTGGGCAGGGACCATGGAGGGGGCGATGCCTCATCTTCTTTATTTAAAAATTGAGATCAACTGCGCCACACAACAGGCTTGTATGTACATTAAGTGGTATGTCCCCGCACATGCCACCCGAGCCCGTGTGACACGAGCGTTCCCGGGAATCCACAGGCCCTGAGGGCCTCCAGGTTTCGGGCGAGACAGAGGACCAGATATGCACACTTTGGGGGCATCCAGGCATTTGGCTTCATCAAATAACCTTCAGTCAGCCGCCTAGACATTCAACTTGCAAACAAAAAATAAAATCCTAAGCCCCTTCCAACTGAATGGATCCCCTCTTGGCCAAAGGAACCCCAGAAAAATCTTAAAAACTGAGCTCCCAGCCATGACACAGGTTAGACATACCTCCTTCTACCCCCTCCCTTTTGGAGTTTAGACACAACTGACCAGCATTAACATCAATACAGAGATCATAAAACAAACAGAATACACTCTGACCAGGCACAGTGGCTCACGCCTGTAGTCCCAGCACTTGGGGAGGAAAAGGCAGGCGGATCACCTGAGGTTGGGAGTTTGAGACCAGCCTGGCCAACATTGTGAAACCCCATCTCTACTAAAAATACAAAAGTTAGTCAGGTGTGGTGATGTGTGCCTGTAATCCCAGCTACTCAAGAGGCTGAAGCAGGAGAATAGCTTGAACCTGGCAGGCGGAGGTTGCAGTGAGCCGAGATTGCGCCACTGCACGGAAGCCTGAATGACAAGAAGGTGGGGGGGGGGAGGGGGTGCGGGGAACTCTGTGGCAATAAGACACTAGTAAGATATCATCTGCGTGATAAAGCCCTGGTCTCCACAACCTCTTTACCTCAACCCAGGCTCACAGGATCGAAGAAAGAAAAACAGACTCTGTGGCACTAAGATGCCAAATTACAAACAGGGCCCAGGGCCATTACAGATGGGGGTTAAGTCCCACCTGCGGGCATCAGTCCTGCTAAACAGGGCTCTTTGACCCTGTGGCTGACTCTGACAGGGCCTCCTTATCTTAAATATTCCTTTCTGTTGACTCCAAGTTTTAGATAGAACCTTACTCCTTTAACCAATCGCAAATTAAAGAATCTCTGAAAAAAAATACTTAAAAAGAAAAAAGTAAAGCATTTCTGAATCCGCCTACTCTACTTCAAGTCATCCTGCCTTTCCGGCTGAGTCCAAGACATCCTGTCTTTCCGGCTGAGCCACGTCGACCTTCCACGCATTGATTTACGTCTTTCCTGTGACTCCTGCCTCCCCGAAATGTGTAACAACCAACCAGCCCGACCACCTTGGACCACTTCCTCGATGCTTCTCAGGTTTGTGTTTTTCCAAGCCACGGTCACTCATGTTGTCTCAGAATAAATCTTTCTAAAGTATTTTACACATGTAAACCAAAAATAAAATTTGAAGGGCCCTCACTCATCTGAATGGAGCCCTCCTTTCTGCTAAGGGCACTCCAAAGTTATTCTGAAAACCTGCTTCCGGCCCTGATGGGACTCGGATGCCTCATCACCCCCTCCTTCCTTTTGGAACTCAGGAAAGGCTGACCAGCACAAACGTCGGCACAGACCTTAAGTCCGATGAGAAATATTTACAATCTATTCGTTCTCTCTGAAACCTGCTACCCTGATAAAGCCCTGGTCTCCACAACCTCTTTACCCCAACCCAGACATTCCTTTCTACTGATAAGTCTTTCGACCAACTGCCCATTAGAAAAAATTTAAATCTACCTATAACCTGGAAACCCTCTCCCCCGGCGCCCCACCCCCCGGTCCTCCTTCCCCCCCAGAGTTCCCCTACCCCTGGCCCACTTAGAGTTGTCCTGCATTTCTGGATAAAACCATTGTACAACGATTGATGTCTCATGTCTCCCTAAAATGTATAAAACCAAGCTGTGCCCCGACCACTTTGGAACCTGTTCTGAGGACTGTGTGACAGGCCATGGTCACTCATATTTGGCTCAGAATAAATCTCCTCAAATATTCTGAGTTTGACCCTTCATTGATACAGAATTTGGTTTTTGCAAACTGTAGCGTCCTCCAGATTGCAGGGTTATGTGGCCCCAGGATATTTAAGTTAAAATGACCCAACAGCTCCCATGGTGGGCAGTGTGCCGGCCTCCCCTTGTCTGCCACCGCCTGGGCTTTGCACCTCCAGCGGCTGCGGTGCCAGCGGCCTGGTGCACCTCCCGGTCGCCCTCACATCCTGGCTCCTATGGGGTCTCCTTCTTTTTGCTCATACTAATCTGAATTTGGGAAACAGCCTTTTTCTTAACCCTCTAAAAAAGCAGTTATATGCAACATCATTCGCTGGGGGCCAGAAGAGGCGGGCAGGAGACAGGTTCATGACCCCGGGAAGCCCAGCAGTGGAGGAGAGGGAGCACTAGCGTCCCACGACTGACCCTGGGACTCACCCCAGGCCCTTCTGCTGTCTTGTGGGACCCTCCCACTTCCCCACTCCTGGCTTCCACGTTCCTCGTTCCCAGGCCACACCCCCGTTCCGTCTTTGATGTCAAGTCCAAGAACACGGGAAGCTGTTTCTGTGTCTTCAGCAGTGACTGCTGCGGTGTGCTACCAGGGTGACACCACCTCTGGAAGTCCAAGAACAAGGGAAGCTGTTTCTGTGTCTTCAGCAGTGACCACTGCAGTGTGCTACCGGGGTGACACCACCTCTGGAAGTCCAAGAACAAGGGAAGCTGTTTCTGTGTCTTCAGCAGTGACCGCTGCCATGTGCTGCCAGGGTGACACCACCTCTGGGCCCTACCTGGAGCACCCGGCTTCCCTCAACATATCCAAATGCACACACCAAGAGAACAAAGCCTCTTGTGTGCTTAGTGAGCAAAGGCACATTTTCTCTTTTCAACCTTCCTTCCTGCTTCTTTCCCATAACATTTGTGATCTAAGAGACCAAAACAAACAGTTTTCTTGACTAAGATGGACCCTAACGCTAAGGAAACAAAAGTTACCTACGGGACAGAGGGTTCCGACAACTTCCTAAATTCCTAAGGCTACAAGAAAAAAACATACTCTTACTCAACTCCCTAACGAGACGAACAATCGGACCCGTCCTAACTCTGATTTATAACCCAGACCCTTCCACTTCTGACCGGACAGAGGACTGGCTTTACACACATCCTTTCCCGATCAGCAACTGTAGCCCTCAGCTGGCGGCAGTAGCTCCTAGAGGCTGCAGACTGTGGCCTGTGGTTCACGTTCTGACTTCAGGAGCCAAATTCCAGCTCGGCCCTCACTAACAGAACGGACCCCTCTTGGCCAAAGGAACCCCAGAGGCACCTTCAAAACTGAACTCTCGGCCACGACATAAGGCAGGTTGAACACGCCTGGCCCCTCCCATTTGGATTTTAGGTATTGATGTCAAAATAGACATCACAGAAGACTAATCTCAACACTTTGAGAGGCCAAGGCGGGTGGATCACAAGGTTAAGAGATCGAGACCAGCCTGGCCAACGTGGTGAAACCCCATCTCTACGAAAAATACAAAAATTAGCCAGGCGTGGTGGTGCACACCTGTAGTAGCAGCTACTCAGAAGGCTGAGGCAGGAGAATCGCTTGAACCTGGGAGGCAGGGTTGCAGTGAGCTGAGATCACGCCACTGTACTCCAGCCTAGCGACAGAGCAAGACTCCATCTCAAAAAAATAAAAAAAAAAAACAGTCTCTACCCAGAGGCTTCATCTGCGTGATAAAGCCCCGGTCTCCACAACCTCTTTGCCTCAACCCAGGCTCACAGGACCCACGGCCACGGCATATGAAGGTGAACACACCCCACAGGTAACCCTGACCCTGTGCATCGGGCGTGGGTTTCCTCATCTAAACACTCCCTTCCACTGGCTCCAGGCTTTAAACAAAGCTTTACTGCTTTAACCAATCGCACAGTGAAGAATCTCTGACTCCACCTATGGCCTGTGACACCCGTTTCAAGAAATCCCGCCTTTCTGGGCTAAACCAATGTATACCTTCCATGTACCGATTTGTGTCTTTGCCTTTGAGTCCTGTCTCCCTAAAATATATAAACCCAAACTGTGATCTGACTGCCTCAGGTGCACCTTCTCAGACTCTGTTTCCCCAGCCCATGGTCACTCAGACAGGCTCAGAATAAACCTCTTTAAAATAGTTTACAGACTTTGGTCTTTCCATTAACAGAATGGTCATTAATGTATTTAATCAATCCCTTATTCACAGACTTGAGATGTTTTCATTGCTACAACAGATACTGCTGCAAAGAACGTTCTGATATGATTGTGGGCACTTGGGCTATGACTTTCTTAGGCTGAATTTCCAGAAATGAAATGGAAATACTTTTTTTAAATTATGGGGGACTGTTGTTTTGGACTGAGCTCCAGCACTAGGCCCCAACAGACCAGACCAAATAGGAATGGAGTTGCTCCTGCTCAATGCCACGTCACCAAAATGGAACTTTAAAGAAGTGACAGGTCCCAAAACAGACTGGTTTTTCTCGATAGTAGGAGATTCCGTTGACCTGAGTCAGCAAGTAACAAAGTCCCCTCTGCTTTACCCTCTACAAAGAAGTAACCTGAAGTAACCTGAAGTTCACCATCAGCTTTTTTCTTATTGTTTCCTTGCTTCCACCTTACAAAACCTACAGTTCTGCCATTGCCCAGTGGGAGCTCTCATTATGCAGAATAGAGGCTGCCCCGTTAAGGAATTGTAAATAAAATCCAATCAGATCTATAACTAAATGTTTTGTAATTCTGTCTTCTGACAGTTGGAATCAAGGATACATTATTTTGATTCGGCAAATGGGATTATTCCTACAGCCTACAAGTTAATTTAATCTTACATTTTAAAAGTGTTTCAAAACAAAGTCAAGAAGAGAAGATTACGTAAGAATATAACAAAAGGCATGCAAGGCATGAGTCTTTTTATATTGACTTGCTTTTGTGTTGCCTCTGGTGCAGTTTGCATACCTGAGACACACCATCATAATTTCCTGCCTGCGCGTCACAGGGCATCCTGAGGGCCCCTGACTGTTCACCAAGATGGTCTTTGACGCAATTCAAAGTCACACCTGCATGTCACAGGGCATCCTGAGGGCCCCTCCAACTATTCACCGAGATGGCATTTGACGCAATTCAAAGTCACACACACACAGTTCAAACAAGCCGGATTTTCAGCATCTTCTCTTCTTCTGTTAAAGCCATCGTCGAAATCCTAACCCTCCCTCAATCCCTACGTCCTATTTTAAAAGCATGCCGGGCACAGTGGCTCACGCCTGTAATCCCAGCACTTTGGGAGGCCAAGGCGGGTGGATAGCCTGAGGTCAGACGTTCAAGACCAGCCTGGCCAACATGGTAAAACCCCGTCTCTACTAAAAATACAAAAGAAAAAAAAATTAGCTGGGAGTGGTGGCATGCAACTGTAATCGCAGCTACTCAGGAAACTGAGGCAAGAGAATCGCTTGAACCCGGGAGGCGGAGGTTGCAGTGAGCCAAGATCGTGCTATTGCACTCGCACTCCAGCCTGGGTGACAAGAATGAAACTCAGTCTCAAAAAAAAAAAAAAAAAAAAAGTGCAGCCTGCAACCCCACCCTGGTACGACTGCTAATCCAAACCCAGGGATCCAGGACCCAGTGACAATCTCTCGAGGGCAGTTATAAGAACCTAAGTGGCAAGTAGCTGGGTGCCGCCTCTGCGGGTTCCCATCCCCACCACACACACCTCGGCGGGAGGACCCCTCCTACTTTCCAGCGGAGGCAGCTGCCCTCTGGGGGGACTTCACATGAAACTCGCGGCAGGCAGCACACTTGTCTTCTTGCTTAGGCTGTGTTTGGAACAGGCAGAAGAGTTGTAAGTTTAACTGGAAACACTCGGCTTTGGCTGGCTACAAATAAAATTTCATGAGCACAAACAAAAAGTAGAGTTGAACATTGTCACCTAAAAAGAAATTTAAAATTGTTAAAGCTTCAAAAAAATCCAGGTGCTTTTAATATTTATATTGTTTTTATGCTTTTTATCCAATGGTAAAAGTAATGAGTGTTCTTTACGGAAAAGCAAAATAAATTCAAGCAAAAAGACTATCACACAGCAAAGGGGGAGAGACAACTCCTGTTCACGCCTTGGCGGGGTGGGGGGCGGTGGCAATCATTTATTTATTTATTTATTTTTTGAGACGGAGTTTCTCTCTTGTCACTCAGGCTGCAGTGCAGTGGTGCAATCTTGGCTCACTGCAACCTCTGCCTCCCGGGTTCAAGTGATTCTCCTGATTCGGCTCCCGAGTAGCTGGGATTACAGGCACGCACAACCACCATGCTCAGCTAATTTTTGTATTTTTAGTAGAGATGGGGTTTCACCATGTTGGTCAGGCTGGTCTCAAACTCCTGACCTCAGGTGATCCACCCACCTCGGTCTCCCAAAGTGCTGGGGTTACAGGCGTGAGCCACCGTGCCCGGCCATGTGGCAATCATTTCTAATGCACAGGTATGTGTTTGAAACTTTTTCGGAATGGCATCACACAACATGTACTGTTTTGTCACCTACGACCATAACTTAATCAATTCAGTATCATCATATGTTTAGACAGTTTATCAGGTTTGCCTGATTTACAAGCAGTGCAGAGAACTGGAAAATGAATTAGCAAATAAAATGAAAATCTATGAACTTGACAGTAGTGTTTGTAATGTACAATGTGAAGGTTGTACATTCAGACCAGAAGCATCAAAATCATAAACATGTACCACAAGAGTACCTGGGGATATTTATTTTCAACCAAATCAAGTTCAGTTGTTAAAAGGGTGCTTTCTAAAAATGTGTTTTCAAAAGAATCCGACACGCCCTCTTGACCAACCCTCTCAGCTTGGAGGTAATGGAGCTCAGTCAAGGAGGCAGAGAGCTGCTGCCTCTCCTAGGATGGCGGCGGGGGTGCGGGGGGGGGGGTGGGCATGTTCTGAAATAAGAGTAGAAAAACAAGTTTGATGTGATTAGGAGAAAAAGTATTACGCTAACTTGGGCCACTCCTGCACCTACTTTCCAGCAGCCTTTTATTACAAATAAATGAGACCATATTTGCATTTTAAATTTTGTCCCGATCGTTCCGTTCTTTACACTTGAACAAATGCCATCCTCAAGGCGGAAGCGTGTCTGCTCTCCTCCTGGTTTCCCTTTCTCTTTCTGGTCAAGATCACAACAGAAGCCTCCCCCTCATTTCAGAACATGCTCGTGTCCCCCACTCGTCACCAGGGCCAACAACAGCCTCTATGCGCCCTGCAGGCCGGTGGGTCTGCGTCTGTGGGTGGACACCACAAGCCTCTGCCCGTCCCAGGGAAAGTGCAGGTGCACGGGCCTCCAGCTCCTGGATGTCCACCTGATCCAGTATTGCCCCATCATTTCACCTTTATTTTGCACATAGCCATCTTTAGAATGCAGAAATTGAGGGAGGCTGGGAGGCCAGCACACTCCCCGACCTACCCACACCCCACCTGGGCCCCGCAGGAGCTGCCACTGCCCCACTCACGCAGAGCCCCCAAGTCCAGGATGGGCCCTGTCACTGGCTGAGACCTGGGGAGGAACCTGCTCTCACACCCTCCCCAGCGCCCGGCCCCATGGACGTGCCCAAGACATGGGTAAGAGTCAGGACCTGGCTCAGTGCAAACCCAGCCCCGAGCCAGGCTCTGGCTCTGCGTGAAGACTGGCACGGTGGAAGGTGGGGAGCACCCCAGTCCAAGGAGGCCTCCTTGTCCCCTCCATCCTGGCTTCTGTCCTCTCAGAAATGGAGGGGATGCCTGCCAGGAGACTAGAGGTGGTGGCCCCCACAGGCCCCCAGAGCCACCACAGACCACTGGGTTGGTGGTTCCTTCTGAGTGTCTGGGCCACGGTAAAAAACTAGGAAGTGAATCTGGGGAGACGCCAGCCCACACGCACCTAGGCAGGCATTCCCACGGGTTCCCACAGCTGTCGGAGCAGAGCTCACCAGGAGGGGCAGAGAGAAAGATGCGACTTGCTAAAGCCCCCACTGCCCACCAGACGGGGAATGCCTGGGGCCTAGGGACTTGCTCAGGCCCCACCACGGTGGATGCTTCTCATGGGAGCTCTGGCAAAAGGTCTATCGCAGGGTGCTGTGGCTCCCAGCATCTGCAGGAGGCCAGAGGACCAGGCTCAGAAGACGGAGTGGCCACCGGGAACTCCGCTGAGAATGAGCTCCAAGCCTCTCCAATACTCAAAGTCCAGGCAAGAGCCGCCCCCAGGCCCCCACAGAGCCAGTCTGCCCAGAGCTGCTGGAGAGAGAAAGCAAAGCAAAACCCAATTCCACACCCAGCCACTGCCGTCCCACAAAGAGCCCTTAGTGGGAGAAGGGGAAAGGAATGGGATGGGATTTCTAAGGAGAAGGTGCCCTCAAGGCCACACACTCTGTCTCTCTCCAGCAAACACCTTCCCCGGCCCCCAGAGGTGTGAGCAACAGGGCTCCAAGCCGAAGCCACCTGGGAATGTTCACAGAGCAACACAGAAACAGGTTCGAATTCGTCCTGCAAAACAGCACAACTGCTGAAAAGGCACAGGTTAGGGTTGTCTTTGGAAGAAGATTAATCTGTAAAGAATTTCCAGAGAAAGGAAGATTTTAATCAACTATAAATACAGAGGGACAACTCTCTGGGGAGGAGGGGCAGTGTGGCCAGGTGGGGGGATCAGCCAGGTAGGGAGGATCGGCCAGGTGGGGAGGATCAGGCAGGTGGTGGGGGGGCCTCAGCCAAGGGAAGGGGGGGATCGGCCAGGTGCAGGGGATGGGCCAGGTACAGGGGATGGGCCAGGTGTGGGGAGATGGGCCAGGTGTGGGGGATCAGCCAGGTGTGGGAAGGTGGGCCAGTGTGGAGGATAGACCAGGTGTGGGGGACGGGCCAGGTGTGGGGGGATCGGCCAGGTACGGGGGGGATGGGCCAGGTGTGGGGGGATGGGCCAGGTGTGGGAGATGGGCCAGGTGTGGGGAGGTGGGCCAGGTGTGGGGGGGATGGGCCAGGTGTGGGGGGGATGGGCCAGGTGTGGGGGGATGGGCCAGGTATGGGAGATGGGCCAGGTGTGGGGGGGATGGGCCAGGTGTGGGGGGGATGGGCCAGGTGTGGGGAGGTGGGCCAGGTGTGGGGGGAATGGGCCAGTGTGGGGGGGATGGGCCAGGTGTGGGGAGGTGGGCCAGGTGTGGGGGGGATGGGCCAGGTGTGGGGGATGGGCCAGGTGTGGGGGATGGGCCAGGTGTGGGGGGATGGGCCAGGTGTGGGGGATGGGCCAGGTGTGGGGGGGATGGGCCAGGTGTGGGGGATGGGCCAGGTGTGGGGGGGATGGGCCAGGTGTGGGGGGATGGGCCAGGTGTGGGAGATGGGCCAGGTGTGGGGGGGATGGGCCAGGTGTGGGAGGTGGGCCAGGTGTGGGGGGGATGGGCCAGGTGTGGGGGGGATGGGCCAGGTGTGGGAGGTGGGCCAGGTGTGGGAGGTGGGCCAGGTGTGGGGGGGATGGGCCAGGTGTGGGAGGTGGGCCAGGTGTGGGAGGTGGGCCAGGTGTGGGGAGATGGGCCAGGTGTGGGGGGATGGGCCAGGTGTGGGAGATGGGCCAGGTGTGGGGGGGATGGGCCAGGTGTGGGGGATGGGCTAGGTGTGGGGGGGATGGGCCAGGTGTGGGGGGATGGGCCAGGTGTGGGAGATGGGCCAGGTGTGGGGGGGATGGGCCAGGTGTGGGGGGATGGGCCAGGTGTGGGAGGTGGGCCAGGTGTGGGAGGTGGGCCAGGTGTGGGGGGGATGGGCCAGGTGTGGGAGGTGGGCCAGGTGTGGGAGGTGGGCCAGGTGTGGGGAGATGGGCCAGGTGTGGGGGGATCGGCCAGGTGTGGGGGGATCAGCCAGGTGTGGGGAGGTGGGCCAGGTGTAGGGGATTGGCCAGGTGGGGGGGATGGGCCAGGACACTACAAAGCCAAGAGTGCACATGTCACCCCAGGTTGGTGCCTCTCTGTAGAAGCAGGCAGGTGACAACACAGTCTTCTGCAATCGAGTTTGGGGCACCTGAGGGGGCTAGTCCTTTTGAGAAGCTTTGGGTCAGGAAAAGCTGCCACAGGAAACAACCCAAGTGTCCTTCAACAGGTGAATGTGTGAGCAAAACATGGCATATCCATGCAAAGGAACAGTGGAGTCATACAGGCTACAACACAGGGATCCTTGCGGACTTTGTGCTGAGTTCATGAAATGAGCTGGTCACAAAAGGACGAATCCTGTGTGAGTCACTCATTTGAGCTGACAAATACCTAGAGACAGAAAGCTGAATGGGGGCTGCCAGGGTCTAAGGGAAGGGGGAAGGGAGGAGAGAATTTAAGGGGGACAGAGTTTCAGTTTGGGAAGAAGCGAAAGTTCTGGGGGGGGGGGCAGTGGTGATGGTGACACAAGGTGAACGTGCTAAAGCACTGAACTGTGCACATCAATCTTGATAAGATGTTGCACGTTTGTTGTGTGTGTTTTCCCATGACCTTAAAAGCCTGATCCACAGTGGCCTCACCCACCTGTCAGAAGCCAAGGTGGAAAGGGGCTCTCGGTGCTCTCAGCACCCCACCCCTCCACCCCGAGGTCGGGAAGCTTCACCTTCACGTTCTCTTGCGTCTCCATAAGTCTCATCACGCAGAACACGTATTCCATCACAGACACACAAAGAAGGCAGCAGAGGGGGCTGGAGCCAGAAGCCAGACGGGCCTCTAGGTCAGGAGTGGAGACGCCACCTCTCCTCAGCCCTGGGGAGGCCCAGAGCTGGGCAGGGTTGCGGGGAGTGAGGAGGGAGACAGGGAAGGGGAAGGGCTGTCCTTCAGGTCTCCTCCACACCGTTCCATGACGAGCCAGCCACACACACAGGAAAGTCACCACAAACATTTCCCTGCAGAGATGTGGGTTCCCACAGTGGGGTCCTGTGGCTGCGGCGGAACTCCTCACACCAGGAGATGGAGAACACGGCTGGAGCGGCAGCGGGAGGTGCTAATCAGGGAAGGAAAAGAGATAACGAGGGGAAAGAGAGCGGGTGCAAGACAGCTGGGAGGAGTGGAAGGGAGACGTTGGGCCAGGAATGGAAGCTGGGTGGGAAGAGTGGAAGGGAGTTGTGGGATTGGGGGTGAGGAGATTGGAAGGGAGGTGTGGGGTCAGGGGTGGGGGCAGTGGAAGGGAGGCTGGGACCAGGGTGGGGGGAGTGGAAGGGAGGCTGGGGCCAGGGTGGGGGGAGTGGAAGGGAGGCATGGCATCAGAGGTGGGGGGAGTGAAAGGGAGGCTGGGGCCAGGGTCGGGGGAGTGAAAGGGAGGCATGGCATCAGGGGTGGGGGGAGTGAAAGGGAGGCATGGCATCAGGGGTGGGGGGAGTGAAAGGGAGGCATGGCATCAGGGGTGGGGGGAGTGAAAGGGAGGCATGGCATCAGGGGTGGGGGGAGTGAAAGGGAGGCATGGCATCAGGGGTGGGGGGAGTGAAAGGGAGGCATGGCATCAGGGGTGGGGGGAGTGAAAGGGAGGCATGGCATCAGGGGTGGGGGGAGTGAAAGGGAGGCATGGCATCAGGGGTAGGGGGAGTGAAAGGGAGGCATGGCATCAGGGGTGGGGGGAGTGAAAGAGAGGCATGGCATCAGGGGTGGGGGGAGTGGAAGGGAGGCATGGCATCAGAGGTGGGGGGAGTGAAAGGGAGGCTGGGGCCAGGGTTGGGGGAGTGAAAGGGAGGCATGGCATCAGGGGTGGGGGGAGTGAAAGGGAGGCATGGCATCAGGGGTGGGGGGAGTGGAAGGGAGGCGTGGCATCAGGGGTGGGGGGAGTGAAAGGGAGGCTGGGGCCAGGGTCGGGGGAGTGAAAGGGAGGCATGGCATCAGGGGTGGGGGGAGTGGAAGGGAGGCATGGCATCAGGGTGGGGGGAGTGAAAGGGAGGCATGGCATCAGGGGTGGGGGAATGGAAGGGAGGCATGGCATCAGGGGTGGGGGGAGTGGAAGGGAGGCTGGGATCAGGGGTGAGGGGAGTGGAAGGGAGGCTGGGGCCAGGAATGGAAGCTACACCCTCTGAACTGCTCCTCCCCATCCTAAATAGGTTGCCTGCCTGCGTCCTGACAGCAACCTCGGCCTTTTTCCCCTCAACTGGACACATGCAAACCGATGTCTGGTTTCATTTTATCCTTATCAACCGTTAGCTGTCTGTCATCAGAAGATTAAATGGCCAGAATGTGACCTTCCTGCAAATTAAACCGCGAGAGAAATGTCCACTCTGCCTGAAACAAATGGAGTCTCAGAAGCTGTGGCATTAAACAAGAATCAGACAGCTACTGAGACCTCTTTCACAGGCGGCTATGATGGCACTTTAACAAATACTACAAAATTATCTGTCACTTACGCAGTGCACAATTTCTTTTTTATTTATACTTGTTTAATAACATGAATTCTTACATGCATGAGAACCACCACACTTTGAAGTCACTTCATTTCATGATTATTCATGCCACTTCGTGAACTCCATGTTTTTATTTTTTTTAGAGACGGAATCTTGCTCTGTCACCCCGGCTAAAGTGCAATGGCATGATCTTGGCTCACTGCAACCTCCACCTCCCAGGTTCAAGCAATTCTCCTGTCTCAGCCTCCTGCGTAGCTGGGATTACAGGCGCCCACCACCATGCCCAGCAAATTTTTGTATTTTTAGTAGAGACGGGGTTTCACCATGTTGGTCAGGCCGGTCTCGAACTCCTGACCTTGTGATCCGCCTGCCTCAGCCTCCCAAAGTGCTGGGATTCCAGGCGTGAGCCACCGTGCCCAGCCCTCCATGTTTTAGAATACTCTGAGAATGCTAAAACGGATGGATGTGTAGCTGCTGTCATAAGTCATACTGAAATACAGTTGAGTGTGCTCTAAATTTCCAAGCGTCTGCTCACATTAACCAGATACGTCTCTTTCAAACATTCAAACAAACACTCTAGGTCTCCTCAGACACTGAGTTCCAGCGTGGCTGCTATAAAAAGAAAGCTCTCACCTCTGAGGTGTTACCCACTTTCATACGCTTTGTGCTCAGCAAACACTAGAGACACAACCTCCTCCAGCCTGCGCTGAACCCCGAGTCCCAAAAGATGGGATGACAAACACCCTCTTTATTTTTTCCAGTGGACATAAGAAAAAGCAGAGGTGGCACCCTGGCTGGAACCGGCCCTCGCCTCACCGATTTTGGTCCAGCCATAGAGCCACACCTTGGAAACAGGTTTCCAGTCTCTGTGGGGCACTGATGCCGGTCCAGTGAGAGGGGCTCTGCGCAGAGAGTCGAGGGGCTGTGAACGCTAGCTGACCAGCCAGGACCGTCACCCAGAGTAGAGAGAAGAGCCTGTCCTTCGGGCCTGTCTCAGAGGCCTAGACAAGGACAGGAAGGGGTTGCTGTCCCTCACCTCACGATCCCCCACCCCCAGACCCTCACTATCAGCCACACTGTGGGGCCCAGTGAGCTCGGATAAAGGTTGGTGTGGCACAATTAAGACATCCAGGTAGGGCTTTGAGGGCCATTTAAATGACACCACCTAGCTCCAAGGCGGCTGCAGAAAACCAGCCCTGACTCCCTTAGCCCCAGCAAATTCTAACCATGGAGGGAGCGTTTTGTATGCGGGGGGTGGGTGCATAATTAAGCTGCTCTTCCCCCGTGGGCACGACCACATTGTTTACTCCTGGGCAACTACCGGCCACCTTTCACCAGGAAGCAAAATGCATCTGCGCTATTTTCAAGCAGCATAGCGTGTGTCACTCAGGGTGGGGAGGGAGAACGGGGAAAACACGTGGGAGCCAACATGCGAAGGAGGCACCTAGCAGCTTCTGCTTTGTTTTGTAAACTCATCGATAAAAGGTCTTGCCCCTGACACTGCAGCCAGCTGTCCTCACTCTGGGTTCAGCATGTTGCTACCCAAACAGGGCTGGGAGAAGGAGTCTCAGATTCCTAGGAATCTTAATTAACTAAGGCCTCTCCCCTCCACCCCCTCCTTATCTATGTGCTCCAGAAAGTGAGTCATCCAGGCTCCTGGGCTGTATTCAGAAGGCAGAGAGGCTGGGAGAGGACGCGGAGCCTTGCTTCCCTACATTCACAGCAATCCAAGGGCTGCCTCTTACTCCACACATCCAGGCTGTTTCCCAGTCCCGGGAACACTAAAAATTCAAGCCTGGAATTCTGAACAGCCAGGATTTCCAGCGGTTTCAAAAATGGAAGCAAAACAGAGTCTTGCCCGGTCCAAAGCCCTGACCCCTGGCTCAGCACGCAGTGCCCCTCCCTGTCCAGAGCCCTGACCCCTGACTCCTGACCCCTGGTGGATGCCGTGCCTATTTACGGTGACGTCCCTGGGCTGCTTCCTTTTTTTTTTTTTTTTCTCATCAGGTGGATTTAAAATTGGATCTCAGGTTCCTCCCCTTTGAGTTTTAACTTTTATTTTATTTACGTATGTATCAGAGACAGGGTCTCGCCATGCTGCCCAGGCTGGCTTCGAACTCCTGGGCTCAAGCGATCTGATCCTCCCACCTTGGCCTCTCAAGCAGCTGGGACCACAGGTGTGTGTCACCACACCTGGCCGAGCTTTTATTTTTAACAAGTAATTTGGGACAATTTTCCTGCTGGATACTTCAAGTCACTTTTTTAAGCGACAAAATTTTAGAGCGAATACTACCTTCTAAATTTCAGCATTTTTTTTTTAAATGGCTCTGGCTCAGGAAGCATGACGAAAAGTCGGAAGAGCCGCACGCGGCCCAGCTGCCTCGTGGTAAAGTGTCAGCACACAAGACGGGTCCCCTGGGATCCTGCCTCCTTCCCCCAAATACAAACATGCCAGCCCTCCAACCCTATCTGATTTCAGCAGCCTCTGGTGACCTCTGACCCCGGCACTTTGAGAACCAAGTCCCTGCTTCAAACAGTGGTGGGTGGATGGCTCCGGGTGGTTGGCAGGGGCCCTGCCCTCTGGTCTGAAGCCTCCCGCACCGTGACTACTGCCCCATCACATGACACGGGGCTGGGAGAGCCCCAGGGAGCCGAACCTTCTCTCCCTGCAGGGATGACAGTGACAGGAGGTGAAGACCAACCAGAGCTGTGACTTGTCTGTCCTGTTATGATTTTTAAAATGATTTTCATTATTATCAGCATTTGCCAAAGACTGGAACTGGTCTTCGCCTCACTGTCCACGCTCACCCCCTGTGAACGTCCTCCCCATGAGACAGCTCTGCCGGGAGTGTTACAACCCCTCCGTGGAACCAGAGAGCAGCCCAGGCCCAGGAAAACCTACCAGCTCAGCCCTGCAGGGCCTGCTTGGCCACCACAGAGGCCTTCACCGCCTCCTGGAGCCCTGTCTTCTCCCGCGGGCTCCTTCCTTACTGTTAACGTTCTAGTCGAGATGGCTCCGAGGGCCCTCATGGGTAGAACTCTTCCAGGGCAGTGGTATAGGAGAAGGGAAAACCTGGGGCGCTTGTTTTCTGGGGAGTCGCCCTGCCCTGCTACAGCCCCATTTACCACATCCTGTCGGGAAAAGCTGATTTTGCAAGTCACACACAGTGTGGGCCACTTGCTTAGGGGCGAACTGGGTTTTGAGTTTACATTTGGAGGCATGAGCTGGCTTTGTGAACACAACGCATTCTTTGTGAGAAAGAGGCTTTCCAAAGGGCCCCCAAGGCAGCAGACACAACTTAAACACCACGGCCGCACACACGTCTGCAAAGAGAGAGGACTACATGGACGACACTCGTGATTCTCGACCGCAGCCGGCCTCCCCGTGACGCTGAGGGAGTGTGGATGCTGAGAGTGGCCGCCTGACACCCGGGTGTCACGCACTTCCAGGCCCTCACCATGGCTGATGCCCAGCTCCAGGGCAGAGTGCAGGCGGAGGACCTGTGCTGTTGAGACCCTTGTTCTCAGCTGCAGGACGTGGGCAACATCAGCTCCGACACGGGCTGGTCAGCAGCAGGGAGCGGCGCAGCCCACCTGGGTTATGCCCTCATGGGGCAACTCCTATTTGCAGACAGTTGACAACAAAAGTCAGACTCTGTAAAATATCTGAAGAGATTTATTCTGAGCCAAATATGAGTGACACAACCCTCAGGAGGTCCTGAGAGCATGTGTCCAAGGTGGTCGGGGCGCAGCTTGGTTTTATACATTTTAGGAAGGCATGAGACTTCAATCAAATACATTTAAGAAATACATTGGTTTGGTTCAGAAAGGTGGGACAACTCAAAGCGAGGGCCTTCCAGGCTATAGGTAAATTTAAACATCTGGTTGACAACTGGTTGAATTTATCTGAAGATCTGGGATGATAGAAAGGAAATGTTCAGCTGAAGATAAAGGATTGTGGAGACCAAGTTTTATTGTGCAGAGGAAGCTCTTAGATAGCAGACTTCAGAGAGGGCAGGTTGTAAATTGTTTTTTATCAGACTTAAAAGGGTGCCTGGATCTTAGTTGATTATTTCCTGGACCTGGAAAGGAAAGAAGGAAAACAAAGGGGGAAGAGGATTCTCTATGGAATGTGGATTTTTCCCACAAGTGACTTTGCAGGGCAATTTCAAGGTATGACAAGGAAATATATTTTGGGGTAAACCATTTTGATTTTCTTCCTTGTTATGCCAGAGTCAGACTGGAAAGTAAGTCATAATATACAGGGTTAAATAAAACCCATTTGATGAGAATTTATGATTTGTAGGGCATGACTCCCCAGGCCCCTTAGAAAGGAATTTGGGTAAGTTAAAAAAAATCAGAGCTTAGTCCTGAAGACGCAGCCAGGAGGGGCACAGAGGCCTGGCCAAGAGTCCCACATGGGCCCCTGAGACGGGCTGGCTGGGGACACCCAATTCCCCCTCCCAGACCTGCTTCTCGGCACTCCCCTTCCCGCCTGGATCCCTATGGACACATCACACCCATCCCTCCTGGAGTCTACCCTGGAACGTGTGCCTGCCCCAGAGGGTCTTCAAGTCAAGACAGGAACCAAATCACTCTCTCTTCCTTGGCCAGGCCCGTTAAAAAAATAAAATCAGATGCACATGATCCTAGATTCTCTGCACAAACTCCCCCTCCCCCTCCATGAGTTCAAAACACAGGCGGGAGAGCCATTCGCTGGAAGACGACCAAAGCTACAGGTTTGTCGGGCAGGGGTGGGACCGACTCACAGGGCCACACGCAGCCCACGTGCGGCCCACAGTGAGAGGCCACATCTGAGTGACAGCCAGGGAAGCCACTGTGAGAGAAACTGTCCATCAGACTCAGTCACTCTGAGGTTTGCAAGGGTGACATGTTGATAGAAATCAATGTCAACCCATTTTTTAATCAACTAAAATTGTGAGTGAGGTGCTAATGAAAAGCCATTAATACTCCTTTTAAGTTTTACTTTTCTGTCAACTGCAAAGATTGCTTGCCAAATAGGGTTTCTAGTCAATTTCATGCTATACTTGTGGTTTTTAAATGAGTCTAATGATCTAAAATATATAATTACTCCATTTTACAATTAAGTTTCTTACTAATAATAAGGAGACTTAGGTTGGTACAAAGGTAATTACGGTTTCGGACCGTGAATTTTAAATCATTATAACTAGGCTCAAACACATCTTTATTAACCAAAATAGGAACCATTACAATAAACATATTTTTGCCAACGAGAAATAAGTTTGTTTATTCCTGTAGCATAAAAATCCAGGCTTTGGGATTCGACAAACTCTTGGAAAGCATTTTCTGCATCCTGCTGGTGGTGGAAGCATTTTCCCTGCAAAAAGTTGTCGAGATGCTTGAAGAAGCGGTAGTTGGTTGGTGAGAAGTCAAGTGAATATGGCGGATGAGGCAAAACTTCGCAGCCCAATTTGTTCCACTTTTGAAGTGTTGGTTGTGTGACGTGTTGGTCGGGCGCTGTTGTGGAGAAGAATTGGGCCCTTCCTGTTGACCAGTGCCGGCTGCAGGCATTGTAGTTTTCAAAGCATCTCATCGATTTGCTGAGCATACTTCTCAGATGTAATGGCTTTGTGGAGATTCAGAAAGTTGTAGTGGTCAGACCGGCACAGACCACCAGACCGTGACCAGGACCTTTTTTTGGTGCAAGTTTGGCTTTGGGAAGTGCTTTGGAGCTTCTCGGTCCAACTACTGAGCCGGTTGTCACTGGCTGTCGTATAAGATCCACTTTTCGGCGCACGTCACAGTCTGACCGAGAAATGGTTTGTTTTTGTTGTGGAGAATAAGAGAAGACGACACTTCAAAATCACAATTTTTTTGATTCTCGCTCAGCTCATGAGGCACCACTTACCGAGCTTTTTCACCTTTTTAATTTGCGTCAAATGCCGATCGACTGTAGAATGGCGACATTGAGTTCTTCAGCAGCTTCTCATGTAGTTTTAAGAGGATCGGCTTCAGTGATTGCTCTCAGCTGGTTGTTGTCAACTTCCGATGGCCGGCCACTACGCTCCTCACCTTCAAGGCTCTCATCTCCTCTGCAAAACTTCTTTTTTCGAGACAGAGTTTCACTCTTATTGCCCAGGCTGGAGTGCAATGGTGCGATCTTAGCTCACTGTAACCTCTGCCTCCCAGGTTCAAGCGAGTCTCCTGCCTCCGCCTCCTGAGTAGCTGGGATTACAAGCATGCGCCACCACACCAGGCTAATTATGTATTTTTGGTAGAGACAAGGTTTCACCACGTTGGCCAGGCTGGTCTCAAACGCCTGACCTCAGGTGATCCATCTGCCTCGGCCTCCCAAAGTGCTGGGATTACAGGCGTGAGCCACCACGCCCAGCCTGTAAAACTTCTTGACTCACCACTGCACTGTATGCTCGTTTAGTGGTTCCCAGTGGTTCCTGGGCCCAGTGCGGTGTTGACACCCCACTGCTCTGTACGCTCGTTCAGCGGCTCCTGGGCCCAATGCAGTGCTGATGTTGCGAGTTGTCTCCACTGCTTTACAACCCATTCTTAACTAGAATAAGAAAATCGCTCAAATTTGCTTTTTGTCTAACATCTTTTCCACAATCTAAAATAAATATAAACGGCAAGTAATAACTCAGTCGCAAAAAAACACAAAGTGAGAAATGCACATTAAAATGATGTGTGGCATAACCACATTGATTTAAGAGTGTATTCCAATATCAAACAGCAAATTTCAGCAATGCAAAAACCGCAAATACATTTGCACCAACCTAATAGCTTTTGAAACTATGCTGTCCTTTAAAAAGCAACACAGCAATTTAGGAAATCAAAGAGCTATTTCAATATAAGAACAAAAAAAATTCTCATATCATATTTAGAGAAGAAATAACAGGAATTGTTTTTCACAGAACCAGCAATTTTACAGGAAAATACTCTCAAATGTAATTTTCAGATTAATCAATCTATTTCTTCATAATTTCTTAGATAGTAAAAGAAATGTTATAGACCAACTGGAAAGAGAGCACTTATTCAAATCAAGCAATTAGCAGAACCGAGCTCCTGGAAGAAAATGCCACAGAAAACATCCTCATTCCAATTTCTTATAAACACACTTAGGAAAAAGCCATGGAACCGTGTAACACTATTCAACTAACATCATTATGAGCTGTATGATTTAAATGTCCTGCCTGCCGAACATCACGCTTTTATGACTTTCTGTCTCTTACTATCAAGTATTATTTGCTCTAAGATGAAACACCAGATCCTCCTCTCTTGCCGCTCTCAGCACATTGAGCAAAACATAAAGTGCAAATGAGTCCTCACATTCAAGTTCTTACCTTTTTACCTTTTACTACGGCCAATTATTTAAAAGAAAAAATCCTCCTATCTCGGTCCATCCTGCATTTAAATGTAACTAGCACTTGTGTTTCAATGTCTTCTCTTCACCCGTTAAGATCTTTCTCACTGATGGAAAAAAAAGAGTGTTGCCCAAAAAGCAAGCTACACAATAGCAGATGCAGAAACTACTTACAATTGCCCCTAATCAGTTTCAGTTTGGGATGATGAAAAAGATCTGGAAGTACATGGCGGTGATGATCGCACAGCACTGAGTGTATTTAACGCCATGGAACTGTACGCTTCATAATGGACAAGATGGTAAAGTTTATGTATGTTTTGCCACAATAAAAAAATTAGCTATAAATCAATTTATTGTATATTCGTTCAATAAAGCAATACATCTTTATAATGTTAAAAATCATCCAAATTTACCTACTATGTAACATTTTCCTCCTTTGGCCGTATAATATTAAACAAGCTTAAAACACTATTGAAAAGCAACACATATATTCTGTATTCTGAGCAAGAAAACTAAAGGGGCAGTCGACACCTGCTTAGGTCTCAGACTAGGCCTCTGTTCATCCCTCCTGGAGGTGGCTTCCTCTGCCTGGAGCTGTCCTCTGATGACCCCTGCCAGCTTCCGTCCTCCGTGCCCCCTCCCCGACACCCCTCCCTTCTCATCTTGTCTCTGGCGCCTCCTCACAGCGGCTGTGCTACATGCCATGTGCCTTCCATCCTTGCCCAGTCTCCAGGAGAGCCGGGGCGCCTGTACCTCTTGCTCCCCATAGAATCTTCAGCGCATACAGCAGCTGCTCAGTGCACGCGAGATGAACGTCAACTGCTGAGCACCCCCGTGTGCTGAGGACATCACACACCCTTCCCTACAAGAATCCCAGGGTTTCCCTCTGAGCACCCCCGTGTGCTGAGGACATGACACACCCTTCCCTACAAGAATCCCAGGGTTTCCCTCTGAGCACCCCCGTGTGCTGAGGACATGACACACCCTTCCCTACAAGAATCCCAGGGTTTCCCTCTGAGCACCCCCGTGTGCTGAGGACATGACACACCCTTCCCTACAAGAATCCCAGGGCTTCCCTCTGAGCACCCACGTGTGCTGAGGACATGACACACCCTTCCCTACAAGAATCCCAGGGCTTCCCTCTGAGCACCCCCGTGTGCTGAGGACATCACACACCCTTCCCTACAAGAATCCCAGGGTTTCCCTCTCTACGTGTCATTCGCTGCCGAGGGCCTGCACATTTTATTTCCACGTTACATCAGAGAAATGGTGAAAGGAGTTAAATAACATCAGAAATGAGGACAAAAGGAAACTCCAGCCACCATGACAGTCGCTCCAGCTTTCTTTTTATGTGCATTGCTTTCAGATTTATACCAAAGTCGTTTATTACTGAAAACAAAAAAGCACGTGTATACTTGATGGTTACCTAATATTTTAATGGTTTGTCTCCATTTATCTGAGTGAAATCACGTCACCTCACTGCACTTTCTAGAGAGAAAAGGAGATGCTGGTTATTCTACATGTGTATGAGGCATTTTATCGGAAAGTAAAGGAGAACCTGTGGTCCCATTTGCCTGCAAACCTCCCATCCCCCACACCAGGGGTCCTGCTGGGGTCTGAAAGCCATTTCCACATCTTCGTGGGCAGTCTGAGACCTTGGAAAACCACACCAAAATCTAGATGGCATTCTACTGGCAGGACTTCATTGTCCCTAATCCTTTGCTGAAAATAGGTTGGAGGAAATCCTCTTTTCTCTGAAGCAGGAGATTATTTATTTAGGCAGCCGCTTCCTTCCCAGGCAATGGTGAGCAACAAAGCCAGAAAGAATGAAGGAGATGCGTGAGCTGCTCCTGTACCTGAGCAGGTACAGAGAGTGGGGGACACCCCCAGCCCATCTCAGACTCAGGCGAGCTGCTCCTGTACTTGAGCAAGTACAGAGGGAGGGGGACACCCCCCAGCCCATCTCAGACTCTCACGTGCCCCAGATACAAACCTGAGACGCACGCCGCAGTCAGAGCCTCGCCTCCCACAGACATTTCCAGATAAGACAACGCGGGGGCAGAGCAGCCACTGTGGCCTTGGGCTCCCAAGAGCATCAAAACCATTTATGGTTTCTGCTGAGTGCTGGAGCCACTTGGCCTTGCATTTTCAGTCAAAGAGAGTGCAAAGTACCCAGAATTCTTCCAAAAATCACCAGAGGCCACCCTAACTACCGAATGAGAGGAGTCGTGACCTATGATCATCTCTGAGTTGCGCATACGACAACTGGGCAGGTACTTAATGGATGGTAAAGACCTTTGATTATTTAAAAAGACACTAACCCAGAAAGGTGGACGACAGCTGGCTTGGGAACTCACTGCTTGCCTTGGGAACCCACATAGTGGCTGATGTGTGGGTGGTGTGGCACTGGAGCCGTCCCGTGACTCCCCCGCCTTGGACAGCAGGGACCAACGTGTCCTGTTGTTCTAACTTGCATTTCAAGTGCACCTTCCAACTAGCACAGTCCAATTTTGTCAACGGTAAGACGTCATCCTCCACACACGCAGGTGAACAGAGTATGGGCTCCAAAAAGCAATTCCATTTACTGGAAGAACTAGATCATGATCCAGCAGCCTCCGAGTTTACTGAGCAGACAGGCCCAATCCCGTTTTGTGATGTAAACCCTAACATCTGTCTTGTCAATAAGCCAGATGCTGTGTGTTTGGATTGTAATGCAAAAACCAAAACAATACGTTATAGCATTGTTTTAATACCAACCACTTCTCCCCTACCAGCCTTCTCCAGGGGGAAAAAAAAAGCAAAAAGAAGATATAAATACACAGAACCTTAGATCTGAACCAACCACGGGAACTGCGATCTGTTACATCTAAGAAGGGTCAAATTACCTAACTTTGTTCCACAACTTAAAAAATAACCCATTCTCACTAAGTAACTATGTTGTGTCTTTCCAGACTTCGTGGAACATGCTTCTGTCATCTATTTCATAAAGCAACAGACAAGGCGTAATGTGTTTTTCTGACTGTCCTCTTTACCATTTCCCATCCGTCTGAATATTCGCCATCTAAATAGTGCCTCGGTCACCAGGACACTGCTGTGGGCTGAACTGTGATCCCCTCAAAAATCTCATATTGAAGCCCTAACCCCTGATGTGATTGGACCTGAAGATTGGGCCTTTACAAGGTACTTAAGACTAGATGAGGTCATGAGGTCTGTGTCCTAATCAGACAGGATTGGTGTGTGGTTACGAAGAGGAAGAGAGAGAGTTCTCTCTCCCCCTCTGGGAGGACACAGCCATCTGCCCCCCCCCCCCCGGAGGGCCCCTCACCAGACCTCGCCATGTGGACACCCTGATCTGATTTCCAGCCTCAAGAGCTACAAGAAATAAATTTCTGTTGCGTAAACCATGCAGCCTGCAGTATTCTGTTACAGCAGCTGACCTCTCTGAGACACACGCAATACCTGTTCAGCTCCACACTAAGATGCTAGGTGCTTAAATAACAATAAAACCATTTAAGTTTGTAATCTCAGCAACAAGCATCTCAGAGAATCATGTCGTAAACAATGTATCAGTTTTTCATAATGAAAATTATTCATTGCATAGTCACATTCTTAGCATCTGCTTTCTCAATCATCAAGCCTGTGTGTTAACATGATTCTCACTTCATAAACTCACTTTGCTGGTGAGACGCTGCGGAAAATGCCGGAACACAGCAAGGCCCTGAGCCACCGAGGCGGGGGCACTGCGAGACACACACACACTGCCCACTCTTCAAGCAAAGCCCTCAGACCCACGCCTCTGGCCGCCTTGCTCTCATGCACACGTGTTAGACAAGTTTAGTTATCGCTTTTGAAATCGAGTGGACCTGACAGGGGATAGATATCAGCAGGACGAAGAAAGCCCTGAGAGATGAGCCTGTCTCACAGAGATAGAAGCCCGGCCAAGGCCACCCAGAGAGATGCACACACAACACAGCAGACAGAAGGGACAAGGAGCCCACAGAATACAAGAACCCTCCCTGGCACATTGGGCCCTAGGCCTGGCCACCTGAGGGCAGAGGGAGACACCACCACGCACCCCGTGTGCACATCTTCCGAGGCTCTGCTTCCCACTGGAACAGGCGGGGGGCAGGGCGGGGGGCCTCCGTGTGGTTGCTAAGGTGTCTGTACTTACAGGGGTTTTTTTTTTTTTTTTTTTGAGACAGAATCTCACTGTGTTGCCCAGGCTGGAGAGCAAAGGTGCGATCTCGGCTCACTGCAACCTCTGCCTCCTAGGTTCAAGCGATTCTCCTGCCTCAGCCTCCCGAGTAGGTGGGATTACAGGTGCACATCACCACGCCCAGCTAATTTTTATATTTGTAGTAGAGACAGGATTTCTCCATGTTGGCCAGGCTGGTCTCGAACTCCTGACCTCAGGTGATCCACCCGCTTCGGCCTCCCAAAGTGCTGGGATTACAGGCATGAGCCACCGCACCAGGCTGTACTTATGAGTGTTTTTGCACACTCTGTGACAAGAGGAGGAATTGCTACTAGCAACGCCTGTCTCCATCCATCTCCTTAGGCATGTGTGCACTCATGAACCACCAGCTGGATAACCGCAGGCCCCGTCCACAGGACGCCGAGACACAAGCACAGTGCCAGGGGTAACACTTGGAGGAAAAGGGTGACACGGAACCTACTCACACCTTGGTCCATTGCTGGGCTTATAAATGTGCTGACAGACAATTTTTTTTTTTTTTTGAGACGGAGACGGGCTCCGTCGCCCAGACTGGAGTGCAATGGCGCGATCTCCACTCACTGCAAGCTCTGCCTCCCTGGTTCACGCCACTCTCCTGCCTCGGCCTCCCAAGTAGCTGGGACTACAGAGCCTGCCACCACGCCCAGCTAATTTTTTTGTATTTTTAGTAGAGACAGGGTTTCACTGTGTTAGCCAGGATGGTCTCAATCTCCTGACCTCGTGATCCGCCTGCCTCGGCCTCCCAAAGTGCTGGGATTACAGGTGTGAGCCACTGCACCTGGCCCTGACAGATAATTTTTTATAGGAAAAAAATCAGTGTGCTGAATATCCACTGTGGACCAGATCTTCCTCTGGGCACTTCCTTCAACATCTCTGGGATTCTCGGCATTTCAAAGGTCAGGGGAACTTGGTAAGTTTTCCCTCAAAGGGTAGAAGATTATTCCTGTATTCTATAACCTTTTAATCTTTAAGTCAAAACTAAACACAGCTTGACTGCCAAACTCCAGACACTGCCAAGATGCCTGGAAGTTAGTAGCCGTGCCTGAGCCTAACTGATGAGCACGCAGCAACAATATCTAATGCACCTGTAACTACCAGGCAACCTCCCAGTGTTCTCCTCCTGGCTGGGATGGGTCGCTGTTGCAGGGGACACGGAGAAATCATGGTAGAAAGGACCAAGGAGACGGCCACAGGTGGACTCGAATTTCTGTGTATTCCACATATTTGGGTGCCACTCCCATTCTCAGGTGGCCGCCGGCCACTCGTGGCCCCCAACGTCCTCCTGAAAGGGCCGCAGCGACTTGGGGTCGGCTGATCCCTCAGCAGCTGAGCCAAGCCCAGCCTCTTCCCCACAGCACTAACGTGGAAGTCTCACTACTCAGAGATACAGACATAAGTGGGCGGGAGAAGCAGGTCCAAGCCCACGCCCGTGGGGATGGATTCAGGGGTAGTGGGGATGCTAGTGAACAACTGCCCTGGATGTGTGGCACGGGGACAAGTCCTGAAGCAGCTGGAAGCTCCTCAGGGCGAGGAGGGTGACAAGCAGAACGGGGCACATAGAGGGAGTTGCGGGCCCTGGGTTCAGGACCGCAGGGTGGAGTGGCCGTGGAACTTGCCGTCTAAGCTCAGACACTTCTGCGAGTGAAGGGGATGCTATGGATAATTATTAATGATGCGAGGACAACAGGCACGACCTGGGGCTGAACTGGGCCAGGAGGGCGTTTGCTCACCCTTCACAGGGTGCAGACCACACCAGGGAGAACAAGGTCAGAGTCAGGCAGAAAGGCCTGCACCCACCCACCACCCTCAGCACCCAGTGCCAATGAGACCCGGCTGCCCTGTCACAGGATGGCACGGTGCTCCTTCACAGGGCTGCTGTGAGGATCGAGCGAGGCTGTGGATACAACTCTTGGGGAAGGAAGGACCCGGCCTCCCAGACATGCCGGACGGCAGCCCCTTCTCTCTCTGGAGCAGGACCCGCCTGTCCCAGGCTGCCTCCCGGAGGTGCCCACAGCACGGACCACGGGTGCCTCTCATGCCAGCCTCTCCTGCCCTTCCCGTATTGGGGGTGAGCACACTAAGGACAGAGATGCCTTGCCAGGCTGCACGCTCTTTACATTGTTGTTGAACGTGTAATTTCCATCCTTGTTGAATGCATAATTCAACCAATTATGCCTTTGATCAAATCGTTTTTTTCACATGTAACAAACCTTCTCTTTAAAATCTTTTATCTTCCTACCAGGAAAAATGATCTTATTTTCGTTCCCTTTCCAAGCCAAAAAAAAAAAAAAATTACCTTTGTCACATGAGATGTGACAAAAATTGGCAGCACTTTCCTGAGATATTTTTACAGCACTTTACAATGTGTTACATTGAAAAGCGTATGAAAAGTGTAATTTCATTGTATGAAATTACAAGGTTATTTTCCTGTCCATTAATAAAGATTCATTTGATCCTCACCACCCAGGACAGGGGAGACAGCAAAGGGCATGAGTTTCATTTTACAGCTGCTTCTGGAGGCGACATGAATGGCTCAGAGTAGAGCCAGGTGGGACACAGGCTCCCTGGCAGGAGGCTGCACAGGGGCCCAGTGTAGACCATCGTCCAGCCAAAGCACACGCGGATAAGGTGCTGGCAGGCTCAGCCTCCACTAATGACATCATCTGTGAAATGTGCTCCTTCCAACTCAGCAGAAGTAACAGGAACAGAAGTTAAAACCCTTCTTGCCCGCGGCAACCTGTCTTTGTTAAAATGTTTGCACATAAGGCACACACACTGTACTGTGCAGAGTTCACAACGGACCACCAACGCCAAGCGCAGCCAGCTGATGTCCTTCAACTCTGCAGCCACAGCCGGGGGAAATTTTGATACCAAATGATGTGTGACATAATACCACCTCCCAGGAAAAAGTGACTTATTTTACCGTCTCAATTGCAAACTTCTAATATGCCTTCCAAGAAGTGATCTGGTTCTGAAAGCCACAAAAAAATAAAAACCACAGAAACATGGGAAACATTTTGCCAAACAGGGGTAGAGGGTAGTTACTTAAACACGTTCAGAGTAAGAATTTGAAAATATATTCACCTAAGTGGTCTTTATCCTTGAGAATAACTAACTCATCTGAGTTGAGTGACAGAAAAACTGTAAGGAAAGGCACTTGCAAATAAGTGAAAATATGTCACTAACAAATTTCTGAATGTGAACACAAGTCACATTTGAAAGAACGACTTACACAATCTTTATTCATAGAAAAATCAGTTTCTTCCCACTCTACTTTGAAAATGGAGAACAATATTTAAAGGACTGGTTTAAAGACCAGGTACGGTGGCTCACACCTGTAATGCCAGTACTTTGGGAGGCCGAGGCAGATGGATCATTTGAGGTCAGGAGTTTGAGACCAGCCTGGCCAACATAGCAAAACCCTGTCTCTACTAAAAATACAAATTAAAAAACGAGCCAGGTGTGGTGGCAGGCGCCTGTAATCCAAGCTACCTAGGAGGCTGAGGCACGAGAATCGCTTGAACCCAAGAAGTAGAGGTTGCACTGAGCTGAGATAGCGTCACTGCACCCACTCCAGCCTGGGTGACAGAGTGAGACCTTGTCTCAAAAATAAATAAATATAAATAAAGATTGGTTTAAAGAGGCAACTAATGATTAATCTGCCCAAAGGGTTCACACATCAACCCTGGTTACAAAGGTAAAAGATGGCAGAGAAAGCCTAAAATTCCGTCTCTTGACTCCCAGCCTGATGTCCCAGCATCCCTGCATGAGTGAGCCACATCACCCTCTCTCAGTTCCGGCTGCCAGGGCTTCCTTCTCAGGATATGTAATAAGGAGAAAGCTCTCCGGCTCTGCTGCAATTACAGCTGTGGTGAATTACAAACAAACACACCACGGGACAAAAGCACGCGGCAGCTAAGGCACCATTAGGTAACTCGCAAAAACAACCCAGCAGTTTTCTTTAGGCTCTGCAAGTCTCAACCAAACCAGAAAAGCCTGTGTCCTCCTTGGGATGGGGTGGGGTGGTCTCAGGCTTCGACGCAGCAGTGATGCGCCCAGCAACTCAGGCCAGTGGAGAGCACCAACCCTCCCCAAGTGGCCGTCGCTCCAGCAGAAGCGGTCCTCGGGAAACCAGTAGGCCAGGAGTCACAAGACTTCCAAAAAAGTGGGGAAATGTGGGGATGTATGTGCGGTCCTCTGCGTTCAAATCTCAGCAAGAAGTTCAAATTGTATCGAGGCTGCTGAGTGCGCCCGTGCAGCCACATCAGAGGAGCCTGCCTGTCCCAGGACAGGAGTCTTAACTTTAGCAGGGGCAGGGGCTCCCTTGAGAATCTAACAAAATTGGGAAACGCCTGCCTGGAAAGCAAAGGTCCTGCATGCCAGAGGTTGGCATGTTGTTTCCAGGGATCAGAGTCTAGTTCTTAAGAACTCATCATTTTAAAATGAAAGTAGTTTTAGGGCTGGGTGTGGTGGCACATACCTGCAATCCCAATACTTTGGGAGGCGGAGGTGGGTGGATCATCTGAGGTCAGGAGTTCGACACCAGCCTGGCCAACATGGTGAAACCCCATCTCTACTAAAAAAAAAAAAAAAAAAAAAAAAAAAATACAAAAATTAGCCGGGCGTCGTGGCACAAATCCCAGCTACTCAGGAGTCTGAGGCAGGAGAACTGCTTGCACCTGGGAGGCAGAGGTTGCAGTGAGCCAAGATCAAGCCACTGCACTCCAGCCTAAGCAACACAGACTCTGTCTCAGAAATAAAAAATAAAATAAATAGTTTTAAAACTATGAGGAGGCCCTCAGAACTCTGGCTCTGGACACCAGGCTCCGGGGACAGGGCACTGCGGCTGCTCCCCCTGAATTCCCTTCCGAATCGCCAAGGACAACCTCTTCACCACTGTGATTAACACTAATGACCTGGGGCCTCGGTGTTGGCCCAGCAGCTGTTTTCTGCGTGGCTTTTCTGTGCCAGGAACGTTCTAGGCACATGGGTGACACTGGAACATGGAAATGAACACGGCTGGGTGGCGTGTAGCGGGCAGTGGACGCCTCTTCCTGGGACAAGGGTGTTGATGGAGCGGGAAGAAAGGTCACTAGGAGCCCAGCGTGGCCCTGGGGAAGGCAGAGGCCAGCACGGGAGCCCACCGAGGGGCGGCCAGCCCACAGGACGCCGCAGGAAGCAGCCCACGGAAGGCCCCAGGGCTCCCAGAGGCTGCTGCGTGGGCCGCCCCTCAGCCTGGACACGCAAGCACCCACGTGGCCAGGCCCTCACCTCGTCCACCCTGCCACCCTGCACGCAAGCACTGCGCCTCACACATCCTCCACCCGCCTCATCTACCCGCCAGCCTGCGCATGCACCGCGTCCAACCCCACTCTCTTTTTCTCAGCACCGTCGCCTGCGGTACACCCCAACACTCACTGTGGTGGTTTCCTGTGGGCCTCCCCCTATTCCAAGGGGGCCCCAGAGGGATGGGACTTGGGTCTCCGTCCTTCCTGGCTCACTGGCGTGTCTCTGAGCACACAGGCGCACTCGCTAACTGCGGCTGGGATCACATAAGCCCCACGGAGTCGCTGAGGTGGAGGGCAACGGCAGAGAGGGGCCCGGGGGAGGTGGGCCTGGGGGTGACGGAGACCTTGGTAAGGGAACTCCCCGCGGTAGGGACAGAAGAAACAGGAGAAGGAAGGACGGGTCAGCTACACGGGGCAACCTGCTAAAAAAACGGTAGCTGGAAGTCAAAAAATGAGCAGGGTGGCAGTTGGGAAATGTGGGGTCTAAAATGGTGCCAACAGCAGGACGGCAAGCAGCAGGGCAAACAGTGTCACTCAGAGAGGGAGAAAGATGGGGCCGGAGCACACACGGGACTGGACTTTGGCAGAACTGGTCACTCGCCCCAACCGGAGGAGGCAAGGGCAGAGGCAGAAAGGCTGCTGGGCGTGGCAGGGGCGTTCCCGCCAGTGACCACCGCTCTCCCTGGGAGAGCAGGGCAAGGTCACCCACTCTCCACATGAAGAGGAGGGTGGGGAGAAGGTTCCGGAAAGCCCAAGGTGAGACGCAGTCTCCTTAAGAAGCCCAGAAGCATGGATGGTGATGCAGCCGCAGATCCATGTGCGCAACAAATACGCCCCGTGCACTGGGCACCCAGCGTACACGAGCACCGTGACCTGTCCCGTCACTGCACAGACCCACCAGGTGGGCACCATCATAGTCCCCACCTTGCAGATGGGGCACCAAGCGTACAGGGGGCAACCAACTTGCCAAGGCCGCGCAGCTGTCAGCCGAGACGGAACTTGAATGTGGGTCTGTCAGACTCCGATACCTAACCTCGTCACCTCTGGGATGTACCATTTTGTTCTTCTCAGATAATAATATCCAAGTGAAAGAGAAAATCATCCCTTATCTGATCTTCTTGAATTTCTACTCTGTAAAACTTGCTTGCTATTGATTTTCACTGCAAATAAATAGCATTTTTACCAGCATTTAACTTGGTTAAAAAAACATTTATAAGTCTGGGACTTGAGAATCTTTTATTAACCCTATTTCTATTGAACACAAGCACCAGAGAACAATTTGTATTTTGGGTTTCAGGGCTTAATACATCTGTAAATAGAGGATTTCATGTGCAGTTAAGCAACTATGTATTTTTGTTCATGGATTCAACACAATTTTAACTAATTGTAAACTGAAGACAGTGTTCCCATTCCTAGAAATTTAACTGACTATAGCCAAACCTAATAATACAAACTTTTGTCCCTCTGGGTTATTAAATTCACTCCCTGGCAAGAAATAAAAGCACCTCAAGATGCTTGTTCCTAATAAGCAGATATTCAACAGGGCTCCAAAAAGCAATGATTCAACCTTTGTGTAGACACAAAGGTGAAATTATGCATCTGGGCAGACTACTTTAGAATGTCCAGGTGGAAGACACGAGGCCCTGAAGACACGAAGGGTGCTTGGTGAATTCGTGTGATGAGCTGCCTGGTTAAACATTTGTTAATTATGAACACTTTACGAGTCTGTACTGCAGGCTTGCCACCACACTGCTGGAGACAGATTATTAGTCTTGGATTCTATGCCTCAGGATTCACTTATTTCAAATACCTGAAGACCTTGGCAGCTAAAGCAGCTTAACTTAGTGCTCCTGTGGTGTAGACTCCAGCAGCTGAACAACTGCAAGGCCCCACTGGATCGTCTAATCCTGGATTAGGAAAAGAAACTCCAAAATTATGTGGCATTTCTGAAGTTTTAAAACAGGGGCTGGCATAACTGAGTTAAATAAATAAATCTGTCTTTCAGAAGGGGCAACCTCACAGTTGAACACTGATGTTCACATTATACACTATTCGGTAATAAATAAAAGAAGCAGATATGTATGCACGCATATAAATAGCTGGACTTTCTAGAAGGTTTAACACACTCTAATATAGCACTGCTTGAAGTTTTCGGGAAGCAAAAATGTTTATTTTTCTCTTAGAAAAAACTTATAACAGTTTGTGTTGAAAGTAATTATCTACTGTCAGCAAGGAAAGCCTTTAGATCTTTCAATGTTTTCTATCTTAGAAGGTTAGAAATATGTTAAGAAGCAAGAATGGTAAGGTAGAAACAAGCAGAAGCTTTGACAGGCAAAAGAACAAAACTAACAAGGAATATCTGGGCTGAATCATTGAAAAAAGATTATAGGACTATAACAAGACTGAGTTATTGACCCACAGAACTCTGAAGAAAAATCAAATGCCCTACATAGAGGCATGGAAGGGAAGAGGGAGGGAAGCGTCCTGCCCGGGCCGGGATGCTCAGCCTTACAGAGATGGAGGGCTGTTTTACCACAGCGTTGTAAAGCTTTCTGAATCCTACCTGAGCTCCACACCATGCTCAGTGTCAGGGTGCCCGGTTTACCTCTCCTGCAACTCACGATGCCAGCAGGCCGGGACCCACGGGTAGCTGAGCAGCAGAACTGGCAGCCCATAGGTTTGCTCTCTCCCCAGCCAACCCTACCCAGGGACTCAGCTATGTTAACAGCCAGGCATGACAAACGGACTGAGAGCTTCCCCATTCTTGGCTCTCCACCCAGATTACCTCATTCAACCCTCACAATAGCTATGAAATGAGTACTGCTCTTACCCTCAAAGGAGAAAACTGAGGCATAAGGAATTAAGCCACTTGCCCAAGGCCACATGGCTAAGAAGGGCACGGAGGCTCCCACTCAGCATTCAGGCCACTGCCCAGAGAGTATCTAAGAAAAGTATCTAAGCTACCTGCTGAGGCTGCCCTGGTTTCTCTCGTAACTTAAACTACCTGAATCGGTGTTGCCCACCTTACAACTCTGAAGAGGAAATGGAACTAGCTCTCCATCCACGCTGTTAAAAATACTCTTATTTATTTTGAGACGAGTTTCGCTCTTGTTGCCCAGGCTGGAGTGCAATGGTGCGATCTCAGCTCACTGCAACCTCCGCCTTCTGTGCTCAAGCAATTCTCCTGCCTCAGCCTTCTGAGTAGCTGGGATTACAGGCACCCGCCACCACGCCCGGCTAATTTTTTGTATTTTTAGTAGAGATGGGGTTTCACCATGTTAGCCAGCTTGGTCTTGAACTCCTGATGTCAGGCGATCCACCCACCTCGGCCTCCCAAAGTGCTGGGATTACAGGCGTGAGCCACCGCGCCCGGCCTAAAAGTGCTTTTAAAGTGTTACATCATGGAGATCAAACTACCCCATGGCACATGCGCTACCCCATGGCTCATATGCTACCCCACAGCACATACACTACTCCACAATACACACGCCACTCCACGGCACACACGCTACACCAAGGCCCCCACAGCACATACACCACTCCACAATACACACGCCACTCCACGGCACACACGCTACCCCACGGCCCCCACAGCACATACACCACTCCACAATACACACGCCAGTCCACGGCACACACGCTACCCAACCACTCCCACAGCACATACACTACCCCACAATACACACGCCAGTCCACGGCACACACGCTACCCCACGGCCCCCACAGCACATACACCACTCCACAATACACACGCCACTCCACGGCACACACGCTACCCCACGGCCCCCACAGCACATACACCACTCCACAATACACACGCCAGTCAGTCCACGGCACACACGCTACCCCACGGCCCCCACAGCACATACACCACTCCACAATACACACGCCAGTCCACGGCACACACGCTACCCCACGGCCCCCACAGCACATACACCACTCCACAATACACACGCCAGTCCACGGCACACACGCTACCCCACGGCCCCCACAGCACATACACCACTCCACAATACACACGCCAGTCCACGGCACACACGCTACCCCACGGCCCCCACAGCACATACACCACTCCACAATACACACGCCAGTCCACGGCACACACGCTACCCCACGGCCCCCACAGCACATACACCACTCCACAATACACACGCCAGTCCACGGCACACACGCTACCCCACGGCCCCCACAGCACATACACCACTCCACAATACACACGCCAGTCAGTCCACGGCACACACGCTACCCCACGGCCCCCACAGCACATACACCACTCCACAATACACACGCCAGTCCACGGCACACACGCTACCCCACGGCCCCCACAGCACATACACTACTCCACAATACACACGCCAGTCCACGGCACACACGCTACCCCACGGCCCCCACAGCACATACACTACTCCACAATACACACGCCAGGCAGTCCACGGCACACACGCTACCCCACGGCCCCCACAGCACATACACTACTCCACAATACATGCGCCAGGCAGTCCATGGCACACACGCTACCCCACAGCCCCCACAGCACATACACTACTCCACAATACATACGCCAGTTAGTCCACGGCACACACGCTACCCCACGGCCCCCACAGCACATACACTACCCCACAGCACACACGCTCTCCACCCCGTCCCCTCCCCCCGTACCCACAGCACATACATCACCCCACAGAGCATACACCACCTCACGCCCCCCACAGCACATACATCACCCTACGGAGCATACACTACCCCACGGCACACACGCTTTCCCCCACGCCCGCCAGAGCACATACATCACTCCAGGGAGCATACACTATCCCAGGGCACACATGCTCTCCCCCCGACCCTCCCTGCACCCACAGCACATACACCACCCCACGGCACACACATTCTCCACCCCATCCCCTCCCCCTGCACCCACAGCACATACATCACCCCATAGAGCATACACCACCCCATGGCACACACGCTCTCCCCTATAACCCCCACAGCACATACATCACCCTAGGGAGCATACACTACCCCACAGCACATACACTACCCCACGACACACACGCTTTTCCCCGCGTCCCCCAGAGCACATACATCATCCCAGGGAGCATACACTACCCCACAGCACATACACTACCCCACGACACACACGCTTTTCCCCGCGCCCCCCAGAGCATATACATCATCCCAGGGAGCATACACTACCCCACAGCACATACACTACCCCACGACACACACGCTTTTCCCCGCGCCCCCCAGAGCGCATACATCATCCCAGGGAGCATACACTACCCCACAGCACATACACTACCCCACGACACACACGCTTTTCCCCGCGCCCCCCAGAGCACATACATCATCCCAGGGAGCATACACTACCCCATAAGCACAAGCACTCCTCATGGTATACAAATACGGCACCATTTACAAATACAAAATATCTCTGCATGGCTCCTGTCCATCCAAACACCCAAACCACCAGTAACACACAGTGTGGAGTACCCTGGCTACCCTGGCCTAACCTTCATCTGTTCGCTCACTCATTTGCCTCTGCTATCTCTCGAGTTAATCCACAATAAAATGCCTACAGCAATGTTTTCCAAGCACTTCTTTATCTTTTAGCCACCCTCACACATCAGAAGGAGCTGGAAAGCTTTCTTTGTCCCAGGAATTCTGACTATGTGGAAACCAAGAAGGAACAGGGCCTATTTATCTATCCTTTTAACAAAGTCAGTCACATAAGGAAACCATGAGGAAATACGAGTATTCAATCCCAGACTCTTTCTTCTGTAGCAAAAGGAAATATAATTTAGTCCTACATAGTGGACGATAACGAAATTACAAGAAAACAGATCATGACTGTTTCTGGAAAAAGTCAAATTAGTTTAATACCACAGACATGAACTTAAAATGATAGAGATGAATGGCTCTGTGTGTAAATATGGGTGAGGTAGCCAGATGAATACACTGCAAAAAACACATGTGGAATGAGAAAAACAGAAATAATACTATCCCACAACTCGTATTCCCGAGACGTTATCCAATAATGTATACGCTGGAAAAGTTCACTAAAGAACATTTACCCCTTAAATTAAAAGAAAACGTGATGCCATAAGCGTAATAATACAGCAAAGGGGAATTAAAAATGCTAGCTACGCAAACATATAGATCTATATAACAGAAAACAGCTGAAGGCCTGGAGAAAGGGAGTCAAGCATCAAAATTGGACGTCTGTCTGTCCCCCTCCCAAGATGAAGGGGTCAGGAACTGGCTGGGAAGGGGGGATTCTCCAAAGGGTTAGCCGGGCTGGCCCATCCATCTCTCATTTCTATGGAAAGAGACTGCACATTAGCCCCACAACGTGACCCTCTTTTTTAACACTGAGTGTTAGAAGGGAACGGAATAAACTGGGAATACTGCAGGCAAAGTGAATGTTATTAGTCCCTTCCCTCTTCCATTTCGCTCGAAGGAAACAAAGCAGGAAAATAAGTTGTCTAGGGACCCACACTTCTGAGCGACACAACTGAGAACAGAAGCTTCCGCCCAATAAAGCATTTCTCTTACACTGCAGGTTACCTACAGTCACTGTGATTGGGTCTTCTATAGCGTTACCACAGTGAAACACAGGTTTACCACTCACATTAGGATTTGAACTGGGGGCTCGAGCACCATTGAGGGAGTAACACAAGGCTCCTGGAGCCAAGCCTTTCAAGATCTAGCATCGGAATCATCAGAATCACCAGGGGTGAGTTCTCTCCACTTAAGTAAATCAGGCTGACCTTCCTAAGGCTTCCCCGAGATCAGGAAACAATGTAAGGTGCACTCAAGTCTCCTTGACTCTCCGAGGTTTTTGGTTAATAAATAAATCCGGGGGAAAGCATTGATCTGGCATCCCCCACTGAAAAGAAACTTACCTATCTTTGGCCAAGGTCTCCTATTTAAAGAAAGCTCATAAGTATGAAAGGCTGCCTGAGGTAATTCCTATGCCAGGAAAGAACAAAGTTCCCATAATACTGCCCTCTCTAGTATCAAACCCGGTGCATGCGACTTCTCGAACCTGTGACTGACCACTGACCGCCAGCCTCTATGGAACAATGAAGCCTCTTGTGCAAGACAGTGGCAGGAAACGCTGTGCTTGGGACAGTTTTCTTCCTCTCCTACACACACCTTTTTTTTTTTTTTTTTTTTTTTTGAGACGGAGTCTCGCTCTGTCACCCAGGTTGGAGTGCAGTGGCTCGATCTCGGCTCACTGCAACCACCGCCTCCCGGGTTCAAGCGATTCTCCTGCCTCAGCCTCCTGAGTAGCTGGGATCACAGGCGCCCACCACCACGCCCGGCTAATTTTCGTATTTTTTAGCAGAGACGGGGTTTCACCATGTCGGTCAGGCTGGTCTCAAAATTCTGACCTCGTGATCCGCCCGCCTCGGCCTCCCAAAGTGCTGGGATTACAGGCGTGAGCCACCGCGCCGGGCCACACACCCCTTTTTACACCTAACGCCAGGGATTCCGGTTTCCCCTCCTCTGGTGTAAAACAAAATCAACTTTTCCCCTTCCGCGTCTTCCCTCCTGAGCTCTTCACTTGCTTATCACTGAAGGGGCAGATTCCAGAGGATCCCAAGAAGACCCCGGACTTCTGATCTAATTGGTTACTTTAAGGTAAAAAATAAAAAGATTCCAAACTCCGCTTCTGAATCCCCCAGGGGTGTTAAAGAACAAACACAATTGCTAGCTTTTTCTGCAGAAGTGTAACGTTTCCTCCCAATCCCTTAATCTTACACACACGGCTGCGCGGAAGCCGCATCTGAAGGTTCCTCCCCGGACCCGGGCCCCGGTGGGGTCGAAGTTGGCTCTCTCCCGGCGCCCGGTCCGCCGGGACAGCTGGAACCCCAGCCAGCTTCTCCGAGGGACCCCCAGGGCGCTGAGGGCTGGAAGGGGGCGCGAGGCGGCCGCGGCCAGGGAGCAGGTGGCCGCCTGGGGCGGGGGCCCCGCGCTGTGCCCACCTAGACCCCGTCGGAAGCCCCAGGGTGTCAACTCCGAGGCCCCTCCCCAGCACCCCGCTCGTCCCCGGGGGCGGTCAGCGTCCCAGACATTGGAGCCCTCCCGGGACTGGACCGGCCACAGGGTCCGGGCTGCGAGGCCGGCCCGCGTCTGCCTGGTCCCCGGGTCCCCCAGCCCGCGCCGGGAGCACTCACGTATCTGTGCACGAGCGTCCGCACGAGGCTGCAGTCCATGGCTCCTCCGGCCGCTCCCGCTCCGCCGTTCAGCGCCCCCGCGCCCGGCTCGGCGCGCCCATGGGCTCCGGGGTACTAGTGCGGCCGCGCCCCCCGCTCCGGTCACGGCCTCGGCGCGCCGGGCGGTGCAGGGGGCGGCCGCGGCCCCTCCGCGCTCATGCCCGGCCCGGCCGGCGAATGCTGGGTCCGCGGCCCCGCGCGTCGGCCCCTGCTCCACTGGCGGCAAGGCTGCTGCTCGGGGCCGCGCGCGCGCTCTGGCGCCTTCTCTCTCCCCGTCGGTCCGCCCGCTCGGTTGGGCTCGGCTGGAGCACCCCGGCCGCGGCGGAGCCTGCGCTCTGCTCCTCCCGAGTCTCCTCCTCCCCGGCCCGCCGCCCTCTGGAGCCTCCGGGCCCCGCTGGCTCCTGCCCCTGCTCCGGGCGCGCACGTCACCGGCGCAAGTGAGCATGCGCCCCGCGGCCGCAGCCCCCGCCCGCCCCACGCCCACACCCGCGCTCGCACCCGCGCGCCAGCCCTGCCCCCTCGCGCCTCGGCCGTGGCCCCAGACCCTGGGGGCAGAGGGCAGAAAGCAGAGGTCAGAGGCCGCGGGGAGGAACCCCCTGTTGCTTCCGCCTCCCGGGGCGCAGGCGCGGGGCGCGGCGGGGAAGGGACTCAGCACTGGGGGAACCCGGAGTTTCAGCCAGGGTCCCAGGGCTTCCTTCCCGGGTTCCTGACGGAAAACTTTTCTCCTCCGCCCGGAAGCCTCGATGGGGCAGTGAGAACGCGGGGCGAGGTGGCAGTGTGGGAGGGGGCCGCGGGGAGAGAGCGGGAGTCCGGCTGGGTGGGAGATCTCCTAAGGCGAAGCTGGGTCTCGCCCCAGCGTGGCGCCACCCACCCGCAGGCTTTTCCCGCTCTGCAGGTGGAGAGACACAGGGACGCTCCTCAGGTGGCTGCCCCGGGCTGCCAGCCTGTCAGTGGGAGGGGAGAGTGCAGACAAGAGGCCCCTGGTTCCGAAACCCCTCTGTCCCTCTGTCCCCAAAGCTGCGACAGCAGAAGACACTTAGGCAGCCTGAGGGGTTGGTGAACCACAGAGGAGCTCAGCTTCGCCTGGTCTCCAGCTCACGGTGGCATGTCCTTAATGCTGCTGGCTTTGAACTGGACTGAGAACTGTTTACCACACAAACACCACCATTTCAATCCCAGAGAATGCCTGTTTTCCCTAGGGTGACCTGGCGGGGTAACACTTGTTCTCTAATTCCACGGTCAGCCTTGACCTAATTGAGGTACTTGACTTAATTGAGGTACTTGGTTTCCAACTTCCTGTCTTGCTGCCACAGATAATCACTGACGAAACCAAACAGGCAACACCATTTGGTGGCCTGTGGAGAACCCTGCACCGTCTGGGTCCTAGGAATGCAATTGAATATGAATGTTCTCCCGAGTGCTTGTGGAAGAGATGGTGTTGGCCACTTTTTAGACGAAGAGAAATGAGTACTAGTGAACGTTAATCATAGTGACTAAACAGTAAACGGGTCCCATTTGTTGTCGGCTAAAGCACCGATTCTTCATTTTCCATCCCAGCCTGTCCTGCTCCGGCCTGCCCTGTGCTCAGGAAGCTGGTGGTCCCCCTCAGTGGATCTTCACCCACAGGGACACCTGCTGCAGACCAGGTAGGAGAGAGGCAGGGGCCTCCTCCCCTCTCCTTCCTGGCCTGGCCCCACACCCGCCAGTGTTGGTTTCCCTCTGTGGCTACGATTCTTCCTGGGTGCCCTTTCCATTGCATAACTCCTGCAGGCTCTACGAACAGAACTTCTCCCCGCCCCCAAGCCTCTAAGGGTGAGACATGTTGCCGGTCTGCCATTGTTGCTGGTCCCTAAATAGCAGCACCCTTTGAAGAATCCTTGAACCATGACCGCACCGCAACAAACAGTCCTTCATCAAACTGGCTTCCAAATCCCCTCCCAAGAATTTCCTGCAAGAACCCTAACTGCTGGAGCCAGATTTTGACTAAGCTTCTATCTTGTAAACTGTGACTGTGGGATTGGGGTTGAGGCGCAATCAGAGGTTGTATAAGGCACTAGATCAAGGCTGCCTGTCTGTCAGGAGTATGCTTTATTCAGTGGTAAATGTGAATTGTTTTTCATTCTGTCGTGAATAGTCTTGGTTGCCAATGCAGCAGCCATGCCCTCTCTATCTTTGCTGGTTCAGGTATCCACTCTGTGTGGCTAAGGGTAAACTCTGTCTCTTGAGAAAATCTTGATAACTCCGTTTCTCTTTCCAACGATTGGCTTCAAACAAGCTCAAGTCAATGAGTCCCAACAGGAAGCCTGCTGGGGGTTGTCTGGCAAGGGTTTTCTCACTCCTACAGGAACATAAAGAGGAAATGCTCCTTTTTCCCTGGTGGATGTTGCATTCCCTGTCTGGATGCAATGCCTGGTGCTCCGCAGTCCTTTGCACCCACGAGAGAAGGTGGCCGGAAGAGCATCTTCACCCTGGGGTGGCCGCCTGGGAAGATGAGAAGAGCAGAAGTCCTTGGTGGCACAATCAGGCAATTCACCAAAATCCTGCTGCCCTCACCTGGAATTTCCTGCTATGAGAGACATCTCCGTTTAAACCACATGAGCTGGATTTTCTGTTTCTAACACATGTCAGCATCTTCACGGTAAATCTAAGAAAAAAAAATCAGGACTATTAAAAAACAAAGTCCAACTCACCCTGTGCTATGGTCTGAAAGTGTCCTCCCAAATTCACATGTGGAAACCTAATCCCAAATACCTAATCCCTAATCCCAAATATTAAGAGGTGGGGGCCTTGGGAGGTAATTAGGAATGGGATTAGTGCCCTTTAAAACTGAGGTTTTTGGGAGCCTGCTTGCCCTTTCTGCCATATGAAGATGCTTAGAAGAGGCCTTCTATGAGGCAGAGAACTTTTCTCAGATGCCAGATCTGCTGGGACCTTGATCTTGGATTTCTCAGCCTTCAGAATTGTGGGAAGCAAATTTCTGTATGTATGAATAGCCATCTAAAGGATTTTGTTACAGCAGCCTGAGCAGACTAAGACACCCTGTGAGTCAGTTATTTTTGACTGTGTCATGAGTGACCGCGAGTGCAGGAGCTGAAACAGCAGTGAGTGGGTTACCATTTCTCAGGACCCTGCGGAATTGGTGGGATGGTGCTTCTGCTCCACCTGTTGTTGGCTGGGATTGTCCTGCAGCTGCATTCTTCTGGGGGCTCAGCTGGGGCTGGAAGGTTCCTATGGCTCTAGTCACATAGCTGGGATCTCAGCTGGGGTGATAAAACACTGGGGGCAGGCCAGCCTTGCTGTCTCTCTCTCTGGCTTCTCATTATTCAGTGGTCTAGCCTGAGTTTCTTACATGGCAGCTCAGGAGGGTCAATGTGGATACTATACAGCCTGTAAGACCTGGGTTTGGAAGTCCGAGAATATGACTTCTACCATGTTCTACTGGTGAATATAAATTCCAAGGCCAGCCTAGATTCAAGGATAAGGACATAGATTTCACTCCTTGATGGGAGGGTCCCATGTACGGACAGGGATCCTTATGAGGGATTATGAGAACTCCTCCTAATCCTTATGAGGGATTATCATACAGAGAATTTATGGGGGATCATCTTTGGAAATAATCTACCATAGACTGACTAAACGATAACGTAACGTGTTGGTGCTCCTCATAGTGAGTTCAAAAGTGAAACGAATGCCAAAAACTCCAGGGCCTGCAAGTTTCTTCCTTCACATCCAAGCAGAAGGAGAGACTTCACAGTGATGGACCAGCTAAGTCATATGGCCACTCCTGCCCAGTCTGTCACGCGAGTAGCAGAGTCCCTGAGATGATCGGCTTAGGCCCGAGGTCGGTGCACATCACCAAACTGGTAAGTGTCCAAGGGGAATGAAATTGTCTTCGCCTCAAGTAACCAGGACCTACCCCTGACCCACTGCGAGCACAGCTGCTTCACAGTGCTGGAGGGATGGGATGAATGAGGAGGAAGCAACAGCTAGGAGGCCAACCTCAAGACTTGAAATTGTGGGTTTGCAAATGGGTGCTTCAGGTGACACCCTGGCCACACCCTCACCTACACACAGACTCATAAACACCTATCCTGCATTCCTCCCTCCACCTTTCTTTCCAAAGAAATCTTGGATTCTTTGGCCCCTAAGTGAAAAAAACTGGGGGGAAATAAGGGAGTGGGGACAAAAAAATGAGGTCTTCCTGTAAAGACAGTTCAGAAGAATTATTGCACCGAAACCTGAAATGACAAACCTAAAGCCAGAGCCAGCTGCTGTAGACACAGATCCAGGAAGTGTGAATCATTAATGAGTGTCATTTTGGTGCTAGAAAGAGCTATTACCTGAGGGCAGTGACTCAAGCTGGGCCTCCGAGGGCAAACAGCCTTGCTCCTCCAAGTTACTGGCCCATGCTGTGCACACGCGTGTCTTCAGTTGCTATCCCCACAGGTTCAGAATTACCTAGGTGACCACCTCCCCAGGGATTGGTCCTAAAGTTTTTTTTTCCTTTGAGACAGGGTCTTGCTCCGTCTCCCAGGCTGGAGTGCAATGGTGTGATCCAGGCTCATCACAACCTCCGACCCCCAGGTTCAAGCGATTTTACTGCCTCAGCCTCCCCAGTAGCTGGGATTACAGGCACCCACCACCACACCTGGCTAATTTTTGTATTTTTGGTAGAGATGGGGTTTCGCCATGTTGCCCAGGCTGGTCTTGAACTCCTGACCTCAGGTGGTCCACCTGCCTTGGCCTCCCAAAGTGCTAGCCACTGCACCCAGCCCCTAGAGTTCTTCAATGGCAGAAATGTCACTTTCTGCCCCTCCGCAGGCCATTCTCTAACCTCCCTGGTCCCTTGGTCTGGAATCTTCTGCCCCACCCCATGTTTGGCCCCCTCTTAGTCACTCTCAGATGCCGTCTCTCCCTACACCTGCCTGGGTTCTGGCTCGGTTATCATTAATCACTCCCCCGCTTAGCATTCCTAATGGCACCACTTAGTAAAGCTTTTTATTTTTCCACAGCAGTATTTCTCAACCCCCGTTATAGATTAAACTCACTTAGGGAATTTTTTTTTAACCAATAGCACTTCCCCAGGCTGGGCGTGGTGGCTCACGCCTGTACTTCCAGCACTTTGAGAGGCCAAGGTGAGACAATTAGGCAACATAGCAAGACCTCATCTCTACAAAAAAACACAAAAAAATAAAATTAGCTGGGCATGGTGGCCCACACCTGTAGTCCCAGCTACTCAGGAAGCTGAGGTAGGAGGATTGCTTGAGCCCGGGAGGTTGAGGCTGCAATGAGTTCTGATCATGCCACTGCACTGCAGCCTGGGTGACAGAGTGAGACTGTCTCAAATAATAATACTAATAAAATAGCACTTCCCAGGCAGTGTTTCTCCAGACACTTTGACTCGGTTGGTTTAGAGTGGGATCCAAGCTTTTGTAAAACCTCCCAGTGTAGCAGGTTTCTAACTCGTTCATCTCAATGTCTGTCTCCCACCTGAACGTGAACCTATTGGATGATCAGTTATCATCAGTTATCAACCTTTCTCTCCTCAGGCGTAGCGTGGTGCTCGACAGATGCTGAAAGAATTAGTTAAACTGCTATTTTAGCTGATGAGCGTTAACAAAATGAAGAGCATAAGGTGTGAGCACTTGCAGAGTGAAAAGTGCCCCGTGCAAGGCCATCCATCCCGCATGACTCCTGTCACCAGGAAGGAGAGCTGTGGAGAGTGAGGTCCTGCTCAAACGCCCCCTGAGATCATTTGCCATGCTCTGCCAGGCCATTTGTCCTGGAACGTGACGTAGAACATTGTCTTCTGTTACGGGAAAGGGCCACATATGCAACATGGCCCTCAAATGCCGAAGGAGCTGAGAAACCAAAGAATAAGCCAGACCAATGAAATCTGTCAGTAAAGGGTGTTTTATTGGGGGAACTTACAGACAGAAGCATGGTCTTGGATGGCTGGAGGACAGGTAGGTCTCTGGCCATGTCACCCCAGACCCAGGGCTCCTGAGCCGTAGGGAAGAGGTATAAGTGCTCTTTGCAAGACAACTAAAGGCAGCCCTTCAGAATAGGCAAGAGTGGTAGATGCGTCATGGCCCATAATTTGTGGGATCACATCAAGGCCGACATGTTCATACACCAGGGACAGGAAATCACATAGGAATTGGGAGATGCTCAGAGGACTGGCACCGGTCTGAATTCAGCATGGTGGATCAGCACCCGAGAGGAGTCACTACTGACTGGCCCCACATCTCCCTGTGCCCAGGAGGAGTTTGTGGGGCAGGGCCTGTGATTATTTTTGAAAATCTAGTTTAATTTGGTCATTACATTGGTGTCAAACATGGAATAAGTTAAATTTCATTGTACTTCTTAATAAAAAAATATGAATGGCATGAGTGCCAATCTCAAAGCATAACAACATTTAATCTTCCAGACAATGCTGGTGTGAGCTCCGCTGAGAAAACTTTCACCGCATCTGGGGATTCCTGTGAGTTCCACTGTGAAAACTTTCACCGCATCCTGGGATTCCTGGACATGCCTGGGTTTAGTTGTCAGGGGATCTCATATTTGTTACTTTCACACCCATCCTGAGACACCATGAGTTCTTCAATTGTGCACCTTTGAGACTTTTGTCTCCTCTGTCACTTGAAGTCTTTTTCTTCTTAAAGTTTCTTCCTTCAGGTGTTCAGATGCAGGTCAGGAGCGAGACTGGATAAGCTGTGGTCTCCAGGTCTTTTCTCCTCGACAATGAGAGATCATTGGCTCCGTTTCACACCTAACAATAGGTAATCATGCAAAGTGGTTGCTTGTCCCAAAGCGAGCCTAATCAGGATTAATTTTGCTTCTCAATGTCCCATTTGCTTTTTATTTCTCAGTGAGAATACAGGAAAGGAAAGTATGCTAAGAATTCTTTTTCTATTTGTTTTGTACACTCCCTTCTCCTTTGTTTTACTTCTCTAAAGGATCAATGATTTTAATTCCAGTTTTCTTCCAGAAAAAAAAACTAAGTTCTGTAGTGCTTAAAATTACCAATAAAGTAATGAAAGCAATTTGTTGGAATCATCTGTCTGAACAGTAACTTTAATATAGACTATTATAGCTCCTCTCCAACAAAGATGATACGGTATCTGAAATAAGAGGTGGATGATAATTAGAAATTTAGCATTATTCAAAGTAATTCGTAACTTTGCTCAAGCAAGTTGCTTGGATATTACATAACATCACTTTAATGAATGTTCAATTTATGAAAACCAAACTTTTTACTTTTAAAGGTGAAACTAAACTGTTTACTTTCTACAAACTGAAAACTCACCCCTTTGCTTTTTTTTTTTTTTTTTTTTTTGAGAGAGTCTTGCTCTGTTCCAGGATGGGGTGCAATGACGCGATCTCGGCTCACTGCAACCTCTGCCTCCCAGGTTCAAGCAATTTTCCTGCCTCAGCCTCCCGAGTAGCTGGGATTACAGGCGCCTGCCACCACACCTGGCTAATTTTTGTATTTTGAGTAGAGACAGGTTTCACCGTGTTGGCCAGGCTGGTCTTGAATTCCTGACCTCGTGATCCGCGTGCCTCGGCCTCCCAAAGTGCTGGGATTACAGGCGTGAGCCACCGCGCCTGGCCACCCCTTTACTTTTTTAAACAGAAAGATAAAATGGTTTCCCTTAAAATATTTTTCATCTATTGTAACTTATAAGAATACTTAAATATTCTTAGATAACTGGAAATTATCTCAGTCTACTCAAAAAGCCAAAAAAGCATGAAAAAAAAGTAATGGTTTTGAATATATGCTGCTAAGTGAAGCCAGACTCAAGGGGCAAATATTGTAAGAGTCCACTGATATGAGATCCCCAGAGAGATAAAATCCATAGAGACAGAAAGTATAATAGAATGGGGCTTGACAGGGGCTGGGGTAAGGGAGGATTGGACAGTAAGTATTTAATAGGCACAGAGTTTCAATTTGGGATGATGTGAAAGTCCTGAAATGGATGGTGGTGCTTGTACAACAGTGTGAGTGTCTAATACTTCATGCCACTGAACTGTGCACTTAAAATGGTTAAAATGGCAAATTGTATGTTATGTATATTTTACCAAGTTAAAAAAAAAAAAAAATGCTGTTTCCAGAACCAGAGATAACTTTTTTTTTTTTGAGACGGAGTCTTGCTCTGTCGCCCAGGCTGGGATGCAGTGGTGCAATCTCAGCTCACTGCAAGCTCCGCCTCCCAGGTTCATGCCATTCTCCTGCCTCAGCCTCCCAAGTAGCTGGGACTACAGGCGCCCGCCACCACGCCCGGCTAATTTTTTGTATTTTTAGTAGAGACGGGGTTTCACTGTGTTAGCCAGGATGGTCTCGATCTCCTGACCTCGTGATCCACCCACCTTGGCCTCCCAAAGTGCTAGGATTACAGGTGTGAGCCACTGCGCCCGGCCCAGAGATAACTTTTTATGTTAATGTTCAGTTATTCTGAGTTGCACTTCAGAAGACAGAGCTCATGAAGAAGAAAGCTCTTAAAAAACAAAACCAGTCAGGAGTTCAAGACCAGCCTGATCAACATAGTGAAACCCCATCTATACTAAAAGTACATATATATATATATATATATATATATTTTTTTTTTTTTAGCCGGGTGTGGTGGCGTGTGCCTGTAATCCCAGCTACTCAGGAGGCTGAGGCATGAGAATCACTTTGAACCTGAGAGGCAGAGGTTGCAGTGAGCCAAGATCACCCCACTGCACTCCAGCCTGGACGACAGAGTGAGACTCTGTCTCCAAAAAAAAAAAAAAAAACAGCCAGTCACAGTAGCTCACATCTGAAATCCCAGCACTTTGCAAGGCCGAGGCAGGCAGGAATTGAACCCAGGAATTCGAAAGCAGCCTAGGCAGCATAGGAAGACCCTGGTCTCTACAAAAAATAAAAAATTAGCTGGGTGTGGTGGCTCACACCTGTGGTGCCAGCTACGCAGCAGGCTAAGGTGGGAGGATCACCTGAGCCTGGATGGTTGAGGCTGCAGTGAGCTGTGATCATGCCACTACACTCCAGCCTAGGCCACAGAGCAAGACCCTGTCTCAAAACAACCACAAAAACAAAACATCAACGAGACCAATTTCTGCCTTAGTAACACACATGAAGAAAAACTCTGATGCCGCTGTAGTTATGTTGGCAGCCCACAACCTCACCACGTTGAATGTCATGATACAGGCTGCACCGGTGCATGCTTCAGCTTGGATAACTTTAAGGGGGAGACAGAAGCTGGTGCTGGAGACCTGGCCATGTGCCAGGAATCTCACACCCACCTCTGTGCACTTCTGTAAATGGACGGCAACACGAGTGGTGGGCTCCACTGCTCCGGTTTTTCTGATGAGGAAACCTAAGTCCAAAATCCCACTGCTTGAAGACAGTGAAGGCAGGAATCACCCCTGGGCCAGCTGGATCCCAAGGCCACCACAGGCTTGTGGCTGGATCACCCGTCCCCTAATCACGGCCATTACCCAGCCCAGTCCCTGCGGTCCGCTGGGCTGACCCACCTCAGGACAGCTGGGACCCACAGTGGGTGTTGTTGGTCTCTGGCACACACCTGCTTCTCCCTCACTCCCCCACTTCCCTCCAAGGCCCATCTTGCTAAGATGGAACAAAAGGGAATTGAGAACATCGGCTCTGCAGTCAGGGGAGGGCACATTGCGTCCTGCAGCAATGCCTCAGCCTGCCGAGGCCCCTGCTTGCCTGTCTGTAAACTGGGCACAATCATGCCACCTACTTCTTGGATCCACAGAAAAAGACTTTGCCTGAGGCCGGGCACTAGGGGCCACCTTCCCCAAGCGCACTCCTCTCATCTGTTCTGATGGGTCTCCCTGGCTTTCCCCGCCTTGTCCTGGGAAGGCCCTGGCCCAGGTCCATCTCTTCCTTGAGGTCCAGGGCGGGACACTCTCCTGCCCTGCTGCCCTCCTGTGGATGTGGAAAGCAGGATGCCAGTGCCTCCCGGCCTGGGTCCCAGGGCCGTGCATTTCCCCACCACTCGATGACTCCTGACACCCACGAGCACTGGTCTTGCCTCCAGGGCACCTCTCCTGAGACCCTGGCCCGCCCACCATTTGCTGCAGTGAGCAGGGCAAAGGCAGGAGGGGTGGAGGGCATTGCCCACCCCTGCTGTTCGTCCACACTTGGCAGCATCAGTCTGGGAAAAACAGAGAGAGGTTTAAGCAGGTCCAAGAGACAGGCCTCCCCTTCCACGTGTCTCCGCACTCGCCTTTTATTAAGCACTGCTGCGGCTCACTGTCCAGTGGAAGGTGTTGAGAAGTGCATGGACCGAGGACAAACAGGCTTTGGCTTGGTCCTACCTGAGACGCTGGCACCCTGCGGGAGAGGGGAGCCCGGCACCCACCTCACTGCCTTCAAGCATGAAACAGGAGTGATGGGCCTGGCCCAGGGTGATGAGGAGAGCCAGATGGGCTGAGGCTCTGGAAGGTAAAGGGCTCTGCGGCGCGTTTCCCCAGCTGGAGGGAAGATGGTCTGGTGGGTGTGGTTAGTATCAGGGAGCAGAGAGACCCCAGCTGAATGATAGAATCTGTATAAAGTGGCCGGCAGGCTGGCCAGTGCACAGTTTGCTCAGCAAGGGTTTTTCCTTTCTGCTTGGTCCCCTCCATCGGATGCACAGGACCTGTATTCTCCTGGTTGCTGTAGTCCAGCGGCAGGTTCCTGATAGCTCACACCCCTGCTGAGGTTCCACACAGTTTTCAAATTGCAGCCACAGCCTGGAGCCCTCCCCAGCCCGTACCTTGCAGCTGTAACTGCTTCTGTCTCCCTGAGGCACTCCTGTGACCTTTATAGGTCAGGCAACCTTGTGGCTGGTCCCATGACGCAGCCCAAGCTCGGATCAGCGGCTCATCACAGGGTTCATCACAGGGGCCTCCCTCCAGAACTGCCGGGCCCATCTTCAGGGAAGAGGCCCAGGCACGTGTATCTTTCAGAGGCTGACACCCTGGGTAAGAGTCTCTGCATTGAGCAACCCAGAACCTCGCCTCTGGTGAGTTCATCCTAACAAGGTCCCAGGATGCATGGATATTCAGGACCACCTGGAGTTGGGCCTCAAACCTTGGTTCAGCTCTCAGATCACTCAAGACTGCTGCAGGAGGCTCCCGTCTTCTTTGTAGGTAATATTTCAATGGGTCAGAAACAACCTTCTGATTGGGAATGGAAGAAGAAAGGCATCGAACGGTTGGTTTTCTTCTGTGTAATCCAAAAGGGTACACCAAGAGTTTATTTTCTGTATTACAATGAAACTTTGTAAAAACTTTATTTTAATTTTAGCCAAAGAAATGCTTTTTTTTTTTTTTTTTTTTTTTTTTTTTTTTTTTTTTTTTTTGAGATTGATTCTTGCTCTGTCGCTCAGGCTGGAATGCAGTGGTGTGATCTCGGCTCACTACAACCTCTGCTTCCCGGGTTTAAGTGATTCTCCTGCCTCAGCCTCTAGAGTAGCTGGGATTACAGGCATGCGCCACCACACCCAGCTAATTTTTGTATTTTTAGTAGAGACAGGGTTTCACCATGTTGTCAGGCTGCTCTCGAACTCCTGACCTCAGGTGATCCACACGCCTTGGGCTCTCAAAGTGCTGAGATTACAGGCATGAGCCAGCGCGCCTGGCCACATTTGCATAGTTTTAAAAGAAAATGGCGCTACCCAGCCTGTGAGAATAACCCAATGTCCTTGTCATCGCCCACTCTGGAACCCCCCTGCAGAGACAATCACTCATAGCTCTTTGCTCCTCTACCTTTATTGTGTTCATATTTCCAAATTATGTGCTTATAGCATGATTTTGAAAATTTCAACAGCACCAGTTACATAGAAAGATAAATATTTAGCTCATTCGTGCCCCTACCTCTACCTCTCTCTACTGCACGTGTCCTCACAGAGGCCACACCGGTCTCCATTCAATCTCTGCCTGTGATGGTAACAAGATTACATGATCATAGCTGCATGTCGGTGTGCGTGCTACACGCCACCCCTGTGTTGTTCACGCATTTTCACTGCATCTTCTTTCTTATACCACCTTTTTTCCTTGCAGATAATCATTGCCTCCATCTTTCATTTTCTTAGGTTTCTTTCTTTCTTTTTTTTTTTTTTGAGACAGAGTCTCACTTTGTTGTCTAGGCTGGAGTGCAGTGGCACAATCTCAGTTCACTGCAACCTCTGCCTCCCTGGTTCAAACAATTCTCCTGCCTCAGCCTCCCGAGTAGCTGGGATTACAGGGGCCCGCCACCATGCCCGGTTAATTTTTGTAATTTTAGTAGAGACGGGGTTTCACCATGTTGGCCAGGCTGGTGTCAAACTCCTAACCTCAAGTGATCCTCCTGCCTCGGCCTCCCAAAGTGCTGGGATTACAGGCATGAGCCACTGTGCCCGGCCTCATTTTCTTAGCTTTCTGTACAGTTTCTACTAGTTCACAGCCATACGCTCGTATTTGTCAGTGCCATTCTATTTTTTTTCTGGAGACATCCCTCCTGTCACCCTTTGGCATCCTGCCCCGATCTGACGGTGACTTTCTAAACTTGCTGCATACTTCTATACTCCAGTCACAGCCATACACTCGTATTTGTCAGTGCCATTCTATTTTTTTTTTCTGGAGACATCCCTCCTGTCATCCTTTGGCATCCTGCCGCAATCTGACGGTGACTTTCTAAACTTGCTGCGTACTTCTATACTCTGGCTGCACTTCACAGGTATCAGGAATTCCCTCCACTTCTCTCATAAGCCCTTATTTTCTGCATTCCATGATGTCTTCCTCCTTGATTTATCGGTTCAATTTAGTGGAATGTATTCTCTAGTAGCTTCCTGGGAAAGGGTGACTGAAACATCAACAGTTAAAATATTTTTCTGACCTTATAGTGATGGATAATTTGGCTGGGTATGTTAGTCACAAGTAGGAAATATTTGTCTTCAAAATGTTCAAAGTGAAAGGTGGTGGTGGCATAGTGTTTAATCTTTCTGAATCCCAAAATTAAAACAGAACAACTAGATAGCAAAACCAAAAACCTATGAATCACATTGACAACAAAATTAGATAACAAAGTATTCCCATGAACCTTTGGATTGGGGGTGTGAGTACAAGGGGGTGTGTGAGGAGATGTTATAAGGGAGTCTTCAGAAGGACTAGACTTTTTGCATTTTACTAAATATAAGACTTTAAAAAAGCAAAATGCATTATGAAAATTTCTTAAAATGATATTTTACCCAAAGAATTTCACTTTGACTAAAAGAACTTGTTTCAAATAGCAAGTAGGTTAAGTTTAAACCAGTACCTTTCCACTATAAACCATTTTCTGAAAATTTTCTCCTGTTCTTCAATCTGAAATATAAAGGAAGGGAGGCTTGCCAGTTCTGGATAGAAATGATCAATCTCTGGACTAGCTTAGCAGGAGGTAGCAAAATTATAGTGCTTGGGTTAGTGTGACATCTCACATGAAAAGCAAATGCCTGGAGAATCTCTGCACCAGGGAGGCTATGGTGGGGAGCGCTTTCTTCAATCTACTTTCAGAAGCCGTAAGAAATGAGCTTTTGAGCAAACATCGTCAGCCAGAACCCAACACCCAGAGCAAACCCTACTGCAGTCTGTGCACCTGACGTACCCTCAGGCTTTGAAGATAAAAATAAAAAGTCTTTTGCCTCCTGTCCAATAAAATCAAACAATTAAAATGTCATTGAGTTCCATGTGCCCACTTTGAAATATTATTAATAATAATAACAGCATTTGCATTCATTTCTATCTTCAAGACCTTTCCTAAACACCAATTTTTTCCAGCTCTTCAAGTGAAGCATCTGCTGAACAGGACGGGTGAAGTGATGGGAAGCAGGAGCAGGCCTGCGGTCACGGTGAGTACATCACATTGTGTGATGGGGAATGGGGATGTCTGTGGGAGACTGGCCAGAGGTCATGTCTTTCACAGATGTAAGTGTGAGAGGGATTCTGGATGTGCTCTCAGGTTCGCAAGGCTCTTAATGAACTTCTTTGTCACCTGTTTGGGCTCTGATTTTCCATTGTTCAGAATTCCATATAAATTACAATGGAAAAATAAAAAAAATTAACTCTTGTTGCTGTTGTTATTCCTGAGGACTTGGAACCATGACTGATGCGACGCTGGTGAGGCCGTGTGAGCCGCGGGTCAGCGGCAGGCAGGGCTGGGAACCTCTTGCCACTCCGTGAACCCTAGCATGACCGGATGCCCCACCTTTCCCTTAAGGTTGCCTTTCTCCACCTGCCTCCCTCCCTCCCCTCTTCCTTTCCTCCCACCTGCTCCTACTTCTCCCTGTCTGCCCATTTTCCTCCATTTATTGGCACTGGACACCCACACCCAGGGCACACTAGGAAGATGCTGAGGGTGAGCAGGCCTCATGACAATGTCATCAGATCAGCGTTTGCTTTAGAGGCAGGTGGGGAAGAGGAGGTACAAGATGTTCATCTTGATCTCTGCTGTGTGAGGATCGATACCACCAAGACTTCCTCAGCAGAAAGAAAATGTCAATAGCTTTGTGGCTTTCGGGCCCACATGAGTATTAAGTGGCTGCTTATTTTTAAGGCTCATTTTTAAGGGACCATTTTTAAACCCTGTTGTTTGCTATAATACAATTATAAAATAATTTTACTTTTGTAAGCTTTACTGTAAAGAATCTGATCCTGTTACCCAACTTAGGGTATATTAACTAGATTTGGTTGCTTTTTATAGCATGAAATACAAACTTCTCCAACTGGTTGTCACAGTCTGTCATAATGTGGCCAACCTCTACACATTTACCCAGATTTCCTTCCTTTCTCAGCATTGCCGTCTCATCCCCCTGGAACATCTTCCTCCTGTGCGGGCAAACCGCATCCACCCTGTAGACTCAGTGCTGCAGTGCTCCCCTCGTTCCTGAGCCGCTTCTGTCTCTGGGACTTCGGGAGGCACAGTTCTGATAGGGCTCACAATGTTCCCACCCCATGCTCGGGGGCTCCGTGCAGTCCCCTCTCCTCAGTGGGAACGGAGCCTGATGTCTCTCACCTGATCAGGCTACATTCTCTTGTAAATATGGAGAAATTCTGCAGTGGAATAAAGATCCCTAATCAGTCAACTTTGAGCTAGTCAAAGGGAAGGTTATCTTGGGTGGACCTGGATAAAAGATGGGGAAAGTTAGAGAGATTCGAGGCCGCAGAGATGTGCTCCTGTTGGCCTTGAGGGAGCAAACCGCCATGCTTTGTGGGGAGCCACATGAGACGGAGCAGAGGGGCCTCCAGCAACTGAGAGAAGTTCCCAGTGGGCAGCAGCAGGAAACAGGGGCCTCAGTCCCACAAGCACAAGGACCTGGATGCTGCCAACAGCCAGTAAGCTTGAAGGTGACCTTGACCTTCGGATGAGCACCTGGCCCCAGCAGCACCTTGACTTCAGCCTCGTGAGGCCCCGATCAGAGGACCCAGCTGGTCACATGCAGACTCTTGACCCATGGAAACGAAGAGTGAGAAATGTGTGTGGTTTTAAGCACCTAAACCCGGGATCATTTGCTATACAGCAAAAAGAAACTAACACAGGGGCCAGGCGTGGTGGCTCACACCTGTAATCCCAGCACTTTGGGAGGCCAAGGCGGGCAGATCACCTGAGCTCAGGAGTTTGAGACTAGCCTGCGCAACATGGCAAAACGCTGTTTGTACTAAAAATAGAAAAATTCGCTGGGCATGGTGGCGGGTGCCTGTAATCCCAGCTACTGGAGAGGCTGAGACAGGAGAATCGCTTGAATCCGGGAGGTGGAGGTTGCAGTGAGTCAAGATTGCGCCACTGCACTCCAGCCTGAGTGACAGAGCAAGACTGTCTCAAAAAAGAAGAAAGGAAGAAGGAAGGAAGGAAGGAAACTCCATCTCAAAAAGGAGCAAGAAAGAAGAAAGAAAGAAACTCCATCTCAAAAAGGAGAAAGAAAAAGAGAAAGAAAGGAAAGAAAGAGAGAAAAAGAAAGAAAGAAAAGAAAGAAAGAGAAAGAAAGAAAAATTCCATCTCAAAAAGGAGAAAGAAAGAAGGAGAAAGGAAAGAAAGAGAGAAAAGGAAAGAAAGAGAGAAAAAGAAAGAAAGAAAGAAAAAGAAAGAAAGAAAGACTCTATCTCAAAAGAAAAAAAAGAAAGAAACAAAGAGAGGTATCCTGTGGCACATGGTGTGGCCTTCTCTGCTAGAGAGAGTTCTAGAACTGTAATCCTTTGATGCTGTGATGGCCTCTTGCACTGCTTTTGTGAATTCCTTCGGTGGAGGGACATTCACGTCACCACCGTTTTTTGCAAAGCCCCACCCTGACAGTCATCCCTATTGCAGGTGTGAGCCCCCCAGGCTGTGGGGCACTGGGATCCATCTCTTGGTGTCTTCCATGCCCTCCCTGTTCACCCCAGCTGCTCCCCCAACACGTCAACTGTGTATCACGTTCCCTCTGCCTGTGGAGACTGGACTCAGCTTCCTCCTCTTGGTGGGGCCTGCTGGGGGATGTGGGATGGTTTCTGGGCTTCTAGTTTTCCCAGTAGGCACCCATGCTTGCCTCTACAGCCTTGCTCTCCCTCCTGGAGGTGCCACTGTGCATGGCCTCAGATGGAGGATTGTTCCAACAGCCACTTGCCTCTTACTGCTTCAGGTGAGCGGCTCTTCCTCACTCACCCCCTCTTCAGCACCTGATATGGGAGGGGACCATTTGGTGTGGAACGGGCAAGGTATGGTCTTTGACTACAAGGAATGTGAGGAGAGAGGCTCCTCTTTCTGTTCCCTGGGACAGCCAGTGCGTGGTGTTGGACCAAAGTGCATGGATGTTATTCTTGGACCAGGGACCCAAAGGAGTGTTTGCAGCTCAGACCCAGCCAGACTTGCCTGCATCTCCGGCTCCTCCACCTCTCTTGGTAATTTTCGGAGCCATTTCTAATCCTGGCTTTCTGGCCTCCTTCAATTCTGTCAGCTCCTATATCCTTTCAGTTAATTCCCTCTGACTCTTAAGATAGCGTGATTTGGCCGGGCACAGTAGCTCATACCTGTAATCCCAGCACTTTGGGAGGCTAAGATGGGCAGATCACCGGAGGTCAGGAGTTTGAGACCAGCCTGGCCAACATGATGAAACCCCATCTCTACTAAAAATACAAAAATCAGCTGGGTGTGGTGGCAGGCGCCTGTAATCCCAGCTACTTGGGAGGCTGAGGCAGGAGAATTTCTTGAACCCAGGAGGTGGAGGTTGCAGTGAGCCGAGATCACACCACTGCACTCCAGCCTGGGCAACAGAGTGAGACTCTGTCTCCATAAAAAAAAAAAAAAGCAATGGCATGATTTGTTTCAGTTGCTTGTAAGTGGGACTCCTGATGGATTCAGCTCCCCAGTGATAATGTATAACAGCCACTGCCGCGTGTGTCTCATAAACATCTGTAGCATCCCTCGTGCACATAACGACTTGGACATGGGTCAGTGCTGCAGACCCGAGCCACACACTGGGGCTCAAGCACCGGGTTTGCACGTACCAGCTGTGAGGCGTGGGAAAGCTAGAGGAGCCCTCGGCCCCTTGTCTGTGCAACAGGAACAATGATAGTCCTCGCCTCATTGGATGACTGTGGGATTGCATGAATTCATATACACAAGGCTCTCGGAACTGTGTCAGAGAAGTGTTTGCTGTTACTTCATCCTATTCTGTTTGACTATGGAAAATGATATTTTATTATTTCTCCAACTAAATGTTAAGAGGTTCTTTATTTTCATTTCCTCCAGCACACCAAGCCTGGGCGGGGAGTACATGGTTCTGCACAGGCGTCAGGGTCTGTGGCCTTGGTACCTCCCCAAGCCAGAAGATCACACGCACCCCCAGATCTCACAACCTCTTCAGGAGCGAGCCCCGGACAGCACTGTCAACAAGACGGGTGCTCTGTGCTTTCCCTGTTTTCTGTCAGAGAAGGTTCTGGTTTCTGATGACTCCAACCTGCATGTAGATTACATCCCAGCAGGGAGTTGTCGGCAACTGGAATCATGCCAGCTTCACTTTCTACTGTAACCCGACAACCCTTGGCCTGCCCTCTAACCCTCTCCACTCCAAGGTCGTCTCTCAAGCCTCAGTGGAACAATCACGGCTCCTCTTCACAGCACAGGGCAACTCGGACCCAGTCTTACGGCTCTCCTATCTGATCTGGGAACGAGGACTGTTAATCTATTAAGGCTACATTCAGGGGGCTGGGTGTGGTGGCTCACTCCTGTGATCCCAGCACTTTGGGAGGCCGAGGCGGGTGGATCACCTAAGGTCAGGAGTTCGAGACCAGCCTGCCCAACGTGGTGAAACCCCGTCTCTATTTAAAAATACAAAATGAGCTGGGCATGGTGGTGCGTGCCTGTAATCTCAGCTACTTGGGAGGCTGAGGCAGGAGAATTGCTTGAACCCGTGAAGCGGAGGTTGCAGTGAGCCTAGATCGTGTCACTACACTCCAGCCTGGGTGACAGAGCGAGACTCTGTCTCAAAAAAAAAAAAAAAAGAAAAGAAAAGAAAAAACTTGGCAATGACAGCACCAGGGCCTTCTCTGACAGGAGCCTGGAAGGAGAGTGAATTACCCAAGAAATGCAGCAGAGCCAGGGGTAGAACGAGGGCACCCAGGCAGAAGCCAGGGTGACCCCATCCACTCTCATGTCACCGGGAGCTGGGACACTGGTGGCGCTGTCTTCAAAGCAAGGTGAGTTGGACGGAGGTTGGGATTCTGAGGACTTCCAGCCTGGGCTGCTGGCCTCTGCACTGTCCGTATGAGCGTGGATTACATGTTCTTCTCTTAGTTTGGTCACGTTGTTTTGAGTCTTGTCACTCTCACCTGAAACTACAGTTAATAATAAACTGACCTGTTCTCCACACCTGACCGGCAACTTAGACTGCGTGAAATGGATTGTGTTTTCTGATCCCTCCTGTCATACAACTCGTATGGCTGCAGACAAATGTGAATACATTATTAACAAACCAGCAGACTGCGTAGGGGAGAGCACAGATGGCTGCATATGTTAAGAGCTGGAGGCATTAATTATGAAGCATCCTCATCTTCTGGGGCTCACTCACGTAATGACAATACAAGTGTTTTTCCTGGTAAATTTACTGACATTCTGTAAGTAAAGTAAAGCTTCAGTGAGGATTTCTTAAATTCGAACCAATTTAACAAAATAAATACAACAAGTGAGGATTTTCTTTAAGGTTCTATTAAATGTTTTAATAAGCTTCCTTTTGGAAGGGGCCAATTAAATTAATTAATTAAACCATGACATTAAAAAAAAAAAACTTAATAATAGTTCCGGCCAAGTAGAATTTTACTTTTTTTTTTTTTTTTTTTTTTTGACATGGAGTCTCACTCTGTCACCCAGGCTGCAGTGCAATGGCACGGTCTTGGGTTCAAGAGATTCTCCTGCCTCAGCCTCCTGAGTAGTTGGGATTATAGGAACCCACCACCACACATGGCTAATTTTTGTATTTTTAGTAGAGATGGGGTTTCACCATGTTAGTCAGGCTGGTCTCGAACTCCTGACCTCAGGTAATCGGCCTGCCTCAGCCTCCCAAAGTGCTGGGATTACAGGTGTGAGCCACCGTGCCTGGCCTAGAATTTTACTTGGATAAAAATATAAAATGATCAAAGGGAAGTATCCTATCGAGTATACGGAAATATTAAAAGATTAAAAACAGAGGGATCATAAACCAAATAAATAACTTTAAGTGGCTAAGTTTGATGTACTTTATAAAGGTATTGAGAAGATACTGAAAAACATGGAAACTTCCTTTTTGTATATTGTGTAGTATACAATAACGATGGGCGAGGCATTGGCGAGTAACAACGTGAGTTCGTTTGTCTCTTCATCTGTCCCTTCTCACATCTTCTCACTCAGCCCTGCCAGGCTCATCCCCTGTCCTGTGTGTGCCAGACACAGCCCTTGGCCAAATAAGGACAGACGCAGGCCGGTGAGGGAGCCCTACCGTGGCCCCCTGATCTTACAAAGGAGCCTGCGGCAACCCCTGAGTTAGACGCTGGGGAAAAGTGATGGAGCCTCCTACGTGTGGCAGAGTCTTGAGACCCAGCCAGGAAGCGCTGGGAAGCCAATCCCCGGGAGAGTGACATTGGAACCGAGTTCTTAAAGAATTCATTGGGTTAATTACAGGTTAATTAGGGGAAGAGGAGAGGGACTGGATTTATGAATTATTTATGTTCCGTAAGGAAGAATGACGGGGAAAACAGTGGCAACAACTTACATCTCTACATACCTGTTGGTTATGAGTGCAGACTGTTGGGTTTTTCCCTATTAATAAAATAAAATCAGTAAATATTTCACTAGATGTTTTGTGATAGACTTGGATTAAATGAAAAGTTAATGGGTTCTGATTTGTGTAAAATTAACCAATAGCTTTAGACCTCAATCATGAACTGGGGCTAAGCTGCCTCAAAAAGAACAAGGAAAAGGTGGCATGGTTTCTCTTTTGATTTAGAAATCTCTGAATTTTCTGATAATGTGTATTACTCCTTTAAAAACATCTTGCAATATTAAATTTTATTTAAAAGTTACATAAATTTTTTTTTTGAGACAGAATCTCACTCTGTTGCCCAGACTGGAGTGCAGTGGCATGATCTCAGCTCACTGCAACCTCTGCCTCCCAGGTTCAAGCGATTCTCCTGCCTCAGCCTCCCAAGTAGCTGGGATTACAGGTGTTATGCACCACCATGCTGGACTAATTTTTGTATTTTTAGTAGAGACAGGGTTTTGCCATGTTGGCCGGGCTGATCTCGAACTCCTGACCTCAGGTGATCCGCCTCGGCCTCCCAAAGTGCTGGGATTACAGGTGTGAGCCTCCACACCTGGCCAAAGGTTGCATAAAATTTTAAGCATATAAAAAATGAGAGGAAAAGTTCATCCATCATTGTCAGCTCCTGGCCAACCCTGCTCCACTTCTACTGCACCCACCCTGCCTCGGTCTGCACTGTTCTTATGAAATTTCAGACAGAGATAATTTCACTTCTTCATTTCCAGCATGGAGACCTTGCCTTTCTTTCTCTCTTTCTATCTTTCGTTCTCTTCTTATTCTGTACTAACTGTTTTATCTAGAGCCTCCATTACAACATTAAATAGAAACAGGAGAGCAGACCTCCTCCTTCTGCTCCTGAGCTACAGGGAAAGCATTCAGATTCTTGTCTATAACTGTGGCTTTTCTGTAGATACCCCTTACCAGGCTGAGGAAGTTCTCTTCTATTCCCAGTTTTTTAGGCGCTTTATTCTGAAGGGGTGTTGGATTTTCTCAAATGCTTTTTCTGTGCCTATTGAGATGACTACGTGGTTTTTGTCCCGTACTCTTTGGAAGTGTTGTGTTACGTTGATTTTTGCGTATTGAACTGCCCTTGCATTCTTGAGATAAATCCCACTCGGCTGTGTTGTATAATCTTTTTTCGATGTTGCTGGATTTGGTTTGCTAGTATTTTTTTGAGGATTTTGCACTGATATTCAATGAGGATATTGGCCTGTAGTTTTCTCTTACTTTGATCACAAGTCAGTCTGATTTTGGTGTTAGGATGATACTGACCTCATTGGATGAGTTAGAATGTGTTTCTTCCTCTTCTATTTTTCTTTCTTTCTTTTTGAAAGAATTTGTGAAGGTTTGGTATTCTTCTTCTTCAAATATTTGGTAGAATTTACAAGTTAAGCCATGTGGGCCTGGGCTTTTCTTTGCAGAAAAGTTTTCATTACTAATTAAACCTCTGTTTGTTGTTAGTCTACTTGATTTTCCATTTCTTTTTGAATCTCTTTTAGCAGTTTCTGTTTTTCTAGGAACTGGCTCATTTTACCTAAGTTATCTAACTTGCTGGCAGAGAGGTCCATCTTTTGTTACTTCTGTTGTGTCCACAAAGTGAATGAAAAGATGGCCTCTGCTTTCTGAGATGAGCCTCCTCTGTTCTCCATCACTGTGGTCTGGGCTTTCCTTTCCTTTGCTCTTAGTGTCTCTATCCTGCTTGATTTGCTTCTGATCTCAGCACTTTCCCCCCAGAACAGAGCTCTGGACAGCTCTGGACACACACACATCCTCACGCACTCCCACACACTCACACACAGACACAGACACATCCTTACACACTCCTACACACACACGGACACAGACACATTCTCACGCACTCCCACTCTCACACAGACATAGACACATCCTCACGCACTCCCACACACTCACACACGGACACACACATCCTTATACACTCCTGCACACCCACACATGGAAACACACACACAGCCTTATGCACTCCTGCACACTCACACATGGACACACACACACATCCTTATGCACTCTCACACACACACGGACATACACATCCTTATGCACTCCCACACACTCACACATGGACACATACACACATCCTTATGCACTCCCACACACAGGCACACACATCCTTACACACTCCCACACACTCACACATGGACACACATCCTTACACACTCCCACACACTCACATGGGCACACACATTCTTATGCACTCCCAGACACTCACACAGGGACACACATAGCCTTATGCACTCCCACACACTCACACATGGACACACACATCCTTACACTCCCACACACTCACATGGACACACATCCTTACACCCTCGCACACCCACACATGGAAACACACACAGCCTTATGTACTCCGGCACACTCACACATGGACACACACATCCTTATGCACTCCCACACACACACATGGACATACACATCCTTACGCACTCCTGCACACTCACACATGGACATACACATCCTTATGCACTCCCGCACACTCACACATGGACACACACACATCCTTATGCACTCCCACACACTCACACATGGACACACACATCCTTACACACTCCCAGACACACATGGACACACACATCCTTACACACTCCCACACATAGACACACACATCCTTACACACTCCCACACACTCACACATGGACACACACATCCTTACACACTCCCACACACTCACATGGACACACACATCCTTACACACTCTCACACACGCACACACACATCCTTACACACTCCCACCCACTCACATGGACACACATATCCTTACGCACTCCCACACACAATGAACACACATCCTTACACACTCACACATGGACACACACATCCTTACACACTCACTCATGAGTGCACTTGCACACAGGCCTGCATTCACTCACACACTTCGCCTCGCACCCACATACACAAGCTGCTTTGCTTTATTTACTCAGCTGTCAGCTTTACTGAATCTGGAGAAGGAAACAGCAAGATAGGGGGGTTGAGCCCAGTTTTCTCAGCAATTTCAAAGGGCAGGGAGACCACAGATGATACCTGGGTTACATCTGCCACTAGGGAAGAACTGGAACATCGAATGGTGGGCATACGGGGAAAACTTACTTGGTAAAAGCTGAAAACGTATTTGGTAAAGGCTGAAAAAGAAAATATGTGGGACTTGTAATTATATTTTTAAGGATAAAGCACAACCCTTTTATTAGTGCCGTGATACTTGCTTCATCTGAGCAGGACAGCTGGTAAAGTGCAAACATCAGGAAGAAACACTAAACCTGGGAAGAAAGAATTGAGAAACATTTCTTCTCTTAACTCAGCGGTAGACAGTGGAGGAGAATCACGCGGGAAGCCTGTGATGCAGAAGCCGCCAGAAAAGCACCTGCTGCAGCAGAGGCAGGCTTGGCGAGGCTTCCAGGAGAAGCGTTGAGCGCAGAGCACGGCCCGGTGCAGGGAAAGGGAGCAGCCTGCAACCCAGCCCAACCTGGAGGGAGATGGTGCACGCACAGCTCTGCCAACGATGCAGATTCACCAAGTTCCTGCAGGCCAAGGATGTGCAGGGTGAAGAGCACATCCATGTTCACGTAAGCATCACGCCCCTGACGACGCCCCAGCTGCAAGTGGCCAGAATGCATGCAGAACCACACCTGGCCGTTCCGTGTGGGATGGAGCTTCGCTCAGCCTTGTTATCAGGGAGAACCCAACAGATGTGGGATGCAACAGAGGGTCCTGTTTGTTAACTGCTGGGACGTCTTGAGCAACGATGATCAGGGTTCACTCCATCTGCCACAGGAGGAAGGTAGCTCCTCATTTGAATCTTCTAAGGCAGTGCTTCTCATGCTTCCACGTGCACAGAATCACCAGGAGATGTTGTGCAAAGACAGATTCCAATTCAGTGAGTCTGGGGCAGAGCCTGATATTCCGTGGTTCTAAAACGTGTCTGGGTAATGCTGCTGCCACTGGAGTGGATGGTGCTGTGAGCAGCCAAGTCTAAGCTATCTGGGATGAGATGAGCGTGCTGTTGGCCTGTGCTCACTGTCCTGCGCCACCCTCTTTTCCCAGCTGAGGAGAAAGAAGCGAAAGGTAGGTGGGAAGTGGTTCCAACATTGGATTGTACTTTTCAAGGTGGGGACATTGACGAGATCGACTCATAGATATCCTATCACTTTCTCTTTGGTGGGTCACACACTTGGGACCCTATGAGACACCGGACGCTGCAGCAGCACATTCAAGGACACACCTTTTGTTTTCCTTCTCACAGGAGTAATTCTCCACCCTCGGATGTCAATCTTCTCAACAGAGGTGGTGGCACCTCCCAGGGGGCATTTTGGAAACATACTGAGGCATTTCTGTCGTCAGTAGTCGAAGGGCACTTAGTGAGTGGCGCCAGGGATGCCGGCTATCATTTAGGTGTCTTCAATGTTACCCAGGACTTTCACGCAGGAGCAGAGGCACCTTATAATTCTCTGAGTCTAGACCTTATCCAATTTACATATACACACAAAGCTTTTTTTTTTTTCTGAGATGGAGTTTCACTCTTGTTGCCCAGGCTGGAGTGCAATGACGTGATCTTGGCTCACCACAACCTCCACCTCCCAGGTTCAAGTGATTCTCCTGCCTCAGCCTCCTGAGTAGCTGGGACTAGAGGCATGAGCCACCACGCCCAGCTAATTTTTTTTGTGTGTGTATTTTTAGTAGAGATGGGGTTTCACCATGCTGGCCAGGCTGGCCTCGAACTCCTGACCTCGTGATCCACCTGCCTCAGCCTCCCAAAGTGCTGGGATTGCAGGCGTGAGCCACCGCACCTGGCCTGCATTTTTTTTTTTTTTTTTTTTTTTTGATGGAGTCTGGCTCTGTCGCCCAGACTGGAGTGCAGTGGCATGATTTTGCCTCACTGCAACCTCCACCTCCCAGGTTCAAGAAATTCTCCAGCCTCAGGCTCCTGAGTAGCTGGGATCACAGATGCACACCACCATGCCCAGCTAATTTTTATATTTTTAGTAGAGACAGGGTTTCAGCAGATTGGTCAGGCTGGTCTCGAACTCCTGACCTCAAGTGATCTGCCCGCCTTGGCCTCCCAAAGTGCTGGGATTACAGGCGTGAGCCACCGTGCTGGCCTGCATTTGTTTTGTTTTGTTTTGTTTTGTTTTGTTAAGACGGAGTCTGGCTCTGTCGCCCAGACTGGAGTGCAGTGGCATGATTTTGCCTCACTGCAACCTCCACCTCCCAGGTTCAAGCAATTCTCTAGCCTCAGCCTCCTGAATAGCTGGGATCACAGACGCACACCACCATGCCCAGCTAATTTTTATATTTTTAGTAGAGATGGGGGTTTCACCATATTGGTCAGGCTGGTCTCGAACTCCTGACCTTAAGTGATCTGCCCGCCTTGGCCTCCCAAAGTGCTGGGATTACAGGCGTGAGCCACTGTGCCCGTCCTAAACAGAAAGCATTTTTGCATGACTTAAAGATGCAAACTATACAGAGTTTTAAAAAATTCTAGTATCCCTTTGTACCACTGTACCCTTTTTCTCCACTTCTTGCACAGTATTGCTTCTGAACTTACTCAAATTGTTCTTGTTTGCAGGCAACACAATCAGTGATATATATCCCTGAGGACTCTACCAAAACACGAACTAATAAACACATTTAGTAAAGTTGCAGTATACAAAATTAACCTAAACAAATTAGTAATGCTTCTGTATACTAACAGCAAAGTATCTGAAAAAGAAATCAAGAAAACAATCCCATTCATAATAGCTATCAAAAAAAAAGATACCTAGGAATAAATGTAACCAAGGAGGTAAAAGATCTGTACGCTGAAAACTATAAAACATTGATGAAAAATATTGAAGTTTACACAAATAAATTGAAAGATATCTTGTGGTTCATGGATTAGAAGAATTAATATTATTAAAATGTCCATACTACCCAAAGTGATATACAGATTCAATGCAATTCCTATGACAACGACATTTTTCACAGAAAAAAAAATTCTAAAGTTCACATTCATAAAATACCCAGAATAGCCAAAGTGATCCTGTGTTAAATAAAAATAAAGCTGGAGGCATCACACTATCTGACTTTGAAATATACTACAAAGCTGTAGTAAACAAAATGGCATGTTATTGGTATAAAAACGAACACTCAGACCAAAGATGCTAAAACACACATTAAGGAAAAGATAGCCTTTTCAATCAATGGTGCTGGGAAAATTGGATGTCCACAGGCCAAAGAATGAAACTGGACACCTATTTTTCACTATATACAAAAATCAACTAAAAATGGATTAAAGACTTAAATGTGAGACAGAAACTATGAAATGATTAGAAGAAAACATAGAAGAAATACTTAATGACACTAGACTAGACAAGGATTTTTTTGAATAAGACTCAAAAGCGCTGGGCACGGTGGCTCACACCTGTAACCCCAGCACTTTGGGAGGCTAAGACGGGCAGATCATGCGGTCAGGAGATCAAGACCATCCTGGCTAACACGGTGAAACCCTGTCTCTACTAAAAATACAAAAAATTAGCCTGGCGTGGTGGCATGCGCCTATAGTCCCAGCTACTTAGGAGGCTGAGGCAGGAAAATCGCTTGAACCCAGGAGACAGAGGTTGCAGTGAGCCGAGATCGTGCCACTGCACTCCAGCCTGGGCAACAGAGTGAGACTCCGTCTCAAAAAAAAAAAAAAAAAAGAAAAAGACTCAAAAGCATAGGCAACAAAAGCAAAAATAGACAATTTCGATTACATCAAACTAAAAAGTGTCTGTACAACAAAGGAAACAAGCAACAGAATGAAGACAACATATAGAACGGGAGAAGATATTTGCAAACGATCTATCTGACAAGTGATGAATATCCAGAATATATAAGGAGCTCAAACAACTCGACCGCAAAAAAAAAAAAAAAAAAAAAACAGATGTAAAAATGAGCAAAAGACCTTAACAGACATTTTTCAAAAGAAAACATATAAATGGCCAACATGCATGTGAAAAAATGCTCAACATTACTAATCATCAGGGAAATGCAAATCAAAATACAATAAGACATTACCTCATTCCTGTTAGAATGGCTATTATTGGAAAGACAAGAGATAATAAGTGTTGCCGAGGAAGTGGAGAAAAAGGAACCCTTGTGCACTGCTGGTGGGAATGTATAGCCATTATGGAAAGCAGTATAGAGGTTCCTCAAAAAATTAAAAATAGAATTACCATATAATCCAGCAATCCCATTTCTGGGTATATATCCGAGGGAAATGAAATCAGTATGTCTAAGAGATGACTACTCTCCAGTGTTTATTGCAGCACTATTCACAAAAGCCAAGATATGGAATCAACCTAAGTATCTAACAACAGATGCACAGATAAAGAAAATGTGGTATATAAACACAATGGAGTACTATACAGCCATAAAAAAGAACAAAATCCTGTTATTTACAATAACATAGATGAACCTGGAGGACATTATGTTAAGTGAAGTAAGCCAGACACAGAAAGCCAAATACCCCGTGTCTCACTCATCTGTGAAATTTAAAAATCCTGATCTCATAGAAGTAGAGAGTAGGATAGCAGTCACCAGGGGCTGGGGAGGGTGTTAGTAAGGGGAAAACAGGGAGAGATTGGTCAATCGGTACAAAGTTACAATTCGAAAGTATAAATTCTGGTGTCCTATTGCATGATAGGGTGAATATAATCAATAATAAGGTATTATATATCTCAAACTAGCTAGAAGACAGGATTTTGTATGTTCCCATCATAAAAAATGATAAGAATTTGAGGTCGTAAATATGCTGATTACTCTGATTTGATAATTACACAATGTATACATGTATCAAAATATCATATTGTGTCTGCTCTGTTGATGGAGTAGCCACTCTTTAATTTCTTTATTAATAAACTTGCTTTCAATTAAAAAAATCATATTGCACCCCATAAATAAGTACAATTATTCTATCAATTAAAAATAAAAATAATGATTAGAAAGCCAAAATAAATAAAAATCAAAACTACTACAGTTGACCTTGAACAACATGGGTTTGAACTGCATGTGTCCACTTACACACAGATTTTTTTCAATAAATGTATTGGAAAACTTTGGAGATTTGTAACAATTTGAAAAAACTTGCAGATAAAATATGTAGCCTAGAAATATTTTTAAAAATAAGAAAAGGTTAGATATCTCATGAATACATAAAATATATGTAGATACCAGTCCATTTTATTATTTACCAAAATAAAATATACACAAATGATTATAAAAAGTTAAAATTTATGAAAATGTATGCACACAAACACAGACTGTACATGGTGCCATTCACAGTTGAGAGAAATGTAAACCAATATGAAGATGCAGTGTGAGGCCGGGCGCGGTGGCTCACGCCTGTAATCCTGACACTTTGGAAGGCTGAGGGGAGTGGATCACCTGAGGCCAGGAGTTTGAGACCAGCCTGGCCAACATGGTGAAACCCTGTCTTTACTAAAAATGCAAAAATTAGCCAGGTGTGGCAGTGCACACCTGTAATCCCAGCTACTTGGGAGGCTGAGGCAGGAGAATTGCTTGAACCCAGAAGGCGGAAGCTGCAGTGAGCCGAGATTGTGCCATTGCCCTCCAGCCTGGGTGACAGAGCAAGACTCCATCTCAAAACAAAACAAAACAAAACAAGACAAAAACAAAAAAAGATGCATCGTGATGTCATAACTGCATAAAATTAACTGTAGTGAGTGTCGAGCGCGGTGGCTCACGCCTGTAATCCCAGCACTTTGGGAGGCAGAGGCGGGTGGATCACGAGGTCAGGAGATCGAGACCATCCTGGCTAACACAGTGAAACTCCGTTTCTATTAAAAATACAAAAAAATTAGCCGGGCGTGGTGGAAGGCGCCTGTTGTCCCAGCTACTCCGGAGGCTGAGGCAGGAGAATAGTGTGAACCCGGGAGGCGGAGCTTGCAGTGAGCCAAGATCGTGCCACTGCACTCCAGCCTGGGTGACAGAGCGAGACTCCATGTCAAAAAAAATAATAATAATAAAATAAAAATTAACTGTAGTGAGTACTGTACTACTGCAAAGACTTTATAGCCACCTCCTGTAGCTGTCATGGTGAGCATGAGCATCCTGAGGAATCCCTTAAAACTCTGTGTGATGCTAATCATCTCCATGTGAACAGGTGTCTCTTCAGTAAATCACATTCGGTAGGAAAAAGTGACCTCTTGCAGTTCTCACGTATTTCTCTTGTTTGAATAGCACCTTAGGACCCATACGAAGTGCCACTGGTGATGCTGGAAGCGCCCCCAAGAACCAGAAAAAGGTCACGACATAATGAAAAAAGTGGAAATGCTTGGTATGTACCATAGATCGAGGTCTGTAGCTGTGGTTGCCGCTATTTCAGATGGATGATTCATCTTATAAAGAAAGTAAACTTATGGCATCCATAAGTACAGTACAGTCCTATAAATTCATTTTCTCTTTCTTCTGAGTTTCTTAATAATATTTTCTTTTCTCTAGCTTAGTTTATTGTAAAATACAATAGAGTACATATAACATATAATACAATATTATAACAATTATTGTAACAGTTACAATTACAGTTACAATTATTGTAACAATACGATAGAGTACATATAACGTAGAGTGCATATAACGTATAAAATATGTGTTAATTGACTTTCGGTCAGCAGGAGGCTATCAGTAGTTAAGTTTTTGGAGAGTCAAAAGTTACCTGGGAATTTCCGACCCCGGGAGGATCATCTCTGCCCCCGGAGAGGTTGGGGGATCCCTGTGATCTTTGGTTTATCTTGGCCTCTCTTTTCTGTTTCAGTCTGGGCAGTGCAGAGAGTTTCAAAAACTGTCTGTGAGGGCAGATAATCTGTATGAGTTTATTTCAAGTTGGGGAAGCTGGTATTAACAACATGTGTTTGTCTGAAAGAGATGGCATGACTGTTCTGGAATCCTGTTTTCCTCTGCTGGCCACCACGTTCTGCCTAAGAGGCCTGGAAAGGGTCTGGGAGACAGGGACGCCCTGCCTTCCTGACGCCCGCAGACACCTTCGGCCATCTCCACCCTCCATGTCCTTGTTTGTGTAATGAAGAGGTGGAGCAGGGAGTGAAGAGGTAGAGACAGGTTAGAAACACCATGCTTCCCCTCAGGCCTGTCACATGTGGACATAGTCACGTTTAGACAAAATATCACATATTCTGCTGCTGACAGGGAAAAACAACAACAGATAAACAAAATAGCACATAAATACAACTCATAGTATGTTCTCTCTTATTTCCAAGTATACAATGTATCATCTCAAACTGGTGCACTGTCTCACAGGGGGTCCCAATATCCCCTCCATATTCCCATTATATACTAGAGGGTTACACGTGTATGCACACATATAATACAAACCTAGGTTTCTATGTGCCTTCCTTTCTTCCTACCTTCCTCTCTGCCTGTCTGTCTCTCTCTCATTCTTGCCAATATGGCTGTGAGTGTCTAATTTTCACTTTATTTCCTGCAGCTGACTCCAAGCCATTTCCTCAAGCTACGTGAAGAAACACCATTCAACGAAGGGAGAAAAAAGCCTGGAAATGCATCCTTTTTAAGTTTATTCTTTCAAACTCAGAGTTTTGAGGGAAAAAGCTAAACTAAAAACACTGGCGCTTGCAAACGAAACTTCTTCAGCTGCCTGCCAGAGCTGTAAATTATTTAACAAGTGAAACTAAATCTTCACACAGAAGCCCGGGGCTCTAATCACACAGCCAAGTTCGCTCAGCGTGTGAGCCCTGCGGGTGCACATTCCAAGACGCTGACAGCTGCAGACACCCCAGATGACGTGGGTTTGAGGCCTAGCCCCTAGGCGGGTGGGATGAATCTTAGCTGACTGCGGTGACTGGAAATTAGCAGTGCTGCGATTGGCAGGTGGCAGTGTCCCTCCAGCTGGTGAGATAGTCCAGGCCACTGTCCTGCGACTCGGAGGCTCCGGCAAAAACCTGGGCTCTGGGCTCACTCCCACCTCCCCGGGACATTCCTGGTTTTAACACCACAAGTCCTATCCTTCTGGGAACCTCTCAGTTTGGGGCTAAGGGGAAGGTAGGTCCTTTGTGACCCTGGTGTCCGGTGTCTCTACGCACTCGGCAGACAGACTCCTTAGGAGGGGGAGTCCCGTCCCCACCTCCTCCCCACAGGCTCCATCAGGAAGAAGACCCCACCAGGAAGGAGGTCCCACCAGGAAGGAGGTCCCACGAGGAAGGAGGCCCCACCAGGAAGGAGGCCCCATCAGGAAGGAGGCTCCACCAGGAAGGAGGTCCCATCAGGAAGGAGGTCCCACCAGGAAGGAGGTCCCATCAGGAAGGAGGTCCCATCAGGAAGGAGGTCCCACCAGGAAGGAGGTCCCACGAGGAAGGAGGCCCTATCAGGAAGGAGGTCCCACCAGGAAGGAGGTCCCACCAGGAAGGAGGCCCCATCAGGAAGGAGGTCCCACCAGGAAGGAGGTCCCACCAGGAAGGAGGTCCCACGAGGAAGGAGGTCCCATCAGGAAGGAGGCCCACCAGGAAGGAGGCCCCACCAGGAAAGAGGTCCCATCAAGAAGGAGGCCCCACCAGGAAGGAGGTCCCACGAGGAAGGAGGTCCCATCAGGAAGGAGGCCCCATCAGGAAGGAGGTCCCACCAGGAAGGAGGCCCCACCAGGAAGGAGGTCCCATCAGGAAGGAGGCCCCACCAGGAAGGAGGCCCCACCAGGAAGGAGGCCCACCAGGAAGGAGGCCCCATCAGGAAGGAGGTCCCACCACGAAGGAGGTCCCATGAGGAAGGAGGTCCCATCAGGAAGGAGGCCCACCAGGAAGGAGGCCCCACCAGGAAGGAGGTCCCATCAGGAAGGAGGCCCCACCAGGAAGGAGGTCCCAACAGGAAGGAGGTCCCACCAGGAAGGAGGCCCCACCAGGAAGGAGGCCCCAGGGCCTTGTCTTGGGTGTCTGTACTGGCTGCTTCAGAAGGACACCTGGTGCTGGCCACTACCTGGGTCTCAGCCTCAGAGAGAATCCTGGAGGCAGAAGAATCGGGTGGACAGTGTGTGTGTGTGTGTGTGTGTGTGTGTGTGTATGTGTGCCCTGTGTGGGTCCCAGGCATGGAGAGTGTGTGTGTGGGTGTGAGCCCTGCGTGGGGTCCCAGGCAGACACCTTCCTGACTCCCGCAGACACCTTCAGCCATCTCCACCCTCCATGTCCTTGTTTGTGTGATGAAGAGAATTCTATGACCTTGAGTCCCACAGCAGCTCTGCCATCAGGGATGAAATCGGGTATGGAAAGTGCTCCTCAAGACACCTGGCGCTCAGTAGGCGTTCAGTGATGTGCTCCTCAAGACGCCTGGCGCTCAGTAGGCGTTCAGTGATGTGCTCCTCAAGACGCCTGGCGCTCAGTAGGCGTTCAGTGATGTGCTCCTCAAGACGCCTGGCGCTCAGTAGGCGTTCAGTGATGTGCTCCTCAAGACGCCTGGCGCTCAGTAGGCGTTCAGTGATGTGCTCCTCAAGACGCCTGGCGCTCAGTAGGCGTTCAGTGATGTGCTCCTCAAGACGCCTGGCGCTCAGTAGGCGTTCAGTGATGTGCTCCTCAAGACGCCTGGCGCTCAGTAGGCGTTCAGTGATGTGCTCCTCAAGACGCCTGGCGCTCAGTAGGCGTTCAGTGATGTGCTCCTCAAGACGCCTGGCGCTCAGTAGGCGTTCAGTGATGTGCTCCTCAAGACGCCTGGCGCTCAGTAGGCGTTCAGTGATGTGCTCCTCAAGACGCCTGGCGCTCAGTAGGCGTTCAGTGATGTGCTCCTCAAGACGCCTGGCGCTCAGTAGGCGTTCAGTGATGTGCTCCCCTAGACGCCTGGCGCTTAGTAGGTGTTCAGTGATCTCCGTCTGAACAATCCGCACAGCATTCACAGGGGAGTTCAGGGAAAGCTGCAGATGGGGCCCCAGCCACCGGCAGCTCTGAATCTCACCTTTGAGTGGAGACGCATTTGCTCTTCCTGCTCTTGACACGACCCGTTTGCCTTAAAGGAGAATTGAGAGAATTTCCTCTGCTGCTGTCTGAGAGCACCAGCACTTTTCGGATTTGTAATTGAGTCCTGCTTTATTTATTTATTTATTTATTTGAGACGGAGTCTCGCTCCGTCGCCCAGGCTGGAGTGTAGTGGCGCGATCTCGGCTCACTGCAACCTCCACCTCCTGATTCAAGCAATTTTCCTGCCTCGGCCTCCCAAGTAGCTGGGATTACAGGTGCCGGCCACCGCACCCGGCTAATCTAATTTTTTGTATTTTTAGTACAGACAGGGTTTCACGATGTTGGCCAGGCTGGTCTCAAACTCCTGACCTCAGGTGATCTGCCTGCCTCAGGCTCCCAAACTCTGCTTTTTTTTTTTTTAGTAGCATAGGAGGACCTGATACCTCCCTGCAGCCAAACCCCTCCTAGCTCCAGGTGGACAGGAGATGAAAGGGAGAGGAATCACAAGAAAAGGTCAGAATCATCTGAGAGAACATTTCTCCTTGGGGGAATCCCACAGCAGTGGAATAAAACAAAGAACCTAGGAGACAGATGCCTCCTGCCTGGGGGCCTGATGTGGGTACCTTGCTTACTAAGCATTTATTTATCACTGCTAAACATCCCCAGCCCAGTGGCTGATCTGACCTCAAGATCTGAGATAAAGCTAGGGTGGGGAGAAGCAGAAAGTACAACTGCATAATTTCAGTGCCAATGAATAAAGGAAAACTGTTGTTGGCTAAATGGATCAAGCAGCCCACCCCACAGCCCCAAATACAGCATGTCGTAGGAAAACAAATAAGTTATTTCCACTGGCATTGATGCTTTTGGGTCTTTTTGAGAATAATTTACTATAATTAATGTAGAAAACCTTTGTTTGATTTTAGGAAAATGTTTTAAATAAATTAATTTTTTCACAGTCTACTGTTGATACAGGAGTTAAGAAGAAATTAGGCAGATAGTAAGGGTGTGGTAGTCCTCGGTACGGTTTTCCTTTTAATGAAAATCAGCCCCAAATCATTTTCCTTTCTAACAAAGAGCAGCCTGTGAAATCGAGCTGCAGACATAGATGCAGGCAGTTGTGCCAATCATGTTCAAGATGGTGGCCCCCTCTTGCCTGTAATCCCAGCTACTTGGGAGGCTGAGGCAGGAGAATTGCTTGAACCCAGGAGGCAGAGGTTGCAGTGAGCCAAGATCACGCCATTGCACTCCAGCCTGGGCAACAAGAGTGAAACTCCATCTCAAAAATAAATAAATAAATAAATAAATATAAAAATAAAAAAATAAAACCCATATTGAATTATATTGCTCTATCATATTCATCTCTCCAGTCTCCTTGTGATAGATGTCCATATTGTATTCATTTTTGGTTATTGCAAAATATGCCAGAGTGAACCTTTGTCCATACAGATCACCACTGTCTCAGGGTGAAGTCTTAAGTGGAATCTCCACCTTAAAAGTGTGCATCTTAATAGATGATTTTCATTTATAAAGTCAAATTTCTCCCCAAAAGATTCTACCAATTTATTCTCCCTAGCAGGAAAGGAGAGTTCCTGATTCACCTGTCTCTCCAATGCTGAGGGCTAATCAAATAGGTGTGAAATATTTACTCACTGTCTGAACTGACATTTCTCAGATTCATTGTGAAGTTGGTCAGTTGGCCATTTTGTTTATTTCTGGATGCGTATTCAGACAGTTTTACTACTGTGGTTTTTTCTTTTGTAAAATTTGTTGCATCAGTAAATTAGCCTCTTGTCATATGTTTGCAATTTTTTTTTGCGGTTTGATACTTGTCTTTTTCCTTGAAGTATTCTCTTTTTTCTTTATGCTTCTTAGCATGTTACTTTTTTTTTTTTTTTTCTTGAGATGGAGTCTCGCTGTTGCCCAGGGTGGAGTGCAATGACGTGATCTTGGCTCAGTGAAGCCTCCACCTCCCAGGTTCAAGCAATTCTCCTGCCTCAGCCTCCCAAGTACCTGGGATTACAGGCATTTGCCACCATGCCTGGCTAATTTTATATTTTTAGTAGAGATAGGGTTTCACCATGTTGGCCAGGCCAGTTTTGAGGTGTATCACCTCAGGTGATACACCCGCCTTGGCCTCCCAAAGTGCTGGGATTACAGGTGCAAGCCACCGCGCCTGGCTGAAGTTAAGTTTTTGTAATCACATCACATTGTAATCAATCACATTGAGTATATCCAGGTCCTTGGTCCTGCACTCCCCCAGCACTGCTATTTATAATAATCTTGAAGACAGCAACTTGCAGGGGTGTGAGGCCAGTGGGATTGCAAGCCGGGAGAGGAGACCCGTGTGCACGCCCTCATGCCACTCTAGACTGTACAGTTCAACCCACAGGATCATCACTAGAGCTCTGTCTGCCTCTGGCCTTCCCTCTCCCTGAACCCCCAGTTAATTGTGCTCAAGTGCCTTCTTAATGTGTCTTGTAATTAGCCAATGTAAAAGAAAAAGCAAAGCAAATCGCATTATCATTATTATTATTATTATTATTATTTTGAGACGGAGTCTCACTCTGTCGCCCAGGCTGGAGTGCAATGGTGCCATCTTGGCTCACTGCACCTCCGCCTCCTGGGTTCAAGTGATTCTCCTTCCTCAGCCTCCCCAGTAGCTGGCATTACAGGTGTTGCCACCACGCCTGGCTAATTTTTGTATTTTTAGTAGAGATGGGGTTTCGCCATGTTGGCCAGGCTGGTCTCAAACTCCTGACCTCAGGCAATCTGCTCATCTCGGCCTCCCAAAGTGCTGGGATTACAGGCTGAGCCACCACACCCGGCTGCATTTATATTCATTGAGGTAGTTTTCTTGTGATCACAGTCTTAGCCTGCTTTTGGTATTGGGGTAATACTGACCTCATACAGTGAATTAGGAAGTGTTTCTTAGAAGTGGTCTTCTATTTTTTGGAAGAGTTTGTGAAGTTTTGGTATTACTTCTATCTGGGCCTGGGCTTTTCTTTGTAGGAAAATTTAAAATTACTAATTAAGTCTGTTTACTTGTTATAGGTGTATTCAGATTTTCTGTTTCTTCTTGAGTTCATTTCAGTAGCTTTTATTATTACAAAAATTTCCATTTCCTCTTAGTTACCTACTTTATTGGCACACAGTTCTCCTAGCAATCCCCATCACATCCCTTTCTGTTTCTGTAAGGTTGGTCAACAGTGTCATCCACTCTTTTATTCCTGAATTTGGTAATTTGAAAAAGTCTGTGAATTCCTGACCCAGAGGGTCTAAACATGTGGGTCCAAGTCAGAACTGACCCCCACCAATGATATTAAGTCAGAACTGACCCCCACCAACGATATATTAAGTCAGAACTGACCCCCACCAACGATATATTAAGTCAGAACTGACTCCCACCAATGATACCTCAAGTGGAACTACATGAAATTCTCCAGTTTTACCAACAAAAATGGCTATTTCATATGGTTCAACTTAATAAAATAAAAATGAGTTAAAAATTGCTTCATTAAACAGTGTTATTTGAAACTGATAAACTCCCTTTCCTGTTCCTCCTTTTCTTCCTCTTCCTGGTTTTCTCATTTTCCTTCTCTTTTGCAGCCAAGGAACTGTCCTGGGCTGCGGTTCTCTGCGTTTGTAATGGAAAGGGGGCTGGGTGCCGGGACTGTGTTGGGCCTCAGTTCTCTGCGTTTGTAATGGAAAGGGGGCTGGGTGCCGGGACTGTGTTGGGCCTCAGTTCTCTGCGTTTGTAATGGAAAGGGGGCTGGGTGCCGGGACTGTGTTGGGCCTCAGTTCTCTGCGTCCGTAATGGAAAGGGGCTGGGTCCCGCTTGAGTGCAGCTTTCTGTCATCTCTGCAGACAGAGCAGGATTGCCTTGCAAGGTGTGAAAAGAAAATAAATCTTGGCACCCCAAAATCAGTAAGCCAAAGGGAAAAGTCAAGCTGAGAACTGCTTAGGGCAAAGCTGCATCCCATTCTATTCCTTAAAAAGGAAGCTACTAAGATTAAAAAAGAAAGAAAGAAAGAAAGAAAAAAAAAAGTGACATACCTCCCTCATAAGGAATTTCCCTGTGGACAAAGCACATACAGAACTCAAACCGGCCCTCCGCTCACTGACATAGATGCATATCTGATGGCTGGAATTGGAAAGGCTGATCAGAGTCTCAAAAGAATGCAACCTTTTGTCTCTTACCTACCTATGACCTGGAAGCCCCCTCCCTGCTTTGAGTTGTCCCACCTTTCTGGACGGAACCAACATACATCTCACACATGTTGATTGATGTGTTATGTCTCCCTAAAATGTATAAAACCAAGCTGTGCCCCAACCACCTTGGGCACATGCCAGGACTTCCTGAGACTGAGTCAAGGGCACTCATCCTTAACTTTGGCAAAATAAACTTTCTAAATTAACTGAGAACTGTCTGTCTCAGGTATCTGGGGTTCACAAAGGGCCCTCAGTGTGCTGGTGTTGGTGAGTCGCTCTCTTTTCTGTCTCTCTCTGTCACTTGGATCTGACTCTCTCCTTTTTATTGGCATCTCTCTCTTCTAGTCTGAGTCCCTGTCCTCTCATGCCCAGGTACCCCAGGACTGAGGGACCGTGAGAGCTGCTGAGACCTGCCAGTGGCCACCACAGCTGCAGGAGCAGGTGACCTCCGTCCGTGGCCGTCTTCTGGCAGGGGAGATGGCGCTGAGTGTTCCAGTTTCCCATCAAAGGCCTGATGCTATGCAGACTAGACACGGAATCTTTCCCATGGGAGCTCCCAAGCTCCCTTTTGTCCTAATAGAATTGCAGATCTTTAATTTTTGAAGCAGAACTTCTTGGGCCTGCCAGACTCTTAAAAGTTCCCTGATTGTTTCTTAAAGGAGGATTTTATCTGTTCAATGTTATCAGACAGCTGGAAGGGAAACTGCAGGCCATCTAGGCATCTGGTGTTAGGCAGAAGTTGAATTTTTGTTTTGTTGACAGGAACATGGGACAAGAGGGTATTTTACACACAGCAAGCCTATTTTATTAAATAAAGTTCTCCATAAATGATGATGATTTTTTCCATGTAGACTAAATGACTAAGGAGAGGAATTTCTCTTGGTCAGTTTTTTTTAAGTGCTTGTAATATTTTGTTGTTATTGTAGATCTCAAGTCCTTGAATAATTTGGAGTTTTTTTCTCTCCTTATTTCAGTAAATTTACTTTCTCATTTTCTAAGTCAAACTTGATAAGCATCTTGTATATTATGCATTATTCATCAAGAGCTGGTTAAAGTAAGAAAATTTAAGTTAGCCACTTTCTCTAGAATTTCCACTTATAGTACAAATTTCCTTGTGGTCTCAATGTTGATGAGGCACATTCATGAATAAGACATGAGTATCAGGAGGGCATTTTGCAGCAGATTCATATTCATTTTTGCTCCTCTCATTCTCCTCACACAATAGCTGTGCTTTTCTTGTACAGCACATGAAGCCTGAGACCTCAGTGCAACAGAGAAGCTTTCCAGTGGAAGAGGCTGCCTGATAATAAACTTCAAAGGCTGACGTCTTAAAGTGGGAGTTCATTTAAGGTTTTAAGTGGCAAAATGCCAATCATTGTTCTTCTAAATTTTCTCAAAGCCTTATCTGCTTGACAAGTGTTAAAATCAGGTTTGCCAAGAGTGCACTGTTTACACTGAGCCCCCAGGAAGTGCATGAGTGTTTTATGACGTTTGCGTCCCAGGGCCTTGGAGTGGGCAGAGCACAGGGTAAAGCCTGGGTTTGTCGTGTGACCCAGCACCTCTGAGTCTCTGACCTACAGGATTCTCTTCTGCACATCACTCTACCTTCCTGGGTTTCTACTTGCTTTAAAATGGGAATTAACACACAGCTCCTCCCTCAAGGGTAGCGCCTTCCTTGCTTATAGGGCCTGGGATCATGCGGCAGTGCTTTGCATACTTACACGCTCTGGAGTGATGGACAAGCTAACCATGGCTTTAGACAGAGACTGGGCCCTTTGGGGAGCTGTTGTCATTGTTATTTTTGAGTTCTACCTTGAATCAGTCTTGCATTTCAAAGCTTTTAGAGAAACCCCTTTTGACTTGTTTGACAGGCATGAGGTTCTGGCTTTGCCCAGAGAAGATCTGTGTGGAAGTTTTAGCACAGCAGCGGCATTCGTGGGCTTGGTCTTGTCCCCCGCTAAGCTGTACACTAGCCTTCTCTTGCAACCTCCACTCTCAAACAAACAGAAAAACAACCATTAAAATGCAGGGAGCTCGATGGACCAGCACGCGACTTAGGTAGGAACAACGGCAGAGCTAGAGGAAAAGGGAACGGGCATTGGTTCTGTGCTGTGAGAACAGACAGCTGGCCGTAAACTTCTGGAGAATCACCTAGGGTTGTCGGTGAGTTGACACTGTTAGTGTGAAAGTCAGTGCCCTGCAGGGAGACGGAATGGCAACCCCTCAGCCCGCGCAGGGGTCTCTTTACGGCACCTAGCACGCAATTGGAATTCTGTCTCTTTCTGGACATCTCCAGCCAGATGATGCAGAGAAGGAGGACTATTCAGCTAACAGGTCCGAAGATGGTTCCATGACTCCGTTTGGGAAGAGGTGGCAGTTGTGTCTCTCTGTGTAAGTAACACTTCTCCCATGGTGGTCTCCGGTTGCCCCAGATCCAGTTAGAACTTGAGACTATGAGGCCAACCCCTTCCTTTTATAGCTGGGGAAACAGGCCCAGGGAGGATCAGTGACCCAAGGGCGCAAGGCTAGGTCACAGGACAAGCCTCACCCAGCCATGTCAAGGAGAACATGTTTCCTTCGCGATAGCATTCCAGCCAGGACATTTTTGTTTGCTTATTATTATTATTATTGAGACAGAGCCTCTCTCTGTCGCCCAGGCTGGAGTGCAATGGCACAATCTTGGCTCACTACAACCTCCACCTCCCGGGTTCAAGCAGTTCTCCTGCCTCAGCCTCCAGGGTAGCTGGGATTATAGGCGCCCTCCACCATGCCTGGCTAATTTTTATATTTTTAATAGAGACAAGGTTTCACCATGTTGGCCAGGCTGGTCTCGAACTCCTGACATCACGTAATCCGCCTGCCTCGGCCTCCCAAAGTGCTGGGATTACAGGCGAGAGCCACTGCGCCTGGCCTGTTTGCTTATATTTTGTTAGTTGAAAAAATATTTCCATCATCTTGTGTTGGGAAGGTGTGCGGAAGCTGAGACCACCGAGGGGCACCCTTGAAGTACCATAGATGGTCCGAGTATCAGCGTGACTTTTGTTTGGCTGAATGGATCCCAGAAACTGAGCTCAGAGGTAAATGGTTCACAACGAGGGAGAGAGAGGTCAGTGCTTCACATAGAGACTGTGGGGATGAGCAAAAGGAGAGAACTTAGGAGGGGAACACAACTGCCCAGGAGGAATCAGGTTACCTCCTGCTGCATGAAGAGAGGGTGAGTCCCCTGCCCCTTAACACTTCCGTAAAAATTTCTCGTTCCTGAGTGTGATACTGGATCTGCTTCTGGGAGCGGGCATGGGGCCAGGGCTGGGTGTGGCCTCTAGGTGTGGGCAGAAGAGAACGAGGGCAGGCTCTGTCTAGTGCCTGGGTGGGAAACAGAAGGCCCCTGGGGACGCGGCACGTAAGGGCCAAGAGGAGAAACCACCGCTGCAGTTCTTAGCGTCAGATGGAGGGGTCCCACCGTGGCAAGGACCCCACCCTGCCTTCTGGAGAGAAGTGAGCATCTCTGGACCTCGCAGACGCTGTGCTGAAGTGGAGGCTGGCTACCCAGAGGCCACCTTGCCCCAGACCAAATGGCCTCTTGCGTAATTGCAGCAAGATGTAGGAACTGGGCGGCCTCGGGGGTGAGTGGGCGCGCGCCCAATTTTAGATCAGCGATGTCAGCCAGCGAAGTAGAGTCTCGGGTGCCTACGCGAGTTATCAATGTCAGTTATCAAATGACGGGACTCCCAGCACAAGGCCAGGAGAACCCAGTGTGTTCTCGGAGGTGCGCGGATGAGACAGCATCGCGTGGGAGGCAGCGCTGACCAATCCCAGCGGCGGCCCCGGGAAGGACCGGACTCAACGCAGCTCTGTGTGGAGCTTCCCACACACCCAGGGTCCAGTACAGGGCTCGGCTCTTAGATGGTGCTTGAGAAATATGGATTGAATGGACGAATGAATGAATGGACCAGGCCAGGTGTGATGGCTCACTCCTGTAATCCCAGCACTTTGTGAGGCCGAGGGAGGTGGATCACGTGAGTTCAGGAGTTCCAGACCAGCCTGACTAACATGGTGAAACCCCATCTCTACTAAAAATACAAAAATTAGCCAGGCGTGGTGGCACGTACCTGTAATCCCAGCTACTCGGGAGGCTGAGGGGGGAGAATTGCTTGAACCCGGGAGGCAGAGGTTGCAGTGAGCCGAGATCACGCTACTGCACTCCAGCCTGAGTGACAGAGTGAGACTCTGTCTCAAAAAAAAAAAAAAAAAAAAAAAAAAAAAAAAAAAAAAAAGAGTGAATGTAGGAAATGTTGCTTTCATTGGTCTTTGGGCCTGATGTATAGTATTCTACATTCTACCTGCATAAACCAGGTAATGCAAGGAGCCCAAATTTGAATACTCACAGTACTTAAAACCTGAAACCAACAAAGGTTAGAAAACAGAATGAGGCCCTCTTTGTCCTGCCTGGCCTGGCCCCAGGCTCCATGTGGTCACCTCCCCTCACCATCACCCTTGCTTTGCAAACCCGCCCTGCTGTGCTTTCCTGTGCTGCTGGCTTTATCTGAGCCCCCCCAGGGCAGTCACCACCCTGCTTGGGCCCCTGCCGCTGCACCTGTCAGGATCATCACGAGATCCATGCAACCTGAAGCTGGGCGCTCAGTACCCCTCCCGGCTGCAGGTAGGAGCTGACCGAAGGGTCTGTGTGCCCCCCGTGAGCCCTGACAACCTGGTCAGGAAAAGACCAGTCTCCATCTCCCACCCGTGGGTGGAACGAGGAAGGCTTTGTATGTGATGAGGAAAACAAAACAAAACAAAACAAAACAAAAAATGCCCATGAACAATCCCGAACTCTTCCTGTTGGCAAAATCCTTCCAGTAAGATTATTTTCACTAATTCAGTTGTTAAATCCGTAACTCGATCAGGCCTTTTAAGAATTAAGCAAGGAGGCGTGGCGCGGTGGCTCACACCTGTAATCCCAGTACTCTGCCAGGCTGAGGCAAGCAGATCACGAGGTCATGAGTTTGAGATAAGCCTGGCCAACGTGGTGAAACCCTGTCTCTACTAAAAAATACAAAAATTAGCCAGGCATGGTGGCGCATTTCTGTAATGTCAGCTACTTGGGAGACTGAGACGGGAGAATCACTGGAACTCAGGAGGTGGAGGTTGCAGTGAGCCGAGATCGTGTCATTGCACTCCAGCCTGGGTGAAAGACCGGAACTCCATCTCAAAAAAAACAAACAAAAAAAGAATTAAGCAAGGCTCCACCCAAGACATAGAACCTACCTCCTCCGGCCTCCTTGCCCAAGCTTGGTGTGATTATAAACCAGGGCTTCTCTTTCGCAGGGTTTCATCTCCAGCTCAGAAGCTCTGGCTGGACGTGTGAGACAGGTCCTTTCTCCAAAGAAGTGGGAATGTGGACATGACACTGGCATTTCTGGTTTGGGCACCACGTGAGCAGACTCGCGTCTTCCCCCCGAAGGTGTTCAAAACCCCGATGGGGTTGAAGCAAGGCCACCGAAACTCAGCCACGACTAAAACTCCACAGTTGAGCTCCAGTGTTTGTCGGTATCCTTGCTGTGTTTGCACGGGTCATTGCTTAGATTCTCTCTGCTAAACCTGGGGATGATCACCGTATTGAGGGGAAAACAACTTTGGTCTGTTTTTGCTTTAAGCAGAGGTCTGCTTGGGTACTCTTGCCTGGGTTTCTACGAAGTGGACACACAAAGAAACGGCCCGTTCTCTTTACTCCCCCACCCCCCACCAGCATCCTGCTCCGAATTTGCAATAGCAGATGAAGGCCGGAGCTGCGGCCCCTTTCTCAGTTGTTTTTGGTACTGAGGCATAAACAGAACGACATTCAAAAACCAAGGTGAGGGAATTAATTATTAAGCAGCCTAGCACAATCAATACAATATTGCTGGTGTGTTTCCTTTTAGATATTTCTGGAGTTTGCTTTCAATATTTAATTCAACTCAAACTGGTAGGTCACCACAATGTGCAGCTTGTATTATACGGTCACACACCACAGAAAGCTGAAGTTCTGGATGCAGAATTCAGGTTTGTTAGGCTGTGATTTTAAAAGGCTTACCCTTCCAGGGAAGGTTACAGTAAGAGACACTTTCACACGCTCTTTTCTTGTCTGCCTTTTAAAAAACATAGTAGGGTTACTTCCTTTGCAAATTCTTCTTAAATTAACAATTTGTCAGGGTATTGGTAAAAGACTGTAAGAAATGGAATAATTAGTATCAAAGTGCAATGGCTGTGTTTCTCAGAATTAGTATGTGAACAACCAGATGAAAGTAGGGAGGAGGGAATGTTTCCTTTTAAAATCACTTTGGGAGGCCGAGGTGGGCAGATCACCCAAGGTCAGGAGTTTGAGACCAGCTTGGCCAACATGGTGAAACCCTGTCTCTACTAAAAATACAAAAATTAGCCAGGCGTGGTGACGGGCTCCTGTAGTCCCAGCTACTCAGGAGGCTGAGGCAGGAGAATCACTTCAACCTGGGAGGCAGTGGAGGTTGCAGTGAGCCGAGCCGGCACCATTGCACTCCAGCCTGGGCGACAGAGTGAGATTCCGTCTCAAAAAAAAAAAAAAAAGTCATCGAGTTATTTTGCTGAATTATTGAGTGAATTCGCCTCTTCCCTGACCAGCATCTCCTCAGCAGGAAAAAGGGGGAGGCCTGGGATGAGGAATGATCGGGTTGTCTGATCAGGGGTGTCTGTTACCAGCAGTGCTTAGAAACAGACAGTTATGCCTTCCCATGTCTACATGGTCGCCTTGAGCACAATTGCTCAGAAAAGTGACATCAAAATGCCCACGGTTCCTTCAAAACCTGCAGATCAAAGCAGTTTTCTTAAATTCTCCTCTTCCATTCTGAGATATGATTTTTTCCTTCTGAGTAGCTGATCTGACACCTTCACCATTTTAGATGTTTCCTCTTGAGCTGAGACACTGTCCTGCTTTAAAACCTTCTTCGAAAGGACACCCTGGCCAGTCACTGACGCCTCCTGTGTTCACGTCCTAGGACTGCCGTAACAAAGTGTCACACGCTGCATAGTGTACACAACAGAAGTGCGTTCTCTCACCGTTCTGGGGACCGAATGCCCAGGGTCAAAGCGTAGGCAGAAACATGCCCCCTTGGCAGGCTCTGGGGAAGACCCTTCACCCATCTCCCAGCCCCTGCTGGCTGCCAGACGTCCTTGCCATCCTCAGTGTCCTCTGGTTGGTGGACAAATCGCTCCAGCCTCTGCCTTGATCATCACTTGCTGGTCTCCCCTGTGTGTGTGTGTGTCTGTGTTCAGAGTTCCTTCTTTTTTTTTTGATATGGAGTCTTGCTCTGTCACCCAGGCTGGAATGCGGTGGCACCATCTCAGCTCACTGCAACCTCCGCTTCCTGGGTTTAAGCCATTCTTGTGCCTCAGCTTCTTCAGTAGCTGGGATCACAGGCGCCTGCCACCACACCAGGCTAATTTTTGTATTTGTAGTAGAGATGGGGTTTCACCATGTTGGCCAGGATGGTCTCCAGCTCTTGACCTCATGATCCACCTGCCTTGGCCTCCCAAAGTTCTGGGATTACAGGCGTGAGCCACTGTGCCCGGCCCACAAAGACCCTATTTCCAAATAAAGTCACATTCACAGCTTCTAGTGGACATGACCTTTTTGGGGGCCACTGGCACCGCCAGCTTTCTAGCCTGAAGCCACAGGACAGGGATGGGATCCTGGGGGCACGAGGTGGGCTCAGGGCCCTGGCACAGCTCAGGGAGGAAAAGCTGATGCGGGCTCAGGGCTGTGGCCTCAGGCAGTGAGGGCCTAGGACCTGGGAGACTCCGGGAGCAGGGCAGGGAAGCCGGGAGAGAAACTCCATCCAATGGGCATCTGTTGCAGGTGCGTTCCTGGCTGCCTGCCTGTCTCACACTAGCCCTGCACAGGAAGCCAGCAAACTCGGGACACTCTGGAGTCAACTAACATCCGAGTCAGGGTCAGACGCAGCGGCTGCCACTCCAGGGAGACTGGTGGACGGTCAGGCGATGGGGAGGCCGCACTTGCCTGATGTCCAACTGGGCACTTCATTTTCACAGCCTAACAGGGTTCCATTTTGCTAATTTTAAGTAGGATCACTTAATTTAAAATAGAGACAGTGTTTACATTTTAGCCCCATGTCAGACTGTAGTGTGTTAATGAAGGGCAAATTCCAAAGTCCAATCCAGGGAGGGCACAGTAACATTTAAATAATTTACTAAAGTTTCTTGTGAACAGGTGAACGTCTATATGCAGTTCTCATAGAAGATGTATTGAGGAGGCATGAACATACTTTTGTTAAAATCCAATCAAATTTAAAGAGTAAATTATTTTTCTAGGTCAGGTATGGTGGCTCATGCCACCAACAGTTTGGGAGGCCGAGGTGGGTGGATCACCTGAGGTCAGGAGTTCGAGACCAGCCTGGCCAACCTGGTGAAACCCTGTCTCTATTAAAAATACAAAAATTAGCTGGGTGTGGTGGTGGGTGCCTGTAATCTCAGCTACTTGGGAGGCTGAGGCAGGAGACTTGCTTGAACCTGGGAGGTGGAGGTCGCAGTGAGCCGAGATCACGCCATTGTACTCCAGCCTGGGTGACAGAGCGAGACTCCATCTCAAATAAATAAATACATAAAATAAAATAAAATAAAATAAACTAGTTTTCTCACTCATGGGAACCCAGTGAGGAAAAATCTCTGACTTGGGAAATGACTGCACTGCCGTCACAGCCCTGGAGATTTTCAGCTCCTACTAATTGTGTTCTTTTCCAGTTGTGTTAAGGGTCCAGAAGTCAAAAAATAATGAGGAAGCAGAATCATTCTAAAAGAACAACAGGCCAGGCGCGGTGGCTCACGCCTGTAGTCCCAGCACTTTGAAGGCTGAGGCGGGTGGATCGCAAGGTCAGGAGTTCGAGACCAGCCTGGCCAACATGGTGAAACCCTGTCTCTACTAAAAATACAAAAATTAGCCAGGTGTGGTGCCAGGTGCCTGTAATCCCAGCTACTCCGGAGGCTGAGGCAGGAGAATTGCTTGAACCCGGGAGGCAGAGGTTGCGGTGAACCAAGATCATGCTACTGCACTGCAGCCTGGGGCACAGAGTGAGACTCAGTCTCAAAAAAATAAAATAAATAAAAAATAAAGAACAACAATGAATCTCTCCTATATAAGGTAGAAAAGTTACAGGAATCAGCGTTGAGCTTATCACTGTTCTTATTGTTCCTCCAATCAGAACTAGCAGCTGATTCACAGCCACAGAGGGAAACGCGGTGTCTGTGTGCTCTGAGTTAAACCTGAGAATAGTTTTTTGGTGGGATAACTGAGATCACACTTGTTTCAATAAGGGGAAAATGTACCCTAAAGAAAACTAGAGAGATAATTTGAGTCTTAGCTTCCGTAAACAGGTAAATTACCTCATAAACCTTATTTCTATTTACCTGCTCTTTTTCCTTGTTTAACCTTACCTGAATTTCCTCCTGAACAGGAGAGAGAAAAACCTTCAAATATTAAAAAATAAAAATAAAAACATGCTTTTGTATCCAACCCTAGAAATTAAAATCAGCAGATGATTTTTAGTATCTAGGAAATACAGGGTATGAGATAAAGGCTAACAAGGAAGAAATTGGGTAAACCTGGAGCACTGGACCTTCTACAAGAAAACCGGCCTGGCCTCTGCAGAAAGCCAGCACTGTGAAAAGAAACGGGGAGAAGGATTTGGGAGGATATTCTAGACAAAAAGAGGCAATAGAGGCCAGGCGTAGTGGCTAATGCCTGTAATCCCAGCACTTTGGGTGGATCACTTGAGGTCAGGAGTTCGAGACCATCCTGGCCAACATGGTGAAACCTCATCTCTACTAAAAATACAAAAAATTAGCTGAGGCTGGTGGCAGGTGCCTGTAATCCCAGCTACTCAGGAGGCTGAGGCAGCAGAACTGCTTGAACCTGGGAGATGAAGGTTGCATTGAGCCGAGACTGCGCCACTGCACTCCGGTCTGGGCAACAGATGCGACTATGTCTCAAAAAATAAAATAAAATAAAATAAAATAAAAAGAGGCAATAGAGACAGAAAAACAAAATATAATGCATGAACTTTGACTGGTTCTGTAATACAAGGCATGTGGGGACAGTGGGGACATTCTGAATTTGGACACGATAGGAGATGGTATTAGGGAATCGTTACTAACTTTCTTAGGTGTGAGAATGGTACTTTGACTGTGCAGGAGAACACCCTTGTTTTTCAGACATGTTGAGGTTGCCGAGGGTGAACCACACGAGGTCTCATGAAGTGGCCCAGCAAAAAATAAACAAATAAAAAAATGAAAATAAAAATAAAAAGTTAAGTGTGGGCAATGGGTTATTTTTCTCCAAACTTCCTCTAAAGCTGAGATTGCTCATGATGAAACATTGAAAACAGAGAGTCTGACAAAGAAAACTATTAGCAGATGACTCTTGGTACAGATGTTTCAGTAAAAGCACAGCCTTTCTGAGTCATCTGTTGGTGGGTGTGGGAGTGCTGGACACGCTGCCTGCCCGGTGCTCAGAAGGGCCCTGATGTGGCCGTCGGAATCACGGATGCCTGCCGCTGTTCAGTGACAGCACTCGGGCACACGGGGACCATCCCTGGCTTTCCTACCCATTTGTAATCCTTCTCCCTAATCTGGCATCTTACTTGTAAAGTGAAATCCACATGACTCTGTTTGCTCTTCGGCAGAGCTGGTTGTTGGTTTGGAGACGTTGCTGGAGCAGCCATGGGAGGCCAACACCTCGGCCTTCCTGATAGGAATGTTGCCTGGCCTAAAGTTTATTTGAAATACATGAAAGCAAGATGGATTGGTGGACAGAGCATTGGACCTAGGGGCAGATGTGATAAAATGTCCATTGCTAGCATGTAGGAGTGGGTGGTGGGCAGGCAGCAGGTGAGCAGGTGCTCACTGAGCCATTTTGGCAGCTTTCTGTGTTTAAATTTTTTCGTAACAAAATATTGGGGGAAATATTAAGTGACAGAACTGAGATTTGAACCAAGGCTCCAGGATCTGGGTTCTCAGCCACGGTGCTCCGACACCTCTCAGGCAGGGATGGGTTTGATGGAATTCATGCAGCAAAGGCATCATAGGCCTTTGTGCAAACTGAAAACTGTATGGCCAGCCCTCCTTTCCAAGACGGGACTCAGAGGCAGGAAGTGCTTGCCCAAAGTCCAGGGAAAGGTTAGGGCCCCATCCCCGCCTTCCTATTGCAGGGCACGTCCACCGCTTAGGGTTGCCTTGACACCTCACGGAAACGCCGAGCAAGGCACTGGGATGCTGTTCACCTCCTGCGTATGTGGGCCCCAGGACAGCCCCTCTGGTCATCAGTGGGCCTCTAAGCATGGGGGTGCCTTTTCTTCCATCGCCCGATGGACTGGCCGGCTTTCATTCCCGTGTAGACACTGTCCTCCTCCTTGCATTATGTTGCCTGCTCCTGTTTGAACACATGCGGTTTATCGAGCAGCACAGGAAACGTTTACCCTTGAGATTAAACATCTTCTGGCTTCACTTCTATTTTTAATGCCTCGGATTCATGTAGCACTGTCCTTTGATGAGGTCAGCCCTTCACAGACATTGTCTAATGAATCCTCCTGGACTGGGGGCGTGATGGGCATCGTGAACCGAAGGCCTCGGATGAAAAACAACAACCTCAAAGGAGTCGTGTGCAATTGCTGTGCAGACGAAGGGATCAGAGAGCGATCATCGTGCCTGAAATAGAATCTTTATCTTCCAATTCCTCTTTCAGGGGCCTGGGAAATGGACACCTGCAGTGAGGACCAGGGTGTGGTGTGGAAGCAGGAATGACGGCATTTCAGCACTAGAAGCAGCCTTGGAGACTGGCTGCCGCCTCCGCATCTGATCCACAGGGAAGGTGATAAAGCTGGGCTGTGCCTGGGGTCACGAGGCTTATTAGCACAAATCTCCAGCCAGGGCCTGGGCTGCGTAGCCTCAGAAACTCCACATTTCAATGGTTGATATTTCATTTTCTAGGAACTGATTTTATTTTATTTTATTTATTTTTTAACAGAGTCTTGCTCTGTTGCCCAGGTTGGAGTGCAGTGGTGCAACCTTGGCTCACTGCAACCTCCACATCCTGGGTTTAAGCAATTCTCCTGCCTCAGCCTCCTGAGTAGCTGGGATTATAGGCATGCGCCACCATGCCCGGCTAATTTTTGTATTTTTAGTAGAGACGGGGTTTCATGCACCATGTTGCCCAGGCTGGTCTTGAATTCCTGACCTCAGGTGATCTGCTTGCCTCAGGCTCCCAAAGTGTTGGGATTATAGGCGTGAGCCATCACGCCCAGCCATGAGGTAATTTTAAATTACACACCTCATTGCTTGCTCAGGCCATACAAGCTTTTCCTCACCCACAGCAATTCTGTCTTTCAAGGAAATTAACTTGTAAGATTTACCTCAAGCCTAGAGGCCTAGAAAAGTCTGTAAACTGGCATCCCTTTTAGGGGGACATTGGCACAGGCAGCGCATGCTCTAGGGGCCCAGAACAAGCTGAGCCAAAGGACCCCGCCACGCGGGCCAGATCCCAAGAGCGCCACCTGGGGGCAGAGTGCACGGCCGTGCAGGTCTGGAACTGCTGCCTGGGTGGGCGGCACCTGCGTTCCCCATCGTGCTGTGCCCAGGCCCGCGAGCACCCAAAGGGAGAAACCCGCAATTCCGGTTGTTCCCAGGGTCCCTCAGCCTCTTTGGGACTTCAGGGAGCCAGGCAAAGAGGTCAGCTGATGAGTTTTTCTAGAAATTCCCTCAATGCTGTGGCTGGGTCTCCCTGAACATACAGCAGAGTTCACCACGCCCAGACTGGTGCACTTGAAGGACGTCTCTGGGCTCCGCAATGTAAGAAATTGCTGTTGCAGGTGTTTATGCAAAAAAAGAGGAAAAAAAAGCGCTGCCACGTGACATTGGTACTCAGTCCTCTAAACCAATATTCCCGATAAGATGTCTCATTTCATCTTTAGATTAAGGAAGATAAGAAAGGATAAGAGTTCCTGAGTAAGAAACTTCCTCAGGAAGGAGGTTTTCAGCCAAGCTTTTTGTCTGTTGTTTATGTATCCATCCATCTGTCTATTCATCCATGCATTTATTTATTTAATCTATTTATCTGTCCATCCTTATCTAACTATTTTCAGGTAAACAAACTAAATTAATAATAATCCTTGCTTCACATAGTACAGTTTCATTCATTGGCCAATACGGTGAGCTACTAGTTTTATTTTGATAACGTGGATGGAGTGTCTATAACCTAAACAAAAGCCAGGATTTTGGTCATAACCTACCTTAAACCTCATGGCTCCATCTCATCCCATGCTCCTGCACCGTGGCCTAGCTCTTCACCCACAGGTGACCATCATCCTAAATCCCATGTCCCTGCTCCCCCACTTTCACTTTTTAAAAAATAGTTTTGCACCCGTATGTATTCCTAAAAACTGTGTGAATATAGACGTGGTTAACTTTACTAACGTGGTATTATGCTTTCTGTAGTGGTTTTAGACTACTTTTTGCCTTACTATTGCATTGCTAAGTTTTACCATGTTGTGTCTCACTGCAGTGCGTTCATTTTGACAGCTGTGTAATCATCCACCATACGAACATAGTGCCAGAAACTGTGAAAGACTGAGATTTCACCACTTGTGAGCTAACACATCAGCCTGCCAGTTTCACAGATTCTGTAGGAGGCATGAGATTCCGAGGTCAGAGACAAAAGCCTGTCACTCGTGGCACAGGCAGCACAGGCATCTGCATCTTTACGGCAGTTCCTCTTATCTTCCAGTGCCATGGGGTACTGGAAGTGGATGGGCACAGGTGGGTGCCCCCACACAGAGCAGGTGCATTACAGAGAGAAACCCTGAGCTCAGAAGATACAAATCTTTTATCATAGGCAGGAAACATGCTTACCCTTTGCTCCAGAGAGAAACGATCTGTATCTTTCAAGGCTGTTTGCTATACAGTCATTCTGGAAAAGACAGCTTTGGACAAAGGCAGTTAGTGCCTTGCCTGCAAGACATGCAGCAACGTGAGAGACCTGTGGGGAATTCTCTCCCAATGTACACTACAGAATCTTCATGCTTTCAACATGGAGGTACTATGGCCAACAGAATAGAGGCATCTCTAAGATGGTAACTGTACTAAGCTTTATCAATCCATTTATATCTTAAAAGGAAATTAATTTATCAGATTTTTAGCCCCTGGAGAGGCGGATGAGTTACATTTGCAGATGGGGCACTGGGAGGGGAGGACTATGCGGGTCGAGTCACAGGACATGGCCTGAGAGGCTGCTGAGGGTGGTGACGGCAATGCTACACTCACCTTCCCCTCCTGGGCAACTGGATGACTGTGGCCATGTGGTTGGTGGGACAGAAGCCACTGCCTACCTACACGGCCATAGCATTGAGCAGATGCTAGTTGATCTGACGACACTTTTATGCTGTGCTGATTTAGCGACAAAGCAAGAACAGAGGCTGAAGGGAACAGGAAAGAGGGGCCCTAGGGCTGTCGGAGCGGAGCAGGGTCTGGCACGGACACTGAGCTAAGAGACTTGGCATTTTCGAAACTCTCCCTTCTCTATAAAAATCATCCCTCCCCTTAACAGTAAACTTGACGGAAGAGGTAGATCCACCAGGAACACCTCCTAGGCAGGGGCTGGATGTGTATATCCCTGGGGAAGTGGCTCTCAGCCTGGACTGTACCCTGTAATTACGTGGGGCGCAATAACCAAGTCCCATGCCCAGTACAAAATATGCCAGGTACTAAATAGGGGGTCATTGAATTGGTGCTTAACTGAGTTGTTGATGCTTCTACTCCAAACTGCAAAACAAAGACCTAGAGCAGAGCTTTGCAGCCGGCTTCGCTGCGTCACCTGGGAACTTGTCGGAAACACCATGGCAGGGCCACACCCCAGGCTATGGAATCAGAAACCTGAGGGTGGAGTCCCAGCCAGTTTGCTTTGAAAACTTCCCAGGTGGGAAGTGTAGCTCCAGGGGAAAGACATGAAGACTCAGACCCTCATTTGCTATCTGTGTAGAATGTCAGCCAGATCATGCTGGGCAGGGCAGGGCAAGGGCACGGGGAAGGTCAAGGCACACACGTGATCGTCTGTTCGACCTCATCCTCGGCGCCCTCCAAACCTGTCCTGTGCCAGAGTCAGCTTTGACCATTTTTCTCTTCACCACTGCAATCAAATCAAATCTTCCTGGTTCCTGCAGAACCCACTTCCTTTCCACAGTGAAACGTTTTCTGCTGTGAGGTGGCAACTGAAGCCCCCTGCAGCAGAGGTGGCCAGTGGGGCAGGCAGGGGTGTTACAGGACCCACCACGTACCCTAAGGTGGCCATCAGGTCAGGGATTCTGCACTAGCATCCCTTCTGTGGTCACCAAAAATATGTTACAGGACAGGGGTCCCAATCCAGACCCCAAGAGAGGGTTCTTGGGTCTTGCACGAGAAAGAATTCAGGGCGAGTCCACAGTGCAAAGTAAAAGCAAGTTTATTAAGAAAGCAAAGTGGTGAAAGTGCAGCTGCTCCATAGACAGAGGAGAATGTTCCGGAAAGTAAGAGGAGGGATGCGTCCACCCTGGGAAAATGCTTCTGCATATGGGGAGATGTGCTCTGCTACAAGGGTTTGTGATAAAGGATTAGCTTTCTTAATTACTATATTTTACAAGAATAGAATTATTCGCTTTAAAGCAAAGTTAGGAATGCCTTTGTTCTCCAGTTATGGGGATATCTGGACACTGCCAAGTCTGGGTCTGTTTACTAAACATTATTAATTTGTTCCCTGAACTGTAAACATCTAGAGGCTCGGAATGCCTGACTTTCTAAGAATGCAGCCCAGCAAGGCCCAGCCTCATTTTCCAGCCCTCACTCAAGATGGAGTTGCTCTGGTTCAAACGCCTCTGACAGTGGCACTGCATGAAGGAAACCCTGGCTTTGCAAAATCTCCGAGGAATTCTTCTCAGGGGCCTGGAGGCCGCTCCGGCGGCAGCTCCTCGGATCTGTCTGCCGGCACCAAAGTGGGAAGGAGAATAGCCTGGGTCTCACACTCCTCCTTCTCTCCTGCCCGGCCTGTTCCGTGGGCTCCTGCACCCACTCCTCCTCCCTGTGGCCATGGGCTCTTCCTGCGAAATCTTGCATGGCCTCGGCTGCCAGGTGGCAGAGCCACTGCGCATGAGCGATGACAGTAGACGGTGGCTCTGTTGCCCTCCTCCCACCCGTCTCCCATGTTTCTGCCACCTTTTCAAGGGTGATGCTGCTCGCTGGAGTAAAAACCGTCGACTGACAGAAGCACGTTGGGCTGTGGGGTGAAATAATGACACCTCAAGCCCTGCCTGTTGTGTACCCCATGGAAGCCAGGGCCTCGCCCTAGAGCAGATGTGGGCCTCAGGAGGGTGGGTGTGTCTGCGGGCGGAGTTCTCACCCGAGCTCTTGTCATGCACACCCCCAGATTTGCCTTTGGCCTCTGGGTGCCAAATAGGGACAAGCTGGGAACCAGGAAAGAAATGGGATAGTGCTTGGAAAACTGGTAGCTGGCAGTGGATAGCATTACCACGTGCCTGCCCTGCGAGTTACTCATACAAACCCCGGGACCCAGACAATTCCATGAGGTGCAGACAGTGAGGGCTGTCGGTGCAAAGTGCAGGCAGAGCAGATCCTGGCTCCCGGGCTGCGTGGCCTTGGGTGACTCCTGACGTCTCCGTGCTCCTGGCTCCTCCTCTGTAACACGGGAGTCAGTCATCATGCACACTCGCAGGGTCATCAAAAGAATGGCCTGTGTTGGGGCAGTGTCCTGGCCATGGAGCACACCCGAGGGCATTGGCTGTCATCCCCCATCCTCCCTGGAGGGGATGGGACCTGCAGATGAAGCCCTTGCTAGTCCTGCAGCCAGGAGCGGTGGGGCCGATCTGCTCTCTGAGTTCCTTAGCCACACCCCTTGGAGGAGGGAGCCTGGATTCTACAGAAGAGATGGAAGAATTGTGGTGTCTGTGGCCCCTGAATTCCTCAGGATCCCCAGACCTGCACTCCCCCTGGCCTTGTGACTCGAGGTGACCCATTCTCCCGACTGGCCGAGCTCCCCTCATGAGGTTCTCTGTCCCTTGCAGCTGAAAGCATTCTGACGGACACAGCTGGTTTTCCCTGCACTCTAGCACAATCTTAAAATAAAAAGGGAAACCCAGTTCTTCTAATTCTGGATTGGCAACCGAGCTCATTTGCATGAATAATTGACAAACTTTGAGCACTGGCTTGACAGAAACTGCTAGCAAGCAGCGCTGCAGAATAGAAATGGAAGCCGGCTGGTGAATGAAGACAGAAAAAGAACCCACTGGAAGGGGCAAATCATTTAGATGCTCAATTAAGGAAAACACAAGATTCGATCTTTGAAAGAGACGTTGATTTTTCCATCGGAAAAACGTCAGGGGCAGAATATAATTTGGAACCAACCATAAGCAAGTAGTCAATATCAGCTATAGATCAATTCCCATTTTGAAGATGCTATTTCTTGAGCAATTTTGCAATTAAAAATGTCACTCATGTTTTATTATAATTATCTATAATGCCTCTAGGGCTTTCTTTTGTTCCTTTGAAGATTTTCAAATTCTGAAATAACTGGGTTTAGCCCAGAGTTCAGATAGCCTGAAATAACTTAAATACCACCTAAAAACTGGTTTTGAATGTTTTCCTCTGGCAGATCGCCCACAGTTCTCTCTGACTGTTTCAGATAAGCCGAGGATTGGAGTCTGAACTCCACAAATCTTTGTCAGGGTGGGAGCACACGTGGCTGTAGGACGGGAGAACGTGAAGGAGTCTCCTGTTCTCAGAGCCCGTCTTTCTCTTTTCTTTGACATCCAGGATACCTGGGCTATCAAGAATGGCATTGCTGACTCCTGCTTCCTCTAATCCTGGGGTGGGGGTCTTGGGGTCCCAGAAGTCCTCTTTCTTTTCCTCCCTTCCTCTGACACCTGTGGGCAGAAAGTGGGAGCAAGGAACAGGCTGCCCTGCGTGAGATGAGATACACGCCTTGTGACTACAGGCCGTCTGTCCTGCGGGTCCTGTAATGGATTCAAGAAACAGTTAGGGGAGGGGTCACAGGTGGGGGCTGTTGATGCTTGGTGCTCTGCTGGGTTGGAGAGAGTTTCCGTGGGGGGGGAGGTGCCTGCCCCACCCTAGAAGCCCCTGACTCTGGCTCTCTTCTTCTCACCAGAGGAATAGCTCCAATGCCATAAACACATCCTGTATTATCATTAAAGCAAACACCGCACTGATGCCATCAAAGACAGGAAGGCTGAGGATTAAAAAACAAGAAAATTAAAAGCCATCTATGATCCTAGAATAGATCCTGTGCTGGGGGAAAGAGGACACTGAAGGACATTATCAGTCTGTGGTGAACCTGGAACACAGGCAGTAGATTAGATAAAAATATTTTATCAATGTTAAATTTACTGAAATTGATAGCTGCGCTGTGGTTATATTAGAGAATATCTTTGGTTTTAGGAAAGACACTGAAATATTTAGAAGGTAAATGTTTAGAGGCTAAATAAAGTATTTAGAGGCCACAATGTGTGCAATTTATTCTCAAATAACTTAGGGGAAAATATATATTTATATACGATATTTTATTCCTTTTTACATGTATATTTACACATTTTATATACTATATATCAGATGAGAGAGCAAAACAAATGCTAAAGCAAATAGGGCAAAATGTTAACAGTAGATGAATCGGGGAAAGGATTGGATATTCTTTGTACTTTTCTTGCAAATTTTCTATAAGGTTGCAAGTTTCTGAGCAAGAAGTTTCAAGGCTCTGGGCTGAGTTGTGATGTATCAAGGAGCAGCATCTGTCTAAGAGACACACAGCTGCACTTTCTCCCTCCTAGTTCCATTTCTAGTGACCAAGGCATGGGTTTTCACCTTTCTGCCTCATTTGCGAAATTACTTTGAGATGTAATATTGTGAAATAACAAGAAATATATATTTGGTCTTTGTCCCCAGTTCCTGGCACAGAGCGCCTAATTCCTTGGAATTTCTGGGGTGATAGGAGCACCTCTTGTTCTATTGAGGTGACTCTTGGTGGCCCCTGGGAGGGGGACTGGTCACCGGAAAGACCGAGCCGTCATGAGAAGCCTGGAACGCTCAGCTCCAACCCCCCGGGGGAGCTGGAGATGGAGCTCATAACTGATGACGCCCATGTCATGAGACCTCTGTGAAATCCTCAACTAGGAGGTTCGGAGAGCTTCCGGTTTGGTGAGCATCCCCACATGCTGGCAGGTGGGGCTGTTGGGGGTGCACCCCAGCTCCTGCACTGGCAACTTTCTTCATCTGAGAGTTCATCCATAGTCTTTATAATACATCAGTGAACATAAGTGTTTCCCTGAGTGCTGTGAGCTGTCAGCAAACTATGAAACCTGAAGAGGGGTTCGTGGGAATCCCTAATATGCAGCTACATTGGACAGAAGTGGGACTCACTTGGGGACCCACTGCTTGAAACTGATGTCTGAAGTGGAGGCAGTCTTGCAGGACTGAACCCTCAACCCATGGGGTCCCACTAGCTCCAAGTAACACCATGACTGAGTTTTAGGACGTTGCATTGGTGTCTGGAGCACTGGAGGTTGGTTGGTGTGGGGGAAAAACACCCCGTTTGGTTTCAGTAGCGTTCTGTAAGAGTAGAGAAAAACAATTTTTTTTCCTCAGACATTATGAAATGTGTCTTTGTTTCTCTTAATTCTCTGCCTTGAAGTCTATTGAGACTGGGACAGCTGATAGTCCAGTGTTCTCACGCTAATTATTTGTATGGCATATCCTTCGTCATCACTGGTTCTTAGCCTACTCTTTATATCTGAAGGGGAGCTCCTGAGGACAGCATACAGTGGGCTTTGCATTCTGAAGTCCACTCTGATAATGTTTACCTTTTAATTAAAGTGTTTAATAATTAACATTTAATGCCGGGCACGGTGGCTCACGCCTGTAATCCCTGCACTTTGGGAGGCCGAGGCAGGCAGATTACCTGAGGCCAGGAGTTTGAGACCAGCCTGGCCAACATGGTGCAAATTCCATCTCTATTAAAAGTACAAAATTAGCCAGCTGTGGTGGTGGGCACCTATAGTCCCAACTACTCGGGAGGCTGAGGCAGGAGAATCACTTGAACCCAGGAGGCAGAGATTGCAGTGACCTGAGGTGGCGCCAATGCACTCCAGCCTGGGCGACAAAGCTAAATTCTGTCAAAAAAAAAAAAAAAAAGATATTATTCCACTCTCCTCTGGCCTTGTTGTTTCTGATGAGGAGTTAGCTGTTCTTTGAATAACTGTTCCTCACTATATCACGTACAGAGGGAAGACAAGGTGAGGACGCAGGGAGAAGACAGCTGTCTACAAAGAAAGGGGAGAGGCCTCAGAAGAAACCAGTCCTGCTGGTACCTGGACCTTGGACGTCCAGGCTCTAGAACTGTGAGAAAGTAAATATCTATTGTTTAAGCCACACAGCCCATGGTACTTTGTTATGGAAGCCCAAGCAAACTAACATACCGGGAAGCTGTTTCCTTTTTCTAAGTGTCAGTTTCCCTCTAGAATTTGTCTTCTTTTGAGTTATTCTTCAGGTAGTTGAATTTTTATTTCTTTTTTCTTGAGACAGGGTCTCGCTCTATCACCCAGGTTGGGGTGCACTGGTACAGTCTCAGTTCACTGCAACTTCCGTTTCCGAGGCTCAAGCAGTCCTCCCACCTCACCCTCCCAAGTAGCTGGAACCACAGGCTCGTGCCACCATGCCTGGCTAATTTTTAATTTTTGGTGGAGACGGGGGTCTTGTCATGTTGCCCAGGCTGGTCTCGAACTCCTGAGCTCAAACAACCCCCCAGTCTCCGCCTCCCAAAGTGCTGAAATTGCAGGTGTGAGCCACTGTGCCTGACCAGGTAGTTGATTTTTTTTTAAAACTTTGTGTTGAGTTTATAGTACTTTCTGCAAGAGGATTGGTTTGATAGGAGCTTACTTGGTCATCACTAGAGACAGATTTTCATAGTTTGTTTGTTTGTTTATTTATTTATTGTTATTTTTTTTTGTGACAGAGTCTCACTCTGTCACCCAGGCTGGAGTACAGTGGCGTGATAACAGCTCACTGCAACCTCTGCCTCCCAGGTTCAAGCAATTCTTGTGCCTCAGCCTCCCGAGTAGCTGGAATTACAGGTGTGCACTACCGCGCCCGGCTAATTTTTGAATTTTTATTAAAGACAGGGTTTTGCCATGTTGGCCAGGCTGGTCTTGAACTCCTGCCCTCAAGTGGTCCGCCCACCTCGGCCTCCCAAAGTGCTGGGATTACAGGCATGAGCCACCATACCTGGCCCACAGTTTATTTTTGAATATTGACCTGTAGTCACCTTCATCTGTATTTAATTTTTTTACTTATAAAATAATTTTTTCTATGAGTAAACACAGTTTTATATCTTCATTTCCAATCCTTAATGTATTATTGTTATTATTATTATTATTTGCTTTCGTTCTCTGTCTAGAACTCCAGTTAAAAGGCGAGAGCATAAGTGATAACAGTAAACCTGCTTTCTGTTCCTGATCTCAGGGTAACACTCTTTACTGTTGTGTGATTAAGTAGAAAGCTTGTTATAGTTGTTCTGTAAATTATATTTTTCAGATTTAAAGTGTTGCCGTATTAATTGCTGAGAACTTTGATCATGAATGGCTGTTGAATTTTATGTTTTGTGCATCTTTGGAGATTGTCACACATTTTACTCCTGTGTTCTACTACTGTCGTGAGTTATATTGATGGATTTTCCAACATTGACTAATTTTGCATTCCTGGGATTAATTCTATTTATTCATAATGTATCATCATTTTAATTAGAATTACTACACATAGTTTGCTATTCTTTTTTTTTTAGTTGGATCTCCATCACTCAGGCTGGAGCATGATCTTGGCTCACTGCAACCTCCGCCTCCCAGATTCAAGTGATTCTCCTCAGCCTCCTGAGTAGCTGGGATTACAGGCATGCACCACCATGCCCGGCTAATTTTTGTATTTTTAGTAGAGATGGGGTTTCACCATGTTGGTCAGGTTGGTCTCGAACTCCTGACCTTGTGATCCTCCAACCTCGGACTCCCAAAGTGCTGGGATTACAGGTGTGAGTCACCGTGCCCAGCTTGTTTGCTATTCTTAATATGATTTTTGCATCTATGTTTATAAAGGATGTTGGTCTGTAAGTATTACTTCTGGCAATGTGTTTAGAAGTTTGGTACGAAAGCTATCTTGGTTCCAAAAACGAGTTGGTGCACTTTCCTCATCTTTCTTCTGTCTCCATCAGCACACGTGAGACCGCTGCGTTTCCTTAAAGTTGCGGAAGAATTCACTGGAGAGGCATATGGGTTTGGATTTTGTTTTGTGAAAAGTTCTAAAATTATGGATGCCAATTTCCTTGATAGAAAAAGACTATATAGATTTTCTGTATCTTCTTGTCTCTGTTGGGGTAAATTGTGTTTTTCAAGGAATTTGTCCGTTTCATCTAAGATGTCGAAGTACTTGCATAAAACAGTTCAAAATATCTTTTTGTTATTGTTGTTGTATGTGTAAGAGCTGCATTGATGTTTCATTTTTCATTTCTGATATTGGTAATCTGTGTAGTTTTTTAAATTTATGTTTATCAATCTTGCCGATTGTCTGGGTTTTTTAAAATTCTTCAAAGAAATAAGTTTTTACCTAGTTGGTTCTCTTTATTTTTTCCCACATCAATAGTTCCTGCTCTTATCATCATATTTTCATATTTTCTTTTGTTTTATCTCCTTTCCCCTCTTAACTTTTTTTGAGATGGAGCCTTGCTCTGTCACCCAGGCTGGAGTGCAATTGTGCAATCTCAGCTCATGACAACCTCCGCCTCCCAGGTTCAAGGGATTCTCCTGCATCAGCCTCCCAAGTAGCTGGGATTACAGGTGCCTGCTACCATGCCTGGCTAATTTTTGTATTTTTAGTAGAGACATGGTTTCACCATCTTGGCCAGGCTGGTCTTGAACTCCTGACCTCTTGTGGTCAGCCCGCCTTGGCCTCCCAAAGTACTGGAATGACAGGCGTGAGCCCCCGCGCCTGGCCCTAACTTCTGAAGGTAGATACTTAGATACTTCTTAGGCTTTCTATCTTCTTTAAAGTATCCATTTACATTTATGTAGTTTTTTTTAAGTTCTTTTTAAGGCTTTAATTGCATGCCGCAAGTTTTGAAAAGCCTTATTTTTATTTTCATTTAGTTGAAACATTTTAAATTTCCAATATTTTTTTCTTAGCCATGAACAATTAAAATATTACTTAATTTCAGAATATTTGGGGATTTTTATTTCATTTAAACCATGCAGTCTCAATCGGGCAGGGTTTAATGGCGACATCATCACCAAAATGGTAAAAATTCGTTATTCAGGGACCAAAAAAATCCTTCAGTATTACAACATTTTGCCCTCTGAAGCTCAACTTTGGCAAAATCTTATTCATTAGTATTTCATTTCTCTCATCAGAAATTTAATTTAATCAAAACTAATTAAATTAAGTGTAATTTTTATCCTTAGAGAGAATAATAATGAAAAAAGGATGGAGAAACACTGGCTTAAACCTACTGAGGTTAAAGAGTATATACTTCAGCCAGACGCAGTGGCTCACGCCTGTAATCCCAGCACTTTGGGAGGCTGAGGCGAGCAAGTCACCTGAGGTCAGGAGTTCAAGACCAGCCTGGCCAACATGGTGAAACCCGTCTCTACTAAAAATACAAAAATTAGCCAAGCATGGTGGCAGGTGCCTATAATCCCAGCTACTCGGGAGGCTGAGGCAGGAGAATTGCTTGAACTGGGAAGCAGAGGTTGAAGTGAGCCGAGATACGCCACTGCACTCCAGCCTGCGTGACAGAGCGTGACTCTGTCTCAGAAAAAAAAAAAAAAAAAAGAGTATCTACTTTGTGTCATTGCAGTGCTTTGAACTATGGCTTGCTTTAGAGCTGTTCAAATGATCTTTAAAAGAATGTGTATTTCATAGCTATTGGGTACAATGTTCTATACTTGCTTACTTATGTTCCTGAGATTGTTTAAATCTGCCACACAATTAGTCTTTTTGGGGGAGAGGAGGTGGGAGGGGGTCAACGTGTTCCATCAGCCACCGGAAGAGGAATATTCCGTTTCCTCCTTATGCTCCTCGGCCACCGGAAACGGAATATTCCGTTTCCTCATTATGATTGTCAATTGGTCCAATTCTCTTTTCGTGTCTTTCAATTGTGCTTTATAACTTTTGAGACTTTCTTATTGGCCGCATGCAAATTTAGAAGAGCTGCAGCTCCCCTGTTAATTGGCACTTTTCTCATCACACTCCACTTTATTTCTAGCAAACCTTCTTGCTTTAAGGTCTACTAGTCTGATATTGGAGTAACTACACCGGCATTCCTGTAGAGATGGTGTTTGTATCATGTATTTTTTCTCATCCTTTTATTTAAGTACATAATTTTTATGGTACGTTTCATCTTCTAGGAAACACTCAATTGTTATGGTTTGGGTTTTTTGTTGTTGTTGTTGTTGTTCCACCTGTTAATCTTTATTTTTTAAATCAGTATAGTTAGCTATTTTACATTCTGTGTAATTATAGAAGCTGTTGGGTTTAAATCTATCAGTTTACTATTTGCTTACTATTTTTCACATTTCCTCTGCCATCCCTTTTCTTTTTTATTGATTACCTTTTTATTAATAACTTTTTTTTTTTGAGATGGAGTCTTGCTCTGTTGCCCAGGATGGAGTGCAGTGGTGTGATCTCAGCTCACTGCAAACTCTGCCTCCCAGGTTCAAGTGATTCTCCCACCTCAGCCTCCCAAGTAGCTGGGATTACAGGTGCCCACCACCACACCTGGCTAATTTTTGTCGTTTTTAGTAGAGACGTGGTTTCACCATGTTGGCCAGGCTGGTCTGGAACTCCTGACCACAGGTGACCGCCTGCCTCAGCCTCCCAAAGTGCTGGGACTACAGGCGTGAGCCATGGTGCCCAGCTCTTAAGAAATTTTTATCACACATTTCTTCCTAGTAGTTTATTAGTTAGACATTCTTTTGCTATTTTTAGTGGTCAGCCTATAGTTTACAACATGTATCCTTGACTTATTAAACTCTAATAGAAGTGAGAGAGCACCTTTACCCCTTCTGAGGCAATGCAAGGGCCCTAGAGCTCTTTTCCCCATAGAACACCCCACCCGGACCTACATGATATCAGATTCATGAATTTTAATTTTCTGTATGTTTAAAAATAAATAATGTATTGTGAATTTTATACAATTATTTTTATTTAGATTCACTATACAGTTATTACATTCATTATACAATTATTTTTATTTAGATTCTGCTAGGTGACGGGCAGTCACAGCAGCACCAGGGGCCTTCAGAGAACCTGCCCAGCTTATAGGCATGAGGCTCCTCGGAGGGAGGCAGCCCTGAGCGAGGCTGGGGCAGCGCTGGGGAATCCGGGTCACTGGAAGTTGTCGATTTATTCTTTTATCACTGGGATTCTATTTGGGATCATTTTCCCTCTGCAGCAAATACTCCGTTTAGTGTTTCTTTCATGTGCATCTGATGGTGGCCAATTCAATCAGTTTTTTTTTTGAAAAAAGCAATTAAGCAAAACTCCACTGAGCATGGTGGTTCACACCTGTCATCCCAGCATTTTGGGAGGCCAAGGTGGGTGGATCACCTGAGGTTGGGAATTCAAGACCAGCCTGACCAACATGGAGAAACCCTGTCTCTACTAAAAATACAAAACAATTAGCTGGGCATCATGGTAAGTGCCTGTAATCCCAGCTACTTGGGAGACTGAGGCAGGTGAATCACTTGAACCCGGGAGGCAGAGGTTGCAGTGAGCCGAGATGGCGCCATTGCACTCCTGCCTGAGCGACAGAGTGAGACTCTGTCTCAAAAAAAAAAAAAAAAAAAAACTATGCTAATCCTATGCATGAGGGTGGAGCCTCCCAGAGACCCCACCTCCTGGTACCACCCCCTGAGGGGTCAGGATTTCCACATACACATTTGAGGGAGGCACACACATCATATTGTAACCCGGGGCTAAGTTCCTTCTCTGGAGTGGACACTCTGGAGAGTGTTAATGTGAGACACAGATTTTCAGGTTCCGTGGTCACTCCCGTAGGCCAGTGTCTATGTGTCTAGCAGGAGGAGGGAGCTGCTCTGCCCACTCTGGGGGTTCAGGGGTATCAGGCATTCAAGTTCAAGAGCCTCAGGCTGTGGACAGCAGGTTTTTCCTCCCAGGTCGCAGGGGGCTGCTCATCATAGGGCCCTGACTTGGCACAGGAGACATGTCAAGGCTGTAAGTTCTGTTTTCTTTTAGCTCTGCTACTCTTCAATTAGTCCTTGGGCCTGACCTTCTGCAGCCTCTCCAGCAGCCGCAGGAGGCAGAGGCCTCTGTCAACACTGCCTTTGGAACCTTCTGGCTTTCACAGGGAGCCTTGAGCTGAGGGTGGCTTGCCAAGCCCATCGTTTCCTTTCTTAGGGGCTTCTAAAGTCAGCCAACTCCACAGTCTTTATAGAGCCATTTCCTCCATTCCGTTCAATACTACAGTGACCGAGGAAGCTAACACATTTCTCTCCACCTGCACCTCACTGCAAGCACCTCCGGGAGGGTTGCGGTATGAGCCTCAGCTGCATGTTCCTGTGTGTCACCACCTGCTATGGACTGAGTATTTGTGTCCCTCCAAACCTCCCATGCTGAAGCCCTAACCCCCAGTGTGAGGGCATTTGGAGGTGAGCCTTTGGGCGTTATGTAGGTTTAGGTGTGGTCACAATGGTGGGGCTCCTTATAAGCAGAGGAAGATAGAGCACCACCTTCTCTCTCTCTCTCTCTCTCTCTCTGCCTGCCACGTGAGGATACAGAAAGAAGGTGGCTGCCTGCAAACCAGGAAGAGAGCCCTCATCACAAAGTAAATCTGCCAGCACCTTGATCTTAGACTTCCCTGTCTCCAGGACGGTGAGAGAGAAATTGAGCCGCCCAGGTGGTGCTTGTATTATACTAACCTGGGCTGACTAAAACACCACTTCCTGTACCATCAGCAGTGAGTTCTCAAACCCATCCTGAGGATGCATTTTTAAGGCCACCTCTGGGCTCCCCCAGACAGCAGAGCTGGAGACAAGGGCCTGTGTGAAGGTGGTTGATTTGGGAAGGGAGGCCGGGGGCAGGAGAGGGAGACTGGGAAGCGTGGAGCTGGCAGGGAGGAAAGACAAATTAGGCATGTGCCGCCAGGCTGGCCACCACTGTTGGTGATGGGCCTCAGGGGAGCCCTGTCCACCACGCAGTGGGGCGGGAGGAGTCCCATTACTCCTGGGCCCCTATTCCCTGGTGTCCAAGCATTGCCACAGGGAGTGTTGATGCCCTCATGTGTCCAGCCCGGGGATCCTCCCCCCTGCATCAGGAATGCCCCAGAGAAAAGCAAGGGCCACAGAGAGCAGCTGTGTGACACTGACCAGCAGGGCAAGGATGAGAACACGAGGTAGGACTCAGGGGGCTGGGTCAGGGCCACAGAGGAGGCCAGTGCACCTGCAGTGACCTTCTACCAGCTCCGCTTGGTTGGTTTCTGTTCCCTTTTCAGCTCTCAGATGGCCAACTGCCCAGTGCCACAGGGAGGCCCCATTATTCTTCTTGGGATTATTTCCCTCATGTTTTTGTTCCCCATAATTTGTAGCCACAATGTTGTTTACTTGTTGACTGTCTTTCTGATTCCTTGAACTACATGTCCAGCTAGCCAGAGACATGTATTGATTGTATGTTCACGATTTCGGAAGTCACCCAGCATAGCATTGGACAGAGGAGGTTCAACCTGTGGGCTAAATGAAGGAACAGCACCTCGGTGCATTGCTCCCCAAGCCCACTATGGCCACAGTGTGTTCATCCTGCCTGGTGTTCCTCCCTTCTCTCTCTCTGCTGGAATAACCCTGAACACTCCACTTTCTCCATGAAGTTTCCCAGGTCTGCAAAGTTCTGCTGCTCTTCCCTCTTCTGAATCCTGAAGATACTCAGGGGTTCCCATCGATGGTGTTTCTGTCCACACCAGGGGCTGTGACTTGGGGGCTCACTGCTTTGCTCCAAACACAGTAGGCATTCAGTCTTTATAACCCAAATGCCACTCCCCCTCCCCAGCCTGAGGCTCTAAGTGGAATGACTCCCTCCATGTAAATTGGGAGGTCAAGTAGATTCCAGGCAGTGGCACCCACCCAGTGTGTCTGTCTGAGCTGCAAAGCCGGGTGCACAGTCATGCAAGACGGTGAGACAACACTCTCAGCCAACACTTTCTTGCTGGCTGGCAATGAACGGACGACTGTGAAGCCTTTCCAAGGACTTCACAGCAGTGCTGGCCGCAGGACTGAGCTGGTGCTCTGCGCTGATCCCTGAGTGGTGCCTCCATTCCAGGAACATGTGCTGCTGCGTGAGGCACCGTCACACATCCTACACCTTCCCCGCAGGCCAGGCCCCTTGGGTCGTCCAGACGGGGCCATGCATAGGCGCCCAGCGTGCAGTGCCAGCCCCGGAAACACAGGAGGAAACAGAGCTTCCACACACGTTGCTGCTCTTACCCTCCACACTTCACTGACCTCACCTGTTTTTCTACGAAGGCCCCCTTTCTGTGCTAGAATCCCCTCCAAGGTGCCTGTCTCTCTAGTGTACTACAATCCCCTCCAAGGTGCCTACTGCATGTGGATGTCCTGTCTCTCTAGCGTCCTCCGATCCCCTCCAAGGTGCCTACTGCATGTGGATGTCCTGTCTCTCTTGCGTCTTCCAGTCTGTGGCGAGTCCTCGGCCTTTCCTTGTCTGTCATGACCTGGACCATTCTGTCTTTTGAAGAAAGTCCCTCGATTTGGGTTTGTCTGATGTGCTTCCCATGGTTCGACTGGGGTTCTGGGAAGAAGTGCCCTTCCCATCACATCCTTCCAAGGGATGCCTGGTACCCACATGAACTCCTGGCAACAGACTATCCTCAGAATAGTCTAGCCCACTTCTGACAGAGCCATGGTTCTGCCATCCCAAGGGGTCTCTGCCCAGACATTTCTATGACCAGTTGGTTGAACACTTTCATAAATGGCTGAAGAACCCAAGTGACGTCCTCCTGAGCTATTCCTGGAGGAGGCGGGTGATGAACGGCTTCCCATGTGTGCTCACTGTGCTGGTGGAGCCTGTACTCACAGCCAGACGGGCCGGGGTTCAAATCTTAGCCCAGATCACTGTGCTGGTGGAGCCTGTGCTCGCAGGCAGACGGGCGGGGGTTCAAATCTTAGCCCAGATCACTGTGCTGGTGGAGCCTGTGCTCACACGCAGACGGGGAGGGGTTCAAATCTTAGCCCAGATCACTGTGCTGGTGGAGCCTGTGCTCGCAGCCAGACGGGCGGGGGTTCAAATCTTAGCCCAGATCACTGTGCTGGTGGAGCCTGTGCTCGCAGGCAGACGGGCGGGGGTTCAAATCTTAGCCCAGATCACTGTGCTGGTGGAGCCTGTGCTCGCAGCCAGACGGGCCGGGGTTCAAATCTTAGCCCAGATACCTATGAGATGGGGCAGATCCTTATCAAAGTGAGGTTTAATTTCTTTATCCACGAGTGGAAATATGACATACGCCTCACAGATGATGGCAGGATTCAAAACCACACGTGCAAAGCGTCCAGCAGTCCGCGGGGCCCAGCAGGGATGCAGTAAGTGCTGGCGGCTGGCAGCGGCTGATTGTTGTAAATAAGTGGAGAAATAACACGGAGAGAAGCTGCAGGCAGGATGCTCACCTCAGCCCTTTGCCCAGGAGAAGGTTAGTGTGTTATTTAGATATTTTTATCATGGAGAGAAGCTGCAGGCAGGATGCTCACCTCAGCCCTTTGCCCAGGAGAAGGTTAGTGTGTTATTTAGATATTTTTATCATGGAGAGAAGCTGCAGGCAGGATGCTCACCTCAGCCCTTTGCCCAGGAGAAGGTTAGTGTGTTATTTAGATATTTTTATCTCTGAAAAACTTTTCATGTTGTATGTCTTATTTTCCCCAAAAGACTGTACAGTCTGAATGATAGTAACAGCCAACAGGTATGGGTGCCTCCTCCGTGTCGGGTGTTAAATACTTTGCACGTATTTTTCCATTAGATTTAATTCTCACAACAACCTCACCAGGTAAGAGCAATGATTAGCTCAGTTTTGCAGATCAGGTGAGGGGGAATGAATCACCCGTCTGTGTGTATTTTCTCCTCTTTACCTTCTCTTCCTCGAATGTTCTTAATACTTATCATTAACATCCTCCGTTAGGCATCCACTTTTCTGGGAAGGATTCTTTGAACAAAGCAAACCAGGAGCACCTTCTTCTGGCCCAGCTCGTGGCTCCTTGGCTTACCCGGTATACCAGTTGTCCCGTTGTTCAGGACCTGTCACAATTGTGCCTGATGTATGAATTCCCTGGGGACAGGGACTGTGGTAGAGTTCTCGCCCAGCTCCCACCCCAGCAGAGGGCCTGGGGACAGGGACTATGGTGGAGTGCTCGCCCCGGCTCCCACCCCAGCAGAGGGCCTGGCATATATAGTCCCTAAATAAACCTTTTGAATGAATGTGTGGAGGACCTGGGGTCTGGCAGCAGACACAGAAAGGAAAGGGTGGGCCAGGACCTTGGCAGGGAGAACAGAGGGACCTGGTGACAGAAACTGGGTGAGGGGAATAAAGGCGTGTGATGGGAAGGACACAGGGACAGCGTGGGGAGGCAGGTGGCAGCGATGGGAGGCCTCCCTCCAGACAGGATGAGTCTGCGGTTAAGAGAAGCCTCCAGGTGGAGCGTCCCAGCACAGGCAGATGAAATCCAAACCCAGGATACTGCTGCAGTCAACAAGAACATCAGCAAATATTGCTGTACCCTATTAGGAAGGATGCTGGAAACAGCAGAACGCGTCTTCCCGCCTATCTCTGCACCTGGAAATCCATATATTCTTTTCATTGCCGAACTTGAGAAATAAATACTAAAGCAAGGAAAAGTCCAGAAGGCAATTACTATTCTCATGTATACAGAGAGAATACTTTTATCGTCTCTCTGATAAAAGAAAATATTTGAGTTTTAAGTTTGAAAATAAAAGATATATCTTAGGAAAATGTAACGATTAGTGGATTAATAATACTCGTTTACCTAATTTCAGAAAAGGAAGGCTAGAGAGCTGCCTGAAGTCTGTAGCTAAGTTTAATGTGAATAAATTCAGTAAAAATATACATACACACACATACACAGATAACTCCCATTATGTTAGGAGTCTACAGGGTGCGGTCACACACATCATAAACTAAGTGCTTACAAATTCCCCGTGATGTTGGTGTTATCTCAGCATTATATGTGAGTAGAGTGAGCTCTAGAAATTAAGTTGCAGTCATCACTCAATTTGTAGCTGGCAGAAACTTTGAGACAAAGGAAGTATTAACACATTCAGCAATAAAAAATTTGAAGTTTGTTAGCCCCCCCCAATAGATTAGAACCAACAAACATTAACATATATGTAAGCTATCTTTATTACTTTGTGTTGAACTTGAGAAATAAATGGATCCCATTTGAAAAAAAAATTTCTATGGCTTTATATTTTCAACAAAGTATTTTAAAATTATGCTATGACTTAACTATACCTAAGTCTGAAATTATGTATGAACTCTTTATATTTACAACAAATCAAATAAGACGAAACTATACAATCCATAAAATCTGAATCGACAGCATTTTTCATAATAGATGAGTTGCTTGGGTTTATCTAAAATACTCATACATTGGCATGTTTTGTGCTTCCCTGGTCCACTTTTTTTTTAAGATGGAGTCTCGCTCTGTTGCTCAGGCTGGAGTGCAGTGGCGCCATCTCGGCTCATTGCAACTTCCACCTCCCAGATTCAAGTGATTCTCCTGCCTCAGCCTCCCAAGTAGCTGGTATTACAGGCATGCGCCACCATGCCTGGCTAATTTTTTTGTATTTTCAGTAGAGATGGGGTTTCACCATGTTGATCAGGCTGGTCTCGAACTCCTAACCTCAGGTGATTCACCTGTCTTGGCCTCCCAAAGTGCTGGGATTACAGGCGTGAGCCACTGTGCCCGGCCGGCTAATTTTTTATCTGCCTTTTTTTTTTTTTGTAGAGATGGGGTCTCCCTATGTTGCCCAGGCTGGTCTCTGCCAGAAAATGTCTTCTTATTGTAAAAATATGTGTTGACTTTATAACTAGTCCAAGCTTTTTTTTTTTTTTTTTTTTTTTTTTGACTCTTATTGCCCAGGCTGGAGTGCAATGGCGCAATCTCGGCTCACAGCAACCTCTGCCTCCCGGGTTCAAGCGATTCTCCTGCCTCAACCTTCCAAGTAGCTGGGATAACACGCATGTGCCACCACAACCGGCTAATTTTGTATTTTTAGTAGAGACAGGGTTTATCCATGTTGGCAGGCTGGTCTCGAACTCCCGTCCTCAGGTGATCCGCCCGCCTTGACCTCCCAAAGTGCTGAGATTACAGGCGTGAGCCACCACACCCGGCCTAGTCCAAGCTTTTAACATGCGCAATCGTCATTTGAATTCGGGACTTGTCTAGCTGCAGTGGAAAGACGTACGTGTGTCCCATAAGCAGGTAACGCTCTCTTTAGAGGCAGCCCGCCAGGTTCTTGATGATAAACCTAGCCCTGAGTGCAGGCCGTGCCACAACGACACTCACTCCTAAGGTGGCCGTGCAGGTGACCCACGGTGCACTGAGGTTTTTCAAATTAGCATTGGAAAGAATCATGGCACTCTGCACTAGCCCTCCTGGGCCCTGGAGAATACAGCACAGTCCTCTGTCTCTCATTTATTTATCTATACAGGAAACAAACAAAAAAAAGGTGTGTGGGTGGGGGGGACTTCGAGAACCTTGTTAGGCATCTGTCTGAGCTTGAGCACTCACTCAACGTCCATTCGTCACCAGATGAAGGGTCTCGACTGAGAGCTGTCCAGGTTCTTGGCACGTTGAACAAAGAATTGAACAAACAAAACGCACAAACAAAGCAACAAAAGAATGAAGCAACGAAAGAAGAAGCAACAAAAGTGCAGATTTACTGAAGCAAAAGTACTTCCACAGAGTGGGAGGGAACTTGCGCCAGCGGCCCCAGAGTCCCCCATTAGGGATTTTATTAAGCTGAAAGAATTTGGTAACACCCCCAGGTGCCCTATAGAGGCCTCCAATTGGCTACATCCTATTGGCCCACGACCAATCACAGGCTGAAGTGGAGGCAGCTCGTGGCCAATCAGAGGCTGAAGTGGAGACAGTCTCGTTATTTCAGGAGGGAGGCTGTGGCCTGAGTGCTGCCTGATCCTGCCCAGAACTGGCTGGCTGCACCTGCTGTTCTTTTGCTTCTGCCTTATCCCTTGGCTACCCTCACTCCCTGTTCTCCTGCCGCACGTGGGCCTCTTTTCCTTATCTTTAAAGTGGGGATAATAATAGTGCCTACCTCACTGGATTGTCAGGAGATCGGCAATCAAGTAGGTTGGCATATGTAATATACTTAAATTTGGTACACAAGACATGCCTAGTTATTACGACTACCTGTGCATTCTAAAATAGAAGAGAATCTTTATTCTTTACCTTTCAGCAATAAAGAATACAGAATCATTAATTCAAATGTATCCCTTACAAATGTATCTCATAAAAATATAGACAGAACAAAATGTTATATGAATTTTAATTTATTCCATTTCCTAAACCCCAAATGTTCACGGTTTAGGAAGAATGGGCTGGTGGTGAAAGCGTGCACGCAGGACGAACCCAGCATTCTGCTCAAAGCGAGTCCCCAGGTACCAACCAGAGTCAAAAGGAATCTTAGGAACAATAATAGTAGAAACCATTAGAAGGTGTCACAACCAGCCAGGCGCAGTGGCTCACGCCTGTAATCCCAGCACTTTGCGAGGCCGAGGCAGGCGAGTCACTTGAGGTCAGGAGTTCAAGACCAGCCTGGCCAACATAGTGAAACCCTGTCTCTACTCAAAATACAAAGATTTGCCAGGTGTGTTGGCAGGTGCCTGTAATCCCAGCTACTCGGGTGGCTGAGGCACGAGAATTGCTTGAACCCAGGTGGCAGAGTTTGCAGTGAGACGAGATCTCTCCACTGCACTCCAGCCTGGGCAACAGAGTGAGAGTGAGTGAGACTCCATCTCAAAACAAACAAACAAAAAGAATTTGTCACAACCTTAAGACACAAAATTTTATAGGTGAGGATACTCAAGTTCAGGAAGATTGAGGAACTCCCCCATGATGAAACAGCTAGAGTGTGGTGAACTTGGACTTCTGCTGACCGGCATCCGGCCTCAGGCCCCTTGCTCTTCTCATTGCCGAGGACCGAGAGGCCAGAGGCGGCTGGGTCCAGGGAGATGCCACCTGCCCTCCTGTTGTGGCTGCCACTTGCTGTCTCTGTGCAGCTTGGGATGATGTCACTGTGTCCAGGCCCCCAAGAGGGAGGGCAGGTGAACTCAAGAGCTTCGAGGGGACCCTCCCAGGGCTCAGCGTCTTGTTAGCTTCCTCTCAAGGCCTGAGTTAGCACGGCGTAGGAGCTTAGAAATTATTTACTGGCTGGTTAGACAGTTCTTGAGTTTATGTCTTAATAGAGATGCAACGGGTCTCTACCAAGAGAATTTGCAAAAAGAATAGAGTTTGTAATGAGGGGTGGGGAGAAGCGTGGTGCTGGGGGCTGGGCTAGTTCACGGACTCATGGGTGACCCCACACTATAGCACGTCCCGTGAAAGAGGACCTCTCCATGAATTTCTTCCCTGTGGAAAGGCTGAGGCCCTGGGACAATTATGTCCAGGGAAGACAGCGAATGGGCACTGAGTGGTGGCCTCTAGGCTGCAGTCTCAGCGGGCGTGGGTGTGGCATGTGTCCAGGTCTCAGGCAGGCCATCTTCTAGCCCAGCAGAGTCCAAGGGTCAATGCTGTCTGCAGGACAGGGACCTCTGTCTCCCAGGGACCTCTGCTGTGACCTGGCCGGGGGTCTCCTGCTCTTTCCTTCTCTTCTGATCTGTTTCAGCTCTGGATGGGTCACTGGGCCCTGGAGGGAGGGGGTGCCCTAGGTCTTGCTGTGTTCACCTTCATCTTGAAGCCCGAGAGAGCAGCCCGCATTTGGAGCAGGACTGGTGTCCACATTCAGCCCCATCTGCAGCCAGACAGGTGCCTCCCAACAAAGACAGACGGACAGTGGAACTCCAGCCACCAGGCGTGAACCCCCGGCCTCTGGACTCACAAAGCCGCCTCCCAGCCCACAGGAGAGAGAGGCCCTGTACCTTGACCTGGTGAAGAACAAGGGGCTGTAAACCATGGGATTCCTCTTGGAGTCCCTTGGGGAGGGAGCTTCTGGCAGAGACGATTCTTCCGGATAGGTTTGATTCATTCAGGTCGCACATTGCAGTAAGAATTGATTACAGGGGAAGAAGATGGAACCACCTTCCCTAAAGGTCTTTAACGACAGAATTGGTTTCTACCTGTGTTGGGTCAGTTAATTGGGTCCTGCCTGAAGGGAAGAAAAGGAATCAGGGCATTGCCCAGGTTCCTCCTAGTCCTGTGCTTGTGTGACCTGAAATAAAGAGGGTTTGCCTCTGCATCTAGAAAACTGAGTAGACGGGCTTGGCCAGGTCTCAGATGTAATCTGTTTGCATGTGTCATGGGAGGTAATTTAAATTATCGAAAATACTTTGTATCTGATGTCTTTTAAACACCAATTTATGAGCACTGCGAGAACAAAATGCTTCAGGCCATCCAAAGCGGTATTAAAGACACAATACCACACTTCCGTGTCAACAGAAAAACCAAACTCTGCAAAATACTTAGAGGTTTATTCTCAGCCAATATGAGTGACTGCAGCCCAGGGAAACATAGGCTCTGGAATCCTGACCCAGTGCTCCCAAGGCGGACAGTTTGTAACTGCCTCACACATTTCCAGGACGTGTGACCCTTACAGGCAAAGTTGCAGATCGACACATGGAGGTTATGCGTTGGCTTGGCCAAAAAGGCAGGAAGTCTTGAAGCAGGGATTTCCAGGTCCTAGGTGGATTCCGAGATTCTTAATTTCGAAATTGTTTGAAGGAGCAAGGCTTTGTCTAAAACTTGGGATCAACAGAAAGGAATGTCCAACTTTTGACTTTACCATGTGTTAGTTAAGATAAGAAAGTTTGCTAGCCTTGCCAGAGCAAGCCACAGTTCCCGGGGTCAGGGTGGCCTCTTAGCAAGGCTGATGGTCTGCAGATGCGACTGTTGCCAGGCCCCTTAGGAAGGAATTTGGAGCGCAAAGTGGTGGTCAAAGCTTAGTGCTCATTGTCATACCCCAGGACAAACCAGGATACGTCCCCTGCAGAGGTGCCAGGAACAGTTCCAGGCATGCACCTCCAGGCATGGAGGAAGCGAGAAAAATATTGCCAGACGACCAATTGCAAGGGTCATTTCTGGGGGAAAAAAGTAGACGAGAGATGGATTTACCAATCGAAATAGGAAGGCTTTGAGGGCAACATTGAGTTCTGTAGAGTCAGGAGGACCTCAGGCTCGTCACCAAACCCAGATCCCAGCACTTGGGGGACCTCTCTTTAATTTGGAAGAGGAAAATGCACTACTTTTCAAAGGAAGCACTGAAATTTTATAATAAGTAAATTAATGAAACTCCTAATGCTATAATTAATAATAGGAAGAATTAAAAGGATTAAATAAATTAGTTGTTGTTGGAGACAAAGTACCCTTGAGGACAGCTGGGACTTTTCACCATCTGCTGTCAGCTCTGGCACCACTGGATCACTCCCGAATGCGGTGTTTGTACCATGATTGTAAGATCCCAGCACCTGGAGCTGGGGTGACTGTGAGTGACCGTGGCGATAACTCTGAGCCCTGCAAAGAGGGGCTGGATCACTCCCGCATGCAGTGTTTGTACCGTGATTGTAAGATCCCAGCACCTGGAGCTGGGGGGACTGTGAGTGACTGTGGCGATAACTCTGAGGCCCTGCAAAGAGGGGCTGGCCACCAACTGCATGGAAACTGCATGCATCTGACAGGTCGATGCTCTTTTCAATGGGAAGAAATAGCCATTTGCAAGTTATTGGTTTTATGCCAAACACATGAATATCACACATCACTTGTGTTATTTCACAAAAGCCAAACTTAGGGAGTAAAAGTATCTTTTCTTAGCCTTGTAAAATGCTGAAGAAGGCCTCCTATTTGGCCCCTTCTCTGAATATTTGTGATTCACTGAAGGTCTTTCCCCTAAGTGCCTTTTGAATCACATTTAATAAGTCTTCGTTTATTTATTCATAGCAAACATTTATTGAATGGCAATATATCGATGCTGGGATATAGGTATTAATAAACCATGGCCTCCACCCTCAAGGAGCTCAGAGTCAAATGGATGAATCACACGAGAGCGGTGAGGTTCTGTGCTGAGGCTGCCCTCACCGCCCTGCGTTGCCCCAGGTACACCCACTGAGGGCCACTGCTGCAAGTACCTGGGCTCCTTCCTGAGGGCTCCCTCCGGCTGCCAAGGTCCACCCAGCCTATGAGGCTGGTGGGGCAAAGGGAGTGGGGTTAGCACCCCTGGGAGCAGCCCACAGACTTGGTGGATAATTACCCAGCATCCAAGTCACCAGCAGGTCGGAGGGATGAAGATACACAAGAAGCAAAACAGTGCCCCGATGGGAGCCTGGAAACCTGCCATTTAAGGGATAGTGGATAGGAGGAACCATTCATCAATTAGTTTTATAAAACCAGGAAAGAGTGGTGTTCCTGACACCAAGAACAGAGAGTTTCCAAAGTGATCATTGTCCAGTGCTGGGGAGAGCTCAGGTAGGATGAAAATTCAACACAGACTTTTGACCGGGCACCGAGGAGATTATGGTGACCTCGGACAGGCCAGCAGAGCACCTCTTCGAAGGGATATGGAAGCAATCAGGGCTAGGAACGCGTGGTAACCCTGTGTCTACTAAAAATACAAAAATTAGCCAGGCATAGTGGTACATGCCTGTAATCCCAGCTACTCAGGAGGCCGAGGCAGGAGGATCACTTGAATCTGGAATGTGGAGGTTGCAGTGAGTGCAGGTTGCATCACTGCACTTTAGCCTGGGTGACAACAGAGTGAGACTGTCTCACAAAAAACAAAAAACAAAAAAACAAAAACATTGAGGGGAGGTTGGAGACAGGGCCCACTGGGGCCAGGGGTGGGGCGAGGTGTCCTCTACAGGGCCCAAATGTGATATCTTGGGGCGCCACACAGCAGGTGCACATAGAGAAGAAGCATTTAGGTTCTTCCTTAGTGTGACATGATTCAGAGGTCAGGAGGAAGAACGGAGTTGCACAGGTGGTCAAGAACAAGCTCCAAAAAGAAGAAAAGGAGCAGGGGCGGGAGCTCAAAGCTGGGGCGGACCCAGGGCTGAGACAGCAGGTGGGTCTCTGTGACCCCAGGAGATGAAACCTTGGATTCAAAGCCTTTGAGGAGTTATCAAAAACACCTGCCTTGAGTTCAACCTGCAGAGATCTTGGTGGTCTTTTAGAGAGCACTGCGGGGAGTTGCACAGCCAGGATTGGGAGTGCTGGGTCCACACACGGGCGAGCACAGGTTTGGGATGGCTTTGAAGGTGATTTATGTAAAGTGCCTGCAATCAGTGGGCACACAGGAAGTTTCTGTTCCTCTCCAGCATCTTTTAGTTCCTTCCATGTTTTAACTTTTAAACCATCTCCCACAGATTCTACAAGCTTTGCAAGAAATCTGCCCTTGCTTCTCAATGTTGTGTCCTATGAGATCACTGCAAAAGAAAATCATTTTTGTAACCATCATTTCATTTATTTTGCCAAAATTGCACTTTTGAGTCTATTGTTGGCAGGGGCAGCAGCATCATTCTTAAGCATTATCGCATACCCGACAGTGGCATTATGGAAACTTGATATAAAACACTCTTTCTATCCTGCTTAGATATTGATTTACTATCAGAGGACTATTTTCTCTTCATCTCAATCAGATGCTAAAAGGAACTTGAGGTGGACAGGAAGGACATGTCTTAGGCCAGCTACCACTCAGCTGACTGAAAATAGAAGACAACTTTCCTTCTCCTTTGAAGCATCTTGAGGCATTTTTTAATATATAGAAAGGAACGTGTAACTGCGTGTTAAAAGACAGCAGGATTCTAAGTGATAAAGGTAAATCTGAGGGACCCTTTTTGGCTGTTTAATTTATATGCACACTTCGCTGTGACTGTCCGGCACAGGAGCAGAGGTCCGAGCCCACCATATGCCTCCGTACACAGAACCCCAAGCAAGGCCACTCTGAAAAAGGACTAATGGCCACAAACATATTGATAATTATGTTTATTTATTTGAATACTTCACCTCTTACTTACCTAAAGTTTGCAACAGGGCTTCCAGGGCCATGCAATCAACAAAGCATCTTCATTTTATTCCTAATCTTAAAGGAAATATTTATATATAGCATATAAGGATTCTCTTTAAGAATTTATTTAATAATACATTTATTTTTTATTATTATTATTTTTGAGATGGAGTCTTGCTCTGTCACCCAGGCTGGAGTGCAGTGGTGCAATCTTGACTCACTGCAACCTCTGCTTCCTGGGTTCAAGTGATTCTCCTCCCTTAGCCTCCTAAGTAGCTGGGATTACAGGCACGTGCCACCATGCCTAGCTAATTTTTCTATTTTAGTAGAGATGGAGTTTCACCATGTTGGTCAGGCTGGTCTCAAAAATTCTGACCTCAAGTGATCTGCCCGCCTTGGCCTCCCAAAGTGCTAGGATTACAGGCGTGAGCCACCGAGCCTGGCCAATAAAACATTTAAATGTTTGCTTTTGAGTTAAGTGCATGCATTTGCTTTATTGAGGTAAAATTTGCATACAGTGACATGCACGGAGCTTTAGTGTCCTATTCAGTGGTTTTGACACACGTGTATCCCCAGTTAACCAGCACTGCCGCCAAGTTACGTGGCCAGGTGTGGCAGCTCATACCTGCAATCCTAGCACTTTGGGAGGCTGAAGTGGGAGGATCGCTTGAGCTCAGGAGGTTGAGACCAGCCTGGGAAACATGGTGAAACCCCTTCTCTACAAAAAAAATACAATACATTAGCCAGGCATGGTGGTGCGTTCCTGTAGTCCCACCTACTTGGGAGGCTAAGGTGGGAGGATTGCTTGAGCTCAGGAGATGGAGGTTGCGGTGAGCCAAGATGGTGCCACTGCACTCCAGCCTGGGTGATACAGCCAGACCCTGACTTGAATGAACAAACAAAAAGATATAGAACTTTTCCGTCACTCGAGAAACTCCTGCATGCTTCATTTTGGTCAGGCCCAACCTCTCCCTGACATGAGCATCCACGGTTCTGATTCCTATCACTGTTGATTAGATTTGTGTCATTTCAACTTCAAATAAGGGCAATAACACACAATTGTTTCTGGCTCCTTTTTTTTTTTTTTGAGACGGAGTTTCACTCTTGTTACCTAGGCTAGAGTGCAATGGCACAACCTTGGCTCACTGCAACCTCCGCATCCTGGGTTCAAGCGATTCTCCCGCCTCAGCCTCCCCAGTAGCTGGACGGGATTACAGGCATGCACCACCACGCCCGGCTAATTTTGTATTTTTAGTAGAGATGGGGTTCTCCATGTTGGTCAGGCTGGTCTCGAACTCCTGACCTCAGGTGATCCACCCCCATCGGCCTCCCAAAGTTCTGAGTGTTTCTAGCTTCTTTTGTTCAACATAATGTTTCTGAGATTCATCCTACATTTTTATGCTCCAATAGTTCTTTCTTTTTTCAATTGCTGAATAGAATTCCATTGTATGATCACACCACACTTTGTGTGTCTGTTCTCTTGTTGATGGATATTGCTTTCGGTTGGGGCTATTGTAAATAAAACTGCTCTAAACATTATTGTAAAGTTTTTTTTGTGGACGTATACTTTCATTTCTCTAGGAGAGTTGCTGGGTCATAAGACTGGTGTATGTTTTGCTGTATAAGAAATGTGACACATTTTCCAAGTAACTGCACCATTTTATTATACAATCCCAATGGCAGGAGAGAGTCCAGCTGTTCCACACCCTTTGCTAACTGACATTATCATCTTTTCTGTGTTGGCCATTTTAGTGTAAAGTCGCATCACACTTCAGTTTTCATTTGCATTTCTTCAAGGATTAACGATTTGATTAATCCCTCAAAGTTGCCACATGCGTGAGTGTAAGTTGTAGGTATGTTCATAGTAATCCCTTTTTATCCTTAACGGCTGCAGGATCTGCAGTTATATTTGCTGTTTTGTTTGTTTGTTTATTTATTTATTTATTTATTTATTTTTGAGACAGAGTCTCACTCTGTCACCTAGGCTGGAGTGCAGTGGTGCAATCTCGGCTCACTGCAGCCTCTGCCCTCCAGGTTCAAGCAATCCCCCCGCCTCAGCCTCCCAAGTAGCTGGGACTATAGGTGTGTGCCACCACATGGGGCTAATTTTTATACTTTTTGTACAGACGGGATTTTGCCATGTCACCCAGGCTGGTCTTGAACTCCTGAACTCAAATGATCCGCCTGCCTTGGCCTCCTAAAATGCTGGAATTTCAGATGTGAGCCACTGCACCTGGCTGATACTTGCTGTTTTATACCTGATGGTGATTTCTGTCCTTTTTATCTTTCCTGTCTTTTTCAGAGGTTTATCAATTTTACTGACTTTTTCAAAGAACTAACTTTGTAACACATTCATTTTCTCTATTTTTTCTGTTTTCAATTGTACTAGTTTCTGCTTTTATTATTATTTCCTTCTTTTCCTAGCTTCTTGAATTGGGAACTTACATTATTGATTTGACACTTTTTGTCTTTTCTAATGTAAACATTTAGAGCTGTCAAGGTCTCTGTCAGCACTGCTTTATTGCATCCCACAAATTTTGGTATGTTGCATTTTCATTGTCTTACAAGTTTATGTACTTTCAGATTTTCTTTTGTGATTTCTTTTGGCCCATGAATTATTTAGCAGTATGTTGTTTAGTTTCCACATGCTGGAGATTTTCCTATTGTCTTAGATTTCTAGTTTGACTCCATTATGGTCAGAGAACATACTCTGTATGATTTAAATTCTATTACGTTTATTAGGGTTGGTTTTGTGACCTACATTACTGTATCCTGGTGATTGACAGGAATGATGTTTGAAAATAATGTATATTCTGCTGCTGTTGGATGCAGCGTTCGAAAAATGTCAGCTAGACCCTGCTGGTTGATGGTGTTACTTCATTCTTCTATACCCTTGCTGATTTTCTGTCTTATAGTTCTATTCATTTCAATGAATTGGATGTTGAAACCCCCAACTATTTTGGATTTGGCTATTTCTCTTTTCAGCTCTGTCAGTTTTTGTTTTATGTATTTTGAAGCACTGGTTTTTTGGTGCCCGCAGATTTAGGATTGCTACTTCTTCTTGGTGGATTAATCCTTTTATTGTTATGCAATTTCTCTTCTTGTCCCTAGTAATTTTCTTTGCTCTGAAGTCTACTTTATCTGAAAGTAATGAAGCTACTCCTGTTTCTTTAAAATTAATGTTTGTATGATATATCTTTTTCCATTTTATTACTTCAGTATCTCTATGCCTTTTGATATGGTTAGGCTTTGTGTCCCCACCCAAATCTTATCTTGAATTGTAATCCCCGGGTGTTGAGGGAGGGAGCTGGTGGGAAGTGATTGGGTCATGGGGGCAGTTTCCCCCATGCTGTTCTTGCCTTAGTTAGTGAGTGAGATCTGATGGTTGTATAAATGGCAGTTCCCCTGGGCTTTTTCTCTCTCTCCTGCCGCCTTGTGAAGAAGGTGCCTACTCTGCCTTCTGCCAGGATTGTAAGTTTCCGGAGGCCTCCCCAGCCATATGGAACTGTGAGTCAATTAAACCTCTTTTCTTTATAATTTACCCAGTCTTGGGCAGTATCTCTATAGCAGTGTGAAAATGGACTAATACAGTAAATCATTATATTTGAAGTGAGCTTTTTATAGACAACATATAATTGAGTTGTGCTTTTTCTCCTGCTTGCTAATCTTTTTTTAATTGGTATATTTATGTCATTTACATTTGAGGTAATTATTGATATGTTAGGTCTTAAGTCTGCCATTTTATTATTTGTGTCTGTTTTTTCTGTTTCTTATTCCTTTGTTTCTCTTTTCTGCCTTGAATCACTTGAACTTTTTTTTAGAAATATATCTCAATTTATCTATAACAGTTCTTCAGTATATCACTTTGTGTAACTTTTCTAGCACTTGCTCTAGGTGCTGTAGTGCACATAAATAAATTATCTCAGGCTACTGTATTAACGTTTCACCACTTCAAGTCAAGCCTTGAAATGTTGCTTGTGTTAGGCCCTACCCTACCCACTTTTAAAATACGATTGTCTCAAGTTTTTACTCTACATACGTTGCACACCACACCAGATGGGGTTATGTTTTTGTTTGTTTTTTTGTTTTTTTGTTTGTTTGTTTTTTTGACAGAGTCTCTTCTGTTGCCCGGGCTGGAGTGCAGTGGCACACGATCTTGGCTTACTGCAACCTCTACCTCCTGGGTTCAAGCAATTCTCCTGCCTTAGCCTCCTGAGTAGCTGGGATTACAGGTGGGTGCCACCATGCCTGACTAATTTTTGTGTGTTTTCCTTTTAGTAGATATGGGGTTTCACCATGTTGGCCAGGCTGGGGTTATGTTTTGTTTTTGTTTTTGGTTATTTTTTTTTTTTGCTTTAACCATAAAATATTATTTAAGAAACTCATGAGATAAAGAATAGTTTATTGGCCAGGCGTGGTGGCTCATGCCTATAATCCTGGCACTTTGGGAGGCTGAGGCAGGTGGATCACCTGAGGTCAGGAATTCGAGACCAGCCTGATCAACATGGAGAAACCTCGTCTCTACTAAAAAATACAAAATTAGCCGGGCATGGTGGTGCATGCCTTTAATCGCAGCTACTTGGGAGGCTGAGGCAGGAGAATTGCTTGAACCTGGGAGGCAGAGATTGCGGTGAGCTGAGATCGCACCATTGCACTCCAGCCTGGGCAACAAGAGCGAAACTCCATCTCAAAAAAAAAAAAAAAAAAAAAAAAAGAATAGTTTTATTGCTCTTCTCTTATTGATGAAATTTTTGGTCTTCTTTTTTTTTTGAGACAGAGTTTCAAGCTCTTGTTGCCCAGGCTGGAGTATGGTGGTAAAATCTTGGCTCACTGCAAGCTCTGCCTCCCAGGTACAAGCGATTCTTCTGCCTCAGCCTCACGAGTAGCCGGGGCTACAGGTGCACGCCACCACACCTGGCTAATTTTTGTATTTTTAGTAGAGACAGGGTTTCCCATGTTGGCCAGGCTGGTCTCGAACTCCTGACCTCAGGTGTCCACCTGCCTCAGCCTCCCAAAGTGCTGGGATTACAGGTGTGAGCCACTGTGCCCAGTCAATTTTTGGTCTTCTTTTAACATTTTCTTTCTGTTCAGCAGGTTTCTTTCGGCCCATTTCTGTTAGTTTTCCTTTGTCTGAGAATGTCTTTATTTCCCTTTTACTCCTGAAGACTCATTTTGCCAGGTCTCGGATTTGCAGCCAAGAGTCTTTTTCTTTCAGCTCCTTTCCTCCTGGACTCCATGGTTTCAGATTTCTAAGCTTCCTTCTTTGTCTTTGAAAAGGCTTTATTCTGATGTGACTTGGTGTGAATTTATGGGGGGTTTATCCTAACTGGTATTCTCTCAGTTTCCTGAATCTGTAGATTTATGTCTTTTGCCAAATCTGGAAAGTTTTCAGATATAATTTCTTTTCAGCCCCACACTCTCCTTTCCTATGGGACTCCAATGCTGTGGAGTCCCACAGACCCTGAGGCTCTGTTCATTTTTTTTAGTTCATCTTCTTTCTGTTGTTCAGAGAGTGTAAACATTATTGCTCGGTCTTCACGTTCACTGGTTCTAACCTCTTTTGTCTCCATTCTGCTATCAAGCTCATTTAGCATGTTTTCATTTCTGTTATTTTACTTTTCAGTTCTATAATTTTTACTTGGTCCTTTTAAAATAACTTCTCGTTTTTGCTAAGTTTCTTATTTGTTCATTTATTTCAACTGAGTTCATAATTGTTTGTTGAAGCATTGTTGTGGCTGCTTTGAGCATCTTATAACTCTACCATCTGATTTACTTTACTGTGGTGTCAGCTGATTGTCTTTTCTTATTCAAGTTGTGTTTCTCCTGCTTCTTGTTGTGACAAGCAATATTTGCTTGTATCCTGCACACTTTGAATATTATGCCAAGACTCTTGATCCTATTTAAGTTTCTGATTTTTAACAGACAGTAGCTTTGTTTAGGTTCAGTGTATAGGACCTGGCCTATTTTTGTGAACTGTAATTCGAGTAACAATTTGGTTTTCAGAGCCTTGCAAGGCTAATCTGGTCTAGTTCAGATTTCAGCAAGGTGCAACTTTTTAATAAGCATATATTCATTTTGTAATTAGAAAAATAAAAATTAACTGTACACATGCATCTTATATACAACACGTTAGTATGGATGACACCAGGGCCAAGTGAATACCAGAGTCAAGAACCAAGAGTCAAGGCCATAGGAGAAGAAACAAGTCATTACAGTTTTGTGGTGACAGTGGCAGGCAGGACTATCTGACATTCCCAGGTAGCAATAGTTTGTGAGTATGAGGCCTCTGTGCACACTGGGTTATATTAACACGTGTTTATTTCAAAGACACCATCTAGCATCTGAGAGGTGTTTGCCTAGAGGCCAGTCCTGGATTCAAATTTAGGACTTGTGGCTCTGAAGCCACAATGTTACTGGTTGGAAAGTAAGATACAAGATAAAACAATCTTAATTAATTAATTTTACACTTTTAAAAAACGGCTACTAGAAATTTTACTTTATACCCGTGATACTCATTTGTGATGCACACGGTTTCTCGTGCTATGGAGATGAGACCATCTCTGTTTGCCGAATCAATAAATCTCTACAGCCGGACCTTTGTTTATTAAGTACTACTATTGAAATAATTGGATACATTTAGATTCTCTATTTTCCCATTAATCTTGGATTATTTTTTAATATATAAAATAATGCAATCCTGACATACGTATAATGCTAAATTAAGGTTCATTTAAAAACAGACTCAGTATGCTAAAGTGAATCTATTGATCTTATTCATGTAATCTCGAAAAAGTTCATATACTGAAATCTACTAGTAAAAATTCCATAACCTTTTTTACTGCTGCCATTTTTAGATGCTTGCCGGGTATTTTTTAAACCTCTCAAAATCCTGCAAGGTAAATCTACTTTGAGGATTGGAACACGGAAGTCCAAAGCAGTATCTCGCTCGGAGTCATCTCTGGCACTGGGATTTCACCAGGACTTTCTGAAGGGCTTTGCAGCCTCCAACGTTCTCTTGCTCGTTACAGGGTGGAACGAGCTCGTCCGCATTCTGAAAACCGCCTTTTTCAGTCAGGCAAAGATTGTGGACCACGATCAAATAGACTCATTTGTAGAACTAGGAGAACCCTCCTAATGATCTGACAGTTATTCTGAGCAGATTTAGTCTCTGAAATCGGTTGCTATTCCCGCTGGACGGCAGGGGGCAGCACCAGGCCGCCTCAGGGACGGACCCGCGCGGGAGGGGCCGCCGCTTCCCCTCAGGCTGCCGGGGTGGGTGGGGCAGCCCGTGGCCTGGCCGATGTCGGGAAGGGCCTGGCCGGTAAGAGACTGAGGGAAGGAGAGGGCTCCTTTCCGCTCTTCTGTTTCCCTGGAGAAAGGAAACCAGTTGAGAAAATTCAGAGCCAAATGTAGATTTTCTCAAGTGCCTCATTCCACACAGCGATCTTGCTGGTAACCGGGAGTGTGTTTTTTTCTGCATCAAATGTTCAAATGCTGTCTTCCAAAATGTTTCCGACTGTGGCAGGAATTTCAAACGAAATCCTAGGAGCTAGATGAAGAGTTACAGAAAATCGCGAATTTCCAGGCAACACGCCAGGGATTTGGGGAAGAGAACAGTAAAACGTAAGAGAAATAGCAGCTTCCTGACACGGTGGAACTCATCTGGTGAAGATTTTTTATACATTTTATATCGACTTTTTATCTCCTAATTTATTAGTAAAGTGTTAACCTAAGAAGTAAGAATGCATTTTGTAGCTCATCATTGTTTAAATAGAGGCTTTGAAATTCAGTCCGTCTTGGTGATTGTAGCCGCCGTTACAAAGTGGCTGCGGGAGGGGTCTGGTCTCTGCTCAGCCACTCACTGCTGTGTGATCTTGGGCAGAGCACTTGATGTCTCTGAGCCCGTCTCCTGACGCCCAAAGCCAGGCTGTAATATCTGTGTCAGCTGTTCCGTGAGGAAAGGTGCCTCATCTCCAGCTCTTCCTCAAGGCTATGAATATAATCAAAGGTGGATGCTCAGGGCTGTGAATAAGAGTTCAGTGACGCAGCGTTGTATCCAGTGCATTCCTCTTCCCAGGCCTCTGTGACATCGTCTTACCGACCAGCTGCCCCATTCTGGGACATTTACATCACTTTGCAGTGGCTGCACTGACGGTCGACAGCTGCGCCAGGACTTAAGGCTCCAGCCTGGTCCCCTCCTTGCTTCCCAGCACTGCCTGGTCAAATGGTGGAGGACAAAGTGGAGGCAGAAGATGGAGGCGCAGCTGACACGTGGACTAAGGGCTCTCCAGTCATTCCAAGACTTCTGAAGAGGTGGCTGACAGACAGCCTCAGCTCCATGGAAAGATTGGGATAAAGACCCTGTGTGATTTTCTACTCCAAATTCATGACTTTACAGATGGGCTTCAGCCAATGGTTTGGGTCCCAAGCTGTTATTATTATTATTATTATCATTATCATTTAAGACAGAGTCTCGCTCTGTCACCCAGGCTGGAGTGCAGTGGTGCGATCTTGGCTCACTGCAGCCTCCGCCTCCCGGGTTCAAGTGATTCTCCTGCCTCAGCCTCCCAAGTAGCTGGGATTACAGGTGCCTGCCACCACACCCAGCTAATTTTTTTGTATTTTTAGTAGAAACAGGGTTTTACCATGTTGGCCAGGCTGGTCTCAAACTCCTGACCCCAAGTGATCCGCCCGCCTCGGCCTTCCAAAGTGCTGGGATTACAGGCATAAGCCACCGTGCCCGGCCCCAAACTGCTTTTAGAATGGCTTTCACTTTCTTGATAGGTAATAGTGAAAAATTTAAAAATGTAAAGACAAGCCAGATGTCACGTTTGAAGAGGGAAATTAATCCCATAAAGAGCAGCACATCCACGTGATGGGGTATCAGGAGGCCCTTAATAGCCAAGGGTTAGCCTTTTTGATGACATAGAAAAATATGAGATATGATATTGAGTGAAAAGGGAGGTTATAAAATATCATGTGTAGTGCAATCACAAGTGTATGCACACACGCGGTGGAGAGAGACTGGGTGGACAGCACTAACCCATTACCAGGGCTGTCTCCTGACTTTTATCCTTTAGGTATTTTTTGTGGTTTCCAAATTTTTCAATGCACATTTATTATCTTAGGAGCAGGAAAAAACTTATGTTTGCCAATGAAATAAAAATAAATTTAGGCCAGGCATGGTAGCTCACTTCTGTAATTACAGCACTTTGGGAGTCCGAGGTGGGTGGGTTGCTTGAGCCCAGGAGTTCGAGACCAGTCTGGGCAACATGGCAAGACCTCATCTCTACAAAAAATTAAAACATGAGCTGGGAATGGTGGCTTATGCCTATAGTCCCAGCTACTCAGGAGGCTGAGGTGGGAGGATTACTCGAGTCTGGGAGGTCAAGGCTGCAGTGAGCTGTGATGACACCATTGCACTCCAGCGTGGATGACAGAGCGAGACCCTGTCTCAACAACAACAAAACAATCAAGTTTGTTGGTGAATATTTGAAGATAGTTTCTCAAACTAAAAGATACCAAAAGAAAACCTTGGAAATATAAAAAGAATGCATGAATTGAAAACAAAAAGCCATAATACAAGACTCTAAAGATCTGGAATGAAACCTAATAAGAGACTGGTAGTCAAATGAGAGCAAAGCATTTGAATTTGACTGGATTGTTTTCTCACTGGAAATAGTGATTCTATTAGTTCATCATTAACACACTCTTCTTTTTTTTTAAATATTATTTTTTCCGATTTATTTTCTTTAGTAATGTGAGTCTATGGATAATTTTACATAAAGAAGATATATATTATGTGCAATAAATACATATAAATGACATATAAAGGATATATATGCATAATGTCTACTCTTTTAAAAAAAATAAAACAAAACTTTATTAAGGAAAATTTTAGATACTGCATTTACAAAATTAGTATTACATATGAACTCCCATGTACCTATCATTCAGTTTCAATAGTTATCAATATTCTGCTGCTCTTATTTCATCTATCTCTTCTTAACTTTTCTTTTCTTTTATTTTTATTTTTTTTTTAATTGAGTATTTATTGATCATTCTTGGGTGTTTCTCGGACAGGGGGATATGGCAGGGTCATAGGATAATAGTGGAGAGAAGGTCAGCAGATAAACACATGAACAAAGGTCTCTGGTTTTCCTAGGCAGAGGTCCCTGTGGCCTTCCACAGTGTTTGTGTCCCTGGGTACTTGAGATTAGGGAGTGGTGATGACTCTTAAAGAGCATGCTGCCTTCGAGCATCTGTTTAACAAGGCACATCTTGCACCGCCCTTAATCCATTTAACCCTGAGTTGACACAGCACATGTTTCAGAGAGCACAGGGCTGGGGGCAAGGCTATAGATCAACAGCATCCCAAGGCAGAAGAATTTCTCCTAGTACAGAACTAAATGGAGTCTCCTATGCCTACTTCTTTCTACACAGACATAATAACAATCTGATCTCTCTTTCTTTTCCCCACATTTCCCCCTTTTCTTTTCAACAAAACCGCTATCGTCATCATGGCCCGTTCTCGATGGTCGCTGTCTCTTCGGAGCTGTTGGGTACACCTCTCAGATGGGGTGGCCGGGCAGAGGCGCTCCTCACTTCCTCCCAGACGGGGTGGCGGCTGGGCAGAGGTGCTCCTCACCTCCCAGACGGGGCGGCCGGGCAGAGGCGCTTCTCACTTCCTAGATGGGGTGGCGGCGGGGCAGAGGCTGTAATCTTAGCACTTTAGGAGGCCAAGGCAGGCGGCTGGGAGGTGGAGGTTGTAGTGAGCCGAGATCACGCCACTGCACTCCAGCCTGAGCAACATTGAGCATTGAGTGAGCGAGACTCCGTCTGCAATCCCAGCACCTCGGGAGGCCGAGGCGGGCAGATCACTCGAGGCCAGGAGCTGGAGACCAGCCCGGTCAACACAGCGAAACCCCGTCTCCATCAAAAATACAAAAACCAGTCAGGCGTGGTGGCGCGCGCCTGCAATCCCAGGCACTCGGCAGGCCGAGGCAGGAGAATCACAAGAGCCCGAGGCAGGGAGGTTGCATCGAGCCAAGATCACGGCAGTACAGTCCAGCTTTGGTAACAGAGGGAGACTGAAGGAGGGGGAGGGGGAGGGGGAGGGAGCATGAGCATTAACACACTTTTTGACTGAAGAACTGCTATAGGATCCCAGGGAGGACTAAATTTGAACAGAGTAAGTGGACAGGGTTACAGTCTCTGTTCTAGCTCTTGGTTCTAGGATAGGAGAGTTACAGCACCAATTTGGGATGAAGAAAGCAGAAAGCAATTATCGATATCAATCAAGAGAGCAGAACAGCCATCCCTCCCACCATCCTCCCTCTGCCCTCTTCTCCCTTCCTCTTTCTCTGCTTTCCTTTCACTCTGTGTATGTTAGCTTTGGCCCCATTCCATAAGCCAAGATAAAAATGTTAGGCATGATAAATTTGTGACTGTTACTAACATTTCGGATTTTTTTTTTTTTTTTGAGATGGAGTTTCACTCTTGTTGCCCAGGCTGGGTGCAATGGCGCGATCTTGGCTCACTGCAACCTCTGCCTCCCGGGTTCAAGCAATTCTTCTGCCACAGCCTCCCAAGTAACTGGGACTATAGGCGCATGGCACCATGCCCAGCTAATTTCTTTTGTATTTTTAGTAGAGGCAAGGTTTCACCGTGTTGGCCAGGATGGTCTCGATCTCCTGACCTTGTGATCTGCCCGCCTCAGTCTCCCAAAGGGCTGGGATTACAGGCGTGAGCCACCACACCTGGCACATTTAGGATCGTTATATGGAATTCTTCATATCTTCTAAGTTTTAAAAAAACAAAATCTACCAAATATTAGAGATTTAGTAGTTAAATAAAATCATTAGGAAAGAGCAAAGACTTCCCCAGTTTTAGGTGGAGTAAATTCTGGTACTTTTAATACAAAGATAGGCTGGGAAACCGCAAAGATAACTTCGCGGTTCTTCTTGTGTGCAAATCTGTGATCATGGATGGAGAAGCCCGGAGGAGAATTGGAAGGCAAGGTCAAACTTTATGGGATCTGATCCATTTGTTTCTTTCAATAAGAATCCAAAATTGATAAAATACTACAGTTTCTGTTTCTCAGCTGAGAATGCAGGTGCGAGGAAGTAAAATGATTTATTCTCATCAGTAGCAGAGCCACCCAACCCCAGTCTTTGGCCTCAAGCTCTTTTTGTGCTTTATTAAATCAGCTACTTTTAAACAGAAAACCGACTTTGCACACCAGACTATAATGCAGGTCTTGCCTTGGGAATATTTCCATGGTAATCTTATAGTCACATTATACACTAAATGTTAGCTGGGCCATTGTGTAGAAATATAACTTGTGCAAAATAAAACCATTAATGTGTAAAACACATGATGGGGGAGTTTCTTAGTTTTGAGTGTCTGCCTCAAATTATACAGACTCATCTGTAAATTCTAGCTGTATCTTTAAGAATACATTCAAGCTAATGTTCAGTAAAATGAACAAATAGTAGTGGCAGTGCATGGTCGGTCACTAGCCCACTCAATTGTTTTGTGAGGCAGATGAAATATAAAAATATGACAAAGAACAAATGTTTTCCTCTCCTGTGCAGAGGTGAACTGAAGCCTGCTGCCGCCAAGGTAATTTATAACATATATTTATAGAAATAAATGGCCCGTCTGGGCATTCATGTGTTTCAAATCAATCATGGAGTACAATGCTCGGTGCCGAGGGAAAGAGAGTTATTCAGAAGGTCTTTTGAGACCTCCCCTGACCACGGTGGTAGCTCGTGGAAGAGTTCGCAGCTGCAGGTTCTGTGGTGGACAGAGGCTCTCCTTCTTTACATTATTAATCTGGGTGAAGCGCTTTGTTCAAGCAGAAGGGGAATAAGCGCTCTAATCATCCGGAAACTCATTAACTTCTTTCTTTCAAATGTCTTATCAGATTTCTCCCTTGATGCTTTCCTCTAATTCCTTAGGATTGAAGGGCTAAAGACACTGGAGAGTGTATTAAAACATATTAAGCAATCACAAGTGTCTGAATGCAAGGCACTGCCATAGAGCTAGAAAGCAACAGCCTGGGGGGCTCGCTGCACAGATTTGAACACTGGTTTCCCCCCACCATGAACTTGGGCAGGCTACTCACAACTTCAGATTGCAGCTTCCACTTCCATAAAATGGAGAGAACAAGACTGACCTTGTTCAGTTGTTGTGAGAATTGGAGATGTAACTGCTAAGCGCCTGGCATAAGGAGCAATAGTACAGCAATCATAACAGGAAAACAGCAGTGACATCCCACGGCTACAGAGGCACAGCAGGAAGTGCAGACACCAGGAAGTGCAGACACCAGGAAGTGCAGACACCGTGGCCCTGGGGCACCTGGGTTCTCCTACCCTCTGGCTTCCGGAAGCTTAATAGACTTGATTGGCCACAAGGAATATCCTGTCATGAAAATCAATGTTTTAGAGCAAGCCAAGTCCAGAAAGAGGCTTTGAGAAGGTTTTATAAGCCTGAAAAGGGGGGACACGGAGCTCACCTCACATGGCTGGGGATGAGTCGGACCTGATTGGGGCATGCCCAACTGCTACCTTCAACCTGATTCCAAAGGTCTTGACCTTCCAGAGTGATCTGACCTTAGAACCCGACATTCCAGATGTCACAGCCCACCTGGGCGAACACAGACGTCTCAGCACACACTTCTCGTTACCTCATCCACTCCTCACAGCAGCCCTGGCCAGAGCTGTGGGAACTGTGAAGTGCTGTTAACGCTATCGAGAGAATGAATCCATCCTCATCTCAAGCCCAGGCGACAGAATGAGAACACTAAACCAATTTACAAAGAAAACCAGTTTATGAATAAACTGAAGTTAAAGTTCATGGCAAGTGCATTGTTAAATGGGCCATATGAGGAAGAGTAAGATGAGAGAAGATTAAAATATTAGTCATGGAATTTTGTGTCCAAACAAGGACATTTCATCACCATTGTGAAAAGCCATTTGTATTCTTTAAAAAAATTTTTTTTTTTTTTTTTAAGACAGAATCTTGCTTTGTGGCCCAGGCTAGAGTGCAGTGGCATGATCTCGGCTCACTGCAACCTCTGCCTCCTGGGTTGAAGCAATTCTCCTGTCTCAGCTCCTTAGTAGCTGGGATTACAGGCAAACGCCACTGTGTCTGACTAATTTTTGTGTTTTGAGTAGAGACGGGGTTTCGCCATGTTGGCCAGGCTGGTCTTGAACCCCTGGCCTCAAGTGATCTACCTGCCTTGGCCTCTCAAAGTGCTGGGATTACAGGTGTGAGCTAAATTGTGTTTTAAAATTAAATTAAAATATGTTTAGAATCAAAGAAACAGTGTTCCCCTTGAACACCATACTCAAAAACTTAATATGCCTCAAAAACCGTAACTATAGACCTGAGTTATAAGACAGGAGAATACAGGCGAAAATGATTCTGGAGAAGAGGCGAGTAGTGGCTTCTGCTTACCAACCTGGAGAGAGAGGCAAAAAGCATCCTTCGATCCTAGCGATATTTATAGTAAAGCCTTATCAAATGTCAACCTTTGAAAATTAATTCCAATTTTTTTTAAAGTATAAGAAGAAACACTACATGCTCATAAAGCAAGATAACAGAAAGGAGAGTGGCTTAAAAGACTTCTTGACTTCTAAAGTAATTTATCCATCTACTTTCAACAGTTTAATGACATTTTCCTGAAAGACAGGAGTTTTTCAAAGCCCGGTTGAAGTTTCAATCTGTTGATATGATGTCAGAACAACAAATCATTCTGATCTCGTAAAAGAAAAGTGAGTATAAATTTATAAATTAATTGTAATTTTAAAGATTGTTCACTAGTTTTAGTCAATCAATCAGAAGCTCCTTATATTAATTGAGTTGAGTACTGATAACCTCCTTAATCATACAGCTTCCAGTTTAGGCAGGTTGAATGCATTTTCCCCCTATAATATCAAGTGCGACATGAGAGACAGAATATAAAAGAATTTTAAAACTAATCCACATCACGGAGAGAAGAAACAGACTCACACAGAGATGGATGGGATGATTTGCAGCCGTCTTTGGGAATTCTCTACCGCACCAGCGTCGCCTCAGCTAAAAAGGATCCATTTCGTGGAGAAGAGATGACACAGTGGGTGCCCAAGTGTGGGATTTGTAGTCTTAGCATGGACTAATGCGAACTGTGGACCTCAGTTAATAATCATGTTTTAATATTGGTCCATTCGCTGTGCACTAATGCAAGATGCTAATTATAGGAGAAACCTGCAGGGGGTGGGGAGATGGGGAGAGGCGTGTAACAGTCTGTACTATCTTCTCAATTTTTCTGTAAATCTAAAATGGTATAAAAATGGTATAAAATCTAAAATGGTATAAAACATAAGGTGTAGGCTGGGCACAGTGGCTCATGCCTGTAATCCCAGCACTTTGGGAGGCCAGGGCAGGCGGATCACGAGGTCAGGAGTTCGAGACCAGCCTGGCCAACATGGCGAAACCCCATCTCTACTAAAAAAAAATAAAAAATGAAAATAATTTGGTGGGCCTGGTGGCATGTGCCTGGTGGCATGCGCCTGTAGTCCCAAGTACTCGGGAGGCTGAGGTAGGAGAATCTCTTGAACCTGGGAGGCGGAGGTTGCAATGAGCCGAGATCCCGCCACTGCACTCCAGCCTGGGCGACAGAGTGAAACTCCGTCTATAAAAACAAAAAAAACCCCAAAAAACTATAAGGTGTATTAATTTTTTTTTAACTCGCAATGATGAAAGAATGTGAAGGTGACACAGGAACCAAGTGAAAGAACTTCAACTATTCAAGTCAGAAACAATTTGAGCAATAAAATAAGCAAAGTAGTTTTAGATTATAACTCAAAATATAAATTAAATGCCCACAAATACTAATATAAATAAACTATTGAATAAATAAATAAATGAGGGAGAATAGACAACTCTCTCAGTCAGAACAATGGTAAATAATTTATGTGGAGATTCTATTCGTAAGGAAGTGGAGCGTAAGGACCCATTTATTAAGTGTGGGCTGCGTAGTGACTTGTTTCCAAAGACTACAGTATGGAAAGAAAAGGAAAAAGAATAATCTCATAGAATAACTTTACCTGACAAACAGCACCCCAAGTCAGGTGATCAAAGTTATTACCACCAACAGTGACAAGTCATGTTGACAGTATGCACCCTTGATAACACGCGATCAGAACTGTACTTTACCTCTGTGGATTTAGTGCATTTATATTTGATGTAACTTGTGAGATATTTTGGTTTAACTCTGCCATCTTCATATTCTTTTACCCTCTTACAGTATGTTCATTTTTCTTTCTTTTTTGTTTTTTTTTTTGGATTGATGGAAACCTTTTATTGTCTAATAATTTACTTTTTTTTTTGAGACAGAGTCTCGCTCTGTCACCCAAGCTAGAGTGCAGGGGTGCGATCTTGGCTCACTGCAACCTCCGCCTCCCAGGTTCAAGCGATTCTCCTGCCTCAGCCTCCCAAGTAGCTGGGACTACAGGCGTGCGCCATGACGCCCGGCTAATTTTTTGTATTTTTAGTAGAGACAGGGTTTCACCATGTTAGCCAGGATGGTCTCCATCTCCTGACCTCGTGATCCACCCACCTCAGCCTCCCAAAGTGCTGGGATTACAGGCATGAGCCACCGTACCTGGCGATAATTAACTCTTTATTAATTTGGTAGTTATGAGTATTTTCACTCTTCACTTAATGGTTTCCCTAGAAACTACAACAAATATCCTTGACATATCAAAATCTAATATAAATGGTACTTTTACCTCTTTTAGGACATTTCAAAGATAACAGAGCACTTTAATAATATTTACCATCTTCTTTGTTGGTGAGACATTTTTGTTATGTATTTAAGTTTGCATATGTTAAACCTAAAACATTGTTTTTTCTAATCAATATCCATTCATATTTATCCTGTATTTATGGCATCCACTGTTGTGTGTTCCTGCCTACAGTGCTAGCCTTCATCTAGTATCGTTTTTCTTCTGCCCGAAGGAAATGTTCTTTAGTGTTTCATTTACTATAAATCTGCTGGTGGTAAATCTTTTTCATTTCCGTTCTTCTAAAAAAGCCTTTGTTTCTCTTTGTAAAATGTATTTTGGCTGAGTATAGAATTCTAGATTGGCAGTTGTTTTCTTTCCGCACTGGGAAATATAATTCCATTTTCATCTGGCCTCTATGTTTTCTTTCTGCTGAAATATCAACTATCAGGTTAATTGGTGCTCCTTTGATGATAACCTCTTTTTTCCTCTGGCTATTAAGACCGTCTCTGTTTCTGCTCTCCAGGGATTTTGCTCACATTGGCCTCAGCACGGCTTTCCTTAGGCAAGTGTGGCTGTGGTTTGTGGAACTTCTATCATTGCCTTGATGTCTTTTGCCACGTCGGGAGTGTCACCAGCCACGTTCTCTTCAGTTATTGTCTCTGACACATTTTCTCTCTCCCCTCCTGGATTCCAATTATATGAATGTTATGCTTTTTCACTCTGTCTCCTATGTATTTCGTATTCTTTCTCATATTTTAAATCCTTTTCTCAGCATGTTTTCATGTGTCTGTTTTCTTCATGTCACTACCATTTTTTTTTTTTTTTTTTTTTAGTTGTATCTAAACTGCTGTTAAGGTCACACACTGATTTTTAATTTCAGTTAATGTTTTTTAGTTCTAGAGTTTCTACTGCCTTTTTTTTGTTGTTCTCTAAATTCTTTGCCAAACATTCCCAATGTTTGATTTCCCTTGAGCATTTTATTTTTTATTTTTTGAGACGGAGTTTTGCTCTGTTGCCCAGGCTGGAGTGCAGTGGCATGATCTCGGCTCACTGCAACCTCCGCCTCCCAGGTTCATGCCATTCTCCTGCCTCAGGCTCCCGAGCAGCTGGGACTACGGGCGCCCACCACCACGCCCAGCTAATTTTTTGTATTTTTAGTAGAGACGGGGTTTCACTGTGTTAGCCAGGATGGTCTCGATCTCCTGACCTTGTGATCCACCTGCCTCGGCCTCCCAAAGTCCTGGGATTACAGGCATGAGCCACCGCGCCCGGCCTGAGCATCTTATTCATAGTGCATTATCTGTAACACCTGTAAATCTGTATTTTTCTGTTGTTTCTCTTGGTTTTCCAAAACACTTGTTGTCTCCTCACCTGACTGGTTAAATTGTATTGTGTGACTGAGACACTATGTGAAAGCTTATAGAGGTACTTTGAGGCTAGAATGAAGTTTTATTTCTCTAATGGGGATTTATGTTTGATTCTTGCAAGTACTAGGGGCACTAGCAATCCTGCAAACCATCTTAATCCAATCATAAGTTAAGATAATTTAAAGCTGAGCACAAATCCCTAAAGAGGACAATCCATTTACAGTTTAGTCTGTATTCTACAATTTTACCATCAGTTCCCAACCCAGATCCCTAAGCAACCTTAAGAGCCCATTAGTCAGGCTGACAGACCAGCCACCACTCTCTTCCTCATCATGCCATAAACTCCAATTTTTGTTTTTGTAAGTTCAGAAGTAAGTTTAAAGTAAGTTTCAGCTTGTCAGTATCCCAGCCATTTCTTCTGGAAATTGGAGGAAATCCATGGGGGAAAAGCATTTCAAATGCCAAGGTCATCCTTCTATGTTTTCTTATTCTCCCAAATCTTGGTTCCCAGGTTTCTTCACTGCCTTGTTTATGTTCCAGTACCTTTGAACATATGGTTTTTATATTGTATCCACTATTTCTATGTGTTTGCAATGGGAGGATTGGTCTGAATTCACTAGTCTTTCATTACCCAAAATGGAAGTCTGGAAATGTTAGAATAATAGAAGTCATTCAATCTGAACAACAAAGAGAAAATATATTTTTTAAAAATGAAGAAAGCCTCAGAGACTCATGGGACTATAACAAAATAATTAACATCCACATCACCAGGATTCTAGAAGGAGAGCAGAATGTGCACAGGACTAAAAAGTTGTCAAGGAATAATGTCTGAAAAATCCCCAAATTTGGCAAAAGACATAAACCTATAGATTCAAGAAGCTGAACAAACTCAAGGAAACCATGTCAAGACATTTCATAGTCAAACTCGTAAAAACTGAAGACAAAGAAAAAAAAAATCTTGAAAACAGCCAGTGAGAAATAACATCCTAGCATCAGGGGAAAACTATCTGAATGAAAGAAAAGTTCTCACTACAAACCACAAAGGCCAGAAGGAAGTGGCACAACATTTATCAAGTGTTAACTCAGAATTCTATATCATGTGAAAATAGTCTTCAGGAATGAAAGGAGAGTCAAGATATTTCACATGGAGGAAAACAAAAAGAATTTGTTGCCATCATACCTATCCCAAAAGAATGAGTAGTTCTCGAAATAGAAAGGAAATGATAAAAGATGGAATCTTGAAACATCAGGAAGAAAGTACAATGAAAAGAATGAAAATATTAACAACTACAATAGTCTCTCTTCTACTCTTGAGTTTTCTAAATTATATATGAGGCACAGACAGTACCACCATTTAGCGTGGTTCTCAATGTTTGTAGAGGAAATATTTATATCATAAATGGGAATGTAAAGGAATATAAAAAGAGATTGGGTGCACTCACACCATAAAATATCAACAGCAGTAGACAGAAATAAGTTATGTACATGTAAAGTAGTACCTAAAGAAACTCCTCATAAAAGATGCACTGGGAAACATTATGGACAAATCAAACTGGAATTCTAAAAAAAACTGTTCAAATAATTCACAGGAAAGCATGAAAAAGAGAGAAATGGAAAACAGAGAATGAATAGAAAACAAAAAATATAATAGCAGACTCAAGCCTTACATATCAAATTATATCAAATGTAAATGGTCTAAATATACCAACTAGAAGATAGAGATTAGAAGGCAGCATTAAAAAAACATGGCCCAACTATATGCTGTCTATCCTTCAATCACAATCACATAGTAGAATGAAAGGGGAAAAAAACAGAAAAATATATATACCATGCAAACAATCAAAAGAGGCAGTCCTATTAATATCAGATAAAGTAGACTTCAGAGCCAAGACAATTGTACAATGACATAAAGGTCAATTTGCTAAGATGGCATAGCAATTTTAAACATATATACACTAAACAACAGAACTGCAAAATGTATTAATTGGCTGGGCGTGGTGGCTCACGCCTGTAATCCCAGCACTTTGGAAGGCTGAGATGGGTGGATCACGAGGTCAGGAGATCAAGACCATCCTGGCTAACATGGTGAAACCCCGTCTCTACTAAAAATCCAAAAAAATTAGCCGGGTGTGGTGGTGGGTGCCTGTAGTCCCAGCTACTCAGGAGGCTGAGGCAGGAGAATGGCATCAACCCGGGAGGCAGAGCTTGCAGTGGGCCGAGATTGCGCCACTGCACTCCAGCCTGGGCAACACAGCGAGACTCCGTTTCAAAAAAAAAAAGTATGAATTGATAGAGCTGAAAAGAGAAACAGCAAACCACAATTATTGTTAGAGACCCTACTCTCCTTTCCCAACAATTGATAGAACAACTAAACAGAAAATTCACAAGGACAGAGAACAACTTATGAACAATCAACGGGATCTAATGGGTATTTGGAGAACATGGCGATCAACAACAGCAGAATATATATTCTTTTCAGGTGCCCACAAAACATATAAAAAGATATACCATTTCTGACTATCAAACAAACCTCAACATATTTAAAAGAATTAAAATCTTAGTCTGTCTTCTCTTACCACCAGTAGAAATCAACAACAAAATAACAGTAAAATCTCCAAACACATGAAAAAGAAATAACACACTTTTCATTATCCATGGGTCAAAGAATAAGGATCAAGAGAAATAAATAAAAGTACACTGAACAGAATAAACATGAAAATACAACATATCAAAATTCAAAAGCTCAGCAAAGCAGTGCTTAGACATAAATTTATATCACTAAATGTTTACATTAGAAAAGAGGAAAAGTCTCAAACAATAACCTAAGTGCTCACCTAAAGAATCTAGAAATAGAAGAGCAAATAAACCCAAAGCAAACAGAATGAAGGAGATAATGAAGAGATTAATGACATAAAAGCAGAGACATAACAGAGGAAACAAATAAGACAAAAAGATGATTCTCTGAAACTTAGCTGCAGGTTTATTTTATAGATGACTTTTATCAGGTTGTGAAAGTTGCTTTGTAGTCATAGGTTGGGAGTTTTTATTATGAAAGAGTTGGTTTTGTCAAATGCTTTTTCTGTGGCTATTAGAAGGTCATATGGTTTTTTTCTTTTATTCTATTGAGGAGTTATGACATTAATTGGCTTTCAGATGTTAGCCCAACCTTGCATTCCTCAGATAAACCCCATTTGGTCATGCTGCTGGATTTAATCTGCAATCACTTTGTTAAAAAGTTGTACGTTTCTCATTTTATAGTTTTCTTACGATGTGTTTGCCTGGCTTTGGTATCAGGTTAACACTGGCCTCGTAAAATATTTGGGAAGTATTATTTTGTCTCTATTTCCCATAAGATTGATATAATTTGTTTCTTAAGCATTTGAGAAAATTCAACAGTGAAGCCATTTGGCTCAGATCTTTTCTTTGTGGGCATGTAGTTAGCTACTAGTTCAACTTGGTTACTTATACATCTGTTCAAATTTTCTGTTCATTGTTGGTCAGTGCTCATAATTTATGTCTCTTTAGGAATTTGTCCATTTTATCTAAATTATCTATTTTTTTTAAACTTTTTAAATTTCTTTGTGATATTTTTAGTTTCACCATGGACCCTAGTATGTTATTTCTTTTATTCTTGATTTGGCATATTTCTGTTTTTTTCTTTTCCTTTTGGCTTGTTCAGTCTAGCAAATCTGATCAGTTTGTTTTCCTAGAATCAACTTCTTTTAGTTTCTTCTATTTTCCATATTTGTCTCACTGTTTTCTAGGTCACTGATTGCGATTCGGATCTTTTTTTTTTTTTCATTTTTTTGAGATGGAGTCTTGCTTTGTCACCCAGGCTGGAGTGCAGTGGCATGGTCTCAGCTCACTGCAACCTCCGCCTACTAGGTTCAAGCGACTCTTCTGTCTCAGCTTCCTGAGTAGCTGGGATTGCAGGCGCGCAGCAGCACGCCTGGCTAGTTTTTGTGTTTTTAGTAGAGATGGGGTTTCACCATGTTGGATAGGCTGATCTCAAACTCCTGACCTCAGGTGATCTGCCCTTGGCCTCCCAAAGTTTTGGAATTTAGACAGAGTCTGTCTCTCTGTCCCCGAGGCTGGAGAGCAGTGGTGTCATTGCGGCTCACTGCAACCTCTGCTTCCTGGGTTCAAGCGATTCTCTTGCCTCAGCCACCTGAGCAGCTGGAATTACAGGTGCGCGCCACTACGCCCAGCTAATTTTTGTATTTTTGTAGAGACGGGGTTTTACCATGTTGGCCGGGCTTGTCACAAACTCCTGACCTCAGGTGATCCACCCACTTTGGCCTCCCAAAGTGCTGGGATTACAGGTGTGAACCACCGCACCCGGCATCCATTCTGATCTTACTGCCCTTCCTTCTACTTAGTTTGAGCTTGATTTGGTTTTCCTTTTCTAGATTCCTGATGCGGAAGCTTAAACGATTCCTTTAACCTCGTCCTTTCTAATGCAAGGATAAAAACTTAGCAGCATCCCATCAATATTTTGAAATGTTTCTTTCTTTTTTGAAACTAGTTTTATTGAAACAGAGTTGGAATGCAACATGCTGCCTGGAAAGTTGGCTGCAGCCCAAATGCCTTGTGGGATCTTTCAGGTCTGACCACCGGTGATGAAAAAGGCCCCACGTGGCTGCCTCATGGTGTGTGGCCAGTGCACTGCCGTGTCTGAAGGCTGTTGCAGGGAAGGACCTGGGTGCCCTGGGCATCCCCTGTGCCCAACCCAGGCACCTCCCTTCCGAGACCACATGGGTCCCTTGGCTGAGGCCTGTCTCAGGTACCTCTGCCAAAGCCTCCTTTTCAGGGGGCCTAGAAGACATTTTTCCCACTCTGACTCGGTATTCAGCACTTTCCCACTCTCAGCTGCCGCCCTCTCTCTCTTCCCCTGACTCCAGGGCCATAGAACGGCGGAAACCTTTTGTTAGGGGCTCTCTGGGCAGTGAGACAGTATCCCTTCACTGCTGTCTTCACAGACACACCTAACCTTCACCCAGTGCTGTGGGGGCAAATGAAACACTGGGGTGGGGGCTGGCATCCTCAGTGAGGCCTCTGGCTCCTACTCCTGCCGGGAGTGACACCTGCCTGGTGGAACCTGTGTTTGGGCTTTGACCCAGCCACCACCTGGCGCCTGGCAGCCGGCCCCTCTCGCTCAGCACCTCACAATGCACAGATTAAAAGTGGTTGTTTGTTACATTTAAGAACCAGTATTGACGCATTATGAATCAAAGTCCGTACTTTGAATTATTCAGACTACCTAGTTTTATCTACTAGCTATGTCGGTTGTGAACCATTCCATCCTGTGTCCAGGCATAATGCAGAGAACGGTGTCCTGGCCACCTTGGGGGTAACCATGGCCATAGGTCATTGTCACAGAGTCCAGATGTTCCACCTGGAGCCAACCAGTAAAAAACACCCGGTCACTATGCCCACTCAGTGGCATGCCAGCCGGGACTCTGTAACACAATGGTGTAGATGCACCGTTCTCTGGGTTTCCATCCTGTATCTCCAGTGCTCCTGGGCCAGGGATCTTTGATATGATTCTTTTGTTCCCACTGTGAAGGGGCATGTGGACTAAGCTGACCAAAAGAGAGGGTAAGCCAGGTGAAACCATCCCAAGTTTGTGTTATGCCATCCCGATACTGAGTGGTCTAATCTCTCAGTTGGCGAAGTACTAGCATTAAGGTATGTGAACTGGTTCCTTTTACTGAAAAGCTCTTCCTGTGGCTTTGCTTTGTAAAGTATTATTAATAGGCCAGTGATGCACACTAGCCTTCATCATACTAGCGCTAGGCACCAATGACTGTTCCTGAGAAACACAGACACATTTCTGATATTCTGTTTACTCTTGTCCTTGAAGGGGAGCTGCCACCACGGTAGGCCAGAACCACCAGCAAGGGGCGCGAGGCCACACACCTAATGAGTGTTGTCCTGTAATTTACTAGCACAGGCCCAAGCCTACTGCAAGAAGATGTTTGTTTCATGGGCAATGGCTGGTGATAGCAGCAACAAAACAGAAGAACTAGGGACAAAAAGAAGGAAGTGTGGTGGGAACTTGTAAAGGAAGACCTTCCTTATCTATTGATGATGATTCATATTAAGGGTTTGTCTAGATACAGGCCTGGTCAGGTGTCTTGAGAAGGCTGATCGCCTCAGATGTCGTTTTCTTCTCATCCTTGTCGGTTCTGGAGAGTTTTAGTTTTAGATCACCAATTTGAGATGAAGTCCAAATTGGCAAAGCAGCTTTCCTTACATGGGTGGCAGGTATCCAGGAATCAACTCCTTTAAGCTTAGTGGCACAAGGGTTGGTTAGGAGTCCCTGATAAGTTTCCTTTCTCCTTGGTGGAGAAAGTCCTTTAAAGGATGCTGTTTCCTTTGAAGTCTCCTGGCTGAACTATGTGTTCCTTGAGTTTTTGCTTCTTGGAGCTCACTGTGGAAAGAGTCTTTTACTAAATAACAGTTTTTACTTAGGTGCCTTATGAGGCTGCTGCAATAATACAACCTGTCCCTTTTTAATATCATCAATTTACAATTTCCTGGAGACAATTTCTTAGGTCTGTCCGTTATAATTTCAGATGGAGACAGTTGGTGTTTACCCATAAGGGCTGATCTTAGGTGAAGCAAAAACAAGAAAGAGCTTCCAGTCAAGGAAGTTTTAAAACTTCAGTTAATTTTGCCAACTGAGTTTTGATTATTCTGCTTGTGCATTCTACTAATCCAGATGACTGGGGGTGATAGGCACAATGGAAATGCTGGAGAATGGGCCAGATTTTGCATACTGACTGGATTATTTATGCAGTGAAATGAGTGCCTCTGTTGCTATAAAGTTCTTGAGGAACTCCCCAAGTTGGAATAATTTTCTCTAAGATAATTTTACTTACCGCCAAGGTTGCTGCTCTTCTGCATGGAAATGCTTCTACCCATGAGAAAATACACAAACCATCACTAGGATGTGCCTGTATCTTTGTGATGGTGGTAGCTGAAAAAATCTAGTTGCCATACCTCGAAAGGGCGTTCTGGTAAAGGAAAATGACCTGGAGAACTGGGTCAAGGTTTCCTTGCATTATATTCTGGGAAGACAGCAGTGACTGTATACCTATGAGCAACAGTTGGAGAAGGTTTCCGATAACATTGTCGTGTATGAACGTTAAGAAAGATGGCGGGGCCGGGCGCGGTGGCTCACGCCTGTAATCCCAGCACTTTGGGAGGCCGAGGCTGGCGGATCACGAGGTCAGGAGATTGAGACCATTCTGGCTAACATGGTGTAACCCCATCTCTACTAAAAATACAAAAAATTAGCCAGGTGTGGTGGTGGGCGCCTGTAGTCCCAGCTACTCAGGAGGCTGAGGCAGGAGAATTTCGTGAACCCGGGAGGCGGAGTTCGCGCCATTGCACTCCAGCCTGGGCAACAGAGCGAGACTCCGTCTGAAAAAGAAAAAAAAAGAAAGAAAGATGGTTATAACTTAGTTGGAAGTATGAGTAGACCATTTGGTCACTACCATACATCAGTCTCAGAAGAGTACGTGCCACTTTTGTTTCCCAATTTTCTCGTCCTGTTTTTGGAGATTTGGATTGAGCTAATTTTACATAAAAATCTAACTTCCTTAAAGGCCAAAATGGTTTGATCTTTTTGTTCAGATATGTTTATGGCCACCCTGTTTGCTATACTACCTGCTAACTGGCTTATCTTGCTTTTTTGAGTGTCTTTGAATGGCCTGGAATCTTGATAATGGCTAATGATTTTTGCAATTAGTATGGCTTGCCATAATTCTGAAACAAGGCACCCATTTTTTTGTGGGCTGACTAGAAAAGGTTAAAAATCCTCTTTGTCTCCATAGCATTCCAAAGTTATGAGCTACTCTGTAAGCATACCTGCTATTGGTATAAAGATTAGCAGTTACTCCTTTTGCCAACTGAGAGGCTCTAATTAATGCTATTAACTTTGCTTGTTGAGATGATTGCTCCTGGAAGACAAGCACTTTCTATTTCTTTGGGCAAAGACGCTATGGCATAACCAGTGTAATACCTTCCAGCTGCATCCTTTAAGAGCCATCTGTAAACCAAATAACATCAGCTTTAGTGAGGGGGGTTTCTTGCATGTCTGCCCTAGGAGAGAGCTGGTCAGGTAGGATGATGCAGTCATGCAGCCTTTCAGCTGAAGCTGGGGGAGAGGTTGGCAGGATTTAGATGACATCTGGACATTGTAGTATGGGGCTGAGGGAATAACTTCATAAGAAGCCAGTTACTAACTGATCGTGTTGAGTGTGATGCAAGTCTAGAAGTGCTTCCACAGAATGCGGGTCGAAGGCAGTGAGGGGTGATCGCATCCTTGGTGCTTTGGTTGCTCTTGCAGAGCTGTGATGGTTGTTGCATCATGCAAGGAGACAGTCCTTTAGCTGCAGGGTCTAGTTGTTGACTGTAATACCCTACAAGTCTGCTTTGTCTCCATGTTTTTGAGTCAGAACGCCAACAAACGTTTTACTTGCTAACAATTCTGCAACCTGAGCTGGACCCAGGCCCGACGGGCTTTGCAGACAGTCACATGTGTGGCTGGCCTCAGCTGGGATGTTGGCATAGCTGGGTTGTCCTCCCTCTTCCATTTCATAGGATCTCGGGATCTCTTTCTATCATTTTTCCTTCAGGAAGTTGGCCTTTTAACATGGTAGCTCACGGCTCCCAAGCGTGCACCCATATGTAAGCTTTAACGATTGCACTGAAATTGGCTTGGTGTAATTGTCTGCTTATCGATCTTTTTCTCGGCAGTTCTCCTGTTCTCTCACTCCGTACGTGATTGATTTGTTTTCCCAGGACGACCCAGTTACCCGGGCCTGGGGGAGCGGCCTGCGCGGCAGTGCGACGTCGGGCCTGAGCAGGGCGCCTGTTGGATAGCGTAGCAGGTGAACTGCCCACTGCACGTTAACAATCATAACCCCCTGCACCCTTTAAACAGGCTTCTTTTTTCTTTTCTTTTTTAAACAGGCTTCTTTCATCAGAAGTGTGAATCAAACCAATGCCGTTAACAGACACACCCCCACACCCACACACCAAATTATGGCCTTTATAGTGCTATCGGCCACCAAGTGCCCTCCAAGCAAGCCCGTCACGCTCGCGACTCCGGGGCCGCTCTGTCCGCGCAGCTCGAGGGCCCCGGGCCACCTGTCGCCCGGAACTTTCTCGGCCGGCCAAGCAGCAGCCGGGGGAATGCACCTGGCAGGGCCGGGAACGCTTAGGCAGCCGCACGCGCGGCTGCGGCGCAGGGAAGAAGCGGGGGATTGTGGGAAGCGCCCGCGCTTTCGGCGGGTTCCGTTAAAATGGCGCCCTGGTGGCCGGCGGCGCCCGCGCCTTAGCCTGTCAGGAGTCGGGAGCTTGCGGGTCGCAGGGAGGGCGCGGGCCGCGGTCCCTGCGCGTGCGGCGGCGGTGGCGGCTCTGCCCGGACCCCAGTGCACGGTTCCGGGCGAGGATGGCGACCCCGGACCAGAAGTCGCCGAACGTTCTGCTGCAGAACCTGTGCTGCAGGATCCTGGGCAGGAGCGAAGGTAGAGTGGCCGGGAGACGCGGGGCCCGCAGACCCGTCCCGGGGGCTGCTCCCTGCGCGTGCAGCCCTAATACGTTCCGGGGCTGGAGGAACGAGGATGCAGGGCCGGGACAGAGGGCTGGGGGACGGGCCGAAGACGTGGGGCCCGGACGAGGGAGCGGAGGGCTGGGGTTCGGGGGTCAGGGAGCCGGGGAGGACAGCGGAGGGCTGGGGCTCGAGGGTCAGGGAGCCAGGGAGGAGAGCGGAGGGCTGGGGGCCGGGACCGGGGCGGAGGGAGTGGAGAGGCCGAGGCCGGGGCGAGAACGCCGGGCCGGGAGGCGGGAGGGCGGAGCCCGAGCCGGAGCGGGCTGAGTCACCGCTCACTCCGCGCGCGGATCCGTCAGTGAGGACGGGAGGAATGCCAGCTCGCCAATTTATCCCCCTTCTCTGGTGTCACGCGCCGGGGGAGGGCGCCTCTGCGCGCCTTTGGGTTCATCCTGTGTGGGGTGGAGAGAGCGGCTGCGCCGCGGAGGAGGATGCGGGGTGTTGGAGTGTCACATCATCGTCCCTTTTCATTAGGAAAGTTTAACTGGCTTGAGTATTATGGGAAGGGGGTGTTAACGACTATAACTGCCGTTATTTTCCTACTGTTTAAAGGGTTGAAGGTTGGATTTGATATAAAACTATTCTGGGAAAGTTCACATGGCGAATGTTGTTACTAATAAGCAAAACTAATCCTATACAGTAGGTAAAACCATTTTGTAGCCGAGGTACTTTGAAAGAAATGGTACAGGATGCCATTTCTTGCTCTTTGTTTTGGCCGGGTTGGTGGGGGAGAGAGTGAGGATGCACCATGAGGGAATTTTCTGAGTAATGGAAGCAACTGAGTTACGTCTTAAGCACCAAAATGTGGAAAAGAAGTTATTCAGTTTTTGAAGGAAGACTTCAAAGTTACATTTAAAGTACTGAGAATGCATTTTGACCTTTCATGCTTCATGACAATTACTGTACATAATTCATTGGATGTTCTATGATAATCTTGGGGCAATCATGAATGATTTTGTGTCACTATTAAATGAATGACTTCACACAATTCTTGCTACATCTTGTAAAGTTTGATTCTATCACTTTATTTATCTAAGAAATCTTTGAGGACAACCCCGTCCTCAAAGTTCCCCCCAGGAACTGTGCTAAGTGCTGGTGATGCAGATGCACAAGTCATTCCTCCCACAGATCTGACAGACACTCTAGTGGAAGAGACAGATGATAAACCAGCCATGTTAATTAGCAGTAAGTACTGTGGCGAAAAAGTAGGGTAAAGGAATAGAGAGAGAAGAGGCAGGTGAGGGAAAGCCTCTGAGATATTTAAAGAGACCTGAATGGAGTAAGGGAGGTCCATTTGAACATCTGGGGAAGGTTCTGAGTAGAGAGAACCAGTGAAAAGGTCTTGAGGTATGAGCATGGCCTGCCCTCGTTTGTTTTTGTCATTAGCAGACTGAGTTTCCTTTCTCATGTTTCATGTTCCTCGTTATAGGGGGAATCAGATAAAACTAAGATTGTTAGGACTTACCCACCTTAATGTTAGTGTTTTCCTTATACCAGTGGTTCCAGAGTTTTTTTTTCTAGGGATAAACCACACATTCATACATTCCCATTGTCATAAATTGGATTTTGAAATTCATTCATCATGAGCTAGAATGATATTTCTCAACTTAAAAACTTTTTTTTTTTTTTTTTGGGACGGAGTCTCACTCTGGTTGCCCAGGCTGGAGTGCAGTGGTGTGATCTCGGCTCACTGCCAGCTCCACCTTCCGGGTTTATGCCATTCTCCTGCCTCAGCCTCCCGAGTAGCTGGGACTACAGGCGTCCGCCACCACGCCCGGCTAATTTTTTGTATTTTTAGTGGAGACGGGGTTTCACCGTGTTAGCCAGGATGGTTTCCATCTCCTGACCTCGTGATCTGCCCGCCTCGGCCTCCCAAAGTGCTGGGATTACAGGTGTCAGCCACCGCGCCCAGCCAAAAACTTTTTTTTTTTACATTGAAGATTCTTTGATATAAAAGTTTTGTCCCTTCTAAGTGATTGAAAAGCTTCTTTTTAGCAAAATTCTGTATCCTACTATCTTCTGTATCCTATACAGTAGGTAACTGTATCCTATACAGTAGGTATACATTTAGAACTGTGTCTAAATTAAAAGTGGGCTCTCAGATCCTGACAGGGTCCTCTCTGAATAAATTATTTATTTATTTATTTGAGATGGAGTCTTGCTCTGTCACCTAGGCTGGAGTGCAGTGGTGTGATCTGGGCTCACTGCAACCTCTGCCTCCTTCAAGTGATTCTCCTGCATCACCCCCCCAAGTAGCTGGGATTACAGGTGCATACCAGCACTCCTGGCTAATTTTTGTATTTTTAGTAGAGATGGGGTTTCACCATGTGGCCAGGCTGGTCTCGAACTCCTGACCTCAAGTGATCCACACCCCACCCCCCTGCCGCTTGGCCTCCCAAAGTGCTGGGATTACAGGTGCAAGCCACTGCTCCCGGCCCTCTCTGAATAAATTATGTCATGAAGTCCATTAAAGGTGATGCTCTTTTTGCTATGTTCTAGATAGCTAGGATTGTCAAGCATTTATGATATAATTTTAAATTATGCTGCTATTTACTGAAGAATTTATAAATAGTAGCTTACCTTGTTCTTTCATTTGTTATACCTTAGTGAGCAAAGGAGCAATATTAATTACTGCCTTTACAATATTTGATGTTAAAAAGTTTGATTAGTGAGCATTTTATCTGGTAACTCCATAGAATATTTGATTAATTACCTTATTCTTTGATGACATGTTACTAACAATTGGCCTTATGCTTTTGTAATACATTTTTTTTAGTACTATGAAATCAAGGCATAATAGGTGCTTGTTACTTTTAATGAGAATTTCATATGAATCACATTTTTATAAGGTATCTTTTAAAAAATTATACAGTTGACTTCAAGGGACCTTCAGAAGCAAAGCACCTACATATAATGGTGCTTGACAATTTTATAAAGTTAGCATGACCGTGATTTACCACCTTTTCCAACTTATAACATCTATGAATTTGCTTGAAACACATACTGCCAGCCAGTCATAGTCAAATCCTGTCTCCATATCCCTGCCCCTCCTGGGAGCACATTTATTTATTATGTCTTTGGGTAATTATTCTTATCATTGGAAGCAGTGTGCTTGATGTTAGTGTTCAAAACTGTCAGAGGTAACACTTCTTTTCATAGCTACTTTGTAATCCTTTTTCTAACTATGAGGTAAAGAATACATAAAGAGGAATTTATATTAGATAAGTATTTCATCATAAATGTTCAGGTATGAATGCAGTACACAACATATTTGAAGATGATTGCCATAATATGCAAGACCTCTATGAGTATACTGCAAGCCACTATCAGAAGATAAAGGAGTATTGTTTTGGTGATTTAGTACCACAAGTGGTGTTGCTATTGGTTTCATGATTTTCCAAAACGGTAAAGAGCTTTTGATGAAGTTCCAAATACCGTGTGATATTCCTTTGGTTGTATAATTACATTCTTGGGAAGATCAATGTGTATTACATGTATATTAAGATATACATTAGATGTGTATTAAAACTTCAGAGTTTCAGGCTTTGTTTCAAGTTTTACTTAATGGATTTACTATTTTTAAATAAGTTAAAATTTAAAAATTGTTTTGGCTTAAATTTCTAATATGGTAACTATGGATAGATATAACCTACATAAACTAAAGCTTTTTGGAGTTCTCAATCATAATAGGGTAAAGAAGCCCTGAGACCAAAGAGTTTGAGAACCACACATCTAGAGTAATGTTTTTGTTGTTTTAGAGCATTGCTTTTCAACTAGAGCCACGCATTGGAATCGCCTGTGATTACACAAGAACCTGATAACGTTGATTGCCTGTGGGAAGGGGAACTGGTGACCAATGGTTGAGAACAGGACTTTTTATGGTATCTAACTTCACGCCTTTTCATTTTAAACTCTCTAAATGTGGGACTTACTTGGAATTAATTTTGTGGGCTCCATCTCTAGGGCTTCCGATCCTGTAGGTCTCTGTTGGAGCTTGGCATCTGAAACGTTAAAATGCGTGATAAGTTACTCTAACTTGCATCTGGAGTCAAGGATGGCTAGTGTATGTGCTCTGCTCCTCTACTGAGCACTGTGGCTTGCTCCCAACGCCCTCCTGACCCCTCCGCATCCTTCAGAAAAGCAGAAGTGTGGAACATAGAAGCCACACTGTCGACAAGAAACAGGAAGGCAGAAACTTGGGTCTTCCCAAACAGTTCAACTTTTCCGCAGTTGTTTTTTGAATCTTGAGAAAGCACACAACTGTGGAGTTTCTGTATTCACTTGAGTCGCATTTATTTTTGTGCATCTTGAAGTTCAGTTGTCTTTAACCTGAGTGTATATAGAATCTTTTGGGGATACAGAGGGCAACTTTTTTGTTTAAAAGCTCTTGGGCCCACATCCAAGTGTCTCTGGAGCCTTCACATTTGGGACTGAACGCAATTCCAGCTGAGGTTCTTGCCTTGGCTTTCTATCTCCTCTAGTTCCTCTTCTCTGCAGTCAGAGGGTCCTTTCTAGAAAACCAATCTCATCGAATCTGTTGAAGGCTTAATTTGTTCTCTATTTGTAGTCTTCAAGATGAAGACAAAATTATCTTGCTTAAGGTTAAAAATTGGGTGCATTTTTTGAGTTGTGATTTTAATGGCTGTAGTAGATATAGTATGTATTTAAATAATATTTTCAGGTTAATAACAATACAAATAGCTAACATTTATATAAAACTTAAAATATGCTGGATGTTGTGCTTATACTGTGGTAGAATTTTGGTGAACCTCATTTCCTAGATGAGAAAACTGAGACTTTGAGAGATTAAGTAGTTTGCTCACTATCATCTGGCTAGTAAATTGCGGGGCCAAGGTTGGAACCCAGGTTTCTGATTCCACAGCTTGATATTTTGAATTAATTCACCCCTGCTCTTAAGTGTTGAATTCGATGGCGAATTTCTCTGTGTGCTCGATAGAGACAACAAGTCATGGCCCAGCCTGTGGGATGGCTTCTCACCTCTACCCACTCTTGTGTTTAGAGTGTACAACTCAGCAGCACTGCTCTCTGGTCAGGCAGTGTGCCCTTGCATTCATCGAAATATTTTCAGAGGATCATCAGAGGAGTGTTCACTCCCCTTCCAGGAACCCGAGAACTGCCCACCCCTCACACACCCAGAGCAGGTTAGAGGTGGGAGAACTAGACCACTCCTTAGGTGATTTGTGGCCAAAAAAAATGGAGTACTCTATTTTTTACTCTTGGATTAAGCAGAATCATCAGAGATCTACATCTGGACCTTGTCACCTGGGGCTCTCGAGGAGTGACTGGCTGAGTGGCATTTAGAGCCCTGTGGCACGGCCTCCCTGCAGCAGCAGTGTCCAGTGCCGCCCTTCCCTGTGGGTTCCCCTCTCTGCTCCCTGGGCTCCTCATGTGGCAGCCTTGGCTGCCAGGCTAAGGGTGCTTCCTGCAAGGCCTTCCGTCAGCATCTACTTCACGAGGTCCTCCTGGTCATGAGCTGTCATAGTGCCCTCATTTTCTTTGACGCTCTTATCACAGTCTGCCTTGGGTACTTATGTGCCACATTTGTTATGTTCTACGTCTGTCTCATTAACCACTGTACATCATATTGTTAGGGCCTGACGTGTTTGGCCTATAGTAAGTACTTAGGAGTTATTCATTGAATTACTGATTGGGTTTAATTATACTTTAAAGACTGAACAGTATTTTGGGAGTATTTAAACCAGAAGCGTGTAGTGGACATTGCTTGATTTTTCCCAGCTTATTCTTTGATTGCAGGTTCACTAAACAAGGAATGATTGCTATGTCTAATTTCTTCAGTCGTCTGGATTCTGTGTTTTTCCCTTTGAAACACAGATTAAGTAGATTTGGTTTAAGAGGTAACTGTTGGATTTTAAAAATATTTTATAATCAGCAAGAAGGATAGACTGGAAATTTGGTTGGTAATAGGACAGGGAGACTCAGGTGTGGCTGAAGAGGTAAGTGGGAGTGAAATTATGACGTCCGTCTGAGGTGCAGAGAAAGTGAGGAGGTGAAGAGGAGAGTGTTTCTGGCATTGAAGAGTTCCTAACTTTTTGGTAGGAGAAAGTTGAAAAGTATATAAAACATTTGGAGTGGGGATATTTATGTGATGTACTTAAGTGTGCAAATGGTAACCTAAAAATAATTTTTACTGGCTGGGTGCGGTGGCTCACACCTGCAATCCCAGCACTTTGGGAGGCCGAGGTGGGAGGGTCACTTGATCCCGGGAGTTCGAGACCAGCCTGGGCAACATGGTGAGACCCTGTCTGTTCAGAAAATATAAAAATTAGCTGGGCATGGTGACACATATCTGTAGTCCCAGCTACTTGGGAGGCTGAGGTGGGGGATCACTTGAGCCCGGGAGGCAGAGGTTACAGGGAGCCGTGATCTTACCACTGCACTCCAGCCTGGGCGACAGAGTGAGACCCTGTCTGGAAAAAAATATTCTTAAATAGTGACACAACTTTTTAAGGAAACTTTTCAATGATACTTTTAATATTTATAAAATTAGTATATACTCAGTGTAAAAATTCAGAAAGTGTGGAAAAATATAAGGAAAAAAATAAAAACTACCCCGACCCTGTGACCCCACAAAACATTTTAGATTTCATTTTGTTCCTTTCCCCACTATGTAGGCATTCACTGGATTCTTGCTGACACAGTGCGCTTGTGTCTGCTTTAGCTAGAATAGAGACAGAATGATGGTGGGGGGGTTGTGGTGTGAGTGCTTAGAGGATGTGGGGAAGAGCGAGCTGGGCGCCGAGCTGGAGGTGAGCTTGGTGTGTTCCAGGAATAGCAGGAGTGCAATGTGGGGAGCAAGGGGCCGGCTCCCTGGGCTGGGGCCAGGAGTTTGGGTTCTGTTGTGAGTGTGATGGGAGTGTGTGTGAGCAGAGTGATGATAGTATTTGTATTTTAAGAGGATCACTTTGACTGCTGGGTGGATAATTCACTCTAAGGGGGCAAAGGTGGAAGCAGGTGACCAGCTCCTCAGGAGACTTCCTGTAATGGGATGGTAGCTGTGGAGTGATCATATTTGGGATATGCTTTTAGAAATAGAATCAACAGGATTTGCCGATCTAAATAATTACTTAATAGTCTGAAAATGTCTTTATTTCTCTTCACGCTCCTATTCCCGAACTCTTGGATCATCAGTCAGATATAGACATTTTGGTCTGAAGTGTTTTTCCTCTGCCCACTTTGAAGGTATTCTTTCATTATTGATGAGAAATCTGATGTTAATCCATTTCTTAGTCCTTTGAAGTTGTATCTGGTAGCTTTTAGGATTTAAAAAAATCTTTTATGTTCTGAAATTTTGCAATAATGTGTCTAGGTGTGGAACTTAAAAATTTACCTGGATTAACACTTGATCCTTCAATCTGAGTACTTTTTCTTTTTTTTAAATTTATTTATTTTTTTCAAAGCTAGTGACAGACTTAGAATTTTTTTTTTTTTGAGAAGGATCTTGCTGTATTGTCCAGGCTGGTCTCAAACTCCTGGGCTCAAGTGATCCACCTCAGCCCCTGAAAGTGTTGCAATTACAGGCATGAGCCACCACGCTGGGCTGACTTTTTTTTAATGATAGAAAAATTTTATTCTTCTTCATAATTTCTAACTGTTCTTTTGTTGTGTTTGATTTTCTAGCTTGCATTTAAATTGTCCTTTAGTATCTCCATTCTGCTGTTTAGCCCATTTAAAAAAATTCTCAGTGTTTAGGTTCACAGTGATTTCCTCTGTGCTACCATTTTGCCTTTGTGCTGGCAGCCACCGTCCTGTGTCTGTGTATGTCCCCGCTTCTAGAATTTCGCATAAATGCAGTCATACAGTGTTCAGTCAAAAGTTTGGAGACTTGTTTCTTTCACTTAGTATAACGCATTTGAGATGCATTTACAGTGCCATATCAATAGTTCACCTTTTCATTGCAGAGTAGTGTTCCATTGTATGATGAACCAGTTTATCCGTTTTACCACTGAGGGACATTTGGAGTACTTCTGTTTTTGGCAGTTATGGATAATGCTGCTATGAACATTCATGGACAGGTTTTTTATGTGAACATAAGTTAGTTTTCTAGAATAAACACCTGCAAGTGGGGTTGTTGGGCCTCGGGGCAGGTGCATACTCATTGTTTTCAGAAGTTGCCAGACTCTTTTCCAGTATGGCTGTGGCTGCTTTGCCGCTGCACCAGCAGTGTGGGAGAGCTCCAGGGATGCTGTGGCCCCGCTGGCAGTCAGCAGTGTGGGAGAGCTCCAGGGATGCCGTGGCCCCGCCGGCACTCAGCAGTGTGGGAGAGCTCCAGGGATGCCGTGGCCCCGCCGGCAGTCAGCAGTGTGGGAGAGCTCCAGGGATGCCGTGGCCCCGCCGGCAGTCAGCAGTGTGGGAGAGCTCCAGGGATGCCGTGGCCCCGCCGGCACTCAGCAGTGTGGGAGAGCTCCAGGGATGCCGTGGCCCCGCCGGCACTCAGCAGTGTGGGAGAGCTCCAGGGATGCCGTGGCCCCGCCGGCACTCAGCAGTGTGGGAGAGCTGCAGGGATGCCGTGGCCCCGCCTGCACTCAGCAGTGTTAGTGGTTTTTAATCTTAGCTATTCTAGCAAGTGTGTTGTGATATCTCAGTGTGCTTTTAATTTTAATTTTCCTAGTGATGTTGAACATCTGTGTGTGTGTGTGTGTTTGCCATTCATATGTCTTCTTGGTGAATTGTCTGTTCAAAACTTTTGCTTATGTCTTTGTGTTTTGCACATATTTTTTCTCAGTATTTTCATTCTCTTAACAGTGTCTTTTGCAGAGCAAAAGTTTTTAATCTCGATGAAGTCCAATTTATGAATTTCTAAAAAAATGGGTCATCATTTTGGTGTCATGTAGGAACTCTGCCAAACTCAAAGTTGCAAAGATTTCTTCTTTGTTTTGTTTTATTTCTGAGAAGGGATTATGTTTTACTCTTTTATTTGAGTTAATTTTTGTTGGGGTGATCAGACCCAACACCAGGTCGTGGGGGTGACGAAGTCTGGCGGAGTCGAAGGAATGAGAAAAGACAGTTTGAGAGCGAAAGTGGGTCCAGGGGGCCATCGCTAAGTATGGAGGCTGTGAAGGCCCCGAGCTCTGGAAGCCCAGACTGTTTATTGGTGATCAAACAAAGAAACAGGTGGTGAGAATGTGGGGGTCGAAAGGTCGCGTTGCATTAAGCACATGATTTACAGGTGTGATGGTTTAGCATATGCTCTGCTACTTGAGATAATGGAGAGCAGGTTCTTTTAACTCAAGATACAATCGATCCTGGGAGAGCAAGGAGCAAGGAGCCAGCAAGTCTAGATACATTCCAGAGCCACGAGCCCTGGACTGTATCCAAGCCACAAGGGGTTTTATGCCCTGGGCTTAGATTATGGTGTGTCAGGGTAGCCTTCCACCCTTTAGCACAGATTGGTGTTCCAAAGGCCAAAAGGGGTTTTAGACCCTGGACCCCGGACATGTTCCAAGACTCTTTTACATTAGTCAGACATGCAAGCCCTGCCTCAGCTTCTCCCAACACTCAGCTTTTCTCAACAAATTTTCATACGTGGCATGTGATATAGGTTGAAATTCATTTTTGAGTTTACCAAAGAAAGCTTTTTCCCCCCTCACATTTTAGTTGCTTTCTTATCTTGAAGACTAAAAGTTTGAAAACGGAGCTTTAAAAAATATTGATGCCATGGCCCCCCACTCCAGACTAATAAAATCAGAATTTGTGAAAAGTGAGTCTTGGCATTAATATATTTTAAAAAAAAGTTTTATTTTAGAATGATTGTAGACTTACAGAAAAATTGCAAATATAGAGTTCCTGTAAGCCCAGTACCATTTCGCCTATTATTAGCATCTTACATTCCCGTGGTACACTTGTTAGAATTAATTAATTAATAATGATACACTAATATTAATGAAGCTCCATAGTTATTTAGATTTCCTCACTTATCACTCGGTGGCCTTTTGCTGTCTCTAGGCTCCCTCTAGGAATGTTACGTTCAATTTTCTTGTCTCTTTGGGCTTCTCTTGACATTGACAATTTCTCAGACTTTTTTTTTTCATGATCTTGAGAATTTTGAGGATTAAAGGTTACTAGTAGACTGTCTCAATTGAGTCTGATATTTTTATCATGACTAGACTGGGGCTATGTATTTTTGGGAGGAAGACCCCCGAGGTGAAGTGACATTTTCATCACATCGTATGGAGGATGCCTGCCACCGGGGTGATTCATCATTCTTGAAAGTGACCTTGATTGCTTGGCTAAGGTGTGTGTGCCAGGTTTCTCTGCTGTGAGTGGCTCTTTTTTTCTGCTTGTGTTGTGCTCTTTGGAAGAAAGTGTGCCCAGCCCACACTTATGATATGGAGTTATGTTTTAGCTACGTCCTTGAGAGTGAAGTGTCTACATAAATTACTTAGCCCTTATTATCTTTTAAATTTCTATAAGATCAGTGGCAACATACCCTCCTGATTCTGTGTTTTGTCTTGTTTTTCTTGGTCAATCTGGCAAAGGTTTATCAATTCTGTGATTTTTTTTCTTTTTTTTTTTTTTTAAGAATCTTTTTTTTCCCCCTACCCCACCATTTTTTGTTGTAAATTTCCTTGACTGCTGGGGTTTTTTTTTGTCTGTTTGTTTTACCATTTCCTAATGTGTACTTTGAGTTTTGTTTTTTCTTTTTCCAGATTTTGTCATATAAACTGAGCTTATTAATTTGAGGTCTATCTTCCTTTTTAAAGAAAGCATTTTATGCTATAAATTTTCCTGTAAGGACTGTTTTAGCCACATATCATGTATTTTGATATGTTGTGTTTTTATTTTCATTCAATTCATTTTCTGATTTTCTTTGACAGTTTTTATTGCCCATGTATTTTTTTCAGCTTTGTTGAGGTATAATTGATAAATCCAAAATGTATATATTTAAGGTGTGCAATGTGATGCTTTGATGTATGTATGGATTGTGAAATGATTACCACAGTGAAGCTAATCAACATGTTCATCAGCTCACCTCAGTACCCGTTTTTTGTGTGTGTGTTTGTGTGTGTGGCGAGAAAACCTATGATTTACTCTCAGCAGATTTCAAGCACACAATCCATTGTCATTAACTACTGTCCCCATGCTGTGTGTTAGGTCTCCAGAACTCATTCACCCATGACTGCAAGTTTGAAGTGCTTGCTCTTGGAGTAAGAAGTTGCATTGCTTTCTTCTACTGCAACCCCTTGAAAGTGCATTTACTGTAGTTTGAGGCTTTTCCCGGAGAGATTTTTAGGACCTTTATAGAGAAAGAGAAAGGAGTAGCAGTTTTTCCAATTTGAGGCCTGTTCTGACCTTTCTTTTGACAGCTCAGTCTTGCGTCTGTTAAATTTTTTAACTGTTCAGAATTACATTCATTCCATGAATTTTTAAGTCTTGTAGTTGTTACTGTGAAGATGTAATATAATGATATAAAACAACCTTTTAAATAAAGTTTAATTTAAATAATGAAAGGGACATATGTAATTTTCCTATGACTGCTGTAACAAATTACCACAAATTAGTTCGTTTATTCTCCTGTGTTTCTGGAGACCAGAGCCAAAGGCAGTGTCCTGGGGCTGACTGCAGGTTGCAGGGCTGGGCTACCCCTGGAGGCTCTGGGGGTTGCTGCATCGCCTTTTCCAGCTCCAGTGACTGTGGTGCTCCTTGGCTCATTGGCTCCTTGGCCCATGTGTGTGTTGACTGACTGCCAGATGTTCGGAGATTTTTCAGATACCATTCTGTTAAGGATTACTAGTTTAATTCTGTTAGTGTTAGTGGTCATACTTTGAATAATTTTATTGTTTTCTGTTTAATCAAACTGCTTTGTGACCCACAATTCAGTCTGTCCTGAATGTTCCACGTGCATTTGAAAAGAGTGTGTGTTGTTTGGTTGTGGGGTGGGCTGATGTGTGAATATCGATTAGGTTTAGTTGGTTGTTGGTGTTCAAGTCGATATCCTTGCTCATTTTCTCTTCACTTGCCCTTTCGATTACTGAGAAATGCCCCTTGATGTCTCCAGATGTATTTGTGAATGTCTGTTTTTCCTTTCAGTTCTATTAGAGTTTGCTTCATGTGTCTTACAGCTCTGCTGTTTAGAGTGTTCACATTTAGAATTGCTATGTCATCTTGGTGAATTGCCCTTTTATCATTTTGTGATCCCTACTTTATCCTTGTTAATTTTTCTTAGTCTAAAGTTTGCTTTGTCTGATAGAAATGTAGCCAGTTCACGTTCTTTGAACAGTGTTTTCATGGAATATCTTTCTTCTTCCTTTTGTTTTTAAGGATATCTTTCATCATGTCTCAGTTGGGCTTCTTCTCGATAGCACACAGCTTTAAGGGGTGACTTTTTCTGGCTTCCTCTTCTGTGCTGCTGCCCTCACTCTCTGGTTCCCAACACATTTCCTCATGTTCTGGCTAAAATCCGAACCCCCAGCCTGCCAGCCTTGTGATGGAGTCTTGGGGCCATTATTGGTTCTTGTCAAGTGTGGAATGAGGCAGCCCACTGTGGGGTGCCCCTGAGTGAAGGTAGAAGGGGCTGGTAGCCTGGCGCAGGGCTGAGAGAGCTGTGGTGTTCCTCCCTCCCTCCCTCCCCACCTGGGCCCTGGCTTGAGACTGGGCCTGGCTCAGAGATTTTTCTGTCTTTGCCTGTTTGTGGTTTGGGTTTTGGAGTGTTACCCAGCCCCAGCTGGTGTAGTAGACAGCAAACACATAAACAAAATATCAAAAATAAAAAATGGGGGAAGTCACTCCAGGTTTTCCTTTGATCCATGAGTTTCATACCCAGTCTGCTTCTCTTACCCATTGTTCAGAGTCTGATTAGAGGTGTTTTATGTATTTTTGCCAGAGTTTTACATTGTCATCAGTAGTGGAGTGTGCTTACTCTGTCTTGACTGAGATGACTTCTGTCTCTAGTTTCTTCTTTCAAGTCAATCCTGTTTGTTTTCTTTACATCTTTCAGGGATTCTTCAGTTTCTGTTTCACCAAGAGTGCTCTTCTTAGATCCACTTTTCTGGTTTTGTTTATATCTTCCTTACATCCTTTCTTACATTTCTGGGGATTTTGGATTGTCTGTGGATTGGGCAGGGGAAGCCGCACTGTGAGCTCAGAGTGCCAACTTGAAGGTTTGCTTTGGATTGGGCAGGGGAAGCCACACTGTGTGCGTGGAGTGCCCACTTGAAGATTCTCTGTGGATTGGGCAGGGGAGGCCACACTGAGCTCAGAGTGCCCACTTGAATTTCCAGGTGCCACTTATAGTTCCACTTCCTTCCTAGGATGGAGAACAGTGTTGGCTTTTGCTGGCAGATGCAGCTGGGCACTGCCCTGTCGGGCTGCTCCTCTGCATCCTGGGTTGAACTGGGCCCAGCACTCAGTGGTGGGGGTGGGGGGATCTGGAGGTATCTACTGGTAGCTTGACTTCTAGAGTCATAGAAGTTGGGCAGACAGGCAGGCTATCCCACCCTAGTACCAGCTCCAATCCACTTATTGAAGTGGTTGCTTTACTCGGAAGGTGGAGGCTTTCTGAAAGATTTCTTCCTGCCCCTTGGCGTTCTTTTGCTGCTGAGATTGTAGTGGGGAACATTCTTCTCCCAGATCCCTTGTGCTGAGGGTGGGAGTTCCTCAGATTGGGAGTTTGCCTCTGCAGAGATGAGAGCCTGGATTTTTTCCTAGGGCTGAGGCAGTTGCTGTGAACCATGTAACTTCCAAGCCCCTTCCCTTCTCATCCTTTCTGTCTTGTATGACTTCTTTGGACATTTATTCCACTCCAGGTTTCTCCCTCTCCACTTCTGCCTGGACTGATCTGGTGATTTCCTTGTCTTGGCTGTCTTAATTTCCATCTTTTTGCCTTTTTGTTTTAGTTTTTGAGAGACTTCTTCAACTTTAAATACAAGCTTTCTACTTATTTTAAAAAACATCTGCCTTCATACTTTTTTTTTTTTTTTTTTTTTTTGAGATGCAGTCTCGCTCTTTCACCCAGGCTGGAGTGCAGTGGTGGTATCTCGGCTCACTGCAAGCTCTGCCTCCTGGGTTCACGCCATTCTCCTGCCTCAGCCTCCCGAGTAGCTGGGACTACAGGTGTCCGCGACGGCGCCCAGCTAATTTTTTGTATTGTTAGTAGAGACAGGGTTTCACCGTGTTAGCCAAGATGGTCTCGATCTCTCCTGACCTCGTGATCTGCCCGCCTCGGCCTCCCAAAGTGCTGGGATTACAGGTGTGAGCCACTGCGCCCGGCCTGCCTTCATACTTTTAATATTCAAGAGCTTGTCTTCTCTGAATTTATGGCATACTGTTTTATTTCATGGATGTGTTATGTCTAATCTCATAGGCCATTATAGCTTCTTTGTTTTTGTACATCTTGCCCCCATTTTCTTATTTCCTATGTTGTTACTTTTTCTTAGAGTTTCCTTTTTTCCTTCTTGTGTTTGTTTCTTTTTTGTTTTAGATGATGCCCTCAGGTGTCTGATGATACCTGTTCTTTTCATCTTTAAAAGTGGAGTTGTCGGAAGGTCTTGGCTAGGGCAGCATTTGCCCAGTGCTGAGCTTCCTTGTGGAGGACAGGCACACATCATCTTGTTGTCCTTTACAGATACTGCGTTATTTGACAATTGGAAGTTTTTTGGCACCCTGCATTGGGCAAGTCTTTAGGTACCATTTTTCCAACAGCATGTGCTCACTTTGTATCTCTGTGTCATATTTGGAAATTCTCACAGTATTTCAGACTTTTTCATGATTATTATATCTGTTACGTTGTTGTGTAACTTGTGATCTTTGATGCTGCTATTGTAATTGTTTTGGGGTGCCATGAAGTGCACAAACTTAATCAAAAAGTGTTGTGTATGTTCTGACTACCCTGCCAACCAGCCGTTCCTTGTCTCACCCCGTCTCCTCAGGCCTCCCTATTTCCTGAGTCACAACAATATTGAAATTAGGCCAGTTAATAGCCTTACAGTGACCTCTTACTGTTAAAGTGCAATTAGTGATCAACAGAAAACCAAACACGACGTTCTCACTCCTACGTGGGAGTTGAACAGTGAGAACACATGGACACAGAGAGGGAACAACACACACCAGGGCCTGTTGGAAGGTGGGGGGTGAGGGGCGGGAACTTAGAGGATGGGTCACTAGGTGCCGCAAACCAGCACGGCACACGTATACCTATGTAACAAACCTGCCACACGTGTACCTATGTAACAAACCTGGACGTTCTACACATGTATCCCACTTTTTGTTTTTTAGAAGAAATAATAATAATAAAAAAATTAGTGTTCAAGTGAAATGAAGACTCACATGCCTCTCACTTTAAATCAAAAGCTAGAAATGGTTAAGCTTAGTGAGGAAGGCATGCCAAAAGCTGAGATACGCGAGAAGCTAGGCCTCTTATGCCAGTTAGTCAAGTTGTGATTGAATAGGAAAAGTTCTTGAAGGAAATTACAAGTGCTATTCCAGTGAACACAGGAGTAATAAATTAAAACAGCCTTATTGCTAATATGGAGAAAGTTTGAGTGGTCTGGATAGAAGATCAAACCAGCCACAGCATTCCTTTAAGCCAAAACCTAATCTTGAGCAAGACCTTAACTCTGTGAAGGCTGAGAGAGGTGAGGAAGCTGCAGAAGAAAAGTTAGAAGCTAGCAGGGGTTTTTAGTTCATGAGATTGAAGGAAAGAAGCCATCTCCATAACATAAAAGTGCAAGGTGAAGCAGCACGTGCTGATGGAGAAGCTGCAGCATGTTATCCAGATCTAGCTGAGATCATTGGGGAAGGTGGCTACACTAACAACAGATTTTCAGTGTAGGTGAAACACCCTTCTATTAGAATAAGACGCCATCTAGGACTTTCATTCCTAGAGAGGAGAAGTTAGTGCCTTCCTTCAGAGCTACAAAGAACAAGCTGACTCTTGTCTGGGGCTAGTGCAGCAGGTGACTGAAGTTGTTGAAGCCAGTGCTTGTTGACCATTCCAAAAATCCTGGGGCCCTTAGGAGTTATGCTAAATCTACTCTTCCTGTGCTCTAGAAATGAAACGACAAAGCCTAGATGACAGCACGTCTTCTTATAGCATGGTTTACTGAATATTTTTAAGCCTACTATTAAGGTCTACTACTCAGAAAAAGATTCCTTACTGCTCGTTGAGAATGGAGTTGTTTTCATGCCCACTAACATGCATCTGTTCTGCAGAACATGGACCAAAGAGTAATTTCAACTTTCAAATCTTATCACTTAAGAAACACATTTTATAAGGCTATAGTTGCCGTAGATAGTGATTCCTCTGATGGATCTGGGCAAAGTAAATTGAAAACCTTCTGGAAAGGATTCATCATTCTAGATGCCATTAAGATCATTTGTGATTCATGGGAGGAAGTCAAATTGTCAGCACTAACAGGAGATTGGAAGAAAGTGATTCCAGCCATCATGGATGACTTTGAGGGTTCAGGCCTTCAGTGGAGGAAGGAACTGCAGATGTGGTGGCAATAGCAAGAGAAGTAGAAGAGGATCTTGAAGAGGTGACTGAACTGCCACAATCTCATGATAAAATGTGAAGGGATGAGGAGTTGCTTCTTGTCGACGAGCAGAGAAAGTGGTTTCTTGAGATGGAATCTACTCCTGCTGAAGTGCTGTGAACATTGTTGAAATGACAACAAAGAATTTAGAATGTTACATAAACTTAGTCAATAAAACAGTGGCAGGGTTTGAGAGGATTGGCTCTGTTTCGAAAGAAGTTCTACTGTGGGTAAAATGCTATCAAACAACATCACATGCTATGGAGAAATCTTTCATGAAAGGAAGGGTCAATCGATGTGTAAACTTCATTGTTGTCTTATTTTAAGAAATTGCCACAGCCTTCAGCAACCACCGTCCTGGTCAGTCAGTAGTCGTCAGCATCAAGGTGAGACCCTCCAACAGCAAAAAGATTTCGACTTGCTGAAGGCTCAGATGATTGTTAGCATTTTTTAGCAATAAAGTATTTTTGAATTAAGGTGTGTATATGTTTCTTTCTTTTTAGACATAATGCTGTTCCACACTTAATAGACCACAGTATTATTAAACCCAACTTTTATATGCACTGGGAAACCAAAAAGTTTCATGTGACTCACTTTTTGTGATATTTTCTTTAATATGGTGATTGGAACCAGATCTGCACTATCTCTGTGGTCTGTCTGAATTTGACAAAGACCCGTGTGCTTGTTGGGGATCCCCACTCATCACCATCTGTCTCTCTTTTCTCTTGGGCTGATCAGTTTTCCCATAGACAAATTGTGCATCCTGGAGTTCTAGGAAGGACTGGGGGTCCCTGAGTTGTCTGTTACCTTTACTTAGTGACCGGAGCCACCCTAGTGTCCATCCAGACCAGGCTTGCTAGGTGGGTCTCGGTGGTTGTCTGGCAGCGTGGGATTGGGTGGAGGACCCAGGAGTCTGTTTCCATCCAAACTTGCAGCCAGGTCTCCCCCTTCAGCCCTGCTTGCTTCTGCATCCTGAGAGTATCCAGTTCCTTCCTTTCCTGAACCTGCCTGGGCTCTGCAGTGGGAACTGTATTTCTTGACATTTGTTCCTCCCACTCCCCTCTCCCCATTCTTAACCTGACGGACATTTAGTGTTCAGGTTTCGTTGTCCTCTTGAATCAGTTACCACACATCCATCTGCAGTCCAGCTTCTCACATTTTTTGACTTCTCTCTGATTCCTTTCTGCCTTGTTTTCTTTGTCCTTGTTGGTTTATGTTTTTAGTTTTAAAAACTCCTTTATCCTCAATTTTATGGTGTTTTTGAAGGGAGTAGAGGCACATGTGTTTAAGCTGTCATCTTCATCTAGAGGTGCGAATGCAAATTAACTGTCTATTTTGACTGTTGAGTGACCTACTTCTGGCTTTTTGTGTTTGTTGACCCGGGAGCTTCTCAGAGGCTCTCTTGACCTCGCCTCCTCCTCCTCTTGTTCATGTGTTGGGATGTGACCCTTTCTGTTCCTTTTCTTTTCGTGATTACTGAGCCAGTTTGTTTTTTGTCATCTAGGATTTTTCAGACTTTCTGGTGTGTTACTGTTCTCATTCTTATTTTATTGAACTCTTATTTCATTCATTCATTCTGTTTTGATTTCTTAATAGCTTTTCTGGCCTCTCAGTTAAGACCTTGGGGAGGTGGAAGATAGATGTTATTACTAGTTCACTGTCTTGAACTGGAAGCTTCAGGTGACCAGAACTTAACCTGATTGGTAAGAATCCACATCCTTGTGTTTGCCTTTCAGCTGATGTTGCCCAGCAGTTCCAGTATGCTGTGCGGGTGATTGGCAGCAACTTCGCCCCAACTGTTGAAAGAGATGAATTTCTAGTAGCTGAAAAAATCAAGAAAGAGCGTACGTATTTTTCTTAAATGTCATGTGTTGGATTCTTAAACTTGTCAGAGCTTAAGCAGATGTATGTATGCATGTGTGTATGTGTGTATGTAGTTCCCAAGCACATTTTAATATTGGTACAAAATAAGGACAAGTCAATTCTGTTGTAGAGTCAGAACTATTAGAACATAATACTTTAGAAGGTTTAATTCTGGGGTGGTGCATAAAGCTTTTGCAAATCCTGGCACCTTAGAGAAGAAAGCTTTCCATTTGTTAGCTTTTGGTTGGTAAGTAGGTTATCTGATTATCCCTGGTAGGGCTCTGCCACCCCGCTTCACCTCTGGAGAGTCTGAGGGGGAAGCTCAGCTCTGAGTAATGAGACGCCACACATGAGCTGTCCTGTTTGAAATGTGGTTTTTCCAGGTGGCCAGCTCTCCATCCTTACAGTTCTCTGGGCTGTATAAGCCAAACCCAGTGGTACTTTTCAGTTGGCCTAGAAAAGAGGCCTGCGCAAAGGTCAGTGCATTTCCCTGCTGGGGCCTCCCCGTTAAACTGTCCAAGTGGAGTAGATGTTGGCCTTGGGTCTCAGTAATAACACCTTCTGAAAGTCCATTTGGCCTTGGGTCTCAGTAGTAACACCTTCTAGAAGCCCATTTGGCCTCAGTAGTAACACTTTATAGAAGTCCATTTGGCCTTGGATCTCAGTAGTAGCACCTTCTAGAAGTCCATTTGGCTTTGGATCTCAGTAATAACACCTTCTAGAAGTCCATTTGGCTGTGAGTCTCAGTAATAACACCTTCTAGAAGCCCATTTGGCCATGGGTCTCAGTAGTAACACCTTCTAGATGCCCATTTGGCCGTGGGTCTCAGTAGTAACACCTTCTAGAAGCCCATTTGACCGTGGGTCTCAGTAGTAACACCTTCTAGAAGCCCATTTAGCCTTGGGTCTCAGTAATAACACCTTCTAGAAGCCCATTTGGCCTCAGTAGTAACACCTTCTAGAAGTCCATTTGGCCTTGGATCTCAGTAATAACGCCTTCTAGAAGTCCATTTGGCTGTTGGTCTCAGTAATAACACCTTCTAGAAGCCCATTTGGCCGTGGGTCTCAGTAGTAACACCTTCTAGAAGCCCATTTGGCCTTGGGTCTCAGTAATAACACCTTCTAGAAGTCCATTTGGCCTTGGATCTCAGTAATAACACCTTCTAGAAGTCCATTTGGCTGTTGGTCTCAGTAATAACACCTTCTAGAAGTCCATTTGGCCTTGGATCTCAGTAATAACGCCTTCTAGAAGTCCATTTGGCTGTTGGTCTCAGTAATAACACCTTCTAGAAGCCCATTTGGCCGTGGGTCTCAGTAGTAACATCTTCTAGAAGCCCATTTGGCCTTGGGTCTCAGTAATAACACCTTCTAGAAGCCCATTTGGCCTTGGATCTCAGTAATAACACCTTCTAGAAGCCCATTTGGCCTCAGTAGTAACACCTTCTAGAAGTCCATTTGGCTTTGGATCTCAGTAATAACACTTTCTAGAAGTCCATTTGGCCTTGGATCTCAGTAATAACGCCTTCTAGAAGTCCATTTGGCTGTTGGTCTCAGTAATAACACCTTCTAGAAGCCCATTTGGCCGTGGGTCTCAGTAGTAACACGTTCTAGAAGCCCATTTGGCCTTGGGTCTCAGTAATAACACCTTCTAGAAGTCCATTTGGCCTTGGATCTCAGTAATAACACCTTCTAGAAGTCCATTTGGCTGTTGGTCTCAGTAATAACACCTTCTAGAAGCCCATTTGGCCGTGGGTCTCAGTAGTAACACCTTCTAGAAGCCCATTTGGCCGTGGGTCTCAGTAGTAACACCTTCTAGAAGCCCATTTGGCCTTGGGTCTCAGTAATAACACCTTCTAGAAGTCCATTTGGCCTTGGATCTCAGTAATAACACCTTCTAGAAGTCCATTTGGCCTCAGTAGTAACACCTTCTAGAAGTCCATTTGGCTTTGGATTTCAGTAATAACACCTTCTAGAAGTCCATTTGGCCTTGGATCTCAGTAATAACACCTTCTAGAAGCCCATTTGGCCTCAGTAGTAACACCTTCTAGAAGTCCGTTTGGCTTTGGATGTCAGTAATAACACCTTCTAGAAGCCCATTTGGCCTCAGTAGTAACACCTTCTAGAAGTCCATTTGGCCTTGGATCTCAGTAATAACACCTTCTAGAAGTCCATTTCGCTTTGGATCTCAGTAATAACACCTTCTAGAAGCCCATTTGGCCTTGGATCTCAGTAATAACACCTTCTAGAAGCCCATTTGGCCTCAGTAGTAACACCTTCTAGAAGTCCATTTGGCTTTGGATCTCAGTAATAACACCTTCTAGAAGCCCATTTGGCCTTGGATCTCAGTAATAACACCTTCTAGAAGCCCATTTGACCTCAGTAGTAACACCTTCTAGAAGTCCATTTGGCCTTGGATCTCAGTAATAACACCTTCTAGAAGCCCATTTGGCCTCAGTAGTAACACCTTCTAGAAGTCCATTTGGCTTTGGATCTCAGTAATATCACCTTCTAGAAGCCTATTTGGCCTTGGATCTCAGTAGTAACACCTTCTAGAAGCCCATTTGGCCTTGGATCTCAGTAATAACACCTTCTAGAAGCCCATTTGGCTTCAGTAGTAACACCTTCTAGAAGTCCATTTGGCTTTGGATCTCAGTAATAACACCTTCTAGAAGCCCATTTGGCCTTGGATCTCAGTAATAACACCTTCTAGAAGCCCATTTGGTCTCAGTAGTAACATCTTCTAGGAGTCCATTTGGCTTTGGATCTCAGTAATAACACCTTCTAGAAGCCCATTTGGCCTCAGTAGTAACACCTTCTAGAAGTCCATTTGGCTTTGGATCTCAGTAATAACACCTTCTAGAAGTCCATTTGGCCTTGGATCTCAGTAATAACACCTTCTAGAAGCGCATTTGGCCTTGGATCTCAGTAATAACACCTTCTAGAAGCCCATTTGGCCTCAGTAGTAACACCTTCTAGAAGTCCATTTGGCTTTGGATTTCAGTAAGAACACCTTCTAGAAGTCCATTTGGCCTTGGATCTCAGTAATAACACCCTCTAGAAGCCCATTTGGCCTCAGTAGTAACACCTTCTAGAAGTCCGTTTGGCTTTGGATGTCAGTAATAACACCTTCTAGAAGCCCATTTGGCCTCAGTAGTAACACCTTCTAGAAGTCCATTTGGCCTTGGATCTCAGTAATAACACCTTCTAGAAGTCCATTTCGCTTTGGATCTCAGTAATAACACCTTCTAGAAGCCCATTTGGCCTTGGATCTCAGTAATAACACCTTCTAGAAGCCCATTTGGCCTCAGTAGTAACACCTTCTAGAAGTCCATTTGGCTTTGGATCTCAGTAATAACACCTTCTAGAAGCCCATTTGGCCTTGGATCTCAGTAATAACACCTTCTAGAAGCCCATTTGACCTCAGTAGTAACACCTTCTAGAAGTCCGTTTGGCCTTGGATCTCAGTAATAACACCTTCTAGAAGCCCATTTGGCCTCAGTAGTAACACCTTCTAGAAGTCCATTTGGCTTTGGATCTCAGTAATAACACCTTCTAGAAGCCCATTTCACCTTGGATCTCAGTAATAACACCTTCTAGAAGTCCATTTGGACTTGGATCTCAGTAATAACACCTTCTAGAAGCCCATTTGGCCTCAGTAGTAACACCTTCTAGAAGTCCATTTGGCTTTGGATCTCAGTAATAACACCTTCTAGAAGCCCATTTGGCCTTGGATCTCAGTAATAACACCTTCTAGAAGTCCATTTGGCCTCAGTAGTAACACCTTCTAGAAGTCCATTTGGCCTTGGATCTCAGTAATAACACCTTCTAGGAGCCCATTTGGCCTTGGATCTCAGTAATAACACCTTCTAGAAGCCCATTTGGTCTCAGTAGTAACACCTTGTAGAAGTCCATTTGGCCTCAGTAGTAACACCTTCTAGAAGTCCATTTGGCCATGTGTCTCAGTAGTAACACCTTGTAGAAGCCCATTTGACCTTGGATCTCAGTAATAACACCTTCTAGAAGTCCATTTGGCCTTGGATCTCAGTAATAACACCTTCTAGAAGTCCATTTGGCTGTGGATCTCAGTGATAACACCTTCTAGAAGCCCATTTGGCCTTGGGTCTCAGCAATAACACCTTCTAGAAGTCCATTTGGCCATGCGTCTCAGTAGTAACAACTTCTAGAAGCCCATTTGGCCTTGGATCTCAGTAATAACACCTTCTAGAAGTCCATTTGCCCATGGGTCTCAGTAATAACACCTTCTAGAATCCCATTTGGCCTTGGATCTCAGTAATAACACCTTCTAGAAGCCCATTTGGCCTTGAATCTCAGTAATAACACCTTCTAGAAGTCCATGTGGCCTTGGATCTCAGTAATAACACCTTTTAGAAGCCCATTTGGCTGTGGGTCTCAGTAATAACACCTTCTAGAAACCCATTTGGCTGTGGATCTCAGTAATAACACCTTCTAGAAGCCCATTTGGCCGTGGGTCTCAGTAATAACACCTTCTAGAAGCCCATTTGGCCGTGGGTCTCAGTAGTAACACCTTCTAGAAGTCTGTTTGGCCTTGGGTCTCAGTAGTAACACCTTCCAGAAGCCCATTTGGCCTTGGGTCTCAGTAGTAACACCTTCCAGAAGTCCATTTGGCCTTGGGTCTTAGTAATAACACCTTCTAGAAGTCCATTTGGCCTCGGGTCTTAGTGATAACACCTTCTAGAAGTCCTGCATGGCACAGTTTTCCACCCCTGGCTATTGCATTATGAACTATGTTTGGCCCATGGTCTGTGGAGGTCCCACAGACCTGTGTGACTGCACTGGATGGCGAGTCAGTTCTGGATAGAGTTGAGGGTGTGACCCAGAGTACTTCACCTAGACATAAGTGCTTTTGCCTGTTCAGGGCTGGATGAGCAGTGGGAGTCTGAAATGATCCATCTGCTGTTACAACGCAGAGCTTTGGTGTTGCTGAGCATGCATGTATTATTTAAGATGGGGAATAAAAATGGGCTATTTAGACTGCTGTTAATGTATTAAAATTTATTTTCCTCAATGTCTATATAACAACATAAGAACACTATACTCTCCTCTTGAACCCTAAACCATTTTACACATTTTAGATGATTACTGAGGACTCCAACAATTAGGTACTATGATAAATGGACCATTTCCTTTACAAAGTTACATTTCATGGCCTCATGGTGAGCATATTACACATATTTAAGCATACTACTATAAGTGTGTCATAGTAGCTAAAAATAAAGTTTGTTGAAACTCATAAAGAACTGACAGCTACATTGTTGCAGTGGATATTCAAGGGAATCTGGGATTTTCCCTTTAAAGAAGAAAACTGCAACAATGTAGAGTTTGTGTTTCCTGTGGGTGTTCTGTTTTGAGATTAAGGCATGTTGTGTATTGACTGACTCAGGTGCCTCTGGGGTGTCCCCAGCAGGTGTCCCCAACTCTTCTTGGGAACCTCCAGTGAGCACCACCTCCTTCAGCACCTGTAGTCCTTTCCTGTGATAGGCACTGTTAATTTGTCATGTTTTATGAATGCTTAGACATTTGAAATTTGATTACAGTTGTTGATAGTTGAGTTGATTATGGTAGCTCTGCTCTCTGGAATAATACAGAAAAGTTAATTTTCCATTTGATGTAACCGACCTCAAATAATAAAGTGCTAGTATGTTTTATAGTGAAACAAATTGCAAAAGTGATCATGTGTGACAAAACATTTTCTACACTGGCAGGTGGGGTACATTGTAACTGGAGATGTGTTATAATTTAATAGAGAATCAATTTAATAGAGAAACATCACTTATTTGTAAATACTTTGTGTTCATTTTCTTATTTTATTGTGCTGTGACTAGTGCATGTATGAATTAGTGCCAGTCTCATTCTATAGAAAGAGCATCACTTGCTTGATTTCATGGTTGTATTTGGAGTCTATTTATGTTGTAAATACAGTAAATTATATTAAATTTTAATTGCATTCATTTTGTTTAATGCATTTTACGTAGTATATTTTAAGATAGCTTTCCTTTTCCATATAGGAAGAGTTGAATGTATAGTCACGATTAGATTATGTAATCTCTGGTATGTGCTTCATACCAAGATCCTTTTTTAGCTGAAGAATATTGGGTTGGCTGTAAAGTCAGTCATTATCTTCGTACAGATGAATTAGAACATTTAATGCTAAATGTGATTGGCTGATGAGCTCTTTATAAAGTCATACTACTAAAATGGGATAAATACAAAGGTTCATTAGAGTATTGATGTTATAAGCTAGCCTTTGAAGGTGGCACCTTTCTAGTGGGTGTAACAGCTTCTTTGAGAGGCACCTGTGCACAGGTGATGTTTGCAGTGTTGTAAATGTGAGCAAAGTGGGTTCTCTTCCCCCAGGGAACCCAATACAACTGCAGCTTCTCCTCCTTCATGGAAGAGAACATAGAATGAACTTCTCATTCACTGCAACTGCTTTCAGATAATTTGTAAGTGTAGCTGGAACAGCCAAAGACATTTGTTAATCAAATGAATTGGTGGATGAAAATTAATAAGCTATTTTGAATTTTATTTTGAAACAGTAATTATGACATTTAATACTGAAACAAGGTGAAACATTGCTGTGTATCTTTTTTTTTTTTTTTTTTGAGACAGTCTTGCTCTGTTGCCCAGGCTGGAGTGCAGTGGCACAATCTCAGCTTACTGCAAGCTCTGCCTCCTGGGTTCACGCCATTCACCTGCCTCAGCCTCCTGAGTGGCTGGGACTACAGGCGCCCACCACCACACCCAGCTAATTTTTTGTATTTTGTAGTAGAGACTGGGTTTCACCGTGTTAGCCAGGATGGTCTCGATCTCCTGACCTTGTGATCTGCCCACCTTGGTCTCCCAAAGTGCTGGGATTACAGGCGTGAGCCACCGCGCCCAGCCTGCTGTGTATCTTAACAAAAATGTTTAGGATATGTGGTTTCCAAGTAGAATGAATGACCATGAATATTGTACTTAACTTACTGCCCTTGGATTCAGGATTCCTAATATTTTCACTTTCCATCCCTACCTCCAGGTGACCACTGTTAACTGGTTACAGTGATCATAATTTGCCTTACTGTTTATTAATATTTGTAGATGGACTGTAAGTAATCCCATTATTTCTATTACTTTACCTAATTTTCACATAAACTCTTTGATCCCAGCCTAATACTTTCCATACTTTATAAATGTCAGGGAGGTTAGATGAATTGATCAGATTCATAGAGCTTAAAAGTTGCTCATCATCTAATTTGACAATGACTTTTGACTCTGAATTCATCACTTGTGAGTTATGTTATCGTAGGTGAAATAGTATCATAAAAATGAATTTTGGTGTTTGTAATTACCACGCTTATTTTCTTTCTGTCTTTTCAGTTATTCGACAACGAAGAGAAGCAGATGCTGCATTATTTTCAGAACTCCATAGGAAACTTCATTCACAGGTACAGTGCAGAATTCTGGAAGTCATTGCCCTCATTGTTGAGGATATGATGAGTGGTATAGAAACCTTTGAATGTTTTTTGTGGTATCATATTAAACTTTTCTATAATTGGTAATTGCTTTTAATTATAGATAGCATTTGCTTTTTTTGTGTGAGCTTCAGTATTAGAAGTTTTAGCTGGATTTAATGCTAAATTGCTTATAAAGATGAATGAAGCTGCACTGGGAAAGTCAACAGAATTTGTGAGTTTTTATTGTAGTCGCTAAATTACACTGCTGGGAGGAAGCACATTGGTAGAAGTCTTGACTTATCTTCATATAATAGTTAAAATTTATCTGACTGATAAACTTTATTCATTGGGTCATAATTTGTACTGCCATAGTGAATAATGAAAAAATTGATTTTGAATGTGGTTGGATATTGATACTTGAAAATGAATGATTTTTCTAACCTTTTTTTTCCTTTTGAGACGCGGCTTCGCCGTGTTCCCCAGGCTGGTCTCGAACTCCTGGGCTCAAGCGATCCTCCTGCCTGGGCCTCCCAAGTAGCTGGGACTACAGGCACATGCCACCAAGCCCAGCCTTGTATTTTGATAAAAGATTTTGGCAGCCTGTATACCAATACATTAATTGAATCATAGGGTGAGATTTTTGTGATTTCTGACTATAAAGGAACTTAGTTCATCCAGCTTTCTTTTCTTTTATGGAGAAGAAAGTGAATCTAGAGAGGTTTATTGCTTTGTGCAACAAACGCTGTTAGTGTTACACAGTGAAAATGATTGAGTCAGGCCTAATGCTGCTAGTACTTAAACTCTTTTATTTTGAGTCTTCCTCTGTTGCTATATTGTGCTCTTGAAACAAACTTAGTTCATTTGCTGCCCATTTTGATTCCTTAATTGTTTGACTTGGATTCACTGTTTTAAGCATGCTTTTTTCCATAATATTTGTGATATTATCTTTGCAATGTTTACAGAGTAAGAAATAGGAACCTTTTTTGTCCATTCATTTCCAGGCAAATTATTTCAAACTGCTGTATCATTTGCTTTTCTTAAATCTTTCTCCATTTTTAAAACCATTTTTTACACACTGTATGTTAAAAAGATTTGCTTATTGGATACCATATTTCTCCAGATTCTTAGCCTTACCAAGATCCCCAAAGGGAGATTTCATCTAATAAAAGCTGCTGTATTTGTTAATATTAGCCATTGGATGAAAACATATTTAGACACTCTTTTTTTTTTTTGAGGCGAAGTCTCGCTCTGTGCCCCAGGCTGGAGTGCAGTGGCGCAATCTGGGCTCACTGCAAGCTCCGCCTTCTGGGTTCACGCCATTCTTCTGCCTCAGCCTCCCAAGTAGCTGGGACTACAGGCGCCCGCCAACACGCCTGGCTAATTTTTTTTTTTTTTTTGTATTTTTAGTAGAGACGGGGTTTCACCATGTTAACCAGGATGGTCTCGATCTCCTGACTTCGTGATCTGCCCGTCTCGTCCTCCCAAAGTGCTGGGATTACAGGCGTGAGCCACCGCGCCTGGCCCTATTTAGACACTTTGTGACTTAAAATGGTTGTTTTCCAAAATTTTGTTTGGAGCTCTGCATGTTTATTCCTAAATATCAATGTTTTAAATAGTGGCCTGCTCCCTTGGGCTCGCCCCCAAAACTGATTTGCTTGGCTTTTTCATTCCATGACTGAATCATGATGAAAAATACTAGGAAATAATAGTATAAGACCAACAATTAAACAAAGTAGAATAGTAGATTCAGGTTAGTAGCCATTCTATCATTTTGCTAAAAATGGCTCCGCAGAAGTGTGAAGGTTGTTGATCCTAATTTTTTATCTTGTCTTAGCGAGGGCCTCGTATGTGGGTGTGCTGTGCAGACCATGAGGACGAAAGGTCAAAGGTGCAGCCGAATGTTTGCTCTTGTTGTTGTTAGACCTAGAGGAAGGAGTCTGGAGTGGAAGGAGGGTCCAGGTTGATGTGGAGTTGGGAGTAGAGTGCCGTGGTGTTCCTGAGCTAGGTCTGAAGCGTGGCTGAGCAGGAAAGTGCGAGGGGGGAGGGTGGCTTATGAGGGGAGTAGAACTAGAACGTTGTGCAGCTGGACTGCCTGGGCAGGGCTGTGGCCTCGAGGGCAGGGAACAGCGTGCAGGTGCTGTGGTGGCATGGTAGGTGGTGCCTTGTTGATGAGGGGTGTTCTGGTATGGCAGTGCCGGGAAAGCTGAGATCAGCTCTTGTGCTGGGCACTAAACAGCTGCTTTGCAAAGATGTTTATTTGGTGTTCCTCTAGATCTTACCGTGTCCCGATAAGACTTTCTTCACGTACAATTCAGTTTGTGCACAGTTTTAAAAGTTTTGTATCTGAACTTGTGGTCCTGTAGTTTCAGAGTCTGAGGTGGCAGGTCTGAAGTGGTTTCGGATGGTTAAAAGCATCTGTACTGCCAGAGTGGTGGGAACGGTCTGGTTTCCTCTGCCATATCTCTCCTCTACCCACTCCTGCCCACTCTGTGCTCTCCAGGCCTGGCAGATTATACTCCCAGCCTCTTGCTGTGTGTCTCCCGGTTGGCTTCAGCTGGTGCTGGCTTAAGCTCCAGGGTGAGTCCGGAGTTGGGAGAGGGGTGACACTAAACTGTCATCTCCCCTGCTGCTGGGCAGCTGTCAGTGGCATAGCTGTGCCCACAGCTCCTGAGGGCAGGCCCTGCCCTGTGTTGGCCCCTCCTGGACCCTGCAGCTGCTGTCTCCAGCCTGATCCCTCTGGTCTCAGGGTCATTAGTGGCGTCTGGCTGGTGGTGTTCCCCTAGTGGCCCCTGGCTGGTGGTGTTCCCTAGTAGGTCCTGGCTGGTGGTGTTCCCTAGTAGGTCCTGGCTGGTGGTATTCCCTAGTGGGCCCTGGCTGGTGGTGGTCCCTAGTGGGTCCTGGCTGGTGGTGTTGCCTAATGGGTCCTGGCTGGTGGTATTCCCTAGTGGGTCCTGGCTGGTGGTATTCCCTAGTGGGTCCTGGCTGGTGGTGTTCCCTAGTGGGTCCTGGCTGGTGGTGTTCCCTAGTGGGCCCTGGCTGGTGGTGGTCCCTAGTGGGTCCTGGCTGGTGGTGTTGCCTAATGGGTCCTGGCTGGTGGTGTTCCCTAGTGGGTCCTGGCTGGTGGTGTTCCCTAGTGGGTCCTGGCTGGTGGTATTCTCATAGTGGCTCCTGGCTGGTGGTGTTGCTAGTGGTGTTCCCAGACTGCCTCACCGTCTCCTGTAGTTTCCCTGTTTCCGTCCACACCTTTGTATCAAATGGTCTTCAGCAGACAAGAGATACTGGGTGTTTTATACTTGCTCTTTTTATAGTTAAAAAATGCTGCCTCTTCCTTTATGTCACTTGCTAAGTTTTTGGTGCATAATTTTGTTCATTTTTGAAATTTCTCCACCTTTCACCCTCAGATACATCTTTGCTAAAATAAAATCTGAGATTTTTAACCTAGCAGTTTCTTAGTGCAAAGGTAGAACATTTCCTGCTGTCTTTCCCTTCACCTACCCGTCATTTCACTCAGAGACTTCCTGGAAACTCCCACAGGGACTCACAGCTTGGCATCCTCTGAGCTGAAGGAAGTCTTGCGCCTTGTTCCACCCCTCTGGGCATCCATTTGCATCCACCCGCACGCTGCCTGCTCTTTCTTCTGTGTTCTCTCTTTTGGTGAATGACAGCACCATTGATCTTGCCCCCCATGAGAACCTGAGTGTCATCTTGACTCTCTAGCTATATCTCTCGTTTGTCCCTTTTGGAGTTGGGCAGACCTGGGTGTGAACCCTGCATGTAGCTCTGTGATTTGGGTGAGTTATTCAGATTTGCTGTCCTTTGTTCTCTCATTTATGGCATGAAGAGAATAAGCCCTGCCATAGTGTGGTTGTGACGATGACAGGATTTAATGTGTGGAAAGAGCTAAAGGTTGGCGGCAGCTTGGCTCCTTGGTCCTGGGCCTGAGTGCCTGAGCCTCACGGGCCCCTGATGCTGGTTTGCAGGGACTCGCCAGGGACACATGCCTGAGCACACACTCGGCTCACTGCATTGCATTCAGCTGCTTGCATCTCCCTCCAGATAACAGTGGTCTTCCTCTTATGTTGTCCCCTCCAGCCAGTTCGTCACTTGTGCGGTGATGGTGCCTCTGCCCAGGACATCCTTTGCAGGCTTCCTGCTGTTGTCTTTACCTCCAAATCCAAGTTTCTTGGTGCAGCGTGGAGGCCTCATTCCGATGTCAGCTTCCCTCCTCACTCCTGGCCTTTGTTAGGTTGCTGTGTTCACTGTTCCTGTCCCTCCCTCTGCACGGTCCATCTTTCTAGGAGACTCGAGTCTCCTCCAGAAGCCCTTTCGTGAGCTGTGAAGTGCCATTTGTCACATTGCATCTGCCCACTTGTCTGTTGCCTGTGATGAGACACACTCCATCAGGGCTGGGTCTGTTTCTTATGCTTATGGCCCTGGCTGGGGATTAGTTGAGTTTCTGAAAAAGCCTATGTCAACCATTTTTTAAAAGTTAGACAGTAATTTAAATACCTGGGATGAGCTTACTTTTAAAAGAAACTTTCAGAGAATGTTTTATATAATGGAAAGTTTACATAATATAAGCAATCATCCCATAATTTGTTGTGTAAATAAAGGTACTTACATGTGCATGCAAAAGGTAAGGCTGTCTGAATAGAGTATACTGAGGTTTGGCTGCTGTTATGTTTATGAATCAGACTGGTGTGATACACAATTGGAAATTAGTGAAATCTATATGATAACCCTTGCATAGAAACCTGTGGGTTGGTTATCTTGATAGCTAAGTGCTTCAGACCCACTTTTTTTTTTTTTTTTTTTGAGACGGAGTCTTGCTCTGTCTCCCAGCTGGATTGCAGTGGTGTGATCTCAGCTCACCGCAACGTCTGCTTCCCAGGTTCAAGCGATTCTCATGTCTCAGCCTCCCGAGTAGCTGGGACTGCAGGTGCGTGATACCACGCCTGGCTAATTTTGTGTTTTTAGTAGAGATGGGGTTTCGCCATGTTGGCCAGGCTGGTCTCGAACTCCTAACCTCAAGTGGTCCACCTGCTTTGGCCTCCCAAAGTGCTGGGATTACAGGCGTGAGCCGCTGTTCCCGGCCCAGACCTACATCTTGACTTTAGGTACACATGATGCTGAGACTAACTTGTGCTTGTGGCTTAAATGGGATGTTGATAAAGGAAAAAATAATTCACATATTTTTATGATGGCTTTGTCTCATAATTACAGTTTTGGGGACATTATAAGAATTATTTCAGGGGAGATGATACTGTTATTCAGGAATAGGGTAACTTAAAAAACTTTTCATGTTGGGGACTTTAGAGCTAGTTAATAAGGGAAGGAAAGACCCAAGGTTGTTGGTTGCATGAGGACATTTGCTTCCGCCTTCGGATGGGTGGCACTGTTGAAAATACTTATGAACTGTTAGATTTGACGTTACTATGTGAATTTTAAAATGCATTTCTAGTTTGGAAATATAGTTCAGGAAAGAGGAAAATAAGGCTGGAGAGTAGTATAAAATTGTTCTTTTAATATTAACTTTTTTCCAAACAGGGAGTTTTGAAAAATAAATGGTCAATACTCTACCTCTTGCTGAGCCTCAGTGAGGACCCACGCAGGCAGCCAAGCAAGGTAAGTGGCTTTGCCTTTGCAGCTTCATGTCTGTTGGGACACCCTGGCCGACTTTGATAGGAAACGACTTCTGCAGCTAAGAAAATAATGCTAGGAAAGCAACAAGCTTGTCTGGTCATGGAAGGTCAGGAGATTTCTTTTCCTTTTTCTTTTTAAGGACATTTTTAGTCAGTGTGCAGTTTCCTGATAATGTTTTTCAGAATTTTGTTATTCAGACATAACAATGGGTGATTAAATAGAGAATAAATGGTTAGTTTTCAAAATGTTTACTTTGTGAAGTTACTAATATCAGCACTGATAGGTAATTCTTTATGAACCAGAAGACCCTTTAGGAGTTTTTCATGCTCTCAGTTATGAGCATTCTTTACTTTTGTGCCAGTGAAACCCTGTCATCACTGGGCTCAGTGTCTGTCCCCTGCAGTATGTCAGAGTGATTCCAGTGCTCTGTGCCCCAGAGGCTGGTATAATAAAGTACCTACCAGAGACGTGGGAGTGCAAAGAGGTTGAAGCGTGTGGGTGAAAGAGTTCTGTCTATTGCTAAAGGCTTCATCTCAGCAATCATTATATATTAATATACATGTAAACCATATAGATATGAATATATAGAGGGCAATCATTCTTTAATAATGCCTAACTTTAAAAAATTATTTAAGTTTCAGTTTGCTTGGATCAGAATGAGTGTTTAGTTATCAGATAATGTAGTAGTTGTTGGAGTTCAGAAAATTTTCTAAAACTTTATCAGTTTAGGCATATTTCAAAAGCATAACATCTATTTATTGTTTAATAAAGTATGGAATCCAAATCCAGTTACAGAAATAGAAGGAAAATCTGAATATAAATGACCTTTTTCGGTTTGGGAAGACTGTTCTGTAATTTCCTGTCTCTGTTCTTAGTGTGTTTCTCTTTTCAGGTTTCTAGCTATGCTACGTTATTTGCTCAGGCCTTACCAAGAGATGCCCACTCAACCCCTTACTACTATGCCAGGCCTCAGACCCTTCCCCTGAGCTACCAGGATCGGAGTGCCCAGTCAGCCCAGAGCTCTGGCAGCGTGGGCAGCAGTGGCATCAGCAGCATCGGCCTGTGTGCCCTCAGTGGCCCCGCGCCTGCACCACAATCTCTCCTCCCAGGGTAAGGCCACACCGATGTGTACAGATTCTCTATGTGTTAGAAACAGAGACGCCTGCAGGCTGTTAACCAGACATTGGTGTTCGCCCACAGTATCAGTGGGGCTTCATACGTGCCAGACAGTGTTCTGGGCACTGTGTCCAATGCACTCCATCTCTGAGTGTTACTCTTCAGAGCTATGCTACAGCAGGAGTTCTTTCCACTTTGTAATCCACAGAGCTGGCTGTAAAGTTCTGGCCAGCTCTCACCTGTCACTGAAGTGCCCATCACGAAGGAGCTTGAAGTAGCCTGTGCAAAGCCCTTCATCTGGAGGCTTTCTGACTGTGTGCTCAGATTTTTCCTTAGGGAATAGTGGCCTCTTCATTGATGTATGTTTTTCTCCTCATTGGATTCTTTAGTAAATTGTTAAGTAAAATAAAATAAGGTTGAACTTTCCACGAGTGCTGGGGTCTTTAAGGATTGTGACATTTTAGTGCATATGAATTAAGATAATGAAATGCAGGAATGCACAACGAAGGTGTTATGTATGTAGTCAAAGCATGTTTTCAAGAAATACAGGATTTACAGCTGAGAATCAAACAGGCGCCATTGTCATTCATGGATGGAACTTTGTTTTTAATTACACATTCTTCCTATATGTAGATAAACAGGTGGCTTTGCTTTTTGCCATAGTTGGTTGCTGGAAATCGCATTAAAGTGGATTATCATAAAGTAGATATTTTTCCAGAAAAACAGTGACCAAGGATTTAGCATCAGATAAATGGTGTTTTCCATGTGAGTGTAATAGAATTATAAATCATTTTGTGTTTTATACAATTATGTTCAAGATACTCGAAAACAGAATGTGTGTTCTATACATATGGATTACCAATGGGGTCTAGTGTTCTATAAAGAAAACACAAAGCATTTAAAAACAGAACTTGACACATTTAATCTAGAATTTAAATTCCAGCTAAAAGAATCAATTGACATTCTCATTTATACCTCAGAATTTGAATTAATTATTATCCTATTAAAAATCTGTGTAGAGAACTTTGAACTGAAAGTCTTTTAGAATCATCTTCTTAAATTTAGAACTATGCCCAAAGACATAGTTTTAGTGAATGTTGTTGACTTCTTTCCTGATGAAAATGGAATAAAATAAGAACTGTTTTAGTTCTTTCCTGTTCTCCTTACTTCATGAGTGGATTATGGATAAACCACCCCAATATTGCACCAGTACTAAATCCAAGCTCTGGCACCTGGAAACTGTAGTGCAGCTGAGGTTCTCATTTTTGTGTTTTGTAGTCCCACGAAGTGATATTTTTGTTGCAGCTGTCAAAACTGATGCTATTAGAAATCAGCTATGAGGTTCTTACAGTTTTCAAAAACCTTTGACATAGTCTCAAAATTGCTGACAAGCCATCTTGACCTTGAATATGCATTTGCCTTAGATTTTATACGTTTGTATACGTTAGCAGTTAATTGAAAATTGTAGTTTCTTTTCATAGTGAGCACACTGAAGGCTGAAGACAGGTGAGGCCAGGCGCCTGGGGCAGTGTCACAGTGACTCGATTCCGCTGCTCAGTACATGGGGAGTGAACGAGAGTTGTTGATTTTGAAGTTAAAATAAGTAGAGAATTTCAAAGTGGTTATGGGGTGGGTAAGGTATGTTATATGTTTATAAAGAAAAGCCAAATAGATTTTGATATTAATGGTAAGAAATATATATTGTAAGGTAGCAGTAAGATGATTTTTCGATTGCTGAGTTGGGTCCAAACGCTAGGCCAAGGGTCGCAAGGAGGCTTGGCCAAGTTCAAGGGACTTGGGACTGTCTGTTATTGATATATTCGGTTAGGATAAAGTCGTGGTGTCAGCTATACCAGATTTATAAACTTATGTAATTCACGATAGTAATACAAGAGAAGTTTCTAGGGACACTTTTGTCTCTTCAGTGAATAGCCTATTAGAAGATAATACATGTTTCTTTTTTTAGACAGTCTAATCAAGCCCCAGGAGTAGGAGATTGCCTTCGACAGCAGTTGGGGTCACGACTCGCATGGACTTTAACTGCAAATCAGCCTTCTTCACAAGCCACTACCTCAAAAGGTGTCCCCAATGCTGTGTCTCGCAACATGACAAGGTCCAGGAGAGAAGGGGATACGGGTGGTGAGTAAGGATCTATGTTTATACAGCTTTTCTGTGAACATTTGGAATTCGGCCTTTCCTTATTTTAAAGTACGGCCCACGAGCCCCACCTCAAACCTTTTAGTGGTTTCTTCTTGTTTTTATGATGAAGTCCAGAGTCCCTGGTGGTCTGCGGCGCCTTGGGGAGTTTGGCTTTTTACCCCAGGCCACCTGGGCTTTTTCCTCCCAGCAGTCTGCTTTTTGGCTGCTTGTCCATGTGGCCTCCTCCGTCCACATCTCTCCTCTTTGCTGTTCCTCATCACATTCTGCCTGTCTGTTTTCATCCTGCCGTTCTCCCTGGGAAAGTCTTTAAGGCTGGGTTGGGCCCCCTTTTAAAAGTCACCTTCTTCCAGCAAAGTCTTAAGTCCACAGAGGGGCTATGTCTTTTCATTTATGGTGCTAGTGCTTAGCACAGTGCCTGGCACGTTGAAGAGAGTCATTGAGGAATTACTCAATGGTGAGATGAATACCTCATGGAGGGTTTTAAAGCCCTGCTAGATTCCAAAAGGAAGCTTGAGTTTCTTTCTTGAGAACACTACAGTTAGCAGCGTTTGAAACATGAGTGTCCTGAAAACAGAGGATTGGGCTTCCCTGTTGGCTCATAATCTGCTGATTCTGAAATGGCTCTGGATGTTACCTGTACCTGTCCTTGCATAGAATGCAAAGGTGAGGAGCATCTGAGAGCTGGAGGACATCGTAGCACAGTATTAGCACCCCGTAGTAGTCTCCACCATCTGCCCCACTCTGCCTGTCCCTGTGTGTGGCTCCTGTGTCCAGCCTCTGTCCACAGCTGCAGACTCATGTCGTGTTTGACAGCTGTGTGTTCATGGCACAGCAGGCCAACCTCTAGACTGAGACTCGCCTTGTTTCTTTCTAACTTCATACTCTCTTTTTCATCTTGAGCTTATTTATTGAGTTAGTAAATTTCATTGGGGTGGCAAATATCTAATCTGAAGCTAATTGTACCATAATATCTATTGTCTCTTAAAATGTATTGTCTAGTAATTACTCTCTTTAAAAAATGATTTTTCAGGTACTATGGAAATTACAGAAGCAGCTCTGGTAAGGGACATTTTGTACGTCTTTCAGGGCATAGATGGCAAAAACATCAAAATGAACAACACTGAAAATTGTTACAAAGTAGAAGGAAAGGTATGGTAACATAAAATCTAAGTTAAAATATTCAGAAAGAAAAAACATGTCATGAAGTCCAGATAGTGGCTGTTGATTGATAAGGTGGTACTGGGGTTTTGCAAATCGGGCGTGAGGTGAAATTGCACTGTGGAGTCCTGGTTTCTATTTCTGTCCATTGTGGCCCATTCAGTTTTGTTATGGGGACCCTTGTGATTAATGCGTGCCTCCTTTCCTCGCGTCTACTGATGGGGCTGCCCCATAGCCGATTTCTGCATCCTGCTATGTGGTGGCTGAGGCACCCAGGGGACAGAGCTCCCTTGGCACCTTTGGCATTGATGCAGGATTCCAGGTCAGGGGTCTTCACCCACTTCTGTTTCCTTTTTCCATAACCTGCCTTTACCTTGTGGGGTGGGTCACCCTGTGGCTCTTAGCCCTTTCACAGCGTGACCGAGATCACAGACCTTCTCTGCCACACCACAGGCCAACTGCAGGGTGGTGTGAAGTGAGCTCACCATGCCCTTTGAGGTGCTTTCCATCACACTGTCACTTAATGTGCTTTCCTTCCCTTTAGTGATGGGATCTTAGTTTTAACTTTTATGTCTTGAAGCCTAAGGATTATAATATTAAAAGTATAAGTGCTTGAGAAAAATACTAATTAAAACTCTAGTATTGATTTTTAGTGTTTAACATTTGATATATTTACTTTTTTAGGCAAATCTAAGTAGGTCTTTGAGAGACACAGCAGTCAGGCTCTCTGAGTTGGGATGGTTGCATAATAAAATCAGAAGATACACGGACCAGAGGAGCCTGGACCGCTCATTCGGACTCGTTGGGCAGGTGCGTTCATGGTTCCTAGGATGCTGGGATGCTGCGCACTTTGGGAAACGCTTACTCTAGTTGAAATCTTACTGTGAAATAGCTCCTCCTAAGGCTCTTTCCAAGTAAAGCAGCTTTGAGAGTCAACTGTCAGGGTCCGCTCAAGGCAGTAGAAACCACAGTAGGTGCTGATGAGGACATTGAATACAGCAGGTTGGCTCAGGAACTGCTGGAGGACTGTAAAATACAGAGAAAATGGTGAGACAGAGCTGGCCATGGGGAGCTGGCATTGCCCGATTCCAAATGCTCAAAGGGGGCCCTGCCCAGCTGCTGCTGCCTCCTCCGGAAGGTGGAGGAGGGGCCCTGCTGGGACGGGGCCAGCCAACAGGGGACACTCCCAGCTGCGTGATTCCCCAGGCAGCACGGTGAGGCAGGATTTGGGAACACTGCCGAAGCTGGAGATGGGAATCCTGGCTATGGCTGTCTGGACAGCCCTGGATGGGCACTGCCGATGGCACAGCGCATGGTTGGGAGGGAGCTGCTGCTGCTTCTCCTCCTGCTGGAGCCTGACGGGGCAGCTGATAGGAGCCGTGGCATCTCCACTGTCCAGCCCTTCTTTGTGGCTAAGCAGCATGTGGTCTTGTCCATAGGTTGATTATTGGGCAGTAATTACTACCAATGAAATCTCCAAAAATTATTGAATCACAAAACAACTGTGTACTATAAGCCCAGCGTAGCACAGGACTTATGGCAGTGTGGCTGGTGGGTAGGAGCGTGGCCGATGGAGAAGAGTGTGGCTGGTGGGGAGAAGTGTGGTGCTGCAGTGTGGCTGGTGGGTAAGAATGTGGCTGGTGAGTAGGCACTTGGTGTGGCAGTGTGGCTAGTGGGTAAGAACATGGCTGGTGATTAGGTGTGTGGTGTGGCAGTGTGGCTGGTGGGGAGGAGCATGGCTGGTGGGTAAGAATGTGGCTGGTGAGTAGGAGCATGGCCAGTGGTTGGGAATGTGGTAGTGAGTAGGAGTGTGGGTGGTGAGTAAGAATGTGTGGCTGGTGAGTAGGCGAGTAGTGTGGTAGTGTGGCAGTGTGGCTGGTGAGGAGGAGCATGGGCGGTAGGTGGGAACCTTGCTGGTGTGTAGGAGCGTGACTGGTGGGGAGGAGCGTGACTGGTGGGGAGGATCATGGCTGGTGGGGAGGAGCGTGGCTGTTGGGTAAGAGCGTGGCTGGTGGTTAAGAACGTGTCTGGTGAGTAGGAGCATGGGCGGTAGGTGGGAGCCTGGCTGGTGCATAGGAGCGTGGCTGGTGGGGAGGAGCATGGCTGGTGGTGAGGAGCATGGCTGGTGGGGAGGAGCGTGGCTGTTGGGGAAGTGCGTGACTGGTGTGGAGAAGCATGGCTGGTGGGTGGAAGCTTGGCTGGTGGGGAGGAGCGTGGCTGGTGTGTAGGAGCGTGGCTGGTGGGTAAGAGCGTGGCTGGTGGGTAAGAACGTGGCTGGTGAGTAGGCCTGTGATGTGGCCGTGTGGCTGGTGAGTAGGAGCATGACTGATGGGGAAGAGCATGGCTGGTGAGTAGGAGCATGGCCGATGGGGAAGAGCATGGCTGGTGGGGAGGAGCATGGCTGGTGGGTGGGACCGTCGCTGGTGGGTAAGAGCGTGGCTGGTGGGTAAGAACGTGGCTGGTGAGTAGGCCTGTGATGTGGCAATGTGGCTGGTGAGTAGGAGCATGACTGATGGGGAAGAGCATGGCTGGTGGGGAGAAGCATGGCTGGTGGGTGGAAGCTTGGCTGGTGGGGAGGAACGTGGCTGGTGTGTAGAAGTGTGGCTGTTGGGTAAGAACGTGGCTGGTGAGTAGGCCTGTGGTGTGGCAGTGTGGCCGGTGAGTAGGAGCATGGCTGATGGGGAAGAGCGTGGCTGGTGGGGAGGAGCATGGCTGATGGGGAAGAGCGTGGCTGGTGGGGAGGAGCGTGGCTGGTGGGTAAGAACATGGCTGGTGAGTAGGCCTGTGGTGCGGCAGTGTGGCCGGTGAGTAGGAGCATGGCTGATGGGGAAGAGCGTGGCTGGTGGGGAGGAGCGTGGCTGGTGGGTAAGAACATGGCTGGTGAGTAGGCCTGTGGTGTGGCAGTGTGGCCGGTGAGTAGGAGCATGGCTGATGGGGAAGAGTGTGGCGGGTGGGGAGGAGCGTAGCTGGTGGGGGGAGTGTGGCTGGTGGGGAGGAGCGTGGCTGGTGGGGAGGAGCGTGGCTAGTGGGTAGGAGCGTGCTGTGGTAGCGTGGCTACTGAGTAGGTGTCACACTTTGAGCTTTGAAGCGAGGCAGCCCAGGGTTCCGGTTTGGGCTTCTCCTTTAATGGTCACGTCATCTTGCACAGGTTATCTTCTGTTGGCCACAAGTTTCTTCCTGCATAGAGTGGAGTAGTGATTACCTCCAGGATTGTGAAGGTGGGGAGAGAATGCGTATAAAGATGCTGCTTCCCAGTCTAGCACTGTTTTCTGTTCTGTTTGCCAGTCTAGTGAATTGCTCGATGACCAGCCACCACTCTCCCTCATTGCAAGGGCAGATAGGAGTGAGCTGGCTCTTTCTCGAGGCAGGTGGGACTGATGGGCCGTCCCCTCAGCAGCTAGCTGTAATTTTAGAGTCCCTGTCCCTTTTCCCAAAGGGAGTGTTTTATCATGTCTGGGTTTATATCATCATCTTATGCAAGTGTCACTGATGGGTCCTAGTCAACTTGATAGACATGAAGCAAAACACACACACAAAATCAATACAGGATAACTAAACCATTATGTAGATATTTTATCCCAGGAGATGGATTGATCATCACTATAGTAGTATCGTATTATGTTTTATAGCAGGGGTCCCCAGTTCCTGGGCTGTGGACCGGTACTGGTTCGTGGCCTGTTAGGAACTGGGCCGCACAGCAGGAGGTGAGTGGAGGGCGAGCAGGCATGACTGCCTGAGCTCTGCCTACTATCAGATCAGTGACGGCATTAGTTTCATAGGAGCGTGATCCCTGTTGTGAACCGTGCATTCAAGGGATTTAGGTTGCGTGCTTCTTATGAGAATCTAATGTCTGATTATCTGAGGTGGGAACAGTTTTATCCCAAAACCACCCTGCCTCCCCATCCCACCCTGGTCCGTGGAAAAAATGTCTTCCACAAAACCAGTCCCTGGTGCCAAAAAGGTTGGGGACTGCGTTTATAGTACTGGACTTTAGAGCCTCTTCTTTTATCTTCTTTCTCCTTATTGATTATCATAGCAGCCTTCTAAAATGATCAGGGCAAGCATTAATTGTCCCCATTTTGCAGATGTGAAAATTGAACCTCAGCAAGTTTGATTGATTTGACCAAGTTGCCCTGACTAGTAGATGGCAGGTATGGACCAGGGTGTGACGTGTCACTCTGTTCCAAAGCTGTCTCTGTTCCACTTCCATTTCCCGCTGTTTGAAGTCATTGCTCTGCGCCATCCAGTTGCTGAGGGAGTGATGGTTTATTTATCTTATTTGAGGAGCCAGCGTGTGCTCTCAGTGGGGTGACCGTGTGCCCTAATTTATGCCTTGCATAATTTATGTCCTGTGTCAGTATTACCAGTGCCCCCAATTAGCCTTGGAGGTGTCCTGGCTCTAGGCATACCAAATGGAGCAAAATCATATATGAATGAAGATACTGTTTTGTAAGTGTGAAACTTCCATGTGCATTTAATGAACCAAGGTGGAAACAGCCTCTGCTAACCACAGGCCTTTTCCCTTTGAGTGTGTGTGGCGCTGCCACGCTCTGCCTGCACTTCCATTCTTTTGGTTGTAGACTTCTCCGAAGCTGACTCACATACACCTATATATAAATACTTAGATTCTACACGATGGATAATGATTTGATTATTTCAGCAGGTTTTGTTTCTGTTTTTTTTTTTTTTGAGACGGAGTCGTCTCGCTCTGTCACCCAGGCTGGAGTGCAGTGGCGCGATCTCAGCTCACTACAAGCTCCACCTGCCGGGTTCACGCCATTCTCCTGCCTCAGCCTCCCAAGTAGCTGGAACTACAGGCACCCGCCACCACGCCCGGCTAATTTTTTTGTATTTTTAATAGAGACGGGGTTTCACTGTGTTAGCCAGGATGGTCTCGATCTCCTGATCTCATGATCTGCCCGCCTCGGCCTCCCAAAGTGCTGGGATTACAGGTGTGAGCCACTGCACCTGGCCGCATATTTCAAAAGGTTTTTAAAAGCTTTGATGTGTTTGTGTGTCTGCCCTCCTGCCCTGGGGGTGAGATGGAGTTTTGGTAAAGAGTGATGCTGTGCCTGAGCAGATTCCATGTCATTTTCTCTGTAAATATTACCTAAGAAAACTGACCTATGGTTTAGTAAGCACCTTTGTGTCCACCCTGTGCCAGGCGCTTGCCCTACATGATCGCATTTATTCTTCCTCCCTATGTAGATGAGCCGAGAGGTTCATACCGTCAGGGGCTGACGCGTGGCGGTACCTCCAGCGGGAGCCCTAGATTTTTACTCCCTGGTCTGTCTCATTCCAGACTCCAGGACGGTTCTTCTTGCACGCCTCACTTTTGATGTGTCCTTTTGTGTCTACAAAATTAGTATGTTTTATGTTCATTTTCAAACTTGAAAATGTTCATATTTGTCTTAGTCCACAAAACGTAAATGCAGTAAAATACACCTATAGGTGACTGCTGATATATTTTAAAAATACACAGAACGGTATGCAACCTACCTATTTACTTAAAGAAAACAAGTTTAAAAAACAATTAAAAAAATTTTTTTGATGGAGTTTTGCTGGATAAAACTGAATGAGAAAGAACACAGGTTTATCCCTTGCATGCTGCTTCTGCTGAAGGCTCCTTGAACAGCAGAGCTGCTCCCAGGCATCCTGGAGTTACATCCCACAGCTCATCCCTGAAGGTTCTTGCCACAGGGCTGGATGCAGGTGTATGAGGGTGCCTCTTCTAGCTTCTGATTCCTGTTGTTTTGACCTGACTCCTTTCAGTATTTTATTTATTTATTTATTTTTTTTGAGATGGAGTCTAACCCTGTCGCCCAGGCTGGAATGCAGTGGTGTGATCTTGGCTCACTGCAAACTCTGCCTCCTGGGTTCACGCCATTCTCCTGCCTCATCCTCCTGAGTAGCTGGGACCACAGGCGCCCGCCAACACGCCCGGCTAATTTTTTGTATTTTCAGTAGAGACGGGGTTTCAGTGTTAGCCAGGATGGGTCTCGATCTCCTGACCTTGTGATCCGCCCGCTTCGGCCTCCCAAAGTGCTGGGATTACAGGCGTGAGCCACTGCGCCCGGCCTCCTTTCAGTATTTAAGATTGGAGATGTGTGGAAAAGTTCTTACTACCAATAGGGGTCAGAAGAACAAGCAGTGCAAACAGAATAAAAATTAGGAGGATTGGCATTGAGCTGCCAATTTTAAAATTTTGTTAATTAAGAGCATGAAAGAAAATTACATTTTAACCCTGAATATTTACAGGGGATATAATCTTTTTTAAATTAATTATTTTTTTTTAAATTATTATACCTTAAGTTGTAGGGTACATGTGCACAACGTGCAGGTTTGTTACATATGTATACATGTGCCGTGTTGGTGTGCTGCACCCTTTAACTCGTCATTTACATTAGGTATATCTCCTAATGCTATCCCTCCCCGCTCCCCCCACCCCACAACAGGCCCCGGTGTCCAAGTTCCCCACCCTGTGTCCAAGTGTTCTCATTGTTCAATTCCCATCTGTGAGTGAGAACATGCAGTGTTTTGTTTTCTGTCCTTGCGATAGTTTGCTCAGAATGATGGTTTCCGACTTCATCCATGTCCCTACAAAGGACGTGAACTCATCCTTTTTTATGGCTGCATAGTATTCCATGGTGTATATGTGCCACATTTGCTTAATCCAGTCTATCATTGATGGACATTTGGGTTGGTTCCAAGTCTTTGTGATTGTGAATAGTGCCGCAGTAAACATATGCGTGCATGTGTCTTTATAGCAGCATGATTTATAATCCTTTGGGTATATACCCAGTAATGGGATGGCTGGGTCAAATGGTATTTCTAGTTCTAGATCCTTGAGGAATCGCCACACTGTCTTCCACAATGGTTGAACTAGTTTACAGTCCCACCAACAGTGTAAAAGTGTTCCTATTTCTCCACATCCTCTCCAGCACCTGTTGTTTCCTGACTTTTTAATGATCGCCATTCTAACTGGTGTGAGATGGTATCTCATTGTGGTTTTGATTTGCATTTCTCTGATGGCCAGTGATGATGAGCATTTTTTCATGTTTCTGTTGGCTGCATAAATGTCTTCTTTTGAGAAGTGTCTGTTCATATCCTTTGCCCACTTTTCGATGGGGTTGTTTGATTTTTTCTTGTAAATTTGTTTAAGTTCTTTGTAGATTCTGGATATTAGCCCTTTGTCAGATGGGTAGATTGTAAAAATTTTTTTCCCATTCTGCAGGTTGCCTGTTGACTCTGATAGTAGTTTCTTTTGCTGTGCAAAAGCTCTTTAGTTTAATTAGATCTACAGGGGATATAATCTTAAAGGATCACTCTCTAAAGCCACTACACTTCATGAAAACTATACCATAGATTTTTTTTTCCATTCCTCTTCTGCAAAGTTCATGCTTTTTGTACTAAGGAACAACACTTTTTTCATGTTATTAAAATATATATTGTGGTGATTAAGATGATTAGAAGATTATTGACAAAACCTGAATTTAAATCTTGTGGAACCCCACCTGAACTTTATCTAAATGCATTATACCTTTCCACTTAGAATCAGTCAATGTGTAATGAGTGTGTCGTGTTTTAATTATATTTCTCCTCCAAACAGAGCTTTTGTGCCGCCTTGCACCAGGAACTCAGAGAATACTATCGATTGCTCTCTGTTTTACATTCTCAGGTAAATATTTTATTTTTATTTCTTTATGATTTAAAGTGTTACAAAATTGAAGCTATATAGAATGTTTTAAGTTCCTTCATACATTACTTTTAAAATACAGCAATATTTTTCATGTTATTTGTAAGGTTTGAATATCAAGTTTCAGTGTAGCCTAGAGCTAGTTAATTGCCAATTTTCGGGGTTCTACCAGTTAAAGGTAGCTTAAAAATACTATTTTTTTAAAGGGGATTTTGGCTTCATTTTTATGAGTATAATCATTTTCTTATGTTCACTTGATATAGATTAAGATGTGTGATCTATGTAGTTATTTGTACTTAAACATTTCTATCTTTATTGTTTTTTAGCTACAACTAGAGGATGACCAGGGTGTGAATTTGGGACTTGAGAGTAGTTTAACACTTCGGCGCCTCCTGGTTTGGACCTATGATCCCAAAATACGACTGAAGACCCTTGCGGCCCTAGTGGACCACTGCCAAGGTCCCATGCGCGTCTTTCCCATGCGCGTCCGGCACTTGCTTTGTTTCAGAACTTGTTTGTAGGGTGTGCCATCCAGGCTTGCTTTTGTGTCCTGCCCTTTTTTATCCTTAATGGCCGTGTTGATTCAATAGGAATCGATAAGATAGGAACCAAGAGGGGACGTAACCACTTGCCAGTGTGGCCCAGTATTTATACGGTAGAAGCTCGGGCTGGCATTGAGATGGAGGTGGGAAGGAGGAGGGTGTCTTGTGTTTAAAGATTTCTCTCTTGCGTGGTCCTCGGTTATGGCTCCCCATGGTGCTTGCTGCTCCCTTGGTCGCCTTTCCTTGCATTTTGCTTTTTGCCTTTAGTGCTTCTGCGGTCAGGGACCATGTTGGTGACTCTCGGTCAGATGTTCCCATATTTGCATGTCTTGCTTTGGCCTCTCTGGCTCTAGGTTCTGTATTGCTAGCTGCTTTCTGACATTTTTTCTCATTGTTGGTGCTACTTTGGCCAAGAACCTCTTTGCCTTTTCCCTCGTTTGTAACATTGAGATCCTAGTAGCAGTTACCTTTTAGGGTTGTTAGGACGACATGAGATGGGCGAGCTGGCCATCTGCCACACAAGAGTTCCCTTCTCACTGCCATCCTCTGCCTGGGGTGGTCCCCAGAATCTGCAGGGCCCCATTGGTCATCTTGCTGTCTGCACACCTTCCTCTCTCACCTCTTGGTACTTCCCTCAAAAAAGAGAGAAGTGGAGCACAGTAAATAAATGCCAGCGTTTTCTCCAGTTCCCAGCGCTCCTCCGGAACTGGATCCCCCAAACTCCTCTCTCACTTTCTGTGTCCAGTGGGCCTGTGGGGTCCTTCACTCTCTTCACTCTGCTCAGCCTGTGCGCTTGGCCTTGGTGCTGTAGGGACTGTTATAAGATCTGCTGTCCGATACCCATATTCAATCTTACACCCCCGCTTTGTGTACACACACCAGAGCCATCTTCTTAAAATCAGATCCTGTCACTCCTCTCCCTAAAATCTACCAGTAGTATAATAAAATCTTGAATTCTTAGCATAACATAAGAACTCTTCATGTGCTTCTATTTCCAGACCAGATTTTTGCCACTCCCAGTCCTTCATACTGCATAATAGTTCTGGCCAAGGCCTGGGGGGCCTCTTTCTACATAGAGCGGTGTTTCTCACACTGTATGTTGTAGGCAGTTAATGGGTTATGAAACCAGTTAATGGGTTGGGGCTAGCATATCATACCAAAAAAAAAGTGCAAGTATTGATTCATAGAATTTTGCTTTTCATATATATTTGTGCCCTCCATTGCACCATGAAGCATGAATCTTACTTAGTATGTCTCAAGTAGAAAACGCATGAAAAGTCATGTGAACTTTAGATTGTGTAGCCAGCAATTTTTTGCTACTGTTTGTTTCTGAAAAATTCCTCAGCAGTCCTAAAGAGAAGAGTGACTCACACACTTGTGTAAAGCCAGGGTTGGAGTCTGGACCTCCTGGTTTCTGAATCATGACATGTTACTGCTGCTTCTAGGTCCAAAATGGTATTAACTGTAAGAAAACAAATGCTCTTTATCTCAATTACTTGGGCGTCTTTGGTTACTGAGAAGTGACTGGTGTGTACTATGAGTGTAAAAGTGGATGTTTTTGTGTATTTTCCTCCATTTCTCCCAGGAAGGAAAGGAGGTGAGCTGGCCTCAGCTGTCCACGCCTACACAAAAACAGGAGACCCGTACATGCGGTCTCTGGTGCAGCACATCCTCAGCCTCGTGTCTCATCCTGTTTTGAGCTTCCTGTACCGCTGGATATATGATGGGGAGCTTGAGGACACTTACCACGAAGTAAGGATCGGTGTTTGGTTCTGAGACTTGGATTTAAAAAGCATGGGCACGCAGTTATGCTGTTTCATTTTTCCCCTCATGATTACCATATTCTCCTAACAGGAATGTGACTGCACGTCAATTGAATACCATATACATTTTACACAGTGCCTCGACAGCTGGTTATCTCACTGAACAGCAGATAAGTTCATGAGTTCTTTGGTTAGTGGAGAATTATCCCAGTTCATTCCTCAGTAAGGTGGAATCACTCGTCCGAGTTTACTAGCACGTGGATGGCAAAGCAGGACGAGGCCTCCTGAGTCTTGGGGCAGTCATCATTGCAGATTCTGCTGCTTTGCCATGATTACTTTGCAAACTCGCTTTGGTGCTAACAGCTTAATGAAACAAGTTAGTTGTATATGTAGCTATTGAAATATAGTAGTTCTGTAACACAACATGTGCTGCTTAAAAATCCTGTTGCGTAATAAATCGCATGATAGAAATGATAGGGCTTTTGGTGGAAGGTAGGGTGAGGGGCACCACACTCAAAAGCTTTGTCAGTAACATTAAAACAACAGAAAGGAATCTAACAAAAGTTGTAGTGCAGTTTAACACGTTAAAGGTTAAGAAACACAGAAGCACTGCCATAAATATCACATTGGCCTTGGAAAAACCCTGGCGTTTTCCTGTGGGAGTGGGCTGTCGGGGCCGCAGACTGCGTGTGGCGGGAAGTGGCGGAGGCCTGGCCATCTGAAACAGGTGTGCCTTGTGTGGGCGCTGCTGGCTGCAGTGGCCTGTATTCTCCTCCGTTTCTCATGGATGAAATTGCAAATAAGCAAGCGTGAAGTTTGTATTACGTTCAATTTGTTTTCTAATTTATTGTTTGTGCTGTTACAAGTTGTTTTTAAAGCAAGCGTTGGGGCAGAATGGAGTCTCTCTGGTGCTCTGTGTGCTTTTGAAACAAATGGGCTGCATGGCGTGCGTGCATCTGCGTTGGGCAAGTTGCTCAGCCTGTCTTGTAGCGCTTTCCCGACGGTGTGTGTAGTTTTTCTTTATTACTGCATATGATTTCACAGTAGGGACAGATCTGTTTTTATCTAGCCACTGTCCTATTGATGGAGATGATGTTCTTTGTAGTTTTTAATCTTATGAACCGTATTAAAATGAACATCCTTTTATGTGTCTCCCTGCACGTATTTATGAGTTTCTCTAAGGTGGGTTCTGGGAGGTGGGGTTGCTGGGTTGTGGGGATGCATTTTTTTTTTTTTTTTTTCTTTTCTTGAGATGGAGTCTCGCTCTTTCACCCAGGCTGGAGTGCAGTGGCTCAGTCTCGGCTCACTGCAGGCTCTGCCTCCTGGGTTCACGCCGTTCTCCTGCCTCAGCCTCCCAAGTAGCTGGGACTACAGGTGCCCGCCACCATGCCCGGCTAATTTTTGTATTTTTAGTAGAGACGGGGTTTCACTGTGTTAGCCAGGATGGTCTCGATCTCCTGACCTTGTGATCTGCCCGCCTTGGCCTCCCAAAGTGCTGGGATTACAGGCGTGAGCCACCACGCCCAGCCTGTGGGGATGCGTATTTTAAACTTTGCTTCTGCCACGTTGCACTTGGGAGTGCCTATCCAGGTTGACGCAGCTATCAGCTTCCTGTTATGGTCCTCATTCCCGCATCCTTGTCAACACTTTGTCTTACCCAATGTTAATAAGAATATTTTTACCTAATGCACGAAATGTGCCGTCTCACTGGGGTGTTTATTTGCATTTCCCTGATTACTAGTGAGACTAACCAGCTTTTCATGCTTATAGGTTTTTTTTATTTCTTCTTCTAATTACCTGTTAGTTTCCTTTGCCCATTTTTCTTATGGATTTGTTTTTCTTTTTAGGAGTGAATCATGGATGGTTTTATATTTTCAAATTTTTATATATGGAATTGCTCTTTTAAAAAATTATATCTTTTAACTTTTTTTCACATTCTTCCAAACTTATAAAAAAGTTGCAAAAATAGTACAAAGAATCATTGTACTGTTGACTGAGCCTTAACTGAGACTCCACAAGTTTTACCGTGTTTTATCATAAACTAAATTTCTCTATATACTTGAATCTGTTTCTGGATTGTATTTTTTCTGTTTGCTTTTTATCTGTCAATATTATTTAAATGACTCTATGGTTTGAAATTTGGTAGAGGCAGTCCTTTTGTTCTTTTCACAATTTCTGTTTTTGCACATTTATACTTAGATATGAATTTAGAATCAGCCTGCCAATTCCATTAAAAGTTCTTTTAAAAATTTTTATAGGGATTGCATATTGGATTTGGAGATTAAAAAGGATTTTCAGGCTTCTTTTGTTCCTTTTGTTGTATGAACTTTCTTTAAAAAAAGCTGAAGCTTTGTAAGGTATGTTTTATTTTACTAATGGTTACCTCAAGTTTTTCAGAGCTTTTGTGAGCCTGTATCTTTCTAAACGTTAAAATCACGAATAAACTTTCTTTTTTAACCCCTTCCTCCATTAAGATGAAGAATTGTGTCCATTTTCCCAGGTTCTGCATACCTGCATGTACCGCCACACTCTTTTTTTTTTTTTTTTGAGACGGAGTCTCGCTTTGTTGTCCAGGCTGGAGTGCAGTGGCGCGATCTCAGCTCACTGCAACCTCTACCTCTGGGGTTCAAGCAATTCTCCTGCCTCAGCCTCCCAAGTAGCTGGAACTACAGGCGCACGCTGCCACGCCCAGCTAAGTTTTTTGTATTTTAGTAGAAACGGGGTTTCACTTTGTTGCCCAGGCTGGTCTTGAACTCATGAGCTCAGGCAATCCGCCCACGTTGGCCTCCCAAAGTGCTGGGATTATAGGCGTGAGCCACCGTGCCTGGCCCTACACTCTTAAGCTCTGTACCTTTTGTTTAAATCTAGGTTATTTTATATTTTTAATTTTTTATATGCAATTTGTATTAAGCCACTATCCAAGTCAAGAAATAGCACTTATTAGTACCCCTATTGTGTACCCATCATTGTCCCCTTCTCCTTAAACTTTATACTGACCTCTGACACTGTAGGTAGCTCAATTCTTAGTTTAAATTTTATATAACATTCAATGTTAAAATACATATACATGCCATCTATAGGGGTATATTTGGTATTCATCATTTAAATTTGAATCCTTATTTTTAGGTCTGTTTCTGGAAAGTATCATAAAATTATTTAATTGACTTAAAGTTCTAGACTTAATTTTTCAAGATTAAATGGAGACTTAAATTCTTGTACTCTTTAGTTTTTATCTGTCACCATGGTAAGGTGCTAGGGACACGCAGGTAATGGGCGTTTCCTTTGATAGAGTGAGGCTTGTCATTTTTAATGCATTTATGTTCAGTTATTCCATAATTTAATTACAGGATGAGGTGAGTTTTGAAAGCTGTTTAAAAACCGGTGCAATTGATTATTTAGAATGCATATTAAATCTCCTGACCATTATCACAATAAGCCAAGTTATTTGAGTCTAAAAAATTTGTTATTTAATGAGTTTATGGGAGTCTAAGTGATCTTGTGGTTAAGAAAATGAAAAATCAATGTTTTATTTTCAGAACGTATGTTCTTTTTATATTACTATGATTTGTTTACTCTCAGCCATGCTTAGTGATGTAGATTTATGAGAAATACTTTGACCAGCATGTACACCAGAAATAAAAAGTTCTGTGTGTTACTGTTTTCAGTTTTGAGGTGTATCTTCTTATCATCCATTATAATTGTACCCTTCAGAACTAAAAGATGATATTTTAAGGCAATCTTTAAAAATTAGGATTATAAAAAGGAGAAAGTTTACCTTTTTATTTAATTAAAGAATCTGTATCCTCTTCATTCAATAATTAGTATGTCAGTTATAGTATGAATTTGGGCGATTTTAACTTTTCTAATGATTGCTGATCAATTGATAAACCTGGTTTTCTTCAGAGATTGGAGTGGGAATTGTCTGAGTTTTCATACAATTAGGATATATATTGCTAATAATTAGAACAAAAGTCAAAGCCACAAGCTGGCTAATTGTCTTTTTTGACTTTAGTACCTAATTTGTAATTTGCAATACTTCTGTCTTGAGAATAATTTAGTTTGCATATTTTTCACAACCAGGTTTTTAAAGTACTCCTTAGTTGAACCACCAATTCATTATATTTGTCTGTGTGTTTGTTTGTTTTTTTTTTTTTTTTTTTTTTTGAGACGGAATCTTGCTCTGCCGCCCAGGCTGGAATGCAGTGGTATCATCTCGGTGCACTGTAACCTCTGCCTCCTGGGTTCAAGCGATTCTCCTGCCTCAGCCTTCTGAGTAGCTAGGATTACAGGCACGTGCCACCTCGCCCAGCTAATTTTCATATTTTTAGTAGAGGCGGGATTTCACCATGTTGGCCAGGCTGGTCTTGAACTCCTGACCTCAGGTGATCCGCCCGCCTCAGCCTCCCAAAGTGTTGGGATTACAGGCAAGAGCTACCACGCCTGGCCATTTGTCTGTGTTTTTAAAGAAGTCCTTAAAGGTACTGCCAGTTCTTTATTGATTCTCTGCCTTATGTGTTATTCAGGCCTGTGTATTCATTTCCTTTCGTGATAGTAATGATGGGACTGGAGAGTTGATAGGGAATGCAGAGGGAATTGGACAAAAACTGATAAATTGATTTTCCTCTGTACTTTTTTCTTTAATATATTTAAACTTTGATTCGTTGAGGTGAGACAAAAGCAGACCCTTAGGACTAGTGTGGTTTAAATTTGGGAAACTTTTTTGAAGAACTCCTGTTGCTTAGAATATGTATAAGGCTAATGTTCATGTTTTATTTATTTAAAAATAAAATAATGCATGTCTATTGAGTATAATATTTGAATCAGCATCTCAAATTATTAATGAACTTACCTCAGGTCTTGCCTCATTGGCAAAGATTTTCACTTTTAAATGTTTTCCTTTTGATTTAATTTTAGACTTAGAAAAGTTACAAGAATTAATGCAAAACATTCCCAGGTGTCCTTTCCCAAGACCATCTGAATGCTCACAGGCTACTACATTGACGTCATCATTCCCAGGTGTCTTTTCCCAAGACCATCTGAATGCTCACAGGCTACTACATTGATGTCATCATTCCCAGGTATCCTTTCCCAAGACCACCTGAATGCTCATAGGCTACTCCATTGATGTCGTCATTTCCAGGTGTCCTTTCCCAAGACCACCGGAATGCTCATAGGCTACTACATTGACGTCATCATTCCCAGGTGTCCTTTCCCAAGACCACCTGAATGCTCATAGGCTACTCCATTGACGTCATCATTTCCAGGTGTCCTTTCCCAAGACCACCTGAATGCTCATAGGCTACTACATTGATGTCATCATTCCCAGGTGTCCTTTCCCAAGACCACCTGAATGCTCATAGGCTACTCCATTGACGTCATCATTCCCAGGTGTCCTTTACCAAGACCACCTGAATGCTCATAGGCTACTCCATTGACGTCGTCATTCCCAGGTATCCTTTCCCAAGACCACCTGAATGCTCATAGGCTACTACATTGACGTCATCATTCCCAGGTATCCTTTCTGAAGACCACCTGAGTGCTCATAGGCTACTACATTGATGTCATCATTCCCAGGTGTCCTTTCCGAAGACCACCTGAATGCTCATAGGCTACTACATTGATGTCGTCATTCCCAGGTGTCCTTTCCCAAGACCACCTGAATGCTCATAGGCTACTACATTGATGTCGTCATTCCCAGGTGCCCTTTCCCAAGACCACCCAAATGCTGATAGGCTACTACAGTGATGTCATGATCCCTGTCTTTTTTTATTTTAAAGGTTCTATATTTACTGCTGCACGTACCTAGGGTCTGAGATTAGATAGAGCTTTAGGAAGTTCATGATTTGTAATTTTTAAATTTGCTAGTTTTGTCCAAATAGCTCTTTACACCTGAGATACTCTTGTTTGCTTCACTAATTTTGCTTGTAGGTTTTTTCAGAAATGCATTGTGATTGATGGAGCTAAAATTAATCTTTCTTGACATAAAGTATATTGTGTTCTTTGCCATGGGTCTGCTATGTTTAGTACTGCAATACCAGTGGGCTTATACCACCTACCGGTTTATCTCATTGTAACTCATCTGACTACTTTATCTCTGTGGGTTTGAGCTCAAGAGCTTAGGTTCTGAAGTCTGATTTGGGTCTGGCTGTTGGCTTCAGATTCTGATGACTCTGTATCCTGGGCAAATACCTTCGCCTCTCTGGGCCTTCCCTTCCCCATCTTCCAGATGTGTGTATGATAGTGCTTGTCTGGTGCGATTTTGTGTATGTGTGAGGATTACATCACATCAATAGGAAGTGTGTAGCATATCTGCTGCTACTTTAAGGAGAACATTGGATAAAATTTGAATATCTTCTGTCCCTAAGATGTCTGTGGGCTTTCTCTGATTTGTTTGTAGTTCTCTGACATCTGTTTTTTCTGTTAGACCCCACATTTATAAATATCCATTTAAGTCTTTGATTAGTTTTGGGAAGGTTCTCTTTAATTTACTCTAAATATTAATAACATCTTTACCCTAAGAATTTGGTAATTTAGACAATTACATTGTGTGTTTGATCACTATGTAATTAAAATGTGGAAATTTTGTCTCTTTGTTTCCTCTATAGGTTAATTTTTCCTCAGTTTCCTTAATGGGAGTTATAACTTTGTTGTAAAATTGCATTTTTTTCAAGTGTGTGGTTAACTCTAAATAGCTGTAAATGAGCTTTATAATCATTCATCTCATAGCAATTTATTGTATATCTATATAAGAAAATGCTTCTTTTTATAATAAAAGTGCAAAATATCAATAAAGAGATAGAAATTGTAAAAAAAGAGCCAAATAGAAATTCTGGAGTTAAAAAGGACAATTACTGAAATGAATGAACTCACTAGTGGGGCTCCACAGCAGATTTGAACAGGGAGAAGAAAGTCAGCAACTTGAGTTTAGGTCAATTGAGACCATCCAGTCTGAGAACAGAAAGTTAAAAGAGGGAAGGAAAATGAACAGAGCAAAGAGACCCAAATTCGATGAGAAACATTAATCTACACATTCAAGGAGCTCAGCAAACTCTCAAAAGTAGGATAAACTCACCATGGCAAGACACATTTAGGTTGAATATCTCTTATCTAAAATGCTTGGGATCGGAAGTTTTGGAGTCTGGATTTTGGAATGCTTGCATTATACTTAAGCATCCCCAGTCAGAAAATGTGATATCAGAAATACTGCAATGAACATTTCCTGTCAGTGTCATGCTGGTGTCCAAGATGCTTTGGATTTTCGAGCATTCTGGATTTCAGATTGTGAGATTAGGGATACTCAACCTATATAACCAAACTGTAGAGAGACAGAGCAAATCTTCAAAGTGGCAGGTGGGAAAACCCATCACACAGAAGGGATCCTCAATAAGATGAATAGCTGATTTCTCATCAGAAGCCATGGAGGCCACAAGGTGGGGGAGAATACATTCAAAAGGCAGAAAGAAAAACCATGATGATTCAAGAATTCTGTATCCAGCAGAATTCCCATTCAAAAATGATGGCAAAATCAAGACATTTCTAGATAGATAAAACTTGAGAGAGTTCCTAGAAGCATACGGACTACCAAAATTGATTCACAAAGAAATAGAAAACCTGAATAGACCTGTAACAGGTAAAGAGATTGAATCGGTAATCAGGAAAGTTCAGCAAAGAAAAGCGCAGGAGCCGATGGCTTCTCTGGTGAGTGCTACCAAATATTTAAAGAATTAACAGCAATCCTATTTAAAGAATTAACAGCAATCCTTCTCAGATTCCTTAAAAAAATAGAATAGGACGGAATACTTCTTAACTCATTTTATGAAGTCAACATGATACAACACACAAAAACTACATACCAGTAGTTCTTAGGAATATAGATGCAAAAATCCTCAGTAAAATACTGGAAAACAGAATTCATCAGCATAGTAGAAGGATTGTACACCATGGCCAAGTGGAATTAATCCCAAGAATGGAAGGGTAGTTCAATATAATCAAAGTCAATCAATGTAAGACATCTTACTAAGGCAGTGAAAGGAAAAATGATCAACTCAACTGGTGCTGAAAAAGCATTTGATGAGATTCACTACCCTTTCATGATAAAATAGTCAAACTTGGAATAGAAAGGAACATAACTAATAAAGGGCATCTGTGAAACACTAACAGCTAACATCATACTTGAAGATTCCATGCTTTCTTTCTAAGGCCAGGAACAAGACAAGGGTGTTCATTCTTACCACTTCCTTTTAGCATTGTTGAGAAAGTTCTGGCCAGGATAATTAGTCAAGGTTTTTTTTTGTTTTTTTTTTTTGTTTGTTTGTTTGTTTGTTTTTTTTAAAAAAAAGGAAAAAGGTAAAAGCATCCAGATAGCCAGATTGGAAAAGAAAAAGTAAAACCAGCTGGGTGCAGTGGCTCACTGCTGTAATCCCAGCATTTTGGGAGGCCAAGGCAGGAGCATGGCTTGCAGTCAGAGTTTGGGACCAGTCTGGGCAACATAGCGAGACCTTCCTCTCTACAAAAGATTAAGAAAAAATTAGCCAGGTGTAGTGGTGCACACCTGTAGTCCTAGCTTCTTGGGAGGCTGAGGTCAGAGGATCACTTGAGCCCAAGAGGTTGAGGCTGCAGTGAACTATGATTGTACCACTGCACTCTGGGTGACAGAGAGAGACCATGTCTCCAAAAAAAAGTAAAGCCATTTCTGTTCACAGATACTTGATCTGATTTATAGAAAACTAAAGAATCTACACATACTTTATAATAAAGATTATATATAGGTAGAGAGGTGTATGTATGGCTGTCTAATGTATAAATTCACCACATTGGCAGGATACAAGCTCAATAACAAAAATCAGTTATATTTCCATATACTTTCAATGAATAATCCAAATATGAAATTAAGAAAATAACTACATTTAAAATATCATCTAAATAAGTTAAATACATAGTAAAAAATTTAACCAAGGAAGTGCAAGACTTGTACTCTGAAAAGAATAGATCATTGTTGAGAGGAATGAAAAAGGCCTAAATAAATGGAAAGACATTCTGTGCTTATGGATGGAAGATTTGATATTGCTAAGATGGCAGTGCTTCCCCAACATGAGACACACTTTCAATGTGTGATATTGTTAAGATGGCAGTACTCCCCCAACAGGAACCATACTTTCAATGCAATGTCTATCAAAATTCCAACAGCCTTTGCAGAAATGGAAAAGCTGATCTTCAAATTCACAAGGAAGTACAAGGGGCCCTGAGGCCAAACAATCTTGTAAAAGAACACATTGAACAAACTTTCTGATTTTAAAACATGCCACAATGCAAGGTAATCAAAACAATATGATACTGGCATAATGATAGACCTCTGGGTCAGTGGGCTAGAAGCGAGAGCCCAGAAGTACATCTTCATTTTTATTGATTTTCAGTAAAGGTGCCATGATGACTCAATGGGGATAAAAGCCTATTCAGCAAATGATAACAGGACAACTGGATATCTACATGTAGAAGAATGCATTGGGATCTCTGTCATACACCATATGTAAAGATTAACTCAAAATGGATCAGACACCTAAATTTAAGGGCCAAAGTTATAAAACTTAGAAGAAGATATAGTGGTAAATCTTTGGGACCATGGATTTGGAAGCAGTTTCTTAGATATGTCACCAAAAGCATGAGCAGTGAGAACAAGTAAATCAGGCTTTATCAAAATAAAAACTATGTACATTAAAGGGCACTTTTGAGAAAGTGAAAAAAACACAGAGTGGGAGAAAAGTATTTCCAAATCACTTACCTGATAATGGTCTGGTATCCCATCCCAAATTCATAAAGAACTATCACAACTCAACAAGAAAAATCACCCAGTTTAAAAAGGATTTGAGAAGATATTTCTCCAAAGAAGATACAAAAATGGACAATAAGCACAGGAAAAGATTATTATTATAGGGAAATGCAAATCAAAACTACAATTAAATACCACTTTACAGCCATTAGGTTCGTTAACAAAAACAAACCAACAGCCAGAAAATAACAAGTGTTGGCAAGGATTTGGAGAAATTGGGAACTGCATCATTGCTGGTAGAAACACAGAATGGTTCAGCCCCTCTGGAAAGCAATTTGGCAGTTTCCAAAAAAATTAAATATGGATTTACCATGTGACCCAACAGTTCTACTCCTAGGTATATACCCAAAGAAATGAAAACATGCATTCATCTAAAAACTTGTCTATGAACATTCATAGCAGCGTCATTTATAATAGTCAAAAGTGAAAACAGCTCCAGTGCCCATCAACTGATGAATTGATAAATAAAATGACGTATATCCATACAATGGAGTATTATTCAGCTGTAACAAAAAAATGAAAATCTGATACTTGCTACAGTGTGGATGAATCTTGAGAACATTGTGCTCTGTGAAGTAAGCCAGACACAGAAGACCATATATTGTATGATTCCATTCGTATGAAATGTCCAGAATTGGCAAATGCGTAGAGATGGAAAGTAGTTAATGTTGTCAGGGACTGGGGGTGGGGAAGCAGAGAGGAATGAGTGACTGCTTAATGGATACGGAGTTTCTCTCCAGGCTGATGAAAATCTTCTGGAGTTAGATCATAGGAATGGTCGCACGACCACATTGTGAATATACTAAAAGCCACTAAGTTGACACTTTAAAATGGTGACTTTTGTATTATGTGAATTTCCTCTCAATAAAAAAAAATTGTAGAAGTTCTGAAAACACAAACGCTTGGTGAGGGATGCCGGCTATGGTAGCTCCTGTGGCTCCTTTCCCGGGTCTTCTCCCTCCCTGCTAGGTTGAGATGTGCCTGTTCACCGTGGAGTCGCCGTGCGCAAGTAGGGCGCTGTAGCTCTCAGGCTACACATCTATTTGCCACACATGGGGCCTTGCAGGAGGTTTTTTTGTTTTGTTTTGTTTTGTTTTTGAGACGGAGTTTCCCTCTCGCCCAGGCTGGAGTGCAGTGGCGGGATCTCGGCCCACTGCAAGCTCTGCCTCCCGGGTTCACGCCATTCTCCTGCCTCAGCCTCCCGATTAGCTGGGACCACAGGCGCCTGCCGCCACGCCCAGCTAATTTTTTGTATTTTTAGTAGAGACGGGGTTTCACCGTGTTAGCCAGGATGGTCTCGATCTCCTGACCTCATGATCCACCTGCCTCGGCCTCCCAAAGTGCTGGGATTACAGGCGTGAGCCGCTGCGCCCGGCCGCAGGAGTTTTAATGTGGACTGATATGGGCATGAGGATTTCCAAAGCCCCGTGGTGTTTCTGTTATGCACTGAAACTTGAGGACCCCTGGCCTATCCACCCTCCGATTCCCTGCAGCAGCCCCTAGAGTCGGGCGGGGACCTGCAAAGTTTGTTCTAAAATTGAGGTGATGGGAGGCGGCTGAGTTCAGTGCCACCTCCTTCCACACCAGCTCTGCACACTCACCTCCCTTCCACACTCGCACTCGTCTGTGCAGTAGTGCAGGCTCCAAGAAATTCCCTTGGAGGGAAAGGGTGGGAAGGGAGTGAGGGATAAAAGACTACAAATTGGGTGCAGTGTATACTGCTTGGGTGATGGGTGCACCAAAATCTCACAAATCACCACTAAAGAACTTACTCATGCAACCAGACACCACCTGTTTCCCAAAACCTATGGAAATAGAAAATAAAAAAAAACAAAAAACAAATTCTCTTAGAAAGAACTCTGCTTTATCTAGTGTGTCCAAACTGAATATCAAGTCAGTGATGTGGTAATATGCGGGCTTATTTTTTAAATAAATAAACAAAATTTAACACTTTAAGAAGGATTAGTGCCTATTTCAAAGCACCTGCAACAGCTTAACATGTGATGTGAAATGTGTGGTTCCTGTTGTTGACAAAGGCACAGGTACTGTGGTTTGTTAGTCACATTTATAATTGAAGGAAGAGATACATTTCAGATAGAGGTTAGTGAGGTTAGTGAAAATAAAGATGAGATTATTTTTCCTCCCAAGTCCACAGACCCCTGCTGTGCTGTCTGTCTGTGGCACTGGTTAAGGGAGGCCCAAGTTGGAACAGGACCCAGGGCTTTTCTTTGACCTGGGCTTTTGCAAACATGAGAGATGCATGGGCTGAGCATGGCGCTGGTGTGAGATCTGCACCTTCTGTAGTGATCGGAAGCCTGAATTCACCTTGACCTCCAGCTCCTCCTGCCTGGGAGTCGATGGATGCCTGTTGAATGGGGATGTGGTGCGTCTCCCTCTTGGCTGCGTCTGTCCAGAGCCTAATGCTGTTCCTCGGGGACTTCCTTGCATTGGGCTCCTGCCAGTCTCAGGGACCTCTTGGTCTCTCTGTTGATGGCCCAGCAGAGCTCATTCCACGTGTGAAGGCTTTCTCCTGTTTTCCTTCCTGGAAGCTCTTTGAATGCCGATCATGGCTGAGCACTGCACTGCCTCTCTGCCCAGCTGCCTTTGGGCTTGGCTGATTTGCAACTGCAAGATGACAGGAAAGCTTCCAGATGAAATATGGGCTTTGCTATGTCTGCTGTGGTGTCATTAAAAGCTGCCTCTAAGTCTAACATCTGGGATTTTACTTTTTAACAATAAAAAGGATATAGACCTTTTAGCCCACTAGTGCTAAGAATGGTATCTACATTTTATTTTGTTTTTATTTTATTTTATTTATATCTTGTATATTTGCAAAGGCAGACAAAAGTAGAGGGCTATAAGGGTTTGGAAGGTATTCCGAATGGTTAAGTTGGAAAGCACTTTCAGCATTTGGGGAAAAGTTTATATTTTTTGCTTTTAAATGTAGGTACTATAAAAGTAAACCATTTTATAAATGGTTTTTCCATTGTGTTACTACTATCTAGAGAAGCTGCATGGTGAGTCCTTTCTGTAGCTAACCTGGCTTCTTCCTCCGTAAACTTAAGGTAAACAAGTTATGCCAATATATTCAAGTTACAGGCAAAACCACTCAGTTTCCATTTGCCGTTTGGATAGTAAAGATTAGGTGCTTCAACTAGCAGCAAGAAAGGATGGGTCAAGTTACAATTAAACTTGCTTTCAAAATTAGATTTCCAGACTTGATTCAAATGTTTACTTAAATGCTGTGATAATATTCTAAAACTCTACGTTCTTGAATTTGAAGGTCCACAAAGTATGGATAAGACAGAATATCTCTGGATCTATTTAGGACTCTTGCTATGTTACTGAAATTTAAAAGTTTACCATGTAAAATTTCTTACTGTTTTGGAATTTTTATGCCATACCTCTTGAAATATTATAAGTTTACCTTGTAAATTATCCTTTGTTGTAGAGAGAATCTGTCCAATTTACCCGTTCGCCTGGTCCAGCTGCCATTTTATTGTATCTAAGTGTGGCCTTAGGAGAAATCGCTTGGTAGCTGCCTGCATGATTGGCAAGTTGAAGTTGGAATTTTTTATGGTCTGTATTAATGGATCTGATTCTCAGAAGTTGCTTGCTAAGAAAATTACCCTCTTCATTTCTGTTTTTAGTAGGGAGGCCTTGGCATTTGTCCAGCAATTAATGAGAAATCATGGTACAATTATGTTTTTTTTTTTCTTAATTCTTTCTGCGTTGGACATAATGGTGAAAATTAAAGAACCTTGAGTGGAAAATGCCTTAGTAAAATAAAAGCGTATCGCAATTATATTCTGACCTTGGTTTTTTTCCCTCTATAACTCTATATTTTTCACAGAATTAATTATATTCTAAAGCATACCCAAGCTCTCTGCTTGCTACGAGATGTTTGCTGCTGGAGTGATTGCGTGCTCCTTTGCCCTTAGATGAAGCAGTGCTTTCATAACTTCTAAACATGCCTGAATTGCCTGAGGTTTTTTATGGTTTAAATTAAGTTTTCTTTATTGTTCATACTGATAAAAATCCGGCTGTACTCCAACTATTAGGATAAATTAGTGTGTTGTCTGTAGAAACAAGCTCTTCTGTCTAACTGAATAACAGACATACAATTTATATGCAGTTAATCTAATCTGTAGCATGGCAAGCTACAGAGCAGTCCCAGCATGAGCATGGTGACTTCGTCGCTGCCGAGATTACTCATGGGGGCTTATTTCTGTCATGGACAATTTAAGTCTATGTTAAGGTGATGACGCCTCCGTGATAGTACTGCTGTTTACCCTTGAAGAGTAATATAGATCACAAAAGGCTAAAATAGATCAGTGAATGCTTCAGTCATTTAAATTGATACTTAAAGATAAGACATTTTAGTTGAAAATAAACGTAGCAGCCTCTTCCCTATGGTCATAAAGATGTTGGCACTTACTCATGTGCCTACTTATGCAGGAGATTGGCTGTATGTAATTGATACTGTCTAGCCCTTAAAAGGATCAAATAGAAGATCTTGACATCATTAAAATTTTGTTTCCTGAAATACTTACTCTTGGAAGTAGATTTCTGTGAAAGAAAAAAATTCATTTTTAGTTGGTTGCCCTGGGAAAATGACGTTATTTAAAAAAAACAACAATTTACTGGTAGCATGTGTTCAGTATTTGGCTAGAATTACTTGATTCTTTTATTAAACGGTGTTTTTTTCTAGTAGAAAAATATTTGCAGTTTAAACAATGTTGATCACATAAGCACATACAGAGGATAAAGTTAAAATTCTCCAGTAACCCTGTTAGGACCAGACAGATTCTGTTAATATTTGTATATACTGATTTTTTGTGTGTATTTGTGTGTATTGTATGCATAGTATTTTGTCAACTTGTTGAAGTAATGAACATTATTTTATGCCATTAAATTTTTTTTTGACATCAAGGCTTATTAAAATGATCTCTGAAACTCTATTTTGTGAATATAATCGTCCCGTGGTATACGAGGGGAATTGGTTCTAGGACCCCTGTGGATACCAAAATCCACACATACTCATGTCCCGCAGTTGGCCCGTGGAACCTGTGGGTTGAGAAAGCAGGCCTCCCATATGAGTGAGTTTCACACCCCGAGGACGCTATGTTTCTGTGTGTGCCGTTGGTTGGAAAACATCCACCTATAAGTGTACCCGCACAGTTCAAATTGGTGTGATTCAAGGATCAGTTGTATATGCGATTTTTTCCTGGGAAGAACTATACTTTTCATCAGGTTATTGGAAAGGGCTGCGGTAGTTAAGAACAATCTATTTTTAATGATTACATGGTAATATTTTGTAATTCATTTATATATTCCCTTATTTTTAAGACATTTAGCATAGCATATTAGAAGTATAATATATGCTGATGAAGAATATTTTATTCCAGTAATGCAAGTATAACATTTTATTCAGAGTTTATTCATATTCACAAATGAGACTGTCCTGTAATATTTTTGGTATTTTTCTAATCACATGTGCTAGTGTTATGCCAGTTTCATGAGATCAAGTGAGGCCATCCTATGTGTATTTCTGTGGCCTAGAATACATTAAGCAACCTAAGAATTATGTCTTAAAAAGTGTCAGTAACTCTGTGCCTTAGTGATAGCATTTTATATTTCCAGTTTCTTCTGAAGATACTGTTTTCAGGGTCTCCTCTCTCTTGCTTCTTGGGTTACTTTTGACCATTACATTTTGCTAAGAGATCGTTAATTTTGTATTGCTATGTAATTTTTAAAGATATTTGGGATTTATGGAAAGATCACCAAAAAGGCACTTTGGGTGTGATACTACTGAAATGTGTTTCACAGTCTGACTGGAGAACTCAGCTGCCATGCATCACAGGGCAGTGCTGAGTCTTAGGCCTTCCGGCTTTTAATTGAAAATACTGCCAAGTGCTGAGGTCATGGTCCCGGTGCCATTTCTCCCTCAAAGGAAGTAGGGCTGCTTGGAGAAGTGGCTGATTCTAGGTATTGGGAGAAACAGAGCTAAGCCTGGAGCACCATCTATAGCAGAAAAGTAGGGCAGATCACTCGGGTCCAGTGTGAAGGACTCAGGAGCGGCTTGAAGAGGCTCCCCCTCCCCACATAGGAGATGGGGAGCCCCAGGAAGAGCATAACTGTGATGGAGGAAGCACTGGATACGCTTAAATCCACGCTCTCATGATCATAAAAAATGAATTGGTCATCATTGGAGAATGTAAATAGAGGCATTATCAGATGCTTCCTCAGCATTTTTTGATATAGTCAAATGATTTCCTCTTTTAATCTGGTGATATAATTAATTATGGTGATATTAACAATTCCTGATGAGGCATCCTTAGCTCAGAGGAAAGGATGGTGTATTCATTAAATGGGGCTGGCTCGGCGAGTAAAGAAAAAAATGCCATCCAGGAGAAAACGTAGACTTCCCCCTTATAACATACTGTGTGCCAGGATTATACCAAGTTCCAGAGGAATTAAAGATCTAGGTAATAGGCTGGGCATGGTGGCTCCTGCCTGTAATCCCAGCACTTTGGGAGGCTGAGGCAGGCAGATCGCTTGAGCTCAGGAGTTTGAGACCAGCCTGGGCAACATGGTGAAACCCTGTCTCTACCAAAAATACAAAAAATTAGCCAGGCATGGTGGTGTGCTCCTGTGGTCCCAGTTACTTGGGAGGCTGAGGTGGGAGGATGGCTTGAGCTGGGGAGGCAGACGTTGCAGTGAGCCAGGATCATGCCAGTGCACTCCAGCCTGGGCCACAGAGTGAGACCCTGTCTCAAAAAGAAAAAAAAAAGATCTAGGTAATAAAAATAACTCAATAGAAATACTGAAAGAACATGATGGACAATATTTTCATAATCTAGGAATGGGAAGATCTTAGGAAGACAGGAAACTCAGAAACCATAAAGGAAGACTGACATTTATCTGTATATAACAAAAAAATAGATCAGAACTAAAATATGAACCATACTATAAACAATGGCAAATGATTAACTTGGAAAAATTAAATCTCTAATATTTAATGATTCACAAATGGTCACTATTCCTAAGGTACAAAGAATTTGTGTATATTGATGAGAGAACAAAATGAATAGAAAGATGGGTCAAGGGCATGAAAAGACCATTCACAGGAGAAGAAAAGCAAATGGCAGTTAGAACTATGAAAATGTGCTTGGCTTCATTTTTGGTTAATGACAGCAATATAGGATAACCATGATTCCACCTAACTGGCAAAATCTAAAATGAGCCAGGATGCAAAAACAGGACATCTTGTCCGTGGGAGCGTCAGTCTACACAGCTGTGTGGAAAGGAAACCTGGCATTGTCTATAAAAACTAAAAGCTACTTCAATTCAGCAGTTGTGCTTTTATAAAACAAGTTTATAGAAATAAAAGCGCAATTCTATTAGGGTGTATGAATGAAAAATGAGAATGCCTTCATTGTTGTAGTGGCAAATAAACTGGAAGCAACAGCAATTGAATTTTCTCCTTACTACTTAGTTTCCTTTCTAACGGCAGTGACGTAGGTGCCCGTCAGGGTCAGGGCAGGGGAGCTGCGTGCCAGTGAGGAAGAAAGCTCCTGAGCACAGATAGTTCCCAGGGGAGCCACACAGGGGTCACTTCTACAGTGCCACCTGGCTGGTGCCGGCCGCTTGTACACGTGGGTACATGTACAGCAAGGTCTGCCCATAGAGCTTGGGACTTGTCTGTGAACAGAGGACGCCGGCCTGGGCACCTCTGTGTTCCAGGCTTTGGGGCTCTGCAAAAGAGAGACTGCAAGGGCAGGCAGACTGATGGGAGGAGACACACAGCTGCTGCCTGTGAGGGAGGGGAACCCCAAAAGCTTGCACTATTACTGAGGAAGAGCTCCGTGCGGCCCAGGAAGCCTCAATATTATGCTGCAGAGTCACTAATGGACATTCTGAGTCTCCAAGGAAGACATAACTTGTTTTTGTTATACTTTAGTTTTAAAGGTTTAGGAAATACATAGTTCAATTTAGAGAGATTTCTGTGTTTCATACAAGTTTTATTGTATAAATAGGTAAGACTCCCTGTGTCTGGAGAACTTGGCTTTCTAGAATAACTTACTCTTTGATGTTGCTGTTGGTTAATATTTTGCCGTAAATATCACTCTTGAACATTTCCATGCCCCTTTGCTTTCAGTTTTTTGTAGCATCAGATCCAACAGTTAAAACAGATCGACTGTGGCATGACAAGTATACTTTGAGGAAATCGATGATTCCTTCATTTATTACGATGGATCAGTCTAGGAAGGTAGGATTAGAAGAGATTTTTGTGATTTTGATGTTTTATGGCTATGTCTACTTAGATTATGTGACAAAACCAATTTTCAGTTAAAATTTCATACATTTTGAGATTGTTAATGTTCTGGAGATGAAGTAAGTGCATGTTAATTGAATACATCAACATAGTATGCGTTCAATGTATCTTTGAGTTACTAGAATTTGCTCCATACTGTGGCAGATGCTCTTGTTAGTTTTCAATTAATAGCCAATTTATAGCTTATGAATATTTGTAGATTTGGGTAGTCATTTTAAATTTACATAAAAGTAATCATAGAATGTTTTTCTTTTTAGGTCCTTTTGATAGGAAAATCAATAAATTTCTTGCACCAAGTTTGTCATGATCAGACTCCCACTACAAAGATGATAGCTGTGACAAAGTCTGCAGAGTCACCCCAGGACGGTATGATGATGCTGGTGGGGTGGTGATGATGGCAGTGGTGTGATGTTGATGATGATGTGAGGATGGTGATACTCATGGTAACAGTGATGATGATGACGTGGTGATGGTGATGGTGTGATAATGGGGATGATGGTGATGTGATGATAACGATGTTGGGGATGGGTGGTGATGATGGCGATGATTAATGTGTGGTGGTGGCAGTGATGGTGGTGATGATGTTGATGGTGGTGATGTTGATGGTGATGATGGGGGTAATGATGGTGGTGTGATGATGGTGATGTGATGATGTTGGGGATGGATGATGGGGATGTGATGATGGTGTGCTGGTGGCAGTGGTGGTGGTGATGATGGTGATGATGATGATGTGGTGATGATGTGATGATGGTGATGTGATGATGTTGGGGATGGGTGGTGATGATGGTGTGGTGGTGGCAGTGATGGTGATGATGTTGATGGTGATGATGGTGGTAATGATGGTGATGGTGTGACGATAGTGATAATGATGTTGGGGATGGGTGGTGATGACAGCGATGATGATGGCGTAGTGGCAGTGATGGTGGTGATGATGGTGATGGTGTGATGATAGTGATAATGAAGGGGATGGGTGGTGATGACGACGATGATGATCGCGTGGTGGTGGCAGTGATGGTGGTGATGATGGTGATGATGGTGGTAATGATGGTGATGGTGTGATGATAGTGATGATGGGGATGGGTGGTGATGACGGCAATGATGATGGCATGGTGATGGCAGTGATGGTGTTGATGATGATGATGGTGATGATGGTGGTAATGATGATGGTGATGTGATGATAGTAATGACAATGATAATTGTGATGGATGGTGATAGTGGTGATGATAGTGGAGGTGATGGTGATGATGATGTGCTGATGTTACAGATTACTTAAAAGTATTTTTTGTACCATAGGATTTATAGATTATTGGAATTAATCTCTGACACACTTTAATACATGGTATTATGTATGTATATATATATAGTACTGTGTAAATTTTTAATTTCCTTTTTATACAGAGTTATACAGTAAGTGTTGGAATAGGTATAGCTGTTTTGTCCTTCTTAATAATTTGTGTTACTTTTTAAAATGATAAAGTGGCAGTGTGCCAAAATAAGAAATAACAGAAAAAATATTGCTAATGATAGCCCGTTCTTTGGGATGCAAAGGCTTTGTTTGGAGAAGAGCCAGGACTTACCGCACTTATTGTGTTTATTGCATTCAGAATGCCGAATGAGCATTCAGCCTTTGGGAAGCGCTGAGGCTTTCCCTCGTTCTCTTCCTTTTCCCCATTTGCTGCCTGCCCCACCCTCAGTAATTTCATGATGTTTTGTGTATAGCTAACTTATGTTTATAGCTCTCCAGTTTTGGCTGTATTTGCTATTTATATTGTCATGGTTCATTCAAAAGGTTTACTTTGCGTAGGACACTGTGGTTAGCTACAGGAAAGAGACGATGACTTCACCATGACTGTTCCTTTCATGAGCTTATTAGTCTGGTCTTGGAGAGGAGATGCGTAGTAAAATAACCAGTAGTCAGTAATAAAGGTGAAAGTGATCAGGGACGTGAGATGTGCAGGTGAAGCGCTTTGGGTATTTTCAGGCAAGGCTCAACAGGAAGGCTTTGGAAAGAGGCAGGAATTGCACTGGCTGTGGAGAAGGCGAATTTGGTTGTGGGTTATCGTGTGGCCCAGGACAAAGGAATAACGAGCATGGAAGTGCAGATGAGAAATAGGCCGAATTAGACTTATCTAAAGATTGTAGTGAAAATAAAAAGTTATTATTTAATAATGTGACAGACTAAAGAGAGACAGACTAGGACCTCATGTAGGAAGCAGGATAGGTTACTGGGTGTGGTTTTAGCTACAGGTGTTACTGGAATGACAGATGTTCTCTTAACAGGACTTGGCTCTTTAGACAGGAGGGCTGGGGATCAGGAAGAGTCAGTGATGGCACTAGAACTCTTGAGCTTGTGAGGCCAAGTCGGAAGGGCAGCAGGGAATTTCGGGAGAGCATAGCACTGAGAGAGGAGTGTCATTTAGGGCAATTTGGTTTTCAGTAGCTGAGAGGACTTACTAGTGGAAGCTTCCAGCATGTATTGGAAATGCTATACTGAAACTGGTTAAAAGTCAGGGCCGAATGTAGAGATTTTGGAAGCACTTATCTCACCATGGTAACTCAGGACAAGGCAGGATGGTGTAGCAAGAGCTCCCGTGTGGTCCAGGGCAGATACCCTTTGCAGGCGTGTGAGAGCCATGGACCCTCTCACCCTAAAGCATTCAGACATAATTTTACATGTATTTTTTTGGGGGGGTACATAGACCCCAGATTAGTTCCTGGAATAGAGATAGATGTGATCCAATACAGATTTTGGGGAAATGCTTCTACACTGAAGAGGTGGAAGGAAGAAGAACCGGGAGAGCAGTTGTGTTCGAGTTGTGACCTTTCATAGTTCCTAGAGAAGGCGGCGCACACATGGGCTGTGCCTGGGACAGGGCGTCCCCATGCGCCTGCTGTGGGGGAGGCTTTCCATGAAGGTTGCTGTTGCTTGTGCGAGTGCCGCGTCTGCTGTGCTGCTGGCGGCCCCCCTACCTACCGCCCCACATCTGCAGATTCAATCAACTGAGGATCAAAAACACTTAAAAAAAGATGCAGCCACTAAAAAAATACAAAAAAAACCCAAGACAGTTTAACAGCTATTTGCATAGCATGTACATTGCACTAGATATTATAAGTAATTTTGAGATGATTTACTGTATATGGGAAGATGTGTGTAGGTTAGGTGCAAATATTGCTCCGTTTTGTAGAAGAGACTTGAGCTTCAGGGGATTTCGGTGTCTGTGGGGCTCGTGGGATTGGTCCCCTGCGGATGTTGAGGGTGACGGGGCGCTGCTGCTGCTGACGCTGCTGCTTCTCTGTGATGACTCCTGTGGTCCCCGTCATCCTGTCCACGGCTGCCAGGGTCTGCGGAGAGCAAAGTTTCTGCTGTTGAGTATTTATAATATAACTGGGAAGATAGAAGATACAAATCCTAAAAGACTCCTAATAATGGTCAAAAAACAGGAGAACATGTCAAATTCATCTTTATCTGTGAAAAGGTTATGAAGATTTAAAAGTGTGAATAAAGAATAAATAGTGAAAATTTAAAAACTGGAGCACGAGAGATGCCTCAACCCTGAAGGAGCAAAGAGAGTTCCGAGGAGGCTCTGGGTTCTGTGTCTTCATAGGCTGCTTTGGGCTAAGACTGATTCAAACCTTCTCTTTGGAATGAAAATTTTTAATGACTCAAACAAGGGTATAATGAAAACATTTCTAGAGAAAAATCTTTATGTCATTAAAACTACATAGATCGATGGAAATAGAACCCCATGCCCTTAAAACAGGACTGTGGTGAGCTCATCAAGGGGTTCCGTGGTGTCGTGACTCCAGGCAGACCTCACTGATCCCCAGATAACTACAGTTTCTTCACTGGGGGCATCTTAGTTCTTTGCTACCAGTGTGTAATTGGAATAATAGCAACACTAAAATAGGCCTGTCTTAACTGCTTTCTTTTTCTGAAGGACAAACAAATCTTAAGAGTCTTCTGGTATATTTAAACTGGGTAACTCAGTGGAAAGAGACTTGAACTCTGAATCAGAAGATCTCGCCTTTCTTGTCCTTGCTTAGTCTTTAGTAGCGTTTTGCCTTCTCTCAGTCTGAGGTTGTTCCTCCCACTGGGGTTATTGTCTAGCTTAAGTATTATTGTGGGTTTAATGAAGTATTCATGTAAGTTTTCAAAATGGTTTTGTGCTTTGCAGATGTAAATCAGCACTGTAAGAAGCTCTGTTATGTGTATAGTCTCCACCTGCGATTTCTTCTCAATAGAAAGCTATGGAAATGCTTTCTTCCGCTATGTTACTGCTTAGAGTCAGGTGTCTTTATTGGTAACAATCTGGTTTTGTCCCCTAGACGTCTCCAGCAATCTCCGTAGAGTTCCCTCTATGGTGCGTGATAATACTACTCAACTTTTGCGAGTTGTACAATTCACAAAGCTTATTTGCATGTGCTGTTTTGGTCTTAAGACTAATTTATGGAAACATCTTATGGGTATGGACGGGTGACTCAGCACTGACTTGCCGTATTACCAATGTGTTTTGGGAGATTTATGGTTAGTTACAGTGTATTAAGGGATTTGGAAATCATGAAGACACACATGTAGGTGTCTGCTGTGAACCCAGCTGGCAGAATTGTTTTCATCTGTGTGGTCTTAGGGCTCTGGTCTCCTTTGTGGAATGTCCAGCTGCCTGTGCTTGGGGTCAGTCTGTTACTGATGCCACAGACAGTGGTTGGCCCTGAGTCTGAATGTGTGTGCCTTCATTTCTCCTCTGTGGAAATACAAATTACATATGCATGTGTGCTCTTCCCTGTTGTTCTTTACAGCTGCAGACCTATTCACAGACTTAGAAAATGCATTTCAGGGGAAGATTGATGCTGCTTATTTTGAGACCAGCAAATACCTGTTGGATGTTCTCAATAAAAAGTACAGCTTGCTGGACCACATGCAGGCAATGAGGCGGTACCTGCTTCTTGGTCAAGGAGACTTTATAAGGCACTTAATGGACTTGCTAAAGTAAGGCACTATTTTGATTTCTATAAATAAGTAATATATTTGACATGATAAGGAATCTTGTATTGAAAAGAATAAGTTATATTAAAAGAAAATGAGTTGAATTCTTCGAGCATACTTTTTAAAATAAAATCTGAAAAGAATGTAAAATTTTCAAAAGGTAAAGCCCCTTTATTTTTCTCTGGTTATCAGCAGAGCATCATTGTCATGTTCTGTGCTTTATTCATAAGAGGAACTGGCATTTCTTTCCAAAACTGTGGGGCTTAGAGTCTTCATGTATGAGGAATTGGTCTAATCACAATTAACTTTAGCTTGAGTTTGAAATAAAGCTGAAAAATAAAATATATATTTTAAAGTTGAATTTTACTTTTATATTTGTAGTTAATGTTCACATAAAAACAAAACTATGACCCTTTTCATTTTGCTCCCTGACATTTCTCATGGCATCTTCCCTTCCAGAGTTAAATGTATGTCCTTCTCCACCAGTTCTGGACCAGAGCCTGCTGTGCTACTAGGTCTAGAGACAGTACAGACCGGGGCCCAGGCAGCGTGAGCTTGGGCATGAGCATCCCAGGGGTCCACAGCCTGGGCCTGGAGATTTTCACCCAAGTGTTTAGAAGAATGAAACTTCTTTTTTGGTGTTCCTTTTAGGACACTTAAAGTAAGATAAATGTTCCCTTTAAGACACAAAATAGTAACTTACCTTTAAACCCTGCCAGTGCCCCCCAAGCAATTGTTTTAGGCCTCAGGTCCTCAAGTTTCAGTGTATCACAGACTAGAAGGCTTGCTGCAGTAGCTTGTGGGCCCACTTCAGAGAATGAGATTCTCAGGTGTGGGGTGGAGGATTTGCATTTCCAGCCAGTTCCAGCTGCTGGTGATGCTGCGTTTGTGGGGACTACACATTGAGAAGCACTGTTTGAGACATGCAAGCTCTTACATCCTACCTTCTAGCCAGAAGCCAGTCTCCCGTGTGAAAACTCATGTGGCTTTTTGAGGCGTACAGTGCCATAGCTGGTTTGTGACACACTCATGCCTTAGTCATAGCTGATGCCTGCTAACAGGTTTGTAAAAGAAGGTTCACTAGTACAGTAAATGCTGGTTGTGATGAGGTCAACACCTGTTTGAAGTATGAGTGGTGATGAGCTTTTAAAGGGGAAATGTTCTCTAATGCCATGGGGGCATGGGGTGTGTATGTGGGTCAGTTGGTGCAGATGGAGATGAGGAGCCAAAGTGAGGTTTGGAGGACCCTGATGGTGTCATAGGTCACATCACAGAGCCGGCTGAATGCATTTGCCTTGTGCCCAATCTTAATGTTGAAAGTATCGCATGCTTGCTATAAAATGAAAAATTCATTTCTCCTCAATGTCGTATTTTAAGTTCCTAGTTTTTAGGTTTATTTGACGTTGTGTGTCTTTTTCACTTTGTCTCTGCCCTGTGTTTTGTAGAGCTTACACATCTACCTGAGTTGATTAGTGATGTTCTTTACTTGGTCACCTCCTGATTAGAGACGTGTTAGCTTCGTATTTATAAAAGCAGATATCAGTAACCCTCAAGAAATGCTTGCTGAAAGTGTAGTGGTTCTTGGCCCTTTAGAATCATGACATCCATGTACCTAATTGCTTTGATTTGATGGAGACCTCTCCTCTTCCCATTGGGTCTAAAAGGAAATTATATCAGCTCATGCTACTCATAGGCCAGCCTGAAGTTTGAAAACTTTGTTAACATGTATGGCACATTTAAGTACTTTCAATTTAAGCTGAATCAAAATCAGTTTTTTTTTTTTTTTTTGAGATGGAGTCTCGCTCTGTCTCTCACCCAGGCTGGAGTGCAGTGGCGTGATCTTGGCTCACTGCAACCTCTGCTTCCTGGGTTCAAGCGATTCTCCTGCCTCAGCCTCCAAAGTAGCTGGGATTACAGGTGCCCGCCACCATCCGGGGCTAATTTTTGTATTTTTAGTAGAGATAGTTTCACTATGTTGGCCAGGCTGGTCTCAAACTCCTGACCTCAGGTAATCCGCCCACCTTGGCCTCCCAAAGTGCTGGGATTACAGGCTTGAGCAAATGTTCCTGGCCAAAATCAGTATTTTTGAGATTTTTAAAGAAATGTAACTCCACAATAATTAGTAAGCCCTGTTTGCAGTTAATGCTCTGAAGCTTTTGTTGCCGCATTATTGCATTGGTCCCATTTGTCTTTTGAGTTTTTATAATTTGAACTCTTACTTTTAATAGTTTATATGTTTTTTAAAGTTCATTAAGAATTGAAGTAATATTTTCTTTAATTTTTAAAAAATTTGTTAAGACCAGAACTTGTCCGTCCAGCTACGACTTTGTATCAGCATAACTTGACTGGAATTCTAGAAACTGCTGTCAGAGCCACCAACGCACAGTTTGACAGTCCTGAGATCCTGCGAAGGCTGGACGTGCGGCTGCTGGAGGTACTGCGGCTCTGCGTGTTGGGAATGCCGCCCCGGCACCGAGGACCCACTGGGCTGGGGTGTTCTAGCGAGTGTTTTCCATGTTGTTTCAGGCACAGCTAGCTGTTATCTTTCTGGAAACTGGGCAGCCTGAGTAGGAACTCCACTCTGTCGCTTGTTACTGCCCGGTCAGCACATCTCCTCCCTCTACACCATCTGGGTTTCCGTTTGCCCATCTTGCAGCGGGGAGCCTTGCAGGGTTGCTAGGCTTAAGTTGGAGAAAATGCATGACACCCTTGCCCTGTGCTGGGTAGCACATCACAGATGCTTAGAGAATGGTGCTTTCTTCTCATAGTAAATCCAACAGGAGCACAAGACATGGTGTACGATGGTATTTATCAGAAAATTGATGTTTTTAGTTTCAGTTTGGTAGGACATGACTTTTCTTAAGGGTGTGGGTATTATGAACATAAACCTACTATTTACTTAGTTGTGATGGAAGATCATTAGCAGAACGGTTGGTTTTCTTAAAATATTGCAAGAGTCATCTTGGAATAAAAAGATTTGGAACATATTTAGAGGCAGTGGGTTTTTGTCGTAAGCAAATGGTGATGAATTTTAAACACATAGTCACAATATTCATTCAGAAATACACTATGCATTGCCAGATGTTTGCAGAGCACCTACTGTGTGCTCATTATTGCCTAATTGGTGAGGTTGTAGAAGTTAACAGGAAGATGTACTCAGAACTGTTGAGCAGTTTTTAACAATTGGGCATTATTTTACTGCTTTTTCTTTGCGTTAACAAGTTCTTCAGCAAGAAGCTTAAGGTCTTGCAATTATGTGTTTGTTTCTGTTGTTAGGTCTCTCCAGGTGACACTGGATGGGATGTCTTCAGCCTCGATTATCATGTTGACGGACCAATTGCAACTGTAAGATTATCCTGCATCATTTTATAGTATTTACAACTATTAAGATTGTTAAACATTTTGTTTGAAATTGGCTTTCTTCTCTGGGGACTTCTAATTCAAGTGATCACTCGACATCTAAGATCTACTCATTGAATGAATACTTAAGCCAAAATTGTGTGTGTGTTTTAAATGATTATTAATGAGTACTGAAATGCTCTATATTTTAAAAATTTTTAAAAATATAATTTGTTCTATCATAGGTTTCAGCAACTCCTTAATAAATGGACTGTTCATTTTGTTCCATTATTCTTACACTGTGGCAACTAGTTTAGGATAATTTGAAAGGAACTATAAAGTGTATTTTAGGGGAATCATATTTTTACTACTTAGATAAAATTTGGTATTTAGTATTCATTTAAACCGATGAGGAAGCAGCTGTACTTTGTTCATAGTGCTTTTACCTACATAACAGTTACCACGTTATAAAAGGCTGACCAGGAAAGCTGTCTTTTTACATGTCTGCAATTAAAATGCCTCTTTTTAGTGCTCATTTTTAAAGTATTCAGACTTGAATAAATTTCCTTGACCAAGATACCCTCTAAACTTACTTCAATCATTTTTATATCTGAAATACTGAAGAAGGACATTGCATTTCTTTGAGGTATTGGGAAAAGTATTCTGCTGAGAAGGAATATAGTTGGGCTCTAAGATTTCTTCTTAGTGGTTCTGGTAGAGCCTGCTTCTTGCCGTTGCCCCACCTCTCAGGGTGCATATCACACTGCTGAAATAATTGCATCAGGGCACACTCACCCTCTTTCCTCTTGGGGGTAAGAAACCTCCCACTGGTAAGTGTGTCTCTCCTGTCTACAGTGAGATGGGAACTGCTCGTGTAGTTTCCTTTTTAGACATAAATTCCTGGTGTGTAACCTTTATTGATCAAAGCTGCTATATTTTAAGTGTATAACTTCTCTTAAATTTAATTTCTTATCATATTCAAATTAGCTTTTTCTCTTTTGACTTAATCCTAAACAATTTAAAATAGTTACAATGCAAAAAGCAGTGTGATATTTTAACAAATTATTTATTTATTTAATTTATTTTTGACACAGAGTCTCACTCTGTCACCAAGGGTGGCAGTGCAGTGGTACAATCTTGGGTCACTGCAACCTTCACTTCTCGGATTCAAGTGATTCTGCTGCCTCACCCTCCCAAGTAGCTAGGATTACAGGCACAAGCCGCCATGTCTGGCTAATTTTTGTATTTTTAGTAGAGATGGGGTTTCACCATATTGGCCAGGCTGGTCTCAAACTCCTGACCTCAGGTGATCCACCTGCCTCCCTCCCAAAGTGCTGGGATTATAGGCATGAGCCACCGTGCCCAGCCTTAACAAATTATTTAAATTAGCAACTTTCATATCTCCTGCCTTGTTAATTTGCATACATTACGTATTATTTTCATAGCATAAAAGATACCATAGTACAGATAGTTGCATCGATTCTTTCACAGTCCGAGTGCCTTGACAAATAGGTGAGCTGAGCATTGCCTAGATAAGAGGTCAGTAATTATTTCCTAGTATTACAGATCTCATTAAGAGTGTCAAAGTTGTCATGCCATGTACATAAACATATAAAAGTTTATATCATAGATTTATTTAAAAAAGGCAAATCTATCACTCGAGGCCAGGAGTTCGAGACCAGCCTGGCTAACATGGCAAAAACACACCTCTCCTAAAAAATACAACATTTAGCTGAGCATGGTGGCACACACCTGTAATTCTGGCTACTCGGGAGGCTGAGGCATGAGAATCCCTTCAACCCAGGAGGCGGAGGTTGCAGTGAGCCGAGCTCTCACCACTGCACTCCAGCCTGGGTGACGGAGTGAGACTCTTATCTCAAAAACAAACAAACAAACAAAAACAAAATAAAAGTAAATGCGTGAAAGTAACCTGAAGGATTCTTTTCAGACTGGAGATTCTTCTAGGCCTACCTTCCATGAGATTCACCACCCTTAGGAGCTACTGTTACAGAAGAAAATGCACCCCTCTCTCACGGATCCCTCAGGCGGGTTGGGGGGAGTTGTAGTGAAGAGTCCACATTTTAGACTAGGTTTAGATTAGTCTAAAATGGATTGAAAATCCTAATAAACTGCAAGCTGTGTAACATTAGGCCTCTGTTTCCCCATCTGTACAATTGGCATAAAAATGCCTGCCTTCTGTTACTGTGAGTTTGCTTAGCATGCTGCCTAGCATGTAAGTAATCAGGGCGGTTGTTATATTATGATAGTTTGCTAAAATGTACCTTTTTAAAAAAAGATTGAGACCTGTACTGAGAGGATTCTTATGTGGGAATACTATCAAGTTGTCTTCTGCTGTTATCCCAGGTGTTTACTCGAGAATGCATGAGCCACTACCTAAGAGTATTTAACTTCCTCTGGAGGGCGAAGCGGATGGAATACATCCTCACCGACATACGGAAGGGACACATGTGCAATGCAAAGCTCCTGAGAAACATGCCAGGTGAGCCCCCAGCACGGTCACGAGTCCGCACACACTCCAGCAGCCTCCGGCCCCCACTAGGTGCGGTTTCCAGCAACTTCGCGGAAGTTAAGGTAGACTCACGGTGACAGCTATATATTTTTTTCAGATGGTGAACTTCCTTTTAAAATCACATTTATTTTTTATTCTAATGTTCATATATATACTTTTAAAAAATTGCCTATTTTTAAGGAAAGCAGTTTAATAAATCACTGACTCATTTAAAATTCACACAATGTTTTAGCTAAATTGTTTTTGAGAATTTCTTTAATGTTTTGTTTTGTCCATAAACCAGAACATGGGAATATATTATTTAAAACAATCTAAAACTATAGTAAAAATTCTTAGGTATGAGATAGTCAAGATTATTTTAATGTTATAAACATTGAATGACTTAAATTACAAATAATTTTGAAGTTTTTATATAAAATTGATTTGGTCAGAACCTTTGAGAAAGTATTTCAGTAAGTATGTCTCCAAAGAAGAACTAAATGGTATATGCCTTTAATCCTTTGGTGAAAAGTAATTATTAAGAATAAAAAGAGAGCAGTTGTTTGGAGAAAGCAGTTGATGATCTCTGCTTCTTTACCAGCTCACAGGCTGGTCCCTGAGCAGCTACCAGAGATCCAGAATAGTGACCCCCGCCGAAGGCTGTGGGGCAGGGAGTTGCCTGTCTGAGCCAACACTGACATGTCGAATTGTCGGTTTTTATTGGGTGTTGATACTTGACTATAGTGGGAAGTGAATGGTAGGAATCCTCTGAATTAGCTGAGAAGGAAGCGAAGGGGAGATTTTCTTTTAAAGGCAGTGATGGCTGCGGGCGGGGTGCCCTTCTTGTGAATGTGCTGCCACTGGAGGGGAGGCGGGAGGAGGGCCATGCTGAGAGGACTGCATGCACGCCTGGGGCTCTGCGGGTCTCCTTTCTCCACGGTTTCACACCATCCTTCTCCCCACTGTTGCGGATTCCCTTGCTCACAGTTGCTTTAACTGGATGTGTACTTACTTGCCTGCACTTTTCCTTCCCCTGTGTTCTTACGAATACCACCAGGTAGATCTGTTCCTGGCTGCCCCCTTCACGAGGCAGTGTCTTTCTTATAGTGGATTTAGACCAATTCAAGGCCAGACCGATGCTGTCATTGCCACACGTCAAAATAAGCCTCTGTGAAGGCTGAGCTCCATTGTCAACCTGAAATATGGGCTGATTGCGATACAGTTTTCTGATCTGATTATCAGTTTAGCAACATCTATATCAATTTGCTCTTCTCTTATTGTATTGAATATCAATAATGAGTTTTGTTTTCTAGTTGGAGATAACTAATAAATTTTTTGATCAGTTTTCTATGTATGGGAAAATGCATTTTTTATTATTTATAAAATTTATTTATATTGCTAGGATCCTGCTTCAGAGTTTGATTCCAGCTTCTGCTGATCCTTCCCCCTCACTATTGAAACTTTTTCTGAACCATTTTTAATAGCATGATATTACCTTATGTACATATGATTTCATCATTTCTCTTTGGCTGGACATGTAGTTTTTTTCTCCAATTTTTTGCTGATATAAATAATGCCATGCATGTTTTTATAAATACATCTTGATATGCCTCTGAATATTTCTTGAGAATAGATAGAAGTGGAACTGCTTGCTTAACAGTTTGAATTTTAGTTTGACTTTTTACTTACTAAGTATTCATATTTTAACTCTATTGATATTATCAGATCACTTTTTGGGAAATGTGTACCAATTTAGTTCACATCTCAGTAAGCCCAGATCGTGTTGTTGATAGTTGTCTGTATCACTGTTTTTGTTAACATTGGCTATTAATTCAAATAAATTGGCTATTAATTCAAATAAATTGTCAATTCATAGGTGAAAATGGAAGTTCATTTCAACTTTTATGCTTTTTAAATGTTATGCTTTTAAAATGATTGATGAGGGTGAACACTTTTATTTTTATTTTTAAGATGGGGTCCCCCTTTGTTGCCCAGGCTAGCCTCAAATTCCTGGGCTCAAGTGATCCTCCCACTTTGGCCTTCCAGAGTGCTGGGATTACAGGCATAAGCCACCATGCGTGGCCTCTTTTTTCTTTGTTTTGCTTTATTATATAGTATCCCCTTTATCTACAGGGGATATATTCTAAGACCCTCCCCCCAACCCCATGGATGCCTGAAACCTCAGATAGTATCAAACCTTACGTATACTGCTTTTCCCCATATGTACATACCTATGATTAAGTTTAACTTATAGGTTAGGCACAGTAAGTGATTAACAGCAATAACTAATGTCAAAATAGAATTATTTTAACATCATACTATTACAAACGTTATGTGGGTGTTATGTCTCTCAAAAGATCTCACTGTACTGTGCTCACCTTTTTTTCTCGTGATCTGTTGACCTGATAACTGAGACAGCTACTGAGTGACTAACGGGGGGGTTGGATATGCCATGAATTTGCTGGACAAAGGGTTGATTAACTTCCTGGCTAGGATGGAGCAGGATGGTGTGAGATTTCATCACTACTCAGAACGGTGCTCAATTGAAAACTTATGAATTGTTTATTTCTGGGATTTTCCATGTACTATTTCTGGACTGCTGTTGACAGCAGGTGACAAACAGCATAAAGAGAAACTGTATGGGGGACTACCATATTTCCTTTTTCAGGAATTGTTTTACCTGTGTTTCTGTTGGAGTGTCAGTATTCTTACCTTTAATAAAGAAGTATTTTAAAGTAGTTCATGGCCAAGCAGCTTCATGAGCAGAAATCAACTAGGTGATTTTGCTAATCCAGCCCGTTAGAAATGTCCTGCTAATGATAAATCTGAAGCAGAGTACAGACAGACCCTGTAGAGAGCTCCTGTCAACAGCTGCCACAGGGCCTTGTATGGGCGTGGTGTGCAGAGGACAGCTTAGTCTTACTTAAAGTATCAACAGTTATCACCCTAGTGTTTTAACAATGTTCATCAAAGTAGTAACTTGCTCCATGGTGTGCAGTAAGTAGTTATATGTGAAAGTGCTTTGCTGGGAGCAAGAGTTTTTGATCATGATCTACCAAGAAGATCGCACCCATTCCTCATGTCAGATTGTCTGCTTTTCATGCCTTTACCAATCCTGGATGGTAGCAGCTTTTTATGTATTTGCCAGTCAGCTGGACAAAACACAGCGGCTAATACTAAAATGGTATTTTTTAGATTCAGTTAATCTAAAAAATATTTCTACTACTGGAAACTAAATTCATGTTTCAGATAACATTTCACAAAATGAAATAGACCAATACAGGTAACTGAGCCTGTATTCTTTCTCAGCCTTTGTGTGGGGTGGGGAGGGAATGAATGGAGGCTTTTTCTTTCTCCCTCAGCTTCCCTCCCTTTCCCCTTTCAAAACAGTGGCATTGAAATAATTTGCTTTTGGTCTTTATTAGAAATAAAATCAATCTCTTATGTTCTTGAGGGAAAACAAGGATGTGTTCATCGTTCATGAAGAATCAAGATGAAATTTATGTAGTCAGGTTCTAATAGAGGTCTGATTCAGAAATAAGACTTTCTTAGTTTTCCTCTGGTTTTTAAGACATTAACTTACTCGTCTGAGACAAAAATTAATGTTTAGACAGTGAGTTTTTAGAGGGCTCTTAAGAGAATGTTAATTCTCTGAAATGGTCCCTGAAGTTCTCAGGAAACAGTGGTTAGTGGAGATTTACATTTACCTTTTTTTTGAGATGGAGTCTTGCTCTGTCACCCAGGCTGGAGTGCAATGGTGCGATTTTGGCTTACTGCAACCTCCACTTCCCAGATTCAAGCTACTCTCCTGCCTCAGCCTCCTGAATAGCTGGAATTACAGCCCGCCACGACGCCTGGCTAATTTTTTGTAGTTTTAGTAGAGATGGGGTTTCACCATGTTGGCCAGGCTGGTCTCAAGCTCCTGGCCTAAGGTGATCTGCCTGCCTTGGCCTCCCCCAGTGCTGGGATTACAGGCTTGAGCCACTGTGCCTAGCCTTTTTTTTTTTTTTTTTTTTTTTTTTTGGGGACAGAGTTTTGCTCTGTTGCCCAGGCTTGGAGGTACAGTGGTGTGATCTCAGCTCACTGCAACCTCCGCCTCCCAGGATCAAGCGATTCTCATTCCTCAGCCGCCCGAGTAGCTGGGATTACAGGCATGTGCACCACGCCCAGCTAATTTTTTGTATTAATATTTGTAGTAGAGATGGGGTTTCACTATGTTGGCCAGGCTGGCCTCGAACTCCTGGCCTCAAGTGATCCGCCTGCCTTGGCCTCCCAAAGTATTGGGGTTATGGGTGTGAGCTACTGTGCTCAGCCACTGTTTAGGATAATGGAAGTCCACTAGCTTAAAATGAGATGTAAATAATACTACATTTTAAAATTAAAGCTTGTACACTAGACACTAAATTATTTCTTGTCTAAAATGTAATGATAATAAGTTACAGGTTTTCCTTTATCTTTTCTAATCCCACTGAATGAAATGTGCTCTCAAGAAAACCAGTGTCTAAATGAGTGCTTCCTTGTGTAGGTATTGAAGAGCAGTGTCTGGCCATGGAAGTAGCTTGGTGGGGCCACGTCTAAACCAGCAGGTCTCTTATAGTTAGAAAGCTTTCAAGTAGAAGGCACTTTGGAGATACCACAGTCAAACCTCCCTAGTGTATAGTGGAGAGCAGTCTGAGACCCAGAATCTGAAAAGGTTGGATTGGCCCAAATTTGGTTTTGGCCCAATATATTGAAAAATAAGGTAAATCAAGGTTTAATAGCTCATACTACATTTTTTTTTTTTGGTTTTCCTTTTAACCTTATTTTATCACTTCTAAGATACACATTGTTTTCATGTTCAAAATGTGTCTTAAAGTCTGTTGAGCTGCAGGTTCCTGTGGCCTGCAGCTGCATAAACCTGGCCCCAGCTCCTCTTGGTTCCTGGAGCTGGGCTCTGTGCTCCAGCAGCAGGCAGCACAGCCTTTAGTACCGGCCACAGCTGCGGTTCATTGCCTTCAAAAAGATTACACCCTGGCTCCACCCTGGCTCTGTTTTGAAATGAAAAGTTACTGTGTTTGCAGAAAGGTGTAGAAATAGCAGTGGAGCATAAATTTGAAATCCATGAAGCACATAATTATTATTGAGAGAAGAACCAAAATGCCACTTTTCCATGTAAAGCAGCACCACAGATTTTATCTTACCAGGAAAGGCAGGTGCCCGCGGGCCAGCAGTGCCCTATGAGGGGCCCATCTGAGCAGTGGGTTCAGAGGGTGTTTCCCGCACAGGACTGTGGTCAGGGTGTCTGTCAGTGTGATTGGCAACTGTTTTACTTTGTTGATGATTGATATAATAACGATTCATCTTACAAATGACAGTGTCTTAGACTCAGTGAATGATAAAGAATGAGTTGAAGTTTTTCTGTTTAAAAATTTCTTTGTGTATCTATCTGTGTTTTTGTATCCTGTGTTTTGTATCCTTAATGTGTATCAACCGTCCAGTGTGGCCTCGGCCCTGCAGGAGGTGTGCTTGCTGTATTTATTGTATGTTTCATTCATCATTCGTATGTTTCACTAAGGATCCAAAAGATCCTTAAAAAAGTCTTTTGGATCCTTAGTGAAACATACAAATACACATATAAAAAGTTCTCTGTGCCTGGCTCCAACTGATAGAAACTTTAAGCTGAGCCGTTGGTACTAGAGCTACGTTGCCCGGGGGAGCCCCCACCCCACCACCTGTCTCTGAGACTGTGTGGCCTCAGCTGATTTCTTGATCTTCTGCCTCAGTTTCCTTATCTGGGGGATGAGGTGGCAATGGCACTTACTTCCTAGTGTTGCAGGATTAAGTCTGAGTGAAAGTACTTGGAATAGCACCTGCCTGTGGTGAGTGCCCCCAAGTTCACTGTTGCCGTGATTACTTTCCTGGGAGAGCAGGAATGCAGATGATGTAAGGATGAGGTCCTTAAAGGTTGTTAGAGACTTTGAAAACAATCTTAATTCTTAACAAATGTCATCTGGCTCCTTAGTCTTGAGAAAAATAAATCAGATGTGTACTTTGATAAGGTCACTTTTAAATACAGTAGCATCACCATAAATATGGGTTGAGGAGGTGATTTTGAAATTGTGAACAAATTGTTTTAAGGTCCTTTCTAAAAAAGCAAATATAATGTTTAGCAGTACTTGATGCTGTCTATAGGGGCATCTCCGCATGTGAGGGGGTTCTGGTGGAAGGTGCCTGGACAAGTCCTTAAGAGCCGGTGTTTGAGTCAAACTTGAAGTTCTTTCGACAGCCTTTAGGGGTCAGTGGAGAATTACAGAAGAGCCTGGTGCTTAGCTGCTGCCCAAGCGGGAGGAGATAGTGGCAGCCCAATTTTGTGTATCGGCCGTCCAGTGTGGCGTTGGCCCTGCAGGAGATGTGCATCCTGTATTCATTGGACCTTATTGCCAATGTTGCTTTGCTTTTGGGATTCTTATAATTATATAGTTACTTGTGGGTCAGCCATAAAAACACATTTAAAACATGTGCCTAAAATATATTTTCAGAGTGCTGGGTAAAGAGATCCTAGGCATGTTGGCAGGTGTAAATGGAATTTTTTAGGAACTAAAGGACTAGTTGTGCCTTGTGAATTGAGTTCATAGTCATTACAGCCTTAGAGCAGTTAGAAGTTCAGAAATACTATTGCCTGTAGTGTTTAATTTCTCATTTGGGAAAGAAAAATAATTGTGATATTGTAGGGATTTCAGACTTCTGTCATGTGGATGGTTTTACGAGGTTTCTTTTCAGTAGCAGCGTCCTCAGCAGCAACCATGTGTCTCTCACTGTCAAGGGGCTTTGTCTCAAAAGAAGACCATTGAGGATGCTGTCCTCCGTACTCATTGTAGACACAATAAGAGATGATTTTTCTAGAAGGAAAACTGTATTCGCTGGTAGTACTTTAAGACTGTAAAAGGCAAGAACACCTATATTCACATTGTGCTAAATTGACCTTGCTTATAGAAACCTTTTGAAAGGTGTGAGTTTGAGTACTCAAGATCTTGAGGAATGCAGACTGCCTGCTCTGACGTCCAGTGTCCACATCACGCATTCTTTCAGGAAATCATCATTGAGGGCCCATCTAGTGCTCCCTGTTGCTGGTTCCCAGTGACGAGGTGACAGACCCGCTCCCTGTGGCCACGCAGCTCATGGCCTGTTAGGGCAGAACAGATGCTGACACAGGATCTCCCAGCCCGTCGATATGGGAAAAGCCAAGTGGCATGGGAATGTTTAAATGGGGCATCCGACAGACGTGGGTAGTTCCAGAAGGCTCCAGAGGTGATGGTGTCCAGGCTGGCCCCTGACAGGTGAGGATGAGCTGTTCGGGTCAGTGGGGAGGAGAGCAGCATGTTCAGCTAAGCTGTGGAGGGGGACTGTGCTGCAACATGGGGCTGGAGAGCCCAGCCAGGAGCACGTCCTGAAGGTCTGGATTCAGGTAGTTGAGAATAATGAACCTGGGGCGTGACCGTGGCGGTTAGCAGGACAGCCAGTTGTAATAATCCGTGTGTGGTGACGTTGGCCTTTATGGTTACAGCAGCCACGGGGCTGGAGGGAAGGGAATGGATTTGAGGGCGACTTGGGCTGTGGCGCCAGCAGGACCAGGTGATACGTGTACGGAGGCCAGGAGGTGGTTGGAGTCTCAGTGGCACCTGGGTCTCTGACTTGAGGACCTGGTGGGTGGTGGCATCTTTTACCACCCAGGGAGCACTGGAGGAAGAGCTTCTTTGGGGGGTATAGTGATTCCATTCAAATATGCTAATTTGAGGTATTTTTTAGGATACCTTGTGAGGCCATTAATCAGACTGATCTTAAACTTAAGATAGATCTAGACTAGAGGTAAAGATTTTAGATGTCATCAGCCTGGATGATACTTGAAGTTGTGGAGTGGAATGCGGAAGGGACATCAGTGAGTGGGAACTGCAGTCTCACAGGGTGGCGTGGCTAGGAGGAAGACGGGGTTGGGGTGGGGGCTATAGACCTGTGTGTCGTGGTGCACAATACCTTTTCAACTAACAGACCCCTTCTGAGCTGCCATATGGCATCTGAAAATTTAAAGATATACTATGGAAGAGTTGGGCAAAATCAAAGTCAAAACTTGTAACGAAGTTAGACGCTTTGTTTGTTGGGAGCCTGTTTAAGATGCCGATATGGAGAAGGAAGTGGAGGCTGAAAATCGCAGAGGAGGAATGGATGGATTCAGAGTGAGGGATTACGGGTTAGCCTTTAAGGGTGTGCTAGGAGGGAGAGGCGGGCTTGGAGTGACTAGGGGGCACGAGGGATGCAGGCAGAGCCAAAGCCAAGACAGCGAAGCAATGCAAACCTGGTGGGGCCGGGGCTGCGGGATGCTGAGGCTGGGAGTGAGGCAGAGAAGGGGAAGGCCCCAGGCAGCACTGGGATGGGCTGGAGTGGGATGTCAGGAGTTTAGGCTGGCACTGGGCATTGCATGACAGTGTTGTTTTGTAGATGTGTTTATTTTGTTTTGTGGCCATTCAGTAGCATTTTTATTTCCCAGTGTGACGTTAAAGAATCTAGAACATTAATCAGAGAAATTGTACACTCAAGAAAATCAGAGATTCTGAAATAGAATTAGTGATTTAATCACTAATCACTGTGTATCTACTTTCAGACCGATTTGAAGCCGGAGCAAAAATTCCTGGTTTCATAAATAGCGCAACAGTGAAATGTAGAAGACGTTAGCAAAAGCATATTCGTGCCATGAAAAACCGGCATGTTACTCGGATGCTGCTGGCTTGACTGACCAGCAGCAATAATTCTGAGAATAATTCTGAGGAAGCCTCAGAAATGCAGGTGGAGCAGAGCAGCACAGACCTGAGCTTTCATGGGACTGAGCTGCTTCTGTCACACACGGAGCACCCAGCAGGAGCTAGAAAATGGAGAATAGCCACAAAAAATTTTTATGCTTCCATAACAAATCTAGAGTCCCTCAAAGAAAGTGCTGATAGTAGCCTGCATCGCATTTTTAGGTGAAGGTAAACTTTTAGGTGAAGTTTCACCTTTCATTTTTAGATGAAATCTGCAATTTTGTTATTCAGCCTCAACCTTCTCTGAAGGAGGTCAGGATGGATAAGTATAACCTGGGTAGTTGCTTGAAAAGGCTAGAAAATAAAACAGATTGTGCTCACTGTGCACAGCAGGCTAAATTTTAGGGTCACACTGAGCATGTACCTGGGGACGGGTCGATGAGGACATCGGATGTCAGGGTGAGACCTGTGAGTCGTGGCATGTGACTTGTAGAATTCGTCGGTTTGTTTCCCAATGAAAAGATCCACCAGAGTTCTGTGATAATATTAACATAAAAATACAAAAACCTTCCACAAGTGGTTTCTAAACTATTTGATATAACTTTGCTGCACTGGAGAGAAATCAAATCACATCCGAGAAATACCTTGAGTACAAATATATGTACACTCTGTGCACCTGTAGAATGTTTTAAATACTCACTGTTCTCCAGGGAAGACTGGCTATAGATTTTCCATTATAGTCCAGTGACTTCAGTGGGGGAAGACGCAGTCCTCTCATTTGAGCTCTGTGTTAAAACCTAAAACTGAGTGCAAGTGGTAGTTATTGTCCTTAGAATCTCACTGAAACTATAACACGGCTGAACATCACTTAAAACAACACTTTATTATGCCCCTTTACATTGAAAAGGAATTGTAGTTCGAGAGGTTTTGAGTATTTATTATTCGATTAGAAATCTTAGACTGTACTTATAGTTTTAGTAGGGAAAAGTACACTCATAATTCTAGGATTTCAGATGAACCTCAAAGCTGAACCCATTCTTTGGATACACGTTGACCATATCTGTGGGTTGTAGATTCCTAATGGCAAGAAAGATACTTGGGGTATGTGGAGTGCACGCTGTGCTGCAGGAGCCCCATGAGACAGATGCTTGGCAGATGTCATGGGTCTGCAGGAAGCCCCGTGGGTACAGATGCTCGGCAGATGTCACAGGTCTGAGGGCAGCTGGGTCTCTTCTGAGGGTCTTAGAGCTGAGAGTGCATCTCATGATTGTGGACGCTGTAGTTCACTGTGTTTAACTGTCTGCGGGGGCCATGTAAGGAGCGCTGAGGATTCTTTGCATAGTTGTAAACTTTGTAAGTAAATCTTGGATATGCCTCTGTACATCAGTCATAGCCATTGGCAGGGGAGGTGCTTGAGCCCTTGAGTGGGTGTGCTCCCTTGCAAGGCACTGGGCGGTGCGTGGATGTGGACGAGGGCCCTTTGGAGCTCCTGGTTGGTTAGGTTGCCACCTCCTGCCTGTTCATTGCCTGAGGGACAGTGTGTCATCCTTCTCTTTAAAAAAATGAATTTTCTCCATCTGAAAGGTGCATTGTCTAAGTCTGACATCAATGATCCCTAACTAAAAATTCTTCTGCCTCCTTGAAAGCAAGTTCTTTTTTTGTCTTTTGAAATTTATTTTTTTAAACATCTTTTGTTACCGGCTGCCATATATTTCATTTAGGTAAGTGCTGGTGTATAATGTATATCACTGTCTGCTTTACAACTCTCTGGCTCTCCCTCACCTGAGCCTCTGTGTTCGAGAATTCTAGCCCCTTCCTGAGGCCCAGGCACCGGGCAGATGAGGAGTGTCCTTCTCTGCAGTACGTCCTCCTCCTTTCCCCAGTGCACGGCGCGTCCCTGGAGACCGGGTGCCAGGGTCGGATGGCGATGCTGCCTGTTAGTGGAATCTGTGCCTTCAGACAGCGTTCATACAATTCACATACATATTTCATGCTTGTATAAGTTGGTCATCTATTTAAGAATTTACATTTTATAAGGCTTAGAATTCTATCTCCTCCTCTCCCACTTTTCTCTACTGACCAAGCTGTCATGTGTTAAACCAAGACAGCAAAACTGCAAGGTGTCAGTTGATCTTTAACTTACAGAAAGAGTATTTTTTAAAAAGTATGCATTGCCACTGTTATTTTTACACACCTCTATAAAGAGGCTTAAGTTCCACTTCTTCTTTACTGTCTTGAGAAGAGGCAAGACTGATGTCTCACACAACTGCATGCATACCAAGTCTCGATCTCATTATCGAGGTAACTCATTGAGGGCATTTGAAACAGTAACAAAACGTGTCCAAGCTGACCCGTGTTATAAAGCCTTTTTGTAATCACCTCACTGATGGGCCTAGCTCTGATTTGAGACATCACATACATTAGTGTAACAATATGCTGCCATAGTCTTTGAACAAAAAATTAAAAGTGCGAGCAGAGAACTGTGCTCTGTGGTGACCTTCCAGCCTGGTGATGGCTGTGTGATCTCCTAAAGGATAAAAGGAGAGTCTGAGCTCATCGCTGACCTCCCTCGAGGGTCCTCTTTCTCACAGGCGGTAAGGCCACAGTCAGTTCCTTGAAGAAATGTCACCTTTATCTCCAGAGAGCCAGGGAACAGTAAATGTTTCATGCACAGCAGGCACACTAATTGTAAAGCCATGAAGCAGAGCTTCCGTTTATTCAGTGCACTGCATTATTAGAAAATACATGTTTTGTATTTAATTTTTAAATACAATTATATTTTGTTTCATATATTCCTTATTAGGCCCTTATTAGGTAAAGTAGTATAGTACTACTTGGTTAGATAGCTAAATTCTTGTTTAGCTTGAACTGCACAGAAATTGGTTATGGAGAGGTTGTTTCCTGTTAAGGGGTCGAGAATTTAAATGACTGATTTTTTGTTTTAAGATAGCTTGCAGGTGGGTAAGGGAGAACAGCACATTGTCGGTAAGTGTACTTGCATTGCACCTCTGACATCAGCTATTCCCTTGCAGAGTTCTCTGGGGTGCTGCACCAGTGTCACATTTTGGCCTCTGAGATGGTCCATTTTATTCATCAGATGCAGTATTACATCACATTTGAGGTATACTTCAGTCATTGTGTTGATTTTAGTTTAAATAAGTCATGTCTTGGCTTTTACATGGTATATATATGTGTGTATGTATATATATGTGTGTGTGTGTATATATGTGCATATATACATAATTTTTTTTTTTTTTTTTTTTTTTTTTTTTTTTTTGAGATGGAGTCTTGCTGTCGCCTAGGCTGGAGTGCAATGGTGCGATCTCACCTCACTGCAACCTCCGCCTCCTGGGTTCAAGTGATTCTCCTGCCTCAGACTCCTGAGTAGCTGGGATTACAGGCGTCCACCATCACTCCCAGCTGATTTTTGTATTTTTAGTAGAGATGGGGTTTCGCCATGTTGGCCAGGCTGGTTTCGAACTCCTGATCTCAGGTGATCTGCCCGCCTCAGCCTCCCATAGGTGGTATATATTTTATGAGTGATGCTACACTAGGAAGGACATGAGCTTATCTAGCATCTTTAAATTGTTGTTTCCCAGGTGCTTGAATGTTCTTGGGATGAGCTTTGGAACAAAGTCCAGCAGGCCCAAGATTTGGATCACATCATTGCTGCACACGAGGTGTTCTTAGACACCATCATCTCCCGCTGCCTGCTGGACGGTGACTCCAGGGTAAGACTCCGACCTGCTTAGAAACAAGAAACCAAAAGAATCATCTTCTTTTCTTGGGTTCCTGTCAAATGGGGGAATCTTAGAAATCCCCTGATGCAGCCACATTGGTAATAATTGAGATAATTTTATTAAAAGTTTAATGTTGAAGGTACAGTTTCTGAACAGAATTGGAACAGTAGTGCACTAGTGCTGAAACAAGGAATATACTCTAAACTGGATATAAAAATGGTAGAAAATAATAATACCTTTTCATTTTCTAGATATAATGATATCCTATTGTGGTATTCAAAAGAGAAAACCATGACTTTTGAGTTGTTGAGGTTAATATCTGAACAAAATAAGCAACACAATATAAGAACAAAACAGGCCAGCCGTAGTGGCTCATGCTTGTAATCCCAGCACTTTGGGAGGCCGAGGCGGGTGGATCACCTGAGGTCAGGAGTTCGAGACTAGCCTGGCCAACATGGTGAAATCCTGTCTCTACTAAAAATACAAAAACACTAGCCAGTCGTGGTGGTGTGTGCCTGTAATCCCAGCTACTTGGGAGGCCGAGACAGGAGAATCGCTTGAACCCGGGAGGCAGAGGTTGCAGTGAGCCGAGATCACGCCACTGCACCACAGCCTGGGCAACAGAGCGAGACACTGTCTCAAAAACAAAAACAAAAACAAAACAAAAACATGGTAACATGTATGACATTTTTTGCAAACATTCTTTTTCTTTAGGGTCCATGTTCTGAAAGTTGCACGTTCCATGTGGCAAATCTTCCTGGAGTTCTACTTTTATTCTGAGGTCTGGGGCAAGAAGGAACCACATTGCTTTCGCTTGAAGCAAATATATTGTGAAGTAGGGGGCAAATTTCAAATGCATCTGAGACTTTACAGACGTTTCCGACTGGCAGAGGCTGCCTCCTGCTGGGCCTGCACTCTCCTCAGGGCCTGTCAGTGGAAAACACACCACTTCAGGGCCTTTACTTCATCTAAATTTTAGTATATGTAGGTTAGCCAGCCATGAATTTCATTATTAAAGAACTATCAATCATGTCAAAAAGTGGTTGAGATCAAAGCTGCTTCTATATGGAATGTCTTACATGTTTTTATAAATATGTGGAAATTATGTCAGAAAAATAGTTTAAAATACTTTGAGGATAATTAATAATTAAATAAATATACAGGCCGGGCGCAGTGGCTCATGCCTGTAATCCCAGCACTTTGGGAGGCTGAGGTGGGCAGATCACGAGGTCAGGAGATCGAGACCATCCTGGCCAACATGGTGAAACCCCGTCTCTACTAAAAATACAAAAAATTAGCCAGGTGTGGTGGCGGGCACCTGTACTCCCAGCTGCTCGGGAGGCTGAGGCAGGAGAATGGCGTGAACCTGGGAGGTGGAGCTTGCAGTGAGCCAAGATTGTGCCACTGCACTCCAGCCTGGGCGACAGAGCGAGACTCCGTCTCACAAAACAAAGAAAGAGAAATATACTTCTTGAGGTTTGGGGCCCTTGAAACCTCTGTTACTAACCCTGGTCTTGTTATCGACGTAAAACCGCAGAATGTTTCCTGCTGCCTCCCAGCCGTTGCCGCTCTGTATTCAGTAGATGCCGATGAGTGTCGTCCGCACACGTTTAGGAAGTCAGTGTAACAGATAGCTCTCTGTTCCTAGACTCCTGTGCCGTTGGCCAGCACGGCCTGTCTCACGGTGCAGTCGCATGGCAAGACAGACACAGGCTCTGCAGCCAGGTAGACCGAGGGTGGAGTTTCACTTCATAGCTTTTGACTCCAGTGTTCTGTTTTAAAAGGGCATGATCCTAGTCTCTTCAATAGATTTGTAAGAATTGTGTAATTCAAGTATAATGTTGACCATAGTGTCTGGCAGATAGGTGTTAGTTGCTATTTTGTGCCTGTGTGTGTGTTTTACAGAGGTGTTTACAGCCACTAGATTTCATGCGTTTCAGAAAATGTTTGAACTACTGAGGACTATACCCATACTGATATCAGTCTAGTTGTGGCAAATAAGTAACACTCCACACAGCTTATAGATAATGTAGGAGACTTAGCCCACTTACAGATATGAACATTCTGTATAAGATAAATTGTCATAGCTTTTGCCCTTAGACAATTTCCACTGGTAAGAGCCCTATCCAGGGGAGAAAATCTTCCCATCTGTAGCACAGTCCTCTTGTGAAAGTGGGAAGTGGGGTGTTCACGTGTGCGTTGGTCCCACCTGACGTTGTTGAAGGAGTCATGCCAGAGACTTCGTGGTCGTTTCTGAACTTGCCTTTGCTAATGGCTTTACTTTTAATTTGATGATTTGTTTAAAATTAGCTTTTTTAAAAAAAAAATAAACTCAGTATGTAAAGCAGATTAAAACAATCTATTATTGACATAAGCAATTTTAAGTATAACATTTTTATTATGTTACTCACTAAGAAAACCAAGGCGGTTCTGATACATATAATCTTGAAGCTGGAGGCTGTACATGTTTTTGTGTTTTCTGTTTGCACATTGTTGAGAGAAATTGTGAATTGCAGAGTGAATTGGTACCACTGATGTTGTCAAAGAACGGCCTCCTGCAGGTGCCCCGTGTGGACAGATTGCCAGCAGAGCCCTGCCTGGCCTCTTGAGCTTGAAGTCAATGTCTGTGGGTCACCTTGTAGATAGATTAACTCTTGCAAACATAATAAATTATTCTTTATTAGACTACATAAAGAAACAAATTAGATAAATCTTTACTAAAAGCAACAGATTAAACCATGTCTATCTTTCATGTTGCTTATTTAAGACCCTGTTAAAAGGACAGAACAGCTTCTAAGATGAGAACTTGTAAGATGGAAGATGTGTGTGCCGCATTAATCACGTGGTGGTTTTATGTTAGGAACAGCATCCCTTGATCACATCCTTGTATCATTTGCCAAATCAGTCCACATTGTTTTTGTTGCCATGTAATTTGAGGACCTGTTGCATAAGTGCGTTGTAGTAAGTGAAAGAGAGTGTGGGCTGTTCACTGCCAAATACCAAGTTCTCCTGCATCAGTTTGTTCCAAAACCCATTCAGCAAATACTCATTTCAGCCTTGTCTCACTTGAGATCAGACATTAGTTCAACTCTGAATGGTGCTGCTGTGACTTAGCAAATGAATTTTGAACTGAAGCATCGCCATCCTTTCGTAACGGAAAATATTTTTGCAGAATAGTATTAGTCCATTAGACAATGGGTGATGAGAAGTGGCTTTGCAAATGTCTTCATTAACTGTAAAGTTGTGTTAAAAATAGAGTTAACTCAACATCTTAGTTTCTCCCCAAATCAACTGTGTTGTGTCTTCCCAAACACGGGCTTGGAACCTCTCCTGTTATCTCGGTTTCTTTTATGCTTCTCAAGTACAGGTGTGTCATTTTTCTCCTATAAACTTCTTGCAAATCTTTTGTTACATTATTGCTACATTTGAGAAATTTGGCTGGTCTGAAATGGTATTCATTTTGTTACTTCGATCTCTAATTTTTCTAGTCTAATATTTTCTTGGCGCATTTTTTTAATAAGTAAAACCAGTTTTGTTTCTTTCATTTCACGCAGTCTGCCTTTGCTTCTTTTTCACGCCTCAGACTGTTAGCTAGGCTGACTCTAAGCACAAACGGAATCCCAGTCTTATTCCTGACTTTAAAGTGATGCTTTGTTGCTTCATTATTGGCTGTTTTGTTTGCAAAGACATCTGATAGGACCTTTGTCAAGCTAAGAGGGTTCTGCCCTAGTCCTAGTTTGCTTAAATGCCTTATTTAAATTATGAGTGGGTGTTGAATTTTATCACAGTTTTCTTCTGCACTATTGAAATTACCCCCTGCTCTGCCCTCAGACTGTTAGTGTGTTTTTTCAAACCTAAGATGGCAGAGGGTAGAGTTAACCTTTGTCTTCAATCATAGCACACTGCCATCAGTGGTCCATGAAAAGCCTCTCATATTTTGTTGGGTTTAATTTTATCCCCTTCCCTGCCAGTACCCCAATTCCACCCTCCTCTACCCCCTTCCCTGCTGTTTGCATCAGCTTTAATGTGTTTGCTCTATGGCCTTGGGTGTATAGATGGTATTTTCTGTGTATACATTTTTAATTTATGTAAATGATTTTGTGCTGTAGGTTTCATTGTGTCCTTCCATGCCACAATAGGAGAAAGATTAATGAAGTACAGTAGTTGTTTACTGAAGATTACTGTGCAGTAGTTATAAGCAATGAACGGGAGATACCTGCTGTGACACTGATATTTGTTTAAAACATTAGGAGTTTTTTTCCTCATGTTAAGGTATCCTTTTATTCCTGGTGTAAAATATGATACACTTTTTAAAAACCTTTCTGAATTTGCTTTTTATATTTTACTATTTCCTTTCTCATATTTTTGATTACCTGCTTTTGCTATATCTAAAAAAAAAAATGGAGATGCTTTCCTATTCTTTTTTAAATCTTGGAATAGTTCTACTCATTACTACCTGCTATCTAGCTTTGAAATTTGGGCTCATTACTACCTGCTATCTAGCTTTGAAATTTGGGCAGAACTTCATTTTTGTAAACCTGTGAGGATTGGAGATGATTTGCAGAGAGCTCCTGGCCCACCGTGGGACTTGGGCAGTCATAGTTGCTCTTGTTATGGGTGCAGGTGCAGGATGGTCACATTTTGCTGGTGCCCAGCGCAGCGCTGCTCAGCAGGAGGGTTCAGGAAATGTGTGGTGAGGGAATGAATGAACAGCTAATGAACACTTTAGGAATTTTAGTTGATACCTTGTTTTATAATATCTTTTCACTAAATATCAATGTTTTGTTTAAGAAACTTAGCTTGTTGAGGCTCTATTCATAAAACATTGTCATCTCTTTCAGGCACTTTTAAATCAACTTAGAGCTGTGTTTGATCAAATTATTGAACTTCAGAATGCTCAAGATGCAATATACAGAGCTGCTCTGGAAGAATTGCAGAGACGATTACAGTTTGAAGAGAAAAAGAAACAGCGTGAAATTGAGGTATGGTCTTTACACTTGTGAATTTATCTATTTGAATAATGAACTCCTTGCTACACACGATAATCTTAAATGCCAACAAATAACTTTCTTGCCAAAATTGTCAGACAGGTTGAGATGTGCCTATACTGCATTTGTCCTGAGAAATCACTGACAGTTGTAAAGAGGGAGGGGCCACCCTCACTGTCATCATCATCCTGTTTCACAAAATAAATAAAAACAGCAGCATTCATGAGAATTACAAGTCTCCTGCCTGTTTTCATTACTAAGTGCCACAATGCCGACGTCACCCGTCGGAATCTCCACAGCTGCCTCCACTCTGCATCGCTCTGGTGTTTGAAGCTTGTGGATCATGTACCACGCTGCATTTTGCAAATGTATGCATCTACAGATGCTCCTCAACTTACAGCAGTCTTATGTCCCAGTAAGCACATTATACATTGAAAGTGCATTTAATACAGATGGAGCATCCCTAATCTGAAATACGAAATACTAAATGCTTCTAAACCCGAAACTTTTTCATCACTGACATGACGTCACAAGTGGGAAATTTCACACCTGACTCCTTTGCTTTCTGATGGCTTATTGTACACAAACTTTGTTTCCTGCAGAAAATTATAAAAAATAGATAAAATTACCTTCAGGCTACTATGTATTTATGGTATGTATGAAGCATAAATGAATTTCATGTGTAGACTTGCTTCCCCTCTCCAAGATATCTCATTATGTATATGCAAATACTGCAAAATCTGAAATTCAAAATACTTCTGGTCCCAAGCATTTCAGATAAAGGACACTCAACCTGTACCCCAATAAACCCATCGTTAAAGTAAAAAAAATCTTATGTCAAACGATCTTAAGTTGGAGACTGTATATGTATGTTTATATACCTGTAATGCAAGTATATGTGTATATATAATAGGTATAGGTATATGTATATGCATATGTATGTGTTTGTGTGTGTGTGCATTGCACATATGTGTGTTTACAGGCACATGCATGTATGTGTGTGTGTGTGTACATGTATATGTACATGAACCAAGTTTCTGTACTTACAGTTATTTTCAGATTTATTAAGCAAGTTTGGCTGTTTATGGGATTTCTTTTATTTACTATGATCTGTTTAATCTTTTACTTTTTCAAGATACAGTCATGTGCCACATAACGTTTTGGTCAATGACAGACTGCATATATGACAGTAGTCCCATAAAATTATAATGCCATATTTTCACTGTACCTTTTCTACATTAGATATGTTAGATACACAATACTTACCATTGTTTTACAGTTGCCTACAGCATTTAGTCACACGCTGCCCAGGTTTGTAGCCTAGGAGCATAAGCTGTGCCATATAGCCAGGGTGTAGTCGACTGTACCACTAAGTTTTTGTAAGGCACTCAGTGATGTTCACATAGGGACAAAACACCTAATGATGCATTTCTCAGCATGTGTCTGTCTTTAATGTCATATGATGGTACTAACTCTTGAGATTGTCAAAAACATTATTCAGTCAATACAGTTTGGTTAGTTTTACTTTTGAGTATTGTTTCTCTTAAAACCTGTGTTAGAGGACCATATGTAGCTTAGAGAGTGCTCAACCACTGGGAGCACAAGTTATTTCTTTGGTATATTTTGGAAACATTTGTATCGCTAAGGGCTCTCATTATTCAAAGTGGATTTTGGTAATTCTGAAGTGTTGTAGAGTTGGCACACAGAAGCTCTTGGGCCTTGTCCAGGCAGCCCTATGGATAACTTAAAGTCGGATGTACTCACAGTTCTGCCTAACTCTATAACTTACTGGCTTTGCACCTTTGGGTGGCTCACCTCTCCAAGATGTCGTTTCCTTATTTGTAAAATGGGTGATAAGGAATATGACCTCACAGAGTCACTTATCTATGTGTGATGATATATGACGCTTATTCAGTAGGCATTCAATGCATGCTGGCCACTGCCATTTGTAAAACTGCCTATGTGCCCCAAGAAGTTTCCCTTCTAGAGAATTACTAAACTGTCTAAAAATCGACCAAAATCACTCCTTCAAATTTTAACCCTGTGCTAACAGCGTGTCCGCTGACCGTGTGGGAGTGGAAGGTTCTCTTGGGCAGTTAGCCGTCACAGTGAGTGGGACAGATGCATAGGCCAAGTCCATGCTGATTCAGGATATTCCATTCAGACTTGCTTAAGGATGCAGGAGGAGACACAAAAGCTAAAACCATATCGGAGAAGTTATTTAAGTTTAAAAAGCAAGATAATCTTCAAAGCCATCATTTCGATCTGAGGTCCCCTGAAAGTTCAGAAGAGATCATGCAAGTCGCCTCCTGGAAAGAAGACAGAGCCCTGGGTGTGTGCTGGGACCGAAGCGGCGCCCGCCAGCTTCACCCGCTGGTGCCACCATGTTCTTGTGCTGCCGTTGGGTGGGGGACTCCAAAGGGCGCTTTTCCTCCTCATGGCTCTTCTGTTTCTTTCTACTTTTCTTCTCACACACTATAAATATCAATTTATAGTGATATTTCCAATTCAAACGTAGGATTTAAGGACTTTTACTTCTTTCATTTTTTAATCAATGTATCTTCAGTGTTGAAAACCTTGGTTTCTAACATGATCGTACTTAATTATTTGCTGTCTTACGATAATGCATCCATGCATGCACCCATACACGTGACTGTTTCAGAATAAGAATCCCGATGCTGCCACTTATACGGGAACAGTATAGTTTTGAAAATAGTTTTACTTTTTTTGCAGTTTTTTTTTTTGAGGGAAAAAATATTTCTTCTATTATTCTAGTAATTTTTAAAAATTTTTTGCCAAAATTTTTTCCACTAAATAGATGCATTCAAATTCCATGTGGTAATGTCCTTGAAATAACTGCTCCCGTAAGGCTCTCCCACCAACTCACTGCACAATTAGGTTAAGTGGTTTCATTTTGGCTTTTAATTTTTAGGGATTGCTTTTATTTATAAAACAGAATTGAATACAGTTATCTAAGATAGTAACCTGATGCCAAAACAAAGCATTTGGGTAGTTTAGCTTTTGTTGCTCTCTGTGTCCTAGTCTCCCTATAAACATGGACTGGGAAATCCACAGTATTATCACACTGATAGATCAAAACGATATTGTGTTACAAACAAGTTTCAGCTTATTCCAAGAATAGAACCCTCTCTATTATCATTCTAATAAAGATATTGTAATTCATGTTTATAAACTAAAGGGGAAAATTATATGATCATCTCAATAGATGGAGAAAATCATTTAATACCAAGTAAAACCCGTTAAAAAGGTTTGCATGAATAATTTTATAATAAGACATCATTCTTGGGGGTGAAATATTGGAAGCACATCCCTGAGACAGAGTGAGACATACACGCTCCTGCACTGATGGTCCCAGCCAGGGCTACGAGCTGAGAGGAAGTACAGAGAGAAGGAAAGAAAGCTGGCATTTTGTTGTTGTTACAAAAGTCTGGTTGTGTAGAAACTAGACCTCTATCTCTTGCCATGTACAAAAATCAAATTGAAATGGATTAAAGACTTAAATCTAAGACCTCACATTATGGAAATACTAAAGGAAAACATTGGGGGAAACTCTAGGACATTGGTCTGGGCAAAGATGTCTTGAGTAATACTCTACAAGCACTGGCAGCCAAAGCAAAAATGGACAAATGGGGTCACATCAAGTTAACAAGCTTCTGCACCCAAAGGAAACAATCAACAAAGTGAAGAGGCGGCCCAGAGAATGGGAGAAAATATCTGCAAACTACCCATTGGCGAGGGATTGATAACCAGAATATATAAGGAGCCCAAACAGCTCAACAGGAAAAAATCTAGTAATTCCGTTAAACAATGGGAAAAGGATCTGAATCGACATTTCTTGAAAGAAGACAATACAAATGGCAAACAGGCTTATGAAAAGGTGCTCAACATCATGGATTGTCAAAGAAATGCAGATCAAAACTACAATGAGCTATCATCTCACCCCAGTTAAAATGGCTTTTATCCAAAAGTCAGGCAAGAACAAATGCTGGCGAGGATGTGAAAAAAAGGGAACCCTCACACACTGCTGAGGGAATGTGGATTAGTCCAGCCACTGTGGATATAAGTTTATAGTCGAGTACATGTATGTCCTTAAGTTATCGAATAAGATCACAGTAGTTAAAAGAGTGGTGTGGGCTCAAGGAAAGACAAGTAATTGGAACAGGGTAAGGTCCAGAAGCCCACATGTAGAGACTGTTGCTCCGTGGCCTGTGGTGCTGAGAGCCGTGGGGCCTGGGCCTGGCTCTGGGCAGCACTGGCTAATTTTAAACAGCTCAAAATATACTGTTTTACTATACTAAGTTTAGATGTTTAATGTTAAAATTTTAACGGCATACACCAACAAATGTTGGTGAGGATGTGAGAAAACTCTTACGCTGCTGGTTCTGGATAAACTGGAATAACCACTTTGGAACACTGTTAGGCAAGGACCAGTGCCGAACTCAGGACTACCGTGACTCAGCATTCTCTCTTCTAGGTGTAGTGCTCAACAGAAGTGCGTCTCAGGCACACCAGGCCTTGTTCCCATAGCCAGAGTGTCTCAGGCACACCAGGCCCCGTTCCCATAGCCAGAGTGTCTCAGGCACACCAGGCCATGTTCCTATAGCTAGAGCGTCTCAGGCACACCAGACCCCGTTCCCATACCTAGAGCGTCTCAGGCACACCAGGCCTTGTTCCCATAGCCAGAGCGTCTCAGGCACACCAGGCCCCGTTCCCATAGCCAGAGTGTCTCAAGCACACCAGGCCATGTTCCTATAGCTAGAGCGTCTCAGGCACACCAGACCCCGTTCCCATACCTAGAGCGTCTCAGGCACACCAGGCCCCATTCCTATAGCTAGAGCGTCTCAGGCACACCAGACCCCGTTCCCATAGCCAGAGTGTCTCAGGCACACCAGGCCATGTTCCTATAGCCAGAGCGTCTCAGGCACACCAGGCCCCGTTCCCATAGCCAGAGCGTCTCAGGCACACCAGGCCCTGTTCCCATACCTAGAGCGTCTCAGGCACACCAGGCCCTGTTCCCATACCTAGAGCGTCTCAGGGATACCAGGCCATGTTCCCAGAGCTAGAGCGTCTCAGGCACACCAGGCCCCGTTCCCATACCTAGAGCATCTCAGGCACACCAGGCCCCGTTCCCATAGCCAGAGCGTCTCAGGCACACCAGGCCCCGTTCCCATAGCCAGAGTGTCTCAGGGATACCAGGCCCCGTTCCCATAGCCAGGGTGTCTCAGGCACACCAGGCCCCATTCCCATAGCCAGGGCTCCTCCGGGGGGAGGTGGTGATTGGAAGGGGCTACAGGAACATCTGGGTGCTGAGATGCCCTCGCTCTGCATCTGCATAGGGGTGACATGCGCATATTCATCTTGTGATAACTTATTAAGCTGTTCACTTAAGAGTTTTTACACTTTTTTATATGTGTTATACTACAGTAGAATAGTATATTTTAAAAATTTGTGTTAAGAAATAAAAGACAAAAGTTGGTGGGGAAAAGATGGGAAGTAGTGTAAATATTGTTGTTTCTTTATCTTTTGTAACCAAGCATCAAAAGATATTGTTTGAAGTTCATAAATGAAGTAAAACAGGTATACATAGGTTAAAAGATGTTAGAGATATGAATAGAATGTTTTCTAAAATCAGATGGCAAAAGGAAGGAGGACAATAATTATTATTGCCCAAATTAGAGTATTGATACCCTCCAAAGAAAAAGATGGTATGTTTTATGAAGAGAAGGTATAAAGGTAACCACTGGGACACAGTGTCACTACCTGGCTATTAGAAGAAATACAGGCGATATAGTAGAAGATTACCACCCTCAAATAAACTGGAAAGCATAGTATAAATACGAAGACAGAACTAAGAGCAGATGTACGTCACATCAATCAGGGGACTTGGGTTAAACCCACATAAGGAAAGAAAAAGCTCCTCAATAGAGGATGGTGTTTGCTTGATGCCCCTGGTTGGGGTGCTGGATGGCTTACAGCTGAGGGCTGAAGGTCATTATCCAGGCAGACCTACAAATTGGGAAGTTCTGGCCCGGCGCGGCGGCTCACGCCTGTAATCCCAGCTCTTAGGGAGGCAGAGGTGGAGCACAGCTTGAGCCTAGGAGTTGGAGAGCTGCCAGGGCAATATAGCAAGACCCCGTTCTCCACAAAAAGGTTGAGGGGTTGGGAAGAAGACAAATTGGGAAGTTCTGGTGTAGAACAGAGTGATGTAGGTAGTTTATAAAGAAAACACTGGACATGAACAAGGCATATAAAGCAAATTAAATTCTTCAAAGGAAAGCAGGTTGTGGTTCAGAGCACAAAACAGTAAACATGGCAGGAAGGGCACATTGGAGTGGTGGGAGGTGCAGGGCGCAGTGAGGACCACTCAGTGTGGGCTTCCTGTAAGGCCCAGCTTGTGCCATATCAGTACTCACTTAGAAAACCACCAGCAAACAAGCAGAAATGGGTCAAAACACATGGATATTAGAAGAAGAATTCAGTTTCTTACAGAGTATGAAGGATAAAATGCACATAAATAAGGAAATATGAAAATTCATAACTCTGCCTATATTAATAAATTGGAGAGAATGAAAGTAAATAAACATCCCACTCAGAAAGTTGGAAAAGCAGGAATGAAACCTAAAGAAAAAGCCAAAGGACATAATTAGTAAATTTGAGAGCGAAAATCAGTGAATCGGAAAACAAAGAAGTTAATAAAGTCCAAGAGCTGGGCTCTTTGGGGGGCCAAGGAGTGGAGGGAAATTAAATAAGCCATGACCGAATCTGAGAGGTAGTGAGAGGAGAAGGCACAAACATACAGAACAAGTGAGAAAGAACTTACTCTTTCGCTCAGCTCTGTGGAAAAAAATCTACTTGAAGGAAATCACTTTCCATAGGTTTCCGAAATTGGCCCCATGAGAGAAAGGAAATTGTAAGCAGAACAAATACTAAAGAAGAAACAAAGCCATCGAAGGGCTCCCACCAAAAAGCATCAGGTCAGCCGTGCTGAGAAAGCCTCCCAAACGCACCGTTGGTCAGCTTTGTGCTCTGTGAATTGTTCCAAGTCAGAAAAGGAGAGTTTCTAAATTGTGTAAGAAGCATCATGAAGCTGATGCCCTATCTGAGAAAAAACAAATCTGGGTTGTAAATATTGATGGAGAAATCTTACATAAGATATAATTGAAAAAAGCCTAGATTTAAAAGCATAATTTATGAAGACTAGGATTTATTTCAGGAATGCGTAGGTTTGGGAAATCCAGTAATATAATTCACCATATTTGACAAGCGAATTAAATCATGGCTAGGAGCAGTGGCTCCCGCCTGTAATCCCAGCACTTTGGGAGGCTGAGGCGAGCAGATCACCTGTCAGGAGTTCGAGACAAGCCTGGCTAACATGGTGAAACCCTGTCTCTACTAAAAATACAAAATTAGCCGGGTGTGGTGGTTCATGCCTGTAATCTCAGCTACTCAGGAGGCTGAGGCAGAAGAATCACTTGAACCCAGGAGGCCGAGGTTGCAGTGAGCCGAGATCACGCTGTTGCACTCCAGCCTGGGAGAGCGAAACTCCATCTCAAAAAAAATAAAAATCATAATTCCTATATATGCTGTCTGAGAAGACATTTAGTCAAATTCATCACTGACTGAAAATGATCTTAAAAATAGAAATAAATTGGTATATCTCCAGTACCAAAAAATACATCATGGTTAAGGAACTAGAAGTATTATCACTGAAGTCAAGATAATAGTTTAAAGGGTGCTGGACGCCTTGAGCCAGCTGGTTCCACTTTCACACATACTGTCTTTGTTCTATAAAAATGTGTACAGCACGAGGGAAGGACAGAAGGCTGTTGATCACACGAAATGAGATGAATTATATACCTTGTTACATGTTATACAATGTGATATTAAAAACAATAGAAGCAGTTCTCTGTGCTCAAATGTGTTCGTATGAAATATTTTCAACATACATTGTTAACTGGAAAAAGTAAGCTAGAGAGCAGTCTGGCATCAGAAAATTATTGCAAAAGTGTTGAACAGTACAGAGAGGCATAAAAAGCAGACACCTCCTGCTCCTCACATAACCTGTTTTCAGCCCTACTCTGTAATCTGTTTTCCATCGTGATTTTACTTACATTTGGTACTTTTGATTCTTCAGGGCCAGTGGGGAGTGACGGCAGCAGAGGAAGAGGAGGAAAATAAGAGGATTGGAGAATTTAAAGAATCTATACCAAAAATGTGCTCACAGTTGCGAATATTGACCCATTTCTACCAGGTGTGTATGAGGATACAGAGTGGCTCTTCACACCACTCTGCCCATGTTCTGTACCTGACAGTTGCTTTCACAGTGATGAGAGCGGAGTCAGCCCTGTCAGTCTGACATTTATTTGTGTAGGTGTGAGTAGCACCCATGGTGGACCCTGTGACCCTCTGGGGGACTCAGGTATGCCTGGGCTCCGGGCAGTGCCAGTGTGCCGTCAGTGAGAACTCTGGCCAAAGGGTGGCCCCTGTGGTGGGATGCGGGCACCTGGGGGTGGCCCCAGTGCTCCCCTGTGTTGGGGTGTGGGGACCTGGGCGTGGCCCCTGTGCTCCCCTGTGGTGGGTGTGGGGACCTGGGGGTGACTCCTGTGCTCCCCTGTGGTGGGATGTGGGGTCCTGGGGGTGGCCCCTGTGCTCCCTTGTGGTGGGTGTGGGGAGCTGGCGGTGACCCCTGTGCTCCCCTGTGGTGGGTGTGGGGACCTGGGGGTGGCCCCTGTGCTCCCCTGTGGTGGGTGTGGGGACCTGGGGGTGGCCCCTGTGCTCCCCTGTGGTGGGTGTGGGGACCCTGGGGGTAGCTCCTGTGCTTCCCTGTGGTGGGTGTGGGGACCCTGGGGTAGCTCCTGTGCTTCCCTGTGGTGGGTGTGGGGACCCTGGGGGTAGCTCCTGTGCTTCCGTGTGGTAGGTGTGGGGACCTGGGGGTAGCTCCTATGCTTCCCTTTGGTGGGTGTGGGGACCTGGGGGTAGCTCCTGTGCTTCCCTGTGATGGATGTGGGGACCTGGGGGTGGCTCCTGTGCTTCCCTGTGGTGGGTGTGGGGACCCTGGGGTGGCTCCTGTGCTTCCCTGTGGTGGGTGTGGGGACCCTGGGGTGGCTCCTGTGCTTCCCTGTGGTGGGATGTGGGTACCTGGGGGTAGCTCCTGTGCTTCCCTGTGGTGGGTATGGGGACCCTGGGGTAGCTCCTGTGCTTCCCTGTGGTGGGTGTGGGGACCTGGGGGTGGCCCCTGCACTCCCCCGTGGTGGGATTGTGGGGACCTGCAGGTGTCTCTGCAGCCTTCATTGGGGTTTTTCAGTGACTCCCAATGGGGACTGTCCCTGAGACAGCTGCCCAGCCTGGGTGAGGGGCCGGCAGCCAGCAGACATGGTATAGACCCCAGAAGGCTGGGGACGGCTGCTCTGCATGTCTGTACCTCTGCTTTTGCCTCCATGTATGGGTCCAGTTTCTCATTTCCTCCATTTCTCAGTGTGATCTTAGTGATAGCAGAGATGAAAAGATTTCATGAAAAATATTTCTGTTCAGTCGCTCACCACTTATCATGGAGCATCGAGCCTCCAGCCCTCCAACATCGTGGGTTTGTGTGCTGGTGCCTTCATGTGGTTCCAAATTGAAAGTGAGACTTCACTCACTCTGTTCTGTGGGCGTCTAGTTTGCTTCCCAGGTCCTCAAACTTTTTTTTTTTAATTACTTAATTAATTTTTTTTTTGAGACCAAGTCTTGCTCTGTCACCCATGCTGCAGTGCAGTGGTGTGATATTGGCTCACTGCAACCCCCGCCTCCTGGGTTCAAACGATTCTCCTGCCTCAACCTCCTGAGTAGCTGGGATTACAGGCACGCGCCACCACACCCGGCTAATTGTTGTATTTTTAGTAGAGACGGGGTTTCACCATGTTGGCCAGGCTGGTCTTGAACTCCTGACCTCAAGTGATCCACCTGCCTTAGCCTCCCAAAGTGCTGGGATTACAGGCATGAGCCACCGTGCCCAGCCCTCATACTGTTTAAATATTTATTTTTCTTCAAGATAACTAAGGAGGAACGTTGTCCTTTTTACAAGTGGTCTTACTCTGACCTTGGCCTACTTTTGCATTTTTGTTGAAGTTTCATAAAAGCAGGTTAGTGACTGGCCAGTCATGTTCCATGAACAGGCATCCCTATTGGATGGTGTTTTGACACGATGCCTTCTTGAACTCATGTTATTTGTACAGTATGTATTCCTGTTTCTTAAAAATGGACACCTAATGGTTAGGTCCATATGACTCACTAAAATCAGACATACAAATCCTTTGTATAGCTACAAAGGAGCAATGTGTAATTTTAAAGATTTGTCTGTGTGCTTATTTCTGAGACAACAATGTTCTTGTTTATGGTTACACATTTCCCTGAGGGAGTTAATACATTTTTAAAAAGTAATCTTAATCACTGTAATCCCAGTTTTACTCAAATTACAGTCTTAAATCTGAATGGTAATGATTTACAAGGAAGATTCTTTTCTGTAACAGCAGAAGTCTGTCTCTGCTCTCTGTGGCGGTGCCGGCGACGACAGGGTGTTACCTCCATTGACTGTGAAAGAACATTCAGTCTCAAACCTGTGGAAGAAATATTCTTAGATTTCCTTTTAGTCAGTTTCACAGATCGTTGTATTTCAGTTTCATCACATCATCACAAAATAGGAAGTCACTGTCTATATTTTGGCAATATAACTTCTTAGGAATGTTCTTCTCCCCTCACCTAAAAAGGCAGTGATACACACACACACACACACACACACACAGTGTTTTCCTGCCCAGAGGTGAAGGGTGAAGTTACACACACACACACACACACACACACACACACACGTTTTCCTGCCCAGAGGTGAAGGGTGAAGTGAAGTTACACACACACACACACACGTTTTCCTGCCCAGAGGTGAAGGGTGAAGTGAAGTTACACACACACACACACACACACACACACACACACACTGTTTTCCTGCCCAGAGGTGAAGGGTGAAGTGAAGTTACACACACACACACACACACACACACACACACTGTTTTCCTGCCCAGAGGTGAAGGGTGAAGTGAAGTTACACACACACACACACACACACACACACACACACACACACTGTTTTCCTGCCCAGAGGTGAAGGGTGAAGTTACTTTATCAACACACCAGAGCCTGTGCCCAGGCCTGCCTGTTGACCAGAAGCTGGGAAGGGGCAGCGACAGCTGGTGAAGACTTGGGTGGGGCTTGGTGAGGATGTGATGCCTCAGTGAGTGTTCTCTGCAGATGAGGCCTTTCCAGGCCAGCAGTTCCCGTGAACAGGTCAGCACCCCGTGGCATGGAGCAGGCTCCAGCACTGGGCGGGGATGGGCCTGTACTCAGTACGCAAGTCTTTCAGCCTGAAATAGAAGCAGCCAGTCCTTTCGTCTTATCAGAGTTAGGGGAAACTTCTGTCACATCTTTACAAATGCCCCTAAATAACAGGATGATAGCGAGGCCAGTGCCCATGAAGAGGGCGGCTGCAGCCTCACGTACAGCAGCTAGACCCAAAGACCCGACCGATGCTCTCAATTTGTTCTCCAGCAAGGGCTCTAGGACGAAATCCTCTTTCATGAGTCATGTGAAAGATGAAATGTGTGGCACTGAGTTTTGCATTCAAAATAGAATAGAGTGTTCTAACACCTATTACTTTGCTGTTTTGCTTATTCTTGTGGAACTTAAGAACAAAGTGAAAAAACCTATTGGTTAGTTGTTTTCAAATCAAATGTATTCTTCACTAATTTGTCCTTGTAAAAGGGCGCCTGTTCCTAATGCAGGTGCACTGGCCGTGTGCACTCCAGGGTCCCAGCAGCTCTTGCTCCCTGGACACGTGCCCTGGTGGGCATTTACTAAGGGTCTGTTGATCTGGAAGGAAAAACAGACCCAACCCAAAGGAGAGTAAGGTCCGGGGAATACGTTTGTGGGTCGTTCTTTTCTGAAACAATATTTCACTCCTTTTGCTTCTTTTTAGGGTATCGTGCAGCAGTTTTTGGTGTTACTGACGACCAGCTCTGACGAGAGTCTTCGGTTTCTTAGCTTCAGGCTGGACTTTAACGAGCATTACAAAGCCAGGGAGCCCAGGCTCCGCGTGTCTCTGGGTACCAGGGGGCGGCGCAGCTCCCACACGTGAAGCTCGTGGTCCTCCCAGGGAGCTGCGGGTGATGCTCGTTGCACTGCTAGACACGAAATTCCCATCGACGTCCTGCAGGAACTGCATGCTGCAGGTGTCCTGCCCTTCCGCCCACGAGTACGCCATGTTTCAGCGGAGCGACGTGTGGGAGAAGCCACGTCGTGTTTCACACGTCGGAGTCGAATGCATTTGTAAATCACTAAGTCAAGTAGGCTGGCTGCACTGTTCACATTTGTCTCTAAAAGTCTTCATCGCTAAAAGATACCATAATTTGCTGAGGCTTCTTAAGCTTTCTATGTTATAATTTATATTTGTCACTTTAAAAAATCCATTTCTTTTAGAAAAAATTAGGGTGATAGGATATTCATTAGTTAAGATGGTAACGTCATTGCTATTTTTTTAACATCCTCTTTAGAGGTAGTTTTTGTTAACATAACCAAAAATTAAATTGAAACAAAATGTCCCAACTAAGAAAATATATAGAGCATTTTATTTTTTTTTAGTGTTGTAAAATATTAACCTCTGTGAGATCCTTTGTATCTTAATGCATTACCTTTACACATATTTATTCTTATTTTCTCTCCTTTCAGAGTTTACATTTTTATATTTAATTTACTATTTCAGATTTTTAAAATAGTATAGAAAAAAGTAGGAGTGATAGAGAACAAAAATACTCTTATACAGTGCAACCCAAATACCGCGAATGCATCAGCTAAAGCAGCGTATAAATAGGAATGATGAGAAAGTTAATGGAGTATTTTATTTTCAAAGTTCCTGATAAGCATTGGAAAGAAATCGACATGGATAATGAAGATTTCCTTTTTCCTTGCCTATTTTTTCATTGTAAATATTTATATACTACTGACCAAGATATTGGGGTGGGGGGGATTGTTTTTTGTAAAAATGTCATTATCAGGTCACATAAATCTGCCTTTATGTTGCATAAGTGAAAATTTAGAAAATTAAAAGCAATTATCTTTCAGATGCATTCGTTATTTCTTGAGTAGTTTATGAAGGGACAGTTTACTTGCTGGATTTGGGGGTTGAGGGTTGATAGAATTTGATTTAATATAGTACAGCATATGAATTATTTAATCAGTGAAACCAGGAAAGTAGACTTTTTGTGACTTTTGGTGTAGAAGCAAAGGCAATGCCACCACTCAGATCTCAGGAGCGGTGCTTTAGTTGTCTGAATCCACCTCTGACTCCTTATTAGACTTTTTGCGACTTTTGGTGTAGAAGCAAAGGCAATGCCACCGCTCAGGTCTCAGGAGCAGTGCTTTAGTTATCTGAATCCACCTCTGACTCCTTTAGGTGTGGATTCCCCTTTAAACTAAAGGGGCCATCAGGAATCCTGGCCATGCAGAAATGATTCCATGGCAAAGGCAGAAATTCAATGTAATTTTAGTTTTAAAGTTCATAAAATCAGAAATTTGAAACAGGTTTTTTTTTAGAAATTATTGCATATTGTGTATCTCCAAGAGAGGTTTACCAAGGTAATTGACCATGCAGCCAGCTTTTATCTTATTCAGAGAGTTGTTCCAGGGATTAATCCTCGGTAGAAACCACCCTAGCAAAGGCCCCCCTCGATTTTAGGGATTACGATTCCATTGGAGTGTAGGAGTTACCAGGACTTAGGTCAGATTTGTGGGCTGTGGAGGGCTTCCGTGAGGTGCGGCCCTTGGGGGTGCCTGCGGGTCTGGAGGGTGGGAGCTGGGATGGGGTGAGGCCTCTGAGGAGCTGCGTGAGACCCAGTCCCCGTCATTGTGGATGCACAGTCAGGCCCCTTAGGGAGCCAGGACCCCAAAATCCAGCATCAGCCAAGCATGGATGACTTGGGGGCTCCACACTGGAGTTGTGCGGAAAGGAAAACCCACAGTGTGGGCGACTGCACCAATCTCTGGGAGGGTCACGTCTTTATCCAGAAAATGCTAACCACTCTTAACTGTCACGCTTGTTGTAAAGATTAGTGATGCTGTATCTTTAGGGTCCTGGGCAGCTCAAGCAGGCCACCTGGCTCCGTCTGCGAGGACACCTCTTACCCATCAGGAAGTTCAGTGACTGCGGCCGAGGGCACAGATATCCTTTGTTAGAAGGGCTGGCTGCCCTCATATCCTGTTGCATGGGCAGGTTCGACTGGTGAGGGGAATATTCTTGCCTTTCTTGCCTGGTTGTCAACTGCAGTGTTCATGGCATCATGATTCACAAGTCCCTCTGGAAAAATGTGCCTCTAGACATTAAAATGTAGGACAGAAGGACACAGCTTTGTTGAAGGAAAAGAGTACTTTTATCAAATAGCCACAGGCATGCTTGAATCGCGTTATGAGGCATATGTGGACAAGATGTGTGGTGCAGCTGAGGCATATGTAAGGGGCAGCCTTCATCCATAAACGATGCATGTGTTCTGAGCGCCCCACTGCGTGACCATTCCCCAGCCTCTCTCCCTCTTCTCAGCCCTCCCTATTCCCAGACACAGCAATATAGAAATTAGGCCAGTTAACCCTACAGTGGCCTCTAAGTGTTCAAGTGAAAGGTAGAGTCACACGTCTCCCACTCTAAATCAAATGCTAGAAATGACTAAGCTCAGCGAGGAAGGCATGTTGAAAGCCGACAGGTCGAAAGGCCTCTTCCACCAAACAGCTGGTCATGTGAATGCAAAGGAGAAGTTCTTGAAGGAAATTAAAAGTGCTACTCCAGTGAACACAGAAAGATAGGAAAGCAAAACAGCCTTATTGCTGATATGGAGAAAGTTGTAGTGGTCTGGTTAGAAGATCAAACCAGCACAACATTCACTTAAGCTAAAGCCTAATCCAGAGCAAGGCCCTAACTTGAATTCTGTGAAGGCTGAGAGAGGTGAGGAGGCTGCAGAAGAAAAGATGGAAGCTGGCAGAGGTTGATTAATGAGGTTGAAGGAAAGAAGCCGTCTCCATAACAGAAGTGCAAGGTGAAGAAGCAAGTGCTGATGGAGAAGCTGCAGCAAGTCATCCAGAAGATCTAGCTGAGATAACTGAGATCATTCATGAAGGTGGCCACACTAACACATTTTCACTGTAGATGAAAGGGCTTTTTATGGGAAGAAGATGCTATCTAGGACTTTCATAGTTAGGAGAAGTCAGTGCCTAGCTTCAAAGGAGAGGTTGATTATCTTGCTAGGGGCTAATTAATGCAGCTGGTGATGTTAAGTTAAAGCCAATGCTCACTGGCCATTCTGAAAATCCTAGGGCACTGAAGAGGGATGCTAAATCTACTCTGCCTGTGCTCTATAAATGGAACAACAAAGCCTGGATGACAACACATCTATTTACAGCCTGGTTTACTGAATATTTGAAATCCTCCTCAAGATCGATTGCTCAGAAAAAAAGGTTATTTTCAAAATATTACTGCTCATTGATAGTGTACCTGGTTGCCCACGAACTCTGACGGAGATGTACAAGGAGATACATGTTGTTTTCATGTGTGCTAAGATAACATCCGTTCCACAGGATCAAGGAGTAATTTCAACTTTCAAGTCTTATGATTTAGGAAATACAGTTTGTAAGGCTATAGCTGCCATAAATAGTGCTTCCTCTGATGGATCTTGGAAAAGTAAACTGAAAACCTTTCGGAAAGGATTCACCATTCTAGATGCCATTATGAACACGATTCATGGGAGGAGGTAAAAATGTCAGCATAAACAGGAGTTTGGAAGAAGATGATTCCAATCGTCATGGATGACTTGGAGGGGTCAAGACATCAGGGAGGAAGGAACTGCAGATGTTGTGGGGCTAGTAAGAGAAGTAGAATTAGAAGTGGAGCCTGAAGATGTGACTGAACTACTGCAGTCTTACAATCCAACTTAAATGGATGAGGAGTTGCTCATTCATCTAGCCATCTAGTTGCAACATTCATCTGTTCATCATCTTTGCTTATGGATGAGCAAAGAAAGTGGTTTCTTGAGATGGAATCCACTCATGGTGAAGATGCTGTGGACATTGCTGAAATGACAACAAAGGATTTAGAATATTCCATAAACGCAGTTGATAAAGCAATGGCAGGGTTTGAGAGGATTGTCTCCAATGTTGAAAGAAGTTCTGTGTGGGTAAAATGCTATCCAACAGTATCACATGCTACAGAGAAATCTTTTGTAAAAGGAAGAGTGGATTGATGTGGCAAACTTCATTGCTGTCTTTTTTAAAAAACTGCCACTGCCACACTAACCTTCGGCAACCACCACCCTGATCAGCCAGGAGGCATCCACATCTAGGCAAGACCTTCCACCAGCAAAAAGATGACAACTTGCTGAAGGCTCAGATGGCCATTAGCATACTTCAGCAATAAAGTATTGTTTAAGTATGCATATTGGTTTTTAAGACATTGTTGCACACTTAATAGACTATAGTGTAAACATAATTTTTGGATGCACTCATTTGGAAATCAAAAAATTTGTGTGACTCCTTTTGTTGTGATACTTGCTTTCTTGTGGTCTGCAACCAGACCCATGATACCTCTGAGGTCTGCCATGTTCTTTGGTATGGAAATAATGATCAAAAGAATGCAATTCAGTGTGTAAATGGTAGATGGGGCCAGGTTCTTTCTGTATTTGGTGAACCTGGACTGGACTGTGCAAGGTTCTGTTGGAATGTGACTTGGTGGAAAGAAAGGAATAATGGCGGGTCAGATGAGCTCATGATGTGGTTCTTAAAAATTGTCAGAAAAATCACCGTCTTGGACAAGTATTTGTACTAATGACTTGTAGTTTTAGCAGCATATGAATTGCTCGGCATCTTTGGTGGGCAGATTATAAAGAATGTCTCCACTTTCTACTATGGTTACCACACCATTCAGATATCCTAATTCTGAGGTAATGTATGTATTTTCATTTAGGTTTTCAAATTTGTTGGCATTCATTTTTACATAGATTCCTTGATAATTTTTCAAATATTCATTTTTGAGTTATAGTCCTTTCTTAATATTTTCTATTCATGGCTCTCTTTTTCCTTGCTGGTCACATTTACCAAATTTTGTTTATAGTTTATGTCTTTCAAGAATTATCTTTTTTGGGGGGTGGGTGTTACTTATTTTACTATAGATACACTTTTTTCTTTTGCTTTATTTATAAATTACTTTTTTTTTTTTTTCCCCTGAGACGGAGTTTTGCTTTTGTTGCCCAGACTGGAGTGCAGTGGCACGATCTCGGCTCACTGCAACCTGTGCCTCCCAGGTTCAAGTGTTTCTTCTGCCTCAGCCTCCCCAAGTAGCTGGGACTATAGGTGCATGTCACCATGCCTGGCTAACTTTTGCATTTTTATAGAGATGGGGTTTCACCATACTGGCCAGGCTGGTCTTGAACTCCTGACCTCAGGTGATCCACTCGCCTCGGCCTCCCAAAGTGCTGGGGTTACAGGTGTGAGCCACTGTGCCTGGTCATAAATTACTATTTTATATGTAATATCTAAATTTGGTTTAATGTTTCATGAATTGAATGCGTATAGAATTTATTGTGTCATTGTTTAATAAGCATTTCCAACTGTGAGTTATCGTCTGCATATAACTTTAGTTACTATCACAGGTTTTTACATATATAGTTTATTTTCAATGTTATTAATACCTAACTAGTATGTAATTTCTGTTAATTTTCTTAATTCTGGATATAGTTAACGTTTCCAAATTTCCAGGAAGTTTGTTTTTTTCCTTCAATTTTTTTCTTTTAGAAAAAGAAAAAGGGAAATTTGCCAAACATGTATCAAAATATATTGTACAGCTACAGTGTATAAAGCAGTGTGGTATAGGAACAGAAAGACACATCCATGGAGCAGAATAAAATGACTAATTGCCAGTGTTTGCAGGTCTTTAGTAGGTTCACTACAGAAATATGTCAAGTGTCTGATTATTCAACAGATGCTTTGGGGTAAATTGTTTCAGGCACAAACCAGTTAGAGAAAATTTAAATTAAAGACTTTAACTCAGAAAAAAATTGAGATAGATTAAATTCAGATAGGGTAAATATGAATGATTAAAAGCATAATTACTAGAAAAAATGCAATATTTTTATAGTCCCAGGGTTTCTGACTTTTAACATGACACCAAGGATGAAAACTATAAAGGAAGATGATGAAAGATTTAACTACATAAAATGGAAAACTGTTTCCCAGTGAAAGTTTATTATTATTTCAGAGTCCTCATATGTTATTAATATAGTGTCTTGACTATTATTACAATAGTCAAGACACATGACAGACTTAGAAAATCTAATTACAACATTGACCACAAAATCTATATTGTTAATTATAGCAGGCCCTTGTAAATGAATATGACGTCTACTAATAATTCCAAGCACATCAATGAGGAATTTAGGAAAGAAATACAAAACACACGAAAACATATAAAACACAAAGAAACATGCTCAGTTGTAGCCTCACTGGTTAGGTGGTTGTGACACAGAATATATTATTGTGTTAATATTAACACAATTCAAGACTGTAATGTGATGCGTGTTGATGGGCAGCAGGAGTCCAACACTACAGCCCTGGAGGAGGTGTTCTTGCGTAGCCCCTTCCCTACCCGTCTCGTCATGGGCCCATCCCCAGGCAGCCACTGCCCTGCTTTCTGTCATAGATGGTTCGCATTTTGTAGAATTCTGTTACATTTGGTTTGTCTGTGTCGGGTGCTTTCAGTAACTCTAATTATGTCCAGGTGCATTTCATGTTGTTCCTGCATCAGAGGTTATCTCTGCTTTCTTTCCGAGTAGCCCCTGCTGTGGCTGCATCACAGTGGGCTCATCCGTTCTCCTGTGTGGGCCTGTGTGGGCCTCTTTGGGTTGTTCCCAGTGTTTACTAGTACATTATAAACAAAGCTGCTGTGAACATTTGTGCACCAGTTATATGGATAAATGCTTTCATTTTTCTTGAGTAAATTCTTAGGAGAGGAATGGCTAGATCGTGTGATAGGTTTACATTTAATTTTTTAAGAGACTGCCAAAATGGTCAAACCATTTGACATTCTCAGCATAAGTGTGTGAGATTCCAGGGGCTCCAGTCCTTGTCCATTCTTAGCGTGGTCAGCACTCTTAATTTTAGGCCTTCTTATAGGTGTGTAGTGGCATTTCACTGTGGCTTTAATCGATCTGATTTGTAAATGGCATCCGTGTTCCTAATGTCTGACGTTATTGAGCATCATTTCATGTGCTTATTTGCTGTGAGACCTTACCTGTCAAAATGTTTTGCCCATGTTTATTGTTATTGAGTTATGAGAGTTTTAAAAGTATGTCTGGATAAAAGTGTTTTGTTAGATAGGTGACTTGCAAATGTTTCCTTCCGGTCTGTGGCTTGTCTTTTTTTTTAAACTGAGCATTTACGAGGTTCTATGCTCATCAGTATAGGGATTTTCATTTAAACCATGGTGTGGACAGAGTCTCCCGGGGTAAAGTTTATAGGATTAAAATATAGACAAACGCCAACATGCACAGGGAAGCTGCTGCTGCTTTTTTGCTGTCACTTTTTTTTTTTTTTTTTTTAGATGGAGTCCCACTCTGTCGTCCAGGCTAGAGTGCAGTGGCCTGATCTCAGCTTATTGCAACCTCCGCCTCCTGGGTTCAAGAGATTCTCGTGCCTTAGCCTCCTGGGTAGCTGGGACTACAGGCTCCCGTCTCCACGCCTGTCTAATTTTTGTATTTTTAGTAGAGACCGGGTTTCACTATGTTGGCCAGGCTGGTCTCGAACTCCTGACCTCAGGTCATTCGCCCACCTTGGCCTCCCAAATTGCTAGGATTACAGGTGTGAGCCGCTGCGCCCAGCCTTTGCTGTCATTTAACCATGAAATGGAACTCTTCAGAGAAAGCAATGTGTATGTATTAGCCTACAGTTAATGCAGAGTCCTCACTGTGATGATCGTAATTTCAATTGCCGGCTTTAGATCAAGGCTATTTATTTAGCTCTGCCCTGTTCATCACAGGTGGCTGCCAGGCACTTGAAATGTGGCTAGTCTCAAATGGGATATGGGGTAAGTGTAAAATGCATCCTAAATTTCAGATATTTAATATGGAAAAAATGTAAACTATTTCAGTATTTTTTTCATACTGATTTCATGTTGAAGTGATACTATTTGTATACATTTGGTAAAATAAAATAATTATTAAGATTAGTTTTACCTGTTTTTACTTTTTTAACATAGCTGCTAGAAAATTTAAGCTACATATGTTGCTCATGTTATATTTCTGTCAGATTGTGCTTTCTCCTCCCTCCCTCCCTCCCTTCCTGCCTTCTTTCCTTCCTTCCTTCCTTCTCCCTCCCTCCTTCCCTCCCTTCCTTCCTTTCTTCCTTTCTTTCGCTTTGCTCTGTAGCCCAGGCTGGAATGCAGTGGCACGATCTCAGCTCACTGCAACCTGCGCCTCCCAGGTTCAAGCAATCCTTCTGCCTCAGCCTCCCCAGTAGCTGGCATTACAGGTGTTGCCACCATGCCTGGCTAATTTTTGTATTTTTAGTAGACAGAGTTTCACCATGTTGGCCAGGCTGGTCTCAAACTCCTGACCTGAGGTGATCTGCCCACCTCCGCCACCTAAACTGTTGGGACTATAGGCGTGAGCCACCACACCCGGCCAGATGGTGCTTTTTCAACATGATCTTTCTCCCTTCCCAGATTCCATCCAGGACACCACATTACATTTGGTTGTTTTATCTCCTTAGGCCCCTTTAAGCTTTGACATTTCTCAGATTTTCGTTTTTGATGACACCAACAATTTTGAGGATTAGTGGTCGGTATTCTTTAGAATATCCCTCCGTTGGGTTTTCTCTGCTTTTTTTCTCATGATTAGACTGGAGAGGATAGGCTTTTGGGAGAAAGACCATGGCAAAGTGCCGTTCTCATCACATGTTGTCAAAGCATGACTTCTCACGGTTGGTGTTGACCTTGACCCCTGCCTGGCTGAGGTCGTGTTTTCTCCCCTGCAGACTTGCTGCTTTTCTCCTCCTTTTCCTGTTGTTCTCTTTAGGAGGGGGCCACTGTGCAGCCTGAACTTGAAGGGCCAGGAGCTTCTTGAGAGTAGAATATCTACATACATTATTTGAAATTCTGCATGAGAGACGGTGTCTTTCCCTCGCGTATTGATTCAAGCATTTGTAATCTCATTGTGGACGTATGGAGATTTATTGTCTATTTTGCATGATAGTCCAACCCTTTATTTTGTTGCTCAAATGGTTCTGAATTGTTTGTGAATTATGGTAGCTGTATCTTTCAGGGAATTGGTCCATTTCATCTAAGTTGTCAAATCAATGGGCAGAGTGTTCTTTGTGGTGTCTTCTTATTCATTTAATATCTGTAGAAACTGTAATGGCATTACTGTAACCTCATTTCTGGTATTAGTAAATTGTGACTTTTCTCCTTGATTGGCCTGGATACAGATTAATCACTTTTCCTCATCTCAAAGCAGTGGCTTTTGTTGTCATTGATTTTTCTGTATTGTTTTCTGCTTTATATCTCATGGATTTCTGCTCTCATCTTTATTATTTCCTTTCTTATACCAACTCCGAGTTTTTCTCTTTTTCTTGAGATGGAGGGTAAGGTGACTGAAATCTTTCTGCTGCATTCCACAATTAGTTTTTTTTTGAGACGCAGTCTCACTCTTTCACCCAGGCTGGAGTGATGTGGCATGATCTCAGCTCACTGCAATCTCCACTTCCCGGGTTCAAGCGATTCTCCTGCCTTAGCCTCCTGAATAGCTGGGATTACAGGCACCCGCCACCATGCCTGACTAATTTTTGTATTTTTAGTAGAGATGGGGTTTTGCCATGTTGGCCAGGCTGGTGTCAAACTCCTGACCTCAGGCGATCCACCCGCCTTGGCCTCCCAATGTGTTAGGATTACAGGTATGAGCCACCGCGTCTGGTTCACAAATTTTAATACGCTGTGCTTTCATTTGTATTCATTTCAGAATACTTGCTAATTTCTCTTCTGTTTTCTTCTTTGACCTGTGGGTTGTTTAGAAGTTTGTTATTTGGCTTTCAAATATTTATGGATCTTCCAGATATCTTTCTGTTACTGACTTATGATGTAATCTCATGGTGGTCAGAGAACATACTTTGTGTAAATTCTTTCACATTTATTGAGATTTGTTTTATGACCCTGAGGAAGGTTTGTCTTGGTAAATGTTCTGTGAGTGCAGAATAAAAGAATCTTATTCTGCTGTTTGGTGGTGGAGTGTCCTGTGAAGTCAATCAGTGTAAGTTGGTTGATATTAATCATATTAACTGTTGAGGTCTTCTGCACCCTTACTGACTTGTGTCTACTTTTACTGTCAATTATTGGGAGAGTGTTGTTGAAATCTCTGACTATAATTAGGAATTTGTCTATTTCTCCTTGCACTTCTCTCATTTTTACTTGATGCATTTTGAATCTCTGTTATTATTAGGCTCTTAGGTATTTAGAATTGTTATGTTCCCTTGATGAATTGTCCTGTTTGTCATTATAAAGAGGCTTTCTATTCCTGGTAATATGCTTTGCTTTAAAATATACTTTGTTTTATAGCCACTTCAGCTTGCTTTTGATTTGTATTAGCGTGATATATAGTTTTTTCATTCTTTTACTTTTAGTCTTATTTATGATTTTATGTTTAAAATGGGCATCTTGTAGACAGCATACAGTTGGGGTGTGTGTGTTTGTGTGTGTGTTTTATCTAATCTGGCAATCTCTACCTTTTAATTGGAGTTTCTAGACTACATTTAATGTGATTATTTGCTTGGTTGGGTTTAAATCTACCATCTTGTATTTGTTTTTCGTTACTGCTGAGACAAAACCCTTCTTAGTACTCATTTTAAAATTAGGTAGTTAATTCAACAAATATTATATCTATGATGTACCATTGTTAATTTGCACTTTTAAAATTATTAGAGAAGGAAGACTTCGACTTCTGGCTCAAATGGAATAATAGTGACCAGATTTACCCTCCTGCCTGGTACAAACAAAAGTCCCAAAGAAACAAGACAAAACATAACAGTGAGTCTCATGTACACCTGACAGCAGAGGACAGAGACCTAAGAGACTGAAGAAACCGAGGTGAGTCCTGCAGTTGCTCTGACTTACCATCTGGATGAAGCTGACAGTCTGCAGCACAGGGAGCAGGGCCCAGGCAGGCGCGGCAATTTCTCTGAGGTGAGATGGAGCTGGTTGTCCTGGGAAGCTGAGGTGGCTGGAGTTTACAGCACAGAATGTCCTAAGAGACGCTAACTAAGCAGAGGAGAAGTCAGGGCTAGAGCTCCACGTGTGGGAATCATCAGCATAGAAATAGTACTTGATGGTATGAGATTTCCTTGAAAGAAAGTACAGACAAGAAAGTTCAGGACTAACCCTGAATTTTTAGAGGTTGAGCAGGAAAGTTGGAGAGTCTCAGGAGCCAAGAGAACGGAGTTGCAAGGAACACATCGTCAGCTCTTTTGAATACTGCGGAAAGACAGAATTAGATGATGATAGAAAATTGGTCATTGTGTTTGGCAAGATAATTTTGACAAGAGTTATTTTATTGGAGTGCTGGTTTTTCAGATTTATTGGTTTTTTAAAAGAAGCAGCTTTTGATTATATGGATTTTATATAATTTCTCCACACATATGTAGTTTAAAGTTTAATCATAAAGCCAGCAGCCACGTTACAACCTCCTAGTGTAAAATACAGGACATTTCTAGTAACCTGAAAGCCTCTTGGCTCTTTCTGATTATATTTCCTCCTCTCTGTGCAGGTAAATCATCTTATCTTTTGTGGCAATCACGCTCTTGCTTTTCCTTATAATCTTACCACCTGTGCATATACTCCTCACAATAATGGATTCATTTTGCCTACACTTGAATTTTATGTTAGTGCCATCTTTCATATTTTATAAGTGAGGTCATACTAATACCTATAATTTGAAGGTATCACGTTGATATCATGTCAGCTATAACTGACATTCACTCATTGATATGTACTATTCTGTTTTTTTTTTTTAATCATACTGTAACTTCTTCAGCCATTCTACTGTTAATGGATATTTGGATTATTGGCAGTGTTTGCCTGCTACAAATGTTACGGTGTGAACATTTCTTGGGCATATACGCAAGAGTTTTTCTAGGGTAAATACCCATGGGTAGAGTTGCTAGGTCATAGGATATCGTCAACTTTACTGCACAGTGCCAAGCTATTTTACAAAGTGCCAAGTTACATTCCTACCACCAGTTCCTGAAAGTTACCAGTGCGCAGCATCCTGGAACATTCGGCATTGCCAGGCTTTAAAAGTTTTGCTAATCTGGCTACTGCATGATGGTATCTCATTGTGGCTTTAATTTTTACTTATTAAATACTAATGAGGTTGGACATGTTTTTATATATTCACTGGCCACTTGAGTTTTTTATTTTTGAATTTCTGGTTCAAGTGTTTTCCACTTTTTGGAGGGTTGTTATTGATTTGTAGGGGTTACTTATGTATTTTGTATACTGATCTTTTGTTGGTTACATATATTCCACATATCTTTCAATTTCTAGCAAGATTTTAACTTTCTTTGTGTTGTCCTTTCTTGAACAGACATTTTAAGTTTCAATATAGATCTATTTTATGTTTTTAAAAAATGTTATGGTTAGCAAACGTGTATTTTTGCTTTTTAGTTTATTTTTGACTTTTATTTTAGTTCAGGGGGTGCATGTTCAGGTTTGTTACATGGGTAGATTGTGTGCCGCAGAAGTTTTAGATACAAATGATCCCATCACCCAGGTGGTAAGTGAGCATAGCAGCCGATAGGTAGTTTATCAGCCCACCCCCACCTCCTACCCTCCCACCTCAAGTAGCCCCCCGTGTCTATTATTCCCATCTTTGTGTCCCTGTGTGTTCAATGTTTAGCTCCCGCTTATAAGTGAGAACATATGGTATTTGGTTTTCAGTTTCTTTTGTTAATTTGCTTAGGATAGTGGTCTTCAGCTACATCCATGTTGCTGTAAAGGACATGATTTTATTCTTTTTTTGGCTGCGTAATATTCCATTGTCTACACGTACCATATTTTCTGTATCCAGTCCACTGTCAGTGGGCATCCAGGTTGATTCTGTGTCTTTGCTATTATGATCGTGCTGCAGTAAACACATGAGTGCATGTGTTTTTGTTTGTTTTGCTTTTTTGATGGGACGATTTATTTTCCTTTGGGCATATACCCAGTAGTGGGATCACTGGGTTGGATGGTAGTTGTGTTTTAAGTTCTTTGAGAAATCTCCAAACTGCTTTCCACAGTGGCTGAACTAATTTACATTCCCACCAACAGTGTATCAGTGTTCCCTTTTCTCTGAAACCTCACCAACATCTGTTTTTGACTTTTTAATAATAACCGTAATTACTGGTGTGAGATATTATCTCATTGTGGTTTTGATTTGCATTTCTCTGATGATTAATGGTGAACATATATTTATATGTTTATTGGCTGCATGTATGTCATCTTTTGAGAAGTGCCTTTTCATGTCCTTTGCCCATTTTTTAATGTAGTTGTTTGTTTTTAACTTGTTGAGTTGTCTAAGTTCCGTATAGATTCTGGATGTTAGAACTTTGTCAGATGCGTAGTCTGCTGATATTTTAACCCATTTTGTAGATTTTCTGTTTACTCTGTTGATAGTTTCTTTTGCTGTGCAGAAACTTAGTTTAATTAGGTCCCATTTGTCAACTTTTATGTTTGTTGCAATTGCTTTTGGGAGCTTAACTATAAATTCTTTGCCATGGCCCATGTCCACCATGTTATTTCCTAGATTTTCTTCTAGAGTTTTTATAGTTTTAAGTCTTACATGTAAGTCTTCAATTAACCCTGATTTGATTTTTGTATATGGTGAAAGGAAGGGGTCTGGCTTCAATCTTCTGTATATGGCTATCCAGTTACCCAGCACCATTTATTGAATAGGGAATCCATTGCATGTTATGGTTGACCTTGTCAAAATCACATGGTTGTAGATGTGCAGCCTTATTTCTGGGTTCTCTATCCTGTTCTATTGGTCTATGTTTTTGTTTTAGTTTTCAACCCAGTACCCTGCTGTTTCGGTTACTGTAACCTTGTACTACAGCTTCAAGTCAGGTAGTTTGATGCCCTACATATATACTTCCCATCACTGAAATCATGGAAGATAGCCTTCTATATTTTATTCTAAAACATTAGTACAGGTTGAGTATCCTTATCCAATATGCTTGGGACCAGAAATGTTTCAGATTTTGGATTTTTTTTTCAGATTTTGGAATATTAGCATTATATTTACCTGTTCAGCATCCCTAATTCAAAAATCTGAAATCTGCAATGTTTCAATATACAGTGCATTTGAGCATCATGTTGGTGCTCAAAAAGTTTCAGATTTTGGATTTTCCAGTTTGAAATCCTCAACCTATAGTTTTATCTTTAAATTTTGTTTTTAATCTACATGGGATTAATTTTAACATATGGTATGAGGCAGGAACCCATTTTCATTCATTTTTCATAAGGGTATCCAGTTTCCAAGCACCAGTAATTGAAAAGCTGTATCTAAAGTACTGTTTCTGTCATAAAGCATGAATCTGTGTATGTGTGTTTTGTCCTATTGATCAAATTATCTTGCCTCACACCACCACACCACTACAAGACTGTCTTAATTTCTATGGTTCCTATTCTTCAAGAATGGCTATATCTGACCTTTTCTCTTCCATATAAATTTTAGAGTCTAGTTCTACCTGCCCCCTCCGGCCGCCAACAAAATTGGTATTTTGGTTAGGATTATAAGGCATCTGATATAGTTTGGATCTGTGTCCTCACTCAAATCTCATGTTCAGTTGTAATGGTCCATGTTGGAGGTGAGGCCCGGTGGGAGATGATTGGATCATGGGGGTGGATCCTTCATGAATGCATTAGCACCATCCCCTTGGTACTCTTCTCCTGGTAGTGAGTGAGTTCTCACAAGATCTGGTTGTTTGAGTGTATGGCACCTCCCCCATCTCTTGGTCCTGCTCCTGCCATGTAAGATGCCTGCTCCTGCTTTGCCTTCCACAATGAGTAAAGGCTCCCTGAGGCCTCCCCAGAAGCAGATGATGCTGTGCTTCCTGTACAGCCTAAGGAACCATGAGCCAATTAAACCTCTTTTCTTTATAAATTACCGTCTCAGTTATTTCTTTATAGCAGTGCAAGAATAGACTAATATAAATTGAATTGGAGAAAGATGACATTATAATACTTATTCTACTGATCTATGAACATAGTATATCTCAATGTTTGCCTAGGTCTTTCTTAATGTCTTTCAAGATTCTATAAATTTCTACATGATGGGTTTGCACAACTTTTGTTAAATTTATTCTTAGGGACTTTATTTTCTTAACACCATTGTAAATGGTATCTTGAAGGTATAATTTTCTACTTGTTGCTGATGCACAGAAATACAATTACATTTTATCTTGTATTTTTTTGAGACAGTGTCTCACTCTGTCACCCAAGCTGGAGTGCTATGATATGATCTTGGCTCACTGCAACCTCTGCCTCCCAGACTCAGGCAATCCTCCCATCTCAGCTTCCCAGTAGCTGGGACCACAGGCATGTCACCATGCCCAGCTAATTTTTTGTATTTTTTGTAGAGATGGGGTTTCACCATGTTACCCAGGCTGGTCTCAAACTCCTGAGCTCAAGTGATCTGCCCATATCAGCCTCCCAAAGTGCTTGGATTACAGGCGTAATCCACCATGGCTGGCCAATTAATTTTTTATATATTGATTTTATATCCAAAATTCTTGCTAAATTATCTTTGCAATTATCTATTAATTCTAGGAGCTTATCTGTTTTGTTCACTGGATTTTCTATGTACCTAGACTGGCTCTCCCAAGAAGGAGGTAGCAAGATGGAATTAGATTTATTAGGGAACACACCTGCAGGGGAAATGGGGAGGGGTTCGGTGGGGGTTGGAAAACCCAGCAGACCATGACTGAGCTCATATCCTCATGAAGAATGGAGAGGAGGAGGAAGATTGGCACAAAGATCTGAGACTGCAGTGCAGTTCCGAGGATGTTTGGCAAAGCCAGTGGGGATCCTTGAGCTAAAGTTGTCTGTCAGAGGAGTCTCATGTCTTCCAGGATGGGCATGAGCTGGGGGCAGCCCGTGGAGAGCATGGCCTCTGTCTGCATGGGGGCTGGGAGGCCTCCACATGTTCCTGGGCATAACAGCTGTGGCCCCAGATCTCATTCCCACAGATGAAGGTCTCAGCCATTTTCATGGCCACACAGACCTATTTCTCCAGACACATCTGGGGAGCAGCTCTTTTATGTTCCCGTGGGCCTCTCTTCCCGAGGGGAGACTCTAAAGAGGGTGTGTGGGATGGTTGGCAGCTCTGACCACTGTGTATGGGGCTGGAACTGGTCTTCCCCTCCCGCTCTGTTCATGTTAAATTCTCCTCACCCTCGGGGATCTTTTGACTGGTGTTGGTGGCTTACCTTGTGGTGTAACCCGAACTTTCAATCTTAGGGTGCGGGAGTCTGAATCTTTGGTAATTCACCCCTTTAAGGCCAGGCTTGCTGCACGAAAATGAGACAAGGAAGTTCCAGGAGGCACCAGCTGGGATTGTCTGGGTCCCACGTGTGCTACTTCCTGTCCCAGCATGTCTGCCACCCTGCCTCTTCCCGTGCTTCTGCCAGGGTGGTGGCTCCTGGGCACAAGACGTATGGGTTCCCCGGCACAGCTGTAACCCGTGTTTCAGAGGGAACCTTGCCCTGGTGGGGGAGGTTTGAGTTGGGGGATGCAGTGCTATGGAGAAGCCTTTCTTAACTGGTGCAGAAAGACCTGAGGAGTGGCACTGTCCTTGCAGGAGGCACTGGAGAGATGCTTCAGCTGTACCTTGAGTCACCTGACCCATGTTCTGGGTGGTGCATGTGGGACCCAGCCTGGAGGGACCGGCCCCTGCATCCTCATGGGTCACTTGCCTCCCAGCCGTGCAGCTCATGTGTCCATCCAAGGCCTTGACCACAGGGACTGAATGTTCGGGATCCTCAGGGGTCAAACCAGAAATTTCCCATGTCCAGCAACTGAGGTTTGCTTAATAAACACCTGCACCACCATGTAGAAATCAAAGGGAATTAGTAAAACCAAAGCTATGGAAGAATACAGTTGCTTCTTGACTTACCATGGGGCTTCATCCAATAAACATGCCTAAGTCGAAAACGTGTGGCCCAATCAGACGTGGTGGCTCACGCCTGTAATCTCAGCACTTTGGGAGGCTGAAGTGGGAGGACGGCTAGAGTCCAAGAGTTTGAGACCAGCCTGGGCAACACAGTGAGACCTCATCACTACAGAAAAAATGCATGGCTGCCTGGGGGCTGCCCAATATTGTGAGAGGACAGCTCCTACTGCCTGCTCATCCCTTTGCATTGTGGTGAGGTCAAAAATCCGACCTCAGGGACCTTCTCTATAGTGATATGCAGTGTGATGGGGGCAATATAAAATGGCTAAATAAACAGACCTCATACAGGAAGTGTGCTACATATCTCTTTCAGTAAAGAGGGACTCTTAAAAGTATATATACTTTATATATGTAAAGTTATATATAAAATATATGAATTTTATTATATGTAAGTATATTTAGCTTTGAATTGACCAATCAAGATAGAAAGACTAGAAAATGTGCCCCAAAATAGCGAGAGTTCTCTCTGATTATAGAATTGGTCAGGATTTTTGTTTTCTTCTTTGTACTTTAAAAATTTTATTGTTTATGATGAATTGCTTTTGTAAGCCAAATAAAAATTAGAGACTAATATATAGGTTCAGAAAAGCTAGGAGTGAAAGCAGCTGCTTTAGAGGGCTTTACTGCGGGTGTTAGGGGAGTGTCACTTGCGGAAGCCCTGAGCCACCACGCCTGAGAGTGACGGGTGTACCTCGGGCCACGTGGTGTCCCCCGAGCTGCACTGAAAAACCAGCCACGTGCTTTCGTCACTGCGCGTTTTCAGCCTTTCACCTCCCCAGTGTTGAAAAACACCACAAGCTCTTCCCTAATTGTCCTCTGTGTCGCACAGTCAGTTTCGGGATCTTTAAGAACACATTTGAAGCCTTGGAGAGCCTGTTCACAGTCACCAGGTGCATTAAATTGGAGATTTGCAAGGAGCCTGGCGTCCTGACTTAGACCCTCGCCCCTAGCCATGTCCCCTGCTCTCTGTGGAGTCTGGCACAGACGCCGGTGTGGGATCTGAGCATTTGTTGGATCAACGGCCAAACATCTGCACATCCTGAAGGCACCCACAGTGTCATCTGTCTGGGGGTCCCGAAGGGTCAGCAGCCTCACCTGGAATGGAGATCTGCCTGTAGGGATTTCCCAAGAATACAGAGGTGTCATTACCTCTGAGGTGCGTTTGGTTATTGTGGCCTCTCTGCAGTAAGGGACAATTTCCAAAATCGTTATCAACGCCTAATGCATACCAGGCACTTCCTACGGCTCACCTCTAGCTCTGACAGCCACCCTAGAGCGTTTTTAAGATATCGTTCTTTTTTCATCTGGGGAGAACAAGGTTCAGGGAGTGAAGTCGACCTGAGTCACCCTCCTTCAGATGCAGTGCAAGGCACCAGGCACCAAAGCTCCTCTCCCGGTCCAGCCAGAGAGGCCACCCAGGTGGGGCTGCGACCTGCTTGGGGCGCCCAGCCGCGAACAGGGGAGGGCTGCGGTCCAGCTCCTCTTGCCGGCATGGTGGCCTGCACGGAGCTGTCTGGACCCCACCGAGGTGGCCCACGTAGGGCCTCGCAGCTTCCAGCGCCCCTTTCTCCTCTGCTGGAGGTCTCGGCCCCTTCCCAGCCAGCGCCCGAGAGGGATTGGGTTTCCTAAGCATGAACCCTGTTCCGGAAGCGAGGTTGGCGCCAACCCAATCCCCGCCTGGGGCTCCTGGGGAAGGATGTGCGGGAAGGGGAAGAGGAAGGGAAGTGAAAATTGCACAAAGATCTCCGCGCTCCAAAAATATACCTCTGCTATCTAGAAAATTGAGTAAAATGGGATGGAAATTTGGCTAAGTGATTATGGATATTGTTCTGTGGACGTGTTGCCAGGTGTCTTATAAAGAAGAGAAATAAATTTTTATTTCTCTGCCTTTACGCTGGGCTTAAGGTTTTAATAAGAATGCAGCGAGGGGATGTCGCACAGCAGCTTGCCTGGAACTGAGATCATTGTTTCCGACAGAGCCTCAGGCCGCATTCCTCTGGCACAGCGGGGCTGGCTCCCCCCACACCGACAGACCCGGGGAGTCCGGGATGGGGGGGTGGAGACCGCGTGTCCGGAGTCCCATCCACCCGCGGCGTGTGGGTGGCGCTGGGCTGGTGTCCTGGGGGAGGAGGCCTGGGCACCCTGGGGGCCTCCAGGCCAAGCGGGCGCCTGTTTCAGTTTCTGCGCCCTCCTGGTGTGGGCCGCCCCACCCGCAGGCTGGAGAGGAAAAACGCTTTTCCATGCACCCTGTGGCTGGGGTCCTGTGGAGAGGAGCCCCCGCTTCCATGTGGGGCTGTGCGTGGAGAAGCTGGGAGGAGGCGCCGCTCCTGGGACCAAGCAGGGGTATCAGGTGTTCCTGGGGTGAAGTCTGCATCCCACGCATGGGTGTCTAGGGGCAAGTTGAGTTGGACACTTGGGTGGAAGCAGCTCTGAACAGTGGTGCAATGTTGTCCTCGGAGCCATTTCACCCTGGGTCCTGATGTGGCCCCTAAGAGACAGTGCCTAATGTCAAAGCCACGTGCTTTAGGGGGGCCAGGAGGCCTCTGGGCGCCTCGGCATCCACAAGGTGCAGTCCAGAGCTTCCGGAAGGGGAGACGCAGGGCTGCCTGTCTTCAGCCCGGTGATCTCTGGTGCAACCCGTGTGTCAGAGGGACAGGAGGCACACATGCCGGGAGGGGTCCTGAGGGAGGGTGGGGTCCCGTGGCCTCCGAGTTAGCAGGGCCTCGCTCCACCGTGCTTTCTGCACACTTCAGTGTGGCCCTTTCTCTGTGCCTGACTTACCAGGCTTCCTTCGGTGTGTGCATGTTCACATGTGTGTGCACATGGATGGGGCACTGTCTGTGCCTGTGTGCGTGCCTGTGTGCCAGCCTGCTCTGACATTTACGCTTGTGAAAACTGAGGTATGAGATGCGCGGTTCGGCTGCTCTGACAGATGCAGGCTCCCCTGCCACCCACTTCCCCGAGCCCCAGAAAGCTCCCTTTGTCGCCTGGCCCAAGCCACCGTGGAGCTGGTGTCTAGTGGCATAGGTGAGCTCTGCCTATCCCTGAGCTTCCCGCCTGCCACACATGCCCTCTGCCTGGCGCTCTGCTCTTCAGAGTCCTCCTGGTGCCGCGTGTCTCCGCTCGTGGGTTCTTATGGGCGGGTAACGCGCATCCCACGTGTGAAGGTACTACAGCTTATCCACTCCTCTCACCGGATGCCAAGGCTGTTTCCAGCCTCTGGCTATTTTTTAATATGTTATTAATAAAGATGCCATGAACATTTGTGTGCAAGTTGTGTGTGCACACGTTTGAACATCTCTTGGATAAATGCTTGAAGTGGAATTTCTGGATTATGTGCTAAGCGTTATGTTGAACTTTATAAGCAACTGGCAAGTGGGTGTGGAAAGAGCTCACACCTTTCTGCATTCTCACCAGCAGCCTGTGGGTTCTGGCGGCTGCACGTCCTTACCAGCATTTGGAGTTACCAGCCTTTTTCATTCTGGCCATTTCAAGGATGTGAGGTGGTGTCTCGCGTCCCCCACGCCCACCTGGTAGCTGTAGCTCTGAAAGCCTTTCCTGGGCTTGCTGGCCGTTTGCTCATCTCCTTTGTGAAGTGCCTCTCAAGTGTGTTGTCCACTGTTGGGCTATTTTTCGTTTTCATTGGATTGTAGGTGATGGTCGTAGATTCTGCCTGCAAGCCTTCTGTCAGATACGAATTGCAAATACTTCCTCCCTATTTATGGCTTGCCAGTTTAATTTTTAAAAGCTTCCTCACTTTCAAACAATCTCAAACTTACAGAAAAGTGGCAAGTACAGTAAAATAACTTTTTCTTGAAGGATTTAATGATAAGTTGCAGACCTGTCACCCCGTCACCCCCATGTTTTTCAGTTTGTTTTTCCTACAAACAACGATGTTCTCCTATGTAACCACAACACAGCCAGCAGAACCCGGAGTTGAACACGGATCGATTGCTTCCCTGACAGCCAGACCTCACTCCGCTTCTGCCCTCTGTCCCCAGCGAGGTCTTAGATTGCGATTAGATGGTGAGTGGCTCAGTCCAGATCACACCCCCACGAGTCGGCAGGCGCCTGGTTCTCGTTCAGCCTGGAGGTTAGCAGTCTTGCCTTGGCTTTTCTGGCCCTGAAACTTTTGAAGAGGATAGACAGTTATGTTGTAACTTTTCCCTCAGTTTGGATTTGTCCAGTGTCTCCTCACCACGACATTCAAATTATGTACCTGTGGCAGCAAAATTGCTGAAGTCACATGGTGTCCTTCCTGTGCCCTGCTGTTGGGTGGTGCCTCAGCTCAGCTACAACTACCCAGTGAGGTGCCTGCCAGATGTGTCCACTGTGAGCTCAGTCTTTCCCTCTTTGAAACTAACAGCCTTTGGGGGGTGGATTATGAGAATATGTAAATATTCCATTCCTCATCAACCCTTCAGATTATTTATTTATTTATTTATTTATGGAGACAGAGTCTCGCTTTGTTGCCTAGGCTGGAGTGCAGTGGCGCGACCTTGGCTCGCAGCAACCTCCGCCTCCCGGGTTCAAGCAATTCTGCTGCCTCAGCCTCCCAAGTAGCTGGGATTACAGGGGCACGCCATCATGCCCAGCTAATTCTTGTATTTTTAGTAGAGATGAGGTTTTGCCTTGTTGGCCAGGCTGGTCTCAAACTCCTGGGCTCAAGTGATCCACCCACCTTGGCCGGCCTCTCAAAGTGTTGGGATTACAGGCATGAGCCACTGCACCTGGCGTATGTATTTATTTTTATCAGGGTAGAGTCATCGTTTTCCATTTTATTCAATGGGATATAATCTGTTACCTTCACTAGTTTTTTTTCATGCTGAAATTCTCCCACATTTGGCCCGCAGGAGCCCCTCCAGCCGGCTTCCATGCCCTCTCCCCATGATGCTGTGGCTGCTTGAGTCCTGCCTTACTTCTGACGAAACACAATATTCCAGGCTTCTCTGGTGCCTTCCCTGCCCCTGCCCTGGGATCCACCATTTCTCCAAAGAGCCCTGGGTCTTGTTAGTGGAGAATGGCACCCAAGACCTGGGTCCCGCTCTAAGTCCATCTTTGGGCAGTTTTTGCTTCAAGTGTTAGAGAGCTTTATTATTAGATGCACACATTTAAGATTATTATGTCTTCTTGATGAATTGACCCTTTTATCATTATAAGCTGTCCCTCCCTTTCTCTTAAACTGTTGGATTTAAGGTCCGCTTTAGTATTAATAAAGCTACGGCGGCTTTCTTTCACTTAGTGTGTACAGGGTATATCTTTTTCCAACATTTTACTTTTAACTTCTTTGTGTCCTTAGGATTAAACTGTGTTTTCTATAAACAATATATAGTTGGTCTTTTATTTTTATTAGTTTTATAATATCTACCTTTAAACTTGTGTATTTAGTCTACTTACATACAAGATCAATATATTTGGGTTTGATTCTACCATATTTCTCCATATTTTCTACATATAAATCATCTCTTCTGCCCTTTCTTTATCTGTGCCTTTTCCCCTGCCAAGGTGAATTCTGTAATTTTGGTTGGTATTGAATCTTATTTCCTCCATTGATTTGGTGTTTTTGCATCGTCCTTTTTTTTTTAGTGGTTGCTCCAGATACTAAAATGTACATCTTTGTCAACCTCCATCTTAAAAGAAAATCTACTACTTCATAAAGAGTGTAAGAAATTTTTCAATAGCATAATCCCTTTGTACATTTTGTCTTTATTTTACTTCTACAGATATTGTAGACAGCAAATTACTTTTTATTTATTTTTGCTTTAAACAACAATAGCCTATTCAACACACATATATATGTTTGGGAGAAAATGTAAATACAGAGAAATAGAGAACATATATATATATACATATAAATATTTTTAAGGTATTTTGTATTTAACATGATACAAAATTTTGTTGGTGTTTATCATGTCTATGAGGTATAATTTCTCATCAGACTAAAGGACTTCTCTTAGCGTTCTGGATAATGCAATTCTGGAGATAAAGTCATTCAGCCTTCACCTATCTGAGGAGGTCTTTTTTCTAAAGAATATTTTTGCTAGATCTGGAAATCTAGGTTGATGCTTTTGTCACATTAAAGATGATGTTTTCTCATCTTCTGGCTTCCTTTGTTTCTGATGGGAAGTTGGTGGTGTTCTCATCTTGCCTCGCTGTGTGTGCCATGTCCTTTTGCCTCTGGCTGTTTTCAAGACTTGCACTTTCTGGGTGGCCTTTGGCAATCTGACCACGATGGGCCCTGGAGTGGTTTCTTTGTAGTTTCCTACTTGGAGTTTGCCAAGCTTCTTGGCATTTGTGGTTCTCTTATTTTTTTCAATGTCCTTGCCCATTATTCTTTCAGATAGTTTTATGCCCCATTCTCTTTGTCCTCTCCTTCTGGAACTCCAGTAACATGTACACTGGCTATTACTCTTCACCCACAGGCCTCCAGTGCTCTCTTCCCCCCCCCACCGCCCACTTTATTTGTCCCTTTTGATCAGCTTGGGTAATTTCTATTCATGTCTTCAAGGTCACTGATTCTTTCCCATGCTATCCACAGTCTGCAGAGGTGCCTGTAAAGAGAGCTCTGACCTGATACAACCTTTTCACTTCTAGTATTTCCACGTGTCTGCTGTCACCTTTTTTCCCCTTGATTCTGTAACATATTTATCATTGTTGTTTTAAGGTTTTTGTCTGAAATTCCAGTATCTAAGTGATTTCTAGGTTTGGTTCTGTTGGCTGTTTCCTCTCTTGATGGTGGGTGGCATTTTCCTGCTTTCTGATGTGTCCTGTCGTGTTTGATTGACTGCTGGAAGCCTGTTTGTTGGCATGCATACGCCGCCAACACCCAGGCTGCGGCCTCTTCTTGCCAGTCTGTACTGCAGTGGGTTTGGTCAGCCCATTCTGTAGCTGAGCTGGGTTTGGGCTTTACTGTTAATTTAGTAAGATTCTGTTCACTACAGACTTCATGTGATTTGAAGGCCAAATCAGAACCCTCCTTTTCTTGGGCTCAGGTGCCTGTGGGTTCCATCTTAGCTCCCCTGCCTTTCCTTGGGTGTCCTCTGGCTCCTGGCATCTGCACCTGGGGGAACCCTCCACCCCCTCCCCCTCTCTGTGGTAAACACTCTCTGCTTTATACTCAGTGCCAGCCCTGGGGTGCCTCGGGCTTCGCTCAGCCTTGGTCCCTGCCCTTAGACTGCAGCAGGCTTCATGTGCCTGTGCCTGAGAGGTGGGGCCCCCTGCTTCCCTGTCCTTCTGCAGGCTTCATGTGCCTCTGCCTGAGGGGTGGGGCCCTCTGCTTCCCTAACTCTCTGCAGGCCTCAGAAGAAGGCATGGGGTTTCTCAAGGGATTATCCCCGTTCTGCTGCACCCTTGCTCCTCAGTAGGCCCTTCATCCCCATGTTTTGGAGGGCATCTCTCAGCCTTCTGCCATGTACCCCATCCTTCTTAAGGGCACCTGGAGAAGGACCATGAAAAATCCCTGGAGGTGGGGGTGGGTTCTTCTGTGTCCAGACTCACAGGCACTCTAATGCTCATGCCACCCCACATTCAGCCTTTACACATTTGTCAGAAGCTATCTGTTGTCTTCTTATTTGTGTCCCTGGAAGCTTCCGCCTCCCCCACGGCTGGTCCGTGGCTGATGGCAGCTGTGGACACTTCTATCATGGGCAGGCTGCCGATTCGTGGATTCAGCTCACTGGGCGTCTGTCCAGTTCCAGCTCTCCGATGGGCTTTTAAAAGATGACAATTTTTAGATGATCTAAGTTTTTCTCACTTTAAGGAGGGAGCCACATTTCCTGTGCCATCTGCACCCTGGGTGGGAACAGAGCATCAGTGTCTTCTTTCAGCTGGCAGGATCCTCAGAGGATCTCGTGAGGAGACGGTACGGTGTCCTGACTCTCCTCTGTGAAGCACAGAGTTTCGAAGGTCAGCTCATGGCCAAGCACTGTAAAGAGATGCCGAGCTATTCAACAGTTCATTTTACAAAAGAATAAATGCTCCAAATTTGCCAGTATTCCCTGTGATGATAAATGGCTATCCATAGTATGCTACTGATCAAATAGTTTCAAAAATATTAAAATGCTCAACCCCTTCAAGGTAGAACCTTGCTAATAATGTTTTGACAATGAATGAAGCAGCTACCTTTCAAAAGAAATGCGTCTGTGGAGAAAACGTTTTTGAAATGAATGTTCAAAAATGTGGTTTTATTATGTGGTTTTGTGGCTAAGAGTGATGTGTCACTTTTTTTTAAGTTTGATTTAAATCCTTAAGAAACTTGAAAAAATAGTTTTCAAACTTGTTTAAAAATATACCAAGAAAGGGATTCCAGTTGATTGGCCCTATTTGTTAAAATTATTGAAATTCAATACATCCTAATTAGCCTGGAGGAAGAGCTGATTGTCATCATGGAGTATAGAAACGTGCTGCCCAAATTTTAACAAAATCCCGGGCAGAGTTGGTCACTGGGATTGAATAATACACAGCACTGTTTAGAAGTGTAGCAATGATGTGCTTCTCCATTGTGATGAATGTATCCTTGTGAGGAATCATTTTGAGGAATCATTTTTCAGATGTCATAGTCATTAAAACTGAGTATCAAAATTAACTAAACTTAAATGTCACTTCAGATAGTTGCACTGCAAAGTGTTAAACCAAGTGTTTCCTAACAGCATCCAAGCCAAGAACCAAATCAGGGGCATAATCCCATTCACAGTTGCCACAGAAAGAATAAAATACCTAGGAAGACTTTAGCTAACCAGGGAGGTGAAAGATCCCTACAAGAAGAACTACAAAACACTGCTCCAAGAAATCAGAGAGGACACAAACAAATGAAAAAATATCCCATGCTCTTGGATAGGAAGAATCAATATCATTGAAGTGGCCATACTGCTCAAAGCAATGTACAGATTCAGTGCTATTCCCATCAAACTACCAATGACATTCTTCACAGAACTAGAAAATCTATCCTAAAGTTCATATTGGAGCCAAAAAAGAGCCTAAACAGCCAAGGCAATCCTAAGCAAAAAGAATCAAGCTGGAGGAACCACATTACCTGACTTCAAACTATACTACAAGGTTACGGTAACCAAAACAGCATGGAACTGGCACAAAAACAGACACGTAGACCAATGGAACAGAATATAGAGCCCAGAAAGAAAACCACACACCAACAATCATCTGATCTTTGAAAAAGTCAACAAAAACAAGCAAGGAGGAAAGGAATCCCTCTTCAATATATGGTGTTGGGAGAACTGGCTAACCATATGCAGAAGATCAATGTTGGACCCCTTCTTTACACCATATACAAAAATCAACTCAAGATGGATTAAAGACCTAAATGTAAAACCTAAAACTATAAAAACCCTGAAGATAACCTAGGATATACCATTTTGGACATAGAAACTGGCAAGGATTTCATAACAAAAAAGCCAAAAGCAATTGCACAAAAGCAAAAGTAAACAAATGGGACCTAATTAAACTAAAGTGAAAAGAAACTACCAACAGAGTAAGCAGAAAAGCTATGGAATGGGAGAACATATTTACAAACTATACATCTGATAAACATCTAATATCTAAATTCTACAAGGGACTTAAACTAAAGTACAAGCAAAAACCAAATAACTCCATTAAAAAGTGGGCAAAGGACATGAACAGACACTTTTCAAAAGAAGACATATACTTGGTCAACAAGCATATGAAAAATCATCAGAGAAATGCAAATCAAAACCACAATGAGATGCCATCTCATACCAGTCAGAATGGCTATTATTAAAAAGGCAAAAAAATAGCATGCTGGCGTGGGTGTGGAGAAAAGGGGACACTTATACATTGTTGATGAGAGTGTAAATTAGTTTGGCCATTGTGGAAAGCAGTGTGGTGATTCCTCAAAGAACTAAAAAAAGAACTACCATTCAACCCAGCAGTCCCATTACTGGGTGTATACCCAAAGGAATATAAATTGCTCTAACATAAAGACACATGCACATGTATGTTCATTGCAGCACTACTCACAATAGCAAAGACATGCAATCAACTTAAATACACATCAATGAGAGACTGGATAAAGAAAATGTGGTACATATTAACCATGAAATACTATGCAGCCATAAAAAGGAATGAGATCATGTCCTTTGCAGGAACATGGATGGAACTGGAGGGCATTATCCTTAGCAAACTAACACAGGAACAGAAAACCAAATACTGCATGTTCTCACTTATAAGTGGGAGCTAAATGATGAGAACACATGAACAAAAGGCACTGGGCACTACTTGACGGTGGAGGGTGGAGGAAGGAGAGGAGCAGAACGAAAACAAACAAAAAACAGCTATTGGGTGTATGCTTAGTATGTGGATGACAAAATAATCTGTACACCAAACCCCTGAGTCACGAGTTTACTTATATGTCAAACCTGACATGTACCCTTGAACATTAACCTGCACATGTACCCCTGAATATTGACTTTTAATACTTAAAAGTTAAAATAGTAAAAAAAAGTAAATCAAATGTTTCAGAAATAATTAAGCAAATCAAAGCATGACACTCTCTAAAATAATTATTATTTATACCATATTTTAGTGAGAGCAGGAAATGATGATTGCAAAATTACACAGAAAATTTTCTTTTATATAATTCGTATCTCATCCTTCAAAAATGTCTTTTTGTTATGTGATGTGTATAACATAGTAATAGTTCTTGTACACAACTTTTAAATAAGTGTGCGTGCTCACTGGGATTCACATTCCGAATTTCAAAACGTAGTTCTCGTTTCAGGAAGTTCAGAGGTTACTCTTTTGGAAGATCCATTCTTGGGTGTGCTGTCAAAAGCACTGTTGTAGCGATGCTTTTGGGGGAGGCTGCATATAATTTATGAATAAGTCCCAAAGGCAGCATTTCTAATAATGCGTTTTCTAATATGTATTAGAGCTGGCTTGGAGGTGTCCCTGGGGAGCCCCTCTTTCCTTCGCATCCATCCTGGAAGCTCTTCGAGTGGAGACAGCATCCATCATGTGTCACTGCTGAAAAATAAAAAGTAAACACCAAAGCTGAAGACCATCCTTTGAAGCCTGAGTCAGGCCCAGGACCTGGAGGGCTTGTTAAACTCAGATGCCCCAGCCCCGCCCAGAGCTTTCGGCCCAGCAGGTCTGGGTGGAGTTGGAGAGTCTGCATTTCCGAAAGGTGCCTCTGAAAGGGATGTAGCGCCGCCATCCCTCTGGAGCTTTGAAGCAGCCGGACTTCAGCAAGAATGATCGCGTGGACTGTTGAAACCCGCACCTGCCGGCCAGCGGCTGAAGAGCCCGTGTTGACCATAAGGGACAGGAAAGGGGGCACTGTCTGCACAGCCTCGGGGCCCTGCTGTGGCCCTTACCTGGGAGGGCTGGCCTGGGGCAGGCATAGGTGCTGAGGACCAGCTGCTGGCCGGCCCTGCCCGACCAAGGCCACCTGTGTTTTCATTCCCAAATTTATTTTCTGCATACAATGTCCCTATAACCAGAGTGGTATTAATGTGTAGGTGGCACAGTTGTGTATTTATGGGTGTGGTTTGGGGAACTCTGTCTTAAAAACGCCCTCCTGACTGTCTCGGTGCCTGCTCCTGGGTGCCCCAGATGGGGGTTTTCCAGTGGCTTCAGGCTGCGTGGCCCAGTGAAGCCGGCGCTCACCACATGGCCGTGGCTGCTCCAGGTAGAGATGTGCCATGGGTGTAAAAGTAAATATCTTATTAATCCATTTTTTCTACTGATTACTTATTGAAATGGCAATGTTTTAGATATATTGGGTTAAATAAAATAGTAAAACAAATTTCTCCTGTTTATTTTCATTTTCTAAAAATGCGGCTCCTAGAACATTTACAGTTCTACGTGGCTTGTGTCTGTGGCTCGCACAGTTCCTTGCACAGCACTCATTCCCTCTGAAGCAGACAAGACGCGTGGACTTCAAGGAATGTCCCCTCCTCTGCTGCTCCCCGTCCCGTCCTGGTGCCTTCCCAGGCCCCTCCCCTCTTTGTCTTTTCCTTGCCTTCCTTGTGGATGAAGTTCAGGGTGTCAGGGAGAAGCCTGGGACCCCCGGCCCTCGCGGATCTGCAGTCGAGGGGGCTGTTTCCCACCCCATTCGCTGTCTTCCTTCCTCTTTCTGTAGCAGAACCATGCATTGATTTGGGGCAGCAATGAGCCCCAATGAAAGCCTGGTTTTCTAATCTGTTTCACATCTAGGTATTGCCGCATGACTCTCAATGAGCGGTAACTAGACACTGTGTGAAGGAATTTCTCTAGTGGGTCTCTAGTCTCATGCTTATCCTTCCAGCTGCTGGGAATGTGGTCGTGAGGCTGGAGCTTAGGCAGCCTTCTTGACCACAGGAGTCCACCCCCAGAGAGGGGAGGCACTGTTATGGGAGGAGCCCTTATGCATGCATGGCCTGCCTGCCCCTGGTTTCTTTCACACAATTGAGAAACGGACTGCTTTCTTGGATAGCCCTGTTCTATGCGGCCAACTCAGCCTTGACTTTTTTGCCCCTCTTGGTCTGGGTTCTTGCAGGCAAGGTGTCCACAGTCACCCCATGCAGTGACTTGCCTGCAGTAGCGGCAGCCGGGGCTCCACCCACATCTCTGAGATGCCTGCACTGTTGCATCTTGTCATTTGTCTGCTTACACACCTGTCCTTACGTGAGACTGCTGGCTCCTTGAGGACAAGAACTTGGAGTTACTTCCGTGTTTCCTGTTGCTAAACCAGGTTGGCATAAAGTGGGTGCTCAGCAGATGTTTACTGAGCCGAATCCCATGTACCTACAAGCTCCAAGGTTCCTGCTGTGATCATTCAAACTTATGGATCTCCTTTGAGGGACAGCTGGAAGTTGTTTACAGAATCAGGCATGGAGACTTTCTCCTTCAGACGGAATCTAACTGGTCAGTTTTAAAGCTGTGGCATTCCCTGGCGGGGCCACTGTGCTAGTTCTCCCCATGGCGGGCGTTATAGGAAGACTCCCTCTTCACACAGAAGCCAGGAAGGCATGCCTCGGTAAGGGTACAGCCCTGAGTGTCTGCACCCCCCAAAACCCCTGCTCCCTGTTCGTCTGTGACAATCTGACTTCAGATAGTTAATCCTTCTGGCTCAAGCTTCGGAATGGAGATGGGCTGAATCCATTGGGCGTTTTAGTTGCATGTAAGCCGCACTCCAGGCTGAGCTTGCCGAGCTGACTTCACTGTCTGGGCTGCCTGCCTGGGGTGCTGGGAGCCGAGTGCCCATTTCCAGGAGCTCGCTGTGCTCCCCCAGGTCAGCTCCTGTCTGCCACACCTCACCGTGGTCTCCTTTTCCTAATGCGTGATGAGACCAGCGTCATGTGGCATCTGTGGACCCCATTGGGGCCCTTTCGATCAGTTGGGGTTGGGATGGGGACAGGAGGTGAGCCGCTCATGGTGTTGATTTCTTCTCCTCACAGATACAAGGAGATTCAGAGGTCCTGTTTGTGCCTCTGTCTGCTTTTTCTTCCTGGAAATTTTCTTCCTGGGATTCAGGACCTGAGGAAGGTCTGGGTGTGGCCTCAGCTTTGGGCCATGAAACCCATCTGGACAGATCAGGCTGACCTCTGGGAATCGTCTGTGTGTGGTTTAGACAGGGAGAGAAGCTGGATGGAGGGGAGTGGTGTTGAAGTGGGTTGAGCCAGTGGGGGTTGAGCTGCTGATGGGCTGCAGGCGAGGAGGCTTCCTGGGGCCCTCAGGCAGCCCCTGCTCCCCCCACCTCAGTGGGCCTGGCTGTTCCCTTAGCACAATGGCGAGTTCCAACACTGGATCCCTGGGAGAGCATGTTTTGTTTGCTTTTGTTTAGTTTAAAAATAGATATATTAGGAATCAAGATGAGATGAGGTTAGTCCCCAAAGTTAAATTCCTCTTCCTTGCCTCTGAGCTGTGCCATTCCAGACGCGTCTCCTTTAGTCCCCCTAGGATCCCGTCTGGGCAGGGCCTGCAGATGCCAGGCCCCCCCGACCCACCGTGTCAGGGCCAGCTCCATCTGTCCTGTGTCAGTGGGGTCCTCACACAGGATTTATTTTAGATCATCACTGCAGGAGATAATCTATTTTCCATAATAATCTGCAGGTAGCTTTATTAATTTCCTCTGGAGGGAGGATGGAGGCTCACCTCGCTTCCGAGAGGCTGGGGCTGTACCTGGCTGCGCTGATGCCTTATCGCCCGTGTCCTCACGCAAGGCTTCACTTTGGTGTCAGGATCTCGGGGGCTTGGAAATGCAGGTTCATTGTGGGTGGAGGGTGAGCCCTTCCTCAGCAGGTCATGACCAGAGGTGGTCGGATGGCAAGGACTGCTCTCCAGGCACGTCCAGCAGGGACAGTGCGGCCAGTCCCTCCCCTCGGCCGCTGGAGGCTGCTGCCTACAGGTTTCTGGCAGTGACAGGCGTCCTCCAGGGAGGGTCTGAGTTGCACCCTCCACATTGGCTGAGGACCCAGCTCATGCTGTGGGAGAGGAGGAAGCCTCCATGGCTCCAGGACTGTCTTCCTGAAGGAAGTTCGTGGGGGCGGGTGGTGGAAGGGGGTTCGGCCCTAGTGGGGCTCCCGTTGTCCCTCAGCACGGCCTCTGCTGGGGGTGGTGGCCTGAACCCTCACTCCAGGGGCCCGAGCTCCCGGTAGACGTGCCCAGCTTAGCTGTGTGGTTGCCCTTGGGAACCACAGTGGGTCAGGAACCAGGCGCTCCAGGGATGTCTGGCTCCCACGGTCCCTCCTGCCAACAGCACAAGGCCCAGTCCCCTCCCTGCCCTGCCCAGAGCCCCCAGTTCCTGCACTCACGACCCAACTCCTTTGTCCCCACTGACTCCTTTGTCCCCACCTTTACAGACCATCCCTGTCCCTCTGGCGACCCCGCTTGTGCCTGCTGCTTCCTGCTGTTATCCCTCCCGGTACAACCTTCTAATCACTTGCGATTAGAGCGGCACTCAGGCCTCTGGACACCCGAGCATGACTTCTGGGACAAGCTGTGTCTTCTCCCCCAACCTTTAAAAATGTGAACCATGACTCAGGTGGTAAATAAAAGCTGGCACGGAATTAAGCGGTAGACGGATGCGACATCTTTATCGCTGTGTCCTGGTTGTGGTGCAGGACGGCCCTCGCGCTGCCGCGGCTGTTTCTGTGGGGTCGTTGGCGCACTGTGGTGGTGACTGTGGCTCACGTGCACCCTTGGAGGCCCTCGGAGGCAGCGTCACATCTGCGGACACAGCAGCCCTGGCGGCCTCACCCTCTCACTGAGGATTCCCGCCATCACCTGGTGACGTCCCCTGAAGATTCTTTTTAAGAAGTCAGTGCCCTACATGGCAACATTAGGCTGTGGGCGTCACGCTCCTGTGATTGTGAAAAGTCAAGTGACTGTGGCGTCGGGCGGGGCTCCGTGCTGCGAGTGTGGCCAGGCTTGCAGCTGTCAGTGCTGGGGAGAAGTTCAGGGGTCCGGGCGTCTGGGCGGTCCTTCTCCAATGCCACATCCTGGGCATGGAACTCCCTGAATGGAGGGGCTTCTCTCCGTTTTCTCAGGGCAGTTTTGTGATTGGCATTGGCCTTGCGTTCCTTCCTTCCCTCACTGATGTGCACCTCACTGATGTGCCTGCATGTGGGGTGACAGCCTGGGGTCAGGACGCTGCTGGGGGTCAGGGGTGTGTGGTGGGCTGCGGTGGGGTGTGGTGAAGCCTGTCTGGCCTGGAGCCCGGTGGAGGCTCTGGGAAGCCCCCTGCTTCCTAGTCCTGATGGGGGCCGGTCTCCACCTGCCTTTGGTGTTCCAGAGACCTGAAGCGGAGTGGCCAGTGTGGCTCCAAGGTGGCCGGGGCTGTGCAGTGGGCTCTGGAGCCCCCGAAGCACTCTCTCCACCCTCTTCCTGCGGAACTGCATCTGGGCCTCTGGAAGGAAGCTGCAAGTGAGCCGGCAGCGGCTTCCCCGATGGCCCTGTCTTGGCAGCCCTCACCCGGGCAAGGACTCTGTGGGAGAGCAGGGCCACTCTCTGTGATGCCACCGCCGGGATGGCTGAGCTCCAGCGTGGTGCCCGTCCTGGGTCTGAGGGCCCGGAAGCCGCCTTTCCGTCTGCTGCCAGCAGTGTGTGTGCCCAGCATTGGAGAGCAATGAGAGGTACTGGTTTCCCAGCACACAGTGTGCGCCTGCCCGCTCGTTCTCCCGGCTCCGTGTGTGGGGCCCTCACCGGCCAGGTGCTCGTTCTCCCGGCTCTGTGTGTGGGGCCCTCACCGGCCAGGTGTGTAGCTGCGTGGTGTTTCTGGGGGGCTGCTGGCCTGCCAGGCATGGCCTCTCAGTGGCCAGCATGGGGTCTGGGGGTGGTATGGGATGGCCAGGCGAGGGGCTGGGGGCTCGGGGGCAGCTGTCAGCCCTCGGGTGTCGCCCTGCACTTCCTGCCCCGTGGCCACATCCTCCCACCCTCTTCTCTGTACATCATGCTCAAGAACAAACAAAAAACCTCACCAAACGCGCGTTGGAGTCGGCCAGGCTGGCTCCATTCCGGGGGCCCTGGCGGTAGGTTTCAGGATGGCAGCAGCAGGACTGTGGGATGGGGAGAGTGGACTCAGCTCCTCCCACCGTGAGGATGGGGAGGGAGGGGACAGGGTGTGTGACTGTGGATGAAGAAGGACTGGGGATGGAACACCATGAAGAGGAAGCATCAGGGTGAGGGGCTCCGACAGATTTGATAGGACCACGGCTGACGGCCGGCAGGGCTCCCATGACACTGATGTGCCAGGATTTTCACCCAGTGGAGCGGCTCCCCCTCACGAGAACAGAGCGGGAAGCCCCAGGTCAGGCCTCATTAGAAAGGGCTCAGGAGCCAACTGAGTGTGGGTCAAGGAGAGCCTCTGCGGGCCGACATGCCCACCTCCATCGGCATCCAGGGCCCGTCCATGGCACCAGTCCCCTGCCAGCCTCCTGATGCTGTCCAGGCGGGCAGCGACCTTTCGGGCTAGGGGAAGAAAGTGACACCTGCCCTTCTGTGCCTGGCCTCAGGGCACCTGTCCCCGTCCCAGGGCGGTGTGGCACAGGTCTGAGGGCTCTGCTGGTTACTGAGCCCCTGAGGCAGCCCCGCCAGCCCAGGCCCGAGCACCTCTTCCCTCCAGGCTGGGCGCAGCCAGTCCCCACCTCCCACCTTCCGCCTCCGCCAGTCCCGGGACATGGAGTCACGCCTTGGACAAGATTCTTACTGTGTCATCAGCTGGCGCACAGGTGACTCCAGAGCGCAGATCGTGCCTAGGGAGGTCCACGCCGTCACCATCTCTCCCCACGCCCTCCACCCATCCCCGTCCACCAACTGACCACATACCCTTGGCTCTAACCTGGGATTTCGGGTTTTGCTGCCATTTGGAAATGACGTTCTTACTTGTTGAATTCTAAAATGGAAGCAACACAGCTGTCTAGTAAATCAAATTTAGTGAATAAACGAGCCGTTCTTGTTTAGTATTGTCTTTAGGTCTTATTTCTCATGTCTCCTTTCATTAGAGGTTTTCATTGTAATCTCTTCGGCTCAACAAAGACAACCAAATCTGCCCTGTTAATTTTGTAATTGAGGTCTCTGCAAACATATTGCCAGAGCCATGGAAAATGTTTACTCTTTTTCAGCTGAACACACAGTACATTTTTAGTTGAATAAGATCCAACTGAAAGGCATAAATCAAGGGTTTAAAAATAGAAAGAGGATCGCAAAGCCTAGTATGTCAATATGCTCGTCAAGTGTTAATGCAGCGAGGCAGAGTTAGGCGGCCCCGGGCGCTGGAAACTGCGTTTGACCTCCTCCCTGCCCCTCTGCGTCTACAGTTCAGTTCTCACAGAGGCCTCTGGGGGGAGGAGCCAGCATTTAGAATACAGATGGCCAAAGGAAACACCATTTTTAAATAGTTACTTTAAAAAAATCCTTTCAGATGAAAAAATCTGCTATGGTTGATCTTTCTGGTGTTGGTGAAAGGAAAGAGAAATCTCCACGTGGGGAGGCCTTGGGCAGCGTTCAGGGACCGAGCCCTGTGGAGCGGAAAGGTTGGAGACTGGACCTATCTTGCAAAAACAAGGCTCCTGTTAGCAGAATCTAAGTCAATTGAGGAGCTGGAAGAAGACAGGTCCCTTCTCTAAAGCACTGTGATTAGCTCAAGCTCATTGGATTTGCACTTTTGGAGACGATGTGTTCAGTGAGGGCTGTGGAAGGCTAGGCAGGCTGGACGCCCGGCTGGAGGCCAAGCCTGCAGACAGCGGAAAGGCGAATGCACCTTCCAGGTGGCCGCCTTTCCTGAAGAACTGCCTGGGGTTGCATTTGTGGAAGCCAACCATCCTTCATCAACGAAGCAACAAATATCGACTGTTTAATTTACAAATTTTCATTTTCTTAATTTTATTTGTATATATTTGAACACCCTGTGGTTTGTAAACATTTAGTAACTTATCCAAAGGTCACAGGACTATCCACGCTTCAAATCCGGGCCCCCGTCCTGGACTTGCAGGGGTGCAGGATGAAGAAACCCCAGGCCCACTGTGAGGGACCTGAGGCCGCTGGGAGGGACCTGAGGCCACTGTGAGAGACCTGAGGCCGCTGGGAGAGCTGGGAGGTGTGCGCGGTTGTGATGAAGTGTGCATGGTGGCTGGGAGAGCTAGGAGGTTTGTGCGGTTGTGATGAAGCGTGCGCGGTCGCTGGGAGAGCTGGGAGGTGTGTGCGGTTGTGATGAAGTGTGCATGGTGGCTGGGAGAGCTGGGAGGTGTGTGTGGTTGTGATGATGAAGCATGCACGGTTGCTGGGAGAGCTGGGAAGTGTGTGCAGTTGCAATGATGAAGTGTGCACAGTGACAGCACTGCAAAATGTGACGGAGGCTCCGAGCAGGGGTTCCCAGGGGCCAGAGGCTGGGTCTACCCTGGTTGGGGCTGGCCTGGTGGAAGGAGTGAGAAAGGCAGTCTCAGGAACAGTGACTGTGGAGGTGGGAGGATGAGACACGCCCCCAGTACTGGAGGAGACCCTGATGGTGGCAAGGCGGGTTGGGACAGAATGCGGGAGGCTTTGAACATCAAGACACGAGTCTGGACTCATTTATAGTCAGTATTTTTTAGAGTTAAACAAAAAGACGTGTGGCATTTTGGGGTCTGGACACTTTTAAATCAATGACTCCTAAGTGTTTACAAAGCAGGAAACAAGGTTTGAACCATGAGGTTCAGGAGCAGGACGGGCTCCTGGAGCCTGAAAGGAGCCCAGTCTCCCTCTCTGTGGGCGGCTGGATGCTCCTGACTTGGGTCAAGAGGGAGAGCCGTTCTCCTGGTCTCCATGCCGGTCTGTGACCACTGCCTCTCATTCGAGATGGCCCTTTCGGGGTGTCGAGGACTGAGGCAGCTCTGGAATGTCACCCTACCTGTAAGCTAACCTGCCCAGCTACAGGGGTGCTGGGAGGAGATATGGGGCTCTGAGGTCAGGGAGGGAGGACAGCTTGTAACAGCAGTGACAGTGGCTGGGAACCCGCAGGGCCCCATGTCTACTCAGCCACGTGAAGGGACCAGTGCTGCCACACACACCATGAGTCAGGGTTATAGGACAGCACCCCTGAGTCTTCCGCCACAGAGGAAGGCACTGCCTCTGCCTTCCAAGGCTGTATTTGCTTTCAGGTATCCTTGAACAGGTAGCCCTGAACAAAGGGGAGGCCAATGTCTCGCTACATGGGGTGTATAGAAAATGTGCCACCCGCGGAGAATTGCCTCCCAGTAGTGCGTCGGTGGCAGCTGGCAGACCCAGCTGAGCTGTGCTGTGGCTAAGCCAGTGGTGGGAGAGGCCTCGCCCCTGGAAGCATGGTGCCCATGTGTTGCCACCACGTCCCTGGGGTCTCTGGGCTGGAGTTCCAAAGTCGTCTTCATCATGAAGAAGCACATCCAGGCTATGGGCTGAACTGCCTTGAAGCCGTCCAGCGGTTTAAATTCTACATTCTGTGGGGCATGCACGGGGTTGGCTTATTCAACCTTCCTTCCATTCTCCCTGTGCTTGGAGAAGACAGAGAACAAAACAACTCATTTCCGAGATGCTTGGCAGCCGGGTTCTGGAAGCCAGGCAGAGTCCACCAACGAGAGGCACCCAAAGGCAATCCAAAAGGCAGGCGGAAGAGGAGCGCATCTTGTCGCCATTGTGCCGTGTTTGCTGGAAAGCACCGTTGTTGAGATGTGAGTATTTCTGCGTGATGTCCGTTCTTCAAACCCCAGACGCAATTGGATGGCAGCCACGACCCCGCGGGCTCCTGGCTTTTGCTCCTGGTCCCCAGCTGGCTCAGGTGAATCCATGGTCAATGGCAGCCCCAGGAATGGCGGCCCCCATGATGGGTGGGCTCTACGTTGTCCTGTAAGTAGTTTCTGCGAGCCACAGCCAAGTGAGAACCTGCTTCAACTTTTCATTGGCTTTCAGAGACACCAGCATTACCTCCTTTCCTGCTGAAGACACCTGGAGTGGCTTCCCTTCTCTGCCTCAAACCCTGACTGGTTCATGCTCTTAGTTCATACCTTACTGCTGGTTACAAATCACCTGCAAACTCTTGGCCGCAGTGCAGCGGGGGCCGGGCTAAGCACTCTGCCCCTCGGGGGCGGTCGGGCGGGGCTGAGCACTCCGCTCCTAGGGGGCTGTCGGGCGCGGCTGAGCACTTGGCTCCCAGGGGGTGGTCAGGCAGGGGTCCGGGCTGGAGAGAGGGTGGCCCCATTAGGGGCGATGAGATGCTCCCGAATCTGATTTGATCATCCCCGCTCCTGCTCCTCAGCCCCCTGGAGCCGCATGTCTCCTTCAAGGCTGCTGTGATGTGGATTTTCACCTGGCGTCCATGGATAGCCACGCCCAGTGGGGAGGGGTGCGGGAGCAGGAGAGCCCGTTGAGGGGGGGTCCCACCGGGTCCCACCCTCCTCCTGCGCACATTGCTGCTGCTGGAAAGGCGGGGGACACAAGCTGCTCCAGAGGCAGCGAGCCCCCATTAGTGAGCTTTCCCCATGGGCTCAGGAAGATCTGCGGCCCTTTGTCTACTTTTGTGTAACAAGTTATCCCAAATGCAATGGCTTAAAGCACACATTATGGCACAGTTTGTGGGGTCGGGAATCCAGGGCCTGTAGCTGGGCACCTCCCGCCCAAGGCTTCTCCTGAGGACAGCAAGCTGTGGCCAGGCCCAGGTCTCATCAGAGGGCTCAGCAGGAGAAGGATCCGCTTCCACACTGGGCTCCCACTGACTGTGGCCAGGTTCCTTGTCACCTGGGCTTTCCAGAGGGAAGCCACGGCCTGACAGCTGCCTGCCTCGGAGTACATAAGAGAGAAAGCATGAGAGGCCCTGAAATGGAAGCCACAGTTGTTTTGTGGCCTGAGGTTGGAAGCAATATTCCATCATGTTTCCATATTCCACGAGTTCAGTCCGTGCTCAAGGGGAGGGGATTACCGGGGGGAGTAGATCCCAGGGGGAGGGATGGCTGGGCTCATTTACGGCTGCTGAACACCCTGGACTTTGGGAAACAACACAGCCTGTGTCTAGGTTCGCGGCATGGAGACTGCTGCGCAGTCACCAGGGCGGTTTGGATGGGTGGAGGTGGCAGACGGGACTGACCTGCCCCTGGAGGCTCTGGTGGAGTTAGTGGCTGGAGTGGGGGCCCAGGGGCTGTGTGTCTGCGGGGAGGGGAGGCAGGGTGGCCGGGGAGTGCTGGTCATCGGGGAGTGCTGGTCATGGGCCTTGGGGGTGGCCTTGAGCCGGGCCCCTGCAGAGGCGGTGCTCCCTGTGCTGGGCACTGCATGGGGCTGAAATGTCTTCCTGTGGCCACTGGACTCCTTGGACCAGCAGAACAAGCCTGGCCCTCGTGGCAGCTGTGGTCGCTTGTGCACACACACCCTGTGGTTCCTTTGCTGTGTCAGTACAGGAGAAACACCCTGGACTCCCCCGTTTCTCGCTGGACATAACTCTCAGTCCCAGCTGACTGCTGTTCTCCTTAACTCATAGCAGCCCCTCCTGGGAGCAGCTCAGAGGTGCCTGGGAGAGGCAGCGCGGCTTCTAGACACCCTTCTTTGTAATCCAGCCACGCGGATTGGATTGGCCACAGAAGCCCCATCCACCGCTGAGGACTGGGCTTCCTGGGCTTGCCGCGGAGCCTCCCCCATCTGCCCCAGACACACCTGCCTCCTGCATGGTGGCCACTCTTCTCGGACTCCGTGCCTGACCCCACATTTATTCTGTTAAACTTTTCTTTGCAGTACTCAGCCTGTTGTTCTGGGTCACTGTTCAGCTGATTAAAAATGGCAGCTTCCCTCAAAAGCAAATGTTATTGTAGCCCTTGGGTGTCAGAGAAGAGCAGGCAAACCCAACCTAAAGGCTCCTGGGCTTTCTGCGGTTGTCCCCGTCGGCGTTCAGTAGGAACACACATGGAGTGTGGGAGAACTGGATCGTGCAGGTGGGAGTTAAAGGCAAGAGAGGATCCAGGAACGCCGGGAAGCTGCTGCTTGGAGGGGGTGGGATGCTGGCAGGGGCTGAGCCTCCCCAGGACACAGCACCTTCGTCACTCTGGCCACTGGGTCCCCTGCCCCATCTCTGACCACTGGACCTGAGTGGGGTGTGTCTCTGAGTGGGGTGTGTCTCTATTCTGGGCCCATTGGCTCCTCCCTACTTCTCGCCAAGGGAGAGACCAGCCCCTCCCATCACAGGCTCCTTGGAGGGCTGGAATCCAGCTCAACTCAGTTCAGCAAAAGACCGTGAACCCTACTGTGTCCAGGTACAGGACTGAGGTGAGTCTAAACAAAACAGACCCCAGTGCTGAGACAGTGACAGTGAGCCTCTGTGAACACCTGTGTGTCCCCAGCCCAGCTTCTCACTGTGAAATCTTGAGGGGCAGCGGGAAAATAGGGGCTGACCTTGCTCCTAGTCCCTAACAGGGAGGCCGCTTCCCTGAGGGTGAAGGCAGAGGGGCTGAGCTTGTGCAGGACCGGGGGCGGTGACAGCCCAGGGAGGGTGGGCATGGCGGGCAGGGCACGGGGAGCGGACCTTGAGCGGCCGCCTGCCGCCCCCTCCGTGGGGGGTGCAAGGGGTGGAAGCTGTGAGTGTGGACACGAGTGAAGCGGGTCTAGGCAGGGCGGCCTCAGGCTCCTCCAAGGGGGCTTTCTGGTCAGAGCGGGAGGGGTCTGACATCTGCGGTTCTGTGGTCGCACAGCCTTTACCCAGTGTTGAAAAGTAATGTTGCCTCGTGGGGAAACAGAAATGGCCAACAAGGGTGGGTTCATCTCAGTCCTCCTCACCCGTTCACCTCAGTCATTCACCTCAGTCTCCTCACCCGTTCACCTCAGTCTCCTCATCCATTCACCTCAGTCTCCTCATCCGTTCACCTCAGTCTCCTCATCCATTCACCTCAGTCTCCTCACCCGTTCACCTCAGTCATTCACCTCAGTCTCCTCACCCGTTCACCTCAGTCTCCTCACCCGTTCACCTCAGTCTCCTCATCCATTCACCTCAGTCTCCTCATCCGTTCACCTCAGTCTCCTCATCCATTCACCTCAGTCTCCTCACCCGTTCACCTCAGTCATTCACCTCAGTCTCCTCACCCGTTCACCTCAGTCTCCTCACCCGTTCACCTCAGTCTCCTCACCCGTTCACCTCAGTCTCCTCACCCGTTCACCTCAGTCTCCTCACCCGTTCACCTCAGTCTCCTCACCCGTTCACCTCAGTCTCCTCACCCGTTCACCTCAGTCTCCTCACCCGTTCACCTCAGTCTCCTCATCCATTCACCTCAGTCTCCTCACCCGTTCACCTCCGTCTCCTCACCCGTTCACCTCAGTCTCCTCATCCGTTCACCTCAGTCATTCACCTCAGTCTCCTCACCCGTTCACCTCAGTCATTCACCTCAGTCTCCTCACCCATTCACCTCAGTCATTCACCTCAGTCTCCTCACCCATTCACCTCAGTCATTCACCTCAGTCTCCTCACCCGTTCACCTCAGTCTCCTCACCCGTTCACCTCAGTCTCCTCACCCATTCACCTCAGTCATTCACCTCAGTCTCCTCACCCGTTCACCTCAGTCTCCTCACCCGTTCACCTCAGTCTCCTCACCCGTTCACCTCAGTCTCCTCACCCGTTCACCTCAGTCTCCTCACCCATTCACCTCAGTCTCCTCATCCATTCACCTCAGTCTCCTCACCCGTTCACCTCAGTCTCCTCATCCGTTCACCTCAGTCTCCTCACCCGTTCACCTCAGTCATTCACCTCAGTCTCCTCACCCGTTCACCTCAGTCTCCTCACCCCCACCCCGCTCTGTTGTTCACCTCGGTCTTTGAGACAGGACCAAACACAGGCGGCGCTGGTGCAGCAGGGTCAAGGGGCAGCCTGGGCGCCAGCCTCCCAGCCTCCTGGCCAGTCGTCCCCGAGCCAGTCTCAATCTGTTGGTGCTTCCTTGGGTCTTTCTCTAACCGGTGCCCTTTTCAGCAGCAACAGGGAGGCTGCAGAGGCTTCCGGGCTGTGGAAGGCTTGACCAACAGAGCCAGGGGCCAGAGCTGTGAGCGATCATAGTCACCGTCGCTGAGAGGGCTTTCTGGGTCATAGCCGCTGTCGCTGAGCGGGCTTTCTAGATCATAGACACTGTCACTGAGGAGGCTTTCTAGATTGTAGCCTCTGTCGCTGAGCAGGCTTTCTAGATTACAGCTGCTGTTGCCAAGTGAGCTTTCTGGATCATAGACACTGTTGCTGAGCGGGCTTTCTGGGTTGTAGCCACTGTCGCCGAATGGGCTTTCTAGATCGTAGCCTCTGTCGCTGAGCAGGCTTTCTGGTGGTAGCCTCTATTGCTGAGCGAGCTTTCTAGATTGCAGCCTCTGTTGCCGAGCGGACTTTCTAGGCTCAGTCACAGGCCACATGCTCTGCATTCGCTGCCTCCTCTGCTTCTGCCTGCTTCTCTAGGGCTCACCCATCCTGCAGATGAGGGGCCGAGGGCTCAGAGGGAAGGGTCCGCGGACGCTGAGTGTATCGCTGTGTACACAGGTCCCATGGCGAGGCACAGTCCCAGACTCCCGCTTGACCCCAAACCCCAGCCTTTACCCGAGACCCCCAAGCCCCATGTTTCCCAAGCCCTTTCACAGTCTGCTCTGCCCACCGCCCCCCACTCTCAAGGCCTCTGGTGCAGCCACAGGGCCTTGGTAATGGGGGACTGTTGGGGGGCTATCTTTTCGGGGTCTCCTCTGTGGCCCCATCTGCCGGGGAGGAAAGGTCACGGGGGCCTGTGTGGGGCAAGGCAGCATGAAGGGCTTTGCTGTGGGGACTTGGGTCCGGGATGGGCTCTTGGCCACCCTGCGGTGTGCACAGCTGAGCCTGGACTTCCCGGCCGCAGGAGACTGTCATTCCCGGGCCCGCCATAGAGAGGCAGTGCAGGACAGGGCTTGAGGTCCCGGCCCAGGCGCTGCAGCTTCTGGGCTCAGCCTCGGCTCTGTCCACTGACAGATCCTGTCTTCTCCGCCAATCCCCCTGTGTTCAGCAGGGTGAGGATGGGAGGGTGAGGTGATGGTCAATCCTCATGTCAACCTGGCTGGGCCATGGCACCCAGTTATGTGGAAGACACCCCTGGGACATGGCTGGGAACTACTTTTTCTATGAAATTAATGTTAATTCAGGGGACTTTGAGGAAAGTCGTCTGGCAGTGGTGTGGGTGAGCCTCATCCACTCTGCGGAACGTCTTAAGAAAAAGACTGGGGTCCCCACAGAAGAGGGAATCCTGCCTGCAGAGAGCTCTGCACTTGAACTGCAGCATTGACTCTCTCAGGTTCCCGACCAGTTCCTGAAAATCTCCCCCTCTGCGTGATGTGTGTGTGCGTGTGTGGGTGGTCCCATAGCTTCTGGCTCCTGGAGCTCCTCACCACTCCAGGCGTGGGGCTGCCCTTGGGGCTGGAGGGTGCATGATGACCACAGGGTGGCGGTCGTGTGTCCTCACTGCCCGGTGCTGTCACCTTCGGGTGGATGAGACGTGTGGCTCTGAGTCAGCCCCCAGCAGTGGCGGAGGGGCCTGTTGTTCTTATTATTAATCATCTCCTTCACCTCCTCGGACCTACTGTTTTTGACGTCTAAATCAGTCCTCACCACCACCTCACGAGCTGAGAGACCTTGCCCCTGACTTTGAGACGCGAACCCTGGAACTCCCTTCCTGGAGCCTGCGTTGCCAGGGACAGGGGTGGCCAGGGTGAAGTTGGGAGCACCTGGTTGCTCGCTCCCAGCCAGCCCTGCCTGCTCCACCCAGCCCCGGGGACGGATTCCTGGTGTTTTGGGGCTGTCTGCTGGCCATCTGCCTGGTAGGGCCGTCGGAATCACCTTTTATAAAGCTCTTCTATCAGTGATTCAGGATCAAGGAGTAAGAGTGCTTTCTGGGTTGAAAAACATCGTGTGGGATCTTTAGCTGGAAAACATTTTATTACAAATATTTTTCAAGTCTATGTGGCCTCTTAAAAAGTCCCATCTTTTTAACACAGTGTTTCCCGGGCCAGCCACGTTTAGTCTTCTAAAGCTTCATATGCAGCCTCTTACCTAGGAAACGAGGCAGCTGTGTAGTCTTTTGCAAGGAGCAAGCCTTTGGTTTAAGAAGCAGCATCGGGGGTGGAAGAGGTGGTGCTGCTGGGAGACCCGCCCCAGGCACACGTGGAGGTGGGGCTTGTGGGAGAGGTGGGGCCTGCAGAGACCCGTCCTGAGATTTGCGCTCTCAGAGCCGCGCGGGGCAGCGTGGGAGTCACCAGCCACACAGATCATTTACATTTTAACTCATCCAGATAAAATGAAGAGTTCAGTTCTGCAGTCGCACCTACTGGAAGTGCTCAGGAGCCCACCGTGGTCCCTGTGCAGGGAGGGACTGCAGGGCGGGCTTCTCCCGCTGAGAAAGCTCCCGTGGGCGCAGCTCCCACCTAGGTTTGTAAATAAAGCTTCCCGGGACACAGCCAAGCCCGTGGTTCATGGATCCCCTCTGCTGCTTTTTTTTTTTTTTTTTTTTGAGATAGAGTCTTTCTCTGTCACCCAGGCTGGAGTGCAGTGGCGTGATCTCAGCTCATTGCAACCTCAGCCTCCCAGGCTCCGGCGATTCTCCTTCCTCAGCCTCCCGAGTAGCTGGGATTACAGGTTCCCGCCACCACGCCTGGCTAATATTTTTAAAAAACATTTTTAATAGAGACAGGGTTTCACCATGTTGGCCAGGCTGGTCTTGAACTCCTGGCCTCAAGTGAACCACTGCAACTGGCCTCTAGTGCTTTTGTGCTACAGTCCGGAGGTTGAGTTGCCAAAGGGACCAGAGTGCCTGCAAAGCCTCAAATGCTTTTCATCTGGCCCTTGATGGAGAGCCTTTGCCGACCCCTGCCCTCAAGCACAGCTGTGAAATCCAGCTGGGTCTGCCTGCAAGGCAGTGTGGCTGCATCACACCTGAGACCCACTGTAGGTGGTCATGTGGGGCGCTGGGGTGCTGGCCTTGCCATGTTGTGAGTGGCAGGTCTGGGCTGTGCTACGGCAGTGCACACGGTAGGGCTTCTGTGCACAGCAGCAAAGGCGCCAGTCGTGGAGAGCACGAGAGGTGGGGGGGCGGGCAGGGAGCGGCCTCGGCACAGATGACCTCAAGTGTGCCTGAACATGCGTGTTTCCCGTGCGGTGCGTCCAGCCAGCGTGTGAGCAGCGTCTCCTTGGGCAGACGTGCGTTAGGCCACGGGACTGCCCAGGACCATTTCCTCTGGCTGGGGCACAAGGAGACGGAGGACCACGCCAGAGCAGAAACCACCCCTCTGCCCAAGGAAAAGGACCATAGGCTGTTTTCAGAGAGACCAGGAATAGCAGAGGCCTCCTGGCCCACGGTCGCCAGGGGAAAGAGGCCATGCTTTCCAGTGGAAATCAGGTTCATCTCTGGAGAGCTGTGTCTAGAAAGTGCAGTTCACCAAACAGCATAAACTCCAGAAAAGGGAAACTCACACTTGGAATAAAGGTGAGGAGGGCGCCGAGCATCGATAGCAGAAGTCCTTGGAGCCAAAGCCATGCAAGGACGCTGGCACTGGGGCGTGGGGCTTGGGCCTGTGCGGTTCTGGAAGGGTCTGTTCCAGCCGCCGAGGACTTGGGCTCAGCTGATTCAGCAGTGAAGACACGGGCAAGTTAGGGACAGGGTGGGTCATGGCAGTCCATCCCTCTTCTCTGTAGGAAAGCCGCAGACAATGGCTGGGTCCTCTATGGCTCTTGCTGTGTAGACACTGCTCACAAGTAGCATCTTCTGAAAGGTGGTGAAACTCCTGGAGTTGGTTTAACAGCAGAGGAGTGTGTGCTTTTGTGAATAAACGAATGGTGGCTGGGCACAGTGGCTCACACGTGTAATCCCAGCATTTTGGGAGGCCGAGGTGGGTGGATCATCTGAGGTCAGGAGTTTGAGACCAGCCTGGCCAACATGGGGAAACCTGGTCTCTACTAAAAATACAAAAATAAGCCAGGCGTGGTGATGCGTGCCTGTAATCCCAGCTACCTGGGAGGCTGAGGCAGGAGAATCACTCTAACCTGGGAGGTGAAGGTTGCAGTGAGCCGAGATCGTGCCCCTGCACTCCAGCACCCCAGACTGGGTGACAGAGTGAGACTCCATCTCAAAAAAAGAATGGTGGAATGGTGTCCTGACACGTATTCAGGAAATCTCAGGGAGGGCAAGCAGGTGCCCTGTCTGCAGTCATCTGCCTCTGAGCGCAGCATCGCGACGCTCCCTGTAAGTGACTGTCTCAACTGCACTGTTCCAAGTTCTCCTGCTGCTTATCTGTAGTCACTGCAGGGCTGGGGGAAGCTTTGGGTCCCTTGGCCTCTGAACTGTGGTTCTCAGAGGACCCAGGGTTGGAATCTGTTCATCTGGACACAGCTGTTGGCTCATAGGGACGGAGGCAACCTCCTCTGGAATCAGAGTGAGGAACTGGGAGGATCTTGGGCAAAAGGCCAGCTGTACCACCATGCGTCAGCACTTCGTCATGGTTTATGTTTTGGAAATCTAAGAGTCTGGGGTGTGGCTCTCAATCTTGTTCGGGCACCAGTTTCCCCCAGAGCACCAGAGGTGACCAGGCCCTGATGCAAGATGGGGAGAGAGGGTTTGTGCATTTAACAGACCAGCTGGTTGAGAAACTCAAACTGCAGAAGGAACTATACGTAGTTCTCTAATAGGTAACTTACGCTATAAACATGCAAGAGATGTTCCAGATAACATACAGGTGTAACTTGATTCTAGTGCGAAGTTCCAATTCCTCCTCATTGATAGAGCCCTTAGTCAGCAAATCTCTCTCTCTCTCTCTCTCTGTCTCTCTTTCACACACACACATGCACACACACACACACACACTCACCATGGATGTATTGAGCAGTGTCTTTCTGTAAAGCACTTTGTGAAGGTGGTTTGGGAACCAGCCTTGCCCTGGTCCTGACCCTGCTACCTGTGTTCTTCCATTACCCTGGTCTTGTTCTGTTCCTGGTGCACATGCTCTTAGCCAGTGATGATATTGGCGATAGAATGCAATGCTCAGAGCCCTCTCAGTCTGTCTGCAACAAATTAACATTCAATCCTAAAACTGTAGAGTTTGGGAAGTGGCTGGCTGTTGCCCTTGGTGTTAGGCTCTTGGTTGGTCCTGCCCTGACTCACAGGAGGTGGCACGGCTGTCACCTCTAGTTTCTGGAGCCATCTCTGAGCTCCCTAATGTTGCAGTGCTCCCCACTGCTCACACACACCCCTTCCTCTGAGGTGGTTTTGATCTGTTCCCTCCCTGACCCCAAGTACAGAAGCTCTGTTTTTTCCTATTTGTGGCAAAATCCTGTCTTCCTTGTAGATGTCAGGATGTAGCTGATTAACTCTGTTTCTAGATTAAAGATTCTCAAAATGTGGTTCTGGGATAAGTAGCAGCCACATCCTCACTTAAAACAATGGGAAAACCTGGATAAAATGCAGATGTGTATACTGAAAAACTCCCAAGACGGGCAGAACTTGAGTGGTCAAGATTAAGAGAGAAGGAAATTTGCGGATGTGAGTTTTATATTCTGAGCTCATCACCCCCTTGAGGCATTTGCTAATTCTTATGCACCACAGACAGGTTGAGCAGCACAGCAGAAAGCAGTTGCTAGGAGGTTTTCAGTAATCTCCCAGGGCTGGGAAGAAAAAATGTGAGTTAAGGGCTTCTTACACAGCCAGGGCTTCAGGTGCTAAGATCCCAGAAAGAAGGCTTGTTCAGTGTAGTGAGTCCAACTAGCCAATCTGCTTGTCCCCCTAAAGCATTCCCTAAGTCCTCAGCTGTGCTGCTGGGGAGAAGGTCAGCAGAAAGTGGTAGCAGAGAGGCTGAGGAGCCAAAGAGTTTTCAAGCAGTCTCCCAGTGTAAAAAATAAAAGTTGCATTTGAAGGGCCCTGGTAAATTCTCAGAGCTCTAAATTGGAACTCCCATAGGAACAAGGAAAACTAGAAATAGACCAGGTGTTACAAAGACAAATCTAGTATTAGAACAACTTAATTAAGATGATCTGTCCTCACTCTAACTGGCTACCAGAGCTAGATGTCTTTCAGAGTTTCTAGTTTTTCATCACACGATGTCCAGCATTCCATCAAAAAGTACCAATCATATCAATAATCCAGGCAATAGAAACAGACTTCTGGGTAATATATTGGAGTTATCAAATACAGATTAGGCATAACTATGATTAATATATCCATAAAACAGATGACACAATGGTGAACGTCACAGATAAGTGGAATCCATAGAACCAAATGGAAATTCCAGGATTAAAAGATGTAGTAATTAAAATTTAATTAATTATTCTAATTTTTAATTAATTAAAATAAAATCTTAACTTAATATGATGATTAAATGATTATCCAAAGCTGAAGAGAGATTTAGTGATTTGGATGTAAGTCAGGAGAAAATATTCAGATTGAAATAAAAGAGAACAAAGAATGAAAAATAAAAAGAGTATAAGAAAAGTGTGGGACACAGCACAAACATCGAACGTGCATAATTGGAGGAGAGAAGAGAGAGAGAAGAAAGGCACAGAGTATTTGAAAACACAGAATTTTTCAGAACTTACTAAAGAAATAAGCCATGGGTTCAAATATCACCATAAACCCCAGACAGGATAAATGCAATGAAAACACAGCTAGGAACATCATTGTAAAAATGCTGAAATGAAAAGGCAAAGAGAAATGATTAACATTAGCCAGAGGTAGAAAGACACATTACTGTCCAAGGATCAGTAATAACACAGGGAGCGACAGCAGATTCCCCAGGAGAAATGATGGAGGTCAAAAGACAATGGAAAAGAAAGTAACTGGTAATCTAGAGCCTACATCTAGTGAAAACATTCTTCAAAACATGAAGGTAAAGATATTTTCAGACAAATAAAAACTGAGGATTTTCCCAGTAGGCCTACACTAAAATACTAAAAGGAGTTAGTTGGCAGGAATGTACTGCTAGCCAGAAGCATTAAAAATGCATAACAGAATGAAGAACAAATAAAGGAGTAAATATGTGGATAAATCTGAAACAAATATTAACTGCATAGAACTAAGTATAATATTTTAAAGCATTTAAAATATATGTAGAATTAAAATCTGTGACAAAAATAATGCAAAAAATGGTAAGTGGAGTTAAGTATTCTTCTATTCTTGCATTATTCAGGAAATGGTAAAAGTGCTAATTTTAGGTTATAGGAAGTCCAAGATGCATACTGTAGTAGTCTGTAATATAACCTTTAAAATAATATTAAAAATACATAATCCATGACCTAATAGAGGGGGAAATTGAATGAAAAAAAAACTTGCTCAATCTAAATAAAGTGAAAGAAGAGAAAAGGAAGTGGTAAAAGTATTAATTTTAGGTGATAGTAAGTCAAGGATATATATTGTAGTCTCTAATATAACCTTTAAAACAATATTAAAATACATAATGATCTAATAGAGGGGAAAATGGAATGAAAAAAATACTTGCTTAATCCAAATAAAGTGAAAGAAGAAAAAAATGAGGCATGTGAGACAAATAGAAAATAAATAGTCGCTTCATAGATACAAACCCAGCTCTAGCACTGCTTATATTTCATGGAAAAGGATGAAGTATTCCAATTAAAAGACAAAAGGACTGGATTTCTAAAAATGTGCTCCTATATATTACTATATTACTCTCTCTCTCTCTATATATATATATATGAATATAATATAACATTATAGGATGGAAAATGATATACCATGCAAACATTTACCAAGAGAAAGTTAGCGTGGCTATGTTAATATCAGACAAAATGAATATAAGGCAAGAAGAAATACTACAGATAAGGAGGAATATTTCATAACAATAGAGGCTCAAATCCACCAGAAAGACAATTTAGTCTGTAGGACCCTAGCAACATAGCTTTGAAACATACAAAACAAAATAGAACTAAAGAAATAAATCCCTTGCATTCACAGTGGGGATCTTTTACACACCTCTTTTGATACTGGATGACCAAAGAGGAATGAGTAAGGAGATATTTTAACCACACAATTAACAAACTTGACCCGATTGACTCTGTGGGATCCCACCCCCCAAAACCACAGAATACACCATCCTCCCAAGTTCCAAATGGAATTTTTACCAAAATCGGCTGTATGTTTGGCCCTAAATCAAGTCTCAAAAAATTTCAAAAAACTGAAATCATACAGCATACATTAATATGTTTCACCATTTTCTCCCACCCATAACATATAATAGGGGACAACTCTGGCCACAATTCCCACCCTGGGTGACAGAGCCCCCCCGACACTCACCCACCCCTGCCCTGGCACCTTTGGGACACTTTCTTCCTGGAATGCCCATTGTAGTACATGTGGGGGGTCCCTTCCACCTCACAGGCACATCTTTAACACCCCTGTAAGCCAGTTCATCACTTGCCTTGGGGTAGCTAATATTAACATTGATGATTTTCCTCATCAGCTTAGTTCCCGACTCTGTCTTAAGCCTCCTGGGAACAGCAAGGGTGGGTCCCATACAGCAAGTGGGGCATGCTTGAGCCCTGCACAGCAATCGTCAATCTGGAGACCCAACGTGTTCCCGTGGCTGTTTTCAGTGCCATCCCTGAGAGAGGGAATATTTTGATGTGATCAAACTAATACATCAAACTTCCAGCTTTTGAAGACTGTGTAATCAGGGATCTCATGTGGTCAGGACAGAGGAGAGAGAGTGGTCAAATCAATGACACTTTATATGTTTTGTCTTCTCTGGGTCAGCATTGCTCTGCCAAGTTTTCCTGGGGGACAAACCCTGCAAGACCCTGCTTGGAAAACGATGATGCCATTGACGATTAAAACATCCAGCAACAAATGCCTGGCCTGGGGCACAGTGTCAGGACTGCAACAGGCCATGTGACGATGTGGCAGTGAGTGAGCCACTGAATACCTCTGAGCCCCAGGCCCACTCATGTGGAGTGGAGGCGACGCCTGCCTCCTGGCCTTGCTGTGAGGACTCGGTGGCCCACTGTGCATGGAAACAACTTATAAACCACAGAGTTCGCTAAAAATGCTTTGTGAGATACATGGACAAAACAGAAAAATAAAAACTACAAGTGCACAAAGAAAGGAGAAGAACTACATGGAGCTGTCCCTGTATTAACAGAGAGGCTGCAGCATGGTTTAGTAGACCCGATAGCACTGGGCATCAGAAATAACTGCATCCTGCCATGCCACTGACTTACTGAGTAACTAGTGAGTCATGTATCCTTGCTGCCTCGGTTTCCTCATCTGGAATTGAGGGATTGCATGAAAGGCCTCAAAGGGCCATTCCAATACAAGCATTCTCTGATTCCAAACCCTCAGTCCTCTGCAGTTGCCTTGGAGACATCATAGAAAGAGGGCATAGGACGTTTGCATCTCTTAGGAAGAGAGAACAGTCAGCAGCAACAAGTACAATGGCATTGTCTGCTTCCGTTTCCAGCTGCCTTTGAAAATGGTGTTATTAATAGAAAGGACACCAATCCACTGCTAAACTGTGCAAAGGGCATGGAAGTCGTCTCTCCAGGATTGTTCTCAAACGCGATCCATGAGCTTCTCCAAGCCTGGCTGCCTTTCTAGAGAAATGGAAAAATCATATTTTGTCCTAAATCTTTCCAGATGGGTCACCTCAATGAGTCCAGCAGAGGTTGCAGCCCGTCCACAGTCAGAATCAGTTTGGATAAGAAAAGTTGCCCAAGATGTGTCCTGGTCATCCCCAGCCCCTACCCCCAGGTAATGCTGTAGGTCACACACACCACCTGGAGCAAACCTTCACCTTCCACAACACACAGTCCCAGCCAGCATTCCCAAGCTCGGCAAACATTCCAATGCAATGAGGCTTCATGTGCGTGCGTGTTGTATGTGTGTGCGTGTTGCATGTGTGTGTTGCATGTGTGCGTGTATTGTATGCACGTGGATTGCATGTGTGCACATGTTGCGTGTGTACATGTTGGATGTGCATGTACGTTGCATGTGTGTGCATGTCACATGTGTTTTATGCATACACATGCATGTATGTGTGTACATGTTGTATGTGCATGTGTGTTGTGTATGCATGTGTTGTGTGTGTATGCATGCGTTATATGTGTGCACATATGTTATGTGTGTGCGCATGTGTTATATGTGTGCGTGTGTGTTTTGCAAGGCATGGCAGCAGGGAAGAGACTCTCAGGCCTTCGTAGTCTCTGTTCCTCGTGGACGAATTCTTTATGAGCTCTGAGATTATGTTATTTGTAGACAGAATATTCTGATGCTCTTATTTCCAGGTTCGATATGTTTTTTGTTTCTTGTTTTCTTTTCTTTTAAAAAAAACCCAAATCCCACATACGCTCTGGCTTAACACTTAAATAAACCAACTCCAATTGGGATTGTGTGAATAAACGATTTTCCTTTATGCGGAATGGTTCAGAGAACGTGGGCATGCGCACACAAGTGCCCTGTTCCGGAGGCTGGTGGGTGGGGGTTCTAGCAGGCTCGTCTCCTGCGCAGGGGCTCCGGGGCTGCAGCCTCATTGACTGCCTTGGCTCCTCCTCTGTGCACTGGTCCTCTGCTGCTCTTTATGGAAAATGTTTCCTGTGTGGAAAGAGGAGGTTTTGAGCCTGGCAGTGTGTGGTGTGAGTGAGATGGGGGCACCAGCAGGATCGAGGGACACCAGGGGACAGGAGGAACCGAGCTCTCAGTTGAGGGAGGGGAGAGCCCCGTGGATGTGTCCGGGGCAGGAGGACGGAGGGGGCGCTGGCTGCGTCAGGCTGCCTTTAGCTCTCCCGCGGGGCCACCCTGTCCAGTGTCATTTCCCCCACATTCTCCCTCAAAACCCATCAACAACTCCGAGCTTGGCGGAGCTGGGCTGATCCTCCTTGTCCTCCCCTCACGGCTGCTGGCTGTGGATCTCATTCCCGGGATGTCAGTACCAGGAGGTTGGGGACTCCTGGTTCTTCACTGTCCAACATTGCCAGGGCTCTGGAAGTCCCCACTGTCACCTCCGGGGCTTCTGTTGCCGACGGCCACACCTAGAGGTGCTGGTGACGTACAGGAGCTTCATCAGTGCAGAGGCCCCTGTCTTTTGCTGTCTGTGTTGTAGGAGAATTTGTGGTTCTCCCCGCAGAACAGTCAGGTCCCAGGGAACTGGAACCTTGACAAGGTCAATCATGAAATTGTATCTAAAGCAGCAGAGGTTGTCCTGGACAGCAGCACAGTCTGGGAAATTGGCCGTAGCTTGAACGACCGCTCACTGCCCTTTCTACACTGCGTGTGTTGGCCTGGTCCCTGCTGCTGGGGGCACGAGCAGACCTTGTGGCCTGGGGTTTTGTGGTCCAGGACTGACACTGGCCTGGCAAAGTCTGAACATGGGGGGCTGGGGGCCGCACTTCAGAGAAGTTCCTGGCCTGTGCTCGATGACAACTCGTGTAGCAGGGAGGTCTCCAGAGACGCTTCCCGGGACCGTCCTCTTCAGCGTTTTAACAAAGGACGAGCTGGCCGGCTTCCCACGCTTGTGGACAGTGAGGGGCTGGGAGCAGCAGCCGACAGGCTGGATGGAAAATTCAGAACCCCCATGCTTTAAGAGGGGACACGGAGGCCCACCTAACCGTCCTCTAGTGGGTGAGCTCCCAGGCAGGGCTCTCTGTTTTATGTGAGAAAACCCAGAGCCTAGGACAGTGCCTGGCACGTGGTGGGTGCTTGGGAAGCACCAGTGGAGGTGAGTGAAGGCGACAGGGTCTCAACGTCTGGCTCTGTGCTCGGGCTATGAAAAGCCAGCCGTGTGGCTCAGCAATGGCTCGTTTGCCAAAGTCTTTGGCGTTCACAGACAGCAGCTCCGGATTCATGGTGTGACACGCTCCAGATGGAGGGTCTCAGGCTGCGTGGACGGGCATGTGCTGCAGGGTATGGGGGAAGGGTCTGGGCACACTGGGCTGCCATGTGACTCAGGGATACCAGGAGGACAGGAGGGCTGTCAGCCTCACCCAGGACTGGCTCCCAGGTGTTCTGGAAAGCTCCGAGGAGAAGCCTGGGGCCAGGGGCAGAAGCCACAGGATCTGCATGGCCAACTCTTAGCAGGTGGACAGTGGTGGAGCTGTGTGAACAGGGAGTGGAGAAGGGCTAGCCTGGGGGTCCCCACCCCACGAGAGGGTGGGGGGCCTCCTGAGAGGGGTGTGGGGGGCCTCCTGAGAGGGGTGTGGGGGCCCTTCCTGGGCCTGTCATGGGGGAGCAGGCTCCCGTCACCACGTGGTTGGGACTCTTGTGTGGGTGGGTGGCGGCAGCCTTGTGAGTCCTGATTATTCTTGGGAAAAGGGGGACTGGTCCCCTGCTCCATTCAGCTGAAAAGGGAGAGCACTCCCTCATTGACACGGGCCTCGACTCCTTGAATTGGACTTGTCCGGTCAGGTGTCCACACATCAACAGTCGGACAGGGGCTTCTGTGGAGCTCAGGTCGGTCCACCTGGGGGCTGGGCTCACCTGCTCTCCCTGGAGCTGCTCGGAGACACACCTGTCCCTTGAGCAGGAAAAAGAATCCCCAAACAAGAAGACACTTATCTATTATTTCCAATCTACCTGAAGATCTTCCAATATTTTGAAGGATTTTGTCCAGAATGGATAGATTTTCATACTGAGTGTTCTTTGAATTCTTTTCTGTGAGGAAAACAATAAGTACAATGATCACACTTTGTAAATAATTAAGGCATGATTCCACTTTTCCTTTAACTTCAGGGAGCCGTAAGCGCTGAGCAAAGCAGCGCCCACGCACAGAGCAACCCAGGTGAGGTGCCGTGGCTTCTCGAGACACAGCCTCAGGCGAGGCCATCAAAAACATTTCCTCCAGCAAGCCCCAGAAAGTGTGGCTTGGTGCCCAAGCAATGAGTGGAGTCCTACATCTTTATGCTTTCTCTGCGTTTTCTCTTTACACTCTTAGGAGACGCCAGCATAAAAGTATTCTGTCCACTCCGAGTCCTAAGGGCTCCCCACTGCTGGTGGTGAGCAGGGCTCCCGTCTGTGGATCTGACACTCATGGTCACTTGAGCCGTGGTCCTTGGACCCGGACACAGGTTTTATAGACACTGAATTTCCCCCACCTCTCTTCCTGTCCAGCCCTTTCTACCAATAACTATGCTGTGTGGTCCCCGCTGCTCAGGAAGAGGTGCAGGCAGTGTGAGGCGACATCAGTTCAGGAGCGGCTCCAAGTCCCCCCAAACCGGTCCTGGCTGCTGCAGCTGTTGGGTGGGGGGCTCCCTTTGGAACAGCCCCCAGCCTGGGAGGCACCATTCCTAGTGGGGGGCACCCTACAGAGAACCCTAATCCTCTTCCTTTATTTACTTTTCTTACTCTCAAAGCACACCAGGAGGACCCACCTCTCTTTAGTTCTCCCAAAACTCTGTGCAGGTGCAACCTGGAATCCTTAAAGATATGGTTTGGTACGTCTGCATTTTGTGAACGCATGAATAATGACTACTGTTGACTGGCCTGACCCCTCAGTCTCATTTCTTGGAAACAAGAATCCCTCATATATCTGCCGAGCACCTAGCAGGCTCAGCAGGTATTGCTGAGTAAATGAGTCTCTTGTTGACATTAATGTTACAGGAAATGAATGATTATGACATGAATTTATATATGTCCTATGGGATACTTAGATTTTACCAGGTCCCAAAGTCTTAAACTGAAGTTTAGGCACAGTCAGTATGTCAGGAATGATATTATGAACCATGAAACTTTTCCTACTCCCAGAAGTTACAGATTACATGGGGAAGTTGGGTTTTCTAGCAACAAGGAAGAGAAGATAGTTGCAGATCTATTTTCCTCTTAATCCATTTTACATTAAGAGGAACGTGGATCTGCAAACATTCATTAAAGGCTGCAGGCATCCTTAAAGGCTGCTTCAGGCTTTAAAAACATTTATCCAAATTATTCTTAGGTGCTCAGTTTATATGTTTAATAAGGACGCAAGCCCATGGAACAATTTTTAAGTTTTAGAAAAGACGTTCAGTGAAACATCAGGCTGTTTCCAGTGGTTGGTCCTCACTACCAGTTTCCTCCTGGAGGCCACAACTGTGACCCATTTTCCTGGGCTGTTTCCAGTGTTTGGCCCTCACTACCAGTTTCCTCCTGGAGGCCACAACTGTGACCCATTTTCCTGGGCTGTTTCCAGTGTTTGGCCCTCACTACCAGTTTCCTCCTGGAGGCCACAACTGTGACCCACTTTCCTGTGTATCTTTCCAGGGATAACCTACACCAGAGAGATTGCTGCCAATTTCATACTCAAAATGAATTCACACAGTTTTTTTAGAGAAGATTCCTTAGAAAATTTTGGCAGATAATTCAGGTTAGCTATTTGTGGAAACATATATAATTCATCATTTAATACAAAACATTTTATCTTTAGTTTGTTTATTTGTAGAGTGTAATCTCTAGCCCTTGGGAGTCCCAGGGAAGTGTATATGATGCTAACATTTCCCCGTTCCCTACGTATGTGTGGTTTCATTCGACTACAGGGCACCTGGTGAAGCCCGTGGGTAATACTTAGTCTTCATGTGTAGATGAGGCCCCAGTGAGGCAAAGCATCTTCCTAAGGGCACTGAGGCTGTATGCGGCTGAGCTGGGAGAACCCAGGGGCCATCACCCCAGTCCTTGCTTTTCCTTCCAGAGTTGAAATGCAGAGGTTTTCACAGTTCCAGGATTCTCAATGGAACCACATAGGTAAAAATCTAGTATTTGAATTTTTAATGTCTGGAAAGGATGGAGTAACAAGGACTAGATTTATCCTCCCAATTTAATTAAAAAACAAGAAAAAATATATGAAACAGTGATTTCCCATATATCAGAGAATAATCAGCAAAGACCAGTGATCCCCTGAGAGATGGAAAGTAGCTGAATGCAGCCCTATGCTTGCTTCAGGCACTGCCTGGAGAGTTTCCAGGGCAGTATTAGGAGTGAGAACTTAGGCAGAGCCCAGTGATCTCAATATACTGAGGGGTTTGGAGAGGTCAAAGTAGCTAGAGTTCAAAGGACAGAGTGAGACACACACACACACACACACACACACACACACAGAGAAAGAGAGAGAGAGAGAGAGAGAGAGATGCAAGGGATGACTCGAGCCTTTAGCTGATTACTGGCCATTGAATGGCTGTAAGAAAACTACTCAAGGATGGAAAAAGGACCACACAACTGAACAGGCAGAACAATTTCCAGAGCTCACACAGGCCAGAAATAAGTGGGGTTCCTGTCAGAAAACATTTTAAAAAACCCTCATAATACACAGGACATTGAGTACACAGAGTTACATTGCCTCAGTAGTGGGGAATAGTAGACTTAGAATAAATGCTGCTTGGTCCCATCTAATATAGCATAAAAGTAAGCCTCAAAAGGACCAAACTGCTTTAAAGTAACTTAACTGGGTAAAAGAACAGGCTCAATACTAGTTTTAAAAATACAAGACTATCCAACACATAATGAAGTAAGATTCACAATGTCTGGCATTCAAACAAAAATGACCAGGTATGTGAATAAGCAATAAAATATCATCTACAATGAGAAGAAAAATTAATCAAAATTGACCCAGAAATGACACATGAGAGTAGAATTAGAAAGCAAAAGTATTAAAAATGTTTTTATAATACTATATACCATATGTTCAAGAAGCATAGAATGTCAGATTAGATAAAAAAGCAAGAGCCAACCATATGCTGTCTATAAGAAATCCCCCTAAAGACACAAATGGGTTAAAAGTAAAATGATAGACAAAGATATGACATGCTAATACCAATCAAAAGAAAGGTAAAATAGTTACTTAAATCTCAAAGTATATTTAGGGACAAATAATATTACTAGGAATAAAAGAGTCATTTCTTTTTTTTTTTTTTTTTTTAGATGGGATCTTACTTTGTTACCCAGGCTGGAGTGCAGTGGCACCATCTTGGCTCACTGCAGTCATGACCTCCTGGGCTAAAGCAATCCTCCTACCTCAGCCTCCTGAGTAGCTGAAACTACAGGTGTGTGTCACAACACCAAGTTAATATTTTATTTTTTGTAGAGATGAGGTCTTGCTATGTTGCCCAGGCTGGTCTTGAACTCCTGGGCTCAAGTGATCCTGTTGCCTCAGACTCCCAAAGTGTTAGGATTACAGGCACCAGCCACTGCACCTGGCCAAGAGTCATGTTGCAGGGATAACTCACCAAGAAAACATAACAATCCTACAGGTTTATACACCAAATAAGAGAGCTTCAAAGCACATGAAGGAAACACTGCTAGAACTAAAAGGAGTAATGAACACATCCACAATTATGGTTTGAGATTTCAACAGTGCTTTCTCAATAATCAAGTGAACAAGTAGATTGAAATTTAATAAGGATATAGAAGAGTTGAATGAGTCTACTTAGCATACTTGATCTAATTGACATTTATAGAACAGTCCACCTCTTAACAGTATAATACACATACTTTTCAGGAACACTTGGAATATTTGCTAAGGCACACTATATTCTGGGCTATAGTTAAAGTTTTAAAATTCATTTAGTAATCATGCCATATAACATATGTTTTCTGACCAAAATAAATTAAATTATAAATCAATAAAATTATGGTATCTGGAAAAAACCTCCAAATATTTGAAACTAAATAGCACACTTCTTTTTTTTTGTTGGGTTTTTTTTTTATTTTTTGAGATGGAGTCTTGCTCTGTCACCCAGACTGGAGTGCAGTGGCATGATCTCGGCTCACTGTGACTTCTGCTGTCTGGGGTCAAGTGATTCTCCTGCCTCAGCCTCCCATGTAGCTGGGATTACTGGTGCCCACCACCAAGCCCAGCTAATTTTTGTATTTTTAGAAGAGATGGGGTTTCATCGTTTTGGTCAGGCTGGTCTCAAACTCCTGACCTCAAGTAATCCATCTGCCTCGGCCTCCCAAAGTGCTGGGATTACAGGTGTGAGCCACCATGCCTAGCCTAAATAGCACATTTCTAAACAACCTATGCATCAAAGAAGACATTTAAAAGGTGAATGATAAAGTATTTTGAACTGGATGAAAATAAAAACACAACATATTGGAATTTATGGGATGAGATAAAAGTGATACTTAGAGGAAATCACTAAACATTTCTATTAAAAAACATGAGAAGTCTCAAACCCATGATCTAAGTATTCACATCAAAAAGTTAGAAAAAAGGGGAAATAAAATTTACAATAAGCAGAGGAAAGAAAATAATGTTAAGAGAAGAAATCACTATAATTAAAAACAAAATCAATAGAGGAAAATGAAACAAAAAACCTGGTTCTCTGAGCAGATCAATAAAATGGATGAACCTCAAATCAGACTGATAGGATTTTTAGAAAGATACAAATTACTAGAGAATTGCTATCACTACAGTTCCTGCAGACACTGAAAATGAATAAAAAAAAACTATTGTGAACAACTTTTGCCAGTAACTTTGCCAACTTAGGTGAAATGAGAAAGTTCCCATAAGGACCCAAATTATCAAAGCTTATTAAATAAGAAATAAATACACAAAATAGCTCTTTATCTATTAAATAAATTAAGATTGTAGTTAAAACCCTTCCATAAAGAAAATATAGGCCCAGATGTCTTCACTGATAAATGCTATCAAACATTTTGGGTAGAAATAATATTCATTTCATATGAATGTATCTAGAAAATTCAAGAAGAGAGACTACTTCCCAACCCATTTCTATGAAACCATTATTACCTTAAAACCAAAGCTAGAGAAAAGCATTAAAAACCCAACAAACCACAGACCAGTGTCCCCCAGGGATACAGATGCAAAAATTCTGAACTAAATTTTAGCAAATTAAATCCAACAATATAATGACCAAGTGGGTCAAAAATCAATCACATGTGATTCTCCTCATCAACAGAATAAAGTAAAACCAAGTGACCATCCCAACAGATGCAGGGCTGCAAGCTGCGGCTGATGGTCAACTGTGGACGCACCTGGTTTAGTGAATAAAGCTGCCTTGGACAAAGCCATGCTCATTCTTTCATACACTGTTCACGCTGCTTTTGTGGTCCCATGGCAAGGTCGAGGAACAGAGCCCACATTGCCCTCAAAGACTGAAAGATTTACTGTCTGACTTTGTACAAAAAATATTTGCTATGCTCAGAAGAGATTCAGAAAAAGCTTTTCTCAGAATTCAAACTCCATTCATGAACAAAACTCTCAGCAAACTAGGAATGGAAGGCAACTTCTTCAACCCAACAAAAGGAATGTATAAAAAATCCCTGCAGCTAACATCACCCTTCCTAGCAAATGACCGAATGCTTTCACTCTTGTGAAAGAATGTCTGTGCTTATCGCTCCTATTCAACATTCAACATTGCACTGGAGATCCGAACTAGTGATGCAGGGCAAGAAAAAGAAACAAAAGGCATATATGTTGGAAAGGAAGAACAAACGGTTCCCAGGTGATATGATCCTCTACGTAGAAAATCCAAAAGAATCTACAAAAATGCTACTGGAACTAAAGAGTGAGTTTAGTAAGGTTATGGGTTATAAAGTCAATATACAAAAGCAATAATATTTCTATATATACTAAAAATGAATAACTAGATATTGAATTTTAAAAAGTGTCATTTATAATAATATCAGTAACTACTAAACACTTATGTATAAACCTAATAAAATATATGCAATATCTTTATGCTAAAAACTACAAAACGTGAAAGAAAGCAAAGATCTAAATAAATGGGGTTGCTCATAGGTAGGAAGACTGGAAATTGTTAAGATGGCAGATCTTACCAAATTGATCTATAGATTTGTAGCAATCCAAATTAAAATCCTAGAAGAATTTTTTGTACACATTAATAAGCTGTTTCTTAAATTTATACAGAAAGATAAAGGCACTAGAATAGCCAGATTGATTTTGAAAATCAAGAACAAAGTTGGAAAATTCAAAGCTGTGATCAACATACAGTAACCAAGACAATGAAATGGGCAATGAGGAAGAACAGGTCTTACATCAATAAAACAAAATAAAAAGTCCAGAAACAGACTTGCATATATATGATGAACTGATTTTCGACAAATATGCTAAGGCAACTCAAGAGAGAAAGTTGAATTTTTTAGCAAATGATGTTGGAACAATTGGATGTGAATATGCAAAAATCCAAACCAAACGAAATCAAACCAAAACAATAATAACCTCACCATATATGCAAATTAACTCAATACAAGCATTTAATGCTATACATTTCCATTTAAGTACTTTGTATGGCAGCCCCAGGGAACCAGCAGTGACTAAACATAGTGACTGAACGTAGTGACATGTGCCTGCATGGGGCTACTGTTTGTTAAGGATACAATGCTGAAATCAAATCAGTTCCCTGGGGATCCTGGACCAGCCTCCTGGCAGGTGGAACGCTGGTGCTGTCCAGCCTAGGACCTGTGATGTGGGCCCAGCCTCTAGTGCCATGGGGGGTGGGGAGGCAGGGGGTGCTTTGCATCTCCCAGACCTCAGAGGCTTGCAGAGACAATGTGTCCCCCAGAGCTGCACCATCCTGTTCTTTAGCTCTCAACCAGGGCACAAAAAAATCATGTTACGTTGTGAGAGCTCTCTCTCTCTCACACATCTTCTTTGTCTCCCCGTCTCTCTCTGTCTTCTCTCTCTCTGCCTCCACCCTTGGTGAAAACAAAACAGTTTCATACTTACACTCTGTCTTTATTCTGTTCTTCTTTTTCAAATGTTGGTGCCAATCGAATAAATGGACTTTATGGCCCATCCTGGGTGGCCTTGCGCTGCCTGAAAACTGGGAGCAGAGTCAGGGCACTCCCTACCTTGGCTCCAGCGGCCAGGCCGAGCTGAGGGGACAGCAGCCGGGCCGAGCTGAGGGGAAGCCATCCCATTTCCTAACCACCAGGGAGAAGGCATGTTTCCTTCCAGTTGTATCGGCTTCATCGTCTATCTTTTCTGTTTCAGACAATTTATCCTTGTCATGTGCCATCAGTAAACATGGAGAAATGGTTTTCCCCATCTTTTCTTCAACTTTTTTTTCAACTCATGCCCTCTGACTCGCATCTGTTTCTATTGCAATGTTCTCTTGGATCCGGGCGCCCACGCCACCGTGGCGCATGGCTACCCTGTCAGGTTGCATCTGAGTTGCTGGTAAGGTCGCTAGGACTTTGTGGGATTTACCTTTCTTCCATGTTAATGAATCCAGGGGGTTTTTCCTTTACATTCTCACAGAAGCATCTTCTCCAGTCCTCTGCTCAAATAAGGGTCAAGGTTTCACGTTCTCCTCAGTGTCTATGCATTCATTCATTCATTCATTCATTCATTCATTCATTCATTCAACAAACATCTACTCAAGGCAAGGTGCTAGGGTCGGCATGGAGGGTGCACTGTCTCATTCAGGAAGCCTTGTTCCCACGGGGGGATATGGACGTACCGAGAACTACCTGCAGCTCAGAGCAGCAGGTACTGAGACAGCACGAACAGAGAGCTGCCAGCCCAGGAGACCAAGCCCCCGGCCCTGCCTCTTGCGTTCCTGTCATCTTAGGAGCTGAGCTAAATCAGGAGCTGCCTGGACACTTCCATTTGGCTTTTGGTAAAAATTAAAAGGCATGACTCAGGCTGGAGGAGGAGGTGAGAGGAAGCAAAGCAATAATTGGCAGTAGAAGGTCCCAGAGGAGGCACTTTGTAAGATTCAGACTCCATTTCTTTAACCCCGTGCTATGGAAGCAGGGTTTGAATTTCAGGATGGATTTTTCTTTTAATGAAAAGGACCAAGCCCCCAACACAATGCCATTGTCTATATGTGAACTTCTGTCATTCTGTTCTCATCAGAGAAACAGCTCATTCTAGTAGATCATCCAGATCCTCCCTGGCCCGGGCCAGCCCTCATTCCTGACACATCCTGAAGTCCACAGACTGCTGCAGGGAAGCCGTGACTGGGTAAGAAGCAGAAGCTCCGCTTCAGTGTGATGAGAGGGCTAAACGCAGAATTGAAATGACGGCGGTGACAAGGGAATCTTCATGCTCCCAACGCAGCATCACCACGGATGCACCTAGGCTCTTTGGAGGGCAGCAGAGACGCTGGTGGAGACAGGGAAGAGCAGTGCTGGTCACGTGCGGTGCCTGCGGGCGGGTAGGGGCTGCTCCGCCTCACCCAGGGGGGTCCTTGTTCGGATTCACCCCGTATTTATCAGGCTTTTGTTCACCCCTGCCTCCTGCATCTTGCTTCTCCTGCCTCAAATGCTTCATGACGTTTTCTTTAAAACGAAGTTCTCTCAATGCGAAACACTTGGCCTTTTCCAGCAAAGTCTATTTTGCTCTCACTGGCAGATACTTCAGCTGGGTATGGAATTCTAGGTTGATAGCCATGCTTTTAAAAAAATCTTTTGAAGATATGATTTGCTGTCTTTTGACCTCTATTGTTTTCTGTGGACATAACCATTTACAGCCTAATCGTTCTGTTTTAGAAATCTCAACTTGTTTCAGGTTGATTGCCAGATCGTCTCTTGGATTTTGGAGTTCTGCAGCTCTACAAGTGATATGTCTAATTTCATTTCTATTTCTCTTCCTTTAGAACGTACTGTGATTCCTGAATCTGAGGATTACGTTCTTCACTGATATGGGGATAGCCTTGATCATCAATCATTCCTTCAAACACTGCCCCTCGCTCACTCTCCGTTCCCTCCCGTGGGATGTTGGTTCTTACCTTTTATGTTTCCTGGTCTCTGGTTTTATAGCTCTATATGCTAAACTTGTGTAATGTCTCAGGTTCACCTTCCAATTTACTTTTTTTCCAATTATGACAGATCTGCTGTTCCACTCATCACTTCATCTTGAATTTTAATGACTCTTTTGTTTCCATTTCTCCTAGTTCTTTTTTGGTATTTGACAACTTTGCCTGTTTTTCACAGTGTCTTGATATTTTCTGTTCTCAATTCCATTTCTATGCCATGAATAATTTTAAACATGTTTATTTTAGCATAAGCATTTAATGCTATAAATTTCCATTTGAGCGCTGCTTCAGTTGCATCCCACAACTTTTGACATGTTGTGTTTTCCTTTTCATTTAATTAACCCTTTCCCATTTGCCCCGAGAATACTTGCCAATGGTACTTGTGGCAGCAGCATTTACCCCAAGATACCTTTGCCATGAAATACCTCACTTTTAAATTTTGGATCGCTCGAGTATATCGACTTTGGAAACACAAGCCATCATTCTATTTATAGCATTCTTTGTTTAGTAGAGGTATTTCCATTTACAAAATATAGTAATTCTCAGTTGCTGAAAATGTAAAATCTTAGAAAATGTAGCATTCCTATGTGTAATGTTAACATTGTTCTCGAACCGTTGTTGGCCAAAGATTTGTTCAATGAATCTGATTTTTCTGAAACAGACAATTCTGATGATTCAGACGATTCTGATGTTAGTTCTGCTTAACTCCAAGAACGCTTTTTCTATTCTATCTTCACATTGAAAATCAGTCAGATTTGCTTCTGCCTTAAACAGCATGTTTATGTAAAAAGCAAATGAGCACTGGCAGTGAGCTGCACTTCATTTTTCTAAATGGGAAAAGGGTTAAACATTTTTGAATTTCCCTTGTGACTTCTTTGCACATTGGGTTGTTGAGAAGTGTGTTGCATAATTTGCAAATATTTGGAGGATTTCCCCACTCATTTTCTATTATTGATTTCTGGTTTATTTCTGTTGTGTGCAGATAACATACTTTGCATGATTTTAATTATTTTAGACTTGTTGAAGTTTGTTTTGTGGTAAAAAATATGGTGGACGTTGGTGAATGTTCCAAGAGCATTTGTAAAGATATGCATTCTTCTGTTGCTGGGTGGATTGTGTTCTATAAAAGGTCAATTTGAGTAATTTGGCTAAAAATGTTGTTTTGGCCTTTTATGTCCTTATTCTGTCTATTTCTTTTATCAATTACTGAAAAAGAGTGCTAAAGTTTCCAAATATACCTATAGATTTGTCTGCTTTTACTTTGATTTCTATCAGGGTTGGCTTCATACTTGTTTTGAAGCTCTGCGGTGGAGTGCATAGATATATGAGATTATTGTGTGTTTTCCTAAGAAACTGACCCTTCTAAATGATCTAGTTTTCCTTTTATCTTTGATAATGTTGTTTAGAAGTCAACTTTGTCTGATAGTAACATAGCCACTTCAATTTTCTTTTTTCTTCTGTTTTTTCCTAAAGTTTTCTAGAAAAACATTTATTTTCTCCAAGTTTTAAAGTGTGTTACCAGGTTTGTTGTACAGATTATTTCATCACCCAGCAATTAAGCCTAGTCCCTATTAGTTATTTTTCCTGATCCTCTCCCTCCTCCCATTCTCCACTCTCAAGTAGGCCCCAGTGCCTTTTGTTCCCCTCTATGTGTCCATGTGTTCTCATCATTTAGCTTCCACTTATAAGTGAGAATATGCGGTATTTGGTTTTCTGTTCCTGTGTTAGTTTGCTAAAAATTATAGCCTCCAGCTCCATCCCATGTCCTGCAAAGGACATAATCTTATTCTTTTTAATGGCTGTATAGTATTCCATGGTGTATATGCACCACATTTTCTTTATCCAGTCTCTCAATGATTGGCATTTAGGGTGATTTCATGTCTTTGTTATTGTGAGTAGTGCTGCAATGAACAGACACATGCATGTGTCTTTATAATAGAATGATTTATATTCCTATATTTATATTTGGCACTTGGCCTATAGTTTGACAACCCCTGGTGTAAAACATTTAGACTTAAGGTAATTATTGATGTTTTTGGATTAAAAACTGCCAACTTGCTAGCTGTTTTCTATTTGCCTTATCTGTTCTTTCTTTCTTTTTCCCCTTGTCTTCTTTGAATTAATTGGGTATTTTTAAATATTCATTTTACTTCCTCTATTGATTTGTTATTCACACCTTAAATATCTTTAGTGTTGCATCTAGGCTTTACAAATATTTATCTTTAACTTATTGCAGTCTAACTTTAAATAGTAATTTATCACCTCATGTAAAGTGTGAGAACCTTTAAATGGCATACCTCCAGTTGCCCTCCTTTTTGCTATGTTGACATACATTTTCTTTTGCATATTTCTTTCTTTCTTTTTCCTCTGAAGATTCAATTGTATTTGAAGTGATCTCAACTAAGAGTACCAAAATGTCTTTCATATTTACTTCATTTTTACCATTTCCGGTACTTTTTATTTCTTTGTACAATCCACATTTTGGCCTGGAGAATGCCATTTAACATTTCTAACTTTGCAGATCTGCTAACGATGTGTTATCTTTGTCTGAAATAATCCTTATTTTTGTCTTCATATGTAAAATATATTTTCTCTGAGAATAGAATTCTGGGATGGCAATTTTTTCTTCCAGTCATTTAAAGATGTCATTCCACTGTCCTCTAGATTATATAGTTTCTGATATGAAGTTTGCTGTAATTCCTATCTTGGTTTTTTTCTACATAAAGTGTTTCTTTTCTCCCTTCTAGCTGCCTTCAAAATACTCTCTTTTTAAAATTTCAACTTAAATATGATATGCCTAGAGCGTGTGTGTGTCTCTGTGTTTAAATGTATCCTGCTTGGTGTTCTCTGAGATACTTGGATCTGTAGTTTGATAACTTTTATTACTTTTGGGCATTTTCAGCCATGATTTCTCCCTCTATATTGCTCTCTCTTGTCTCTTTATCTTTCTGTGATTTCAATGACATGTATGTGAGGAAATGAAGTATTTACCCATAACTCTTTGGTAATATGGTGTTTTTTCATTCTTTTTTTCCCTTTATGTTTCAGTTTTTATTTCTATTGACCTATTTTCAAGATAGCTGACTTTTTTTCCTAGCTGTGCACAGTCTACTGATGAGCTCATGGAAGAAATTCTTAATTTAAGATATTATGTATTTTATTTCTAGTATTTCCATTTGACTCTTCTTATAATTTCCATATCTCTGCTGAAATTCCTCATCTTTTAATACATATTTTCCACATTTTCCGCTAGATTATTTAACGTAGTAATCATAGTTATCATTGTCTGATAGTTCCAACATCTGGGACATCTCTGTGTCTGGTTCTGTTGTTTATTACTTTATAATGGGTATTTTTCTTGCTTCCTTTTGTGTATTGTAATTTTTTATTGAATGTCAGACATCATGTATTGAAGCACAGTAGAGATTGACGTAAATTGTATTATGCCTTAAAATGGGCACACCTCTTCTTTTGTCATGCCATTAGCATGGGGGTTGAGCCAGTTTTGTGAGAGGTAAGTCTGGCTTGGAATCAGTTGTGGCTATTGACATCTTCAATGCACCGAAGAATCAAATTCCTCCAGAGGTGTGCTGCTGTTGCCTTGTGTTCATAGTAGGAGCTAGGGGGCCAGAGACTTTCGTAGTGTTTCTATTTCCCTTTAGCTTTCAGCCTTCCCTGAACACTTGCATGACAGAGCGGGTTTCTTTCTCAGTTCTTCCCTTCCCTCAGGGGATATACTCCCTTCACTGGTTACTCCCTGCTAGGCCTGTGATGGGCAGAGGATTTCTCACTTGTCCTTATCCAGCCTCACTCTCAGGCAATCTGTGATGTTTGATCAGCACCCATGTCACTTCTCTCAGTAGCCAAACTTTGCCTTTTACTGTGGTTGGTCTTGGGTGGTATTTCTTGTCTCTTCCCGTGGTAACAGCTCTCTGTTAGTAATGGTGAAGGACCCTGGCCCCAAGATAGTTTAACATCTTTCTTCTAGAGGCAGAAAAGTTTTGCTTTTACTCCTATCCCCAGAAGTCATAGATCTTTGCTTGTGCTTTGTGAATAAAAGGCTTTGCTGCCCCTCCACAAGAGGCTTTTATAGCTTCAGAGCTACTGAGAAAGTGGGAGGGGTCACCTGTCTGTCCCCAGCTGTGGGTGATCGTTCCCTACATGCCTCTGCGGCCCTGCTGTGCCCCAGTCCTTCCTGTGAGCATCTTACAGAGACCTATGGAGAAGACCTTGTGAATGCAAGCCCCCTTGTGCCTGGGGCCTCTGGATTTTTCAAATGCATATGATATCCCACACTTGGCTATTAAAAAATTCAGTGGTTACTTCTTACCCACTTGTATGGTGATGATCTGTTTTTCTCCTGCTTGGCCAAAAATGAGAAAGCTCATGTGTTCCAGCTCTGTTTGGGTAGGCTTGCCTCTCTTTTGAATTCTGCCTACTTAACTACCCTGCTACTGGAATGTTCTTATGGGCTCAAGGAAAGCCATGGTTTTGTAGAGGATCCCACTTTTTATTATTAGGGTGAGAGTAGCGTAGCATTTTTTTTTTTTTTTTTTAAATGGAGTCTCACTCTTGTCACCCAGGCTGGAGTGCAGTGGCATGGCATGATCTCAGCTCACTGCAACCTCTGCCTCCTGGGTTGAAGTGATTCTCCTGCCTCAGCCTCCCAAGTAGCTGGAATTACAGGCACCCACCACTGCACCTGGCTAGACAGTAACATTTTTTTTTTTTACAGCATTCTAAGTGGAGGTAGAGAACCTGAAACATACTTATGTCAAATGCTCTATCAGATTGTTCAATTATCTGAAATTCTTGAAGTCTAGTAATGCTATTATTTTGCCTGCTGCTTATTACCCATGGTGTATTGCTTCCCATAAGTTTGTGTTTTGAATTATAAGCTCACCTTTGGCAGAGCTATTGTCTGTGAAAATCCTGTATAGCCCAAGTTAAGGGAATCATTCTTTACATCAAGTTTGTATTTGCTTCTTCCAAGTGTCCTCTGACCCGGAGTGTCACCAGATGAGACTTCCTATCATGCTGGTTTCACAGATTAGCTATTCCAGAATACACAGAACTTGAAGTCCCCATGTGGTGCAGGCTTACACAGACATATTTCCATTTCCCTGTGCTGGTAGATGGTTTTTTATCTACACTATCCTTTTACTGAGGGTGTAGTCTTGTTAGCAGTCGTAGCATTATTCAGGGATTTCATTTGCAACACTTTTCTTCCCTAGGCCTCATCTTCTGCAAATAAACTCTAACAACCAAATTTCTATGTTTCATAAGGGAAAATTACAGTTGAGGATTGTTCTGCAATTAGATCTGTAACTTACTGCTCTGGATTTTAATTCTCTCTTGGTTTTCTAGCCCTGAAGATTTCCTTTACTTTGCTGTCAGATCATAATAGACATTTAAAAATGTTTATTATGTTTTATCTAGAATTTCTAAAGATTTTCAACTTATATAGTTTTCAACATTGGCAAACACAAATAAGTAAATTGAATCTTCTCAGTCCTTTGATTTGATTTCCATGTGACTAAGGACTATGGCAGCTGCCTAGGCCTGTGTCTCCCAATATTTCCTCAAAAAATGACACAGAAAAACAGGAAAGAAAAATAAGATTACACAAAACTAGACACTCAGGCATAACCTAACTATAAAATACTCAAATATCAAAATAACAGTAAGTAAAAAATAAAGAATAAAAATTTCAAAGTTATAGTGAAGAATCTCTGTTCCTGCCCTACATCTATTCCATGCAACATTTATTGATGAGCAATGGCAGGTTGAGATAAAACAGTGAGAAAAGTGAGCTAGAAAAAGCCTAACATTGATCTGAAAACCCTATCAGAATAAGCAAGTCCACTGTAAGACTGAAAATACTAAATATGGGTCCTGGGTAGGTCAGAGAAAGGGCTACAGAGAAAGAACTTAAAAAGCACATGTGAATTTTATGTATCAGTCTTCAAAATACATAACACCTGGGAAAGAGAAAAGACAAAAAAAATAAGGAGTAGGCTCCTTTTAGAAATCAAATGACAAAGGACAAAAGTAGCAAAAGGGGAACATGTATGGTCCTGTAAGATTAAAAAGAACCAAAAATATCAGAGGATACACTTATTTTTCTTATATCAAAGCAATCAAAATATTCACTAAAGGATCAGTATTTTTCAATACTGATATAACTTAAATGGAAACTTAATAAAAGGTAGAAAAGTAAGTCAGAAAAACAAGAAAATGTAATGAGATAAAGAAATAAGTAAAAAACATCAATGAGGAAATAATAGAAAAATATAATACAGGCAGGCAAAGAAGAAATAACATCTGTATAATTGGTGTAATTGAAGAAAACAACAGCAGCATTAACTATGGAATAGAACTAATATTTAAAGTTATAATTAAGATAACTTTATAGAAAAATAATAGGTGAGTCTAATTTTGAAAGGATCCATTTTGTATCTGGGAAAATTAATACCAAGATGTATCCTAGTAAAAACATTAGATTTCAAAGATAAAACAAACAAAAAAGCAAGGCAACAATGAAGCAGCATTTTCTATCAACTCAATGAAAAAAAGTGTAAGCCAAGGATTTTATATCCATCTAAGTGTCCATCAAACATCAACTTAAACATACAAGAGTCTAAAGATTTGTGTGTCCATAGCACATTCTTAAGTAATCTGCTACAGGATGAGCTTCATCAAACCAAAAGATAACTGGACAACTTCAACAAGAATAGTGATGGTGAAGGTAGATACACACACACACACACAACTCATAATCATATATGTAAATGATTGAAACATAGGTGAGACTGGAAAACTAATATGCAAATGCTATATGTATTGACAAAATAGAGGTGATAAAACTAAACTATGGGAGGTGATAAAGGAGATGAAGAGGAAAATAGAAACTCATTGAAGTTGATGCCTAATTGAATCAATTAGGCAATAATTAATAGTTCAAGTACACCATTAAAAACTGACAAATCAGGGGCTGGCCATGGTGGCTCACGCCTGTAATCCCAGCACTTTGAGAGGCCAAGGTGGGTGGATCCCTTGATGTCAGGAGTTCGAGACCAGCCTGGCCAACATGGTGAAACCCATTCTCTACTAAAAACACAAAAATTAGCCAGGCATGGTGACAGGTGCCTATAATCCTAGCTACTTGGGAGGCTGAGGCAGGGGACTCTCCTGAACCCAGGAGGTATAGGTTGCAGTGAGCTGAGATCATGCCACTGCACTCCAGCCCAGGTGACAGTGACAGTCTGTAACAACAACAACAACAACAACTGACAATCCAGAAAGTGGAGCAAGATAGCTAAATATTACCCTCCAGCGATTGACCCCTGTAGGAACATAAAATTGAACAACTATGCATGCAAGAAGGCACCTTCACAAGAACTGAAAAATCAGATGAGCGATCATAGTACATAGTTTTAGCATAATAACAAGAAAAGACACATTGAAGAAGGTAGGAAGGACAGTATAGTATTGCCTACACCACCCTGCCCCAACACCAAGCAGCACAGTGCAGAGAGAGAATCTGTGTGCTTCAGAGAGGGAGGGAAGTGAGTGTGGGACCTTGCATTGGAGCTCAATGCTGGCCTCACCACAGTGGAACACAGCACCTGGCAGAATTCTGTGGTCCATGATTCCAGGCCAGTGGCCACAGAGGGAGCATTTAGACCCACCCCAGGCCAGAGGAGAATCGCTGCCCTGCAGGATGAACCTGAGTCCTGCCCTACTTCACTGCTGGTTACCTAAAGTGGCCATAGGTCCCAAATAAATTTCAGTGCCAGCAGGGCTATAGTGACCACAGTCCTTGGGTGAACCCTGTGGTGCTGCACTGGTCTGGGAGACAGAAGGCTTGGGATGCAACCCAATTTAACACCAGATGCAGGGGCCATAGGAGTGCCCACATCACAACTCGCTCAACTCCAGGCACTATAGCTTAGAGTGAGACTCCTTCTGGGGAGAAGGAGAGAAAAGAGTACAGGGGCCTTTGCATTGGAACCTAGCACAAATCCTGCCACAGCAAAACCACACTGGGAAGAACCCTGAAGCTCCTGATTCCAGGCTATTACTCCCAGACAACATTTCTAGGCCGACCCCAGGCTGGAAGACCATAATACCAGCCTGGTATGATGGTCCTGAGTCCTGGCTGGCTTCACCTCTGGCTGACTAAAGTGACCTTGAACCTCGAATAAACATCAATGGCAGTTAGGCAGTAGCAGCTGCAGACCTTGGATGAGCTCTGGTACTGTGCTTGTCTGGGCAGCTGTGGGACTTTGGGTGAGACCCAGCATTGGTGCCAGCTGTGGCGGCCATAAGAGTGCCTGTGTCACTTCTCTTCCAACTCCAGGCAGCTCAGTGTGGAGAGAGACTCCTTCTGCTATGGGGAAATGGAGGGAAGTGAGTGAGGGACTTTGGGAGCCCAGATAATTCTCCCTGATTTTCCCCAACTGCATCAGAGCTGGGTATCTAGGAGGTTGCAAGAGACTTGCAGTGTAACTGGACTTAGGATGCTGTGTAGTGCAAAAATGGCTGCAGTAACCACAGGCTTAGGGAACTCAACAGTCAGTCAGTCTCCTTTGAATCAATGAAAGGTCCTCTGAAGGATGGGTACAAACAAAGCCCATGTGGTCACTGGAATAAATATCTAACTTTTCAATGCCCAGGCACCAATGAACATTCAGAAGCATTAAGAACATTCAGAAAAATATGACTCCGTCAAATAGATGAAATAAGGCACCATTAGCCAACCCTAGAGAAACGAAGATGTGTGACTTTAAGACCGAGAATTCTACAAAAATAGTTATTTTGAGGAAAACTTCAATAAGACACAGAAAAGGTTGGGCGTGGTGGCTCACACCTGTAATCCCAGCACTTTGGGAAGCCAAGATGGGCAGATCACTTGACGTCAGGAATTCGAGACCAGCCTGGCCAACATGGTGAAACCCCATTTCCACTAAAAATACAAAAATTATCTGGGCATGGTGGCATGTGCCTGTAATCCCAGATACTTGGGAGGCTGAGGCAGGAGAACTGCTTGAATCTGGGAGGCAGAGGTTGCAGTGAGCTGAGATCATACCATTGCATTACAGCCTGAGTGACAGAATGAGAGCACATCTCAAAAAAAAAAAAAAAAAAGACACAGAAAAGCCATTCAGAAACTTATCAGATTAATTTAACAAAAGATTGAAATAATAACAATAATAACAATAATAAACAGAAATCCTGGGGCTGAAAAACATAATTAAAAACTGAAAAATTCATCAGTGTCTCAATAACAGAATTGATCAGGCAGGAGAATCAGGCTTGAATACAGGCTGATATAGTTTGAATGCTTGTCCCCTCCAAATCTCATGTTGAAATGTGATCCCCAGTGTTAGACGTGGGGCCTATTGGGAGGTGTTTGGGTCATGAGAGTGGATCCCTCATGAACAGCTTGGTGCCTTCCCCTCAGTAATGAGTTCTTGATCTTTTGGTTCACACAGGAGCTGGTTGTTCAAGAGCATGGAACTCCTCCCATCACTCCCTCTTGCTCCCTCTCTGATCACACAACACACTGGCTCCGCTTTCCTTCTGCCAGGAGGAAAATTTCCCTGAGGCCCCAACCAGAGGCAGATGCTGGCACCATGCTTCCTGTACAGCCTGCATAACTGTGAGCCAAATAAACCTCTTTTCTTTATAAATTACCCAGCCTCAGGTATCCCTTTATGGCAACACAAAAAGGGACTAATACTTAGGCCATTTAAAAATATGCAGTCAGAGGGGAAAATAAAAAAGAATGCAGAACACTTATGAAATCAACAAAGGGCAAATCTATGGAGTCATAACCTTAAAGAAGGAGTAGAGAAAAAGATAGGAGTAGAAAGTTTATTCAAAGAAGTAATTACAGAGACCTTTCCAAACCTAGAGAAAGATAGGAATACTGAGGTACAAGAAGATCAAAGATCACCAGGAATATCCAACCCAAGTAAAGCTACCCCAATTTATCTAATAATCAAGCTTTCAAATGTAAAGGACAAAGAAAGGATTATAAAAGAAGCAAGATAAAATAATCAAATAACATCTAAAGAAGCTCTGATACATCTGGCAGCAGACTTCTCAGTGGAAACTTTATAGGCCAAGAGGGAGTTGGATGACATATTTAAAGTGCTAAAGGAAAAAAAAAACTCTTCCAACCAAGAATGCTCTACTCAGCAAAGCTATCCTTCAAACCTGAAAAAGAAATACTTTCCCAGACAAACAAAAGCTGAGAGAATTCACGCCCAGACCTATCTTACAAGAAAGGCTGAAAAGAAGTCTTCAATCTGAAAGAAAAAGTGCTAATGTGCAACAAGCAATTATCTGAAGGTATGAAACTCAATGATAAAGGTCAGCAGACAGGAAAATTCAGAACACTCTAATACTGCAATTGTGGTGTGCAAACCACTCATATCTTTAGTATAAAGATGAAAAAGCAAATCTATTAAAAAAAATAATAATTTTTAAAGAGATAGGCAATATAAAAAGACAAATTGAGACAACAAAAGGTGAAAATGTAGGAGGAAATGAGTTAAAGTGTAGGGATTTTTAGTTTGTTCTTTGCTTGTTTATTTTCTTTTCTTTGTGATCAAAGTTAATTTGTTATCAGTTTAAAATAACTTGTTATAGGATGTGTTTTTTAGGTTTCCTGGTAACCACAAAGCAAAAATCTGTAATAAATACACTAAAAACAGACACATAGACCAAGGAGACAGAATAGGGAATCTAGAAATAAATCTATGCATTTACAGCCAATTCATTTTCAACAAAGGCACTAAGAGCATACATTTGAAAAAGGATAGTCTCCTTAATAAATGGTTCTGGGAAAACTGGACGTTCATATGCAGAAGAATGAAACTTGACCCCTATCTCTCACCCATATACAAAAATCAACTCAGAATGGATTAAAGACTTAAATGTAAGACCTGAAACTATGAAAACATTAGAAGTAAACATTAGAAAAACACTTTAGAACAGCTGTCTGGGCAAATATTTTTTGAGTAAGACCTAAAAGCACAGGCAACAAAAGCAAAAATAGACAATTAGGATTATATCAAGCTAAAAAGCTCCTACACAACTAATGAAAATCAAAAAGGTGAAGAGACAACTTAAAGAATGGAAGAAAATATTTGCAAACTATTCATCTGACAAGAAATCAGTTACCAGAATATCAGAATATATAAGGAACTCAAACAACTCTATAGCAAAAAAAACAAAAAAACAAAAAAACAAAACTAATTTAAAAATGGGCAAAAGATCTGAACTGACGTTCTCAAAAGAAGCCATACAAGTGGCCAACAGGTATGTAAAAAGCATTAATCACCAGGGAAATGCAAATCGAAACCACAATGAGATATCTTCTCATCCCAGTTAAAATAACTTTTCAAAAACACAGGCAATGTCTGATGCTGGCAAGGATGGGGAACAAGGGGGAATTCTTGTACATTGTTGGTGGGAGTGTAAACTAGTTCAGCCACTATGGAAAGCAGTATAGAGGTTCCTCAAACAACAACTAAAAACAGAACTACCATATGATCTAGCAAGCCCACTGATGTGATGGGTATATGTCTAAAAGAAAGCAAATCAGTACATCACAGAAATCTCTACACTCCCATGGCCATTGCAGTTCTATTTACAATAGACCAAACATGGTATCAATGTAAGTGTCCATCAGTGGATAAATGAATAAAGGAAATATGGCACGCATACACATGGAATATTATTCAGTCATAAAAAAACAAAATCCTGTCAATTGCAGCAACACAGGTGGAACTGAAAGACATTAGGTCAAGTGAAAGGCACAGAGAGCCTAATATCACATGCTCTCACTCGTATGTTGGAGCTAAAAAATTGATCTCATGGAGGTAGAGAGTGCAATGGTGGTTACCAGAGGCTGGGAAGGTAAAAGGGGAGAAGGAAATAGAGAGAGATTGGTGAATGGGAACAAAAATACAGTTAGATAGAAGGAATAAGTTCTAGCATTTAGCAGCACAGTAGGGTGATCACAGTTAACAATATTTTATTGTATATTTCAAAAGTACTAGAAGAGAAGATGTGGAATGTTCTCAACCCAAAGAAATGATAAATGATTGAGGTGGTGGACATCTCAGTTACCCCGATTTTATCATTACACATTGTATGCATGTAGCGAAATGTTAAATGTGCCCTGTAAATATGTGCAACTATTATATATGAATTAAAAACTGAAAAACCAGATAGTATGTGGTGTAATAAGAAAAAAGGGGATTAGGGACATTTAAAAAGTTGTAAGTACAAAGGTGGTGACTAGAACAAAAATATAAACTTTCTTAAATACCCAAGTTTTTTTTTATAATTTAAATAACAGGAATATTTACTTCCTAAAAAAAACATAGCAAATGTAACACAATCTACATAATTTTATGATATTTTGACAGAGTCATGATGAATTATCAGTCACACTGATAATGTAAATGAGCTTAACTCATCCATTAATTTTTTTTTTCAGTTTTCCTGAGAAAGTAAGATCCAAGTATATGCTGTATACTTAAGTGATGTTGAGTGGTTAAAAATAAAGAAATGCACGGACAACATTTTGTTTATCCATGTATTTGTCAGTGGACACTGGATTGCTTCTATGTTTTTGCTATTGTGAATAATGCTATGAACATAGGGGTATAAATGCCTCTTCAAAACCCTGCTTTCAGTTATTTTGGGTGTATACCCAGAAGTGTAATTGCTGGGTCATACAGTAATTCTATTTTTTATTTTTTGAGGCACCGCCATACTGTCTTCTGCAGTTGCTGCACCATTTTACATTCCCACCAACAGTGCACAAGAATTCCAATTTCTCTGCATCCTCCTCAGTACTCACTATTTTTTTAATAGTCTGAATTGGACTATTCAGGTGCGTCATATAAGTGGAATCACATAGTATTTATCCTTCTGCGATTGGTTTATTTCATTTAGCATAATATCTGCAAGGGTCATCACTGTTTTACTATGTGTCAGAATTTTATTTCTTTTTAAGGCCAAGTAATTTGCAAATTATATATCTGATTAGAGATTAATATTCAGAATATATAAAAACTCCTAAAACCCAACAACAAACAACTTTTATAATTTAAAGAACAAGGAATATATATATATATATTTTTAATTATACTTTAAGTTCTAGGGTACATGTGCACAATGTGCAGGTTTGTTACATATGTATACATGCCTCATGTTGGTGTGCTGCACCCATTAACTCGTCATTTACATTAGGTATATCTCCTAATGCTATCCCTCCTCCATCCCCCCACCCCACAATAGGCCCCGGCGTGTGATATTCCCCGTCCTGTGTCCAAGTGTTCTCATTGTTCAATTCACACCTATGAGTGAGAACATGCGGTGTTTGGCTTTTTGTCCTTGTAATAGTTTCTGAGAATGATAGTTTCCAGTTTCATCCATGTCCCTACAAAGGACATGAACTCATCCTTTTTTATGGCTGCATAGTATTCCATCGTGTATATGTGCCACATTTTCTTAATCCAGTCTATCATTGATGGACATTTGGGTTGGTTCCAAGTCTTTGCTATTGTGAATAGTGCCACAATAAACATACATGTGCATGCATCTTTACAGCAGCATGATTTACAATCCTTTGGGTATATACCCAGTAATGGGATGGCTGGGTCAAATGGTATTTCTAGTTCTAGATCCTTGAGGAATCGCCACACTGACTTCCACAATGGTTGAACTAGTTTACAGTCCCACCAACAGTGTAAGAGTGTTCCTATTTCTCCACATCCTCTCCAGCACCTGTTGTTTCCTTACTTTTTAATGATCACTATTCTAACGGGTGTGAGATGGTATCTCATTGTGGTTTTGATTTGCATTTCTCTGATGGCCAGTGATGATGAGCATTTTTCATGTTTCTGTTGGCTGCATAAATGTCTTCTTTTGAGAAGCATCTGTTCATATCCTTCGCTCACTTTTTGATGGGGTTATTTGCTTTTTTCTTGTAAATTTTTTTGTGTTCTTTGTAGATTCTGGATATTAGCCCTTTGTCAGATGAGTAGATTGCAAAAATTTTCTCCCATTCTATAGGTTGCCTGTTCACTCTGATGGTAGTTTCTTTTGCTGTGCAGAAGCTCTTTAGTTTAATTAGATCCCATTTGTCAATTTTGGCTTTTGTTGCCATTGCTTTTGGTGTTTTAGACATGAAGTCCTTGCCCATGCCTATGTCCTGAATGGTATTGCCTAAGTTTTCTTCTAGGGTTTTTATGATTTTAGGTCTAACATTTACGTCTTTAATCCATCTTGAATTAATTTTTGTATAAGGTGTAAGGAAGGGATCCAGTTTCAGCTTTCTGCATATGGCTAGCCAGTTTTCCCAGCACCATTTATTAAATAGGGAATCCTTTCCCCATTTCTTGTTTTTGTCAGGTTTGTCAAAGATCAGATGGTTGTAGATGTGTAGTATTATTTCTGAGGGCTCTGTTCTGTTCCATTGGTCTATATCTTTGTTTTGGTACCAGTACCATGCTGTTTTGATTACTGCAGCCTTGTAGTATAGTTTGAAGTCAGGTAACGTGATGCCTCCAGCTTTATTCTTTTGGCTTAGGATTGTCTTGGCAATGCAGGCCCTTTTTTGGTTCCATATGAACTTTAAAGTAGTTTTTTCCAATTCTGTGGAGAAAGTCACTGGTAGCTTGATGGGGATGGCATTGAATCTATAAATTACCTTGGGCAGTATGGCCATTTTCATGATATTGATTCTTCCTATCCATGAGCACGGAATGCTCTTCCATTTGTTTGTGTCCTTTTTTATTTTGTTGAGCAGCGGTTTGTTGTTCTCTTTGAAAAGGTCCTTCACGTCTCTTGTAAGTTGGATTCCTAGGTATTTTATTCTCTTTGAAGCAATTGTGAATGGGAGTTCACTCATGATTTGGCTCTCTGTTTGTCTGCTATTGATGTATAAGAATGCTTGTGATTTTTGCACATTGATTTTGTATCCTGAGATTTTGATGAAGTTGCTTATCAGCTTAAGGAGATTTTGGGCTGAGAAGATGGGGTTTTCTAAATATAAAATCATGTCATCTGCAAACAGGGACAATTTGACTTCCTCTTTTCCTAATTGAATATGCTTTATTTCTTTCTTCTGCCTGATTGTCCTGGCCGGAATTTCCAACACTATGTTGTTAGGAGTGGTGAGAGAGGGCATCCCTGTCTTGTGCCCATTTTCAAAGGGAATGCTTCCAGTTTTTGTCCATTCAGTATGATATTGGCTGTGGGTTTGTTATAAATAGCTCTTATTATTTTGAGATACGTCCCATCAATACCGAATTTATTGAGAGTTTTTAGCATGAAGGTTGTTGAATTTTGTCAAAGGCCTTTTCTGCATCTATTGAGATAATCATGTGGTTTTTGTCTTTGGTTCTGTTTATATGCTGGATTACATTTATTGATTTGCGTATATTGAACCAGCCTTGCATCCCAGGGATGAAGCCCACTTGATCATGGTGGATAAGCTTTTTGATATGCTGCTGGATTCAGTTTGCCAGTATGTTATTGAGGATTTTTGCATCAATGTTCATCAGGGATATTGGTCTAAAATTCCCTTTTTTTGTTGTGTCTCTGTCAGGCTTTGGTATCAGGATGATGCTGGCCTCATAAAATGAGTTAGGGAGGATTCCCTCTTTTTCTATTGATTGGAATAGTTTCAGAAGGAATGGTACCAGCTCCTCCTTGTACCTCTGGTAGAATTCGGCTGTGAATCCGTCTGGTCCTGGACTTTTTTTGGTTGGTAGGCTATTAATTATTGCCTCAATTTCAGAGCCTGTTATTGGTGTATTCAGGGATTCAACTTCTTCCTGGTTTAGTCTTGGGAGGGTGTATGTGTCCAGGAATTTATCCATTTCTTCTAGATTTTCTAGTTTATTTGCTTAGAGGTGTTTATAGTATTCTCTGATGGTAGTTTGTATTTCTGTGGGATTGGTGGTGATATCCCCTTTAACATTTTATATTGCATCTATTTGATTCTTCTCTTTTCTTCTTTATCAGTCTTGCTGGAGGTCTATCAATTTTGTTGATCTTTTCAAAAAATCAGCTCCTGGATTCATTGATTTTTTGAAGTGTTTTTTGTGTCTCCGTCTCCTTCGGTTCTGCTCTGATCTTAGTTATTTCTTGCCTTCTGCTAGCTTTTGAATGTGCTTGCTCTTGCTTCTCTAGTTCTTTTAATTGTGATGTTAGGGTGTCAATTTTAGATCTTTCCTGCTTTCTCTTGTGGGCATTTAGTGCTGTAAATTTCCCTCTACATAACTCCTTTAAATGTGTCCCAGAGATTCTGGTATGTTGTGTCTTTGTTCTCATTGGTTTCAAAGAATATCTTTATTTCTGGCTTCATTTTGTTATGTACCCAGTAGTCATTCAGGAGAAAGTTATTCAGTTTCCATGTAGTTGAGCAGTTTTGAGTGAGTTTCTTAATCCTGAGTTCTAGTTTGATTGCACTGTGGTCTGAGAGACAGTTTGTTATAATTTCTGTTCTTTTACATTTGCTGAGGAGTGCTTTATTTCCAACAATGTGGTCAATTTTGGAATAAGTGTGATGTGGTGCTGAGAAGAATGTATATTCTGTTGATTTGGGGTGGAGAGTTCTGTAGATGTCTATTAGGTCCTCTTGGTGCAGAGCTGAGTTCAATTCCTGGATATCCTAAGAACAAGGAATATTTATCTCCTGAAGAAACATAGCAAATGTAACACAATCCACAAAATTTTATAATATTTTGACAGAGTTGTGATGAATTATCAGACACATCCGTAATGTAAATGGGCTTAACTCGTCCATTAATGTTACCCATCCTAATGAGTGTGAGGTAATAGCTCATTGTAGTGTTGATTTGTATTTCCCTAATGATTGGTGATATTGAACATCTTTTCATGGACTTATTGGCCATGTATATCTTCTTGGAAAAAATCTCTATTCAAGTCCTTTGCTAATTTTTAGATAGAGTTATTTATTGTTGGATTTTAGGAGTTTTTAAAATATATTCTCAATATTAATCTCTCATCAGATATGTAATTTCCAAACTACTTGGCTTTAAAAAGAGAAAATTCTGACACATGCTAAGACAGGGATGAACCTTGAAGACATTATGCTAAGTGAAATAAACCAATCACAGAAGGACAAATACCCTGTGATTCCACTTATATGAGGCACCTGACTAGTCAAATTCATAGAAACAGAAAGTAGAATGCTGGCTGCCAGAGCCTGGAGGGAGGCAGAAAGGGGGGTTATTCCTTAATGGTACAGAGTTTCAATTTGGGGTGATAGAAATAATTCTGGAGACAGATGGTGGTGATGGTTAGACAGCATTATGAATGTGTTTAACATCATGGAACTGTACAGTTAAAAATGGTTACCATGGCAAATTATGTTGTGGGTATTTTAACACAATTTAAAAAATTGAAGAAAAAAGCAAATGAATAAAAATAAAAGTTTAAATGGTAAACTAAAAAATAAAGAATGGACAAAATATATCTTATTATTTAATATGAAAGCAGAGAGATAGTGGTCCTTATGGCAGAGAAAGAAATATCCAATCCTCAAAACATTAACATGACAAAGAAAGTATCTTTTCAATGCTAAAAGTTGGAATTCACAATGAAGATATAATATTCATAAAAATCTGTGCACCAAATAACACAGGAATCACACTCATAAAGCAAAAATTACAGAAAATGCAAGGACACACAGACAGAAAAATATTTATAATAGAGAATTCATACACTATTCTTAACAAAAGACAGTTTGAATAGGTGTAAAATGTAAGAGGAGACCTAAACAACATAATCAAAAAGTGGTTGTTATTAACACACACTAGATTCCAGTTAAATCTTGACACTGGAGAATATGCCTGTTTCTCAAGTGCTTATGGAACATTCACAAAAATTGAGTATATTTATGTAACCATGAGCGAATTTTGTAAAGTAAAACTATTACAAACAGTACTTTCTGATCACAGGGCAATAAAACTAGAAATTGTTATGAAAAACAAAGACAAAATGCCCTACTACCTGGGAATTGGAAAACTTTTGGTTAAAAGGGAAATACAAGCTAAAATGATAAATTTCTGGAAAATAATAATGAAAACACTACATGAGAATCTGTGGAATACATTTAAAGAAACATAGCACTAAACACTTATTGGTAAAAGGGGAAAAATGAAAGAATTACTCAGGTCTAAAACTAGAAAAAGAGCAAGAAGTGAACTATAAGAAAAAAATAAAGAAGGTAATATTAGTAACAAAGGCAGAAATTAATGAGGTAAAGAAGAGAATACATCCTGGCTAACACGATGAAACCCTGTTTCTACTAAAAATACAAAAAATTAGCCGAGCGTGTTGGCGGATGCCTGTAGCCCCAGCTGCTCAGGAGGCTGAGGCAGGAGAATGGCATGAACCCAAGAGGTGGAGCTTGCAGTGACTGAGATCATGCCACTGCACTCCAGCCTGGGTGGCACAGTGAGACTCTGTCTCAAAAAAAAAAAAAAGAGAATACAATGGAGCTAATTAGTATATCAAAACACTGGATTTTGTCTTAAAATTCATATGGAATGAAAAAAGAGCTTGCATAGCCAAAGCAAGACTAAGCAAAAAGAACAAATCTGGAGGCATCACATTATCTGACTTTAAACTATACTATAAGGCTATAGTCACCCAAACAGCATGGTACTAGTATAAAAATAGGCACATAGACCAAAAGAACAGAATAGAGAACCCAGAAATAAAGCCAAGTCCTTACAGCCAACTGATCTTCAACAAAGCAAACAAAAACATAAAGTGGAGAAAGGACACCCTATTCAAGAAATGGTGCTGGGATAATTGACAAGCCACATGTAGAAGAATGAAACTGGATCCTTGTCTCTCACCTTATACAAAAATCAACTCAAGATGGATAAAGGACTTAAATTTAAGAGCTGAAACCATAAAAATTCTAGAAGATAACATTGGAAAAAAACCTTCTAGACATTTGCTTAGGCAAAGACTTCATGACCAAGAACCCAAATGCAAATACAACAAAAACAAAGATAGATGGGACTTAATGAAATGAAAAAGCTTCTGCACAGCAAAAGAAATAATCAGCAGAGTTAACAGACAATCCACAGAGTGGGAGAAAATCTTCACAATCTATATATTTGATAAAGGACTAATATCCAGAATCTACAATGAAAAAATCAGCAAGAAAAAAACAAACGATCCCATCAAAAAGTGGGCTGAGGACATGAATAGACAATTCTCAAAAGAAGATATACAAATGGCCAACAAACAGTTGAAAAAATGCTGAACATCACTAATGATCAGGGAAATACAAATCAAAACCACAATGCTATACCACCTCACTCCTGCAAGAGTGGCCATAATCAAAAAATCAAAAAATAATAGATGGTGATGTGGATGTGGTAAAAAGGGAACACTTCTACACTGCTGGTGGGAATGTAAAGTAGTACAACCACTATAGAAAACAGTGTGGAGATTCCTTAAAGAACTAAAAGTAGAATTACCATTTGATCCAGCAATCCCACTACTGGATATCTACCCAGAGGAAAAGAAGTTATTATATGAAAAAGACACTTGCACATACATGCTTATCACAGCACAATTTGCAATTGCAAAAATATGGAATCAGCCCAAATGCCCATAAATCAATGAGTGGATAAAAAAATTGTGGTATAAAAAAATTGTGGTATATGTATGCTATGGAATACTACTCAGGTATAAAAAGAAATGAAATAATGTCATTCATAGCAACCTGGATGGAACTGGAGACCATTATTCTAAGTGCAGTAACTCAGTAATGGAAAACCAAGCATCGTATGTTCTCACTCATAAGTGGGAGCTAAGCTATGAGGATGCAAAGGCATAAGAATGACACAATGGACTTTGGGAACTTGGGGGAAAGTGTGGGAGGAGAGTCAGGGATAAAAGACTACAAATTGGGTACAGTGTGTACTGTTCGGATGATGGGTGCACCAAAATCTAAGAAATCACCACTAAAGAACTTATTCATGTAACCAAACACCACCTGTTTCCCAAAAACCTATGGAAATTAAAAAAATCCCTGGATTTCAGAAAAACAATAAACTAGACAGAGCACTGGCTTACTTGATCAAGAAGAAAATGATTCAGCATAAATTTACAAAACAAGAAATCATAAAGGGGAAATAACAATGGAAACAAGTAAATTTTTTAACATCAGCAGATGATTTAAAGATCTCTATTCAAATACATTTGAAAACCTAGAAGAAGTGGATAACTTCCTAGGGAAATATAGATGGCTAAATTGACCCCACTGATTAAGAAACCTGAAGAATCACTTTTCCTAGAAGAAATAAAGTTATTAAGGAACTACCCCAGAAAAAACACCAGGAAGAGGTGGTTTCACAGGGATTTCTCATAAATTTTAAAAGACAAAATGCTTCTGATGCTCTAAAGAACCAAAAAGGAAAGAAAAATTTCTAATTTTTATTATAAATTTTTTAATTATAACATCAGTATTTCAACCTGATAAAGATAGGTTAAAAAAAACCCAACCATAGACTAGTGTCATTTGTGTATTTAGATGCAAAAATATGAAGTAAAATATTGGCAAGTTGAATCTAATACCATTCTAAGAATATAATCAACATGACCAGATGGAATTTATTTTAGAAATGCAAGGTTGGTTCAGTGTTAGGAAACTCATTAATATCATTCACTATATTTAATAGATCTAAAGAAAAAACTATTGGCTCCAAAGATGATAAAAAAGACTGACAAAATGTAAAATGGTTGATGGATGCTTTCCTTACATGTTAAAATGTGTGTGCCTCTGTTCCAAAGCCAGAATCCTACTTACTGGATAAACACTATAGGCATTTCTACAAAGGCCATGCACAAGGCAAGAACGCCCACTCACTCCACTACTATTAAACATTATCTTGGATATATCAGTCAATGCAATTAGGCAAGAGACATCAATGAGATGCATAAAAATTGGTAAAGAAGAAGAAAACCATTTCTATTTAACAGATGATAATATAGCATATCTGGAAGACCCTAGATAATCAATGATAAAGCTAACTCAAACAAGAAAAGAATTCAGTAAGACAGCAGGATAAATTTAACCTATAGAAATCAAGGCATTCATATAAAAGACCAGTTAAAGTACACAATGATAGATAACATCTTGCTTCTAATAGCAAGAAAGTAGACTGAATACTTAGGAATAAGCTTATCATGACAGTATAACACCTAAACAAGGAAGACTTAAAAATATTCCTGAAAGATAGGAAATGACATTGAACAAACAGAAAGACATTACTTATTCTTAGGCAGATCCACTCAACATTGTTAAAGTGCCAGTTATTTTCTAAATTACTTTACAAATGTAATGCAATCCCAATAAAAACATAAACTCAAGGAAAGGAAATTAGGCATGTTACCAAAAATATAATCAGGGAAACATGGAGAAAGAAAAGCTAAAAAGAAGAACTAAAAGAGGGAAATGTGTCCCAGAGGTTAAAATACACTCTGAATAACACACTGTGGTGCTGGCCCCTTAGTAGAGGACTGTGCTGTATGGCTCAGACAGGACAGTCACACACAAAAAAACTTAGGTGTAATACATGTGGCTTTGCAAATCATGGGACAAAGATGGACTTTTAAAAAATGGTTCAGGGATAACTGGGTAGCCATTCGTAAAAAGATGAAATTAGGAACACCTCACACCATGCTCAGAGATAAACTCCAAATGGATCCAAGAGCTAACGTAGCAGATGAAGTCCTATAAATACTGGAAGAAAACAAATTCTTCTTTAGCCTCAGTGTGGAGAAAGACTTTCTAACTCAGAAAGTCAAAAGCTAAAGGCAGCCAGAGATTGATAATTTTGGCTACACAAAAATTGACATTTTTTTGCATGAAAAATTATAAACATAGTCAAAAGTGAACTAACAAACCCCAATAATTATCCATCTATCATCTATCTGTCTATATATCATCTCTCTCTCTCTGTCTCTAAAAGTTTGTTCTTAAAATATAAACAGCTTTGAGAAATGAGGCTAAAAGACCAAAAACCTAAAGGAAAATGGGAAATTGTAGTGAATGCAACATTTACAAAAGTGGTATAAAAATGGCCCTTAAACATATGAGATGTTTAAACTCACTCATAATGAGACAATTGCAAACAAAAGCAATACTGAAATACCACTTCTCACCATGATGTTGGTGGAAACCTAATGGCGTAACAAGGCATACTGGCGAGGCTGGAGGGAGACAGTCACCTCACACACTTGTGCCTCCGTCTCTCCCACAGAGCTCTCAGTGTGGGCAGGGCACATTTACCTTTACTGGAAACACTCTTCTCACTGCCAGGAGACACCTGTGGCCCACGATAATTCTCAGAAGGATCGCCATGGAGATTTGCATTAGCACTGGCTTCTTTAATGACAAATATGGAAAAAACGGGGAAAATGTTCTTGATTACACACTTATAAGCATTTTGGTCATTTACTTAAACATGCTAAGTTGAAATGCTAATATCATTTTCAAGTTTTATTTGAAAATATGTTTTGGAAACTCAATATGTGAATACAGAGCCAGGCCTCATCTGACTATTAAAACTACTTATTCACTCCTCCACACGTCCTTTGACTCAACATCCCAATGCTAAGAATTGACCCTGGAGATAATTCCCGACAATATGAAAATACCTGTGCTGCAGGCTGCTCACTGCAGCTGTGTTTGAAATGGCAAAATATTGCAAACAATGGAAAGATACATACAAAAGATAACGGCTGCAGAACTGGGGTAGGAAGAAAGGAACGTGGGCAGGAAAGGAGGATTTGCACGGATCCGTGATTTGCACAGATGTTTCCTAGCTCTGTCTGTGGAGAGGGCCTGGAAGCAATGCTGTGCATTGCACTTAGTGAGCACCCAGTTCTTGGCTCACAATCAGTAATGGTGTTAGTGTTTTATAACCCACAGACTATAGTAAATCCCTAGTAGCCCGTGTAGACAGTAATAAGCAACCGAATACATAAACAGGGGAGGAGGGGGCAGCTCTTTCTTAAAGCAGAATCCCAATTAATAAATGGAGAAGCAATGGCAGAAAGAGAAACTTGCCAGTTGGCAAACACCACACTGACCATCAGGCAGACAAATTCGGAGGTATTCATATTAATTTTAAATAAAATCTTATTCTTGTTTAAGCCCTGAAAAAATCTAGTTCAATCTTTCCCAACTCCAGAGTCTGTCTTATTGGGGGGACTGTTTGGGGTAATGGATTGGCATGCAGATTCCTGGGCCCGTGCAGAAATGCTTGGCTCCTGGTACACCATCAGATACTGGAGTGACCTGGTCCTGTGTGTGGTGAACACCACAGATGTCCTACATGTGTGTCCTGGTGATATGGTTTGGCTCTGTGTCCCCAGCCAAATCTCATGTTGAAATGTAATCCCCAGTGTTAGGGGAGGGACCTGGTGGGAGATGATTGGATCATGGGAGCAGAGTTCCTCCTTGCTGTTCTCATGATAGTGAGTTCTCATGAGGTCAGGTTGTTTAAAAGTGTGTGGCACCTCCCCCTTCACTCTCTCTCTCCTGTCTCCATGTGAAGATGTACTTGCTTCCTCTATGGTCTTCTGCCATGATTGTAAGTTTCCTGAGGGCTCCCAGCCATGCCTCATGCACAGCCTGCAGAACCATGAACGAATTAAACCTCTTTTCTTTATAAATTACTCAGCCTCAGGTAGTTCGTTATAGCAGTGTGAGAACGGACTCATATACCTGGGTATATACATGTGCCCTTTCTGGATTTGAATCTCCAGGGTAAATAGGAGGTATTTTGCCCCTCTGTGGGGTCCAAGTATCTTATCCTCTGAGCCTTTGCACACTGATTTTTTCCCAGCAGACTCATCTGTTGGTGGGAGGCTTTTCTCTACTTCTGGGGGAACCCCCTGGGGGCACTCTGGCTCTCTCTGCACCTGCCCTGGGAAGGAGAAGTGACTTAGCTAAAGCTTTGGGAGAAGGGGCCAGGCATTGTGGCAGCACCTGCCTCCCTGTCTTGGCATCTGCCTGCCCATAAGACATTTCTGCTGTGCTTCCCTGGGCTGTGTTTTTTCCAGGGTCAGCCCCACAGCAGGGGGTGGGGAAGCTGGGGGTCCCTCAGCCCCGACAGAGACTGGGAGATCTGCCCAACCAGGGGAAGCAGGCACATTCTCCCACCAAGGGTTTATCCTCCAGGAAGGAGATGTTTCCGCCTGCGTCTGCCTGCCTCCTACCTCTCCCATTACAGCTGGACTTGGGAAGGGCTAATTACTGGGTTGCATTTACCATCATTGGAAATTTTGTCCTCAATGCCAGGAGAGAATTGTAAATTCTCTAATAATTCATGATAATTCTCAGAACCACCAGCTTGATAATTCTCATCAATACCAGCATCTTCAATGAAGAACATGGAAAAAAATGGAGAAAAGTTTTCTTGATTACACAGGTATAAACATTTTTGGCCCATGCTTTATTTTACAATATAAGGTTGGGATGTTAATATGGTTTGCAAGCTCTATTTGGAAATGTGCGTTGGCAAGTGAATGTGTAAACAGAGTCAGTTGTCCTCTGACTCCCTTGAACTAACAGTGTGGACCTTGGCAGATGGCAGGTGAACCAGTCCTAGGAACTGGAATTTACATCTGGGTGCAAGATTTCAAGAGAGTGCTGAACTTTCCTGCTGCTGCATACATTTTCATGCACTGAGTGGGGATTTCTGATTCCCAGTTCTCTCCTTGGCAACTGTTGATTCAGTACTCTGTCTTGGTTCTGAATGTGCTGTTCTATTTCCTTGCATATGTCTTTGACCATGTGAAGCTGCACTTGGGGAAGGCCATTCTTTGTGTTGGTTCATGACTCACTGTGTGGCCTTGGGCAAGTCATTTGCTAGACCTTGGTTTTACCTTCTGTCAAATGGGGTAATGATAACTGCCCTGCTCTCTCAGAAGCCTTAGGTGAGCATGAAGTGAGAGTGTGGGCGTGTGTGGGAGGAACTGTAAAGTGCTGGTTAGTGCAGGGTTCTCATGTTCCTGTGCCCTGCATTCCTGCAGTGGTTCCCGAGGACGAGAACGTGCCTGAACGTGCACTCCAGAGACCCCAGAGTAAAGGGAATTATCCCTGCCAGTCTACGGTTGACTTCCTCTGTCTCGGGAAGCTGTAGAAATGGTTTTAGATGCCATATTGTTCACATCTGCATGTGCCCTTGCCCCAGAAGTAGCTGGTCTTAATGCTCAAATAATAGGGTAACGTATTCCATACCACAGACCTCTAGGAATAAGGGCAATTAGAGGGTTAGAAAGGGGTATGCTTGCTTTTTTCCTTACGTATTGGTGTTGATAATGTTGTTGCTGTACTTGGCATTTCGGTCGGTGCTGTTTTATTCAGATCCAAAATCTCCTGGACTAGAATTTCATCTTGGGAGAAGCACACAAGAACACGTTAGAGTCAGCCCCACAGGGCTGGCCCTTGTGCTCCTGTCCCCTAAGGCCATCTGTACACACAGTGAATGGGAAACAGGAACTCCCGGAACCCAGGGGATGTGGGACTTGACTTTCGAAAGAACCTTCTCTGGGTGGGCAAGCCGCTGCCTCCCTCAATAATTTCAGAAAAACAGACCATTTGGATGTTTTGGACACTGAACATTGCCCCCCAAAGGTACAAGGCTGGATGCTTGGCCCACACGTGGTCCTAAGTCTCCTGCCCTGGGTCCCTCTGTCCCATCTCTGAGGCTCTCCCAAAGCTGCCCTCCGTGTGTGAGTGAGCGTCGCTCCTGATCTCTGTGTCAACGCAGCCTCACTTTCTTCTTTTACGTCCCTATGTGTCCTCCTAGGGAGCTTTTACCATGAGAGCCCTGAGCTTTGTGTCTGACAGACCCAGAAAAAACACACAGGCTCTGCTCCCACCAGAATGTGATCTTGGACAAATGTCCTCATGGCTCTGAGCTTCGGTTTCCTGTCTGTAAAATGGGGGTGTATGTTTGCCTGTGGGCTTTCCTGAGGGTCCAATAAAGCAGTGTATGCAGAAGGCGCTCAGCACGGAGCCTGGGCCATGGCCAGGTGTTGCGGCAACTAAGAGTCACCGCTGTCTCTGCAGCACAGTCACCAGGCCAGGCTGCAGCGCTGGGCTGGGCAGTGGGTCCTGATTTGCTGGGGCCCTCTGGATTTAGCCCAGAAAGTCCCTCAACAAGGAGCTCCTCACCCCCAGGCAAAGCGGGCGTCTGGTCACTCCAGGACCAGCTCATGCAGAATTCGAGGGTAAAGGGGAAGAGGCTGAAAATGCCACTGGAAATGAAGATGCCACCAATACGACCGAGAAAAATTCTTTGTCCTGGGCTCTTGGTTTCTCGCCCAGCAGCCGCGCTCTCCCTCTTTCTCGCTCACAGAGCTGGGTTTTGGCAATGTGACCCCCAGTGAGGCCCCCTGCGGCCGGGTGGGCTACAGCCCTGTAAGGTAGGAGGAGTCTACCAGCTCTGCAAGGAATTTGCTCCTCCTGATAAAAGGGGAACCAGTGTCCAGGCCTACACCCCCGCCTCCTGCCCTGGGAGTGGACGCGGTGCCTGGCACTGTGGACACCATCCTTGATCATGAGGCACGAGCTTGAGGAGAGGCCAGGACAACCTCAGGGACATGGCCTCGTACCGCGGAACTGCCGGACCAGAGCTGCGTGCCACCTGCCTCTTAGCCGCGGGTGCCCCAGGATCCCAGCCAAGGGGCTGGGCGCTGCCACTCAGGCTCTGTCCGCTGGGGCCAGTGATTGGACAGAAGCACCAATCTTAGGAATTCCAAGTTCCTAAACAGTTGTGGTGTCCAGTGAGACAGGGGTCTTGGAGAAGAGTGGATATGCATTTGAATGGCAAGCATTTACTGTGCACTCTTCTGAACCAGACACTGCAGGGGCACTGGGGTCCAAGGATGGCCCAGCCTCAGTCCCTGTCTCTATCCCACTCTAGCCAGCCATGTCCAGGAGGCAGCATTCTACAGCTGTGACCAGGCACAGCAGGTCAGCAGTAACAGAGCTTCTACCAAGGGCTGATGGGCTCCCAGGGCAAATGGGGGCAGGCAGAGGACAGGATTCAGCTGACCAGCCCTAAGAAGGGAGCCCTCCTGGGGCACTGTCTGAACTTCCTGGCCAACTCTGGCTTCAGTTACCCCATTGTTACTGGGAATCACTCCTATCCATGGTGGATGGGCTGTCTCTGCAACTCTCCATCTCTAACAACCGCACCCACAGTCCCTGACCTGGCCCAGTGTGACCCAGTCCACTCCATGCCTGAAACTGGGAGTGGCCTCCTGGGGACCCAAACTCCTTGAGCTGCAGACACCCTGAGATCCCCTGAGGTGGGCGGATGGTGGCCCAGCTGTGGGGAGGTGCGCTCCTGCTCGGAGAGCAGTCATGGCTTTGGGGGCCAAAGAAAGGCGGGGGGCCGAGCCACCCCACGGTGAGCTGCCCATGGCCAAAGTCTGCCTTGACCCTTCCACGGGCCTCCCCACCCTCAGGGAGATTGGTCAGGGCTAGAAAAACGCTTTAGGTAGAGATGAAGCCAGCAGGTGGAACAAGGTTAGAAAGCTCTTTGTTTTAAAACCAAGTCTAACTGCTGATGGTTGAATTTTTTGAGAGAAGAGAGGCTGAAATACAATGACCAGACCGTCCATCAAAACAGAGCTGACCAGGCTAGGTGCAGTGGCTCGCTCCTGTAATCCCAGCGCTCTGGGAGGCCAAGGTGGGCGGATCACCTGAGGTTAGGAGTTTGAGACCAGCCTGGCCAATATGGTGAAACCCTGTCCTACTAAAAATGCAAAAATTAGCTGGGTGAGGTGGTGCACATCTGTAATCCCAGCTACTCAGGAGGCTGAGGCAGGAGAATCGCTTGAACCCAGGAGGTGGAGGTTGCAGTGAGCTGAGATCTCGCCACTGCACTTCAGCCTGGGTGGCAAGAGTGTGAGACTCCATCTCAAAAAAAAACAGAAAACAAAAACAAAAACAAAAACAGAGCCAACCACACCTTCAGCAGCCAGTCCAGGAGGCTGGCCTGCTCCGCAGTAAGACTTGCAGGAAGTCAGACCTCCTCTAGCAACAACTCAGGCAGCGGAAGCGCAACCCCTGGACCAGGTGGCCCCAGAGGGCCAGGAATGCATTCATCACCGACAGCTCCTCTGGCTTTTGTCCTCACTTCCAACTCGGAGCTGACCAGAGAAAGCCACACATGTTCCCTCACCAACCCCTCACAGCCCGTCTGATGAGCCACCCCCAGCACACCCAGCTGCAGCCTGCACAGGACCTGGGCTTCCTTTGCCCTAGTGAGGCCCCATCCCCTCCCTGACTCAGAGGCTCTGAAATTGCACGTGATGGTGGTGACTCCCCTCCCGCAGAAAGCTCTGGACAGACAGTCTTGGCCTGGCCTGCCTGGGTGGGCTTCGCTGACCTCCACAGGGATTTGAATTCTCACTGTCAACGCTTTCAGCTTTCTACCTAGAAGAAATTTGGAGGTGCGGATAGGGGTAAGAGCTGCTGCCTCCTTCTAGGTTTAGTTGGTCAGGACCCAGGAAAAATATCAGAGACGCCAGCCACTCTTTCCTCTTCCTGAATCCTTTTCTGAGGCTGCTGTTTCTCTGGGGATGGCTGAGACACTGTCTGGAGCAGGTGCTGGTCTCAGGACTAAAACTCTCAGAATCTGGCAACCGCCAGATTCACCAGGAAAGTGAGTCCAGTCACAGCCATTCCTTGACCTTGGGGAGTCTAACTCCTGCCTGGGGCAGTTCCCTTGAGTACCTGGAAAGTGGACGGGGCGGCAGGAGCGAGAATGGGAGCATCCATTCATTCACTGGAGCGCTCACTCATCCATCCATGTAACCTATCAAACACGCAGGCAGGCAGAGTTTTCCCAGGCCTCTCCCACCCAGATGTGGAAAGGGAGCAAAGCCTGACTTCTGACAGTGGCAGCTCCTGGAAAGGGCCCAGCACCTGGGGGCCCTGCATTCCCACGGGAGCCCCTGCTCGAGGCCGTGCAGCCTCCGCAGCCTCCGCAGCCACAGCTCCTGGAAAGGGCCCAGCACCTGGGGGCCCTGCATTCCCACGGGAGTCCCTCTTCAAGGCCGTGCAGCCTCTGCAGCTGCAGTCCTGGGCCCTGCTGGGTGGAAGGTGGCCCCACCCTCTACTCCTGACCCCACTCCACAGGCAATGCTGGCAGAGAGGTCCTGGGAGGTGACTGTTTCCCAAGGGCATTGATGTGAGCAGGGGTCAGGACTGCATGCTCTTGAGTCCCAGCATTCTAGGCCTCAGTTTCCCTACATGTAAAATGAGAGGTCAGAGCAGAACTGTGGGCACTGGCCACACGTTCACACACTGGAGCGTGCTGTCCATGTGGAAATGGCCGTGAAGTGCAAAGGACACATGGAACTGTGGAGATCCAGCGTGACAGAAAGACTGAAACATCTCATTAATAATTTTACACTGATCACATATTGAAATCATCACGTGAAATAAAATGTTATTACAATGAGTTTCATCTGTGTCTTTTTTTCCTTTTTTGAGACAGAGTCTCGCTCTGTTGCCAGGCAGGAGTGCAATGCTGCGATCTCGGCTTACTGCAACCTCTGCTTACTGCAACCTCTGCCTCCAGGGCTCAAGGGATTCTCCTGTCTCAGCCTCTCGAGTGGTTGGGACTACAGGCACACATCACCACGCCCAGCTAATTTTTGTATTTTTAGTAGAGGCGGGGTTTCACCATGTTGGCCAGGATGGTCTCTGTCTCTTGACCTCGTGATCTGCCTGCTTTGGCCTCATCTGTGTCTTTTTAATGTGGCCACTAGACAATGAAAACCATAACTGCGGCTTGTGCTGTGTTTCTATTGGACGGCCCTGGCCCAGGGCAGCGGTTCTCAGCCGGCTGTATTTTAGCATCATCTGCAGAGCCCTAGAGAAGCGCAGAGGCACCAGGCTCAGCCAAACCAGCACGGTCTGCATCCCCGGGGTGAGGCCAGGGGGTCCGTAGTTTCCACCATCTTTCCAGGGGGCTGGCAGGGCTGAGGCGGTGGAGGAGGGGACGGCTCAGCCATGGGGCCTCTCAGGTGCACAGGAATCAGAGGCATCGGGTTGAATGCGGTGCTGGTGCTGGAGGACTGGGCCCGGCTTGCCACTGGGCGTTTCTAACAAGCTCCTCAAACCAGATGATGCAGACGCTGAGGGTCCTTGAACCTCACTTTGAGAAGCAAGGCTCCCAGGCACTTTTTAGGCGTAATGGTCTAAAATTCTGTCTTCCTTAATTTCTTGAGAGTTTTGAGGTTTGACTCTTAAATGTCAGCAGTAAAGCTATGGGCCATTGGAATATGATTCTAGCCCCAAACCAATCGGTTCCCTCCATTGTCTGCAGCTCATACCAGGTTATCTGGGAAACAGCCACAGACAACCATCCAGCCCCCTTCACGTACAGGCCAGAGGTTGATAGGAGGGGCTTCCTTACCTAATAATTCAGACATATCCTCATGTTTTGAACTGAATGGGATTTCAGTAGGTGAACCTAGGAGGAAATAAAAACCCTATAGTTTAACAATGTTCATCGAATTTGCATATTTTTCTCTTTAAATGGATATGGTTTTGTGGGTGCCCACCAGCCCCCTCTAGAGGAAGGAGCCCTGCCCAAGTTCCAGTCTCTCCTGCAGGTGATGAGAGATGGCCCCAGGAAAGTTCTCTGGGACTTGGCTTTCTTGTCTGGAAAATGCAGAGAAACAGCCACCTCTGGGGTGGCTGTGAGGATGGAGGACAATTGCCCAGGAGCTCTGAGCTGAGCCTGCCCTCCTGGTCCCTGGAATCACCCCTTGAGAGGTCAAGACAACATCCCGGTCCCAAGGATGACTGGGCTCACCCAGCTGCTTTGAGGCGAGCAGAGTAAGAGGGCACATTCCTCTTGTGAAAGCAACAGTTTGACCTCCTTCGTGAAAGCCTCCTGCAATGCCTGCACCTGGAGGCTTAGAAACATGTTCTGGGGAAATGGGAAACACTGTGCGATGCTGTGGCTGCATCATGAAGACCTGGCTTCACGGCTCTGTTTTAGGAGGAGCAGGACTCAGAGAGACGGGCCACCCCTCTTCCTCCTCCTTCATAAGCATAGTAATTTCAGGGTGGTCCTGTTTGCAGATAAGAGGTGGAGTCATGTGGGTGAAATGCTGAGGTCTGGAATATGGGTTGTCCACAAGCCCCGTGGCCTCCTGACCTGTGGACTCGGCTGCCTGACTGACGGGAGCTGACTGTGCTGAGTGACCCTGAGAGTGGGTGGCGGTTCTGAGCACTGCTATCTCCTTGGCAGCCCCCACCCAATAGTTCCCCGCTTCTGCCATTCACAGTTTTTCTTTATTGGAGATGTGGCATCTCAGCGTCCTGGGGCATTGCTTTGGCTCAAAGTCAAGGTCAGCCTCTTCCTCCAGCCCTGAGGTTGGGCTCAGCAGGGCCACACACCTTCCCTTTCCAAGTGCACAGAGCTTTCCAGTGGTGGCTTCTAGGATCTGAAGTTCCAACACTAAACCAATGACAAAGCTGATTTCCAAATGGCTTTAATGACAGACAATCTGCATACCAATCGACTCGTCTGCGCACATGCAGGCTCAGAACAATGCGGGAAAATATGCAAAAAGGTCTGAGATGTGATGACAATTGCTTCCCAGTATGCTGACCTTCGGTAAACGAAACAAACAAAGTACAGTTCTCTTTGGATGAGACATTAATGATCATTAAGAATGGGTACAGCTGCATCGTGCAAGTGCTTTGTTAAAAATATTCTTTTCATTTTGTGTCTGTCCCATAATTATAATGGAAGTATTGTGCGAGTCAGCCAGTAAGCATGTGCAGTAAAATATTTGTGTTTTATAACATCCGTGCGATTTTTGAAGTGCATTGTCAAGTGGAGTGGCTTTGCCATATCCTTCCCGTGTCACCTCTGACTTGAGCCTCACGGTTTTAAGGTGCTGCACGCCGTGTAATCGTAAGAATCCACTGCTCTTTCTCGATATTTACATTGTGCACACTCTGGCCTCTGTGAAAGGGTTCCCTGTGGAGTTCTGAGATTTCATTCTGGTTAATTTGGGGAAAACAGCACTGCACCCTTCTCAATCACTAGGACCACGTTAACCGCTCTCCTCTCTCCCTCAAGGTCCAACATCTCAAGAAAGCCACGTAACATGGTCAACTCAATTTCTGAGGCAGATGCCTGAAGTGCCCACTGAGTCATTAAGGCCCAAGGAGGGTAAGGAAACCCAATGTTCCTCATGAGAAAGTGATTTAGAAATGATCCCTTAATTGGTCTTCAAGCTGGGGAAGACCTTGGTCACCTGTTTCAACTGTCTGGATGAGGAAATCAGATCTTGGGAGGTAAGGACTAAACTCTGACCTTTTTTCTCTCTTACCCATTCCTTACACAACCGTGACCTGAATGCTTTCCTAAGGAGTAAGAAGCCAGCTCTGGAAAACAAGAAACAAAGGACCCATTCCTTTGTCTCCTTGAGCCAATCATTCAAGTCTGTGACCAGACTCTCCTCCCTTTTGTGGTTTAAACAGTGCAGTGCCCCCAGCACTCCTTCCTGATGAGAGACCACTGACCATGGAGTGGTTCTGGCCAGTCCATGTAGGACACACAGTGAGGGTTTCCTGTCCTCTGCTTCACCTTTGGATGTCAGAGGCTGATATGGTTTGGATTTATGTCCCCACTCAAATCTGAGGTTGAATTGTAATTCCCAGTGTTGGAAGAGGAGCCTGGTGGGAGGTGACTGAATCATGGGGGCTGACGTCCCCCTTGCTGTTCTCATGATAGTGAGTTTTCCCGAGATTTGGTTGTTTACAAGTGCGTAGCACCTGCCCACTCTCTCTGTTCCTCCTGCTGGCCATGTAAGGTGTACTTGCTTCTCCTTTGCCTTCTGCCATGATTGTAAGTTTCCTGAGGCCTCCCCAGAAGCAGAAGCCTATACAGTTCACACAACAGTGAACCAATTAAACCTCTTTTCTTCATAAATTACCCAGTCTCAAGTATGTCTTTATAGCAGTGCAAGAACTGACTAATACAGAGGGCCAAAAATGCTGCTCTCGGATCGTGCTAACACTGCCATGCTAACACTGCCATTTTTTGAACACATACCCATGAAAAGGCATGGAGCTCAACTGCACATGGGCAAGGTTCTTCTGTTTACTGAAACCCCTTCTAAAACCCTCCTGACCCTCCCCACTGAGGCACTGGCTCTGCTTCTCTCCTTTTTGCTGTGACTTTGCAAGGACCATACAGAGTGGCCATGGTCCAGATCTCCCCAAACTGGCTCCCAGATTTCTCTCCTAGATGTAGTCTCTGCACCCGAGTTCTCTTCGCACCATCTAATCTCTGTTAGCCCCCTTGCACCATTGGATGTGTCCCCCTGGGCCTCCACTCCTCCCCCCACCCCCATTATACCCTTCTCTTCCCACTCAGCCCCTAGACTCCCAACAGTCCCTGGAGCTTTATGGACCCAGACAACCCCAGATCAACTACCTGATCTGAGGCTGAAAAGGAAAAAGACCAACTGGAAACAGATGGGACATTTTATCTACTCAGTGAAGGCTTTGACATATCCAGATGGCTGCTTCAGTCACAGCCTCTGTAAGATTAAATAATATCAGGGGAAAAGAAAGGCTTGAAACTCCCCTTCACAAATGCTGGTTAAGAAAGAAAAATCTTTAGCCCTTATTGAGTGGGTAACCTCAACATATCCCGTTTTTATCAGAAACATAATTCAGATAAAAACATAGAGTGGAGATAAACCAGTGAGTTTTGTGTTACTGTGTTGCCGGACTCATGGCTAAAATTTAAGAATGAAGCCATACAATCACTGTTTTCATGTGTCTGTCTGTATGTGTATGTACCTATGTTACATATATGTGATATTTTTCTACCTCTGGATGGTATTGCCGAAGTAATTATAAAATTCCTTAAAGGAGTTCTATTCAAATTGGCTTAGAGAAAAAAGATGCGCTTGATTAAATATTCCCAGGACTCTCAGAAACAGAGGAGCTAACCCAAATGTTTTTTAAGTTTACATTACTAGGATGGTTGATATATAAAGCTAGTTTGAGATTGTTTGTTAAATAAAGACAGTTTGTCTTTGGAGTTGTCAGCTATAGATATAATGCAGACATAATTTTATTCTACTTGGGTTACTAGCCAAATAAACTTAAAAATAGTTAACAAGGAAATAACTGGAGATGATGGTAGCTTTATTTGGTGTCATAGGGAAACCATCTTTGTAAAATTATGACTGAGACAGTGAAAGAGGTTTAACAGGCTCCATCTTGCTTTTAACCTCCAAGCTGTCCTTGCTTATTCCTGGGCATAGGCTGAACTAACTATGGGAGAAGGTTTATAGTTTATAGTATAAACAAAGACGGTAACAGCCCTTTCCCAAAGCAAACTTCTTCTTGCTTGGGGACTAGACTGCTTTGTAAGACTAACATTAGCCATAAGATTAGAAATTATGGTTTAGAGTCACGCAGCTGGAGGCTACAAGATTCTGACCGTCCCTAAACTGCTCCTAAGATCAGTGCTTGAGATATTTTGCAGACCCTGCCCTTGATGGATCAGCTGGCACCACACAGATGGATAAAGTGGCTCATCTGATCTTGTGGCCCCCACCCAGGAACTGACTCAGTGCAAAAAGACAGCTTTGACTCCCTATGATTTCATCTCTGACCAATCAGCACTCCTGGCTCACTGGCTTCCTCCCACCCACCAAGTTATCTTTAAAAACTCTGTTTCCCGAATGCTTGGGGAGACCGATTTGAGTAATAAAAAGACTCTGGTCTCCCGCACAGCTGGCTCTGCGTGAATTACTCTTTCTCTATTGCAGTTCCCCTGTCGTGATGAATTGGCTCTGCCTAGGCAGGGGGCAAGGTGAACCCCTTGGGTGGTTACAAATTTGGGGGCTTGTACAGGACTGCCCTTTTGGATATCCACTCATGGTTCAGTGGCTCCCCTTCAACAATGGATCCAGAAGCCAGCCAGCCCAAGTGGCTTCCTAGTTCTCTTGGACTAGGGGCTGACTCTGGTACTCTCTCTACTGGTGGGGCACTGCCAACCAATGTGCATGGATTTAATTGCAATGGAGAAATAGTTCTGGGGAAACGTCCCTTAACTGTAGCCCTATCTGAGTGTCTGTCTGTAGCCCCATGGTAGGGTGTCTGTGTGTAGCCCCACTGTAGGGTATCTGTTTGGCTCCTTGGGGGTCTTGGCTGGCTCTTTCTAACTAGTAGGAAGATTCCTGGTTTGGGAAACTTCTCCTCACTCAGGAAGATTTTGAGGAGGTTTCCCAGATGGAGAATAGGAGGATAGTTTGAAAGGGATACTCTTGGAGTTCTTAATTGGGGATCTGATTTGGAAGGCCTTCTGTCCATCTCATCTTAATGTGTGTTTGTGTATGTGGAAGGGATCTCTGAAGGGGTTGCTGATGGAAGTCCAGCAGGCATAACTCAGAACCCTCCTTATTTGTCTGGTCACATTTGATGAGCCCTAGAGAAGGCTCAATAGGCCTGTCTTCGCCTTGCCCAGAGATCTCATTGTGAATTGCCATACAGAGGTTGTCCATCACCACCTGGAGTGGATCAAAGAAAACAGGGACCAATGGGAAAATGTTTGAGCTTTGCCAGGTTGACATTGGGTGCTGAACGAGGTGACCAGTGTTTGTTTTCTTATGTGTATTTTGCTGGGATAGAAAATGTTAATTCTGTTCTCCTTGCAGCCCATTGGGCAGCATCTTCCAAATTAAGAATCTTGCCTATGGTTCCATAAAACAGGAAATGGTGATTTTCTCTTGTAAAGTGGCTTGAACCCCACGGCTATGGTGCAGTGAGCAGGGTCATCAGAAACTACTCCATTCTTCTGAAATCTGCATAGAAAGGGAGCCCGCAAGCCTAGTATGCCGATAAAAAGGATAAGAAATTCTTACCAGCCAAATTTCTGGTTTCTCTCTCTTTCTCTGAGTAAATGGTAAACTATTTGTCTCTCTGCAAGGATTTAATTAATGGAAAAAGGATTTGTGAAACTAGTCTTAGGTGGTAGCAAATCTTAGCAATCTTAGTACTTTGTGCTAAGAATTTGTCTCTCTGTGTTCTGTAATGGAGAAAGAAGTATCACAGGATAGAATGTGGGTTTAGGACCCACTTTCAAGCCTGCTTTTCAAGCCAGACTGGCAGGCTGGTCAGTTACAAACTTTGCTGTGGGTCCCTGAAACTAATACCGGATGAAATTTTTCCGTCTTGTTTTGTGTCCTTAAGAGCTTAACCTTGTGATCATGTGCAGTTACTTTCCCTTGGTTCCACCATCTAGAAGACAGGAATTTGGGGATTCATGTCCTAGTTAGCCCTAAACATTTTCTTAAGCAGTTAAAAGCCTTTGCGAGCTTGAAACTGGTTCTCTAGGCTCCTTCTGGAAAGAGCAATAGAAAGTGCTCAATGCTGTAACTCAGTAGCTAAGACTTTGCTTTTTGACAATGGCGGCCTGGGTTCTAGTCTTGGCTTCTGTAATGATTCCTTTCTGATTTCTTATTTATGTAATTTTGCCATTTATTGAGGTTTTTTCCCTCATAGATAGCTTCTGATTTCCTCTCTTGAATTTTCCTTTCTCTGAACTTGTGGAGATTCTAAATCTTGTAAAGAAAGAAACTTCTTACCATGTTTTTGAAACACCTAGGAGGTTACCTTTGGTAAAGTTCAGAAGCTAAAAATATTAGCCGCTTGGCATGGCTAAAGTCAGGTAATAAGAGATTTGAAGGGATTTCTTTTTTAAAAAGCAGCATGGTTAAAAGTCAGGTTAATTAAAAGTGGATAAACAAGGTATAGATGTATTTAAAAGGCCTTTATGTTTTTCTCTTCTTGGATCTTGTTTTTCTGGAAAAAGTTTATTTTTCTTCTCAGTCAACTGTATTATTTGTCTCCATTTTTTTTGTCTTGTCACCCTTAATGCACACATGAGAGGCCCTAAGATAACTTCTGGTAGCCAGGGACTCCTTGGGAAAAACAGAGGAGGCACCACAGACCCTGTTTTGCAAACAAACACACACCAAAAAACAAACAAAAAAAGACTGTTTTCCTCATAAAACCCCAGGAATTAAAAGTGGATAAATCCCTCTCGAAATCAAAGGCTATGTTCTGTTTTGCATTGTGTCATCTGACAGTTTTGAGTTTTGGGGGTATCAGAAACTACTTCGCAGTATAAAAAAGCTTTGGTGTGTAATAACTAGGTAGGAAATCTACTTTAAGGGGTGGCTAATAGTAGTTAAGGAGGAATACTTGACTCTTTGCCTTCTTGGATCAGAGATGCATGCTCTTGGGCATCTGGAAGATATGGAAACTTCCCCACCCCCACTGAGAGATGGGACTCCCATGAGGGATGGTCTAATTATAAAATGGGCTGACTGGCTTTGGGTTGCCTTGCAATAAAATGCACAGTAGAAGCATTGCACTGTCTTCTCCCATAGTACTTTTCTCCTTTTGGGGATCCAGTGTTCAGTATAAAATGGCACCCTTAATTTTGGGGATCTGTCTTTGCCTTCCAGCTATGCCTGCTTATTAGGCCCTAGAAGTTTCATGCTTTCCCAGCCCCATTCCTCCAAGGGCTCCACCCTGAAGCCAGTCATCCAATTAAAAAACTGGCCAATGAAAAAATCTTACAAGTGCTGAATCTTTTGTCTGTCTATTTATATGTGTTGTATGCTTGTTTATATATAAAAGCACTCTGATTAATTGACTTAAAAAATAAGCACTTAAATCAAATATTTTGTCAGAAAAGTAGAAACTTTAATGCATTTTTGTTCATGTGACCAGTAATCTTTTAGAAATAAAAGCAGTTTTAAAAATTATTAGTAAAATAAAATATTTTAAAAATGTAGACATTTGATCTAAATTAAGGTCAAATATCAGATTTGCTAAATGTTTTAAGGTCAAACTGTTTCCTTGACTTTTAAAAATTGTTCAATTTACCTACTTTGAAGCATTAGATTATAGATAAGGCCTGGAGACATGTGGAGAGGCATGCCGCTAGCTATGCTGAAAAGAGTCAGACCTTATCTTCGTTTGTGTCTCATGTCCTAGGCTGCACCCCTAGTACATAATTAAAACAGCTTACTTACCAGGTTTTTCACTAAAAATAAAAGTTGCTAAGAGTTAACATTATAAAATAAAATTAAGATTACTGGAGAAACAGTTTTATATACAAGATGTGTAGGGAATGTGTTTTTGGTAGAAGATTATAAGAAGGCATAGGAATATGGCTTTTGTTAAAGGGAATGCAATTTTGTCTAGTTCAGAGAGTTGTAAAGATTGTCTTAACCTAAAAGAGTAATGGCACAAAACTAAAGGTTTAAGCAAAGTGAAAAGGGTTTGTAAAGGGTTAATCTTATAAAAAATTCTGTGGGTTTAAACAAGTTGGCTGAGATTTAATTAGCTTTTTTCTGTAGGCTAAAATATTAAAATCATACTTATGTGGGGCCAGAATTTGGGCCCATGTGTCCGAACAATAGAGTTTTCTTAGAAAATTAATCTGCTCTTTGATGGAAAATTGTAAAGGTTTCTAAAAGTTTATAAAAATGTTACCTTATGGTCAAACTAATTAAAACTGGATAGAGATATAAAATTTTATTTGATAAACTAGCTTCAACATTAAAAATGCACCAATACACACATGAAATTTGGTTTTCTCTTTTGAAGACAAATTTTATGTAATGTTAAAATATAATGAAAGAGTTTTGTTTTCTCCTTTGGGTAAATGACAGGGAAAAAAGGGAGGAGAGAGAAGAGACAAGTTCAGTTAGCCTCATGCTGTCTTTATTGGGTCTTGTTTGGAAAGCTAAGTGTTCTCTATCAGAGTAAAGGTTTTTCTTTTAAGATTTTGAAGTTATCATTTTGGCTAAATAAATGACTTATTATAATGACCTGGGATTCTATTTTGTGATATCCAGTGTTTTAAACCTTTGCTATTTGACAAACGTTCCAAAATCAAATTATAAATTTTGTCTATTTCTAACCCAATATTTAAATATTAGGTCCTTTAAAGTCCAAAAATGACATTTGGCTTATTTGGTATAAAAACCATACAGGAAACATTGTCAAATACAAAATGGTGTTTGGCTTTCTTTGGGCTATATTTGTGTAAATGTGTTATTAATATATGTTCCAAAATTATGTAAAACTCCTATAATTCTAATATAACTTAGTATATGTTATCAGTAATAATTTTAATTATTATGTCAAATGACTGTGTGCTACAGAGGTAACAAATTTCTTTGTCAATTGTATCTTTAATAGTGGCTATACTAATTCTTTTGTCATCCGCAAACATTTTGTCTTGCTTTAGTCCTTTTCAAAAGGCAGTTTATAATCAAATATAAAACTCTAAGTACAGGTCTCAGATAACTTTAAAAATTATGTTATTGGAATAAAGAAAAAACCCAAACTTTAGAACTCTTATGGAAAACTAACATATTAAACATTGCTAAACCTTTTGTTTTCCAAGTCAAGAGAACTTATTTCTTTAAAGCTATTTGCAACTTTTAACAAGTGAGTAAAATATACTCCTGTGAACAAAATTTACAACATATTTGTTTCTCTCTACCTGATTTTTCCAAAATTTGAAAACTATTTCTAAGTATTCTCAATTTATGGTAGTATAGTTAATTGCATAAGTGCAATAAAAATCTGTTTTCTTTTGTAACAGGACACAATTGGAGAAATTGGTCATTTTACCAGGCTTTAACTGGACTGGCATGCTTCTTTAAAGAATCAAAGTTAACTTATAAAGCCAATTAAAGCCCGTTGGGAAATCTGGCCTCATACCTTGTCCACACAGAGTCCCTGTACAAGGTTCCTGACCTGTGGTAAATAAAAAATGTCACTTTCTAACAGGCCCAGGAACTGCAGGATATCTTGGGACCTCAAGAAAAGAGGAATTTGCTTAACTCATAGGTATTTAAGGTTACAAATCCATGGCTGGGCTCGGCTTTTAAAAAGTCTTATCTAAAATTCTTCATGGAATAAAGTTCCATCAAAGCCCATTAAAACCTAAGTGAAAAATAATTATTCTAGTTGTATTTCATGCAAATAATCAAGCCAAGTACTATAAGACTAAAGTTTATTTTGTAAACTGTAAATCATTTCTATCATGATTTGTTTTTCTTTAAAAAATAGGGACTGGAGAGAGAAAAATTATGCTTCCAAAAAACCCATAGTACATTGCTGTTAGTGCTTCTTAAAGTTTTTTTGGGCAGTTTAGACTAAATTATAAATTCTTTATGAGTTAGAATTCCCAAACTAATGCTTTTAAATCTTTTTCAGTCTTTCTTTCTTTTTCTTTCTTTCTTTCTTTCTTTTTCTTTTTCTTTCCTTTCTTTCTTTCTTTCTTACTTTCTTTCTTTCTTTTTCTTTCCTTTCTTTCTTTTCTTTCTTTCTTTCTTTCTTTCTTTCTTTCTTTCTTTCTTTCTTTCTTTCTTTCTTTCTTTCTTTCTTTCTCTGTCTCTCTTTCTTTCTTTCTCTCTCTCTCTTTCTTTCTTTCTTTCCTTCTGTCTTTCTCTCTCTCTCTCTCTCTCTCTCTCTTTTTAGACATAGTTTCACTCTTGTTGCCTAGGCTGGAGTACAATAGCTCAATCTCAGCTTACTGCAACCACTGCCTCCCAGGTTCAAGTGATTCTCTTGCCTCAGCCTCCCTAGTAGCTGGGATTACAGGCACCCGCCACCATGCTTGGCTAATTTTCTGTATTTTTAGTAGAGACAGGGTATCACCATGTTGGCCAGGCTGGTCTCGAACTCCTGATCTCAGGTGATCCACCTGCCTCAGTCTCCAAAAGTGCTGGGATTACAGGTATAAGCCACCGCGCCTGGCCTCAAATCTTTGCTTTTAAAATTAAAAATTGTACTCCTTATCCTAGGACTCATTATTTACCTTATAATATGCTGTTTACTTAAATACTGTACTAAAACTATAAATAAAGGTAATACTGTTTTTACCACACAAGCCTTGGAAGCCCAGCCAGGCCTGCATGTGTCACTCAGACAGTTGCAAAATGGTTCCACTCTTCTCACCTTGGGGTTCATTCCCATTCCCACTACGTCCCCTGTCAGTGGGAAGAAGCCAGAGAAATGACAGCCTTTTCCTATCTTCACAGCCTACACCTGAAGATTAAGGTGTTACTGGCCAGGTGCAGTGGCTCATGCCTATAATCCCAGCACTTTGGGAGGCCAAGGCGGGCAGACCATGAGGTCAAGAAATCGAGACGCGCCTCTGCACTCCAGCCTGGCAACAGAGTGAGACTCTGTCAGAAACAAAACAAAACAAAACAAAAACAAAAACAAAAAAGATTAAGGTGTTATAAAACCCAAAGGGAGAGATTGAAACCACATTTGCAAGATGATGATTGAGACAGTGAAAGAGCTCCAGCTTAACTGACTCCCTCTTGCTTCTAACATCCAATCTGTCCTTGTTTATTCCTGGGCGTAGGCTGAACTAACCTTGGGAGAAACCTAGTTTATAGTTTAAACAAAGATGGTAACAGCCCTTTCCCAAAGCAGTCCTCCTTCTTGCCTGGCATCTAGATTGCTTTTGTAGGGCTAACATTAGCTCCAAGATTAGAAATTATATGGTTTAGAGTCATTTAGCTGGAGGCCACAAGATTCTGACCTTCTCTAAACTGCTCTTAAGATCAATGCTTGAGATATTTTTCAGACCCTGCCCTTGATGGATCAGCTGGCACCACACAGATGGATAAAGTGGCTCATCTGATCTTGTGGCCCCCACCCAGGAACTGACTCAGTGCAAAAAGACAGCTTTGACTCCCTATGATTTCATTGCTGACCAATCAGCACTCTTGCCTCACTGGCTTCCCTCCACCCACAAAGTTATCCTTAAAAACTCTGTTTCCTGAATGCTTGGGGAGACTGATTTGACTAATAATAAAACTCTGGTCTCTCGCACAGCTGGTTCTGTGTGAATTACTCTTTCTCTATTGCAGTTCCCCTGTCTTGGTGAATTGGCTCTGCCTGGGCAGGGGGCAAGTAAACCCCTTGGGCAGTTACAATAGTGTGTCTGCATTTTTTTTTTTTTGGGACAGGGTCTCATTCTGTCAGCCAGGCTGGAGTGCAGGGGCGTGATCATGACTCACTACAGCCTCGACCTCCCGGGCTCAGATTATCCTCCCATCTGAGCCTCCCAAGCAGCCAGAACTATAGATACGTGCCACCACACCCTGCTAATTTCTGCATTTTTTTTTTGGTAGAGATGGGGTTTCACCATATTTCCCAGGCTGGTTTTAAATTCCTGGCCTCAAGTGATCCACCAGCTTTAACCTCCCAAAGTGCTGGGATTAGAGGTATGAGCCACTGCACCCAACCTGTGTTTGCCTTTTAAAAACAGTTTCTAAACATCTTTTTGGTGACTCATAACCCTGGCATCATGATCAGTTAAGTAAAACAAGAGTTTCATTAATAATTTTTAAATAAGATAAGCTATCGAAACACTCAGTACTAAGCACAAGTTTATATACTTTTGACTTCTTATTTTATATGGTACAGAGAGACTAAATGTATTTGAGTCTGTTAACAAAAGTTGTTTTTGCCACCTTGAAAAATTATGCTGTAGATAAATATATCTCTAAAAATTGTAAGATGGTATAGTCATACAATTTGCTGCTTTGTTACAGAATGCTATATGTGACACAATTCACAACTGTCTACTCCTAGTTTTCTCTGTTGAACATTGTAATCAACATAATCAACATATGTAATTAAAACTACTGGAAATAATGAGGGTGAAGAAAAACAACTTCCTGTGCAAAGTATAAAGGAAAGTAAGATCTGTTTTTGATAAGAAAGCATATGTGATATGAAGAATGTGTTTTTGTTGATGAAAAAAGTGAGTAATTTTGTCCTAAAGTGGTTTAAAGTTTGTTTTTTCAGGAAGAGAAAAAACCGGACAAAATGCGTAAATTAGTATGGAAAGATGTAATGAGTCTCTGAGAAAAAAGAGAGAGAGAAAAATCTTATGTGGTCAAGATACACTAAGAGTAAATGAATTTTATTATAAGATTTTATAGATGAGCTTTAGTATCAATAGTGTAGCAATGCAGTACTGGAGTTTGATTTTATCTGTCTGCTAAAAGGCCAAAGTTTTGTTGAATTATTGGTCTTTTTTTTTTTTTTTTGAGACGGAGTTTTGCTCTTGTTGCCTAGGCTGGAGTGCAATGGCGTGATCTTGGCTCACTGCAACCTCCACTTCCTGGGTCCAAGTGATTCTCCTGCTTCAGCCTCCCAAGTAGCTGGGATTACAGGCATGCACCACCACGTCTGGCTAATTTTGTAGAGATGGGGTTTCACCGTGTTCGTCAGACTGATCTTGAAATACTGACCTCAGATTATCCGCCCATGTCGGCCTCCCAAAGTGCTGGGATTACAGGCATGAGCCACCACACCAGGTCTGGTCTGTTCTTAATAAGAGATTGTAAGAAGTACTTGTTTCTTACCTGTTGAGTAGTCTTACTAGGAAACAAAGATTCTGTGTCTTATCAAATATTTCCTGTGTTTCATGTTTTCTTTATCACGTTTTTGATTACTTAAGAAAACTGAGTCTCCTCAATATTAAAAGAGCTAAATTGTTTTAAAAACCATGCTACTTCCTATATTTTCTTTAAAAATTCTTTACTGTCATTTAACTTAAATGGATAACTACCATTTCATAGTAACTTATGATCCTATTTAACCAGATATTCAAACCTTTTATAATTTTTGACAACTTCATCCAAGTAAAATTCTAAATGAAGAATTTTGACCTCAAACTAATTTTGAGATTTCCCAGAGGGCCACTAGAAAATCTCAAAGGATTTGTTCTCTCACTTGGTGAAAAGAAAGATGTTAAACTAATTAGCTTTATTTGATACATTAAATTCGTAAAAAGCATTGTCAAATAAGGGATGTTTAGCCTTCTTTATATTTGTATGCATATATGTTATAAGTGTTTCAGAAATTGTATAAAATTCCTAGAAATTTTCACTGTCCTTACTGTCCATGATATGTCCTGGTATAAAGTTATGAGTCCTAATTTCCATTATTGTCTTGTAATGTTGTATGTCACAGAAACAACCAAATTTCCTTGTCAATTGCGGCATAATTAACTCTCATCAGATTTTTAACCATGGCCATTTTATGCATTTTATGTCTTTTGTCATTCAAGACAATTATTGTTTTACTCTGATGCTTTTTTGAAAGCTTTTGCAATCAGCTACAGTCCAAAAATTCTTTGTCTTCAAGGAGATTTTTAGGTAAGACTCTGCCAAGTACTCTGGAGTAAGGTTTCTGACGCCTCTAAGATTGCACGATTAGACTGGACTTTTCCAGAACTGAGGGAGACATTGACGGATTTGTAAACCTGCTAACCCAAGATTGAGTAGAACAAGAATTAATTATATGGGACTCAATGTGGGGACGATTATAATTTTTCTGAATTTTCTTGGAAATGTTTCTGGTTTTTTAATGTTTTGTTTTCCAGATTTAAAGAACTCTCTGCTTCTGGTTTCTCTTAGGCTATGCATAACAGACAACAATTTGGTAATTACACTTTCATAAACAAAAATGAAGCATTTATATTTTTTGTCCCACTCTAGAATTCAGATATTATGATTTTCAGGACCATATAATTGTTTGCATAAGTTTAATTAAAATTGATTCTCCTTGCAACAGGACACGATTGCAAACATTGGTCATATTACCAAGGCTTTGACTGGAATGTCATATTTGAGATTGATACATAGAATCAGATGTGACCAGACAGTTTTTAAAAACTGAGGTTGATTTGATGGAGCTGGAGAAACTGACCTGCTACCTGGCTCACCGGGTCCTCATCCCACAGGTGAGTGAAGAAGGTCATTTTCTGGCAGATCCAGGAACTTTGGGAACCTCGAGACCTTCGGAAGAGAGAAATTCACCCAAGTCTTCAGGTACCACACGTGAAGTCTGATGGTGAGTTTTTGGCTGGGCTTCCTAGCCTCAAAAAGCTTTTAAAAAATTGAATCTGAGATTCCTTGTAAAAAGCTCCAGCAAAGACAACTCAATTTATGTGGTCCATTACCATTCTTGCTGCACTTATGTAAATAATCAGACCAAATCTTGCAAGATGTGATATATTTTTGAGACAAGAATAGCATTACTTTTGTTATCTTGATCAAAAAAAGGGGGTGACTATAGAGCCATGTTTTATGTTTTAATGAAAAATGGTAGCACACCCTTGTGAGTTATAACCCTGTGTATTCTACTTTTTTTAATCTTTTGATAAACTCCACCTTACTTTCTACTTTGTTATCTACGAAACTGGACTGGATCCTGAAGTCTTTTAGATTCCTTCAATGTCCCCAGGCTAACGTTTCCCGTCTTTCTTCTGCCCTCCTGACTGGGTGTTACTGAGAACTAAAGCCTGACAACTCAGGCCTTCCGTGGGACCATCTGGACACATCCACGCTCTGCCCCCAGCAGAACTATGACTGTGGCTCTGATGGTCATGACGTCACCAAGGACACACCCCCTGCAAACTAGGAAATCCATCCTTGCCCCATCAGCTGAAGATGCCTCGAGCCCAAAATCCAGAAATCTTCTCAACAGACTGCCCTCTGGATTCGGGAACTGTGTTTCCAACTATAAATCTTTGTTTTTATTCTCTTTTTTGTAGACATTCCCCTCATTAAATTCCTGACGACTTGTACCATCCAGCAAATATCCTCCACCAGATGAAAAATGGACTTATCTTGTTCAAAGGGAAAAGGAATGTCTCTTCTTTCTTGAACAAGAGGAGGGAATGAGAAAGCCTCGCTCCTTGACTTACCTCATGCCAGGCTCCTCTGAGTCTTCTCTTTGACTAGGCCTTGACCCTAGCTTCTGTCTTTGTCTGCTTTTCCCCATGTTTAGTAGGAATCCTGTGAAGTCTTTTAGTGGAAATCCCCTAGTCTTGGCCTGGTCACCCTTGATATCTGATCAAATTCCTCACCCTCCATCTTTGATTATTTTATTGCCTTGGCTTCCTTTCAGGCCTGACCTCCTGTTTGGCGAACACAATATGCACAATAATTGAACTTGAGGGTGAATACATGGAGGTTCATGATATTCTTCCAAGTTAGAAATTTTCCATAATAAAAGTTAAAATAAGTAACATATGCAACTCTCTCATGGACGTCTAGATTTTAAAAGGTCTTCAAAGATAGCAGACCTTTGTGTCCTGTTGCAAGGACAATCAATTTTTATTAAACTTATGCAAACAATTATATGGTCCTGAAAATCATATTATCCAAATTCTAGAGTAATCAGGTGGGACAAAAAATATGAATGCTTCATTTTTGTTTATAAAAGCCCTCTTGGCCTTTGCTGAATCAGTTTAGCAAAGAATTCTCCTACATTTTAGCAATGTTCATCCACTGACCCACCCTGATCCTTGGCTACAAATCTCCATTTTCCCTGTATTTGGAGTTGAGCCCACTCTCCACTATTATGAGACGCCATGGTAGTAGCCCCCTTTGAATAAAGTCTGCCTGCTCATCTTTAACAAGCATCACAAATATTTTTTAACGGTATGAGCTGAGATAAAGGCTTTTGGTAATTATGTTAGTGTGATTATGACATTGTAGATAATGCTTTTATCTCTTCTCAAGAAAATGTTTTACATGAGGTGGTAAGACATCTGGGATGGTGCTAAAATACTCCCCAAACAAGAAAAGTGTGTGTATGTGGTGTGGGGTGTGTATGTGTGTGTGTGTAGAAAAAAACAAAATATGCACAATAATTGAACCTGAGGGTGAATACATGAAGGTTCATGATATTCTTCCCAGTTAGAAATTTTCCATAAGAAAAAGTTAAAATAAGTAACATTTGCAACTTTCCTATGGACATCTAGATTTTAAAAGGTCTTCAAAGATAGAAAGACTTTTTAGCTACATTCATTCCCCAAGGAATAAATGGTAAATTCATGTAGGCTGGGAATAAGAGGAACCCATGGGAGAAGAGGCCGCCGCTCCCCACCTGGTTCAGTTCTCTTTCTGCTGAGCCATCCCTGTGGGGCCCTACCTGGAATCACGGTTCTCGGCCGGAGCTCAGTTTCTTGCCAACAGCACAGCAGGAGGACAAAGCAGAGGGTCCCGTCTCCTTGGCTCACTGCCATGCTCCCTCCAGCTGAAGGAGAAGGACGTTCTGGAGGTTGACAGTTTCCCATCCTTGGTCTCCAGGACACTGTGGAATGTCAGGACCTGTGACATCACAACCAGGAAGGGAGCTGGGGTCCTGCCCTGGTGGGGAGGTCATGTCCAGGGACCTGTGACATCAGGACCAGGAAGGGAGCTGGCATCTTGCCTGGGGGGCGTGGGGGGCAGGGCAGGGTTTCAGTCCAGAGTCTGTGACTGGGAAGCAGGGAGGAGGCTCACTTGGGTCTTAAGGTAACAGAGATCCTCTCCACTCTTTCTTATTGCCTGTTCTGGTGACTTCCTCTGTCCTGAGCACCCTGAGGACTCAAGGGGTAGATACTAATCAGGACTTAAGGGCCAGTGGCCAAAAGCCAAGAAAATCTGTTCCCATGGAAAGAGGCATATTTGAAGGATGCTGGAGAGGTCACTGAATTACAGAGCAAGTGCCAGAACCGACAGATCCAGAGGGTCTAATCACCTCTTAAAGGCCCCTTGAAGAACAGAGCCTTGAAGAACAGAGGCCCGTGGCCCCATGTCCCCTCCCACCCTCCCCCACTCTCAAAGTTCCAGGATCATGAAGAACAGGAGACAGATGACCCAGGTTTCAGCCTCCTTTCCCCCACACCTTCTTTCTCAGCATCAGCCCCAATCTCTCCCTGGCAGTGAGACTTTAATCACGAGAGGAGAACATGGCTGTATTTCCATGTTATCATCCTCCCAGCTCTATCTCCTAGACTTTCTAGAGCTTTCTCCATCAGCACAGTGACAAAACCCCAAAGGAGTCACTCTGGCTGACTCCCCTGGATCCTATCTCATCCCTGGACTGACTCCTACATCCAGGGCTCAGAGTGGGGCAGCTGGTCTAGACTCGGCTGGTGGTGGGGTCCCACGTGAACAGCCCTCAGATCCCAGCTCCATGGTGGAGAGGGCTGGTGTGTTTGTCTGTTCCCACACTGCTATATAGAACTTCCCTGAGACTGGGTAATTTATAAAGAAAAGAGATTTAATTGACTCAGAGTTCTGCATGGCTTGGGAGGCCTCAGGAAACTTACAATCATGACGGAAGGGGAAGCAGGCCCCTTCTTCACAAGGCGGCAGGAGAGAGAGAGAGTACATGAAGGAGGAGCTGTCGAACACTTATAAAACCATCAGCTCTAGTGAGAACTCACTTCTTATCATGAGAACAGCATGCAGGAATCCACTCCGATGATCAGATCGCCTCCCACCAAGTCCCTCCCTCAACACGTGGGATTATGAGGATTATAATTCAAGATGATGCTTGGGTGAGGACACAGAGTCAAACCATATCACTGGGGCCCTGGATGCACAAGACTAACAATGCCTCCGAGGTCTGGTCAGGACCCCAGGGATGGCTGACCCACCATGGGTCTCTGGCTCTTTAATTTTTATTGCTGGTATGGGAACCCACAGCACATTTTTGTTCAGGTTTTCCTCTTGATAGATGCCAATCTACCTCAAGGTGTGGGGAGTATATTTCAGATTTTCAGCATGTCCATAAAGGCACACTAAGCATGGTTGACATTTGCAGAAACCCAGTGGGTTCCAAGTCCCACTCTGAGTTAATGAATGGTCCAAGTGAGATGCTTGCTTCTATAACCCAGGCTCTTGCTACTCAAAGTATCATTTTGGGGCCAGCAGCATGGGCCTAAGAGTCTGAATGTACAAATGGACAGCAGCCAGAGCTCCCATGGCAGCAGAACCCTGCACCGCTGCCTGTCAAACGACACCCACTGCACCAAGGAGGGATGTCTGGCTAAGGCAGGCCAGGGACTTCCACCTCGGGGCGGAGGACGAGGAATTTGATCAGGGCTGGGGGCGAGGCCTCGTTGAGAAGAGGGGTCAGAGGAGCCTGGCTGGTTTGGTCGAGGAAGGAGTCATTCTCAAGGCTGCCCGAAGCTCGGTGACTTAATACAGCCCACGTGTGATTGCTCACAACTTTGTGGGTTGGCTCTGGGAGCTGCTGGCCTAGTGTGGCCTCATGGACATGTCTGAGGCCTCAGCTAGGATGCTGGGGCTTGGGATGGCTGAGGCTTCCCTCCATGTGGTCTCTTGGCCTCTAACAGGCAGCCTGGGCTTGGTCACAGCAGAAAGAAGAGTAAGCCTCGATGCAAACAAGCCTTTTCTTGCACCACATTTGCTAATGTCTCATTGGCCAAATGAGTCAAACTAATCCCAGATGCAGGAGTGGAGGAACAGATTTGAGCACTAAAATATGGTAGTCAGAGGCCAGGCACGGTGGCTCACGCCTGTAATCCCAGCACTTTGGGAGGCCGAGGTGGGCGGATCACGAGGTCAGGAGATCAAGACCATCCTGGCTAACACGGTGAAACCCCGTCTCTACTAAAAATACAAAAAAATTGGCTGGACATGGTGGTGGGCGCCTGTAGTCCCAGCTACTCGGGAGGCTGAGGCAGGAGAATGGCATGAACCTGGGAGGCGGAGCTTGCAGTGAGCAGAGATCGCACCACTGCACTCCAGCCTGGGTGACAGAGCAAGACTCCGTCTAAAATATATATATGGTAGTCAGACTGGCTTAGTTCACAGAGCTCTGCCCCCCTCATTTCATAGATTTGCTTAGCTAATTGGAAAGAAGAGGCTAGAGTGTATGGTATGTGTTTTTAATCAGTTGCTTTATGAGGTTCTAGTTTGAAGAATCTCTCACCAACCCTTGGGAGGTTGATGGCAAATTTATTTTTCTTATTCTTTGCTGTCTTTTAGCAACAATTTTACACATAATTCCCTTTGCATTTGTATTTGCATGCAACATTAAAACCAGAAGGGAATTTAACAAATTAATCCATTTATACCAGTTTCTTTGAATGGGGACTTTAATTCATTTGCATAACTGTCATAGCAGCAGCATATGACTCCTAGAAGTTTTTTTCTCCATGGTTGCATTTCAGTTGAGAGATTGTCTCTGTCATATGCCAATAGAGATTTGTTTCCTGCATCTTCCAGGGGAAAGAGGAAAGAACTCTTTATGGCTCTTTTAAAATAAATAGGCTTTCATTATTTTTTTAATTTTTGGAAACGTAAAAATTTTAAAAATTAAAAGAAAAATGCAAGGCTAGGTCCAGTGGCTTACACCTGTTATCCCAGCACTTTGTGAGGCTGAGGTGGGTGGATCTCTTGAGCCTAGGAGTTTGAGACCAGCCTGGGCAACAGAGCAAAACGTCATCTCTACAAAGAATACAAAAATGAGCCAGGCATGGTGGTAAATGTCTGCAGTCCCACCTACTTGGAAGGCTAAGGTAGGAAGATCACCTGACCTTGGGGAGGCAGAGGCTGTAGTGAGCCGTGATTGTGTCACTGCACTCTAGACTGGGTAGCAGATTGAGACTCCATCTCATAAAAAAATTTTAAAAAAGCTGAGTGCGGTGGCTCACGCTTGTAATCCCAGAGCTTTAGGAGGCTGAGGTGGGTGGATCACCTGAGGTCAGGAGTTCAAGACCAGCCTGGCCAATAAGGTGAAACCCTGTGTCTACTAAAAATATGAAAATTAGCTGGGTGTGGTGGCATGCACCTGTAGTTTCAGCTACTTAGAAGGCTGAGGTAGGAGGATCATCTGACCTTGGGGAGACAGAGACTGTAGTGAGCTGTGATTGTGCCACTGTACTCTAGCCTGAGGAACAGAGTGAGACCCCATCTCACAAAAAACAAAACAAAACAAAACAAAACAAGAAAAATGCAAACATACTTAGTTCCATTGTACAAATTAACACCATTAGCATCTTAGAATATTTGCCTTTGATGTTTGTAATTTTTGAAAAATCATGGTTTTGTTTTTATAAATACTCTAATAATACATACTCACTATAGAGAACTTAGGCAATTAAACTATAAAAAGGTGAAAATTTAAAAATGACCCCAGTTGCCCCGCAGCCATGACCACCATGAATATCAGGTTAACATCATGGCAGATACCTCTTCATCTATGTTTACGTGCACATGCTGGTGGGCGCGTGGAGAGATAGACATGGTGTGAGGAGCTCTTCTGTGAACGCAAACACCTGTGGGGTAATAACATAAGGTAATAAAGGTGGGAACACACCCCCTCACTCCTGCAACAAAAGTAATTCTTCAAATTTACTCAGATTTAATGGAGGGAAAAAAACCTGAAGCACAACTGAAGGAATTGATGAACGTCCAGTATTTCCTCACTATGAGTTGTTGCTCAGAGCTCTTTCTCAGGAGAGGAGGGGAGACTCTGGGGGAAATCTTAGGTATTTGGAGTTAATGCATTTTTTTTTAAACATGTACAAGTTTCACTTTTACACAGGAACAGCCAACTTCCTGATCTGAAATACGAGGACGGCTTCACTCTCCCTTCCTCTCACTTCCCTTCTCTCCACTGTGTGTGTGTTTTCTTTTGATTCAATGCTAATTGGCCATGAACTTCTTATTTCCCCTAAGAAGAGCTCAGAGATGTTCTATCCCAGGACATCTTCAGACCTGAGAACTTAGGTTGTTGGCTTTAGAATCTAACAGTGACTTGGGGGGGAACAAGATTCATGGGTCAGCCCTCCTTCCCTAAGAGTTGTTATAGTTTCCCCATTGCAGATCCTGAGTGCTGTGTGGAGTGCTCTGTGGACCACCTGAGATGGACCCCCTCTTGCAGATGATCTGCTCTGGCTGTGTGAAGACCCGAATTATTCTTTCTTTATCTTGAAATTAAGCAGCTGAATTAGGATTTACCTTGGCGTTTCTGTTCTCTGTTAAACTTCCCATGAAGAAGGTATGTCCTTTTGATCTGCAGACCCAATCTTTATTCACGTCAGGCACTTTTTAATCTCATGTCTTTGAATATGTCATCGATCCATCTCTCTGGTTCTCTACCCCCAGGCACCTGTTTCCTTACACTGGACCTTCTCCATCTGTCTTCCTTAACCATTAGCTTTTCCTTAATTGCTGTAACCCTCTTGTCTTCAAAAAAAAATCTGTATTCACTGCTTTTTTATCTGTGGTAATAATTTCTAGAGGTATTTATTTTGTTTCTTGCTGTTTCTGTCATTATATCATTGCTGTTTATAACATTTTAGGTCCTCAATGTGTTTCAATAACTTCATTTTCATCCAATTCTATTTTGTGTGTGTAAAATCTCACCTTTGAGCTTTTCTATAGCTTGCCGGTTATTCCACAGCTTTCTGCCTTTAGAGTTGGTTTTCTTTTGTGTTGTTATTTTGGTGTGTCTTTTGCTTGGTGTTCCTTTATTTTATAGAGATTTGTTTTAGTATGTTTGCAGAATTGCCATGTATTTCTTCTCCTCTCGCTTGTGTTTGGAAAGTTCTCCCAGATGTTTTAGTTGCTCTGAAAAGTGGTGAGCAACTACTTGTCCATCCTCCAACTTTTTAAGGCCCAGTTTCTTTCCTCCTCACTCTCCTGTACACCCTGCTCTAAGCAAAAGTTTGAGGGCTGAGTTTGGTGGTGCTGGGATGAGTGGTGGGAAGGAGGAACAAGTATGTGTGTGGAGCAGGACAGTCTCTGCAGAAATAGCTGGGCCTGTCTTTCCTCTGCTGGGATTTTGTTAAATGAAGTGAACCAAGGTCCATGCCACGGCTACACTCCGTTTCCTTGTTTGGTGGTGGGGTGGGGTGGGGCAGTACCTCAATCTGTGCAACCCCGGAGTCAAACTTCACCAAAATCAGTCCTTTATGGCCCAAAGTGGTTCCAGATTCCAATGCTCATGTTATCAAGTCTAGTTTTTTAAACCTTTATTCTTTCAGAAAGGACCCAAGTTGCAAGTTACAGTTTTGTAGGATTTGGATAACTTTATTCATGCTCTTTTTGTTTTTTTTCTTAGACAGGGTCTCACTCTGTCACCCAGGCTAGAGTGCAGTGGTGCGATCACAGCTCACTGAAGCCTTGATGGATTAAAGGGATCCTCCTGCCTCAGCCTCCTGAGTATCTGGAACCGCAGACACGTACCACCACATCTGGTTAATTATTCATACTCTTTTAAAAGCCTTTTAATTATGAAGTGATGACAGAGTCACAGGAAGTTGCAAAGAAATGTACAAGAAGGTCCTGCATGCTCTTTGCTCAGTTTACCCCATGTTTACATTCTACATAACTTAGTACAGTAGCAAAACCATGTAAGTGTAAATGGGCAAAATAGATTAACATGTCACAGTTCCGTCTGTTTTTTTGTTGCACACTAAAAAATATATATTTATATATTATTTATTTATATATAAGTATATATTTAAATATATAATATATTTAATAAGTACATATAAAATAAGTAATAAGTACATATATAATAAGTAATAAGTACATATGCTTAAATAATTACATATATTTAAATAAATGTATATTTAAATATGTATATACATTTCTTGAAATTCCTTGATATATACATATAAAGAAATATCAAGCAAAAGACAGACCAAAATAACATTACAGACATCCCTCAACTTATGATGAGGTTACCTCCTGAAAAACCCATCATAAGTTGAATATATCACAAGTCAAAAATGCATTTAATACACCAAATCACAATTGGTAGTTTAGGTGATTAACCTACCAGATTAACAAGAGATTGCTAGCCTGACTTACTCAGAACACTTATATTAGCCCACAGTTGGGTGAATTATCTAACATCAAGCCTATTTTATACTGAAGTGTTGAATACTGTACACAGGTGGGCATTTTGTAGACATGATGGGATGTGAAAACACAAAACAGAGTATCCAAAAATCTCTAGCAACACACAGAGTGGGCTGTTGACTTTCGTGATTCCCCGGCTGACTGGGGGCTGCACCTTGCTGCCCTGCAGGGCAAGGGAGTATCACAGCACGTATCACTAGCCGAGGAAAGGGTCAAAACTCACAGTGCGGTTTCTTACTGAATGTGGATGGCTTTTGTTTCGTCATAAAGTCAAACAGTTGTAAGCTGAACATACATCAGGGACTGCCTCTATTGGTGAAATGCATGTGTGTGGTTCTGTCATTTTATCATGTGTAGATTTGCATAACCACAGCTGCATTTGAGACACAGGACTGTTCCACATCCATGAGATCTCCATCACACTGCCCCCTACGTCCTCCCTCAGCCAGCACTCATCTGTTTTCCTTGTATGTAATTTTGTCGTGTGAGAATATTATACAGAAGGGTGATTTCTCCGAGATGGGCTTTTCTTTCATTCTGCGTAATGCCCTCGACATTGATCCAAGTCACTGGCTGCATCAACAGTTCCTTTTCATGGCTGAGCAACAGGCACTCTGTGGCATAGCTGCACCACGCTTTGCTTATCTGTTCTTATACTGAAGAACTCTTTGGTCCTTTCTAGTTTGAGGCTGTTTCAAATAAAGCTAATATAGACAACTGTGTATGGGTTTTGTGTGGACATAAGTTTTCACTCCCCTGGCGTGCATGCCTAGCAGTGCAATTGCTGGATCATGTGGCCTGTGTAGGTTCAGTTTTTCAGGAAAGTGCCCAACTATTTCCAGGGTCTCTGTTTCATTTTACATGGCCACCAGCAACATATGCGAAATCCAGTATCTCACTGTCCTTGCCCGTATGTGCTATTGGCTGTATTAGCATTTTAGCTGTTTAATAGGAGTGTAGTGGCAATCTCTTGTGACCTTAATTTGCATTTCCCCAACAGCTGATGATGCTCACGTCTTCTTGCGTGCTTGCCACCTGTGCACCCTCTCAGGAACATGTCTGTTCACACCTGAACTAGTTTCTTATTGCTTCTCTAACAAATTCCTGCAAATTTAGTGCCTTAGAACAACATTGATTTATTATCTTACCAGTTCTGAAAGCCAGAAGTCCAAATTGGGCCTCAAGGCTAAAGCCAGGTGCTGTGTGACTGCATTTCCTCTGGGGGCTCCAGGAAATCTGGCTCCTTGTCTCCTCCACCATCTGGGGGTTGCCCACATTTCTCCAGCAGCAAAGTCTCCCCTTCTCCAGTTCTGTCTTCTGCCTTTCTCTTGATTTATAAAGACCTTGTGATTCCACTGGGCTCTGCGATGATTAAATTCATGTCAGCTTGGCTGTGCCATGGTACCCAGACATTTGGTCAAAAATTATTCTGGACTGGGTGCAGTGGCTCACACCTGTAATCCCAGCACTTTGGGAGGCTGAGACGGGTGGATCACCCGAGGTCAGGAGTTCGAGATCAGCCTGGCCAACATGGTGAAACCTCATCTCTACTAAAAATACAAAAATTTACTGGGTGTGGTGGCATGCACCTGTAATCCCAGCTACTCTGGAGGCTGAGGCATGACAATCGCTTGAACCTGGGAGGTGGAGGTTGCAGTGAGCCAAGATGAACCATTGCACTCCAGCCTGGGTGACAATAACAAAACTGTCTCAAAAAAAAAAAATTATTCTGGATGTTTCCGTGATAAGACTTACATTTAAATTGATGCTCTGTTCTTCTTCCATTGACTTGCTTTCTGCTTTTTGTTAAAAACCAGCTGGCCATGCGTGTGTGGGGCTATTTCTGGGCTCTTTGTGCTATTTGGTTAATCTGCGTGTTTATGCCTCTCCAGTGCCACATTGTCCTGACTGCTGAAGCGACATGAAAGTCTGGGAAATGGGAAGGGCAATTGCTTCCATTTTAGTATTATTTTTCAAAACTGTTTACTCCTCTTCCTTTGGCTTTCCATGTTACATATTAGGATAATCTTGTCTATATCTGCCAAAGAAAAGCTGGAATTTGATGAATATTGTGTTAAACCTGTGTATCATTTTGGAAAGAATTGTCATTTTTTTCCTGCATGAATATATATGATCATGTAATTCTTTTTTCTTTAGCGTGCTAATATAGTGGATTACATTGAGAAATTTAATTATTTTTTCTTTGCATTGCTGATTATTTTCTGTCTTTTTATGCTGCTATTGATCCCATATAGTGATTTTTAGAATTTCAGATATTGTATTTTTAGATTTAAAATATCCATTTGGTTCTTTTTTTATTTTCTACTATTTGCTGAAACCTTTAATTTGTATAGACTTTCTATTTCTTCATTTGTTTCAAGAGTGTTTGTAAATGTTTGTTGAAACATTTTTATGATAACTGCTTTAACACCTTTGTCAGATAATTCTCATGTCTGTGTTATTTTGGTGTTGGTCTCTGTTAGTTGTCTTTTCTTGTTCCATTTGAGATTTTCCTAGTTCTTGATATGGCAAGTGATTTTTGATGGAAACCTGGGCAGTTTGTGTGTCATATTGTAAGACTCTGCATTTTACCTGCATCTTGCCATTTAGCAGGTTTCTCTGACCCTGGGTGAGGGCAGGTGCCATCGTGTCTCTGTCATGCTGGGAGTGGAAGTCCAGCTTCCCTCTCTGCCCTCATTGATACTGGCACGGTGGGGCTCTTCTGCACGGCTGGCAGCAGGTGAAGCAGCAGTGCCTTGTTACTGGTCCCACATGGCCCCAGGTGAAACTACAGGGGTGGTGGCATCATGACTGCTGGGGTGGTGATGAGAGTTCCCACTTCCTGCTGCCTCCCTTGTCACCATCCTGATGGGGAGGAGAAAGGGCCTTGTTACCACCAGGTGGGGGTGGAAGTCCAAGCCCCCCTCCATCAGCCTGTTCCCATGCCACTCAAAGAGGGGTTTGGGGCATCTCATGACAGTGTGCTGAGGGCAGAAGTCCAGGCTCCCCACTTGACTTCTGCTGGAGGGGTGGGGACAGGGCCACAGCTCCATAGTGTTTGGCTGGAGGAGAGAAGTTACTGTGTCCTGCAGGGCTGCTACTTCCTTGGTCTTGTGGCTGCAGAGGGTAGGCTTTTCCAGAGTCTTTTTTGGTCTGAATCCATGGCCATCTCTGCACTGCCAGCTTCTCCAGCACCCACTTGGGAGACATGAGGCAAAAGGAAAACCCAGGGAACTCCTGCTGGGCAATTCCTCAATCCAAGGTCCCCAGTGAGTCTGCCTTCTTCCCTCCACCTCTCTAAGACTTCTTCTATTTGTCTTGTGGGCAGCGTCCGGGGCTTTCTCTTGTCCTCAGTGGGAATAGCAGGGAAGCAGAGGCAGCTCCTATTTTCCTCTAGTCCAATCTATGCATCTCTATGAGTGCATGCTTGCAGGACATGAGTCCATGGTGGGCTAGGCTCTGGGAGGCAGTGTGCACTAGGCTAAGTGCTCAGCATGGTCACACCAGCTCGATTTAATTCCTGGTCAGTGGCTTACTAGCTGATGACCTCAGACAAATCACATACCCCTCTGAGCCTCTGAGCTGTTAGCTCCCACAAGTCTAAGCCATTTGTTTTCACCATACTGCTGCATGGCAAACCACCCCAAAACTCAGTGGCTTAAGTCTGTGGCCAGCAGTGTTGGCTAGGCTGAGCTGGGCAGTTCTTCAGGTCTGGGCTGGACTTACTCAGCTATTCTCATTCACTTACTGCAGTTGGCTCTCAGCTGGGGTTGTGGAGGTGCAGACCGTGTGCCTCTCCCCTCAGGCTGGCTTGAGCACATTCTCATGACCACAGTGGAAAAGGAGCAGGGGCCATCAGGACTTGGGTGTAAATACTTCCCAGCTTTTGGTGGTGTGTTGTTTGCTTACAAACCACAGTGTTATGGGGCTCAGCCAGGGCTAAGGGGTGGAGCTGGGCACCAGCCCCAAGTGGGAGGATACAGGTGTGGGAGCAGGGAGGGTGGAGCTTGGTCCTTCATGCTGTGTTCTTACCACACCCCTTTATGGTGTTAAGTGAGTGTCTCAGTCATAACAGGCTGTGGGACAAAATACCACAGACTGTGTGTCTTAATCAATAGACATTGATTTCCTATAGTTCTGGAGGCTGGAAGTCCAAGATCAAGGTGCTGGGAGATTCAGTTCCTGGTGAGGGCTCTCTCTCTGATGTGCAGACAGCAGCCCCCTTGCTGTGTCCTCACATGGCAGAGAGAGGACCTGACCTGTTCCTCTTCTTATGGAGACAGGAATCCCATCATGGGGAGCCCACCCTCCTGACCTCATCTAAACCTAATTAGCTCCTAAAGTACCAGCTCCAAATACCATCTCATTGGGGGTTAGCGCGCCAACACACGTGTTTGGGGGCACAGAATCCAGTTGATAGCAGTAAGTTAATGCATGGAAGGGTGGCTTGCTTGTTTATTGTCTTGGCATTCTTTCTAAGCTGTTAGACTGGGGCTAAGCTCCTCCCTCTGCTGTCATACTTTCCTAGGACTTTGGGAAAAATTGTGTTCCTTTGAGCAGGTCTGTGAAGCCCTGGGATCCCCCAGTGCCAATGGTCCCTGATCTCGAACTTGGCTTTCAAAGCACAACCCTTCAACCCTCTTTGGGCCCAGCCCCCACTCTGTGGCCTCCCTGGTAGCAGCATTGCTGGTGTGTGGCCATGGGGCAGGACCCTCCCTAGGTCCACGCTGACTCAACCTGCCCTGCCAGACCTCACTTCTCAGGCTCACCTTCTCCACTTAGAGCCAAAGCTTAGGCTGCACCTGCCCAGGCTGGCTCCCTGGCTGTGCCTGCTTTTCTGTGGGCTCACTTCCCCTTTACCCGCCCTCTGAAGGTTTGGTCCAAAATCAACTGATAAAAGGCGGATAGACCTGAGAAAAGGCACATGCAGTTCATGACTGTGCCTGGGGGAAATTGCAGTGATTTCCCAAATGTGTTGCACAGTACAGAGGCTGATGTGTCCTTTTCCACAGGGGAGCGGGGGGTTGGCGAGGGTGGGAAGTTCTTCTGAGGGACAATAAATCATCAGGGAAAAGCGAATGGCCCCGGGAGGTGGAGGCAGGAAGGTGGGGGATGGAGCTGCACCGGAATAAAGGTCGCCTCACTATGCAGGTCAAGTCCCCCAAAACCTCCCTTGAAGTTGCCCTTGGAAGAACGGATGAGAAGTCCGGGTGTGGGGAACCCCTGTTCCCTCCCTTCGCAGATGGTTGAGCTTTCTTGGCCATTGATGAGATTCCCAGGGAGGGAGATATAAGACAACTTCATTGAAGCTGCTTTGGTAGGCAGACAAGGAATTCCACAGAGAGCCCCTCTCAGCACCTGAGGGGGCTGGCATCCAGGCCAGGGGGCCCTGATTTGGAGACAGCTCCCTGGGCCTCTCAGCAGGTCCCAGCCAGGCTTTGGGGTGTGGCCTTCTGAGCCCCAACACCGCCCAGGCTCCTCCTGCCTCCACCTGGAGTTTCCTGTTGCTCATCACAAGGAGGCAGTGCCTGGCTTGCTCTGGTCCAAATGGTGGTGCTTTTCGCTGGTTTGGATTTTGTCTCCAAGGCTCTGTTGCTGTTGCTGACTGCATCTTGGTTTCTGACATGTTTGGGTCCCAGGGGAGACCCTGTGCAGGCCAGATACTGAGCTGGGTGGGACCAGCAGGGTGCTGGGATTTGGGTAGGGAAGGTGTGTTGGAGGCCATTGCCACAGAATAGCTGCGACAAACCAGCATGCAGACCCCGGTGGATGCAGTGGCCTGGGAGGGCTGGGCTCCTGGACGGAGCACACAGGGAGCAAGGAGGGAGCTGGACAGGCCCACACTGTCCGGGTTTCATGTCTGCAAGACAAATCTCTGCTCACAGAAAACTTGAGAAGAAAAAATGGGCTGTTCAACCCACTGGGAAGCGTTGTGCATAGCGAGAAGGAATGGCCATGCATCCGTATGTCACCAGACTCCCCAGTTAAAGATCCTTTTCCAGGCACGTTGGCAATTGTTTTCTCTTATGAAAATATCCCGTAGACCCATAATTTGGCAATATACATATAACCAATTGTTTTAAAAACAGAAGTGATGCTGGCTATTATAATGTAAACTGTTTTCTAAATGAAAGAATTAAAGGAATGTAATTGGAGAAGTATACAAATAGTGGTTAATATGCTGCTTCTTGCAAAGGCATATTACAACTTATAATCTTCCTTTATGGGTGTATGTTGTTAGTGCTTAATCAGGCATGTGAATGTATTCAGGTGTTAAACCATTCTATTAGCTGGGAAATTGCACTATTATTTGCTGAGCTGTTTATGCTATATTGTTGTTGGCTCTCTGAGTTTCTCTTTCTCTCCAAGCTCATCTTACTCTGGTCTCTGCAATCTGTATAATTGTCTTCTTTACTTTTGTCTTTAGAAAGCTTTAAATAGAGATACTGGGAACGATTAACTGTGTCAGAATCACAAAGTTCTGCTGCTTTACAGATTAATTGTAGAGACATTATGCCGATGCTTTAAAAGGCAGAAAGAACCTGGATGCAGAATGGAGGGTCACAGCAGGATCGTGGCCAATGACACTTCCTGCCCAGGAAGTGTCCACAGGAGGAGTCTTTGAAGACTAGCAAGAAAATGCAGGGCACCTTCTTGGATGCATCAACCTTGACCTCAATGGTCCATAATAGCTCTGCAGTCCAGAGGTCCCTCTACTAGAAATTCTAAGTGTTGGTGACAAAAGTAAAATGCCAAGGGCGAGTGCTGTCTCCTCTGGGAAAGCAAAATATTTACCTGAGAAAGAAAATCTCCTAAAAGCTTTCTATACCATCCATCCATCCATCCATCCATCCAACCATCCATCCATCTATCCATCTATCCATCTTCCCTTCCCTTCCCTTCCCTTCCTTTCCCTTCCCTTTCCTTTCCTTTTTCCTTTTTCTTGTCTTCTTATGGAGTATGTTTGCTGAGAAGATCAGGTTACATGGAATCAGATTAATTGTAGATTTCTACATGTGATAAAATCCAGTATATTGGCCACGACTGGCTGTGAAACCAGTAGCACAAAATGGCAGAGTTTCCCAGGATGGCCAAGACTGGCCTGGAAAATCCGGGCAAGTGTGTTCACTGAGACCATTTCCATATATTCAGGCTCCATTTTGTATTAGTTTCTTGAATTCAAATAAAGAATCCAATGTTGCTTTAAGAAATAATTTTGGCAAAATCAAATACAAAATACATTGTATGAGGATGGAGTTACATCACAGTGAAAGAAAAAAAGATTTGATTACATAGAATTATTAATTGGAAAACTAGGAGAAAAGTGTTGATCATGAGTTTGATGTAAAACTGTGCTAGAAATGTTTATCAAGACCTACTATTTGTAAAACACATAGCTATGGAGTTAGGCCTCTGTTAGCAGAGTTTAAATTCAGTTTTTCTTTCAAAGAATATCATTAGCTGGCAGGACAAACAGGGAAACAGGGTTAAAGAAACTTTAGAGATGTTTCCTAGCCATGTTCCCACCAATACGTTTGCTCAAGTCTAATAGCTGTTATTCCCGATAGCTACTGAATGCAGACAGCATGGTTAAATGCCTAGACATTGTTTGTGGAGTACAGTCATAAATTCACAGTTGTCGGTGCTACAACTGTTGGAACTAAGAGTGACTAAGAATTAAAACTGGGAATCCCGGAAGTCCTGACCAGAGAAATCAGGCAAGAGAGAGAAATAAAAGGCATCCTAGCAGGGAAAGGGGAAGTCAAATTATCTCTCCTCACTAATGCGATTTGATACCTGGAAAACCCCAAAGACTCTGTCAAAAGGCTCCAGAACTCATACATGACCTCAGTAAAAAGTTTCAGGATACAAAGTCAATATACAAAATTCAGTAGCATTTCCAGTAACATTTGAACTGCTAGCAAATCAAGAACATAATCCCATTCACCATAGCCACAAGAAATAAAATACTGAGGAATACATCTGACCAAGGAGGTGAAGGATCTCTACAAAGATAACTACAAAATGCTGCTGAAGGAAATCATAGATAACACAAACAAATGGAAAAATATGCTTATGGCTTGGAAGAATCAGTATCATTAAAATGGCCATGATGCCCAAAGCAATGTGCAGATTCAACACTATTCCTATCTTAAACTAGCAATGTCATTTTTCACAGAATTAGAAAAAAAACTATTCTAGAATTCACATGGAACAAAAAAGAGCCCAAACATCCAAAGCAATCCTAAGCAAAAAGAACAAAGCTGGAAACATCACATTACCTGACTTCAAACTATGCTATAAAGCTACAGTAACCAAAACAGAATGGTACTGGTACAAAAACAGACGTATGGACCAAAAGAATGAACAGATAACCCAGAAATAAAGCTGCACGCCTAGAGCCACCTGATCTTCAACAAAGTTGACAAAAATAAGCAACAGGGAAAGGATACCCCATTCAATAAATGGTCCTAGGATAGCTGGCTATCTATATGCAGAAGAGTGCAACTGTACCCCTACTTTTCACTGTATACAAAAGTCAATGCAAGACAGATTAAAGACTTAAATATAAGACCACAAACCATAAGAATCCTAGAAAAAAACCTAGGAAACGCCATTCTGGACATTAGCCTTATTTATGGTAAATAATTTATGACTAGGTCCTCAAAAGCAATTGCAACAGAAACAAAAATTGAGAAGTGAGACCTAATTAAACTGAAAAGCTTCTTCATAGAAAAAGAAATTATCAACAGAGTAAATAGACAGCCTACAGAATAGGAGAAAATATTTGCAAACTATGCATCCAACAGAGGTCTAATATCCAGAATCTATATGAAACTTAATGAATTAAACAAGCAAAAACCAAATAACTCCATTAAAAAGTGGGCCAAAGACATGAATAGACATTTCTCAAAAGAAAACAAGCCAGTGGCCCACAAACATGTGAAAAAATGCTCAACATTACTGATCATCAGAGAAATGCAAGTCAAAACCACAATGAGATGCCATTGCACACCAGTCAGAATGGCCATTATTATTATTATTATTTTTAAAGTCAATAAATTTACTCAAGGAATTCCATGGTGTGATTTCTTTCACTGTCCATCAAGATCACTTTATTTAGAGAGCTGGAGTAACAATTTGTCTTCAAAAGATTTATTTTCAAGTTAGCCCTTTTTAATGAAACTGATGCTTATTTAATCCAGTTGTCCTGTCAGCCCATAATTCTTTTATTTTGGCTTCTGTCATCTCCTTTTAATATGGATAGACTGATGAAGACTTCAAAATTCACCTAGGAAAAAATCAAGAATCTTTGGGATCTAATTTCTTCAACCGATTTATTTTAGGGCCATTTTCAGTGTAGGTGGACATGAGAATGGCCATTATTAAAGTAAAAATCAACAACAACAAAAACAAACAAACAAAAAAAACCACATGTTGGTGAGGATGCAGAGAAAAGGGAATGCTCATGCACTGTTGGTGGAAATGTAAATTGTTCAGCCACTGTGGAAGGCAGTTTGGAGATTTCTTAACTTAGAACAGAACTACCATTTGACCCAGCAATCCCATTACTGGGTATATATCCAAAGGAAAACAATGATTCTACCAAAGAGACACATGTATGCGTGGGCTCATCGTAGCGTTATTCACCATAGCAGAGACATGGAATCAACCTAGATGCCCATCAGTGGTGGATTGGATAAAGAAAATGTGGTACATTTACATAATGGAATACTAAACAGCCATAAAAAAACAAAATCACATCTTTGCAACAACATGGATGCAGCTACGAGTCATCACCCTAAGCAAATTAATGCAGGAACAGAAAACCAAATACCATGTGTTCTCACTTATGAGTGGGAGCTAAACTTTGGGTACTCATAGACATAAAGATGACAACAATAGACACTGGGAGGACTAGAAGTGGGAGGGAGAAAGTGGGGCAAGGGCTGAAAAAGTAACTGTTGGGTTCTATCCTCAGTCCGTGGGCATCACACAATATACCCATGTGACAATCTTGCACATGTACCCCCAAATCTAAAATAAAATGGAAATTATTTAAAAATGAAAATAAAATAAAAACAAACCTGGGAATCCTAAATGTCTGGGTTGCATGGCCGTCTTTAATATTGTAAAATCATGATTTGAAATAAAATGACTATAATCACACATGGCTCTAACAGTTGTATATATTGAATAGTCTGAAAAAATATATTTTTTCTGGTACTTGACTATTTCAATTACTCACCACTGTTACCAACAGGCCCGGGTAACAGCCTTTTCTGAGTGGACTTCTAAGACTGTGGCCATGGAAATGCAGCTCAGGGACCACTGTGTGACAAGCAGAGCGGAAGGCGGGAGGTGTGGGCACCATTCGCCCTGGTGGTTTGCTTCATGAAAGGGGGATAGTGCTGGCTCATGACAAAGAAGAGAAAATTGGTGCGACACCCCATGGTTAACGTGACGGCACGTGGCTAATGAGCACTTAATGATCCCTCGCCTGAATGTTTCTGTCACCCATTTGAGAATGTCACTTGTTTTATACTTAGCCCTACAGTGCGGGATTAGCTTCTTGCTAAAGTGAATTAGTCAAGGTTCTTTAGAAATCAGAACAAAAGTGCTAGAAGATGTGTACAGATATGAAGAGACTGAACATGTACACACTGGTTCAGATAATGTATAATTAACTTAAAGGAATTTTTGCCTGGGACGTGGGAACTGGCAGTGAGCTGTTATTTCACATTTGCTGAGACCTCCACCTTACTATGGATGTTTTTTAATCTGAAATTATTCTTGGAGAAATATCAGGTTGTGGCAGACCCATCACTCTTCCTGGGGCACAGAAATCCTGATGTCCACAGGAAGAACATCATTTTCCAAACAGAATTAAGGGGTTCTGTTTCAAAACATAGAGATCCAGTCATTTGGTTATTTGTTATAGACACACACAGACCATACACACATACACACCACAACACACATGCATATACACATCACACGTACACCTACACATGCATATACACACCACACACAACATATAAACATCCTCCCCTACATACACACTACACACACACACGTCACACATCACACATACACATGCATATATACTCCCCCAACACACATGCACATCTTACACACATACACAGGTCACACATACACATGCATATACGCCACACACAACACATAAACATCGTCCTCTACATACACACTACACACACACACATGTCACACATCACACATACACATGCATATACGCTTCCCCAACACACATGCACATCCTACACACATACACACATATATACCCACACATACATCATACATACACATGCACACACACACCACACACACAACACATAAACATCCTCCCCTACATACACACTATACATACATACATCACACATCACACATACACATGCATGTACACTCCCCCAACACACATGCACATTCTACACACACACAACACATGTGGATGCATGTACACTCACACACAACACCCACATGCACAGTCTACACACATATACACGCATACCCACACATGCACACATCACACATATGCATGCATGTACACTCCCCCACAACACACATGCACATTCTACACACATATATACACACAACACATATGCATGCATGTATACTCCCCCACAACACACATGCACATTCCACATACATACACACACACGGATCCACACTCACCACACACACAATACACACATGCACATTCTACACACATACACACATATATACATCGCACATACACATGCATGTACACTCACTATACACAACACGTACACATGCACATCCTACACACACATACATAATCACACATACACATACACATGCATTCATACTCACCACACACATACAACATGCATACACATCCCACATACACATACACACACCACAAACAGAAAATATACACACACCACATACATATACACATACACTAACATACACAAAACCACAACACACCCACAAGACACACATACACACTTTTTTCTTTTTGACCCCAAATTCTCCATTTACTTTCTTTCACTCCCCCACATCTCCCAAGCTCTTTTCTAGCCTTCATTTAGACAGATGCATTCCAGAACTCCGAGGTTCCAGATAAGATGTAGAACGTGTCAGTTTTTTTGTTTGTTTGTTTTTGTTGTTGTTTTTTTAACGTTCAAAGATCTCTATCATTCACATGTTTTACAGATAAGGTCAACTTAGCAAAAAAGGTTCACTCTGACTACTCTTAAATTTTGTGATGGATGAGTGAAAACTTTTTCTCACTTGCTGACTTTCTGAACAGCCCACCTGTAGCCTTAAAACAATTTCTGAGCTACTGTTTCCTTCAACCCTGAAATTAAGCATCCAGCGCCCACTCACCCAGGCTTCAGCTTTACTGAAGCTGAAGGCAAAACTCGTATTTACTACAGCAATGCAGAATGAATAAAAGCCTACAGCTCTGGCACTTTGATTTGTGAATGTTTGGAATAGAATATTAGTTCTGCCATCTTGTATGGGCTTCTGCTGACCACTGGAAATTTGGCAGTGGTCCATAGAACCAACCAGAGGTGTCCATCCAGGTGCAGCTTCTTACAACCTGAGGCACAAAGAAGCCTTCTGATTAGCTCAGGTGGCTGCATTTTTACTGTCAGAAAGTTCTTCCTTTGCTTAACATGTTGTGTTATGGGGGCTACCATTGAAACGTGAAACACTCTTGGAAGAAACGATGTGCTAATAATTTACCAGGCATTGGTGTCTAAGAGGAAATTAAAAACCGGTTTTGTAGACAAGGTAGCGAGTTGGCAAGTCTGAGGTTTAGCACATGCACAGACTGGCAAAGGTGGCAGATTGGTCCCTGCCAGAGGTAAGAGACCAGAGGAACCAGAGTTTTTGGAGCTACTGTACTTAGAGGGAGGGGGGAGGTGCTGGTGGCGCTGAGAGCTGCCTTCCACTGGGTTCTATATATGCCTGTGGATCTTTCTTGCATATCCCACTGTTTGAGAATGAAATGCATTCAAAATCCATGTCTGCATGAAGGACTGGGGTCACCTGAGTCCGGAATGAGGAGGGGCTGAGGAGATGCTTGCCAGCGCAGCATCTCTTGCAGTTTAAAATGGAACACTTATAGTTCCGAATTTTCTAATTTTGCTATCCAGCAGCTCTTGGAGGTGAGTGTGTCAAAATCATAATTCCATTTTGATAGATCTTGTGATTAATCTTTGCTCATCAAAGCTCCTCCATTATATTCATGTACCTGAAACTGGAAGGCGGAGCTGTTCTGGGGTCACAGGTGGTCCCGGGTTCAATGAAAACTTGTTTTGCACAAAGAGATCTGTAAAAATAATCCAGCATTTTAGTTTTTGATTCCCTTTCTATTGATTTACACTTAGGTATATTTAATTCCAAACATTAGAGATGGCTGACAGGGTCATTCAATTGAGTCTTTGTAATGAAGAAACCATTAAGAAAGTGGAGAGGCTGGAGCCATGCAATTTCCACGGGGATGAAGAATCAAAGACTAATTTTATTCTGAGATCGAAGTCGTGCCAAGCGCTTAGCAGGGCACAGGCCAGAGACATCATTTCAGCATAAGGAGCCTGGCATTTGGGGTGTGAGCAGGTAACACACTCTGGGTCTTTGTCCATGCCCCACACGGAGGCACCATTCTGGAGACCGCGGGAAACAGGCATCCCAGTGGCTGGGCTGAAAACGCCCTCCTTCTCTAACACGTGCTGAGAAACAGCCAGGGGACCATGTGCATGTCCCTACATGTTTTTATTTGAGATAATTTGATGCAATTTAAAAATTAATTTTGATCTTAAAAAAGGTGTCCTTTCCTCAGTTTAGGAGTGGAGGTGAACCCCAATCTGGCCCCCACAGCAGGGACGCTCTGCCCCTGGTCATCCGTTGCCTGGCTCGGAAATGAGATGGCGATGGAGAAAGGCCGTTGCTGGAGCAGGAGGGGGCCCCACTGCTCCCTCCTGGGGGTGAGACACCAGCATAATCATGCAATATCTAAATTAATACAAACCTAAAGTCTCTTCAAGGTACTTTCATTGGAAAGTTTTCCAAATTTGTTTCACCTTGGAGGTGATGTCTCATCCAAGTTTGGTTTTGTTTTCAGATGTATTTCCCTGCTCTGTGAACTTCACGGAAGGACTTCACATTAGGGGAGGCTCTAAGGTGCCCTGTGTGCTAGGCCCTCATGAACCCTCCCAGGGCTGCCTGCTCTGCAGGACCACGGCGTTGCTGTGCCCAGTTTGGGGTGGGCTCCTGTGCCCCTGCGTGGGTGCCCGCCCCACCTCCACACTGCCAGCTCTTCTCTGCCTGCGTGTGCAGAGTAGAGAAAGGGAGAGGAGGCAGGAGGGGCTCCAGGAGGGCAAGGAGCATAGAGCAAGCTGAGGACGGGAGGAGGAGACCCCCAGGGGGCCGCAGCGGGCATGGTGGGGGCCACCATGCTCTTAGTTCATGTCCCCCAGGAAACTCGTGTATCGAAATGCTCAGCCCCACGGTGATGGTGTTGGGAGGTGGGGCCTTTGGGAAGGGATCAGTTCAGATGGTCATGAAGGTGGGTCCCCACGAATGTGATTTGTGCCCTTGCAAAAGAGGCCCAGAGAGCTCCCTCACCCACTCCACCATGTGAGGAATCAGTGAGAAGGCTCCGTCCACAAACTAGGAAGCCCTCTTTAGACGCCAAATCCGCCGGTGCCTTTATGTCAGACTTGCAGCCTCCAAAACTGTGAGAAATACATTTTTGTTCCAAGCCACCCAGTTTATAGTATTTTGACAGCAGCCTAAATGGACTGAGATGGAGGCCAAAGGGGTGAGTGGCCGTCTCCAGCAGACAGAGCCCCCAGTGGGCCCCGCTCACACCTGGTGTTCCAACTGGGGCCACGGGCCTGGTGCCTGCTTCCCTTTCTCACTTCCACCTGGACCTTTCCACAGATGCCCCTTCCCCCATCGCCGGCTTAGCCTTGAATGACACACCTGATTAAAGTTAATTTAAATATAACATTGATTTGATTTGAATAAAAACACCTGTGGCTTCTGAGGGCACCACCACATGTGACCCGCATGGCCAGACAGGTGGCCCTCCCCCTTCCGTCTCCCTTCCCTCCCCTGAGGCCTTGCCCTGGGCTTGAGCTCCTGCTTGGCTGCACTGGGACGATCACACACACAGGGTCTGCCTGCACATGAGAGGCAGGAGAGCGCCCTGCCTTGGGGTGCAGGGGGTGGTCCCGGCGTCCCTGTGCCCTCAGAGGCCACCTAAGCTCCAAAGCCTCCGTTTTCTCATCTGTAAAGCGCGGTCCCCGGAAGCGGGGAGGATCAGGTGAGTGGCGCTCTGCGTTGAGTGCTGGGTGTTGGGTCACCCTGTGCCCTGGGACTCTGGCTTCTGCCCTCACAGCTTCACCCTGTGCCAGGCCCTTCTGATGGATCTGAACCCTCCTGGCTAGTGAGGAGCCTGCAACCCCCTCGGGGAGATGGAGGTGAGACAGGGGTGCGGGCACTCAGCACCCCCTGCCCCTCCACAGTTCTGCGCTGGCCCCAGGGAGGGAGGCCGGGTCGGAGGAAGCTGAGCTTGGAGAGTCCCTAAAGGTGACACAAGAGGATTGTCCCTGGGTAGCCATGGGCGGGGGCCCTGTTGGCAGGTGAGGCCTGGGGTGGCCACAGAAGGGTCAATGGTGGGTCTAGCAGCTCAGAGGTCACGGTCACATCACCGGACGCCTCTTTGGCAGCTCAGAGAGTGAAAGCTGCTTCCCCAAAGCCCCTCTGAGGCTGCAGGCCTGGCACAGTCTCTGGGGCTCTTGGGCCAGGGCCCAGTCTCCATTCGCCACCATCTCCCCCGACGCAGTTCCCTGACCTCCAGGCCTTGGGGACCCACTTTCCAGGACCCCACCTGGATGGGGCTGGGGGGCTCCTTTGCTGAGTCTGGCCTTCCCTGGGTGTCCGGGCTGGGTGTTTTCTGGGTGGCTCAGCTCTTGGGTGCACGTCCAGGGAGGTCCCAGGGTCCCGGATCCTCAGTGGGTCCCGGATCCTCGGTTGCTCCTGGCTCACAATGCACCCTCCTGCTGCCTTCCAGTGGGCCTGGGAATCATCATCTCCAGGGAGATTTCTAGCAGCTGCTGATGTTTTCTAAGCTCGCCATCCCACCCACCTGTCACTGAAGGCCTTGTTTCCTCGCCACCCTTGCCATTCTTTCCTGTCCCCCTCATTCTTAATCCTGCTGCCCACCAATTTGACATCTGAAAGCGTTTTAAGATGTTTTTCTCTTGAGACTCAGCAGACAGTCTGCCTTGTTTCCCCGTGAGGCTCCGATCGCTGGGCCAGGTCCTCCAGCTCCTCCTGAGCGTCTGGGAGAGACGAAGTCAATGGAAGTTAGGAGGTGAAGTGTGCTCCAGAGATAAGGCTGAAAAAAATTTCTGAAATAACTTTTGTTATCCTTTGGCTGAAAATAATGAATGTTCTGGGGGTTAAGCGACAAGACTGAGGCCTCCTTTCAAAAAGCAAGTTGTCCTCGTGCTGTGTTCATGAGCGTCTGGCGGGCGCGTAGCCCCAAGGACGAGAGCGGCCAGGGGTGCTGGGCTTCCAGGCCTTCAAGAGCTCCTTGTTCTTCAAATGCTGCAGCTTAGATTAAAAGTCAAAGTTGTAGCTATTCACTGCCTTTGTGGGGTCAGAATGCGAAAACTTTGATGGCTTTATTAAGCTAGCAGCTTTTCAGTGGCACAGTGAGAAAGCTGTAGAGAGCCTTCCTGCTTTATCAAAGGGATTATTTATTTATTTATCCCAGAACACACGTGTGTTTTCCACCGCGTGCACAGAGAGCTGCCTCATTGAACACACAGCCATTCGCTATCATCTGAACATGCGGCAAAGCAGGGCAGTGTCCCCCAGAGCTGTGGTTTCCAACCCCATCGAAAACCAATGCCACCTGCTTTCATGACAAACACGTTGTCACTTTCCTTTACTTGGAATGAAAGTCACAGCTAGTATGAGTAATCCACATCCCTGAGAAATAATATTATAGATAGGAAATTAATTAAAATAAACTGTCATCAAAGGACGTTAATTTACAATGGCCTATATTTCGATATGTAAACACCTGGGCATGACAGTGTGAACAAACATAATGAAGTAGACAAACACGTGCCTCTTCTTCACATGAGCCAGTCAGGTTTCAGAGAAGTGAAGCAACATTCGGCTGCCTGTTATGAAGACTTTATGTTCAGTATTTTGAAATAAAAGCTATCTAAAATATTTGGATTTACACATCCTAATAGAGAGGATTTTCATGAATGCAATGGTTACAAATACAGACCAATACACCAACAATTCTATCTTTGCATCATAGACGCCAGTAATGACAGGATTTTCCTGTCTGTGGCATGATTTTCCTCAATGATAAACAACACTTGATAACGTTCTGACAAAATAAAGTACTGACTTCTCTTGATTTTCAAAGTAGTTGCATTACTGGAGAATTCAGTATATACTAAAACCATACAACAAATATTATTGTGTTTACAGAAGAAAACAGAGTTGGCCTTGGTAGACAGAAACAGGCTTTTCACCTACAGGATTGTTCTGAATGGAAGTTTGCCATGGTGAGGTCTTCCCTGTAGCCTGGGGTCCTGATGCCCTTTGTCCTCACCCCCAGGTGCTGGAAAGGCCCCACCCTTGCACTATGAGTGTCCCAAATACTCCCTTCTTGAGCAAGACTCAGAGGCCCTAAGTCGCAGCCAGCTTGGCAGGAGCTTCACAAACATTGCTCCCATTCCCCAAATATTTCTCAACATTCACTGGATTTTTTTGCACTATTAAAACATATTTGAAAAATACCTTGAATCTTGAGAAATTCAAATGCTTCATGGACGTGAGGGTGTAATTTAAGAGGGCCACGATACAGTGGTTCAACTGGCAGCTCTGCAGCCAGGTGCCTTTTTCTCAAATTCCTGCTGGACTGCTTACTGGCTATGCAAACCCATCTATAGAATCACAACAGTATCCATCTGACCCGCGTTCTTGGGATTAGATGAGAGAACCTGAGTAAAGGGCTTAGCATGGCACCTGCTCCCCGGAGTGTTCAGTACATGTTAGTTATAACCAAACGTGTTTATTTCCTCTGAGTTGTTGACAACATGTATCTAATACAGAAAGCATCTCTAGCAGAGCTTTTAGCAAAAGTTTGTTTTGTTTCAATTGAACTGGATCCCACAACATCTCTGCAACCTGGCAGAAACCTACAGCCTCTGAGACTGAGCTTTCATTAAGTTACAGACCAAGGTACACATGCTTTCTGTCTTTTGTGGAGGGGCAGAAAGAAGAGGGAGAGAGAAAGAGTGAGTGAGAAAAGGAGGAGAGAGAGACAGAGAGTGTAAGGTTTGTGATGAAGATGTGGCATATATTATGGAGGATGTGAGAAAATATAGTGTCTGTAGAAACTCATAAACCCTGCTCACATGAGAACTGTTAAGACAGTTCACAGCCACACACAACCATGCACAACCATGTACAACCACTCACAGCCATACACAGTCATTCAAAGCTGCATAATCAACCATGCACAACCATTCACAGATATTCATAACCATTCCCATCCATGTGCAGACATGCGCAGTTGTGCACATTCACAACATTACAGCCATGCACAGCCATGTGCAACCATGCACATTCACAACCATTCACAGTCATGCACAATCATGCACAATCATGTGCAACCACTCCCAGCTGTGCATAGCCATGCACAACCATGCACATTTGCAACCATTCACAGTCATGCAAAACCATGCAAAGTCATGCACAACTAGGCACAGTCATGTGCAACTATGCACATTTACAACATTCACAGTCATGCACATGGAATGCACAGCCATGTGGAACCATGCACAACTATGTACAATCATTCCCAGCCATGCACGGACATGCACACCCAAGCGCATTCACAATCATTCACAGTAATACACAACCATGCACAATCACGTACAGCCACTCCCAGCCATGCACAGCTGTGCACAGCCATTCACAGACATGCACAACCATGCACATTCACAATCGCCAGAAGCCAGGCACAGCCAAATGCAGACATTCACAACCGTTTAGACATGCACAACCACCTACAGCCATGCACAGCTGTGCACAACATCTGACACAGATCTGCAAAGAGAGCTACCAGCAAATGGAACACAAAGGTGCTACTCATGGTGAACAGTACTTGGGAGATGGTTTAAGGTAGTGACAGTTTCTGATCATAGAATTTAAGGGCTGGAAGAGGTTTTTTTTTTCAGCTCTTCATTTACAGATGAGAAAACTAGATTGTTCCTGAGAATCTGTGTATTTGTGGCGGTACAGGAGCTGGTGCTGGCTTGCTCAGTGGAGTTGCTGCTGCCTCATCTGCACAGCAGGCCATCATGGGGTAACCAGAGCAGTGGCTCACTGCTGTGCGGGCTGCTTCAGCACATCTCGTGGGCTGGAGCCGGGGCCCAGGGCGCTGGGGAGCCTGCCTGGGAGGTGGCAGGAGGTCAGGCCCTGCTCTCAGGAGTTCTGCGAAGACATGCTGAGTGGATGGTGACACGCATGAGAGACACCCAAGAGGCACTTGAGACAGAGGGGCCGTGACAGCCACAGGCTTCCTCCTCCCCCCAACCCCAGCGCACATGGCTCCTTGTGGCATGCAGAGGAAGGGAGGAGAGTTGAGTCCCTTCATGGGAGAGGCTGCAGCCAGGAGGTCGGGACCAAGGGAAAGTACAAAGACTTCACTTATCTGAATGAACCCAAATCTGCCTCTGGTTTGTTCTCATGTGGGGCCTGAGCAGAAGAAGTTTCTCCCATGTAGTCTTGAATTTGGTGAAGTTAGAAAGACAACCAGAGCAAGTGTCAGTGAGAAGGCAAGGCCAGTCCTGCCATCAGGCAGGGTGGCTCCAGGGCCACCTCTTTCATGAAGCCTCCCTTGTTCCAGAGCCGGAAGTGAGTACCGTATTCTCCATTCATTTAAAAAATGCACTCATGCTTGCATATGTGTGAGGGAGACAAACACCTGCGGGGGCCTCAGAGAAGGGTGCTGACCACATCTAGGGGAGTCTACAGGTGCTCGTACCAAGGCGGATGCCTGTCTTACCACTGTGCTACTGGGCTCGAGTCTTCGGGGCTACAGCCCGGGAACCCGCATCACTAGCAAGCTGGCAGGCTTGTGAGGACCTCAGGGTTCACGGCCTCTTCTTTGTAATTTTCCCACCACAAACAGAAATTTGCAAACGCCCTCACTAGACTCTAAGCTCCTTGAGGACAAAAGTCACCTTCTATTCCTCTTTGCACTGGAGAGGAATGTAGGAAATGGAGTCACCTTCTATTCCTCTTTGCACTGGAGCACACCTTCCAGCAGAGCTGTGGGCTCGTGGAAGATCATCACTAAACACTGCTGAGTTCTGGCTCTTAAAGGTGGCCCCGGGATCTGAGCAGGCCCATTAGCTTATTTGTTTGGCTTGCCTATTACTCAAAAAAGACAAGATTTCACATAAAAATCCAACTTCCCATCCATTCTCAAAAAATCTGAAGAGCAATCGTGCAGAGCCCACTCACCTGAGAAGGAAGGCAAGTTCTCAGAGTCTTCTTGAAATCTTATCAATAAAACTCACAGGCATCATTCAACTCTCTGGCACAGAGGTTGTCTAAAAAATGGGGTTGCATAATTTGGCCACAATTTTCTTCATGTTACTCCCTGAAGGTCTTAGAATTCTTGTGCAGAGGCTCCCCACTGCTGATTGGCCCACGTGCGGTTTCTGTTGGCTTCTTGGTTGGTTTCAGGATCGGGTCCAGGTTTTCCACTCTCCAGCATCACCCTCTTGCCAGCCGTCGGCCAGTGCTGACTGTGCACCTGCTCCAAGTCCTGCTGGAGGTGCCTTCGAGGACAGGTTAATGAGCACAGCACCACCTGGGCATCTTGTGAAATCACAGCTTCACATTCAGCAGGACCCGGGCAGGCCTGAGACTCTGTATCCCTAACAGGCTCCCAGGTGGGTGTGAGGCTGCTGGTCCAGGATTTGCCTTAAAGGTCAGAACGATGAAAGTCATGTCTCTTCCTCACTGAAGCTCACTGGGAAACCAGGACTTGAAAAGAGACACACAGAAGAAGAATTCCCAGCAGGGGACAGTCACACTTAAGGCCAGCTGGTGGCACCTGCCCCAGGTGTTCTCATCCGGGGCTCACACACTGACGTCCTTGTGGGTGACCCAGGGGTGAGAGGGACAGAGGGGAAGGCTCCGGCCAGGCTGGGTGGGGGCTGCACTGGCTGCCAGGCCTGTGGCTACAGAAGGAATCACAGAGATGGGGCTCCAGGCATTGCTCCCTGGTGAGCGGGCTCTGCACGGTTGCTCTTCAGATTTTTTGAGAATGGATGGGAAGCTGGATTTTTATGTGAAATCTTGTCTTTTCTGAGTAGTAGGCAAGCCAAATAAAACAGGCCGATGGGCCTGCTCAGATCCTGGGGGCCACCCTTACGGGCTGAGAATATTTGCAAAATTTTGAGCATCAGTGGCTGTGTTTGTGTCTGTCACCAGAAACACAGAATGTCTGCCTGAGACCCAGTGCATGCACGGAGCCCCAGGGGACAAATAGCCAAGGAGGCCGACATGGGGGAGGCTGAGACCAGGAGTGTCCCTGGCGTGGGGACAGGGAAAGGGGCCCTGGAAGCAGGGTCACTTTTTCCTACATTTGAAAACCTCCCGTCCCTGTCACACAGGGCCAGCTGAGCTGTGCCTGATGCCTCCAAGAAGGCAAAGTGATTCCTAGTGAATCCCAGAAAGGTGAGATGATGGCTGTGCACTCGACCTTAACAAAAGAACGCATTCAGCCTCACAAAAGCGATGGAAGTTTGATGGTTCAGAATTTATCTGTTTCCTGTCTGAGTGGCAAAGGACAAGTACATAGATTGTTTTCCAGATTAGATTTTTTAAGGTGCATTATTCAGATTCCTTAATGATTGCAGTGCATGAGTCACTGAAACAGACAATATTCTAACATTGTCCTCTGAAGTCCTGGAAGATCATCAGACTACAGGTGTAACTTGAATATGTAAAATAGTTACATTGTTTCATAATTTGCTGTATATTTCCAAGTTATTTCTACCTGCAACTTTTACTAAAATATACAGCAAATTATGAAACAGAATATGTAAAATAGTTACAGTTGTTATTCATTTCCCCCGCTACTGTAAATGTGACCCTTGGGCTCTGTAGAAATGCTCTGTGAACAAACACCTTCTACTAGAGCCATAGAAAATGATACTGTGGATCTGCTCACATAAAATCTGCAGGGGTTGAATGTCTGGTTGGAATTACGTGCTGTGGGTCTATGAAGAAAGAGATGGCTACGGTTAACACCATGATAAAAGAAGTAAAGAACATGTTTCCTTTAACATCTATAGTAAAAGAGAATTGTGTTCTGTAGAAGAGAAAATACACCTAGATAACGGTAATTTATTTTTAAAATTCTTAGTTTTGTAACATGAGTACCAGTAGCTGTACCTGATATGCAATAATTATACCCATTGGTGCTATTTCGTGTTACTTCCTTTTGAATAGGAACTAAAGAATGCTTTTTACTATGTCAACACATTTTAAATAATGACATATTACCTTTAATTTTCCCATTTGAATTTAAGGTTTTCTTTTGATCAACATTGATTTGTCAGTTATTTCTACATGCAACTTTTACTAAAATATACAGCAAATTACGAAACAGCCTCACAGCCTCAGTTTAGCTGTCACTGACGTCGTTCCTCTGTCAGTAATGATCGCAAATCACACAGGGTCTGTCTCGGCACCTTATTTTTATTTATAAATTCCACTTCATTATTGCAACAAGACACCGCAGGTAGTGCATTTGTATGGAAAGACCGCCTCTCCTTCTGGTAAAAGTCTCTGAGCCTTTCGCCTGAGAGTGCAGGATACCCCCCGATGTGCTCAGTAATCGCCCAGAGCTGCAGGGCACGCTGGGGCTTCTGCCTTCCTAGCATTTAGTGTGATCGTTTTAAGGAAAAAAGAACTATAATAAAAATTATGTGCTGGGGAGAAAAACGCAAAAAGGAACGAACTATGAAATAATATAATTGTCTATAGGGTCTCGAACTTTTGTTTTTGATATACAGAAAATGTTAAGAAGTTATTTTATCTTGCCGCAGATGCTCTCTAGGGAGATATTAAAGACAGACTTTGACAGGGCCTTTTGGCTAGGTGCATCCTGGAGGCCTAGGGCTGACTTCTTAAAAGGGTTAAGCTGCTGTGTTCGCATTGAATTACCACTGTCATCCAATTCATTAGGAGAGTTTATGGAGTTACAATCTGTCTGTAATTTATAGCCTGCTTACTGACAAAGCTTAACGCTAACATATGCCTAATTTGCCGAGGTTATCTCAAGTTCTATTCATCTCCCCCACTAACAATATGCCTCTGATTCCATGCTGCATGGATGAGGTACATGCGGTTTCATATTTAGTGCTATCAATCACAGGCAATTGTCGGCAGCTCCCGCCTCGGGGCTCAGAGTGATTTCCCCACGGCTCCTGATGACTGATGAGAGGGCGGCTTGGCCAGGGGAGGGCGTTGCTTGAAGCCTCCCTGGAGCGGCAACCGTCCAGCAGAGGCTGTTCGAGGCTTGGCAACTGCTCTGAACCTGTCTTGCCAGCGTCCTCTCTCTGGGGAGCTGGCAGATGTGATCTGGGGAGCCTCAGGGGCATCCAGTGGAGGCAACTCGTAGCCCTGCCTGAATGGCCTGACACCACCACACCGATGTCTGGTGGAGGAGGTGTTCATGGGCTCAGGCAAATGCTGCCCTCATTACCCTCATCAGACACATCACAGCGCAGGGACATGAGAAAGGCCTGGTGCAGTCGAGTTTCTAAGCTTCAGTGTGTGGGGCTTTGCCTGGCCCACCTCGCAGCTGCACGCCCAGCCCTCTGCTGAACACCTTCCATGTAAGCTAAGTGCCGGGTACCCGCCCAGAGCACAGTTCTCCTGGGCCCCTCTCTTTCTCCCTTGAGGAGCAACCTTGCTCAAATGTTTGATCACCTTGTGAATTTCTTGATGAAAAGTAGCCACTGCTTGATAGGAGAACTACATAATGAATATGGTTGTTTAGTTCTCGGCATGTGAAAAGAATACAAAACTGTGTTGTGTATCTCCGAAGCTGATATTCTAGAAACATCACAGTGTTAGCTACGGAGCATGTGGGACCTTTAGTGTCCCTGATAGGTATTGACTCTGAACCGTGCTCTGAATTCCTGCCCCTCGACTGCAGCCTTGGGGGTCCCAGGCAGGGAACAGAGGTTTGTGTAGCTGCATTATCCAAATGTCAAAACTGAAAAGTCTAGCCTATGAGTGACATGGGATTGATCCCACACACAGAAGCAAATGGTTCTAGCAAGTCCTAAACTTACTGGGGAGACGGCAACTTGATTGAATGAAAACATGAACTTTTGTATGGGAGGCCAGCAGCAGTTGTCATGAAAGACGAACTCACTGGGAAAAGAGGCTTTCGAGTCAAAGGGAGATGCACCTGCTTCCAGCACAGGGGCCGTGATTTCAGTGTCTTTGTAGAATTTGCTACTAATTTCACCACAGAGACCCTGGGCAGGCCTGATGTGGCCTATGTACATTCCCTCCAGATGAGGGACCTCTGTTCATTTTCACAGCCCCCAATTCCTTGGGTCAGAATTTTCTCTCTTTCTGCATTCTTTAATTAGATCCTTACTGATAGTTAACAACAAGAACTGAAGCCAGAGGCTGCGGAGGGTGAGGTGGTAGGGGGCGGGGGAAGTGAGGAGATGTCCTTTACTGGGTGCAGAGTTTCAATTTTGGGAAATGAAAGAGTCCTAGAGATCTTACACAACAATGTGCACGTACTTAACACCGTGGCACTGGACCCTGAAAAATGGTTAAAATGGTAAGTTTTAATGTATGTGTTTTTTACCATTATTTAAAAAAAAAAACCCCAGAATTCTAGACGACCAACTCACAGGATACTGTTTATGATGTCATTGCAACCATCTCCTGGAAACAAGTGGAACCCGTGGACTCTCTCAGGGCTGGGGGTTCAAATCTCCTCACAGTAAAGCAAAGCTCATATGTTGACAGCCTGTCAGGGGAGGTGAGGGGCATGCGTCGTGAACAACAGAAAAGACTTTTTACATAAGTCTTTTTACTCAGAAGCTGGAAGAATTTAAACATTTTTTTTCTTGTACCATTGGTTCAGAAGACAGGGGCTACTAGGCCAATTTTGCCACGTTCTTCAGAGCGACACACAAGGAAGAGGCAGGAGCTAAGAACTCACCGTGGTAACAGCTATTTCCCTTCTGGTTTACTTCCTGGATGATTATCCAGGGTCCAGTCCCTTTCAGAGCCGGTAACCAGACACATCGCTGGTACTTTCCCAAATCTGTTTACCATCTTTTGGGATTCCATAATGTAAGGACGACCCTCCAGAGCAGCTTGCCCGTACAACGTTTTCTCTTGGTTCGCAGCCAGTAGTGGCAGAATCTGATTGTTCTTCAGATTACGGGATTACCAACTCATTCCTGGAGAGTTAATTCAGTGAGATTTTTGCTTATGTCAGAATCCTAGGTACACGCAGGGGGTGTCATCTTGTGCTTTCTCTAACGTGAGGCTGAGAAATGCTCTCTCCTCTGCACGTTGGCGTTTTTGGGATAGCAGAGGGAAAAGGCAGAGAAGAACTCTCTGAGCCTCACTGAGCCCTGATGCAGGGATCTCGTCACTAGAAGCAGAGAGATGAGTGTGCGCGCTTGTTCTAGCCCATATTGTGGAAGTCTGAGCACCTAAGAGCTAGAAAAAGGAAAGGCATGCTTCGTAGGGGCCTCCATGGCCACGGAGGTCACATTCTCTCTGAATTGTCAACGAGAGAAATCCCTAGAAAAACGTGCAAAAACGCAGGATGAAAACGATGGTCTGGCATGGGGTGAGGAGGTGATTCCTTTGCCAGCCCATGTGCGAATTCCCCCTGCTTTCGGGACAGGGACGTGGTCTCCACAGAGAGAAGCATGGGCGTGGGCTGTGGCATCTGAGAAACTGGCGGAGGCGCTGAAGGGCCGCAGCCCTCGCCGTGTGCATCCCTAGGGGACAGCTATGCATTTATTAATAAGCTCCCCCGAGCCCTGGACGGAGAGGCGGGTGACGGCGAGGACACGCCGCGCTGGGGCTGTTTGGTGGGCGGCCAGCATGCGGCAGCCACCATTTACTGAGCGCATTTGGAGATGAGGCCCTGTGTTTGGTCCTTTATGATTTTCACAACCATCCTGCAGAAGGATCCTGAGATGAGGATGGGTGTAGCTGCGGAGGCGCCTGCCCAGGGCTGGCTCAGAGACCACTGGGATATAAGGTCGACTTCATCCCGTTCCCCGGACCGGTTAGATAGAAAAGTACTCAGTCTTTTACCAAATGTATTTTTTAATTACGAAAGTAATACAAGCTTTTGAAGTGATACATCCTTACTTGGAAACACCCTCTGTTAAGAAGAGGGAAAATGAATGATTCCTTTCCACTCCCAAAGCTGCACGTGAAGCGTTTGGCCTGTTTGTCCTGTCTGTTTTATTCCCACTTTCTGGGCGGCAGAAGGGGCGTCTCCCGTGGGCGCCTGGCTGGCGCCTGCCCCTTGCGTGGGGAGTCCCCGGAGGGCGCGCGGTGGGCTCGGGTCCCCTCCGCGTCCCTCCCCGGCCTGGCCCAGCGGGCCCAGGGGCGCCGCCGTCGGCTTCCTCCCCCTCAGACCCTGGCCTGCCCCGTGGACTCGCCTCACTTGTGGACTCGCCTCACTCACGCGGACCCCATCCGCCCTGGGCAGGGCCTAGGACGCAGCGTCTTGGAGGCAAACCCGGGCCACACCGCGACGTCCCTGGATTCCCGGGAGGCTGGGGCTGCCCGCCCCCCGAGTAAGGCCCCGACTGAGCGTCCGGGATGTGGCCGACGATCCCTGCGTCTCCCCCGCACAGGCGGCTCTTTCTGCACCAGGTCCCGGGACCTTGGGCTCTCGGGCATCGCTGCCCGCCTGGAAGGGAGGGTGGTCTTCAGGCTCGCCCGAAGGGAGGACGCTGTTTAATCTGCGTTTTCATTAGTCCCAACCTAGGCCCGAAGGCTGCTTCTCACACCGAGGGCAGGTGGAGGGGGAGCTTCGGAATAAGTCTCTGAGAGCATGGCTACTAGGCATCCACAGCCGCTTATGCAGAGACCCCCACCAGACATGAGCCAGTGCCTGGAGCCGCCGGTGGCTGCTGTTGGAGACTGCCCCGGTGGTTGGCTTAAAACTGAAATTCCTTCCCTCAAAGTTCTGGGGTCAGAAGTCAGAAATCCAGGCGTCTCAGGGCCCCACTCCCTCCAGGGAGCCGGGGGTGGGGGTCCTTCCTGCCCCTTCCAGCCTCCTATGGTGCAGGAGCTCCTTGGCTTGCTCTGCATCGCGCTGGTCTCTGCCTTGGTCTTCTCGCGGCCACACTGTGCTGTGCTTTCACTTGCCATGTCCCTTAGAAGGACAGCTGGCGTTGGATGCAGGGCCTACCCTAATCTAGGACAATCTCCTTTCCAGGTCCTTAGCTACATCTGCAGAGAAGCCTTCCCCAGACACGGTCTCCTTCATAGGGTCTGGGGGTTAGGACCACTGTCCAACCCCCTCCACTAGTTTAATCCTGATCACACCAGGAAAGGGTGGGACTGTTCCCATTTTGCAATGAGGAAAGGGAGACCTCATGAGGTCAGGACACTTCCGTGGTAGCGAGAATTGATGAGGACAGGGCTGGGTCTGTGGCAGGGGCCAGCATGGCGCCGTGGGGCTCTATCCCTTGCTTTTCTTTTGGTTTTCACAGTAACAGTTCAAATGGGTTTTGAATTCAGGTGAAGGTCTGGCATCACCCTGGAGTGGCATTCTCAATCCTGGCCGCCCCTGGCCGCACACTGGACACAACTGTGACATTAGATTTCACACAGGCTGACTGGGCGGCCTGAGAGCTGGGTCCAGGCTCTGGGCTGGGCTCTGAGCAGCAGGGTTTCAGTGGCTCCTGAATGAGCAGCACCCTGAGCACCGTTGTCCTAGAAATTACAAAATAAACAGAAATCAGTTGATTTCCCAGTTATTTTCCTTCTAATCACTATGGTTCTTTAACAATCGTGAAACCGTTCTCAGATTTTGGTACAAGAAAACATACATAGGCTTTGAGAGTTTCTTACACTTAAGCCATAGTCCTTCTCATCTGCGGTTTTGCTTTCTGTGTTTCATTTACCCAAGGCCAAGTGTGGTCTGAAAACCGGTGACTATAGTGCAATAAGATATTGGGGGGAGAAACAGAGAGAGAGAGAGAGAGAGAGGGAGAGGGAGAGGGAAAGAAAGGGAGAGAGGGAGAGAGAGAGAGGGAGAGGGAGGGGGAAAGAGAGAGAGAGAGAGGGAAAGAGACAGAGGGAGAGAGATAGAGAGGGAGAGAGAGAGCCAGAGAGAGAGAGAGAGGGAGAGAGAAAGGGAGAGAGACAGAGGGGGAAGGAGAGAGAGAGGGAGAGAGACGGGGAGACAGAGAGAGAGGAAGGGGGAGAGAGAGGGAGAGAGAGAGGGAGAGAGAGGGAAAGAGAGGGACAGAGAGAGGGAGAGAGAGAGGGAGAGAGAGAGGGAAAGAGAGGGACAGAGAAAAGGAGAGCGAGAGGGAGAGAGATGGAGAGAGAGAGGGGGAAAGAAAGAGACGGGAGAGAGAGAGAGGGGGGAGGAGGGGGAGAGAGAGGGAGAGAGAGGGGGAGGGGGGAGAGAGAGAGAACATGCATATTCACATAACTTTTATTACAGTAGATTGCTATAACTGTTCTAGTTTGTTATTAGTCATTGTTGTTAATCTCTTACTGTGCCTAATGTATACATTAAACTTTATTGTGAGTATACAGGTATAGGAAAAAACAGTACATACAGGCATACCTCAGAGATATTGCAGGTTCAGTTCTAGACCACTGCAATAAAGAGAATATTTCAATAAAGTGACTCACACAAACATTTTGGTTTCCTGGTGCATATAAAATTTACACTGTACTGTAGCCTATGAAGTGTGCAGTAGCATTCTGTCTAAAACAATGTGCAATCCTTAATTGAAAAATACTGCTAAAAAACGCTAACAATCATCCGGACCTTCAGCAAGTTGTAATCTTTGCTGTTGGAGGGTCGTGCCTCAATATGGATGGCTGCTGACCGGCCAGGGTGGTGATTGCCAAAGGATGGGGTAGCTGTGACAATTTCTTAAAATAAGACAGTGAAGGTTGCCACATTGATGGACTCCTCCTTTCATCAAAGTTTTCTCTGTAGCATGTAATGCTATTTGATAGCATTTTACCCACAGTAGAACTTTCAAAATTGGAGTCAGTCCTCTCAAATCTTGCCAATGCTTTATCAACTAAGTTTATGTAATATTCTAAATTCTTTGTTGTCATTTCAACAATGTTCACAGCATCTTCACCAGTTCATCTCAAGAACCCACTTTCTTTGCTTATCATAAGGAACAACTCCTCATCCATTTACGTTTTCTCATGAAGGTGCAGCAATCCAGCTACATCTCCAGGCCCCACTTCCAATCCTAGTTCTCTTGCTGTTCCCACCTCATCTGCAGTTCCTTCTTCCAATGATGTCATTAACCCCTCAAAGTCACCTATGAAGGTTAGAATCAACTTCTTCCAAACTCCTGTTAATGCTGACATTTTGGTTTCAAATTTCACTTAACCAGTGTTCTTAGTAGCATCTAGAATGGTGCAACCTTTCCAGAAGGTTTTCAATTTACTTTATGCAGATCCATCAGAGGAATCACTCTCTCTGGCAGCTATAGCCTTACAAAATGTATTTCCAAAAAAATAAGACCTGAAAGTCAAAATGACTCCTTGATCCATGGGCTGCAGAAAGGATGTTGTGTTAGCAGTCATGAAAACAATATTCATCTCCTTATACATCTCCATTGGCGCTCTTGGGTGATCAAGTGCACTATCAATGAGCAGTAATATTTTAAAATAAGTCTTTTTTTTTGTCTGAGCAGTAGGTCTCTACAGTGGGCTTAAAATATTCAGTAAACCATGCTGTAAACAGATATGCTGTTATCCAGGCTTTGTTATTCCATTGATAGAGCATAGGTAGAGTAGATTTAGCATAATTTTTAAGGGCCTTAGGATTTTTGGAGTGGTCAATGAGCATTAGCTTCAACTTAAAGTCACCAGTTGCATTACAGTCACTGGTTGCATTAGCTCCTTACAAGAGAGTCAGCTTGTGTTTTGTAGCGCTGAAGGAAGGCACTGACGTCTCCTCTCTAGCTATGAAAGTCCTAGATGGCATCTTCTTGCAACAGAAGGCTGTTTCTTCTACATTGAAAATCTGTTGTTAGCGTGGCCACCTTCATCAATGACCTCAGCTGGGTCTTCTGGAGAACTTGTTGCAGCTTCTCCATCAGGACTTGCTGCTTCACCTTGCACTTTTATGTTATGGAGACAGCTTCTTTCTTTCAACCTCAGGAACTAAACTCCTGCTAGCTTCCAACTTTTCTTCTGCAGCTTCCTCACCTCTCTCAGCCTTCACAACTCTCTCTCAGCCTTCATAACTCTCTTCACTGAAGAGAGTTGGGGGCTTGCTCTGGATGAGGCTGTGGCTTAAGGGAATATTGCGCTGGTTTGATTTCCTGTCCAGACTACTCATACTTTCTTCACATCAGCAATAAGGCTGTTTCACTTTCTCATAATTTGTGTACTCACTGGAGTAGCACTTTTAATTCTGTTCAATAATTTTTTCTTTGCATGTACAACTTGGCTATTTGGTGCAAGATGCCTAGTTTTTGGCATCTCAGCATTTGACATGCCTTCCTCCCTCAGCTAATCATTTCTGGCTTTTGATTAAAGTGAGATATGCATGACTCTTTCTTTTACTGAAACACTTAGAGGCCATTGTAAGGTTCTTAACTGGCCTAATTTCAACATTGTTGTGTCTCAGGGAATAGAGAGGACTGAAGAGAAGGAGGGAGGTGGGGAGACGATTGGTTGATGGAACAGTCAGAACACACAACATTTCTCCGTGAAGTTCACTGTCTTATATGGGCATGGTTTGTGGCACCTTAAAACAATTACAATAGTAACATCAAAGATCACTGATCACAGATTACCATAACAGATGGAATAATGATGAAAAAGTTTTAAATATTGTGAAAATACAAAAATGTGCCACAAGGTCATGAAGTGAGCACCCGCTGTTGGAAAAATCGTGTTGTCAGTCTTGTTCACTGCAAGGTTGTCACAAATCTTCAATCTGTAAAAAACAAATAAACAAAACCCCACAGTATCTGGAAAGCACAATAAAGTGAGATACAATAAAATGAGGTGTGCCTGCACAGGGTTCTGAAGGAGCTTCGGCTTCAGGCATCCACTGGGGTCTTGCAGTGAGTCCCCATCAATAAGTGGGGATGCTGGACACAGACAGGTGCCATGGAGCCATGCAGCACTGGGAGAAGATAAGGTGGGTTTTGGGTTTGAATTCTCACTCAGTCACTTTCTGGCTTTTGGATGCTGGACTTTGCAAGTCACCAGATCTGTCTTGACCTGTAAATTGGAGACAGCACCATTTTTCTTGATGAGTCTCTGTGGTGGCAGAGAGATGCCACCAGCACTGCCCTGGCACATGCCCCCAGCCCCCATCGGTGATGCCATCACACATTCTTCGCTCCAGGGACTGAACGCTGCCCTGGCACATGCCCCCAGCCCCCACCGGTAATGCCCATCACACATTCTTCACTCCAGGGACTGAGCACTGCCCTGGCACATGCCCCCAGGCCCCACCAGTGGTGCCCATCACACATTCTTCATTTCAGGGACTGCGTTCATCCTCAGTGGGTTTTCTCTTCTAAAATTGTCTAGTCTTTGGATTTTTTTTAAATTTTAAACTATTTTTATTTTATTTTAGTGTTGACATTTTATCCGTTTGAGTGAACTGCAGAAATCTTACATTTCTGTAAGTTCATTATCACCCCCTGCCTTTGAAAAATCATTGTTTTGCAATTTCCTACACATACATTGGGAATCACAACATGATTATTTTTGCTCAAACTTTCAAACAAAATTTAGAAAGCTCAGGAGGAGGCTGGGGGCAGTGGCTCATGCCTGTAATCCCAGCACTTTGGGAGGCCGAGGTGGGTGGACTGCTTGAGGTCAGGAGTTTGAGACCAGCCAAGCCAACATAGCTAAATCCCGTCTCCACTAAAAATACAAAAATTAGCTGGGCATGGTGATGGGCGCCTGTAATCCCAGCTACCTGGGAGGCTGAGGCAGGAGAATTGCTTGAATCTGGGAGGCAGAGGCTGCACTGAGCTGAGATCACACCATTGCACTCCAGCCTGGGCAACAAGAGAGAAACTTCATCTCAAAAAACAACAACATCAACAACAACAACAACAACAACAAACCCCAAAAACCTCAGGAGGAGGAGGAAGGTCTATTGTCTCCACCAGCATTTCCTTTCTTTCTGTCACTCTTCCTTCCTTTCTTGCCTTTAGAGATTCCCTTTTCCATCATTTCCCTTCTGTTTAGAGAACTTCCTCTCGCCATTGTTTTAAGGCAGGTCTGATTGTGATAAATTTTCTCCATTTTTCTTCATCTGAGAATGTCATTTTCCCTTAAGTCTTGAGGAAATCTTTGCTGCATATAGTATTCTGGGCTGATAGTTCTTTTCTTTCAGCCCTTGAAGAATTTGTGCCCTATTGGGACTGGTCTCTAGGGTTTCTGATGAGAAATTTGCTATCTTTTGTATTTTTTTTCCCTATGAGTGATGCCTTCTTTCTCTCTGGCTGCTTTTGGGAGTTTTTCATTGCCTGCAGCTTCTGAAGTTTGACTGGGATATGGGCTCTGCCTTGGCTTTATCCTGTCTGTGCTTTGCTCAGGTTCTTGATTCTGAAGTGTATGATTTTTGCCAAATTTGGGAAATTTTCTTCCATTATTTTTTTAGATGCTTTTCCAGCCTCGTCCTCATTCTCCTCTTCTTCTGGGATTCCAACAACACGAATGTTAGGTTGCTGTTTCCAAGATACCGGAGGCATTTATTCTTTTTTTTTTAACCTGTCTTCTCTCTGCTGGTCAGATTGGGTAATTTCTACTGTTCCATCCTCAAGTTCATTGGCTATTTCCTCTGTCTTCTACATTCTTGTGTTGAGCCCATCCAGCAGGTTATTTTATTTGCATTATCATATTTTTCAGTTCTAACATTTCCATTTTGTTCTTTGCTGTATCTTGTTTCTTTGCTGATGCTTTCTATTTTCACATGTGTTTCCAGCAGGTTTGTAATTGTGACAATTGCTTGTTTGATAGTTCCAACATCTGTGCCATGTCAGAGTTGGTGTCTGTTGCTTGTCTTTTCTCATTTAAGTTGAAGTTTTCCAGATTCTTAGTACGATGAGTGGTTTTTATTTTATTTTATTTTTAGTTCTGGGGTGCAATGTGTAGGGTGTGCAGGTTTGTTACATAGGTAAATGTGTGCCATGGTGGTTTGTTGCACCTATCAACCCATCATCTAGGTATTAAGCCCAGCATGTGTTAGCTATTTTTCTTCATGCTCTCCCTCCCTCTGTCCCCACCACAGGCCCCTGTGTGTGTTGTTACTCTCTCTGTGTCCATGTGCTCTCATTGTTCAGCTCCCACTTGTAAGTGAGAACATGTGGTGTTTGGTTTTCTGTTCCTGTGTTAGTTTGCTGAAGATAATGGCTTCCAGCTTCATCCATGTTCCTGCAAAGGACATGAACCCAACCTTTTTATGGCTGTGTAGTATTCCACGGTGTGTATGTACCACATTTTCTTTGTCTAGTCTATCATTGATGGGCACTTGGATTGATTTCATGTCTTTGCTATTGTGAATAGTGCTGCAATGAACATACACATGCATATGTCTTTATAACAGACTGATTTATATTCCTTTGAGTATATACCCAGTAATGAGATTGCTGGGTCAAACGGTATTTCTGGTTCTGGGCCTTTGAGGAATCACCAGATGAGTGATTTTTAATTGTATCTCAACACCTTCAGTATTACACCACGTTCTTATGTTCACCTTCTGCTTTAGCAGGTCTCCTCTGACAGCACACCATCAGGGAAGGAGGCTGTTGTCTCATTACTGTCAATTAGCAGTAGAAGTCTGTGTTCCTCACCAGGTGCCCTGACACCTGGGGTGTTGGGGGGTGCCTTCTGAGTGCAGGGGGTGGAGGTCAGACTCTCCATCAGGTCTCTGCTGATCCACCCATCAGGAGGGTGGGCAGGGCCACAACCTCTCCTCTGGTGCTTGGCTGGAGGAGGCCATTGTTGTTGAAAAGTTTTCCTTCCTGCTAAGTTGCTCCATTCCTTTGACCTAGAGAGAGAGCTGGCTTTTCTTTGACCTTTTGTTGGGTCTGTGTCTGTTAGTGTTTCTGGGTGGCTGGACTCTCCAGGCCTCAGTGAGGATAAAGAAAATGCTACATGTTTCCTCAGGTCCTGCTGTCTCTAGCCCATCTGCCTTCTCTAATTTTCACAGCTTTTTCTTGAGTGTTTGATGTATAATACATACAGTTCTAGCTGTTCTTAGTGAGGGGAATAGAGAGAACTGGACCTACTTCATGTTGTCTGGAACCGGAAGTTCCTTAATCTGGTTTTGTGGCTGACGTGCAAAATACCATTTATCTCCTTCAGCTGTGTGCAGCTCACCTGCACCACCTCGGAGGCCCCGGTGCCATTCTCTGTTGTGGTTCTCACCAAGGAGCTGCTCGAGCATCCTTCTGAGAGCCAGGCCAAAGCTTCTGGGCCAACAGGATGCTGGTGTTTCGGTGCTGGGTTGAAACAGGCACACAGAGGAGGCGGTGATCTTGATGGTGGCAGCTTTTCTGGATCTCATTCCAAACGCTCTCCAGCTTCCAGGGGAAGTAATTCTCCAACGCGTGCAGCAGGAGCTGCCTGAATCCTGGCCTGCCTCTGGCGTGGGGTGGCTTCACAGCACGGACGTGGGAGGGTGGAGCCGCTGTTCTCAAGTGGCCTAGTCTCTGGGCAACTTTGCGCTCTTAATGTACTTACAATAATAACTATGAAAACTGAGAAATTTAAAATATTAAATACATTCTGTGTAAACCTAGCATATTTTTATTAAAAGTGATATTTTCTAGATAAAAAAATATTTAATGAGAAGCGTGGTCTTGGTGTGTGTGCCTTTGCCAATCTCTTTCATGCCTGGCTTAGCAGGAGTCAGTGGATTCTCACATCTCTTTCTGGTGGAAGTGGATGAAGATAATTCCATTCGCTCAGATACACAGTTGGTAAGAGGAGTCTTTTAATGGCCTTTTCAGTTACATGTGGACCTTCTTCGATGATACACCCATTAGGCAGTTTCTTTAAGGTTAGTTATGACATGGGAGTCCAAAGCTATAGCCATGCATCGCTTAACCGTGGGGCGCTTTCTGAGAAATGTGTTGTTAGGCAATTTCATCACCGTGTGGACATCTGGAGCAAGCTTGTCCAACCCATGGCCTATGGGCCGCATGTGGCCCAGGACGGCTTTGAATGTGGCCCGACACAAATTCGTAAACTTTCCTAAAACAGTATGCGTTTTTTTTTTTTTTTTTTTTTTTTTTTAGCTCATCAGCTATCATTAGTGTTGGTGTATTTTAAGTGTGGCCCAAGACAATTCTTGCAATGTGGCCCAAGGAAGCCAAGAGATTGAACACCCCGATGTAAAGTGTGCTGACTCAAACCTAGATGGTAGTGCCTGCAGCACACCTCGGCTCCATGGTGCAGCCTCTGACTCCTAGGCTACAAACCTGCCCAGTGCGTGACTCTACTCAACACTGTAGGCAACTCCAACACAATGGTAAGCATTTATGTGTCTAAATATATCTAAACATAGAAAAAATACAGTGAAAATACAGTACAAAAGATAAAAACGGGCACACTTACACAGGGCACCTCCCACGAATGGAGCTTACAGGACTGGAAGTTGCTCTGGGTGAGTCAGGGAGTGGGTGGGGACTGGCTGTGAAGGCCTCGGACATGACTGCGCTCTACTGGCGACTCACAAACGCTGTACACTTCAGTGCACTACACTGATCAAAAATAGTTTTCTTCTTTCAATAATACATTAACCTTAGCTTACTATAACTTTTTTTACTTTTATAAACTTTTAATTTTTTGACTCTTTTAATAACACTCAGCTTAAAACACACATTGTACAGCTGTACAAAAATATTTTCTTTGTATCTTTATATGCTTTTCTTCTATTTTTAATTTTTTACTTAAAAAAATTTTTTTTTGTTAAAAACAAAAATACAAACACACACATTTGCCTCGGCCTGGTCCTGGGGTCAGGACCGTCAACATCACTGTCTTCCACCCCCACATCTTGTCCCACTGGAAGGTCTTCAGGGGCAGTGACACACACAGAGCCGTCATCTATGACAATGCCTTCTTCTGGACACCTCCTGAAGGACCTGTCTGAGGCTGTTCTGCAGCTAACTTACACATATATAGAAAGACCAGTACTCCAAAACAATGATAAGAAGTAAAGCATAATAAATACACCAACCTGTGACATGATCATTTGTTACCATTATCAAATATGACCGCTATAGCTAATTGTGTGTGTTGGGCTTTGTCACATCACAGCCATCTTGGGGTCACACAGTGCATCACTCACGTGGGTGCAGTAATGCTGGTATGAACAAACCTGCTGCGTGGCCAGCATGTAAGAGTCTAGCACAGACAGCTGTGTACAGTACATAGTACTTGAGAATGATCATCAATGATTATGGTCCTGGTTTATGTATTTGCTACACTGAAAACAAAGGTTGTAGTGAGGTCAGGGGTATGGGTCAGAAGCCCAGAAACCTGTTAGGTAGAGGGGAGGAAAACGGGGGGAAGGAGAATAGACAGAACTATCAAGTTCGGCCTTGGATAAAGGATTAATAAGAAAATGCAGGATCCCAGGTGTCGGGGCTAATGCGGAAGCCAGGCAGGCGCTGGGAGGGACAGGAAGCACCTTCAACAAATGCCTACCGACCCCTACTCAGCCCTGCAGGTGGGTCCAGCCCTGAAGTCCAGTCTCCACTCATTCTGGACAAATGCTGGGGTGGCTTTCATCTCAGTTCCCCAGTACAGGGATGGGGAGGCCTCCGTGGGTCTTGGCAGCCCTGTTCTCTGGAGCCTGCGTCCGGCAGTCCCCTTTCTGTGCGGGGAGAGGGTGGAGGTGCCCAGCTGTGGCATGCGGACAGAGGCCAGGTGGAACACGGCAGTACCCTCCAACCTGCCTTTGTCTGGCTTCCCAGAGGGGTCATTGGTGCCTTTGCATGGTAAATTCCAGAAACCAGCCACTCCAGCCAAGACACATGTGGAGAGTGGACTTTGGCAATGGCCGTGGCTTTGGCAAAACTCTGACCGTGCCAGGCTCCTTCTCCCCTTGTAGAAATAAGGCCAGACTGTGCCAAGGCCTCAATGCCCACCTGCCGACTGAAGGTCACACCCAGGCTGCAGGGAGATGGAGGGAAGGCCAAGAGAGGGTGAGCAGGGAATTGAAACCCGTGGGGTAAAACAATTTATTTTATTCACTTTATTTTTTCATAAAGGACCAAAGGCCGCTGTAGGTGATGATTATCCCGGATCACGGCCCTCGACCGGAGCGCACTTCCCGCATCTGGAGCCATCTGCATCTGTCTCCTTTGCAGTCTGCCGGTAATTGGGTCTGAAATCACCCGCGTCCCACTCAGCTACATTTACATTTCCTTCTTGCGCTGTTTTTATATCCAGAGCTGTTGAAACCACTCCTAGGATGAATTTCTAAACTTAGACCATCTCATCCTCAAACGGCAAGAAAGAAAGTGTGATGTGTCTGTGAATCTGCTGAATGGGCCGAGGGGTGTTTTTAAAAGATCATATTGCAGGGAAAAAGCAGGCACTGCAGAAACCTATGGATTGGGGTGCTAAAACCTACGAGCTTCCCAGGAAGCTGCCTTTTGGGAGTCTGAACTATCCCAGAACCTTTTCCTAGTAGCAGATCACAATGAGGGTCTCTTCTGTGAGCCCGCTTCAACCCAGCAATGATAGGACACTTCTGCACTCCAGCAATAAGAGTAGGAAATCCCACTCTCCCTCCAACATAAAGTCTACACATTTGAGATCCTCTCAGTGGACTTTTAAAAAAAATAACATCTTCCATTTATGCTTGAGCAGGGAGAAGAGTCATTAAAAAGAAGAGATTTTTAAAATCCCTGTCCAATGCTTTTGGCCAGCCAGCCGCTCAGGACAAAGGGCTGCCTGGTTTGGGGACCTAATTATCCGGAGGCCAAGGCGCGGCTGCGGGTGATGGGGCTGCCGACTCCGCAGCGAGCACAGTCCGCCTCATTGTTGGTGAATTTCCTGCTCTTGGCACTTTCTTTGGCAGCCTCATGGCCAGCACCTGTGCACTCAGACCTGGGGCCTGGGACGTCTACACAGATGTCACGGCGCTTTTGTTGATTTCCTATTAGTGACACTTAATAGGCAGGCGCTGGGGACAGCTTGGCTCGGCTCCGGGGAGGGGCCGCAAACATCGCTCCCTTGGTGGGCGAAGGGTCAAATGGTTTCTAAAGCTCAGCCAGATAATTGCTGGTGATTAGCAATTTTAATTAGCAGGTGCGAGGGGTCGGGACCCCCTTCGCTGTAATTGGACAGGTTGTTAACATCCATGGAGTTGTGACCGGGGAGTATATTTTACTAATACTCTCTAGGTCTTTTAAAGTTAATTAAATTAAAGAAGCTAAAACCACCAGAGAAGGCCTGAGATCTGATGAGCCAGATGGGAAAAGTTTTCAGTAAAACTTGTCTCACTGGAAAAAAAAAGAAAAAAAAAAATCTTCAAACACAGCCATGAATCCCTTGTGAACACCGCGTGCCCCTGTGCGTGTTCTTCTGTGGCTGTGGAAGGCTGGGGCCCTGAACGTTTTTTTCTCTGCTGGGTGCCTCATGTTGGGACTCAGCCTGTCGGGGGTCCGGCTCTTCTGTTCTGCGCACTGACTCTTAGGGGCTTTGTTCGGTCACAATGAGCAGAAAACCAGTGTCTCCCTGGTGCAGCCTTGGAAGGGGCTGGACACACACTCATGGCCACAGAGGGCAGCTTCCCGGCGACGCTCCAACTCTGCCTCTCGGACTCTCACGGATACAGGCGTGTATTTGAAATTGATCAATGTCCCCCCAGTTCCTTCCACAGAGACCAGAAAGCCCGCGAATACACTTCACAGTCTCTGAGTAAGTGCAAGAAGAGGGCGTGGCAGGAGTTTCCTGGGGTCTCAGGGCCCAGGGGTGGTGCCTGCAGCACTCGCCTCTCTAGGCACGCGGGAGGCTGCATGCAGCCCGGGCCGACTTAAAGGCAGGCGAACACTGACACTGTCACGCTGCCACATCGAGCGTGGCGACAGGGAATAGCTTAGCTCACACACTTAGGAGGTGGGACGCAAGCAGCCAGGAACACGGGCCTCGTGTCGGACTCGGAGGAGGGGTATGGGGAGAAGAGGAGGCACCCACAGGCAGCGAGTTCAGAGTGAGAGCAGAGGCGATGACAGAGCCTCGTCCTCGGTCCCTGAGGTCCCAGGGCTGTGCCTGGCTCTGTGTAGAGATGCAGAAGGCGGGGATGTGAGAACCTCGCCCACGACCTTCGGTTTCTGGGCCCTGTTGTTAGAAGCTTTGATTAGAAGCCTTTTCTTTCCACGGCACATTTCTAATGCTCTTTGCCCACGATACAGACCCTCGCTCTAAGCGCCAATAGGAATAATTCGTTCATGATGGGAGAACCGAGTGCTCCATTCTGAGTTCCCGCAGAGGGTTCTGTGCGTTTCCAGAAAGAGCAGATGGGGGTGCGGGCATGTGTTTGAAGGAGCTTCGAAGAGGGTGGCCCCGTGGGGTGGGGTGGGGGGATGGGGCCTCGTGGCATGGGGACAGTGACCCAAGGAAGCTTCCGGCCAAGGGGCGTCACTCACATGGAGCGGAGTGTGACTGAGGGTGAGCCGGTGGGAGGCTGCATCTCGGGGGGGCGGGCAGGCACAGGATGAGGTCCTCGGCCATGCGTGAGACTGAAGAGGGCTGCAGGATGTGCTGTCGGAGGCTGCTCGGGTAAGTATGCAAACATGGGGCATCTAACATGCATCCCTGACCGCTTTCCTTTGTGATTTAAAAAGCATGTTTTGGCCCGGTGCAGTGGCTCATGTCTATAATCTCAGCACTTTGGGAGGCTGAGGTGGGCGGATCACCTGTGGCCAGGAGTTCGAGACCAGCCTGGCCAACATGGTGAAACCCCATCTCTACTAAAAGTACAAAAATTAGCCGGGCGTGGTGGCGTGCACCTATAATCCCAGCTACTTGGGAGGCTGAGGCAGGAGAATCACTTGAACCCAGGAGGCAGAGGCTGCAGTGAGCTGAGGTCATGCCACTGCACTCCAGCCTGGGAGACACAGTGAGACTCCGTCTCCAAACAGCGACAACAAAACTAAAAAAATTATTGTATACATGTTTACAATAATATCTTCTCCCCACACCTGATTCACCTATAGTCGTTTTCTGATGTCCCTCATACCTCTGGGGAGCACCGGCCACCGTGCCCCAGGTGGCTGTGTACATGACCTGCCCCGGCCCCTCATCCCCTGATGGTCTCTTGAGTGGGAGCACGGAGCTGGGGGAGTGCGCCCAGGAGACTCTGAGCCCTGGCAGAACAAAGTGAGCTCTGCCTTCAGCCCTTTAGCCTTGAGACTCTGTGCCTGAGAGCGGGAGCGGGATCCTCTGCACCCAGGGCAGCTGAGGGCAGCTGAGGGTAGCTCCTGGGGTTCATCACCTCTGTTGAGTGACTATAGGCAAGTCCATAGAGAATATTCCTTCCTTCTTGTTATGCTTTCACCCCGTAATCTTTAAAACTAGTCTGCAAAAACATCAAAACACCTGGCTCAGAACTCAGGACTTGGGAGCTCCCACCAGGCTGTTTGGTGGAGGCTGCAGGCAGAGGATGGGATCCACTTGGAGGAGGCAGGCCAATCAGATGTGCAGGGTGGTCACTATCATAGTTTTCTGGGAAGGTCATGCTCCTGTGTGGAGCAGGGCGGACAGAAGGACCCAGGGGCTGGTGTAGGGCAGGTTGCTGATGCCCTTAGTTAATGGGGCCCTGAAGCAGAGTAAGTCCCAGGAGGAGGGCCCAGCCAGGTCCCTGTGAGGTCCCCAGTGAATGGAGGCAAGGCCAAGGGCTGAGAAAGGACTCCATCTGCGAATAAAACCATGGAAACTCCGGCTTCTCAACTTGGGGGTTTGGCTTGGGCAACGCCCTTGGTTAGACAAATCCAGAGCAAGGATGGTGAAGAATGCCAATTAGTCAGTGTCCTTCCTTTATCTCTTAGCTTTTCCCTTGTGATATGGTTTGGCTCTGTGTCCCCACCCAAATCTCATCTTGACCTGTAATTCCTATGTGTCCCGGGAGAGAGGTGATTGGATCGTACAGGCAGTTCCCCCACGCTGTTCTCATGATAGTGAGTTCTCATGAGAGCTGATGGTTTTATAAGTGTCTGGAAGTTCCTCCTTCGGGCTTCTCTCTCCTGCCACCTTGTGAAGAAGGTGCTTTCTTCCCCTTTGCCTTCCACCGTGATTGTAAGTTTCCTGAGGCCTCCCCAGCCATGTGGAACTGTGAGTCAATTAAACCTCTTTCCTTTATAAAGTACCCAGTCTCGGGTATTTCTTCATAGCAGTGTGAAAAAAGACTAATACACCTTGGAAATAATCTCATGCTTATAAAAGAGTTGCAAAAATAGCAAAACTAGTATAAAGTGTCTGCCCTACCCTCCACCCAGCTTCCTGAAGGCTGTGGTTACGTAATCCATTGTGTTAAACTTACAGTCACATAGCAGATGACACTATTACCAGCCGGTCTACAGGCCTTATATGAACGCTACCAATTTCCCTGTGATTGCCTCTTTTCTGGTCCCAGACTCATTTCGGGGCCCAGGTTGCTTCTAGCTGCTGTGTCATTCGTCTCTGCCCAGCTCGGGGAATTCATCCCTGTGGATTCCTCTTCAATGATCATGGCAGGTCTGGAGAGCTGATTTTATAGGATGCCCCTCTGTTTGGGTTCGTCTGATGTTTCTTCATGAATAAATTAAAATTATGTGTTTTTGGCCAGAATGCCAAACGTCCTTCTGGGCCCTCCCGGCAGGTACGTGACGTCCCCCAGCCTCACTCCTGGTGGTGCAACTTTGACCACACAGGTAGGTGGCATCTGCCGGGCATCTCCCCTGTCAGCTTGGGATTTTCCCCTTTGCCATGATTCAGTGTCTGATGAAAAGGTATCTGAGGACTACGGAAATAGCCAGTTTCTCATATTTTTGCCTGCCGATCTCAGCTCCCTTGAGAACACTGCCTTCTACACTTCTTCTCGTGCTGCTTGCCAAATGGTGGTGTTCCTGCTTTTCCCATTTCTTCTTTCCTTCCACACTGAGTAACTGGGAGTCTCCTGTGAGAAAGGGCTGTCTCTCTCCATCCTATGTACTTATTTGATTACCTATTTGTATCAGCTTAAGCTCATGGATATTTATTCTATGGAATAGAATTTATTATTATTACTAGTATTGTTCTTAGTTTAGAATTTCCAGCCCTGGCCACTGGGTGCTCCTTCAGTACAAGAGCCCTACTAAAGCCACGTGCTGTGGAAGTGTGCTTTTCTAAATTTTCTTTTCTTTTTTCTTTTTTTTGAGACAGAGTCTCACTCTGATCTTGGCTCACTGCAACCTCTGCCTCCTGGGTTCAACTGATTCTCCTGCCTCAGCCTCACCAGTAGCTGGGATTACAGATGCCCATCACCATGCCCAGCTAATTTTGTATTTTTAATAGAGACAGGGTTTTGCCATGTTGGCCAGGGTGGTCTCGAACTCCTGACCTCAAGAGGCCGCCTGCCTCGGCCTCTGGGATTACAGACATGAGCCATCGCACCTGTGCGTGAAGGTTTTCTAACCTTCTATCAGATTTTCTAACCTCCCCAAGCCACAGGATGAGAAAAGGTGAGCAACCCTCTCAGGGACACAGGGCGGGGCGGAAGGCAGGGGCTGGCTGTGTGGCTGGCTCCTGGGGGAACACGCAGCAGTGGGAGGGCATGGTGCTGTCTGTGGCTGCGGCTGCTGTCTGTACAGTGAACTGGTGAGAACCATGCAGATGTGGGGGACACGCCCCTGAGCACAGTCAGCGCCCTGCCCAAATCCAGATTTCTTTTCATCAGTGTTCTAAGGAAAGGACGCTGAACGTAGTGATGCTATTCAGGGACCTGTGGTGCCAGGCAAAGCTCAGTGCTGCATGCGAGCTTCCAGTCAGTCCTCGAAGCCACCTTAGAGCCAGGGCCCAGGCTACGGGCACGAAGCTTCATCAAGGAGGGTATCAGGGTGTCCAGCTGCTAAGGAATATGATGGGGGTGTTCTTGCATGTGCTTGCATATACTCTGTATGCATTTCTGTGCTCTCGTATATTCCCGTGTGCCCTTCTGTGCTTGTGCGTGCTCTCCTTTGTGCTCATGTGTGTGCTCGTGTGTGCTGTTGGGGTGAGTGTGATGCTCTAGGGAGGCCGTTCCCTCGGGGCGGCTGCCTTATCTAACTGCCCTGCCTCCCCGGGCCCCGCTGACTCCAGGCCTCCAGGAGATGGGGAGTGAGCACGTGCCCTCCGTGTGCCCGGCTGTGGGTGTCCTGGGCAGAGCAGGAGGCACTGGCCCCACATAGCCCTCACAGGGCGGAGCTGCTGCTCCCAGGGCAGAGGACACGTCTTCTTCCTGCCCGCTGCCTGGGGCTACTTTGTCGCTCGCCTTGCTAAGGCCAAGACCCGACGCCCTGAACTGTGGTCACTGGTGGGTGCCACGGTGGATCTCCAGGCACCGTGAGCCGGGCTGAGCTTGTTTTCCACCAGCCCATCGCTGTGGGTGTCGTGCACACACTCGGGCTGGCTCTTGTCAGGGAACACTGTGATGACTCACACGCCTAAAAATAGCGTCCTGATGTCCTGAAATCATACAACAGAAACATTTCTAACCTCCTCCACATTCCACGGGTGACTGGGACGTTTGGCTGTGGTCTGCTCCTGAGCACCATCAGAGGCCGCGATGGGCTACCGGGTCCCTCTTCGGTCCGGCTCACGGAGAGGTGCCGCTGGGTCGTGCAGGGAACGAGGCTGGGGTCTGCACGCCTGTGCTGTTTCTTGGCCTGAGAGTCAGCTATGCATGCTGAAGGCTTGGTGGGTAGGCAGCCAGGAAAATGCTCTGTGTTTTGGGGTCTGCTCTTCACTCATTGTAGGAGACTCTCTGTGTAGTTTAAGCTCTAGAGAGAGTGATCTCTGGAAGCCAAAATAGACATAAAGTTTACATTCAAATGCTGTGTATCTCAGTGCATTCAGAAATGCGCTTAAATGCTGGAAAGCACTGCTTTCCCCGTGGATGATTGAGGTTTCATCTATTTCGTTATAACGTTGTTTCTGTAAAAGAGATCATCAAGATGCGGAGGCCGTGGCTGCGACGGAGGAAGGAAGTGTGGGAGCCACGGCGGGAGAGAGGAGAGAGAGAGGGAGCTCGGAGGAGGGGGCTGCCTCGCGGTGTTCAGGACACCTGTGCCCCGGTTACCTGTCTGTGCCCCCGTGAAGAGCTGTCACTGTTCATCGGTTTTCTTCCGCCCTGCAGGAATCATGGTCCTTCCGTGTGGCAAGGTCACCAAGCAGCGGCACCACCCCAGACAACAGCAGGTCACCCTCCTGGCTGCCTCGTGGCAGGGCGGTTTCAGGGACGGACTCTGCGCTTCACTCTGATTTTCGTCACTTTTGTGGGTTGAAGTTAGACCCCTACTCTGTTGTTTGAACACAGATCTGGGCCACTTTATTGATATTAGTTACCTGCTGTGCCTCTCAGCACCTCCCGACTTCCTTGCTGTACTCTGAAAATGCAGGTTTTGTGCACCTGAATTATAATCTTGCTGTGATAATGCGCCTGTATTGATTCAACAAAATGAGTTGTCTATTTTGTTTTCACTTCGACATTTCTAAGAAGGAAAGACTGACAATCGGGAACATAAATATTTTGGACTTCACATCTTGTGGCATGAAGATGATAAAAAAAATGTAATAATTACGAGGTAAAATTTTACCAGGAAATGCAGTTCTGTTTGAACTGGAGGATAAACTCACAGAAAGCACTTATTCTAGAGCAGTGTTAAAATGCTTCAATTGCCCAAGCATCTAGAAGGCAGAAAATTGATAGCATTCCATTAAAGGTGCAACAAACAAAATCTAAATATGTAGAAACTGCTGCCTGGGTCAGGATTGATTTTAGGCTTTATAAAAAATGTATAAAGGGTTTTATTTCTACAGTGCTTTATCTTAGACATTGTCTTTGGGCTCTAAGGGGTTTCTCTGATTTACCAAGCACGATTATAAATAATATCTTCGAAGGATTGTGGAATATTCTAACCCCACATTTTTTTTTACATGAGTTTGATGTTTTCTTATAGGTTCGGGTTCATTTAAATAGATTGGTTTGAGTCGGATTTCAGTGCTTAATTATAATTATTGTACGTAACTGAACATTTCAATATAATGAACCAATTGATCAGGCTTATATTCATATTTGAAGAAAATTGGTATTTTTGAAAACAAATAGGAAGATAATTTTCTTTAGAATTATGACTAATATGACTAAGTTATATGACTAATATGACTAAGTTTCCTGACTGTCCCCATCTGTCTCTATGAGGCCCGTTACTGGTTTGGAAGATGTTTTAGAATCACAGGTTTTTGTTATTCCCTAGACTGACTGGGGCTAGAAAGGGGGTGGGGGCGGCAGGGGGACGATGTGGGGCTGTTCAGTTTCCACGCATCCCTCCCTGTATAAACGAAGCTTCCTCAGCAGGTGGTCCTCGCCCCCCACCTGTGACTGTCGTAACAAAGTGCCACAGGCCAGGTGGCATATGACAGCCTGAGTTTCTTACCTCCAGCTCCAGAGGAGGCTGGAAGCCTGAGACCCTGCCCCTCTGAGCTCTGCAGGGAGGAGCCCTTCCCTGCCTCTTCCAGCTCCTTGCCGCTCCTGGCTCGTAAACCCATCACTCCGGTCTTTGCCCCTGCTGCTGCGTGGCTGTTTTCCCTCTGCCCATGTCTGTGTCCATGTTTTCCCATTTAATAAAGACATCGGCCATTGAATTAGGGCCCTCCCTACTCAGTGTGACCTCATCTTAACCAGCTACATCTGCAAAGATCCTGTTTCCATATAAAGTCCCGGGTGCCATGGGTTGAGACTCGAACACATCTTTTTGGGGGTCACAATTCAACCCACGACAGCAGCCGTGGGTCTCAGGAAGATGGGTCGGGCGATGAACACACACCCAGCCAGAGCTCCAGTCACTCACTCTGCATCCGTGGAGAGGCCTCTCCATGCTTCGGGACCTCAATGTCCTCATCTGTAGAGTGGGGAGATTGGGTTAGATCAGCCTTCCCAAAGGGTTTTCCACAGAGCTAGAGCTCTGGGAGATCAAACAGGCATCTTTCAAAATAAAGGCTTGGGCACGAGTGAGTTTGGGAACTGTGTTGGGCAAGACGACAGGTTTCATGATCCCAAGACTTCTCAGAGAAGTCACTCCCCAGTGCCCGCAGGAATCTGCAGGGGCAGGAAGCAGAGGGAGGGATGATGGCACACACAGAATCTAAGGCCAGACCACACCCGGAGAGAATTCTCTGTTCTTCTGCAGAGAGAATCCCACCTCATGGCTGCAGTGCAGGGTCCACGCACGTCCAATTTGTACTTGCTTTTATAAATCTCTGTGTGTGTGTGTTTGCATGTGTGTGGCATAGAGAGAGAAATATTTGTGCCTGCTTTTACTTTTTTTTCCTCCAACTTTTAAGTCCAGGGTACACGTGCAGGGTGTGCAGGTCTGTTGCACAGGTAAACGCGTGCCATGGTGGTTTGCTGCACAGACCATCCCATCACCTAGGTAGGAAGCCAGCATCCCTTAGCTATTCTTCCTGATGGTCTCTGTCCCTCCACGCCCCACCTTCCGACAGGCCTGTGTGTTGTTCCCCATAGTGCGCCCATGTGTTCTCATCATTCAGCTCCCACTTATAAGTGAGAACATGCGGTGTTTGATTTTCTGTTCCTGCGTTAGTTTGCTGAGGGTAATGACTTCCAGCTCCATCCATGTTCCCGAAAAGGACATGATCTCATTCCTTGCTATGGCTGCATAGTATTCCATGCTGTATATGTACCACATTTTCTTTATCCAGCCTACCATTGATGGGCACGTAGGCTGATTCCATGTCTTTGCAATTGTCAATAGTTTTGCCTGCTTTTTCATTGCTATTTACCAACTTGTGCTTTCTGGGTCATTAAGTCAGCTTTGGAACAAGATTTTAAAGGCTTCCTGGCCCCCCAAGCGTGGAGTGCCACCATGGGGCTGGCTGTTGGTTTGGGCACCATACAGGTTCAGTGCCTGTGGTGGATGCTTCTTGCTGCCCACCCCCAGCACAGGGCTTGCTGTGGTCACCTTCACAGTGTGCAATGCTCCCGCCTGAGGAAGCCAGCCCAGCCAACACACAGCCAAGGACCACTGAAGGCGTCGCCACTGCTACATGCTTGGAGCCATCCATGCCTGCAGCCACGTTGAATGCCTTCTGCTTCTTTCCTACGCCAGCTTGAACTGGGTTACTTTTGCTTACAAATGAAGTCCTCTAACTCAGGAAATTGGGACTCTAGGATGCAGTCATCAGGGACCCAGTCAAGATTGCAAATATGGGGACGGAGGTAAATGAGGAAGTGAATGACTTCAACAGAAATCCCTCTCTATAAACTCCTACTGCCGGTGAGTCCCTGCGGCCGACACACGTCCTACCCAACGTGGAAATCCCAGCCTCCAGCCCAGGGCACGCGAGACATCCAAACCTCATTCACTCAGCATCTCTCTCCTGGACTAGCAGTCACAGTACATCTGTCCCCATCTACATCGTAACAGGGAAGACTTCCCCAAAATAAATCCAAGTGTTCCTCTCTCTATGAAGACTTTCAATCAAAACCAGATTCATTTTCTGGGTGGATACATGTGCCTAGCCCACCGGCACCTTCTCTGTGTCTACCTGACCCACAGCTAATGTCCAGGGGACGCCCCACACCCACTCAGGGTCCTCCTCATCACTGCCCAGCGCTGCCACTCACTGACCGGCCTTCTCATAGCGCTGACCTCATGCGGGGGATGCTAATGGCATCTACAGACAGTGGGGTTTGCTTCAGTGACCATCGCTCAAGGAGGCAGGTGGTTCCCAGGCACCAGCAGTGTGGCTGTGCCATCAGTGGACAGGGCATCCATGTCATGAACCAGGGGGACTCACTGTGCTTTTAGACACTTCTGACTTTGACTGCACAGTTTCTAAATAATTGCCTTTTTCTTGGTGTGAGGTGGCACCCCCCCATTGCCTATTTCTCATTCAAAATAAAGGCAAGTATACTTGAGAAGGGTGGAAAGGGAAAAGAGAAAGGAAGACAATGTCTCCAGCTCCAAAATGTAAACTACTATATTTATCTTTTAAAGAAAGTTCAAGTTCCAAGATCTGTAAATTATGTGGGCTTTTATGATGGTAATTGTCTTGTTTTTCCAGCATGAGTAATCACATTATTCTTAACCCCACAGTTAAGGGGCGGACGGACACTCATGCATGCACGCATATACGGAGATGGTGTGGATTTTCTGAAAATGAAGAAAAAATGCTAAAAGTCATGAAAGAAGGGCTTCCACTGGCTCTGCATCCTTAAGTGATGATTGATTGAGAAGTCAGCCTCTTGTTTTCTATACCCACATCCCTGCAAGCTGAAAGTCAGAAAAACTCTGCAGAGAATCCCGTTGAATAAGCTTCTTCCTGGCCATTGCTGGCCTCACTTGGGGGCTGAGCCACGGCTCCCTCTGGATGTACCATCGGCCTGGGTGATAAAAGGGCCAGGCACCTGGGGACGCCGTTCATCCTGGGCAATGGAGGGCTGCAAACATGGTTCATTCCGGAAACATTCTTTGTCCTGAGCAGCAGGGCTTCTCTGCATTCACCTGCTGAAAACTGGATTCTTCTCCTGCAGCCAGACACACTGTGTGTTCCACGTGCTTGTGTGTGCATGCCTGTCCGTCATCACCTTGTCTTGATTGTGAATCCTGCCTTTTGGTTTGTAAGAAAACCAAATTAATTCTCAGGCACAGATCATATCTAACTCCCCTCGCCTCACCTCTCCTCTCCTCCCCTCTCCGATCCTTCCCTTTCCATTTCTTTCCCCTTTCCTGTCCTTTCCTCTCATTTCCTTGTGTCTTGCTCTGTTACCCAGGCTGGAGTGCAGTGGCGTGATCTTGGCTCACTGCAACCTCTGCTTCCTGGGTTCAAGTGATTCTTGTGGCTCAGCCTCCTGAGTAGCTGGGACTACCGAAGCCCACTACCATGCCTTGCCTAGCTCAGTGTTTTCGATGAATTAAGATCTAAAACATAAATCAGTGGTGTTTCTTTTTTGTTGTTTTTTTGGAGGGGCTCAGGTTACTTGAGACAAGAACACATTTGATGGTCCAATGGGTAGAAAGAACAGCCATGTGAGGATTTTGACACAAGTACTGATTGTGCATGTGTGTGTGACAGTGTGCAAGTGTGTGCTTGTATTGTGCATGTGAGTGCATGCACATGTATGTGTGTATGAATGTGTGTACATGTATGCATGTGTGCAAATCTGTGTGCATGTGCATGAGTGTGTGCATATGTGTGTGTGTCCGTGTGTATGGGAATTGTGTGCGTGTGTGCATTTGTGTGTGTATGTGCATTGCATTTGTATACGTGTGTGTGTGTGCGCGCATGTGTGTACATGTGCATCTGTGTGTGTGCATGTGTGTGTGCTGCCTGAGCCTTCAATTGAATGAAAGCAGGCGGGTAGGTGAGTTGAGGCTGGAAGGCCCACATCACCTCTACCCGCTCTGATATGATCTCCGATCTTCACTTTTATTTTGCTACACATTTGTAGGAAAAAAGACCACTTTGGGCCCATGAACATGGAAACACCATAATGTATGTAGAGGAGCCTCCTCAAGACTAGCCTGGACTTTTCAAAGGAATAATGAAATTCCTTTAGATACTTTTTGTTTCTTGAATTTTAATGAAAAGATTGATTTCTAGTCATTATTTATCTATTGTCAAATTTTAACAAACAGCTGTAGTGATAATTGCTGAATTTCTACTCTATGTTTAGAGGAAGCTGTCAATTCACAAACATGGAATTGTGCTATTATCTATGTCTAAGGCATTTTTCTGTAAATATACAGATTTAGTGCTGGTTTTCAATAAATATACAAAGATGCTAATTATCACTAGAACTATTTGTTAACACTCAAAAATACATAAAAATAAATAAAAGAAATGCCATTTTTCCATTAGGAATTCAAAAAATATTTGTCTTGAGGCAGTGTCTTCCATGCTGTTCTGGAAACTGCACTGTCATTATCTTGTGCTCACGTCACCTTTAGTTTTCCAGCCCTGACTCGCTCACCTCTGCCTTGAGCCCTTACCTGGTGTGTGCTCTTGCTTCCCTGGAGCACTCGGTGTGTTGCTCGTGGGCCTTCTTCGAGGCCGCCCACATCGTGGTGGGTTATAGGAGAAGGGAGCCGGGTGGGAACCAGGTCTTCAGGTGCCCTTGGATCTGAAGTTCCCCAGGCACCGATGTTGCTGTGGTGTCTGCCTCAGAGCAGCCTTCCCTGCCAAGTTCAGCTCACAGGAACACGGGACTCGGGCCGCACAGGCACACGCCCTGGCAGAAGCTGATGTGGGAGAAGAACTCCAACCACGAAGGGAGGCTGACCAATGGCACCAGCTTCTGAGCTTGGCCCGAAGAGGACTCATGAGCTAAAAAACATTTTTCTACTGGTTTACAAGTTTTTGGTTTTGCCACCATGTTACCAAACCCAGTCAACTGGAGCAAGGGTGCTGTGGGGTTATCTGCATGTTTGATGGCTCCATCTTGAAGGAACGGTCCACGCTTACCTGGCTGCATCCAGGAGAGGGCCATGCTTATCCGACTCCATCCTGAGGAAGTAGTCCATGCTTACCTGGCTCCATCCTGAAGGAATGGTCCATGCTTACCTGACTCCACCCTGAGAAAAAGGTGCATACATACCTACCTCCATCCAGAAGGAATGGTCCATGGTTACCTGGCTGCATCCTGAAGGAATGGCCCACACTTATCTGGCTGCATTCAGAAGGAATGGTACATGCTTATCTGACTCCATCCTTAAGAAATGGCTCATGCTTACCAAGTTGCATCCTGATGGAATGGTCTACACTTAACCTGGCTCCATCCTGAAGGAAAGGTCCACACCTACCTCACACTATCCTGAAGGAATGGTCCATGCTTACCTGGCTGCATCCTGAAGGAATGGTCCATGCTTACCTGGCTCCGTCCTGTGGGAAAGATCCACATCTACCTGGCACTATCCTGAAGGAATAGTCCATGTTTACCTGGGTGGATCCTGAAGGAATGGTCCGTGCTTGCTTGCTTCCATACTGAAAGAATGGTTCTTACTTACCTGGCTGCATCCTGAAGGAATGGTCCATGCTTACCTGGCTCCATCCTGAGGGGATGGTTCATAGTTTCTGACTGCATCCTGAAAAAATGGTCCCTGCTTACCTGGCTCCATTCTTAAGAAATGGTTCATACTTACACTTACAGGGCTGCATCCTGATGGAATGACCCACGTTTACCTGGCTGCATCCTGACAGAATGGTTCATGCTTACCCGACACCATCTGAAAGAATGGTCCATGCTTACCTGGCTGTATCCTGACAGAATGGTCCACTCTTACCTGGCTGTATCCTGACAGAATGGTTCATGCTTACCTGGCTGCATCCTGATGAAATGGTTTATGCTTACATGGATCCATTCTTAAGGAATGGTGCAAGCTTACCTGGCTCCATGCTGAGGGAATGGTCCATGCTTACCTGGGCCCATCCTGAGGGAATCGTCCACAGTTACCTGGCTGCATTCTGAAAAAATGGTACATGCTTATCTGACTCCATCCTGAAGAAATGGTTCATGCTTACCTGGCTGCATCCTGACGGAATGGTCCATGCTTACCTGGCTGCATCCTGACAGAATGGTCCACGCTTACCTGGCTCCGTCCAGAAAGAATGTTTTGTGCTTACCTGGCTGCATCCTGAATGAGTGATCCATGCTTACCATGCTGCATTAGGAAGGAATGGTTGACACTTACCTGGGTCCATCCTGAAGGAGTGGTCCACTCTTATGAGGCTACACACTAAAAGAAAGGTCCATACTTATCAGGATTCATCCTGAAGGAACGGTTCGTGTTTACCTCACTCCATGGTGAAGTAATGGTTCATGCTTACCTGGCTCCATCTTGAAGGAATGGTTCATGCTTACCTGACTGCATCATGAAAGAATGGCCCATGCTTACCTGGCTCCATCCTAAAGGAATTGCCTATGCTTAACTGGCTTCATCATGGAGGAATGGTTCATGTTTACCTGGCTCCAACCTGAAGGGTTGCTCTCTGCCTACATGTCTGCATTCTGAAGGAATTGTTCATGCTTACCTGGCTTTATCCTGAAAGTATGTATCGTATTTACGTGGCTGTATCCTTAAAAAGTGGTCCACCCTTTCCTGGCTGTATCCTTAAAAAGTGGTCCACCCTTTCCTGGCTGTATCCTGAAAGAATGGTCCATGATTACCTGGCACCATCCTGAAGAAATGGTCCACACTTACCTGGCTCCACACTGAAGGAATGGTCCACCTTACCTGCCTGCATCCTGAAGTAGTGGTCCATGCCTACCTGCCTCCATCTTGAAGGAATGGTTCATACTTGCCTGGCTGTATATCCGGGAGGAATGGTCCATGCTTACGTGCCTGCATCTTGAAGGAAAGGTCCATGCTTACCTCACACCATCCTGAAGGAATGGTCCAGGCTTACCTGGACAAATCCTGAAGGAGTGGTCCATGCTTACCAGGCTCCACCGTGAAGGAAAAGTTCATGCTTACCTGGCCACATTCTGAAAAAATGGTTCATGCTTACCTGGCTCCATCCTGAAGGAAGTGTCCAGACTTACCTGGCTGCATCCAGAGGAATGGTTCATACTTTCCTGCCTGCATCCTGAAAAAATGGTTCCTGCTTACCTGGCTACATCCTGAAGGAATGGCCATACTTACCTGGTTGCATCCTGAAGGAATGATCCATGCTAACCTCACTGCTTTCTGAAGGAATAGTACATGCTTACCTTGTTCCATCCTGAAAGAATGGTTCCTGCTTACCTGGCTGCTTCCTGAAGGAATGGCCATACTTACCTGGTTGCATCCTGAAGGAATAATTCATGCTTACCAGGATGCATCCTGAATGAATGGTCCATTATTACCTAGCTTCATTCTGAAGGAATGGTCCCTGCTTAACTGGCTGAATCCTGAAGGAATGGTCAATGCTTACCTTGCTCCATCCTGAGGAAAGGGTCCATGCTTACCTGGCTCCATCCTGAAAGAATGGTCCGTGCTTATCTGGCTGCATCTTGAAGGAATGGTCCATGGTCCGTGCTTACCTGGTTCCATGCTAAAAGAATGGTCCATGCTTACCTGGCTACATCCTAAAGGAATGATCCATGCTTAACTGGCTGCATTCTGAAGGAATGGTATGTGCTTACCTGACTCCATTATTAAGAAATGGTTCATGCTTACCTGACTGCATCCTGACAGATTAGTCCACATTTACCTTGCTCCATCCTGATGGAATTGTTCATGCTTATCTGGCTCCATCCTGATGAAATGGTTCATGCTTACCTGGTGGCATCCTGAAGGAATTGTTCATGCTTACCTGGCTGTATCCTGAAGGTATGTATCATACTTACCTGACTGTATCCTTAAAAACTGGTCCATGCTTACCTGGATGCATTCTGAAGGAATGGTTCATGCTTACCTGGTGGCATCCTGAAGGAATGGTCCATGCTTACCTGGCTGCATTAGGAAGGAATGGTCCACACTTGGCGGGCTCCATCCTGAAAGAATGGTCCATGCTTTCCTGGCTGCATTATGAAGGAATGGCTGATGCTTACCTGGCTGCATCCTGAAGGAATGGTCCACACTTGGTAGGCTCCATCCTGAAGGAATGGTCTATGCTTACCTAGTTGCAACCTGAAGGAATGGTTGACAGTTACCTGGCTCCATCTTGAAGGAATGGGTCATGCGTACCTGGTTGGATCCTGAAGAAATGGTCCCTGATTACCTGGCTGCATCCTCAATAAATGATCTACTCCTACCTGTCTGCATTCTGAAGGAATGGTCCATACTTACCTTGCTGCATTCTTAAAGAATGATTCCTGCTTGCCTGGCTTCATCCTGAAGGAATGGTCCATGCCTACCTGGCCACATCCTGAAGGAGTGGTCTATGCACACCTGGATACATCCTGAAAAAATGGTTCATGCTTACCTGGCTGCATCCTGAAGGTATGTATCATAATTACCTGGCTGTATCCTTAAAAACTGGTCCATGCTTTCCTGGCTGCATCCTGAAAGAATAGTCTATGCTTACCTGGCTCCATACTGAAGAAATGGTTCATACTTACTTGGCTGCATCCTAAAGGGAATGTTCATGCTTACCTGGCCACATTTGAAAAATATGGTTCATGCTAACCTGGCTCCATCCTGAAGAAACTGTGCACACTTACCTGGCTGCATCCTGAAGGAATGGTTTGTACTTTCTTGCCTGCATCCTGAAAAAATGGTCTCTGCATACCTGGCTGCATTCTGAAGGAATGGTCCACACTTACCTGGCACCATCTTGAAGGAATGGTCCACGCTTACCTAGCTGCATTCTGAAGGAATGGGGTGTGCTTATCTGACTCCATCCCTAAGAATGATTCATGCTTACCAGGCTACATCCTGACAGAATGGTCCATGCTTACCTGGCTGCATCCTGACAGAATGGTTCACACTTACCTGGCTCCATCCTGAGGGAATAGTCCGCACTTACCTGGCTGCATTGTAAAGGAACGGTACATGCTTACCTGACTCCATCTGAAAGCATGGTCCATGCTTACCTGGCTGCATCCTGAAAGAACGGTCCATACTTATCTGGCTAGAGTCTGAAAAACATGGTTCATACTTACCTGGCTGCATCCTGAAATAATGGTACATGCTTACCTGGCTACAGTCTGGAAAACGTGGTTCATGCTAACGTGGCTCCATCTCGAAGGAATTGTGCACACTTACCTGGCTGCATCCTGAAGGAATTGTGCACACTTACCTGGCTCCATCCTGAAGGAATTGTGCACACTTACCTGGCTCCATCCTGAAGGAATTGTGCACACTTACCTGGCTGCATCCTAAAGGAATGGTTCATACTTTCCTGCCTGCATCCTGAAAAAAATGGTCCCTGCTTACCTGACTGCATCCTGAAGGAATGGTCCACTCTTACCTGGCTCCATCTTGAACGAGTGGTCCATGCTTATGTGGCTACATACTGATGGAATGGTCCATGCTTACCTGGCTGCATCCTGAAGAAATGGTCCACGCTTACCCGGCTGCATCCTGATAGAATGGTCCATGCTTACCTTCCTGCATCCTGAAGAAATGGTCCATGCTTACCCGGCTGCATCCTGATAGAATGGTCCATGCTTACCTGAGTCCATCCTGAAGAAATGTTCCCTGCTCACATGGCTGCATCCTGAAGGAATGGCCGCACTTATCTTGCTGCATCCTGAAAAAATGGTCCATGCTTACCTGACTCCATTCTGAAGGAATTGTCCACAATCACACAGCACCATCCTGAAAGAATGGTTCACGCTTACCTAGCTACATCCTGAAGGAATGGTCTATGCTTACCTGGATTCATGCTGAGGGAATGGTCTATGCTTACCTGGCTGTATCCTGAAGATATGTATCATACTTACCTGGCTGTATCCTCAAAAAATGGTCCACACTTACCTGGCTTCATCCTGAAGGAATGGTTCATGCTTACCTGGCAGCATTCTGAAAAATATTGTTAATGCTTATCCAGCTCCAACCTAAAGGAATTGTTCACATTTACCTGGCTGTATCCTGAAGGAAAAGTCTGTGCTTACCTGGCTGCCTCATGAAGAAATGGTCCATGCTCACCTGGCTTTATCCTGAAATAATGGTTCATTCTGACCTGGCTGCATCCTGAATGAATGGTCCATACTTATCTGGCTCCATCCCGAGGGAATCATGCATGCTTACCTTGCTCCATCCTGAAGGAATGGTCCACACTTACCTGGCTCCATCCTGAAGGAATGGTCCATGCTTACCTGGGCCCATCCTGAAGAAACAGTCCATGCTTACCTGGCTGTATTCTGAAGGAATGGTCCCTGATTACCTGGCTGCATCCTGAGCGAATGATCCACACTTAACTCACTGAATCTTGAAGGAACAGTCAGTGCTTACCTGGCTCCATTTTGAAGGAATGATCCACGTGTACATGGCTGCATCCTGAAGGAATGATCCATGCTATCCTGGCAGCATCCTAAAGAAATGGTTCATACTTACCTGCCTGCATCCTGAAGAATGGTCCCTGCTTACCTGGCTGCATCCTGAACAAATGGTCTACACTTACCTGGCTCCATTCTGAAGGAATTGTCCACACTTTTATAGCTGCATCCTGAAGGAATGGTTCATGCTTACCTGTCTGCATCCTGAAGAAATGGTCCAGGGTTACCTGGCTCCATCCTGAAAAATTGGTTTATGTTTACCTGGCTGCATCCAGAAGGAATGGTCCATGCTTACCTGGCTCTATTCTGAAGGAATGTCCCATGCTTACCTGGCTCCATCCTGAAGAATATTCCACACTTACCTGGCTCCATCCTGAAGCAATGGTCCATACTTACCTGGCTGCATCCTGAACAAATGGTTCATGCTTACCTGGCTGCATCCTGAAGGAATGTTCTATGTTTACCTGACTCCATCCTGAAATAATGGCTCATATTTACCTGTATGTACCCTAAAGGAATGGTCCATGCTTACCTGGCTCCATGTTGAATGAATGGCCCATACTTACCTCACTCCACCCTGAGTGAATGGCCCATGCTTACCTGGCTCCATTTGGAAGGAATGATCCATGCTTACCTGGCTTTATCTTGAAAAAATGGTCCGTGCTTACCTTGCTCCATCTGAAGGAATGCTCCACGCTTACCTGGCTCCATCCTGAAGGATTGATCTGTGCTTACCTGGCTGCATCCTGAAGGAATGGTCCACACTTACCTGGCTGTATCCTGAAAGAATGGTCCTCGGTTACCTGGCTGCATACTGAGAAAATGGTCCAAGCTTACCTGGCTTTATCCTAAGGGAATGGTCCATGCTTAGCTGGCTCCATCCAGAAGAAATGATTAATGCTTACCTTGCTCCATTCAGAAGAAAGGTTCATGCTTACCTGGCTGCATCCTGAAGAAATGTTTCATGCTTACCTGGCTGCATCCTGAAGAAATGGTCCACAGTTACCTGGCTGCATCCTGAAGGAAAGGTCTGTGCTTACCTGGCTGCATCCTGAAGGAATTGTTCATGCTTACTTGGCTCCATCCTGAGGGAATGGTCTATACATACCTGGCTCCATCCTGAAGTAATGGTCCTCGCTTCCCTGGCTTTACACTGAAGGAATGGTCCACACTTCCCTGGCTGCATCCTGAAGAAATGGTTCACATTTATCTGGCTCCATCCTGAAGAAATGATCCATGTTTGCCTAGCTGCATCCTGAAGGAATGCTTCATACTTACCTGGCTGCATCCTGAAGGAATGCTTCCTGCTTACCTGGATACACTGTGGAGGAATGGTTCATACTTACCAGCCTCTATCCTGAAGGAATTGTCCACGCTTACCTGGCTGCATCCTGAAGGAATGGTCCATGCTTACCTGGAGGCTTCATCTGGGAAAACAACCTGTTCCATCCTCTGGCCATTTCCATCTTGGATTCCTCTGAGCTAACGACCCAGGTGTTAATTTTTTTGTTGTTTATAGGATTATGATCATGAAAGACAAGGTTTCTGTTCTCCTGGTACTTAGATTCTAATGAGGGATCACAATCTGTGTTCACTGGGGTTCTCCAGAGAAACAGAAACAATAGGATACTGGTTCTTTGTTTTCTTTCTTTCCTTCCTTTTTTTTTCTTTCTCCTTTTTCTATCTATCTATCTATCTATCTATCTATCTATCTATCTATCTATCTATCATCTATCATTCTTTCTTTTCTGCTTCCTTCTTTCATACATCTATCTATCTATCTAAAGAGAGAGAGAGAAAAGACAAGAGAAAGATTTTATTATAAGGCATTCGGTCCTGCAGTTATGGAGGCTGACAAGTTCTGTGATCTGCAGCGTGAGTTGGTGAGTGGAGACCTCCGAGAGCTGATGGTGTAGCTCCAGTCCAAAGGCCAGCAGGCTGGAGACCCAGGAAGAGATATTCCAGTTAGAGTCTGAAGGCAGGAGAAAGCTAATGTCCCAGCTTGAAGGCAGCTGGGCAGGAAGAGCCAGCATTCCAAGTGGGGGCCATCAGCCAGCAGAGTCCCCCCTTTCTCAGAGGAGGGACGGCTCTTTCATTCTATTCCAGGCTTCTTGTGGGTGGATGAGGTCCACCCCCATTAGGGAGGGCAGTCTGCTTTACTCAGTCTGACAATTAAAATGTTAATCTCAACCAGAAACACCCCACAGACACACCCAGAATGTCTGACCAAATATCTGGACACCCTGTGTCCTCATCAAGTTGACACGTAAAATTCACCATCACGTCACCCCTTGTCACCTTGGCACTGATGGGTCTCCTTAAAACCACACTTTATCCTCAAATAAAGAAGATACCAAGGTCATCATTCCGTCTAACGTGATACAGCTAATCCCGCATACAGCTGAAAACACGCAATCTCTTCCCCAGAAAAGGAAATAAAGGCCTTGAGTGAGGTTTACTCTTCTTCTGATATTTTGCAACTTAGATTCTATGATGTAAAATTCACAATTCTTGAATACAATGTTATAACTTAAATATAACTTATGTTACATAACAGGATAAGAGAGGGAAGAAAACAAAGATATTTGCTATATAATACGCACACACATTCATAACAAAATTAGGAGGAAATTCTTCTGACTACTGCAGGCCTCACCTCGGTAATTAGTCACCTGGAGACAAACGTGGAAGATAATTTGAAGTCGCGATAGGAGCTGTGAAGACGCACAGCCAGGCCATACTCACCCATCAGGGCTGGGCCTCAGGGTGCCCCACAGGCGTCTCCTCAAAGCGTAGAAGCCGGGCTTTTGCCCACCAACTGCCTTCCATAGGGCCAGTATCTCCTTTGCAGGCCCAGCCTCTCAGGCTGCTTCAGGTGTGGGCTGTGTTCGTTCTTGTGGCTTTAGAAAATGTCCGGAGGAAAAGTAGTGACTATGAGGTGCACACATGAGGTGGGATTGTGGCAGCACTCATGGCCATCGTCTCAGCTCTGCAGGCGAAATCTGAGGTGGGATGAGGAGATGTGCGTGGGGCACAAAGATGCTTCCATCCTCATCTCCTAGCAACAGCCAGATTCCATTTTTCTCCCCATTGTACAGAAGGGGCACAGACAGTTCCGTAACTTGCCAGAGGTCACAAAGATCACAATTTGTCGAGGAAGGGTTTGACCCCAGGCAGCCAGCCAAGGATATATGTGGGGAACTTGACTAAGTCATTAAAGCATATGAGTTTTCTACGTCATATACTTTAATCATTTGAAAATGTATTAAATAAACATAAAATACCTTAATAATAAAAATATGTGTATTCAGATATTTTCTTTCAGTGTGGTCTTGGTTGTGATGCATTGATATTTAAATTGATCCATGCTTTTATGTTAAGCATTATTTTCCTTTTCAGTAGAGAATAAACTAACTTCAACTATATTTCAGCAGGGAAAACATGAACTGATATAAGTTCCAATATGTTTTCTCATCGAGAGCAAGATGAATACATACACACATATAAAACGCAGGCACTCTTAAGTAAAAATAGGATTTTTTTTTTTTCGAGGTTTTGCTCTTGTTGCCCAGGCTGGAGTGCCATGGTGTGATCTCAGCTCACTGCAACCTCCGCCTCCAGGGTGTAGCTGGGATTACAGGTGCCTGCCACCATGTCCAGGTAATTTTTGTATAAAAATAGGACTTTAAAAGACATCCAAATTTCTGATATTTAGGGACCATGACACAGCAATGTCTCCTGCACTGGACTTTATGTTTTATTAGTAAAGATTTTACCATTTTATTAAAATTATAATTTGGTATAATTATTATATTATAATTTGGATAATATCTGAATGATACCTCTGATATATCTGAGTTATGATCTGGATTGAAGTAGACTTAACAAAAGTCAGTTTCAGTAAATATAGCCAAGTGACCATGTAGTGTTACAAGTTCCAAAATTTCCACCCCAAGAATGACACGGCCACAGATGTGGGATGTGTGGCCTCTGCTCAGGACGGAGGGGGCCTGGTGGGGTGCTGCTGAGAGCTCTGAACTGAGAGAGACAGAAACCGGCTACCACTCATTCAGCCCACTGACTTGGGCAGTTGACTGAATCTCTCAGGGCCTGTTTCCCTGTATTGATAATAATAATCTACCATGGAGATGAGGATGAGACTTTACCTCCTGCAAACCTCTATGGAAATATGGGTTGTTAATATTAACCCCCATCAGTGAGCCCATGGCTATGGCTACGGCCTAGGGAGGCTGTAACGGTTAACTGTGACTAGACACCGGAGGTTAGAGACTTACTTACTTTATGACTGGCTTGGCTCATAAATGCCACATAGACTTGCAAAGGAAGGGGAAAAGAGCTGTACCCCTGCTCTGAGGGGTTTATCATCAGAAGGAGAGAGACCCGAGGGAGCATCCTGCCCACTCCGGATGAGGTGCTCCATGGAACACGAGGAGCACACGAAACCCAACCAGCTTTGTGTGACTTCTGCATGTGGGGTGGCACGCGTGTGCTTGCTATTCACTGTTTCTGCTGGGGCCATTTTTATCTTTTGAAATTCTTTCTTCTGAACCTTTCGTGCCTACCAGAACCAGCCTGTCAGGATGCGCCTGGTCTCCACAGCAGCCCCTCCATCCGACACTGAAGAAGCCATCAGCTCACAGAAGATTACTTTTGTTTAATGAGTAACAGCTACTGACTCACTCCATGGCCCACCAGAATGACAGACTCCTGTTCAAAAGCCTGATCTGAAGTTGCTGCCATGACACAAGCAATGCCCGTGAAGTGCCTGCAGCCCACGCCTCTGAGGCGGGCCAGGAGTGTGATGGACACGCAGCCGCAGGCGCTCGCTCTCTGTCATCACGAGAAAAAGTATCCCTGCACCAGATAAGAAAGGACCTGCAGGCACACTCACAATCAACTTCCTGATTTCACAATGATGGTAGGGAGCCCTGTGGGCACTAGAGGCAGCGGGGAGGGGTTCTAGACCTTTGGTGCCCAAGAGACTTCCGTGCATGGAAAATGTTGACTTCTAGCTTCCATCTCCAGCTAACTCTCCATTGGGACGTGGGACCCGGCTGTACGAGTTAATTCAAACTGAGCCACTTTCTATTAGGGTGAGCCACTTTTCATCATCATGCTTATCATAACAATCAGATCTTTTGTGTAAACTGGAGCTTTTTTAAACTTAGCATCTTTCCCAGATAGAGTGCACTCTTTCTGGTCACAGGATTGCATTTGCGTCCTTATTTTCCGGCTACGAGGAAGTATTGATCTGCTCCAGGTGTGTTTTAAAGTATACACCCTGGACCATTCCATCATTACAGGGAGCAGAGTGGGGTTATCTGGAGGCCTCATCTGCTAGGAGACGAGGGATGTGTTGGGGGCAACAGGAGGCTGTGCTGTGTCCATGCCAACTCCTTTTCAGGAACCGTCCAGAAGCTCAGGGATGTGAAACCTAAATTCCATCCTCTGAGTCTTCTTGCAGTTGATGTGCCTGAGGTGGTTTAGGTGACCCTAATCTGGGGTCCTGAGGAGGCTCTGACTTTGAAATCCAGTTAAGCGAGAAGGAAGGTGGGGGATGAGGTGCCCATTCTGCTCGTGTCATGAATATTATTTTCACTGCTCTTATCTGATGTTGATTAGCATATATTTTCATATATATGTATACATATATATCTCTGTGTGTGTGTGTATGCCATATATGTATTTGTAGAAATACCTTGAGGCCTTATATAATGTTATCTTCATCCAGAGATAATTTTCTCTTCCTTTTTCCAGGCACCAAACGGAGTTAGCAATCCAAGATTATTTTATTTTCTGGGCTATCCAGATGACTTAAAGCCTCGCTGAAGTTCCCATGAGAAGTGTTTAAACAACCCAAAGAAAGCACGTAAGACAGGAATAACAATAACAAAACCCAGAAAGAATGGGTAGGAAACAAATGCAGTGGTTCCCCTTACCCGTGGGGAAGACGTTCTAAGACCCCCAGTGGATAGTACCAAGCCCTAGATATATGATATTTTTTCTGTATACACACACACCTATAATGAAGCTTAATTTATAAGTTGGGCACAGTAAGAGATTAGCAACAATGACTAATAATAAAATAGAACACGTAACAATATACTATAATAAAAGTGATGTGTGTGTGATTTCTCTCTCTCTCTCAAAATGTCTTATTGTACTGTATGCACCTATTTTCAGATCATGGTTGACTGCAGGGAACTGAAACCAGAGAAATCAACACTTCCAATAAGAGGGAACTACTGTTCTCAAACGGTAGAGTCAAACGTAACCACATTACACCAAATGTTAAATCGAATTACATCAATTCACATCATGTTAAACATTGCAATGAAGAGAAGAGATTCTCCAATGAATACAAATGCAACACCCAACTCTATGCTTTTTACAAGAAATCTGACTTTAAATATAAAGTCACAGATGGGTTGATGTGAATAGATTCAAGAAAAGATATACCACACAAGCATAAAGCATAACAGCCTCAAATGGGTATCCTTCTATCAGAAAATAGATATTAAGACAAAAACATTACCAGAGATAAAGAGCATATAACAAAAGGCTCATTTAGTCAGAAAACACAATAATTATAAATGTGTAGTATCTAATAATAGAGCTTCTAAATACATGAAGAAAAATGGATAGAAATATAGGAGAAATAGAAAATTCCACAATCAGAGTTGGATACTTTAAACCCCATATCAGCAATTTATAGAAGAACTAGACAAAAGATCAGAAAAAAAGAATAACTAAAAAACACTATTGGCCAGGCGCGGTGGCTCATGACTGTAATCCCAGCACTTTGGGAGGCCAAGGCAGGTGGATCACCTGAGGTAAGGAGTTTGAGACCAGCCTGGCCAACATGGTGAAACCCTGTCCCTACTAAAAATACAAAAATTAACCGGGTGTGGTGGTGCGTGCTTGTAATCCCAGCTACTTGGGTGCCTGAGGCAGGAGAATCGTTTGAACCTGGGAGGCGGAGGTTGCAGTGAGCCGAGATCATGCCATTGCACTCCAGCCTGGGCAACAAGAGCGAAACTCCGTCTCAAAACAAAACAAAACCACCAAAAAAGCCCCACTATTGACCTTGAGTTTACTGATATTTGTAGAGCACTATACCTTATGGCAGCAGAATACAAATTCTTTTCACCTGTGTGTGCTACTCCAGCAGGTGCCAGATTCTGTAGCCTAAAACAAGTCTCATCAGATTTAAGAAGATTGATGTCACATAGAGTATGCTCTCGACTACAACAAAGTTAAGTTAAAGAGCTTCACCATAAATATAACTGGGACGCCCCCAGATATTTGGAAATTAAACAACACATTTATAAATAATCCATGAGTAAAATAAAAAAGAAAATCAGAAAATATTTTTAGCTAAATAATAAAAATACATTTCAATATTTATGGGATGCAGCTAACACAGTAACCTGAGAGAAATTTGTAGATTTAAATTCATATTTTAGAAAAAAAAGTCTACATCCAGTAATCTGAGTTACCAACTTAAGATATTAGTAAAAGAAAAGAAAATTAAACCAAAAGTAAGAAGAAAAAAATAATAAAAAGAGGGGTAGAAATTATTAAAATCAAAACTAAAATAAATAAATATCAATGAAACAAAAACTGGTTCTTTAAGAATTTATGAACCTTCAGTTAGGCTAGTCAATGGAGGGGGTAAAAACAGAAGAAACTCAAATTACTAATAACAGGAACAAAAGACAAAACATCTCTATAGATCAGACAGTTAAAAGGCAATAAGCGAATATTATGAGCAACTCTATGCCGACAAATTTTGTAATCTATATGAAATGAATCACATTTTTCAAAGACACAAATTACCAAAAGTGAAATTGGTAAATTGAATACTTACATATCTCTATGTCAGTTATAAATTTGGATTTGTAGTAAGTTATCTCCCCATAGGACCTCTCAGTTCTGAAGGAAATGTAGTGTCGATAGTTTTCAGACCAGAATGAGGAAGATGTTGAGATTATCAGGGAAAGAACTGAAAGAACCTACTTTAATCATGTATCCTGAGGTAAAGGTACTGGCCAAGATGGAGTAAGCTGCTGCAATTTCTTTCTCTCACTGATGACAACTAAAATCTCTAGACAAAATACTGAAATCAACTGCTTGAAGACTCTGAAAATTAACCATGGCAGACACATTGGGAAACAGAGCTCAACATAACGAATACCCTGCAATAGCAGAGCGGTTCTCCATTTTTTTCCCTCTTTTATTGTCCTCTTTTATTGTCACACATGAGAGTGGCCAGAGTGTGGAGCAGCAGCATATTGGTAAAAGCAGCAAAAACTTTGAGGGAAAAACCTGTATTTCTGGCTGGATACCTGTGAGAAGGAGCCCCTGGAAGCTGGGGTACAAGGGGAATTCACTCTGCAAAAATCCCTCTCTGTGTCCTTGTGGCCCCACCCTGGGGACACCCTGGGCATGGAGTTGAAGTGTATGGAGAGTCGCCGTGCCACAGGCACACAAACCCCAACAAACCCTGTTTTTCTCAACAGAGGAGTTAAGAAAAGGGGACACTAAGATCCGAAGAGTATGAAGGAATCCCTGGTATTTCCCTCACCATTTCTCCCTGAGGCTGCTCCAGTTGAGTGGAATTATGAAGTGGCAGGGTTAAACAAAATTCTGAGAAAAACCCTATTTCTTAAGCTAAATGATTGAGAAAGAGGGCACCTGGCAGCCAAAGAGTGACAGGAAGTCTTGAAAGAAAACAGCTGAAGAAAAGGATTTCCCTAAGCTTTTGTATGAAACAACCCAATTCCTGGACTCACAACTGAACTGTGGTACAAGGAACAGTCTCAAAGCAGCAAAGCAAAGAAGTGGAGAGCTGAACTTGATATAAACCAGTGCCTGAGTCCTAGACCAATCTCTCAGAGGTGCGTGCATGAAATAAACCAAACTAGCAAAGACTTTGAAAACTGAATGGCGACTGGAACCACAGTCTACAGAAGGGGATAAAAACTTGGGGTCTGAATGCGGATTGGCTGGGTGCCTGCTAAAACAAAACAAAACAAACAAAACAACAGCACAATGACATTCTCCAGAAAATTTTACCAGGACCCAGATTCTCAGAGCATAATATTCATAACATTCATGATACAATGAAAAATTACTCAACATGAATAGAACCAGTAACATGTAAGCAATTCTGAAGGAGATGTAGTGTTGATAGTTTTCAAGCCAGAATGAGGAAGATGTTGAGATTATCAGGGAAAGAACTGAAAGAACCTACTTTAGTAATGTATCCTGAGGTAAAGGCAAACATTCTTGATATGACAGAAAAGCCTCATCAGAGAAATAGAAACTATAAAATACAACCAAATGGAAATGTTAGAACTGAAAAATACAATCTCTGAAATTAAAAAAAAAAAAATCACTGGAGGGGCTCAATAGCACAATGGAGGTCATGGAACTTACAGTCTGTGAACTTGAAGATTAAGTCATGGAAATTATTCAATCTAAAAAACAGAGAAAAAAGGATTTAATAGAAAATAAATAGACGTGGGGAAATATCAAAAGCTTAACATTTATGACAGTAGAGTCCTAAAGAGACAGAAGAAAGAGATTGGGGTGGAATTTGAAGAAAGTATGGCCAGACATGCTGAACTGAAAGACAGATGTACAGATTGAAGAAGATCAGAGAGCCCCATACAGAATAAACTCAAAGGAAATCACACCAAAGCACATTATAGTCAAAGTACTAAAAATAAAAGATAAATACACATCATGAAAGCAGGCAAAGAAAAGCACTGCATTACATGCAGGAAATAATAATTTGAACAACTTAAATTTCTTATCAGAAACCATGGAACCTGGAAGACAGTGGAACGATATCCTTAAAATGCTGAAAGATGATGGCCAACAAAAAATTCTATACCAGTGAAAATATGCAGAAGAATGGTAGCAAAATAGGGACATTCTCAGATAAATGAAAACTAAAAGAAGTTATAAGCAGAACTGCTCTTGAGAAAATACTAAATGAAATTATTGAAGCTGAGGAGAAATGATATCAAAAGGAATCCTGGAACTTCAAAAAATAAGAAGAGTGAGAGAAGGCAAACATATGAGTAAATATATCAAGCTATTCTTTTTTCCCTCTTAAACATTACTCTGAAAGCAAAAATTATAACATTTACTAGGTGGTATTCAATAATGATAGATAATATTTATGAAGCTATAAAACAAAAGGGGAGGACAAACAGAGCTACATGTTGGTAGGCCTTCTATATTTTGAATAAAGTGTTAAAATATTAAATATAATTAGACTGTAAAATTTTAGGTACGTGTTAAGTCATGGTGTATTATCATTTTTACATATTGCTAGAGTTGATTTGCTAATGCTTTGTTGAGGGCTTTTGCAACTACGTTTATGAGAGATATTTTTCTGTAATCACAAGAGTAAGTAATCACAAGAGATATTACTAAAAAAACAAAGAAAAACAAACAAACAAAAGACAAACAAGAAGCCATAACAAAAAAGATAACAGATAAAATACAATACTAAAGCAATCCAAATAATTGAGAAGAAAGCAAGAAAATAGGAACAGAGACATCAAAACTGAGGGAACAAATAAAAAACAAATATTAATATAGTAGACCTAAATACAAACAAATCAATGATTACATGAAATATAAATGGTCTTAACTCGCCTATTAAATGATGGAGTATGTCAGATTGGGTTAAAAACAAAGACTCAGCTGTATGTTGTTTACAAGAAAATAACTTTAAATATGCTGACATAGGTTAAAAGTAGAATAAAAGTAGATGTACAATGCAAACACTATTGAAAAGAAATTTGATTGCTTGTATTAATATCAGACAATGTAGACTTTAGAACATGGAAAATTACCAGAAATAAAGAGGGGTATTGCATAAAGGTAACAGGGTCAATAACTAGGAAGGCTCCAAAATACATAAAGCAAAAGAAATACAACTGAATACAGAAATAGACAAATACACAGTTATATTTGAAAATGTCATTATTTCTGTCTCCGTAACTGATAGAATGATTTGAGTGAAAATCAGCAAGGAGTTGCTTGTAAATTCTAGATATTAGACCTTTGTCAGATGGGTAGATTGCAAAAATTTTCTCCCATTCTGTAGGTTGCCTGTTCACTCTGATAATAGTTTCTTTTGCTGTGCAGAAGCTCTTTATTTTAATCAGATCCCATTTGTCAATTTTGGCTTTTGTTGCCATTGCTTTTGGCTTTTTTGTTATGAAGTCTTTGCCCATGCTATGTCCTAAATGGTACTACCTAGGTTTTCTTCTAGGGTTTTCATGGTTTTGGGTTTTACATTTAAGTCTTTAATCCATCTTGAATTAATATTTGTATAAAGTGTAAGGAAGGGGTCCAGTTTCAGTAGTCCGCATATGGCTAGCCAGTTTTCCCAGCACCATTTGCTGAATAGGAGATCCTTTCCCCATTGCTTGTTTTTGTCAGGTTTGTCGAAGATCAGATGGTTGTAGATGTGTGGTGTTATTTCTGAGGTCTCTGTTCTGCTCCATTGGTCTACATAACTGTTGGTACCAGTACCATGCTGTTTTGGTTACTGTAGCCTTGTATAGTTTGAAATCAGGTAGCGTGATGCCTCCAGCTTTGTTCTTTTTGCTTAAGATTGTCTTGGCTATATGGGGTCTTCTTTGATTCCTATGGAATTTAAAATAGTTTTTTTTTTCTAATTCTGTGAAGAATGTCAATGGTAGTTTGATGGGAATAGCATTGAATCTATAAATTACTTTGGGCAGTATGGTCATTTTCATGATATTGATTCTTTCTATTCACGAGGATGTAATATTTTTCCATTTGTTTGTGTCCTCTCTTATTTCCTTGAGCAGTGGTTTGTAGTTCTTCTTGAAAGGGTCTTTCACGTCCCTTGTTAGCTGTATTCCTAGGTATTTTATTCTCTTTGTAGTGATTGTGAATGGGCATTCATTCATGAGTTGGCTCTCTGCTTGTCTACTGTTGGTGTAAAGGAATGTTTGTGATTTTTGCACATTGATTTTGTATCCTGATACTTTGCTGAAGTTGCTTATTGGTTTAAGGAGTTTTTGGGCTAAGATGATGGGGTTTTACTAAATATAAAATCATGTTGTTTGCAAACAGAGACAATTTGACTTCCTCTCTTCCTATTTGAATATGCTTTATTTCTTTCTTTTGCCTGATTGCCCTGGCCAGAACTTCCAATACTATTTTGAATAGGAGTGGAGAAAGAGGGCATCCTTGTCTTGTACTGGTTTTCAAAGGGAATGTTTCCAGCTTTTGCCCATTCAGTATGATATTGGCTGTGGATTTGTTATAAATAGCTCTTATTATTTTGAGATATGCTCCATCAATACCTAGTTTATTGAGGTTTTTAACATGAAGGGATATTGAATTTTATCAAAGTCCTTTTCTGCATCTATTGAGATAATCATGTGGTTTTTATCTTTGGTTCTGTTTATGTGATGGATTACGTTTATTGGTTTGTGTATGTTGAACCTGCCTTGCATCCCAGGGATGAAGCCAATTTGATCATGGTGGACAAATTTTTTGATGTGCTGGTGGATTTGGGTTGCCAGTATTTTATTGAGAATTTTCATATCTATGTTCATCAGGGATATTGGCTCGAAGTTTTCTTTTTTTGTTGTGTCTCTTCCTGGTTTTGGTATCAGGATGATGCTGGCTTCATAAAATGAAGGATATAGAAGATGCAAACAACACAAAAAACTTGATCTAATTGTCATATATAGAACTTTCCACCCAAAAAGAGCAAAATATACATTGGTTTTTCAAGTGCACATGGAACATTCTGAAAGATAGGCCATGTTCTGGAGCATAAAGTAAAGCTTAAATGTAAAAAAGAAATCATTCAAAGCATGTTCTTGGTACATAACAAATAAAATAAAAGTTAATAATGGAATATTATTGGAATGATACACAAATACTTGAAAATTAAACAGCACACTTCTAAAATAACTTATGGATCAACTAATAATTCTCAAGTGAAAGTAGTGAAAATATTGTGAAATGAATGAAAATAAAAATTCATCATATTAAACTTTGTAGGATGCAGCTAAAACAGAGCTTAGAAGGAAATTTGTGACATAAAACGTTGTGTTAGAAATTTAGAACATGGAATGTTTTATTAGAATATAACAAAGCTCCTAAATCAATAATCACATTTTCCCCTATAGAAACTAGTTAAGGAAGAGTAAATTAAACCCAAAGTAAGTAAAAGGAATATAATAATAAAGGTAAGAGACTAAAGCATTCAAATCAAAAAGAGAAAAGCAGTAGAGAAAATCAATGAATCCAAAGGCTGGTTCTCTAACAAGATAATAAAACTGATAAAACTCTAGTGAGAATAACCATGAGAAAAAGAAAGAAGACACAATTCTCCAATGTTAGAAATAAAAGAGTGGGCATCACTGTAGACCCTACAGACATGAAAAGGGTAATAAAGGAACACCACAAATGACCATCTGCCTGTAGGGTTGACAGTTTAGATAAAATGGACTAATTTCTTGATAATCATAAATTACTAACACCCATTCAAGAAAAACAGGCAACATGAATAGTCCTATATCTACTAAAGAAGTTGAATTTTTAATTACAACCTTCCTAATTAGCAAACTTCAGGCCTTGATTGTTTTACTGGTGAATTCCACCAGCATTTAAGAAAGAAATAATACCAATTCTGCAAAATCTCTTCCAGAAAATAGAAGAGAAAACACTGCTCAATAAATATTACCTGTATACAAAAACTATACAAAGATATTCTAAGAAAAGAGATTCTTACAGACAAATATCCTTCATGAACATAGTTGCAAAAGTTCTCAACAAAGCATTAGCAAATCAACTCTAGCAATATGTAAAAATGATAATACACCATGACTTAGTGGGGTTTATCCCAGAAATGCAAGGCTATCTCAACATTAAAAATTAATGTAGAAAAAGCATGTGACAAGTCTCAATGTCCATTTATAATAAAGATGCTCAAAAACCTTAGAAGACAAGAAAAGTCTCTTATCTCGATAAAGGGCAGCTACAGGAAACTGCAATGGACCCCACACTTGGTGGTGGAAGATAGAGCTTTCTTCCTAAGGTGGGAAGCAAGACAAGAATGTCAGGTTTCACTGCTCCCAGTCCACATGGTGCAGAAAGTCTCAGTGCAATCAGGCAAAAAACAAACAAACAAAAAACCACACACAAACCCCACAAACAAACAAAAAACCCAAAAAACAAAAGGCATATAGGTTGGAAAGAAACACTTGCAACTTACATTATTTTCTATGCAGAATATCTCCAAAGGCACCTTAGTGGCTCCTATAACTAATAAGTGAGTTTGGCAAGTTCACAGGATACAGATTTAATATGAAAAAAATCAATTGTATTTCTGAATGAACAATTGGAATTGAGATTTTTTAAAAGTACTATTTCAATTGCACCAAAAAAGAGAGAAATATTTAGATATATATACAGCAAAAAATGTGGAGGACATGTATGCTTAAAACTACAAAATGATAATGAATGAAACCAACGATAACTTAAAAGAATGGAGAGATATATTGTATTCCTGAATTGGAAGCTTCAATATTACTAAAATAACAGTTCTGCCCAAGTTGAGACAGACGACTAATAGAGAGAACACACATAAAGGATAGAGAGATAGAGATGGATAGATAGAGATAGATATTGTAGATATTGGCAAGTTGGTTCTAAGACTTATATGAAAGGTAGAGGAATGACAGTATCCAAAACAATTTTGAAAAAGAATACAGTTGAAGGCTTACACAACCTGGTTTTAATATTTATTATAATACTACAATAATCAAGACAGTATGGTTCTGTGAAAGATCAGACACATAGATCAATTGATTCACACAGTAGGATCAGCTTTTTTTGTCTTTTTTAAAACAAAGTCATAAAGGCAATTCAGTACAGAAAAGAATAGTTATTTCAAACTGTAGGCTCAAACAATTGAACAAACATGAAAAAAAGAGACAAGAACCCTGACCTACATACCTCATACAAAAATTAACTCAAAATCGATTGTAGAATAGGAATGTCTTAAGGAGCCATCCTATGCTTACCTCACCACTGTATATTGGATGTGGCTGGGGAGTTTAAAGCTGAGCAGATAACTTGTCTCTTTATTAAAGAGCAACACCAGGCCCATCTCCCACAGCCGGACCTAACCTAGGTGCTGAAATTCTGGGCTTTGGGCTGAGCTGCGAAGGGATGAGGCTTTCTGGGGTGTGGAAGGGGACACATGTATTCCGTGAGTAGGAAGAACGTGAATCACTGGGGCCTGAGGCCAGACTGTGATGGCTTTCAGGATGGCCCCAGCAATCTTCCCTGACAGTCCTCTTCAGCACTGATAAGACACAGCAGAAGTGATGGTGTGTTACTTCCAAATCAAGGCCCTAAAAGGCACTGAGACTTTCACCTTGTCACGAAGATGCCCAGGGAGCCCACAGAGAGGTCAACATGGCAAGCACCGGAGGTGGAAGGGGTCATGGGGGTTTGGTCCTCCTGCCACAGTCAAGCTTTCAGATGATGCAGCCTGCTGACATTCTGACTGAAGGACACCAAGCTGGGACTACCCATCTAGGCCTCTCTGGACTCTTGGCCCACAGAAGCTAGGTGAGGTAATAGGTGTTTCTTGTCTAAGCTACTGAATTTTGAATTAATTTGTTCTAAACATTGGATAATGATACCAATTCCACTTGAAAACTCTAATCTTCTTGTTCTACCTTTCTGTCCAGGTCATTTATTTACTATTGTGATGTGGTTATTGATATAAACAACATGAAGAAAGGACTGTATCAAAGTTCTGAGACCTCCCTGGGGCCCCAGGACAGCATTGGTAATAGGCGTGGGGACGATTCTGTCTTCATTTCAGGGGTGGTCACAAAGGGAGCTGGGCAGCTAAGGTGCTCACAGCTCCCAGGGTCCTCCCAGACCACCCTTCGATCACTCATTCCCTTCTGTTTGCACCTGTGTCCTTCAGCCCTACCCAATCCTGGCATCTCACAGGGAGACGTGGAAGTCTAGGGCTCTGAAGAACCAAGAGTTTTGACCAAGTGGTAGTGACTCATTTTTCCTCATCTGTTTGTTCTTACCTGGTTTTAGTGTCTTGCACACAGAGTGTCCAATAGACAGATATTGGTTAAGTCGATGGCCCGGGAGCCCAGGAGAGCTACCCAAAGGCTACACGTTTCTCTTTGAGTCCATTAGAAATCAAATACGGGGGAAATTTAGAAAAAAGTGAACCCATATTCTCCTGCCCAGGTGAAGCAGAATTAGAAAAGCCTTGAAGCTCAGCCTCCCCAAGCTACAAATGCATGATTGCACCAGCGCAAGACAGGAATCCCCAGTCCCGGCCGCAGGGGCCAGGGCAGCTTGGACTCTTCACGGCTCTTCAGCTTGGCTTTCTGGGCATTTCAAGACAGGTAAACACAGGCTGTTTTCATCTGTGCTGACCTCTGTGCTTTGTCCTCATAGGGTCACTTGTTTCCCAGGTGGCCCTCAGGCCTGTGATCTTGTCCTCATGGGGTGACTTGTTTCCCGGGTGGCCCTCAGGTCATGGAAGGTCCATTGGGAGCCGAGGATGCTGTTCTTGCAGTAAAGGTCTCAGCTTCTGCTATGCCAGTCAATCGGGGTGAAGGAAGTGACTCTTCTTCAGGTAAGACTGAGAGCAGACAGGACAGGTGCCAGGCAAGGGAGGAAGCCTCTTGCCTGCACTCTGGGAGTGCTGGTTAAAGCATCGACAATGCATTTCCAATGCAGAGCACTGGGAACCAGGGCAGCAGCTGCAGAATCAGCTCCAGGGATGATGATGGGGTCAAGCCAGTGCCTCCTCAGGGCTGTTTCCAAGCAGGTGTCCATTTAGGGCAGGGTTTGGATTGACTTGAAAAAAATCCAGTCTTCTGGGAGAGCAGTAAGGAAACACAGTGTATTCTAAGAGAAGAGGAGGCAGTCATGAAGATCCTAAGAGAGGTAATATGTGAGTGTTGATTTGTTGGTGTTTGATAGGGGCGGCATGGCAAATCAGCGCTCATCTTAATTGCCCATATTGATGGATGAGCAAGGGTGAACAGCAGTGAGAGTCTGCACTCTCTACTCACCTAGGAAAACAGCACAGCTACTGAGCTTGTGCCTGCAGCGCTTCAGTAGTGTCTGCAGTCTGGGGCCATGCTGATTTGCTAATCCTTGATCTCAGCTGGGCTTGATCGCCACCCTGGTCCCTGGCTCATGAGGGGCAGGCACACTGCTAATTGGCAGGTGCTGGCCTGCTCTGTGGGGGGCTGTGTGAGGAGCCAGGGTGCTCTGCAGTGGAGACCTGAATGGATGACTCCTTGCACCTGGGGGCTGGGTGGGGCGTCAGGGTGCTCTGCAGCGGAGGGATCTGCATTGATGACTCCCTGGACTTTCTTGCCAGAAAAAAATCTTTATTTTATATTTTGCTGTTTTAAATGTAATGTGCATTTTTCATCACTTGCTATTAAAAATATATTTTTAAAGATTTGAAGCTATAAACACCAAACTTACAAGTACCTGGGGCGTATGGTGAATCACAGTTCTGCCCTCTGATTCAGTGGTTGCAACCTTTGGCCCCATGGGGGAAGAGTCTGGGGTGCTGCTTGCTGAGAGCTCCCAGCCAAGACCTCCCCCGGAGGTGCCTTTGGTTGACAGAAACTGCTTCACCCAAGTGGCCCCTCCCAGGAGCAGCTCGGAGGACACACAGGCTCGGCTCTCACTCCTCAATTCAGGATGTGCCTACAGGGCCGTCCTGGCATGGGATTCCACATGGGGTTGCCGAGGCCTCTTGCTTTTGCACCCTGGCTTACCTTCCTCTCTTTCAACGCTGCTTCCTTGAATCCTTCCAGGTGCTACTCCTGACAGCACTCCCCACTACACCACCTGCACACACATCTGTCTTGGATCTGCTTTCAAGAACCCGCGTCTGGCTCCACCATCCCACCTGCTGACACTATTTTCAAGTGGGCTTAGACGTGCAGACACGAAGGAGATGAAGTAAGAGCTGCTCCGGCCCTTGGATGATGCAGACTCCACCAGCTCATGCTTCCCGTGGCTCCTAGGGGAGCCCAGACCACCCTGTGCCCCAGCAGCGAGGGCTCAGTGCTGGGAGCTGCGCTCTGGAGCCTTTGCTCCTCTGCAGTGCCACGCGTCCCTGTGGTGGGTGGCGGCCGCCTTTTCCTGCAGCAATTCTCTCCCACCTCCTTTCCTCCACCTCAGAGAGATAGCGGATGTGAAATGGCCGAGAACCGAGGCCCCTGCACTGCTGCAGGCACAGAGGACGGGTAGGAGTGTGTGGGAGAGCCCTGGGGGTGAGCCTTTCGCCTACGTCCCTCCTGCCGCCAGCCAGTGCCGGGAGCTTAGTTTCCTTAACTGTAAAATTAGGTCTCATTAGGTTGTGAAAATTAGAGATGATGTATATAAGGTTCCAGTGCAGTGTCCAGCACATGAGATTAGATGAATGCTAACTTCTCTTTAGTGTTATTGTGATTATTGTGATTATTATTATCATCACATGTAGACCCTTGACCAGAAATTAGAGAGGACTCAAAAAGAAAGAGAAAGCTACGGAACCACACAAATGCAGTAAGAAGCATGTTCTGTGCTGCAGAATTTATTAGAGGAGAGCAAAGCCTCTTTAGTAATTGATAGAGACATGGTACTTAATGTGAACTTTGAGTAATTGCAGTTGGAGGGGCCAATAATTTTATGCAGATAGCAACAAGGTCCCTGACACAGGCAAGCAATATCCCTGCACAGACCAGCTTAAGACAAGATTAGTGTGGAGCACAGGAGGATCAAGAGGATCTGCACAGGGTAAGATAAGGAATCTGGACAGACCAGAAAAGAGGCGATTCCCCAGACACCCAGTGAGAAGGTGAGGATGAGGCTGGTGGCTGAAATCAGAGCCTCACAGAGTAGCATTTATAGTTGTCGGTGTATTATTATGCTTGAGTCAACCAGAATGGAAAATATGCATTATTTTTATTACATGGAGTTTGGATTCTTTATGGAAAACTCTAGAAAGGGATTTGAACCTCACTTGACTCATTGCAAATGAGGTTTCATGCCCAGAGGAGGTAGGCCAAACCAAATTCTGCCTTCTCCTGCTTATTCCACCTGCGTGTCCTGGGTGTCCATCCTTTTCACCTGCCTCTCGCCCTGCAGAGGGATGACCTCTGTGGAGCACCTTCTCTTCCCTCCAGGAGCACCTGCCTCGCCTTCTTCCTTACCACTCGCCTCCATCATAACCGTGCTCTCTTCATTCTTTCTTCATCTGTCCCATTTCTAAGTGAAAAATGTTCTTACTGTGACTAGAAAGCAAAAGACGGCAGGATCATCATGTGTTGAGGAAAAGAGAAACCACAAATTTGGTTGTGATTTTACTTCAAAATGTTCGTAGATTCAACAAACACTTTGGTGCCTGTGAGAGTGTATAACCCCTTATGGAAAGCACAGGCGGGCTGTGGACTGGCCCTCGGCAGTGGGTGGGGATGGGTGAGTATGTGGGTCCCGTGGATGGGAACAGGTCATTTGTGGTAGTCCAGCCCGCTAATTCCAGGGACCCTCGGCGTTTTGGCCTCACCTGTGGGCACCTGAATCCTCTATGGGCACGGGGCTCATGCTGGGGTGACTTTTCCAGGGTTGGGTGACGGGGACTCAAGGGTGATCAAACGGAGCTGATCCATCCTCCCCCACATCTGAGCAGCGGGGACAGCCACCATTTTCCTTCACGATCGAATACCTGTGCCTGTGCGTGGCACTCCGTTCTTTGATCTACTAACATGTGGAAGCACATGTGTGGGTTGGTCCTGAGCCTGGAGCCAGAATAAGAGGAGGCTGTGGTCTACACTTCTGACCACAGTCTACACCATGCTGGATGAGAGGTGCCCATTCCTAGATATCACAGACCATTGGTTCAAGGCCACACGCCCTGAGGTCACCACCACAGCTCTCGGAGCTGGGCCTCTTCCAGAACTCTGGGCTCACAGAGCTGTCACCGGTGTTCTCTGTGCTTGATGGCCGGTAGGCATCTCACTTAATTTGTCCAAAACAGGACCCTTTACTTCCCGTCTGTCCATCTGTCCCTGAAACAATCCTCTGCCCCAGCAGTCCTCGCCTCTGCAAATGGCTCCATCATCATTGTAACTGTTCACATCCCGAATCTAGAAGTCACCTATGGCAGCGTTCTTTCTTTCTCCACCACGTTTCACCCACCAACACATTCAATCAACTCTAGATTCAAGCTGCACCCCAAGCAAGCCCGACTTTCCCCATCTCCCCACCAGGCCCACAGCCCGAGCCTTTGACACTCACTCAGAGTCGGCCTAGGGCTGACCTGCCTCCACCCTTGTGCACATGCCACTTGTCTGCCACATCAGAACTGTCTCTTTCTCTCTCTTTTTTTTTTTTTTGAGATGGAGTTTTGCTCTTGTTGCCCAGGCTGGAGTACAGTGGTGCAATCTCGGCTCACTGCAATCTCTGCCTCCTAGGTTCAAGCGATTCTCCTGCCTCAGCCTCCCGAGTAGCTGGGATTACATGCGCCCACCACCACACCCAGCTAATTTTTATTTTTTCATTTTTAGTAGAGACGGGGTTTCACCATGTTGGCCAGGCTGGTCTTGAACTCCTGACTTCAGGCAATTTGCCTGCCTTGGCTTCTCAAAGTGTTGGGATTACAGGCGTGAGCCACTGCACCCGGCCAGAACCATCTCTTAAATATGTGAATCTTATCATCTGACTCCCCAGCTTAAAACTGTTCTGCGCTTCCTATCTCTCTTGGGCTGAGACCCCACTCTTCATGCGAGCCGCTGTGACGCTCCGACCCACCCTTCAGCCTGCGAACTGCAGCCACACCACCGGCCGTGGGTTCCTTTAGCGTTCAGCGCCTCCCCTCCCGGGCTGGCCCTGGCTGGAAGGCTCTCAGCTTGAACGTGGTGTTCTCAGGGCACCTGATCTTAAGTAGTCAAGCCAGTACTTTATCCTTCCCCCTTACAACTCTCTGCCAAGTTTTAGCCATTTTTTTCTTTTTCAGTCTTTATCATCAGACCCTACACTCTGAGCACAGCCACAGGAGACCCCAGGAGGAACTGGCCTGATGAATTCTCCGTGCCCCGTGCCTGAGCTGGTGCCCTGCCCTGGGCTGATCTCCCTCTGTGGAGTGGAGATGGGATGGATGTGCGTGCATCTCTCAGGCTGGAGGGACCTCCAGGACGCTTGGAACTGCAGCAGCTTCTTACCCACAGGACCGGGGTGCTGTGGAAATGCCCTCCAGGACTTCTCACAAAATTTCATTCATTGTGTGTATTTCTCTCCCATCACCTATTTTCAAAAACAAAAAAAGCAAATAAACAAAAATTACCAGGATGAGTGAGCATCACTCTCTGGCATCCTTTTGCGGTGCTTGGCTGCAGTGGGAGGTCGCCCGGCTGGAGCTGAGTGTGTGCTGGGTCTGCGTTTTCACTGGCGTCAGTGCAGGCATGCAGCCTGACCCGACCAGGGCCCCACGGTGCCAGGGTTGCAGAGTCAGACTGTGCGCCCGGCCGTCCTGCCAGCTTCAGCCAGGCCAGTTCTCATGACGCCTTCACTCTCCCTCATGGGGCCAGTTATATATGATCTGAGTCCAGGGCGTCTCATGTGGCCTGTGGTCGGTTTTGGTAGCTACCAAGTGAGTTTAGCTTGAGTCTTCCTGATACTTTCTTTACCTTGGCATGTTTAGAAAGAGACTGTCCAGTTAGAGAAGAACTCCAAAGGACCCAATCATGTTCAAAACCCCGACATGGGCTGTGTATGCCTGAAGGACCTGTCCTGTCCTGTTCAGGAAAGGGCAGTGGACCTGAAGAAAGATCTTGAGACGCTGTTGGTTCCAGAGCTATAAGAAAGGACAATTCCACCAGCTAGCCGTTTCTTTTTCTTTAGAGTGTGCCTCACCGAGACCAGGGACTGGGGTTGGCTCTGCTGATGCTGCAACCACAGGCGCGAGGATACCGTTCACACACCAGGAACACCTGAGGCGCAGCTACAACATGGTTTACGGGGGCAACTTGCACTTGGGAAAGAAGTGGAGCACATACCAGGCTGAAGACAGCTGTCAGTCTCTGCAGGAAAGGGATATCAGGGTTCTGCCCCACAGCTGTGCTTCTGCCAAGGGGGGCAACGGCTGGAGTACACCCACCACGAGAAGTCCTGCCTTCACTACCGTACATGCTTACAGATGACTCTAAGAGGGGCTAGGGACCTCCAGTGTCTGAGGAGCAAGAAACATATCAGGATCTTCACGCCAGGAGCACAGGGGCCCTGGGAGGGGCCCTGCCTGCCAGGAACGAGGCCATCAGGCACCGATCTCGCTGTTCTCAATGTCTGGGTGGGAGCACCATGCCAGGCAGTCACAACCTGGGGTCAGCAACAGGGAGCTGCAGGACTCACGACGGGAGGCCGGCCTCGAATTGGGCAATGAGGGGGCCAGTGGGGACTGGGGACATGTTGTCGACAAAAGTTCCGGCAGTCAGTCCCGAACACGGCTGGCCTGCAGATCTGACTGTATATGGTAAAGCGACTGTGAACCAATGGGGTAATCGACTTTTTAAATGCTGTTTTCTGTGAGAAACATGGACGGGCACTTCACACCTTGTCTTATAGTATTTTCACCTTTTAAACTGTAACTCACAATAAGAAAAGCATTTTTCAGCAGCACCCAGGACTACGCACCCACAGCCCAAACGAAAGTTTTCTAAATCAAAACTTCACATGTGATGCACATCAATAGTTTCAACTTTATTCTAATCCTTTCTATTGAATTTTAAAATTATTTTCAATATTTTTAAAATGGGTTTTTCCTTAAATTCTGCTTGCAACTCACTGGCTGGGTCTGCTCTGCAAAGTGTGGAGAGCCTGGGTCGGTTGCAGTGCCCATCACTGGAATGAGAGCCCGGGCGGGCCTGGGTCCGTTGCAGTGCCCGTCACTGGAATGAGAGCCCAGGCGGGCCTGGGTCGGTTGCAGTGCCCGTCACTGGAGTGAGAGCCCGGGTGGGCCTGGGTCGGTTGCAGTGCCTGTCACCGGAATGAGAGCCCGGGCCGAAGCCCAGCTTGCCAGGCTCCACTTGAGTTAACAGCGAAGTCAGACCTGAAATCCTGGGCTCCTTAATGCCCGGTCTAGTCTCTGTCCACTCTGTGGGTGAGAGTAGCTAACTCATTTCTCTGCATTGGGTTGCAGAAAGCAAGCAGACGCTCACTTGATGTTCCATGGTGTCAGGAGCCACGGTAAGGCTCACACCCGCACGTGCTCCACCGCTCCCACATGCCCAGCCTCCAGCTTGCTAAGTGCACCGACGATGCTACAGTGTGAAATTCCAAATGCTCTCAGTGTATGCAGGTTTGCAGATCCTGACGCACTGATTGCTTTTTTTCTCCAACGTTGTGGTAGCTCCTTGGGAGCAGTAACGAAGAATGGAAGCTTTTCTGGAAAGTGTTCACTGGGTGCCTATTAGACCTGACACAAAGCTGTGCTTGCTGCGGTTTTTTGGGCAGAGGTCTATAATTTGGGTTTATACTGTATTTTTGCAATATATAGACATTAGCATGCAGAAACTTGGCACCTGAGACCATGTGTCAGGGCACATGGAGAAGACACTTCCGACCTCAGGCAGGCAGTGTGGGCCTCTAGTAAGATGCACAGGGCAGCAGCATTCACATTATGAAGCTGTCAGGGAACAGTGCGTTTAGTGCTCACAAGCTTAGCACTGAAATCAGAATCCCAGACCCCAGGGTGTGCCATGGAGGATCCTGGAGCTGGTGCAGACGGGGCCATGCAGCACCTTTCGTACGTAAGCGGGAGGCGAGATCCCCGTTCCACAGGGAAAAGCATAGCCCACACAGCCCAGTCTGTCTCCAGTCTAACTTTTGAAGAAAGTGCTTTTCGCCAGGCCTCGGTGAATGATTACCTAAACACATAAGATGGGACGTACATTTCACTCCCCGTGCGGGCTGGCATGTGTCACCAACACCGAGAGCTGTGTGGGGTGAAGCTCTGGAGCCATTGCATGGGCACAGGAGATAGCACCATGGGCCCCCGAATGCTGCTGGGTGGAGAGGGCTGCACTAGGCGGCTGGCTGAGGGGGCCGGGAAACGGAGGCTGCAGCCCTGTCCCCCAGTGTGGCCTTGGTGGGCTGTGTGTGGGCTGGTGAAGGAGTCAGGGTGAGGGTCGGGAGTAATGATATGTTCTATTTAAAATAATAATAAAAGCTGCTCCCTTTGTGGCCCAGCGTGTGCCAGGCACATGGCTGGTGGCCTCCCGTGTGAGCACTGATCATCCGCATCGTGTAGATGGGGGAAGCAGGTCAAGCACCTGGCTAAGCCTGCCCAACGCTGGTGGGAAGTGGCTCAGCCGGGACAAGAAAGCAGAAAGTGGGACTCCTGAGGGACTGGGAAAGCCTCGGGTGCCCCTTCTGTTAGGAGCAGAATGCAACTGAAGGCCAAGCACACAAGTGCACATGCGTGTGTGCATGCATGTATGGGCAGGCCCTGCATCTGTGTGTGTATATGTGTACATGTGTAGGTGTGCTCTTGTGTATGCACTGAGCTGACAAGCGTGTGCCTGTGTATATGAGTGTCCACCTATATGTGTACCTGTTTATGGGTGTGGGCTGCATGCATGTGTACGAGTGTTCATAACTATTAAAAAGTCTCTGACTACAAGGACCTCACGTAAGAATCTCAGGCTCAATGTCCTCAGGTTTAACGTGAGGAAGTTGAAATAAGTCATCTCCACGGTAAATTTCTAGCTTAAAAAGTTCTTTGAGCCATGCCTGTCTAGAGCCCCATGCCCCTGGGTCCATGCCTTGCTCTGCTCTGTGTTGCTCGGGTGTGCAGAGGAGCTGACCCTTAGGGGCTGGTTTCCAGGTGCCTGACCTTCTGCCTTCTGCCTGGAGGAAGCCTGGGGAGGGAGGAACGAGAAGCCAGGTTCCTCTGCACGCTGGGCAGCGTTTTGAGCTGGGCTGCATCTCCTCTGCTGTCCAGATCCCATGCTGATCCCACTGCCCCAAACCCAGTCCTGACCGAGCTGCCCGCCGACTCCCCAGCCTCCTGCACCTAACTGAGATGCTCTCTGTGTTAAGGTCTTGAAATGGTTCTGCCTTCCTGCAGGACCATGACAGGACACGACCTTTCTTCATCTGTTGCACCCTTCACTCACAAGTATCATTCAAGCAAACCGTCCTACGAGCAGACACACCATTCACTGATCAGTGGCCATCCTTGTGTGAGCATGCGCTCTGGTGTAGACACGCTAAGGGCACGACCAGTGCCTCTGACACCACTATTTTGTGCTGGCTTATGTTTGGGAGCAGCAGACCCTGGGATGGAGGTGGGTGATGCATGCGTCCCCTGGGTGTTGCTGATACAACATCGCCAATAGAGGGCACGAGGATGACGTAAGGACAGCCTCCGCGGCTGGGTTAGGTACTGCCGTGGGCCACGCACTTTGCATGCATGAGCTCAGTTAACCCCCACAACTCTCTGAGGCAGGCATTCCTGTACCACCAGCTCACAGGTCAAGTAACTTGAGTTTCAGTGGGGTGAGTGCAGCGCCCTGAGGTCACACAAGGTAGGATGCAGAACCGGCGAGGTGGGTGACACTCACAGGGCCTCTTGTGCAGGAGCCATGCCCGGACTCCCCAGCACATTTTCACATCACTTCAGTAGAGCCCACATCGCAGCACAGTGTGATGTTACACGGTACATGTGAGTGGTGTACACGTGTGTGGTGTACGTGTGTGTGTAGTGTACACGTGTGTCTCCCACACAGAACAATGAGCTCTGGAGGTGCTGAAGCCAGACCCAAAAGCCAAGTGTTGACGCAGAGCTGTCACTAAATAGGTGCTCAGTAAGTGCCAACTGAATGGGTGAATGAATATATCAACAGACATTTGGCTTGAGTGTGCGTTGTTCACAGATTTCCAAATATAAGTCATTATTCATTTACCCTGGCTGGCCTGACAGATGTGTGCCACCATCCCCATTTTGCAATAAAGAAACAAACACCGCAAAAGTATGATCCACACAGGGGCTGGCAGACATGTCCCCACAAAACTGCCATGAGTCTGGGAGCTGCTGCTGCTGGGCCTGGTGTTCAGACCCCTGGTTCCGCCAGCATCCTTCTCCACCAGCATCCTCTGCGGTAATCAGCGCGATTAGTCAGGAACAAAGGGTCCCATTATGGAGGATTGACATTTTGGGAACATGGACCAAAGCAACAAAAAGTAATATTTCCTAAAACGAGCATTAGCTGCCCCTGACAATCAGCCCAGTGGAACAGTCCAACCGGCAGTTATCGGCGGCGCGCTGGCCCCCGGGTTGGAAGATTACAGGGTTAGGGACGCCCAGCCAATCAAGGCCCCCGATTGGCTGAGCAGCCTTAAGTGCTTTCTAATTGTGCTTCAGAGGACTGCGGTTTAATGCCAGCCAGGGTTCACTGTTTTAAACTGTGTCACACGATTTAAAAGGCCTGCTTTATGTCCTCCTCTTCAACGCTCGCATTATGTAAATTGTTAAGACTGTTATCCTGGGAGTTTGCCTTAGTTGCTGGCTGTTTTAAAATTCCATTTTTCACAAAAAGAAAAAAAAAAAGGAGGGGAAGGGAGAAAGAAATGAAAAAGCACTCCTCCTCTCCTACAACAAGCTGGCAACCCCCGGGTTTGTGGAAAGACAGAAGCATGATGGGCGCGCTCAAGAGTACTCCGCGTGGCACACCGTGCTGCTCCCGGCGGAACCCCTGTCCCTGGCCGGAGAGGGCAGGCCGGTGGCCGCCCCAGTGAAGGGCTTGCTCTTGCCTTGTATTTGCATTGGCTCTCGAAAAATCAATATTTGTGGTTGCACTGAAGCCCCAGTGCCCATTCTAGCCTTTTTCTCTAGAGGGGAGATTTGTAGCCAAGTAACAAAGAAACCTGGAACAACCAGCCCTCTATGAAGGCAGAGGGGGCAGCCTCCCTTATTAAGGCCCAGCTCACACCCTCCAGGTGTCCAGACGCAGGCCCGGCTCAGTGCCCTGGGGACTGGGTGGCTGCCCGGCCTGCTGGCTCTGTGTCCAGGCTCCGTTCTGGTGGCTTGTGGGACCACGTGCTGATCTGGCAGTCCTGACTGTCCCTGGAGGCCTCCTTCCTCCAATCTTCCTCAATGAGTTCTGGAGAGGCTGATGCAGCAGGTGGGAGGGCCAGGGCCAGGGCCAGGGCCAGGGCCAGGCAGGGCCTTCCCGGGCAGCTCTGATTGGCCTGGTTATGGTCATGGGACCTCAGGGGCCACTGGAGGTCTTTGCAGCCTGCGGGGGGAAACTCTCTCTTCTCCTGGTGTCCTGGGCAGCCAGACACACAAGCCTGTGCTGCAGGCTCATCTAGACACAACGAGGGGAGGCTTGATGAATCAGAGGAGACTGAGAGGCGTCCACTCGTGGCTTGGCCACTAGACCCACGCAGCAGTGCCAATGTATCCCTGGATGGGAACATGCCTCAGCCATCGGGTAGGGCTGCTGTCACCTGCAGTCCAAGTGTTCCTCCCGCACCCGTGTGGCTCTACGCACGTCCTCCCTGTCAGGGCCGCTGCCACCCCCAGCACCACAGCCACGCCCCGCGCCCCCCAACACTCGCCTGGGTCAGAAGGAACTAACTTCCTAATTTGGTTTCTAAATACGAAGGAGAACAAAAGAGGGAAATACCAACAGCACCCGGAGAGGTGGTTTGGGAGCTACAGGTGAATACAATTTGCAAGTGATGCCAAGGAGCGTCGCGCCTCAGCGTCCACCTCCTCCCCATGCCAAGGCCTGCGGCGAACGAGCCATGCAGAGGGGGCCAATCCCATCTGGGCCACAGTCCCTGCTGGCCCAGGCTCAGGAGCCGGCTCAGAGCCAGAAGGGAAAAACCCACAACCCTCAGGGACAGAAAGCCGGTGCTTTGAGCCTGCCACGGCACCAAGAGGTTGCAGCGGGGTGGGAAATGTGTCCTCAGCCTGGGAAGGCTCCGTCCTCCCTGCCCTCTCCTGCCCCGTCCCAGGCCGCTCCTGCTGGCTTTCTCTGCTGAACCAGGGTCCTCCAGGGGAAGCCCCGTGAAAGAGAAAAAAAGGATCCCGTGTGGCCACCGCCTGGACCAGAGCCCTGGGGACACAGCAGAAGGATCTCGCTGGGAAGGGTGCACCTGCCAAGGCAGGAACACACTGTCTGTGGGTTTTCTGGTCTTATCTCCAGGAGCAGGGCTACCCTCTTCCAGTGCCTCTCCTGTGGATCCCGCTTGTAGCTTTGCAGCATTCTTTTGGGATCTGCATTCTGCAAATACAGCAGCAACCAGCATTCCATCTTGTATTTGTCTTCCGATATTTAAAATATGTTGGATTTGTTGATGGCTCATAGACTTTCATTCTAATGGCTGCGCAGGGCCCAGACTGTGTGGCTCAAAGCCACGGCACGGGAGGGTCCCACGGGGGCCTCGGGCATCCCCGGCCTGGGTGTCAGTGGGGTTGGAGAGGAGATGTGGGGGTCTCCTGCCGCCCACACTGGCTGTTGCAGATGTGAGGTTTGGGAGGGAGGACAGGTGGCTGTGGTCTCCAAGCTGTAGGAGGAGGCCCTGGGCAGGTACCCTGAGGAGCCATAGTCACCCCAGCACAGCCGGCAATGCCCACAGGGCAGACTGCACAGGGGCCCAAGTGAGAAGCTGCTTTTTCTGAGGTTTGGGGGAAGGGCCCAGCCTCGGGTTCTGGCTCCACCCGCTTCAGTCTGGATGATTCTCCAGTTTCCTACCAATGGCACCTGGAACCATCAAGCCCCGAACAAGGGGAATCTGTAGCTGCTGTTGGCACTGCCCATCTTACCCTTTCATCTGCAGTTCCCAATTCCCCCAGACACGTGCTTTTTAACAGCATCCACAGACCGGGTGCCGTGGCTCACGCCTGCAATCCCAGCACTTGGGGAGGCTGAGGCAGACAGATCACCTGAGGTCAGGAGTTTGAGACCAGCCTGGCCAAGATAGTGAAACCCCGTCTCTACTAAACATACAAAAATTAGCAGGGTATGGTGGCACATGCCTGTAATCCCAGCTACTTGAGAGGCTGAGGCAGGAGAATCACTTGAACCTGGGAGGCAGAGGTTGCAGTGAACTGAGATTGTGCCACTGCACTCCAGCCTGGGCAACAGTGAGACTCCATCTCACAAAAAAAAAAAAAATAGCGTCCACTGACTCATGTAAGCAGCATTTCCTGAATGCCACGTACCTGGTGCTGTATTTGGGATCTAGAAACGTGTTGTAAAGGATTCCTAGGTTCTAGTCAAAGGCGCATGGCACCTAGTGAACAACAGACCCTGCCCCAGGCCCCTTCGTGTTTGCCTTCTTACTCTGACAGCTCCATTTTTTAAGGCTTAAGGAAAACTTTACCTTCTTTCACCTTCATGCTCCAGTTATCCCTGGGCTCTGCCACCACACTCCTCTCTCTCCCCAGCCCCTGTTTCATGCGCTGAGGGAGGGCGTTAAACACACCCCATTCAGGGTCCTCGGTCTTCAGGACAACATCCTTCCCAGCAGTACTTCACTGAACTGGAGCAGCGGGACTCTGAGGCTGCCACCTGCTCTGTGTTCCTGGGGCTTCCGTACTCCTGAGGCCTCCGTGCTCCTGCTCAGGCTGCCGTGTGTTTGCCCCATGTCCTCTCCACCTGGCATCGCTGTTGTGCCGGGGTCCTCACATGAGGGGCTGCTGATATGTGGGGCCACTGCCCTCTGCCTTTGGAGCAGCTTCCTCCCCGTCCTGGGACAGGGCTCAGGACTGGTGAGTTTGCCTCCACAGGCCCCCTCCCCACTCCGGGCAGGAGTGTGTGCCCCGGGGGTGAGACAGGCCTGTCCACCTGGCCCTGTGCCCCTGGTGCCAGGCATGCCCGGGTAGAGCTTTCCCAGTGGGCAGCATGGCCTGGCTGCAGGGCCTGGTGATCTCACCAGACGCTAGCTGCAGCTGCACAAATGCAGTGTAGACATGGCCGACTCCGCAGTCATCTCACTTTAGGTGAGCAGAGGACCCTCCCTGGTGTGGATGGGCCTTGTCTGTCAGCTGAAGGCTTTAAGAGCCAAGTGGGGTCCCCAGTGAGGAAGGAATTCTGCCCCATGATGGGAGCACCAGCTCTTGCCTGAGTTTCCAGCCTCCTGCTGCGCGGAACCTGAGTGGTGACAATTTTCCCCTCATGGGGCTGTTCAGCATTAGACGATGCTCCATACACAAAGACCTTGGGGTTTGCGGTCAAAGGAAGGCTGGGGCATAAAATGTGTGGGGTCCCAATGACAAGAGCAAAGAGGGAGCCTGCATGGGCCTGGACACACACACTCCAGGCGTGTCTGGTCCTGTGGCCTCCCACCATCAGCTTTATGGTGACATTGTCATGCTCAACAACATCCAACGCAGCCACGTGAGCCACCCACGACAGCAGTGGCCACGCCTGGAGTCCACAGAAGCACTAAGACCTGAGAATGGGCTCATGGAGCTCAAGAAATGCATGTGAATTACATAAGATTATAAGTAGTGCTATATAATTTAAATACCTGCAACTGAATACTGCCCTCTAAGCACCTGTGAGCATTCTTATAAAAACGCATTGGAAAATACCACTCACCAGCCTTGATGTTAACTCTCGTGCAATGAATTGCAAAATGTAAAAAAAAGGAAATGCAAAGACGTGTTTTTTTTTAAATCGACTGTTGAACAAGTACGAAAATATAAAACCAAAGAAAATAAAAATAAGGTATTATCTTTAAAGTTGGCCACAGGTTGATGTTTAGATGTTTTGACGTCTTTCAATGTGATCAATTGTGGGCCCAATGCTGAGTTGGCCCCACAGGGGATAAAGAGAAATAGGAGCTCTAAGCCTTGTTCTGCATAAACTTAAAATCATCAAAGGGAAATCATAATCACTCCCATGAAGGAAGCCGCAAAGAAGAGATGAGAGCACCTCCAGGGGGCTGACTGGAATGGGTTGAGGGTTGCCCGGCAATGCTGGGTCTGAGCTGGCCCCGGAAAAGCGGGTGGGCCCAGATGAGAGGACGTTGGGGATTCCAGAGTGGGGCAAGGGTGTGGGAGGAAGCTGAACGTGGCCCGGGGGTGCACTGAGGGGACTTGAGAGGAGGCGCTGAGGAACAGAGAAGTGAGAGCCGCCTGCCAGAGCCCAGCGGGGGGTGGGGGTGGGGGCCGCAGGCTGGCCAGGGCATTGTGTCCTCAGGTCCAGTTGGACGCAGGCCGGGGCTGTCTGTGTCCACGAGCCCAGGTCCATAGCCCTGTTCTCCAGCACACACAGCCAACATGCCACCTGTGGTCATCAGAAACAAGGGACTATGGATAAATGGAATCCCCAAACGTTCATTCTGAGCATGATTCCCGACTAATTTCCGTTTGGATCTACTATGAATACAGTGCAGACTTAGCTGATGAGTTTCACCTCCTTTCCCTTCCTCTTTCCACTGCCCTGTAGAATCCCTGTTCCATGAAACTGAAGAAATGAGAGGTGGCAGTTGGAGGAGGAAGAAACATAAAAATTGAGTCTTGTTTCCCTTCCAAACTGTGAACAAAGTGCTCATAATCCTCATCCTGTGTCCAGCACAAGGCCCGGCTGTGTGATCCAGAGCTCACAGGTCCAGGGCACACAAGGGCTGTGGGCACAGGGAGGCTGCCTGGAGCCGGTGCAGACATAGGCCTTTGTTCTCCAAATGAGCGATGCAGGCTCTGTCACCACCTTCTGCTTCTCCAGGCAGAACAGCCTTCCTGGGAAATGCCAGCGCCCTGTGCCTGCATGGGTGTGTGCAGCGGTCTCTAGCCCTGCCCAGTGTTTGGGGCCCGTCTGCTCTGTGGTGACCCTTGCCCAAAGGCTCTGGGTCACAGTGGTTGTCGTGGCTGATGTGAGTCACCATCATACTCACGGATCTGTTGGCGTCATCATCGTGGCTGATGTAAGTCACCATCATACTCACGGATCTGTTGGCGTCATCATCGTGGCTGATGTAAGTCACCATCATACTCACGGATCTGTTGGCGTCATCATCGTGGCTGATGTAAGTCACCATCATACTCACGGATCTGTTGGCGTCATCATCGTGGCTGATGTAAGTCACCATCATACTCACGGATCTGTTGGCGTCATCATCGTGGCTGATGTAAGTCACCATCATACTCACGGATCTGTTGGCGTCATCATCGTGGCTGATGTAAGTCACCATCATACTCACGGATCTGTTGGCGTCATCATCGTGGCTGATGTAAGTCACCATCATACTCACGGATCAGTTGGCATTGTCATCGTGGCTGATGTAAGTCATCGTCATACTCACAGATCAGTCAGCGTCATTGTCATGGCTGACATAAGTTACCATCATACTCACGGATCAGTCGGCGTCGGCGTCATGGCTGACGTGAGTCACCATCATACTCACGGATCTGTCGGCGTCATCGTCGTGGCTGATGTGAGTCACCATCATACACACGGATCTGTCGGCGTCATCGTCGTGGCTGATGTAAGTCACCATTATACTCATGGATCAGCTGGCATCGTCATCATGGCTGATGTAAGTCATCATCATACTCACAGGTCAGTCGGCGTCCTGGCAGAAGTCTGGACTCCCTCAGATGGTTTGAAAAGAGATTTCAGTGAAAAGATTCCTCCTGACATGGGCGGGGGGCAGGGGTTGAGCCTATCAAGGGTGCCACCTCCTTTACACACCACTAAAAGGGAGAACACGTGGCTGACCCCAGGTCCTGCGCCTCCTTAGCACTTAGATGTCCACTCTGCAGCCACAGTGAGCGTCTTGTGCTTACTGAAGCACAGAGGGAAAGAGGCAGGAATGGTTCTGACCAGTGGCCTTGGCAGTCACTGCACGGCTCCTGCCTCTGTCCGTGGAAACTCTGTGATGCCACAGGTTGCAGTGACTTAGTAAAGCAGGTGGAAGATGGCATTTTTGACGGCTATGTCTAAGGGCCTTGGGGGACTGGAGGCCAGGTCTGGCTGTCCGGTCGGCACCGCTCCCGTTGCGGGGGGTTGAGGTGTGAATCCCAGCTTGGCCCCCATCTGGCAGTGGTGCTGCTGTGAGGATGTGCCCCACTCCTGGGCTTGTGGAGGAGTCACCTGCATCGTCCACATGACTGCAGGGAACGGCACCAGGCTCAGCAGATGCCTCCGTGGACAGCAGGGAATGGCACCAGGCTCAGCGGATGCCTCCGTGGACAGCAGGGAACGGCACCAGTCTCAGTGGATGTCTCTGTGGACATGGTCACAATGACTGGTTTTTAATCGATTTCTTCTTCTCTTTTGAATTACCAACTTATACCATTTGTTCTTTTCCTTCTTTTTTGAAAGTAAAAAACTTCTCTTACTCAATTTCGCTCTTGAGTGGTCTTAGGTTAATTTCCAGAGAAGCAATTAATAGTCTTTAAGAAGGCCAGTAGAAATGCATCTTGGTGGCTGGAAGAGAAATAAATATTCGGTCCCATCTAGTTGTGCTTCTTCCGCAGAATGAGGAAAGGTGGCAGACCCCGGTCCCGTGAGCCCAGCCCACGCCCGGTGGCCAGCAGGAGACCTCGGTGGGAGAGCTGCGTGCACTGGGCAGTCACTGGCACCCATGGGGTCGAGTTCTTCTCTGACTGAGCACTCTCCTGCTCTGTGACTTCAGCCACAGAGTGTCACTTCCTCGGCCTTCCATGTCAACATCACAGAGCAGGAAATTGCTTTATTATTATGCTAAGCTGCCACCTTGTTTGGATATGAGGAATGGTTAATGAAAATGATTGCACTGTAGCATGCAAAAGATAAAGTGCTAAAAAATGCCGTGATAGTTAACAGCCTACATAATTTGTGCTGTTATTAGGGACAATTTGTGACTTTAAAAGTCTAGTGGGTCCAAATGTCACAGGAGGAAGACATTAGTTAAAACATCCAGGAGTAATGAATGATTTAGAGAAAGAAGAAATCCAAATGAGATTTAAACATTTCTGTTTTAATTCCGTTATTTTAAAACACTCATGGTTCTCACCCTGCTCTGAGTGCGCAACTGCTGTGCCCAGTGGGAGCCTGCCCTGCTCCTTCTCCACAGAAGTAGGATTCCAGCAACAGGGCACCACACTTTTCACTCCAGCCCTCCACCCAGACCCCGGTTGCCTTTCTGAGCAAAATGGTACTTGAAATCGTTGTTGGGAGGTGTCCCAGAAGAGAAGGAGGTCTCAACTGGAAGTTTAAGACTCAGAAACAAACATTAGGTAGAAGATGAAGGAATATTATCTGAGAACCGTTTATGACATCTTCACGATTTCAACAGAAATGTCAACCGGTGGATTGCAAGGAAGTGCCACATTACTTCAACATCTCTAAATTTAAAAGGTGGAGGGGGAATCGATGGATGGCTTGACCCCTCCTTAATTAATTCACTGGTTGACTTCACAACGAGCACTTAATATAAGCCAGGACCTCAGGATTCAGAGACAAAGAAGACTCATTTCTAATCTTTTGGGGTGATGTTAGCAACGCAATAATTTTTTTCATAGTGCTCCAGGCAAAAAGAAGTACGGAACAGTCTGTTTATTAACTAGTTAGGTCCAAACAATAAGCATACATGAAACTGAAAGAATAAGCCATACTTTGATTTTACTTTCAAATGACCACAGTCACTTACCAATGGGAGGTGTGTGTCTCCTGGGCACTGACTGGCCTCTTGGGACCTGGGATCAAACCTGGCACTACCACATTCCCTTCCTGTGCAACCCTGACTTTTGTACAGTACTTGCTTTTTATCACAGCAATTGCTGAAAGGCCAGCTTTGCAAAACTGTCAGCATTGGGAGGAAGGGAGTGCAATCTGATATCGACAACTGTGAGTACCTAAAGCTGATGCTCAGCCTGTGGCAGAGCAGAGGTAGACCCGCCTGCGCTTCTCCTGAGCCAGGGAACACCCTGGGCACCCCACACACACTCTAGGACCCTCAACTCTAGGCTACACGGCTCAACATGTGGCTTTCAGATGGGTTGGGACCCGAATTGTTGGTCACTCCACAGCAAGTGCAGAAATTGAGAGAAAGCTTAGACAGCCTTTCAGTGATTTGTCATATTACATTTATTTTGATTACAGCTTGTATTTTCTCTTTGTTTTTCATTTTTCTAGTAATTTATTTTTATTTCATCTTACAATGTAGGGTCATCAATGGATTGAAGTTAGAAAACAAACCGGCACTTCCCCAGAGATCACTAGAGAAGCATTGTTCTAAGGGGTTCTGTAAAAACAAAAATAAATAAATAAAAAACAATCCAAAACCAAAAAATCTAATGTAATAATAGATGCTTACCTCAAATCTGAAATTAAAAACTATGTAATATTATGTAATTACAACTAAACTCAGCAATTTCAAATACTTTAAATGCCCAATTAACAAGAAACTGCTAATTAGTTTTTACAAAGTTATGGGATATTTATGTACTCATAATTGTCTTTTGCAAATATAATAAAAATATTTTTGTTCCATAAGATAAAACATCAGTTTTATTGGACAAGATAATTTAAGTTGGTGCTAATCTGCTTTCTAATATCTAATTAGAAAAGTTTCCTTCTCCCTCCCTCTTTATTCTTCCTCCCCTCCATCCCTCTGTTTTTCCTTCCTTTCCTCCCTCTCCCTTTTTCTTCTTTCCTTCTGTACTTCCTTCCTTCCCTCTTTCCCTTCCTCTTTCCTTGTTTCTTTCCTTCCTTCCCTTCCTTCCTCCCTCCTTTCCTTCCTTTCTCTCCTAGTCATAGAAACATTGTGGGCAGAAACTCAGTCGTGTCCTTGTCATAGAAACATGTGGGCAGAAACTCAGTCGTGTCCTTGAGAACACTGAAATTCTGTATTATCACTTTTTGATGCTAAAGGTTTATCCTTTGGACCCATCTTTAAAAGTCACTTGAATAAGAGATCACTATAATAATTAGTAAGTGATTTTTGTTTGGAACATGGGGAGTGGGCTCTTTTAAATGAGATTTGAAGTGTGTCAAAAAAGAAAGAAAAAAGAAAACAGAAATTCTGTCTGGGTGCTGTAGAACAATTCTTCCTCACTACTTTTGCTAATTGGAACATCACAGCTAGAGATACTATTATATGTTAGAAACGGTCACAGCATTTAGAGCTCTCTTTTGCCAAAAGGAATTACACAGAAAGTGTAATTAATTTATCCTCCAGGGTTTTTTGTGACTCATCTCTAATCTTGTCTGGTGTTATCTGGCTATGTGCGGTGGGGCAGAGCGATGCTGAGTAAATACCGCAAGCATCGCGCTGTCGAGTGGTTCTTCTGTGAGAGCAGATGCGCCTGGATTGTCACAAAGCCATTTTCTGAAAGTTAAGAGTGTGCTGGGGCCGGGGGTGGTAATCAAGGAGCACGCAGGAAATCTTGTGGGTGAGACCTGGGAGCCTGGGGCTGCTCTGGAGGGAGGTGCTGTTCCCTCGCGCCCCGAGTGCACCTGCAGAGGCGGGGACGTTTCCGGGGAGGACAGCCTGTCCTCCTGTGTGCCCGCTTCTCGGGTGCCTACTTCGTTTCTGGGCTGGTTCGCTAAATTTGATGTTAAAAGTAGGTTGGGTAATCTCTGTAATGCCTAAGAACGGGCTCTGTCTTCTCTTCAACAGAGCGTTGCGATTTTGAATTTGAAAGTCTCCGGTTAGGAAAGGCTTTCCAGGATGAAGGACAGCCCTCGGGGCTCGCATCAGCGGCTTGCGTGTTGATGGCGTGTGCACGTCTGAGCACGCCCTCGCCGTTTCTAAGCCTTTCAGTTCCAAGCGCAGCCCAAATCATGTCCCAAATATTTGATCCATTTTTTAAAAAAAGAACCCAAGTACACGTCAGATAAAATTAAAGGCAGCTTTCAGTGCATCGACTTCATTTACATTCTGGTTTTGGTAAGTACTCCTTGATATTTAGAAAGCTTTTTATTACATTCTGGTTTTGGTAAGTACTCCTTGATATTTAGAAAGCTTTTTATCCCCATTTCATAAGCCTCTAAAAATCAGGGCATTGAATCTTGCTGTCAATAGGGAGAATTAAATGTCAAAGATCAGGTTCATTTAAAAACAGATTGAAACAATTAGATTCTAAAGCTGGCACAATGCATTTTTATGCTCAAGATAGTAAACTTTTTTTTTCTTTTTTTAGATTTGAGAATCTGTATGTGTGTGTTTTTCAAATAGCAAAAAAAAAAAAAAAGTTTGTGCCACAGTGACTCTGTTTTGGAATTGTTTACACAGAGGAGTCAGGTTAAGGTGCTCAAATTTCAATCCTAAGCACAATATTTTCAAAGTCAGAGATGATTAATTAAAACTATCATATACAATTTTTCATACGTTAAACATCAGAAAATTATTAATCCTCTAGTCCAAAACGGAATTATTGTCAATAAAGGTCATTATTATTTATGCAGAAACAATATAATGAACACACTGAGATGTAACTTCACCATTAAAAAAAAAACGTAAACACGTATAAGTAGTTTTATGAATTAGAACAGAGACGGAAGAAAACTGCTGGGCCTCCTGGCCTTCTGAAGACAAGCAGGCTGGGGGGATTCACCCATCATAGCCACCCCGTGGAGTGCCCACAGCTAGCCAGTTCCCACACAGGCCCCTCCGTCTGCCAACCATTGGGTGCTGAGCGTTCAGGATGAAAGGCCCTGCTCCTTAGGAGGCAGACGTCAGAACCCATTCTCCCTGGCTCTCCAGCAACTTTGTTGCCATGGTTTTGGTCTGTGTCCTCACCTGAATCTCATGTTCAATTACAATTCTCAGTGTTGAAGGTAGACCTGGTGGTGTGTCCGGAATTGGTGGGTTCTCGGTCTCACTGACTTCAAGAATGAAGCCGTGGACACTCGCGGTGAGTATTATAATTCCTAAAGATGGTGTGTCCAGAGTTTGTTCCTTCTGATGTTCAGACATGTTCATGGTTTCTTCCTTCTGGTGGGTTCGTGGTCTCGCTGGCTTCAGCAGTGAAGCTGCAGACCTTCACGGTGAGTGTTACAGCCCTTAAAGAGGGGCGTCTGGAGTTCTTCATGCCTCCTGGTGGGTTCGTGGTCTCACTGGCCTCAGCAGTGAAGCTGTAGACCTTCTCGGTGAGTATTACAGCTTGTAAAGGCAGTGCAGCCCCAAAAAATGAGCAGCAGCAAGATTTATTTCAAAGACCGAAACAACAAACCTTCCGTGGTACTGAAAGGGACCGAGCGGTTTGCCCTTGCTAGCTTAGTCAGCCTGCTTTTATTCCCTTATCTGGCCCCACCCACGTCCTGCTGATTGGTCCATTTTACAGAGAGCTGATTAGTCCATTTTACAGAGAGCTGATTGGTCCGTTTTGACAGGGTGCTGATTGGTGAGTTTACAATCCCTGAGCTAGACACAGAGTGCTGATTGGTGCATTTACAATCCCTAGCTAGGCATAAAAGTGCTCCAAGTCCCCACTAGATTAGCTAGACACAGAGCACTGATTGGTGCCTTTACAAACCTTTAGCTAGACACAGAGTGCTGATGGGTGCGTTTACAATCCCTGAGCTAGACACGGAGTGCTGATTGGTGCATTTAGAATCCTCTAGCTAGACATAAAAGTTTTCCAAGTCCCCACCAGATTAGCTAGATACAGAGTGCTTATTGGTGCATCCGTGAACCCTGAGCTAGACACAGGGTGCTGACTGGTGCATATACAATCCTCCAGCTAGACATAAAAGTTCTCCAAGTCCCCACCAGATTAGCTAGATACAGAGTGCTTATTGGTGCATCCATGAACCCCGAGCTAGACACAGAGTGCTGATTGGTGCATATACAATCCTCTAGCTAGACATAAAAGTTCTCCAAGTCCCCACCCCACTCAGGAGCCCAGCTGGCTTTGCCTTTGCCCCTGCACTTCTCAGCCCTTGGGTGGTCGATGGAACCCTGTGCCACCCAGCGCTGCAGAGCAGGGGGCGGTGCCTATTGTTGAGGCTCGGGCTGCGTGGGAGCCCACGGGGGATGGGGGGGTGCTGAGGAGGCACTGGGAGGAGGGGGGGCGGTGGTGGGGGTGGTTGTTGGGCATGGTGGGCTGCAGGTCCTGAGCCCTGCCCCACGGGGAGGTGGCTGACGCCCAGCAAGAATTTGAGCACGGTGCAGGCGGGCTGGCAGTGGTGGGGGGTGACCTGGTGCACCCTCTGCAGCTGCTGGCCCAGGTGCTAAGCCCCTCACTGCCCTGGGCTGGCGAAGCTGGCAGCCGCTCAGAGTGCCGGCCCGCTGAGCCTGTGCCCACATGCCCACCAGGAACTCGCGCTGCGGCGCGCAGCCCAGTTTCCCACCCGCCCCTCTCCCTCCACACCTCCCTGCAAACAGAGGGAGCCAGCTCCGGCCTCGGCCAGCCCAGAGAGGGGCTCCCACAGTGCAGCGGCAGGCTGAAGGGTTCCTCAACTGCGGCCAGAGTGGACACTGAGGCTGAGGAGGTGCCGAGAGTGGAGGGAGGGTTGCTAGCACATTGTCGCCTCTCATTACAAAGTCATTTACAGGGTAGGCTCTGTGGGGAGGATATCTCCTGTCATAGCAGAAGGCTGAATTGACCTTAAGTTCCCTGCCTCCAGACCCTATTTTCCTGCCTCAGTGGGAGGGGATGGGGTCATGGGGGTGGTTTCCCTGTTTAACACCATCCCCCTTGGTGGTGTCATCACGATAGTCAGCTCTCATGAGATCTGATTGTTTAAACTGTGTGGTACCTCCCTTTTCTCACTCTTGCTCCTGCTCTGGCCATGAGAGACACCCCTCCTGCTCCACCTTCCGCCATAATTGGAAGCTTCCTGAGGCCTCCCCAGAAGCTGACACTGCCATGCTTCCTGCACGGCCCGCAGAACCGTGAGCCAATTAAACCTCTTTTCTTAGAAATTACCCGTTCTCAGGTATTTCCTTATAGCAATGCGAGAACGGACTCATACATTTGTGAACAGTCTCTTGTTGACTTTGTCATTTCTCTTGTCATGGGAGCTTATTCGGCTATTGCTTTAAATTGAACAGTTCAAGGCTCTGGTCCAGGAGGCTGTGGGGTTGTTCTTCCGGTCTAGGATTATTGAGGAGAAGGTATTATAGAATCAGAATTTCAAATCCAGAGGGTGCCTTAGAGAGTATCCATGCCCTCCTTTGACAAATGAAGGCACTAAAGCTCAATACATTAGGAAGTGACTCCCCAAACTACATTAATTGAATAATCTGTGTGTGTCTGCTTTTCCTCAGCGGTTACATCATCCATGCTTAGAATGTGTCTTATTAAGCATTATGTATATGTAATGCAGCAAGGGTTTCTCCCTGAAAATCGGTTATGAAATGGATGCTGTGTCTTGTAATTAACAATGTCTTAGCCCATAGGAGCCATGAGCATGAGGCTGCATCAGTTTTATTCAAGAAAGTGTATCCAGTGCCTCAGCAAGCTCCCTCCCTGGGCCTGGCACATTAGCAAACCTAAGCCAGCAGTGTGTAAAGTGATCATCCATCTCGACCAAGCCATGTTTAACTCAGGAATCCAAGCAAGCTATTGCTTTAGATAATATATAGGCATAATTTGTAATACTTACAAACTTTTTAAAAAAGTACAGTTACTGCAATAGAGAAGGAAAAGTCTTTGATAATTGTCGACATCATATAATGCTAACCCTTTCACTAAATTAAAAATAGGAAGAATTTTCCTCACCTGAATTGACGGTCTGTACTGCAAGCCTTCAATAATTGTCATTCTTAGTAAACAATTATGAAATGTTACCTTTAAAATCAGAGATAAAATAAAGATGCCAGCTGTCACCAACTCCACTCAATGTTCTGCTTAAAGTCCTACCTGGTGTATTCAGTCAAGAGAAGAAAGAAAAGATTTACGGGCTAATAAGGAAAAGAATTTTTAAACATACCATCGGAATCTGCAGACAATGTGATTATCTACATAAAAAACCTAGCAGAATGCACAAATATTTATATTTCACAAGTGCTAAGCAAGGTTGCATAATCAAAATCAAGATCACAGTACAAAAGTCAACTGCATTTTTACTCACCAGCAAAGTACAGGTAGAAAATACCACTTTCAAAGAAACCATTTGCAATAGCAGCAGCAACAACAAAATCATTAATTTGTGTGATGATTGCTGATGTTCACTAAATATTTCCAGTTCTTTTCCCAAGCACACGGGGGATCACATGGGCCTTCCCCACTGAATTTAGTGTGGCCCCATGAGCAAAAGGGGTGTGTATTAAGAAGCAGTGAGCGGTTCTCAGCCTCCCGCTGCAGTGGCAGCAGGTTTGACGTGGGGCTGCCCCATCAGCCCTGGTCCCGGCTGGAGCAGTGTCACCAGGCAGCCTGTGTATTCACAAGCAAAGATGTGTAGTGGGCATTTGTTGCTTGAGGTCACTGAAGCTTGGCGTTGTTTGTTACTGCAGTGAAATCTACCCTCATCCTCACTAGTCTAGAAATAGAAGAAAGATGCTAGGGTAAAAAATAATCCTCAAATACATGGCATTGTCTTAGTAGTGAGTTGAAGACGGGCAACTGTTACTGAAGACTGAGAAGATGCCATGTACGTCGTGCTGAAGAAAGCATTTGGTGAAGGTCCTTCTGGAGGAGCCAGAGAGTCAGGTCACGTGTGTATTACGTGTGTTGCTACCAGGTATTGGTTGGTGCACTGGTCTCCTAGCACTCTTGTAGCAAAAGTACCATACCCTGGCTGGCTCCGAGAACAGACGTGTGTTCTCTCATGGTTCAGGAGGCCAGGAGTCCAAAATCAAGGTGTGGCCAGCAGCCTGCCCTGCCACAGAAGGACCTGGGGGAGCCCTTCTGTGTTTCTTCCTAGCTCCTGGAGGCTCCCAGAGGGACCTGGCCTCTCTCGGCTTGTGGTAGCCCCACTCCGGTCTCTGCCTCCTTCTTTGCAAGGCCTTCTCCCTATGAGTCCGTGCCTGTATCTTCATGTGGCATCTTCTCTCAGAGAGTCTCTGCATCTCTTCTAATAGGAACTCCAGTGACTGGGTTTAGGCCCACCCTAATTCCATGTAGTTCTTTGGGCTTGATTACATCTGCAAAGGTACTATTTCCAAAAAAATCCCATTCGTGGATACTGGGAATTAGGGCTTGGACATATCTTTTTGGGGACACAATTCTAGCCACAGCAATTGGCATTGTCTGTCCAACAAAGTATTACAAGAAAGGGATAAGCTTGTCAGTGGCAGGCAGGACTCAGAGAGGCAGAGAGCCCTCAAATTCAGGGACTCAAATTCGGGATTGGAACAGACAGTTGCTTCTCCCCTGATAATGTAAAAAGTAAACTTGGAAATGCTTTGAACTGCCATGACTGTTTGGATCTCAGCCTTTCAGGCAAGGCCGGTCAAGTGCTTGGTCCCTAGACTCATTGTTAACATCTCTTAATAGACTAGCACATGAGGGAACCCCAAAGGCTGCCTTGGTTAGAGACTCCTTTAGCAAGGATTAAGTGGCTCCTGGAAGAGGGCAAGGGTTTCAGCCTCCCAGCAGGGCCCATGATACCAACAGACAGGTCAGTCCTATCTGCTGAGGGCCACAGGAGCAAGGAAGCCAGGGAACGTGGCAAGTCTACAAGGAAGACCTACAAAATTGCTGAGCGTGCAGCTCTTGATGCGTGTGCTGGGTGGAACCAAACAGAGAAGCAGCTCACTAAGCTCTTGAAGACTTTACTGCCAAAGAACCACACACTGTGGCTGAGAGAGACTAAGATTTTAGGGAATGAAAGTGACCCTTGGCATCCACCATCTGTAAACAAGAAGGGATCTGGGAGAGAGCGCATCTGATGTCCACAGTGAATGTGGCCACAGAGGTGAATGGAAAAGGGATGTGTTTGTTAGGCCACTCTTGCATGGCTATAAAGGAGGACCGGAGACTGAGTAATTGATAAAGAAAAGAGATTTAATTGGCTCACTGTTGGGCAGGCTGTGCATGCATGATGCCTGCATCTATCTGGCTTCTGGGAAGGCCTCAGGGAGTTTCCAATCATGGCAGAAGGCAAAGTAGGAGCAGGTTCTTCATATGGCAGGAGTGGGAGCAAGAGAGGGAAGGGGGAGGTGCCACACACTTTAAACAGCCAGATCTCACGTGAACTCAGTCATCACCAAGGGAATGGTGCCAAGCCGTTTATCAGGGATCCACCCCCATTGCCTCGGGCCAGGCCTCACCTCCAATGCTGGTGATTACGTTTCAACATGAGATTGAGAGGGGACAAATGTCCAAACCATGCCAAAGAAGAACCACCCAGGAGGAGGGGCCCAGTGCCTTGGAGGGCAACGAGCGTCAAGCCACCCCCAGGAGCAGGACCAGGACCTCATCAAGAGACAGCCCCAAGCGGGTCCACACCACATCTGCCTGGTTATTGTAGACCAGTGACTGTGGCCTGGCCCGTCCTCCTTGCTCCGAGTGGGGCCGTTCATCATGGTTGCTTGTGTGGCCAACTGGATGTTAGGGGCACACACCCTACAATTGCTGGGTCACAGATCCCCGGGCTCTGAGGGGCTTGATCTGGGCCTGATGAAGAAGCTACCGGGCATTGCTCAAAGATCGTGGACTCGGCTCTGGTCGCAGAGACAGGACACCACCCTGGCACATGCGGCTTGGCTGCACAGAGGAAGGGAGGGGACCCAGTGCTTGCTGGGCAGAAGTGTGGATCACTAGGGCTTAGTGCTGCCAACCCAAACACCTCCCCTCTCCACACACGCTGGCAGAGCAGGGGTAGCCCCGGGACGGGCGTCAGCCCAGGAAATGTGAGTGGAAGTGCACGTGCCGCCTCCAGGCAGAAGTCTGAAGGCTCCTTTCCTTCTGGATAAAATTGCGACTAGCAACAATTGAGGTGGTGTCTTCTCTGTCACTGTGGATCACAAACTGAGTGGAGCCCACAGTTAAAGCAAGAGATAAACTTTTATCATTTTAAGTACTGAGCTCTGGGCACATCCATTACTATGGTGTGACTCAGCCTGGATTAAATAGCACAGTTCTCGGGAATAAACCGACAAGCAATGCGTGGCTATGGCAGAAAACTGCAGAACTCTGTTCAGTGACATTAAGAAAACCTAAATAAACATCCATGGTTTGAAGACTCAGTATCACAATGGTGTCAGTGACGTCATTTGGCTCTGTAGATGTAATGCATTTCTAATCAATACCTCAACACAGACATTTGAGGAGACTGACCAGGAGCAGGAAGAACCTAGATGTTTCTAAACAAGAAACGTAATGGTGAGGGCTTGGAACAGCCCAGCCACACATCAAGACTTAGGTATTAGTCATGGTGCAATCAGAACCTCCATGAATATTGTGAGATAAGGAATTTATTCAGTCAGTAAGACTGTGCACTTGTGGGAGAAATGGAGGGATTTGGATTCAGAGCAGAAGGTGTAGATTCAGAGGAAAGTCACCAGTCAGCACCGCGGCAGCACTGGAGCAGGTGTGGAGGTCAGAGGTGGAAGGGGCTGGAAGCCGGAGCCACCAGCTGCAGAGCTGCACACCGAGGGTTGCTGGGGGGCTCATGGGAGGTGAGGGTGCCTCGAGATTGCTCCCGGAGGTCCCGGCCCAGCGTCTGATTGCCGGCCTGGGGCTGCTGTCAGCAGGGCCGACCCTCAGGAAGAGGACGCTGGGCAGAGCCAACACCTCCGGGTCTGTCCGGCACCACACCTGGCCAGTGGACCTGCGGGGTGTCGGCCACTGCCCTGCCTTCCTAGTTCACCGCGACCTTGTATGGGGTGGGGGTTCTGGGAAATGCAGCCCCAGCTTAGCAGCCCCACTGAACAAATGCAGTGCAACAACCCCCAACTCAGTATGAAGTTAGAGTAGTTAAGACGGTGGGACACTTGTGCAGAGGGAGAAAAAAACAAAAGGGTGCAAACCCAGAAAGAGACCTGTGGAACTCAGGAGGATCATGAGAGAGAGGCACTATTCAACAAAAGGTCAATACCTCGAGAAATACAATTTCTCTCCATATATAAAAACAGAAGAAAGTGAAAACCTCACACCATAAACAAGAGTTTATTCCAGAGGGATGGAAGGTTCAGGTGTCAAAGGCCAGACTCTACAATCTAAGGTTTCCTAAACAAAACACTGAAAGTACTAACCATAAAAGAAAAGATTAATAAAATCAACTACATTTAATTTAACAAATTCTTTTTTGTCAAAAGTTACCAAAAGAGGGTAAAAGGACAAGCCAGAAATTGGGAAAAGATATTTGCAACACAACTAACCAGCAAAAGATTATCTATCTAAAATGTGTAAAGAAGCCTTACAAATCAATAAAAAAGAGACCAAATGGTTATAAAATGAGCAAAATATACAGATGGCCAATTCACAAAGAAGCAAATCCAAATGGCATTAAAAAAAATGAAAGGACCCTTAACTTGACTGAGATCTTCGAAAAGCAAATTAAGGCAAGGATGAGATACCATTTCACACAAGCAAAACCCACAGAGGCTGACAATATCCCATGCTGGCAAGGGCATGGAGCGGTGGGTGGTCTCATGCCCTGCCTCTGGATGCGCAAATTGGTACAGCCACTTTGGAGAAGATTTTAGAATTAAGTATGTGTACCCTTGACAACGTAGCAATTTCTAAATGTATGCCCTTGAGAAGTTCTCATACATATGCACCAAGAAGCATTTACAAGGATGTTCACAAAACTGAACGTATGTGTGAGCCACTGGAAAGTTGTGAATTCCCCCCAAGGGTGGGAGGCGTAGGTTGCAACACGTTCTGCAGCAGAACTGCATTCAGCAAGCGCATGAGGGCTTCGTGCACCATCACGAACTCAGAAACATTTCTGAGTAAAAGAAAGTGACTTGCAGAGGCATATGTAGAGTAGGATTTGTTATCCAGGGATAAGTGTGTGGTCTAAATCCTGTATATACCTGTATATATATATGTACCTGTATGTTAGTTATTGTAAAGCCAGTGATTGGTCTTGAGATTAAAAATGATTTTAAAAGCTTGGAACAGCGGTTATTGCTGGCAGCAGTGACAGCAGGGTAGGCACATCTGGGAAAGGACAACCTGCAGAGTGCACCGTATTGGAAACGCCCAGCACCCAGATTAGGGAGCAGATTCTCAACTGCTCATCTTATTATTACGTCATGACTTACACGCAAGGCACACACACTTTTTGGATAACAGTCTTTTTAGATGCGTGGTCTGGGTCTGCTAAAGGTGAACACAGCGTGTCCTGAGGTTTCCCTCTTCCTCCTGCTTCTGCCTCCTCTGGCTGAGCAGGAATGCCATCTCTGTGACTCTCACCCGCTGGCACGGCACCTCTCCTCCCCTGGGCTTTGAGGAACAACACTGGCTCATCTTCCCACCAGAGGTGTCCCAGCATCTGAGGACAATGATATTCTCTTCTCATGGAACCCAGTCTCTTCCACTGCCCTTCACCCGAGGCAACGCCATGTCTTCTCGGTGTCTTGATCGTCTTTCTCTGAACTTGCTTGGAGTTGTCTACATTCCTCTCCAGGTGCACACCCACGATGGAAGGCGACATTGCTGGTGAAGTCTGACTCCTTGAGAGTGGCATGGGTCCTTCACCTCCTCCCAGCAGGGCGTTTCAGACAATACAGCCTAGGATTCTATGAATAATGGGTAAGTCATCCTGTTGGCTTATCTTAAGTAGATTGACGATTGAAACCTAAAGGCGTTTTCACAAGTGTTGGTGTGAAGACACCCCAGTCAGGATGTATGTGGTTGGGTTTTGCATCCTAGATCTCATATTCACACCCAATACATTTTATCTTTAAAACTTTAAAATTCCATTCCTCCAGACAGCAGGAACTCTGGGGACACAATTCTGCTCTTCAAAGTAGCTCTTGTCCCAGCTTTAAGCCATTATTTTATTTGGCTAATGTTTCACATGCAGCGAGGTATTCGCATGGTGCAGTAATCCCCACGTTGTACCAGCCGGCACCCAGCATTTTAATGGCTGGCCGTCTTCATCCACCCTCTGTCCTTCTAAAATGAAGCTGCAGATACTATCTTCTGGCCTCGGACACGGCAGTCAAATGTTTACGTGCTCTCCAAGTGGTTTGTGTGTTTGTATCTAGTTCAGCATTTCCAAGTTTCTGGGGAACATCATGAGATACCAACAACAAAAGATTGTGTGGTCACATTAATGGGGAACGTTCAGACTATGTCTCCTAAAACACTCTGTATTAATGTGTAAAAGGTCTCCGAGAACCTCTGCATTTAAACAACAATAACAAAAACCCACACAAAGAAAATTGTCCTCTGTAATCTGTGTGACCCAGCGTTCCCAATCTCATCTGATGACATGCGGAAAACAGAACTCATGCCCTCTGCCCTTTGGAGCATGTTCTTCTGCAGCTAGACCTGCCTTTCATATTCTGTAATTCTAGAGGGCGTGTCTCATGTCTGGCTGTTTCCTCTCCCAGCAACTGAATCTAGGTTCTAAATGAGCAGATCCTGTCAGTCTAGGTTGCACGCATTTCTCATTGTGCAACGTCAATTACCCTAGTCCTTGTTACTTGAAGATTGTGAAGGGAAGTAAATACTGTCAAACATAAAATGATTACTCATGGACTGACCGCTTACAAAAGTGTGGTCCACTTAAATGCCCTTCCCCCTGGACAGCAGTCACTCTCGGCTGTCACTGTCAGAACCACACGGCCTTTGGTCAGGGTTGCTTAGACACAAGCGAATACAAAGCACATGGGTAGAAGGAAGGTGGAAATTGTGAAGCAGGCAGAGAATTTTGGGGTTGATGAGGCTCGTAGAGTTATTGGCCAGAGGTGATCTGGTCAGAGGTGAACTGATTAGCAAAAAATGGTCGCTCAGGTCGACCCAGTGGGCGTTGTGAAAGGAAATGACGTGAACTCGGGAAAGCTCACGAAGCCCTTGCAGAAGGAGTAGGAGGAGCCCTCGGGAAAGCTCACGGAGCCCTTGGACTTCTGCAGGAGCAACACTCCTTTCCAGCAGGAGGCCAAAGTCATATGTCAAGGGCATTCTAGGCGGCTGCTGTCTAATCTTGTGAGAGAAAAATTCACACAGAAAGATATGTATATATGATTGATACTTTTGGTCTAACAATGAAAACGTAGTTATGTTTATTACATGTTTTGTTAAAATACAATAAAACAAACCACTTACTAACAACTATGTTTCCTTTCATTAAGCTAAAAATCTCAAGTAAGGCGTTTTGGCTGTGAAGTTCTGGCCTTGATTTTAGGAGGACTCCGTGACTGTTCCCAGAGTGGAGATGCTCGTGGTTCTTCCTCAGCAACGGGGCTGCCTCTGTGAGGAAGCTCACACGTGATGGGTCTGAGCAGGGAGGTGCAAGGGCAGCCTGAGGCGGCAGACGGCAGCATTGGCTCTCCCTGTAAAACACCGGTAGTGACTGTCGCCCTGGTGTCCAGCCGAGCCTGGCCCTCTCTGGAGTCCTTCCTGGTCGCCTTTGCACGGTGCAGAGGCTGACACTCAAGTTTCAGGACTTCACTGCCTTGAGGCGGCTGCAGGATGCTGCGTTCTTTGCCCGTCTCAGGGGCGCCAAATCTGCAGGGCTGCTGGGGGCAGCATTCCTCTAAGGTCCGTATCAATGGCAAATGTTTTTTTTTTTTTACCTCATTTTGAGGGAGAAGGCACTTTCTGCTTAGAGTGAGCATAAAACCAGCTCCCTCCGAGGCAGAAGCCCAGGCCTGGTGGCACCTCCTATGGGGCCTGGATCATCATCCTGAAAGAACAATCCCAAATGCTGTAATCCCGAAAAATCAAAATCCTTAAAATCTAAATCCCCAAAGTCTAAAATCCTGACATTTAAAATCCTGAAACCACAGTAGCAGGACAGTTGCATTATGTCAGGTGGACGATGACCTTGTTATGGTCTTCACTGGAAATTAAGCATGGTTTAAGGGGATGCATTTGGTGGGAAATTCGGATGAGCGATGGCCCTGCCATACAGCACTGACAGAATCCTCAGTTTAAAAATTCGTCACGTGCCTGCAGTGACATTCCTTCCAGCTGATGACGTGCCAGGAGATTTTAATGAATTAAAGCCACACTTGCCTGAAGAAGCTGGTGAGGTTACTGACTGGTTCAAAAATAATTATGTGCATCGTAGGATAAGAACACACCTATACAGGCCGGGCGCGGTTGCTCACGCCTGTAATCCCACCACTTTGGGAGGCTGAGGCGGGCAGATCACGAGGTCAGGAGATCGAGACCACCCTGGCTAACACAGTGAAACCCCGTCTCTACTAAAAATACAAAAAAATTAGCCTAGTGTGGTAGCGGGCACCTGTAGTCCCAGCTGCTCGGGAGACTGAGGCAGGAGAATGGCGGGAAACTGGGAGGCAGAGCTTGCAGTGAGCCGAGATTGTGCCACTGCACTCCAGCCTGGGCAACAGAGCAAGACTCCGTCTCAAAAGATGAAAAAAAAAGAAAAAAAAAAAAGAAGACACTTACACAGCGGTTTTGCCGTTCTGTCGCCAGCGTGGTTCCCACCAAGTCCGTGGTCTGCATATGAAAGCATCCGAATGGATTTCCTCATACCTAAAACAATGGGGATGCATGGCACAGATGTGAAGGTTGAAGAGGGCTCATGCTGCTGTGTATTGAATCACAGAAGAATTCCAGAAGAGCAGAGCCACATAGGAATGAATGTGAACGTATCCTCCAAGGAGAACCATGTCCTGGAAGAAAAAAAAAGCAGCAATTCATCACCATGCAGAATTCAAAACGTAGTTAATGATCGTGAAAGCCGGCCAGCGCTTACGGACTCCGACCTGTGTGCAATCGCTGATAGTCCATCCCTGTGATACAATTTTCCGTAGGTTGAATTTTCTTTTTAGTTTCTCCCACCATTTTAAATTGTCAGCATTATTTCTTACAATTTGCCATGCTGTGTATTTCGCCTTCACATCACTTCAATACTGGAGGTGTAAATTGTGTGGAGACTTTTAGAAAGTTTTGTTTTATGCATCTTTTGCAAATTTGACTCCACGAAAGTGCGCAATCATAACCTTGAATTTGTGTGTAAGCATTGTGTGTCTGTGTGTGTGTCTGTGTGTGTGTGTCTGTGTGTGTGTACACAGAAACACTGAAACTTCCTCCATAAATGAAGAGATGTCCTTTTTGTGCATCTGCGTTTGTGAAGGGTAAAGTTTCTCGAGATCTCAGCTCCTTGGGTGACCGCATGTGTGGAGATGACCCATCTCGTTTTTTATGGGTCTCTTCAAAGGCTGAGGCTGTTGGCCACAGTATTTCAGGTGACTGGAGGATAAAGCTGGGTGCACACAGTGACCAATGACAGTGACGTCGTTTACACATTTCCCTTTTACACCTATTTTTTCATGAATCTGGTTCATCTGCTCATAGCTGTTGTACCCAGGCAACTGTCCTTAGATACCTGAGCATTTATGCTTGCAAAAATATGCATGTTCTTACGGGCTGTTTCATTGCATCAAGTGTTCTGTCATGTTTTATAAATCCTCTTTTAAAATGTAATAAGTATTGTCTTAAATAATTTAAAATGATTTTTTCCGGAAGTACATTGTTGGAATTTTGATCTTCCGGGATGTCAACATTCGGGATTATGGAGTTCGGGATTGTGTCATTGGGATCACGATTGACCCCTTTCCTGGGAAATGGTTTAAGCTCCCTCCGCAAACCCTCAGAAGTCACCGTTGAGTCATTCCCTCCTGATACAGTGTGGTGACCATGCCGTTGTTGGTTGTATTCTTATCACGAGGGCCCCATGTGACCCTACGGAGCAGCTTGTGGTGTGTGAATTGAGGCTGGCTGTGCAGCTATAGCTTCTATGTTAAATGCTTTCGGATGCCACTGGCGTTTCACTCACAGTCCTAGGATCCATAGGGATAGGGTGGGGCAAGATGCTGTGAGTGCATCTGGGTCAGACCGAAGGGGCAGGAGGAGGAGAGGAGTGAGGAGGGTTTGGACGGACAGCAGCACCTGAGCTTAGTTTAGGGCCTGTGAGTTTCCATGAGTGGAGAAGGACAATGCACTGACACTGACACAGACTCAGAAGTCACTAAAGCATCTAGAACTCAACTTCTCCCCAAGTAAGGCCCCAACCCAGGCACCTTCTTAAATCATATTTCATGTGTCCTCACTTCTGCCAGTTCCTATTTAAGGCAATTATGGCTTTAGCAGAGGACTCTGATGATACTACAGAAAGGGCTTGTGTCCCTTGTTTGTGGTGGGAACACCCAGACAGGATCATCCATGGTCTGCATTTCAGCCTCCCAGTTCTGGCTTATGGGTGCAGGTGACTGACACGTCAGGGTAGATGTCACCAAGATAACCATGCGTTATCCTGCTGGCCATGGTGGGGTTGACTTGGGCCCTCATCAACACATCCTGGCCTTTTCATGTGACATTCAGTTATTTCGGAGGGCAGTGTGTCTGGAAAATTGCTTATGTTGTTAAAGCACCAGGCAGGCAGAGTCCTCTTGGCTAGTGATTGGGGGAGAGCTGTGCATTCAGGATCAAAGACTGTGGGGGAGGTACGCATGTAACCAGCAGAGATGTATCACCATGATGGTGGGACGCTGCATGCCGTGGGGTCAGGGAGACTTCCTGGCTGTAACAGTGATGAAGTAACTGTTGTCATTCTCCCGGGCACTTCACTCCAGGCCATCCCAACACGGCCATGCCTGGGTTCCCCAGCCATGCCTCACACGCGTCTGGCTGCAAATCTGGCTTTCTCTAAGGGCGCTTTCTTCCCTCTCAATGAAGACTGAGTAGGAGGGAGCAAGGAAGAGTCCTGCACATGCTGTGTACACAGGACAATGGCTACCCACGCATGAGCATTGCTGGTCTATCAAGGACGTACCCAGCAATTACCGTTGATGAAATTCTACTTTAGTGATGATCACAGGGACAAATGTTTCCTCCAAAAACATACAAAATGATTTTGGATCTGCCATTTGCAATCTAATCCCATGAGTCCCTGGGGCCACACCAGCTGGAGTTCGCCTGGGTGCTGCACAGCCTGAGCCACTGCCCAAGGGCCTTGCCTCGTGCGTCTTATTGGCTTCCAGTACAGGGCCAAGCCCATGGTAAGTTTTCGGGAACAGTTTGTTGATTGATTTTTAAATCTTTTTCCAGGGTGGTAGATCAATGAATGGAACACAGTGTTTCCAAATGCTCATGTGACTTATGACCAGAGGACACCAGTCAGCACCTTTGAGCTGTCGCCGTGTGCCAGGTGCTGTGCTGAGCACTTTGTGTCCAAGATCATGTTAAATCCTCACAACAACCATGAGAGGTAGACTCTGTGATTTTTCTCATTTCTCAAAGAAGGAAATTGAGACCTTAAAAGACATAACTGTTTCACACCACACGCAAACATATTTGGGTCTGGTTTGGAAGATTGTGTGCTAATTCTCACATTCTTCTGCCATACGCAGCCACACATGAAATGTACAAATGCTCCAGAGCTCAGGCCTTGGTGACAGGAGCGCCCCTGCAGGTGGGGAGCACTTGGCATTCTAGCAATGTCTCATTTATTAATGATGAACTATCCTGGGAGGTGGGCAATGCGGTCACCACACTATAAATGAGGACCCTGGAGGGAAGTGAAGTCTTCCAGGTCGTGTGGTGTGGTGACTGGGAGGCCTTGTCCTTGTGTGCTGAGTCGAGCGTCTTTTTATGATTCCTTCGTTATACATCAGAATTGGAAGCAGCAACTTTGTGTTAAGAGGACATGTCGCAGCCAGGGCTTATAAATGAATGGGCATGGGCAGGGCGTGGTGGTACATGCCTGTAATCCCAGTGCTTTGGGAGGCAGAGGCAGGCAGATCTCTTGAGTCCAGGAGTTCAATGCCAGCCTGGGCAACATGGCAAAACCCCAGTACTACTAGACAAATGCAAAAAAAAAAAAAAAAAGAGAAAAAGCCAAGTGTGGTGGCGAGTGCCTTTAGTCCCAACTACTTGAAAGGCTGAGATGGGAGAATCACTTGACCCTGGTAAGTTGAACTATAGTGAGCTGTGATCTTGCCACTGCACTCCAGCCTGGGTGACAGAGTGAGACCCTGTATAGTATAAAACAAAAAATAAAAATAAATAAATGTGCATTATGAGTACAAGACAAAACCATACACACACACACACACAAACACATATATACATAACACATACAGCTACATACATAACACACACAACACATACATGCATATACACATACATATAAACACATATAAACATACATACACACATACACAGAAAAACACACCCATAAGATGCAGAACAATGGAATCTTAAGAAGATGCTAGCCTTGGCACACAGACTCGGTCTCCCAGAAGCTCACACACATACATACACATATATGCATATGCACACATATATGCACACCCATAAACATGCACACACACACACATACATATACACAAATACACCCCCTCCAGCAGTGTTCCATTAAAGTGGCAAGTTGGGTGCTAATGAGCAGTGACCTGTCAACAGACACAAAGTCTTTGAATTAGAGAAGTGAAAGAAACAGAATTACATAGCAGGCTAAATGTTTAAAAAAAACACTGACTAACATTTTCTTACATTGGCAAAATTTGATCTTTGTTTTTAACAAGTCATAGAGACGTTTTATTTATTTTCCTTCAGAACAATCGCCAGAGTGTTGGTGGTGTCGGACACCTATTAAACAGAGTGAGACTCCAAGTTAACACAGAGAAGAACAAAATCGCCTTTCTTTTTACCCACAGAAGGAAGAGTGAGGGTTTTAAGTCACATTAGAAGTGCTCTTTGGAGGCCCAGCACGGTGGCTAACACCTGTATTCCCAGCACTTTGGTAGGCCAAGGTGGGTGGATAACCTGAGGTCAGGAGTTCAAGACCAGCCTGGCCAGCATAGTGAAACCCCATCTCTACTAAAAGTACAAAAATTAGCCGGGCATGGTGGTGGGAGCCTGTAATTCCAGCTACTTGGGAGGCTGAGGCATGAGAATTGCTTGAACCTGGAAGGCAGAGGTTGAAGTGAGCAGAGATCACACCACTGTATTCCAGCCTGGGTGACAGAGCGAGACTCCATCTCAAAAAAAAAAAAAAAAAAAAAAGAAGTGATCTTTGGGGGTAAAACTGATTAGCATGAGGCGGGCAGAGCCAGACTGAGAGCTGAAGTTTCCATGACTCGAGAGCCCCCTTTAGGAAAAAGAAAGCAAAGTGAGACCCAAGTGGGTACGAAAGTGGCGTTTGTTTAGAGTGAAAAAGGACATCACAGCAATTTGTAAATTTTGAAACATTGATAAATACCTCAGACACCATGAAATCAGGGGGACGGTATGAAGTGCCTGGCCTGCTCTAATACCCTTTCCCCACTGTTTGGCTGCAGGCCCTGATATTTCCTACAGGGAGAAAGTAATACAAATCAGCCTACTCCTTCTGGTGGATCAGAATTTGTGTTTAATGATTGGTCTTTTAGAAAACTTTCTTTTAGTTTTACAGCCAGCTCTTGGAACATCTCCTAAATTTTTTAAAGATTGTTAGCAAATTTAGGGAGAACCTCTGTTGAGTTTCTTTCCTGTAAAGAGCTGTAAGATTTCAGGAAATTTAAAATGTTCCCATTCTGTGAAGAATCCCAATTATTCCTTCAGTTGCTGACTCTCATCACCAATCTGCCATCGATGCATCTTGGAATTTATCGTGGCCCTCACAGAGCATCCTACCAATCTAAGTGATGTGAATCCTCAAAGCCATGTCACCATGGCTGGGCCCCAGACGTGCCAGCAGCCCTGTGGTCCTCACCTGGCACAAGGAAGTGACATGGGGGCGGGGGACTGGGTGGGAAGAAACAGACCATATCCATTGTGGCTGCCACACTTTTGTGCCTTGTGGAATCCCATGGGGCTGTGTGCACACGGCCTCGGCCCGATGGACACGTGGGCTCAAGCTTCCTTAGCTTCCCGCAAATCTGCCCCAGCTTTGGTGACACCAAGCCCACCATGTCCTCTGGGCAGCGTGGCTACTGTGCCCCACTCCCCGGAGCCTCCTCTTGTCTCAGCCCTGATACTGGCAGTGTTCCCAACAATTTCCTTTGATGTGGAGTCTTTTATTTGGTTCATACATGCAGTCCCATACTGGTAAGAAGAATGACACAGAAGTTGAAGAACGTAATGTAGGGAAAGGGTTATTTTCCTCTCCCGTGCTCATTTTAGAAGATGGAGGACAAAGGAGAGAGGAAAGAACACGGGTTGTGGGGTAAAGTGTGCTGTACCCTGTCCCTCTGTCTCTTGTCAGAGAATTTAGGGCTCATAAGATGCCTTGGATTTCAAAGAGCATTGGCTCTAAAGGTAAATTTACCTGTTGCTTTTCTGTAAAATGCCAGGTGGTTTTTCTACTGCTAACTAGTGAACAGGCATAAGGTCACGATCCCTCATGACTGCAAATGCAGCTAAAGGGAACTGCTCCATCAATGAGAAAGACAGGAACATCCACGGAGCGTCATCAGACTGCGTTTTCTAGCGAGACACATGTCACAAGTTCAGAGAGCATCTTCTGCCTAGTCCCTGAACCAAGACAGGAACATCCATGGAGCGTTATCAGACGGCGTGCTCTAGCGAGGCACACATCACAAATTCAGAGAGCATCTTCTGCCTAGTCCCTGAACGAAGACAGGGGCATCCACGGAGCATCATCAGACGGCGTGCTCTAGCGAGACACACGTCGCAAGTTCAGAGAACATCTTCTACCTCGTCCCTGAACGAAGACAGGAACATCCACAGAGCGTCATCAGACAGGGTGCTCTAGCGAGACACATGTCGCAAGTTCAGAGAGCATCTTCTACCTAGTCCCTGAACACTGCACAAGGAAGGAAGCTTCGTTTTGCAGGAGCTGTGCAAAAGCAAAAAGCAACGAAAGGAAGCCCAATTCTGACGCAGGTTGTTTGATGTGCATGAAGGGGGCAGACAGAAATACAGCAAGTTCTCTTCCATGTTAGCTCCCCTCACATTGGCCCTGGTGCAGTCTTCGTGCCTGCTGCAAGCTGAGCGAGGCAGGCCTGCTGTCCTCCCTGGGGTGAGCTTCTCCACTGATTTTCCTTATACCTGGGACCCAAAAATAGATTCCAAAATCTACCAGACATTTTATTGGAGCATAAACAGTGCAAAATAACAGAATTCCACCCTAAACAGGAGCTGGGGCCCTCACAGGCCAGGCATCTACAATGATGGGCTTGCTGACCCTACATATCTGCCACGCTTGCAACTTCTCTGGCCAAGCAAGTTTCGGGAGTTGTGAAACAGATGAGGGCAGGGAGGCCAAACCGTCTGCTGGTTTTCCTGCTGACTTCCAGGGTGGTTTCAATCAACGTGCAGGTGCGGCGTTGAGAATGACAGCTCGTCGGCCTGTACGCCTCTGAATAATGAGATTACATCTCATGACAGTGGTGAATTTGACATTATGGAATATGAAGCAACCACTGTAACAGGAATTGTTTTTTAAAAAGAAAGAGATGCAAAAAGTAATGGTCATTTATATTAATTTCACCACAGAAAAGGAGACTTGGTATAAGAAAAATTGCATCAAAATTATAATTCTAAGCATAAAACAATGATTAGTATTGCAGTCATTGGAGAAGAAGGCATGCAAAAAAAATACCACGAACATTTCAGGAGACTATTTTCCTCATATGAAGCTTACTCTTATAATATTACTGCATTTCAAAAAATACAATTTTAGAAAAAAAAATGAACTATAGCTCTTTGCAGTGATAGGCGACAGGTCAGAAAAGCATTTCAGAATAATTTTACACCTTTTAACCTTAAAAAATACTTTGCTGACAATTGAGAAAGGGCCTTAAAAGAAGCTCTGATAGGCATTCTCACAGCGGGGTTGCCTGTCCCATCACAGGGCTGGCGTCTGCATAATGCACCCCATAATAAGACGTGCGCTGCAGATCACAAGGCGGAGGAGAGGCTTTAAGAGTCAGCCTTGGCAAGAGCCGCTATTAGTCATGACACTGAAAGTTTGTTGCATAAAACTCTTGGGAAGACATAAAGGAGGTAAACTGTTTAAAATTTTGATTTGAGCTGGGAAAGAACGACTTTGTCATAGGATTTTTGTCTGCATTTAAATATAGATTTAGCATCTCTGGTTTTCATTTCTGCTCATGCTTGGACAGTCTTGTTAAATGGAAACTCCACACTGCTTTGCTAAATGAATGGCACTGTCCTCGGATTCTATTGCTCAAAGTGGTAATTGTTAGAAAAATGTGGTAACAATTACTGGTGATAATTACGAATGCTAATAACGACGGCTGATATATGTTTCCCAGTTGCAAATCCCGGTCAAATTTAGGGGATACTCAGCAATATTTCATCGTAACAGAAACAAAAACAAAATCCATCAAAGAATGATACACCCTTAAGTCATCTTTTAATGCCATTATAAAAAGGATGGTTTCTGAGTCAGGTGAAACTTGCCTCCTGGAACTGTAGTGGGAAGAGAGAGGAAGAGGAAGACAATAGGATTTCTTGTGACTTTCAACAAAAATCTCACTAAACACAAGAGAGGTGAAAGGAGATGGGAAAGACTTGCTTCTAAGCAAGTTTTCTTTTCCCTGCCGAGAGACCAAATTCATGATGTTTTTAGTTGTCCTGGGGATTGCTTTCGGCTGTGCTTTGTTTAAGAATGACACTGTTCCTGTCACAGGTGAGGTCACTTTAATTAGAACAGCGCTGACCTCGGGACTGTATTTGACTAGCTACTCAAACACAGTGCCTTTTCTTGTTTTAGAGATATTCAGAGATGAAAGAAGTAATTGGCTGTCGGGTCTGGATCCTGCTTGAATCATGCTTTAGTAGGATGCAGAGAAGTTGCAGCTAGTGCTTTCTTTCTTTCTCTTTCTTTCTCTCTTTCTTTCTTTCTCTTTCTCTCTCTTTCTTCCTTTCTTTCTTCTCTTTCCCTCCTCCCTCCCTCCTTCCCTTCCTTCCTTCCTCTCCTCTCTCTTTTTTCTTTCTATCATCCTTTATCCTTCTTATTTTTAACTTTTCCAGTTTGGATGACAGTTTCTCTTTCAAGTCATGCAAAAGACTTTCCAGATTTTCTTATTCTGGCTCCACATGGCCATTCTCTGAGCAGTTGTCCTTGGGAACATGAAGTGAACTTGCTGCCTCTCGGGAAAGGACTTTCTCTTGCTCCGCTGTCTGTGAAGATGATGGAGGTGCCAGGGCCTGGCTGGCAGCATCCACGTCCCATGAGGTGTTTGCTCCAGAATGAGCACTTTGCTTCTCTTTGGCAACTATTTCAATTAACAGAGGGTTCTGTAAATTTTAAACAGAGAAACGGGGACCCAGCAGGGTGAAAAGGAATCCACTTTTGGTGGGAGAAGACAGTGCTGCTATGGGATTGCCCTGAATGGGTTGAGGGGTTTACCCACACCACTGTCGGAGGAGGGACTCTGAATTTTGTGTTGTTTTGCTGCTAAGAGAAGGAAACTGGTGAATAAGATCTGCGATTTTACAAAATGATAGGTTATTGTTCTTTGTTATTTATGTTATATTTAGTAAGTTGTTTTATATGCTGTTCTATAGATTCAGGCGGTTTTCAATGCCTAAAATGGCTCTATCCCACCCCTGAAATATATATTTTGCATATGATTTCATTTTTTATTCTCAAAACTCAAATTCTACATGTTTTGGTTAAACGTGGAGATGTGAAGTTGACTTGTGGAGTTGATTATTGAGAAATAGTCAGCTAAGTGATTGGAACTAGCAATTTTTAACCACATCGTGGAAGCTGTGTGAATGTCACCCTAATCAGATGAAGCACTGACTGACAAGATTTATGACAATCACAAAAAAGTCCTGGCATCTCAGCTTTCCACAGACAGTGTGTGGACCATGGTGGTTACCATAGTAATTAGTATTTTCTAGAAAAATTCATCAATTTTCCTCATATTGTCAGGGAGCCCCAGATACCCATGCATACATGCAAACACACACTAACATGCACATGCATGCATAGCAACACACACATGCACCCACATGTGCACACATGCAAACACACAAACACACATATGCATGCATAGCAACATACACATGCACACACACTTGCACACTTGCAGACACAAACACATAAATGCATACCAACACACATGCACCCACACATGCACACATGCAAACACACACAAACACACACGTGCATGCATAGCAACACACACATGCACACATTCAAACACGTGCATGCATAGCAACACACACATGCACCCACATGTGCACACATGCAAACACACAGACACACATGCATGCATAGCAACACACACATGCACACACACTTGCACACTTGCAGACACAAACACATAAATGCATACCAACACACATGCACCCACACATGCACACATGCAAACACACACAAACACACACGTGCATGCATAGCAACACACACATGCACACAAACACGTGCATGCATACCAATACATACAGGCACCCACATGTGCACACATGCAAACATGCACATGTGCGCATATCAGCACATGTGTGTACACATGCATGCACATGTGCAAACACACATGTGCAAGACACCCTGATAGGAAACCCTGTATGACCTGCTGTGGTCTCCAGCTCAGCTTTCCCTCTTGGAGCAGCTCAGGAGCAGCACACTCACTCACACTTGCTGGAGTGGAGAAACTGCAGCTGCATGCATCAGGTTGTTCTTTGCTCATATCATTATTTTCCAGAGAAATGAAAATGATGCATTACACTCAGTATCTATTCTCTGAGAATTTGCAGATACTGAACATGCCAGTTTGCTCTGACAGCATTCTAATCTCATGAATAGTCTCCATGTCGTTAATGAAGACACGAAAGGAAAATCGTTGGGGATCAGTCTTTTCTTAGGGCTAAGCTCCGTGCATGGGCCAATGACCAGAGAAAGAAGGGGCACCTCCAGTTTGTCAGTTCTTCTCCTGTTTGCCCTCCACTTCTAATGTCAAACTCATCCCGTCACTTTCTGACACCCCCCACCATGTCAGAAGTAGAGAGAGAATTGGCTGGACTTGTTTCTTAGTAGAAAGTGCAAGATTTGGGGTGCTCAGACATGTTTATGAATCATTTTTATTTGCTAACAGTATATAATTTTGACAGAATAACTTTGATGAACAATTAGCTTCAGGAGGTGAAGCTGTGACAAGGGCCCATTGGTCAATGGTTGGTTGTGCGCCCTCATTGTGAGTATTTTCAACGCTCTCCCTGCTCTGCTGCCTAGCCCCTCCTCCTCCCCCTCTAATGCCTGGGGACTTGAGGGAGCTCAAAAGTGACATGAGCATGAGTAACTTTCTTTATGTACTTTTCTGTATTTTTCCCAGTATTTTAAAGGATATCCATTACTTTTCTCTCCTAGTAATTTTAATGTAAAAAATGATAACACAATAAAAAAAAACCCAGATTTTTCTCCTACAATCGTTTGTCTCTCCTGTCACTGTGGACCAGACGCTCTCAGTGCGGCCAGCGAGGCCGTGGGTTCAGCAGGAACTTCCCGGCTTGCATTTTCTCTTTCCGGAAATGTCTCCTGCTCCTTTCACGCTGTGTGTTTTCTCAGCCCGTTGCCTCGGCTTGTACCATCCTCTCCCACCTGGAATCCTGTCCTCCCCCGACCAACTCTGCAGAGACTTCAGGACCCAGCTGAGGTTCCTCCAGGTCCTGGGGTCCTCCACTCCCTCATCCCCCGGCCCACAATCCCCTGGGCACCCACACTGGGACCCTGATTCCATCTCGAAGGCACTGTGGTGTCAGCTGTGAAGGCTTGCATTCCCTGACACCCGGGAAGGGGCCTCGTTCTCCCCCAGCAGGGCCCTAGACATAAGCGAATTCATCACCTTAGCCTCAACGTGAGCTTCGAAGCACACGCTCTGAACAGAACCTCCTGGACACAATGCGTGGGGGAGGCCCCTTGCCTGGCCAAGGTGTCCTTGAGACCCCAGGAAGGAGTCAGATTCCTGCTCCGAAGGGCCTACAGGCCCTGGAGCATCCCAGACCTCAGCTCCTGACAGCAAGCGGTGGATGTGCCCGTGCAGGGGATCCCCTGCCATTCCAAGGATCCCGCTAGCGTGCCACTCGGTTTTTCTCTGCAGATAACCTGGAAACTGGGAGATTTGTACAGATTTGAATGTTGACTTCATCAGCCCTGCCTCTCAAAAACTGCATGTACTTGAAATAAGAGTGAAAAACAACGGCATTGGAAGCCGGACTCCAGAAATCAACCAGAACGGACCTGTTAATGGGTTCTGGTGGCGGTGGAGATGAAAACATGCCTTTTTTTCTTAGAACATTGCAATAGGAGAAATGACACATGGGTAAGGAGCTCTTTTTGTCCCACTCCTGAAGGGAACAAGGCCCACCTGACACTGGTCACTGGTGTTTCCCTATTCACAGAACGGGGATGGAAAAATCACCCCAACCAGAGAAGAGCTCGGGTGCCTTGAGACTCCGGAGTCAGACACCCAGAAAGGTACGAAGAAGGCAGGAAAGGAGCACAGCTCAGCGCTTCCTGCTCAGCCCTCCCCATCTCCCTCCTCCCCTCAATCCCACACCATCTCCCTCCTCCTCTCCAGCGCTCACCATCTCCCTCCCTCCCCCCCTTCAGCCCTCTCCATCTCCCTCGTCTCCAACCCTGACCATCTCCCTCTCTCCTCCCTTCCAGCCCTCCCCATCTCCCTCCTCTGCAGCCCTCCCCATCTCCCTCCGCACTCCAGCCCTCCCCATCTCCCTTCCTCCTCCTTCCAGCCCTCCCCATCTCCCTCCCCACTCCAGCCCTCCCCATCTCCCTCCCTCCCCCTCCAGCCCTCCCCATCTCCCTCCCCGTCCAGTGCTCCCCATCTCCCTCCTCCCCTCCAGCCCTCCCCATCTCCCTCCCCCTCCAGACCTCCCCACTTCCCTCCTCTCCAGCCCTGACCATCTCCCTCCCTCCCCGCTTCAGCCCTCTCCATCTCCCTCCTCTCCAACCCTGACCATATCCCTCCCTCCTCCCTTTCAGCCCTCTCCATCTCCCTAGCTCCTCCCTCCAGCCCTGACCATCTCCCTCTGCCCCTCCAGCCCTCACCATAACCCACCTCTCCTCCAGCCCTCCCCATCTCCCTTCTCCCCTCCAGCCCTCACCATAACCCACCTCTCCTCCAGCCCTCCCCATCTCCCTTCTCCCCTCCAGAACTCCCCATCTCCCTCCTCCCTTCATCTCTTCCCATGTCCCTTCTCCCCTCCAGCTCTCACCATAACCCGCCTGCCTTCCATCCCTCACCATCTCTCTCCCCGCCCCCAGTTCTCACCATCTCCCTCCTCCCCTCCAGGTCTCCCCATCTCCCTCTTCCCTTCCAGCCCTCACCATCTCCCTCCTCCCCTCCATCCCTCACCATCTCCCTCCTCCCCTCCAGCTATCACCATCTCTCTCCCTCCTCCAGCCCTCACCATCTCCCTCCTCCACTCCAGCCCTCACCATCTCCCTCCTCCCCTCCAGCCCTCACCATCTCCCTCCTCCCCTCCAGCTCTCACTATCTCTCCCCTTCCTTCAGCCCTCACCATCCCCCTCCTCCCCTCCAGCCTTCACCTTTCCCCTCCTTCCTCCCCTTCAGGATCTGCTGGAACACTGGGCAGGCCAAAAGACAGCTGTATGTGATGGAGAGGTGTGTATCTCAGGTATCTGAAACCCCCATTGGTAATTGAGTGGAAGAGTTCCTTTGAGTTCTGTGCACAGTGCCCTTGGTTCCGTTTCTGGGCTCTCTGATGGCTTCCTACAGGCCTCAGCTCTGCAGAACTTGATTTTATCTTTTACTTTATTTGTGCAGCTGACTCAGGAACAATGCAATTAAGTTAAACTCTGTGGACATTGGAGAATCTTCTGCACAGAGGGGTTTAAATGGAGTGCTGGTGAAGGTGAGGACTGGGGTTATATGTCTACATGTTTGGATCAGGTGTGTATTTGGGGAAGGAGCTCAGACCACAAGTGCCTGAGTCAGCCCACCAGGGCTAAGTCCCAGCTCTGCCACTGAGTCCATGAGTCCACGGGCCCTTCTCCCTGTGGAGCTAAGGAAGACACACCTGTGCCCATCCTTTTATGGCAGCTCAGAAATACCCCGTGGAAGTGCAGAGGTTTTATCCAGAATGTGACAGTGTGGGCACACATGGGGCATGAGCCTGGACCCCACCTTGCCCTGGTCTGCACGGGGAAAGGAGGCATGGAGAAAGCGATGGCAGGGCCTGCGAGGAACCCAGCCCCACCATCACAGTGGCCCTGAAGCCCCTGGCTATGACCAGGCAAGGAAGGTAGGAGCAGCAGTCTTTTGTCCTGCTCTGTGGTCTGTGGGGCCAACTGCGGTCTGTGGCACATGTGGGGCGAGGGGATGGATGATGTGCCATGAGGGAGGCTCTGTCTAGGACATTCCAACCAGACACAGGGGGTCGTGGCAGCTGCAGGGCCCGGCAGGACTGAGGTCATTGGTGGGAGGTGCCCCACACCTGCAGGGGGCAGTGACTGACACGAGGCAGGAGCGCCTTATGGCAACCTTGATGGCGTCATTCATTTGAGATCAAATTCCAGTTAATGCTATTATATTTACACAAATCGCACACTGCTGCTGAGGGATGTGTGGGCACCTTTCCCTTGTGCCGTCCAGGGAGGGCTACTGATTGGAAGGAAAACATCAGCCCTTCTCAAGCAGCAGAATAACAGCACCTTCTGTTTCCCCTGAATCCATGTGAGCGTGGCGCTGTGAAAGAGGTCGCCAGCCGGTGTTGAGGGTGCCTCCGTGCCAGGGTGCACTCAAAGCTGCAGACATTCGCCCGTGAATGGTCATGGACCTGACCGGCTGTTTTCTCTGCATTTCTCCCCTGGCTAAAGATGCGTTGCGGGGTGAAGTGATTCTCAGACTTGACCTCCTGCTGCCCTGCTGCCACCCTGGAATGGGGCATGTGCCGGGTGGACGCAGCTGCAGGTGTTGTGGGAGGTGAGTCACGCAGCCACAGGGGAATATGTTTCAGGATCCAGTGTCCGTCCTTCAAAGTTGCTTCTAACAAGGAAACCGCTGCCTAATCACCGGCACCTGTCAAATTGGAATCTCAGGTATGAAGATTTCCCAAGGACCCACCTAATCCAGGTTCCTTTCCCTAAAGCAAATAGAGGGGAAATACAGTGAAAGCCTCACACCATTCCCTTAAGTTTTTTAAACCAAGACTCCTCTAATCAGCTCAATATAAAAAGAATGATTTTCAGAAAACTTCCTATTAATTCAAAAGTCTGAGCAGATGTATCCCCAGTCACTGGCACAAATTAGGTGTCCGTTAACCATTATAGAAATGCAACTGAAAATCATGATTAAAAAGGGGGATTGTGTCACTTAACTCAATGTCCTCCAGTTATATCTATGTTGCAAAAAAAAAAAAATAGAATTTCATTCTTTTTTATGGCTGAACAGTATTCCACTGGGCATATAGACCACATGTTTTTTATTCATTCATCTGTTGCGTGGTAGGGTGACTATAGTTAACAATATTGTGTTGTATGTTTCAAAATAACTAGAAGAGAGGATTTTGGATATTTACGCGACAAAGATATAATAAATGTTTGAGATGATGCACAAGCTAATTATCCTGATGGATCATTACACAACGTTTGCATGGATTGAAGCATCACACTGTACCCCATAAATAAGTACAATGATTATGTGTCAATTAAAAATAAAATAGAGCTTAAAGAAGAAGAGGGCTGGAGGGCAGTGGTGTGCACAGGTGGTCTGCCCAGGCCACACTGCTGATGACATTCCCCGGGCCCTCCCAGACTCTGAGAGTGAACGCCGGCTCAGTGGATCTGCAGCCGACACACCGTGGCCCTTACTGATTTTCGTTGCAACACCCATTCAGTCACTCAAGCATTCACTCATACATTGATTCAAATAGCCATCGTGTACATTCAACTTCCCTTTTTTGTGCAAGTTCAATTCGACTTCTGGCCTCTAGACTAGACCACTGCTCAGCAGCCTGGAGACCCTGTTCCATTCTTTGGAAACATTTAATGAACATTTATTTAACAAATATTTGATGAAACCATACCAAGATCTCATTTTTCATCTATCAGATAAAAATGTAAACACACAAAACATATTGTTTGCTCACACATTGCTTGTGGCAAAATGGCACAACCACTGTGGAGTGAATGAGGCAGGTTCTTGGAAAATCCCATGTCCTGTTTCTAAGAATCTGTTCCAAAGATAGACCGGCAAAAATAAAAGTGCTATAGGCATGGCTTATTTGTCACACTATTTGTAACAGCAAAACACTAAAAGCAGAACAAAAAGCCGAAACAAAGAACCTACACCTGTAAACCACCCTCATCTCCGTCAGGAGGGGACGTGTGAAGACACTGCATTTATTCACACATTGGGCACAGCGGAGGATGCCTGATCTGCTGCCATTTACACGAGAGGGGAGGCAGCTACGCAGACCGATGCAGATATATTTGTTTTATACTAAAAACCCAGTGAAAGAATTAAACCATAAAGTAGAATTTCAAAGTGATTACTTATAAGGGGTGGTGGAAATAGGGTAGAGAGGTTGAAAGCAGAAGCTGGACTTCTCTCAGAACACCCTGCTGTGTAGACAGGGCTGGGAAGGGGCTAGATTTCTGGAGGCTGCACTCATTCTCAGGCCAGTAGGGACACAGCCTGTGAGCCCAGCCACACCTCCTTAAATAAAAAACCAAATCCATTATTTGACCTTGGAACTATGTAAAGATTGTACATAATTATCAAGCATGATTAAGTTTTAAAAGTCCTAAAAATCAAAAGCAAAATGAAACAGATGAACATGCGTGTGTATTGAGTTAGTCGCCACCACACACAGAGAGAAGGCCTTTTCCAGCGACTTTAACAGTCAGTAATTTAACTGTGGCATCCCTACTGGGATATATTCTAAGGACAAAAAGAATTGCAACAGAATCTTAAACAGTGTCTTTAAGTGATCATATAGTTGGTGGTAGTGTAGGTACTGCATCTCCGAGGTTGTGTGTGTGTGTGTGTGTGTGTGAATGAGTGTTTTACTTTTAGAGATGCGTACCATAACATTGATGGATGAAACAATACTGTGTGTGAGGTTTTATTTAAAATAACACAGGAGGCTTTGGAACAGAATTAGGTAGGAGTAGAGTTGAAGGAGGCGACTATAAGATGGTAATTATTGACGCTGGGTGATGAGTATGCGCGAATTTTTTGTACTTTTCTCTCTGCTTTTGGTCATGCTTGATTTTTCTGTAATAAACATTAGACACTTGTTGAGGGTCATCCTGTCTGAGTGTTGGTCTGGGATGCAAGGCTTTTATTTCAGCCAGCGTTTCTGCCTCTAGACTCTCACACGGCGTAAATGTCTCTGCCTCACACCCGTGCCCAGCCGTGCTGTCTGCGCGGTGCCTCTGTGTACACTGGGGTCCCTGCACTCAACCCCACAGGCTCACGCCTGCCACTGCCCACCTCAGGTGCCCAAGAACCTGCCCAGATCACCCACTGTAAGCAACAGGAACCGAGCTTATAGTATCACTTTCTTCCTTATCAAGTAACTAATCATACACCAGCTGTGGCACTGCTAGGAATTTAGCACAATGTCAAGCCCAGCTGGAGAGCTCATCGAAGCGTGGCCCTGACTGCCTCTGCATGAGTAAGCTGTGGCCAGGCTCCCAGACCTTCTCCTAGGCCATCCGTGCGCTTCCTTGTAAAATCCAGTTTTACCAAAAATCCCTGCAAAGTCAGTTTAGCAAGGACTCCACCCTCGATGTCTGAGATGTCTCCTGGGCCTCCTCCGCCTCCACCATTCCTGATGACATCGGCACCCCAGCTGCCCCCTGCTTGCACCCCGCCTGCCCCCTGCCTGCGCCCCGCCTGCCCCCTGCCTGCGCCCCGCCTGCCCCCTGCCTGCACCCCGCCTGTCCCCTGCCTGCCCCCTGACTGTATCCCAACTGCCCCCGCCTGCACCCCATCTGCACCTCACCTGCACCCCACCTGCACCCCACCCCCACCCCGCCTGCCCCCTGCCTGCACCCCGCCTGCCCCCTGACTGCACCCCAACTGCACCCCAACCGTCCCTTGCCTGCACCCCGCCTGCCCCCTGCCTGCACCCCGCCTGCCCCCTTCCTGCCCCCTGCCTGCACCCCACCTGCACCCTGCCTGCCCCCCACCTGCACCCTGCCTGCCCACTGCCTGCACCCCGCCTGCCCCGACTGTATCCCAACTGCTCCCACCTGCACCCCGCCTGCACCTCACCTGTCCCCTGCCTGCACCTCACCCACACCCTACCTGCACCCCACCCACACCCCACCTGCCCCCTGCCTGCACCCCGCCTGTCCCCTGCCTGCACCCCGCCTGCCCCCTGCCTGCACCCCGCCTGCACCCCTCCTGCCCCGCCTGCACCCCACCTGCCCCCTGACTGCACCCTACCTGCCCCCTGCCTGCACCCCACCTGCCCCCTGCCTGCGCCCTGCCTGCCCCCTGCCTGTGCCCCGCCTGCCCCCTGCCTGCACCCTACCTGCACCCCACCTGCCCCCTGCCTGCACCCAGCCTGTCCCCCGCCTGCCCCCTGACTGTATCCCAACTGTCCCCGCCTGCACCTCACCTGTCCCCTGCCTGCACCTCACCTGCATCCCACCCACACCCCGCCTGCCCCCTGCCTGCGCCCCACCTGCACCCTGCCTGCCCACTGCCTGCACCCCGCCTGTCCCCTGCCTGCCCCCTGACTGTATCCCAACTGCCCCCGCCTGCACCCCACCTGCACCTCACCTGTCCGCTGCCTGCACCTCACCTGTCTGCTGCCTGCACCTCACCAGCACCTCACCTGCACCCCACCTGCACCACACCTGCACCCCACCTGCACCCCACCCATACCCCACCCGCCCCTGCCTGCGCCCCACCCGCACTCTGCCTGCCTTCCACAGGAACCCCACTAGGCCACCTTCATCCCCGACGCTCCCTCTTAGTCATCTTTCAGATGCTGCACGGGCCCCGGCTCTGGGGTCTTCCCACCAATACTGCTTCTCCCCGTGCTGTTCTTTGGAGCCAGCTTAGTGCGTCCCTGTGTTCTCAGACCAGGGCCTCCCCGCTACATCATTCAGCAATTGGCTCAGTTAAAACAAGAAAGGAGAATCTGCCATGGGCTCCCTCACTCAGGGCCATCTATTCTCATGCAAAGACGAGACAGGGGATGCCTGCAGGAGCCCATGGAAGGTGGCAACGCCAGGCCTTGGAGAGGCAGGAGGCTGGACTTGACTCCAGAGGTGGGGACCCGGACTCTGGACTGGACTGAGGTCTGGCTGAAATAGGGAAGAGGCAAGAGCACCTCTCCAGAGGACATGCCCACCCATCCCATGTCAGTTTAACATCGCCACGGCAACACCAGGACCACTCCGAAGTTACCATTCTTCTTCTAGACATTTCTGCGTAATCTGCCCCTAATTTGCATGTCATTAAAAGCCCCACTTTAGGGTCTGCCTGCCCTGTGCCCCCGCGGCCCATATGCACTCTGGACCCTGAAATTTACCCAGAGGTAAATGTTTATGATATCAAAACTGGATCTCCTACACCATGTTATATATTAGGAGGAACCACAGTGAGTAACCACCATATTTTAGAGGAGAGGAAGCAGAACCTAAATTTAAATAAGTTAAGGAGACATAGGAGGTGCTATAACAAACTGAGTGACTTCTACAGCAGCGTTTGATTCTCTCCCAGCGCCGGAGGCCCCCCAAGTCAAGATCAGGGTGTGGGCAGGACCCGCTCTTGTCGGGCCTCCGAGGGTCTGCCCCAGCCTCTCCCAGCTCCCGGCTCCTGTGGGGCCTCTGAGGGTCTGCCCCAGCCTCTCCTAGCTCCCGGCTCTTCCGAGGGTCTGCCCCAGCCTCTCCCAGCTCCCAGCTCCTATGGGGCCTCCGAGGGCCTGCCCCAGCCTCCCCCAGCTTCCAGCTCCTGTGGGGCCTCTGAGGGTCTGTCCCAGCCTCTCCCAGCTCCCAGCTCCTCCCAGGGTCTGCCCCAGCCTCTCCCAGCTCCTGGAGCTGCCTGCTGACCCTGGTGGTCCCTGGCTCGTAGCTTCACCCCTCCAACCTCTGCCTCCCACATCACATAGTTTTCTCCTCTGTGTCCAATTTCCTCTTTGTATGAGGCCACCAGTTATATTGAATTAGGGCCCATCCTACTCCACTATGACCGCATCTCCATGAATCACCTCTGCGGCAATCCTATGCCCAAATACACTTCCTGACTTATCCCCAGGTTCTGCATTTACAGATTCAACCAGCTGCAGATCGAACATACTAACAACAATAAAAATAATACAGATAAAAAATTAACACAACGCAACAACTATTCACACATCATGTACACTGTATTAGGTACTGTAACTAATCCAGAGCTGATTTAAAGCACACAGGAGGAGGCGTACAGGTTATATGGAAAACCATGCCATTCTATACAAGGGACTTGGGCATCCATGGGTTTACACCTGAGGGGTTCCTGGAACCAGTCTCCCTTGAGTGCCAGGGGAGAACTGTGGAGCCTCATTCTGAGCTGCCTGGGCTCGGACTTCAACTGTGAATTTTAGAGGGACGCAGTCCAGCCTGGGAAAGAAAGTTACAGATGGAGACGCCACCGGGAGGTGGTCGGCGAGGCTGGGATGGAAATTAAGCTGCAGAGTGTAACATTTCTTTGGATGAGGACACCAGATAAGAGCCTCTGAATTGGCATGCAGGGCTGTCAGTGTCGGTGAGACACGTTTATAGTGAGAATTCTTCCCAGAAAGGGTGACCAATAACACTGAAAACAAGAACATAACCATGGCTTTCCTTGGAGTATTTAAAAATATTCTTTGTCCATTTATGATGACCCGGAATTTCACACCATCTGCTGGACATGAAATGAAACCCAGGAAGTGAAAGGGTAAGAGACGATGGTCTGCAGGCTTCAGGGCCCAGCCGCGGGCCCAGGTCCATGTGGCTACCGCCTTCCCTTTCCGTGCTGTGCATACCCTCCTCTTCTCTGACCGCTACCCCACACCCCCTCTAGTTTCCTCCCTGCTTTCCATGGAGTCTCACTTTATTTGGATGACTTTCTGGGGAAGTTGGGTGGGTAGCCAAAAACAGGCATTTTCAGCGTGGAAAAAGCCCTTAAAACTAACACTTCAGTTCATTTGAATAAAAAAAATTCCCAAAGATATCAAAGGCTCTGAAATGGTGTCATCTACCTAAATATGACACTTAGAAAATCTGCGGGGATGATGCCTAGAAGCCCTCCAGAAACGCCGCTGCGGACAAGGGCACCCCAACTGTACTGGTGAAAAGTCAGCACAAAAGTAGATTAATGAGCAAGAGAGTGAGGAATTAATGCCTTTCTTGCTATGTTTCACAGCACACTTAATTGCCCTTCAAATTCTTCCTTCACAGCCATCAGTCTGTAAGCTGGATCTGAGAGGCTTTGTTTCTGGAGACTTCTGCTTTCTTTGGAAGGCAGGCTCAAACCCGGTCCTCTATACAACCGTCCCGAGTTAAATCTGGCCAGTCTGAAAAGCCAGCCATGCTGGCGAGTGCATGAAAATCCTGCTTCAAAGGCAGAGAGCCGGGCTCCACACGACATTCCGCACCTTCCTCAGGGTGGCTTCTCCTTCTGCCTGGCCTCGTACCCTAGAACTTAAAGTATAATAAAAAATAATAATAAAAAATAAAAAAGGAAGAAAACATGCATCATCAATAAAAGAAACATCTAGCTTGTCTAATTCTATTGCTTATCTTTATTTTTCTATTTTTCTCTGTCCCTGCATTTTAAAACTTGTTTTCCCGTGTATAGATAGCAGCTCTGAACACTGAAATTCTGAGATTCTGTTGAGAAAGATAACCAGTAAAAAAACCAACAAGAAGCTTCAGTAGCAAAATGTTAAGGGTGCATTTTTGGGTTTCATTCAGTATTTCTAGTCTCTTTAATAGTAAGCCTAAGAAATTACCTCCTGTAATAGAAGTAGCATCGATAAAAAAATTATGTTTGCAACTTCTCCTGAGTTTGAAGAAGTACAAGAAAATTTAATGTGGATGAATACAATTCCCGACTCTTTTTTTAAAAAGGAAAACTGTTCATGATGATATATTTGCAAACCCTTCCAAAAATGAGTTTTGTTAGAGAATAATACACTCCTGTACTCTGTATTTTAAGTTTCATAAAACAAGGCATAAACTTTTAAAGATTATTTTAGAGGTTTTCCGGAAAATACGTGAGATAATTGCCTTTCTCCTACACAAAACTAAGCTCACAGCCTTGTTCTTTTTGTGACAAATTATAAGTAATAGAACAAAGCCTTAAATACTGCCATTGTAGAAGAAGAGCATTTGGAACAAGAACACAGACTATGGGTGGGAATAGTGGTTTTAGTTTTAAAACTATTTACACACAGAAATTTTATTAAAACCTGCTTTTTTCTCATACAAAATAAAAGTGTGAACCGGGAATCTGTCAGGTGCGTCCTGCTCTGCCAGCAGCCATCTGGAAGAAATCGTCTCGCCTTTCGTCACTCAATTTCTCTGTAAATTGTACCTGTAAGCAGACTAGAATTATGCTGTTTATTGGCAACACAAAGAGTGCTCGCTCGGCAGAAACAGAACTTGCCCGCCCTTGAAGGGAGCGACTTTCTGTAAGGAAGCTCAGGGGGTCTTCTAACCACTCCTGGTGCAGAGTGCATGTCGATCACCCATTATCTGTCCCACAGACACAGGGGACATGATTATCCTGCTGAGGAACCCAGGGCCATGGCTGCATTCTTATTTTTAAAGTAAAGTGACTTATAGTTAATTTTTTAAAACACCTTTTTGTTTTAAGGGGAGACAAGGACATTTTGCTCTCAGAACAGAGAGTGGCCTTTTGTTGTCTTAAAGATCTGTATGAAATCATCTGAAGCTCCTATTTATTTATTAATTTGGGGATTTTCATTGGTACTGTTCTGCCTTGACAAGGATTTTTTAAAATTAGTATTCCAAATAAATGAACACAAACACACGAATTAGTTATTTGAACTTAAAACGTGTTCTTATGAAGTAGAAACTTCACAAAATAAATTCACACTGTGTTGTAGTTTCTCTTTTCCAAATTTCAGTGTTACCAAGTGTTGTTTTCCTCAGGTTATTTTCGGAAACGCTTTTCATTATTCTAGGAAACTTGATGAGCTTGTGTGTTCCCGCACTTCCCTGGGGGATGGTGAGAGTGGCCTCAAGGTGCTTAGAGGATGAGAGAGACCCCCTTCCCTCTGGGGGTGCACTTTCTCAGGTTGGACAGATAGTTCATTCATGGCTTCTAATACTTTCTTGAACTTTCTTTATTGCAAATCAGATGAGACTGCTGAACGAATCTCGACTGCCACTGGAAGGCTTGGTGCCTCATTCCTTTGAAACAACAGGTCACTTCTCAACTATGATTTGGCTTTAACCTGAAATGATCTTTGTGCATCGTGAAGACTTGCTTCCCGCCGGACTTCCAGCTCTGATTTCCCCTCCTCAGAGCAGGGTTCAGCGCCTAGCCACTTTCTTCCCACACACACAAGAAAATGAAACACACTTCTGTGCTCAGGAAAAGCACCCTTCCTGCCCTTGTGTGGACGATTCTGGAGCAGAACCTATTGTCTCGGTTTGCAAAGCACAAAGGAGGTCACCGATGGATCACATCAGGGTGGAGGTGTGCCCCAGATGAGGTCAGAATATTTGCAGCAGAAGAATGGCAGCTCTCCCTGGCCAGGAGCGGGTCTGTCGCTTCTGTGCTCCTGACTCCCCGGCCAGGAGCGGGCCTGCCGCTTCTGTGCTCCTGACTCCTCCCCACATTCTTCTGGTCCGGTTCCCACAGACAGACAGGGTGCGGGAGGTCAGAGTGGACGGAACAAAGGGGACCCCCTGCGGCGAGGCCTTGCTGGGCTGTCAGCACCAGTAATTCATGAGCGCACCTTTCATCTCCATGAGGATCCATGAGGGGTTAAACAGAGACCCATTTTACAGCTGACAAGATTGAAGGGGCTAAGGAGCAGGAGGGAGGCAAAACACCCTAAAATTTATAGTATTCCAACCACCTGCTAAAAATAGATCCGTGCAGGTTCTCCTTTCATTTCTCCCCACATAATGGGATCTGTGTTTCAGAGGCAGCATAATAAACAGGCAATGCACGGTCTGGGGGTATTTTCACGTTGTGTGGTTAGAGGAGAGAGGAAGAACCGGTGGAAACAGAAAAAAATGATGCAAAACGGCACCTCCAGCTCCTGGAGGGCACGGGGCTTTGGACAGCTCGTCCACAGCTTGGAGGCAAACTGCGCATCTGAGCCTCCCCACACCCGAGCAGGAAGGAAGACCTTACAAAGTCACGAATGTGGAAATGGAGTGCGCACTGCAATATCCGACAGTGTGCACGTGTGTGCGCATGTTAGTTGTGTGTGTGCGTGTGCCGTGTCGACAGGAGGAAGAGCAGTACACAGAGAAGAAGCCACATGTGGCTTTTGAGAGATTTCATTTGTAACAGGGCTTCCCCAGCGACTCCTAATGTCTGTTCTGAAACCAGCAAATGAATTAATTTAACACGTTTTAACTGATGAAGGACATTATGTCTCCAAAATAATTCCATCTAATTTTATTTTAATCAATAGGGCCATCATCTTCTGTGAGGGGGATTTTCTCAGTATTTCTGGGTGGTGTTTTAAAGGAAGTTGAAGGAGGTGGTCTCCCAGTACAGCAACATTTGTAAAAGAAAGGAATCCACAGGGCATAGTGTGTGCATGTGTGTGTGTGTGCACACATGTGTGCCCATTTGTGCATGCATGTGTATGTGTGCACTACTGCATGCCAATGCGTGTGCTATGCATACGCAGGTGTACACTTATGTGTGTGTGTGTTGTGTGTGCACATGTATGTTGCCTTATGGGGGCACGTGTAATTGTGTGCATGCATGCGTGTTTGTGCTTGTGCATATATGTGTGTGCACGTGTGTATGTGTGCTTGTGTGTTGTGCACGCACATGCATGTTTCGTGTATGGGCGCACATGTGTGTTTGTGTGTATGTGTGTGTACATGTGCTTGTGTGCATGTATGCATGTGCATATGTGTGTGTGTGCTCATGTACATGTGTCTGTTTGTGTTTGTGTGTGTTTTAGCTGTTAGTTTAACCCAGGGCAGGGTGGAGGTCCCCTCACTCACAAGTAGATTTGGATTTGCCCTTGGCATGCCCCGCGGGGCTGTGCAGAATCCCAATCTTTGGTGCGGTGTGTTCAGCAGCTCCGTGGGTGCTGCCTGGGGGTGTGGTCCCCTAAGGAAAGTGTGCTCAGGGCCTGACAGCTCTGTTGCTCACGGGGGCGATTGTCCATCACTGACTCCGAATTTGCTGAGTTTTCAGAGCAGCTGCACAGCCCTGGCAGGCGCTCCCCCAGTACATCATGGCTCCCCAGAGCCTCAGGACTTAACTGCACAAAACCCCTGTTTTCTGCCTGCTACATCTTCACGTTGGGGGCACTGCTGATAAAACGACAGAGGACAAGCATTGTGCTTCCTCTCTTCTTGGCAGAAAGGACTGGACAAGGAGGCCAGCAGGAGGGACCCACTTGCTCTTCCTGCTGGCAGTGATTTCTCTCAAGTGGATCTTCACCCATTCCATTCCCAGAGGCCTCTCTGCGATCCCTTCCATGGGAGCCCACTCCGGCTCAGCCTGCATAGCTACTTCCATTTCTTCTGGAGGGCCCCACAGCCTTTGCGAAGCGACACTAGGCACACAGTGGGCTTTTTCGTGTGGATACACAGGCATGTGTTAAGAATGCTTGGTCAGCAGGGAAGCTAAGGAAAAAGTTAAGCAGAGATATTTGGGACAGAAGCTCTAGGATGAATGGCGACCCCCACACCCGGCTCTGCCACGGGGTCCTTGGGGCCAGGTGGGCCCGGCTCCAGCAGGGCAGACCCCTCGGGTCCTTTGTGCTGCAGCAAAGCTCCCACCTGCAGTGGAGGCTGTGGGAGGTGGCACCTTCTCCACACCACCCCACCCCTTTGTCATCCATGGAATCCTCGCTGGTTGCTTAGAGAGGAGGATTTTTAGGGGTGAGTGCCCAGGGCTCAGATGTGGGAGCTGCAGAATGAAGATCAAAGGAACCCCTGTGGTCTGTGCGTCCCGTGTGAGTGGCGGCCAGTGGGCAGCCAGCCTGTGAGTGGAAGCCCTGCCTCTGCGTCCCTTTGCAGTTCAGAGTCTCCAGGACTGCCCGAGACCCAGGCTAATGCTGCTGAGGCCAGGGAGCTTTGAGGACAGTGTGCCTCCAGCAGCTCAGCTTTCGCTGTGCCAGGTGGGCTGGGGGAATGGAGATGGACGTGCTGGGTGGGCGAGGGACAGCAATCCGGACAAGCCCCCGCTTCACCCTTCAGTGTCCCCTCCAGGAGCCAAGCCAACTGTCACTAAGACGCCACCGCGTCACATGCCCAGCTTGCGGAGGTGCCGCCTGGCTGTGGATTTGAGCAATGTGACGGTCCTCTGGACACTGGAGCATGGCACACCACGGTGGTCTCCACTTACCCCTTCCCCTTCGTGTCTACACGAAGAAACGCGTCTCTGCACAGACGCCCCCTCCTTAGAAGTATCCAGAGCTCCTGAGCACTGGCTCACGCTCCCCTGACCGGGCATCTGCAGCTGAGCTCATCCGCCAAGACCCTCAGGGACTCGTGGTCCCTTTGGGGCAGGCCCTCCCCAGAAGCCTGCCCTGGGTCTCTTTCACGGCGGCCGTCTGGGACACTTCATTGGTGGCAGAGATTCTCAGGAAGAACATTTGTGACCCAATCACCAAATGAGAGGGATGCTGGCCACTGCAGACCTGGGAGGAAGGGCTCTGGCTTGCAGAAGTGTCTGTGCCACTTCACCCCTCAGAGGTGAAGAACTTGGTGCCACCTTGCCTTGGCTGAGAGGGCAGAGAAGGGCCTGGATGATGCCACAGGTCTCCAGCGGGGAGATCATCTCCCTTGCCCCGTGTCCCTCCTGTGGGCCCAAACAAATGACAGGCCCAGCTTCCAATGTGCACACAGGCTGTCGGGTGGCCAACTGCCCCGGGATGGCCTCTGTTTCCCCTTCGGTGTGGTGATGATGGAGAAGGTCTCTTGCAGGCAGAGCACAGGAGTCAGCAGAGGAGACTGACTTTAAAGGCCCCTTGTGTGTTCCCGGCTGTGTGACTGTGGGCAGTCCCTGAGATGGGGGATTTGTTTGTTCATCTGCACAGTGGGACCCGATTGCCAGTGGAAGCCTGGGCAGGCTGTGAGAGGAGCTCAGTACCTGGTGTCCTGGCATCAATGGACATTGGGCGGCAAGAGGTGAACGGACAGGCACTGGATCCTTTCCTGTTAATCTCGTTTCAGAGGGAGGATGAAACGGGACCCGGCATGAAGGCCTTGAAGTCGGAAATGGACGTGGAGGGAAACAGCCTGAATGTAGCCGGAGGCGCTTAATAACGCTGCCTGGGACTGGTCCAGCAGCCATCCTGGGTAGGTGGGCCATTTAAGATGTGGCCAGGGGACAGAACATTAACACCTCACGTTGGTAAGCACTGGGCACCTTTGTTTTCTGTGTTTTTAAACCCATGACCATTTTGAAACATAGGCTTAGTGGGCAAGTAGCTTGTCCCTGTTTTACAGATGGGGAAACTGAGGCCCAAGGGACCGTGTTCACTGCTACCAGTTAATGGCAGAATAGAATGAGAGCTGGTTTTCTGCTGTGCAACCTTCAGAGCCAGATTCCTCTATCAAACCTAGGGGAAGACATATTCCCCCGGGATAAAAATCAGTACACTAAGTTTTTATTGTATGATATTTAAGGTGAAATAAAGTTGAAATAATGTTGAAGCAAAGTTGAGCATGAGTCAATTCTTTTAATTGAAAGGCATTTAAAATACATCGCAGTTGTATAGTTCTTTAAGAAACACTGGGATGAATCTTTTGTAAAGTGGCAAACCCTTTTGTCACGTGAACAGTCACTCCTAATGTATCTCAATGTGTAGATTTCATTTTTTCAAATATCACGTTTCTGGAAGCAGGTCACGCCTTTACAAAGGGTCTGAAAGGGAGAGGCTTTGACAGTGGGGAACCTGCATTTACAGGCTTTGCATCAATTACAAATCTTGCAAATAAAATAAATCTCCTTAAAAAAATCAGAATAAAATTTGTAGCAATTTTTCTCTCCAATTTTCTTTCTTGGCATTTCAGTACTTTTATCGCTTGATCTCTATGAATCATAAATCACCCCATAAACACACAAAATGCCCCCAGGATATGTCTCCCTCAGCAGTAACCCTCTCCCTTAATGATAGCAGCCAATTGTTGATTGTTTATTTGATCCAAGAGACACATCTCACCCAAAGCTTTTCAAAGAGCCAAGACGAAGGGCCAGCCTGGAGGTGGCTTCCTGCCCTGGCTCTGGTGGGCACCCTGGAGCTGGGGGCTGTGGTGAGGGCAGAGGCGTGGGTGGGCCCAGTCAGCCCAGCCTGGCCCTGAAACTGTAGGGCCTCAAGTGCGCTGCAGGCTCCTGCTAACTTAAAACAAATATGGTACTTACTTCCCAGATGACCTTTTACAATGGGATTCGAGAAAGCCAGCAGAGTTTTATTTGAGGATGGTTTTAATCAATTTGGAAATTGATTTTGTTGGTTTGATGTCAAGCTGTCATTTTTCAGAGACCCGAGTCTTATCTATCAGCCTGAGGCTTTGTGGCAAACCCATTCCACAATAAAAGCAGCACTGGCCACCTGAGGAAGTGGGAGGAAGAATTGTGAGGCTTTATCTTCTCCTCTTTTGATGTCAATAAGTAACGTAGGGTCCTAAAGTCCCTTGTGGCGTCTTCAAAACCCAGCTCCTTGCGTTTAAACAAGATCCAGGTGCAGTCCTTCGTGTCCCTCTCCAGTAGTCGCTGCCTCTGCTGCATGAAAGTGACATGATGGGGTCCTAGGATTTCACAGGTAAAGGGAATTCGGCTCAAACACCCCATTTTACAGGTAGAGAAATTGAGGCCTAGAGGGGGAATGACATGAATTTCTAAGCTGCTGAATGATGAAGAAAAGGTTAAATTGGGCCTCAGACTCCTAGAACTACAGTTATGCCCTCTCCTTCCAGGGCATTCCTTCTGGTGACTTTGGACCTCGGGGAGGCTCGACAACAACCAAGCAGCAATGCCGCCCAGTCACCAGCTGCAGACAGCAATGCCGCCCAGTCACCAGCTGCAGACAGCAATGCCGCCCAGTCACCAGCTGCAGACAGCAATGCCGCCCAGTCACCAGCTGCAGACAGCAATGCCGCCCAGTCACCAGCTCCAGACAGCAATGCCGCCCAGTCACCAGCTCCAGACAGCAATGTCGCCCAGTCATCAGTTCTGAGCAGCAATGCCACCCAGTCATCAGCTCCAGGCAGCAATGCCACCCAGTCATCAGTTCTGAGCAGCAATGCCATCCCAGTCATCAGCTCCAAAGCAGCCTCAGCTACAAACTGTGTCGTTAAACTCTAACTCGTCCGTTCTCTGATGTGACCTGGGTGCCTGGAACTGTAGTATTCCTGGTACTATTTACCATATGATACTGGCAGAGGGGTTGATGCACAAGACAGATGGAGCAATGGCTGGGACGGATCGTGGATCTGTCACAGTCTCCAAAAGGGACACAGTCTCCTGTAGCAGCCACAGGGCGGCCGGGTCTGGGCCGCCCTCCCTGCTTCTTGCCAGTGTGCCCAGGCCCCACACACCTGGCTGACAGGAGCCATCCTGCTGGCGGAACATGGTGGCCGGGGGGCTGCCCCAGCCTCTGGCAGTATGGGAAGCAGTGGGGGGCCACCCTGTGCTATAGTCTGAATGATGTAGATGCCTCTCAAATGCGTACAGCGAAACCTAAGCCCCGTGTGGTGTTAACAGGTGGGGCCTTCTGAGAGGAGGCTGAGTGATGGGGGCTCCTCCCTCGGAACAGGATCCACGCCTTATAATGGAGGCTGAAGGGCATGCTCAGCCCCTTTTCTTCTCCCACCCCCTCCCCACGTGAGGATGCAGCCCAGAGGCGCCATCTTGGAAGCAGAGGCTGGGTCCTCACAGGCCGGGAACCAGCTGGTGTCTTGATTGTGGACTTTCCGGCCTCCAGAACGATAAGAAATAAATTTCTATTGTTTATAAATTACCAATTCAAAGGCATTTTGTGATAGAAACATGAATAGACTGGGACACCTGGGCTTCCTTTGTCACACCTGGTCAAAGCTGCCTGGTCAACCTACGAATGCTGTCTCCAGCTCTCCTTTGAATCTGGAGACTGGCCCATTTTATGTTTTCATCAGCCTCTGCCCAAATCCCTCATGAGACCTCCATCCAGAACCTGTACGGAGAAAGAATGAGGATGCTTTAAGGATCCTGTGTGACTTCTGCTGAAACAAGTGTACTAGTTCACAGTAGGGCTAACAGGTCACTTGGTGCTTGGACCTGTGTGACTTCTGCTGAAACAAGTGTACTAGGTCACATCAGAGCTAACAGGCCACTTGCATGCTTGGATGTCTTCCTCAGAACATCTTTGAATGCTCTTTCAAAAGCCTCTCCCCCTACCCCTTTGTCTTTCTTTCCGACTCTCTGTCTCTGCCTTTGCACATGAGTGTCCAAGCTCTCTCGGTGAGTAGCAATGCCTGGAGATATTTGAGATCAACCATTCATGCCTTGACCATGCCTGTAGTCAAGGCGGTGGGGCTGTGTGGGGCTGTGTGTGGCTGCATGACATGAGGGAGCTGGGGCTGGGGCTGGGGCTGGGGCTGAGGGCATCGGGCTGCTGGAATCTTGCCTCTAGATCCTGAGCATGCCAATGTCCATTCTTATTCAGCTCGTGTTAGTCAGGTGAGGACTGGTCAGCATCGAGAAAGTGTAGCCTGGAGTTTGAAACAGAACATGATGAAACTCTTCTCCCTATTAGGATTTTATTTTATTTTATTTTACTTTATTGTACTCAAAGATCTCAAGCCAGGCAGTCACACAGTACATTGTTCGGTTTATTGACGTTTCCTTCATCAGCACCCTGACAGGAAAAAGACGACTTGATTCCCATTTGTTTTCCTTGCCAAAATAATGAAGACTGTGATGAGTGTTTGTTTAATATGCATCCCCCACTTTTTTTGGAAAAGAAGAGCAAAGAAAGATCAAGGGAGGAGGAGCACCCATTACCTTCATGGAACAGGAGGGGCGCATGCATAATAAATGCGGCAGCCATGGGAACAGGGACCAGGGCACCAGGGAACCAGGGAACCAGAGAACCAGGAAACCAGGGAACCAGGGAACCAGGGAACCAGGAAACAGTGAAACAGGAAACCAGGGAGCCAGAGAACTAGGGGAACCAGGAAACCAGGGAACCAGGGAATCAGGGAACCAGGGAACCAGGAAACAGTGAAACAGGAAACCAGGGAGCCAGAGAACTAGGGGAACCAGGAAACCAGGGAAAGAGGGAACCAGGGCACCAGAGAACCAGGGCACCAGGGTACCAGGGAACCAGAGAACCAGGGGAACCAGGAAACCAGGGCACCAGGGAACCAGAGAACCAGGGAATCAGGGAACCAGGAAACCAGAGAACCAGGGGAACCAGGAAACTAGGGACCCAGAGAACCAGGGAACCAGGGGAACCAGGGAACCGGGAAACCAGGGTGCTGAGGAGGCAGGAGCAGGGAGGAGGGAGGGAGAGAGGGAGAGAGGGCATAAGGGAGGGAGGAGGAAGGAATGAAGAGAGAGAAGAAGGCAGGGAAGAGAGGGAGAGAGGGAGAGAGGGAGACAAGGAAGGAAGTAAGGGGGGAAGAAAAGTAAAGAAAGAAGGAAGGAAGGTAGGGAAAGAGGGAGGGAGGAAGGAGGGAAAGAAGGAAGGGATGGAGGGAGGAAGGAAGGAAGGAAGGAAAAAAGGAAGGAAGGGAGGTGAGGGAGGAGGAAGGAATAAAGAGAAAGGAAGGCAGGGAATGAGGGGAGAGGGAGGGAGGGAGAAAGGAAAGAAGGAAGGAAGAAAGGAAGGAAAAAAGGAAAGGAAAGAGGGAGGGAGAGAGGAAGGAAGGAAGAAAGGAAGGGAGGGATGGAAGGGAGGAGGGAGGAAGAAGGAATGAAGAGAGAGAGGAAGGCAGGGAAGGAGGTGAGAGAGGGAGGGAGGGAGAAAGGAAGAAAGGAAGGGAAAGAGTGAGAGAGAGAGAAAGGAAGGAAGGGAAGAAGGGAAGGAAGCAAGAGGGGAAGCGGGGGGAGGAGGAAGGAATGAAGAGAGAAAGGAAGGCAGTGAAGGAGGGGAGAGAGGGAGGAAGGGAGAAAGGAAAGAAGGAAGGAAGAAGGAAAGAAGAAAGGAAGGAAAAAGGAAGGGAAAGAGGGAGGGATAGAGAGAGGAAGGAAGGAAGGAAGGAAGGGCAATTGGTACTAAATTCTTGCAGTGCCCAGGCACTCTTCCCCTAGTGGGCAGGGCAGAGAGACTGTGAAAGGTGGAGATGAAGGAGAGTCATCATTTCATTCTTGAGAAAGGACAGAGCAGACTGTGTGGAAGAGATGAGATCTGGGATAAACTGGAAAAGGTATGAAAAAATTAGGAGGGAAGAAATATTTCCAGCAAGTCTGCTACCACTGCCTCCTCAAATTCAACTAAGTGGTGATTTAATGTAAGATTTATATTTTTATTAACTGGTGCTTTGTTTTCATGTTGATATCAAAAGTGCCTATCTTCTGAATTACTTTTTATTTTTAGGGAGGAGAAATTTGTTTTGCATTTTCCAGGCTCTTGGGAGCTGCTTCAGCATTCTAGAATCTTTATGGATAAGATCCTGGGTCGCTGGCACCTGAGTGAATTAGTACTGGGTTCCCTGATTCTTCTCTCAGGTCAGAAAAGCTCTGCATCCAGCCCTATTAGCAGGGGCAGAAACAGACTCCAGGAGACACTGCCCACCTCCTGGGAATCGGAATCAGCCTTCACAGCACCAGGAGCCTGGGGTGGGCTGCTGTTTCTGTAAGGTTTTAAAAAGTCAGAGAGCACAGAGTTCTTCCGGAACCTGTTCTGACTCCTCCTGAGTTTTGTTAACGTGAGATAATATCCTCCTGGGAAAAAATCGTGATGGAAAGCCAAGGACCCCCTGCTGGCTGCAAGAAACCAGAATTCGGCCTCTTCCGCGTGCACCCGGACACGGGGCTGGGATGAAGGGGCCCAGTTCACGCCCAGCCGGGGCCTGCAGGGACAATGGGGTAAGCGCAGAGACGCTGGCATGGGTGTGGGTTTGGGGAGGCGGGAGGAGGCTTACTCTGGGGTTGTGTGTGTCTGTGCTGGCCACACAGATGCGCTGTGTCCACTGAGATGTGGTCTCTCTGACAGCGGTCTGGCGCCGCCGAGCACCAACGAGCCAGCGAGGAAGGACACGAGTCTCAGGTGCTTCCTTCCGAGTGTGGGTCGCTTTCTTATTTCAGCCAAAACAGAACTTCACGTTGGAAAATAACACTAATTCGGGCTGTATCCAACCGGCACGCGCAGCCAGGAAAGTCTGCCTTCCGCGGGGGCTTCACTGGTTTTCCTGATGTGCAAGACACCTGCAAATGTGTAGAGGCCGGACTCTGTGCGACGTGTGTGTGGGACTCCACGTGTGCCGCGTGACGTCTCCGTGTGGCTCCTTCTGGCTCGTGGGCTGGCGGGGCACTGCTTAGCGCCCCTTCTGTTTCAGTCTGGGCATCGTTCCTGTCACGAATCTCCCCCGCCCTTGCTCACCAGACCCCCCGGGGGACTTTGCCACTGTTCCCCGCCACCAGGTGCTATGTCAGCAAGGCTGGGGCTGCGCGTTCAGCTACAAAGCCCTGAACTGGACGCTGGCTGCTCAGGGCACAGAGGAGGACGGGAAGAGTGTCCTGCCAGGGGCCCAGGGCTCTGGGCTGTGCCTTTCATCCCATGGCTGTGTTCTTTCCTGCTTAACTTTTGTAGGTCTGAGTCTCAGTTAGTTTATCTACAAAATGAGGAAGGTTAGGTCACATTATCTGCTAGGAGTTATTGAGCAATGATGGGTGTGTTTACAATTTTAAAGTTCAAGGTGCCTGGGCTTTATTTTCAGTAATGTGATAGATTTGCTTTTCAAAAATAACTAGCTTTGGTACACCACACTTAACATGCCAGATAGATGAAAAGAAAAAAAATTCTTTTACTGAATGGCTGAGTTTGAGGAAAAATAACAGAATTTATCAGAGTCAGAAACACGTTGAGAAAAGAAAGGCATGCATTTAAACTGGCACTCTTCCCCGGGGTATCTGCTAGCGCCCATGGTCCCAGTCATCTGACTTTCAGCGGACCTCACGCCCGAAGGAGACAGAGCCTGAGGCCTGTGCGGGGCAGCCAGGGCACAGTACCCGATCAGTGGAACAGAAACTTCTGCCCACTGATGGTGGCCCCAGCCTTGGCTCTGAGAGCAGTGCAAGTAAAGTCTTCCCTCAGAATTCCCAGCCATAAGCCTGTGCTCACGGGCTTTGAGGTCAAATGTACACTAAATATATGATTTTTAAGAAAGACAAAAATTTAACTTGAAGCATCCCAGAATTGATAGTACTCCTGAGTTCTTGGAAGAAACAAAATAAAATCCTCCTTGAAGAAACTCACTTTAAGTCCTCAAAGAATTACAATAGATAAAACACCAAGACACATGGGCTCATAATCAAAACCAAGAAACACACAGGAAATAAGATGTGAGGCAAAAAGTCAACTGCGAAGAACTGAAGATACAGAAAGTATTAGATACAGAACAGAAAAGAAGAATGTTTAACACATTGAAGGAAATAAACGAGGATATTAAAAGTCTAAGAAAGCAGCACAAGGTTGTCAAAATTGACCAGGAAGATTTCAGAACCACTCAAAAGCCCTAGAATTTTTAAATATATATTTGAAATTAGACTCAACAGAAAGGGTTAGCAGCACATTTGATACAACTGCAGAGAGAATCAAGGAGCTGGAAGATAAAGTTGAAGAAATTATTCAGAATGCAGTTCTGGAAGAAAAAAAGAGAAAAATAGGAAACAAATATTAAGAGGCTTTAAGGATCAAGTGAGGATGATTGCCACATTTATGATGAGAATTACAGAATAGTTACAGGAACAAGTGGAGACAGATGGGGAATTTTCCAGAATAGACAAAATATATCCATCCTAAGAGCTGGGAAGCTCCCCAAATTATGGATTTTTTATAGATATAGAGAACCAAATTTTAAAATTTATCTGGAAAGTCAAAGAAAATAGAATGGCCAAATCATGTTTGAAAAAGATGAGTAAAGTTGGAGGAATCACACTACTCAATTTTAAGACACTGTAAAGATGTAGTGATGAAGGAAGTATGCTATCACAGAAAGGATGCTATCACAGAAAGGATGCTGTCACAGAAAGGATGCTATCACAGAAAGGATGCTATCACAGAAAGGATATCTATATGTGCTGTCACAGAAAGGATGCCCACCAGAGAATCTAGAAATAAGTTCACACAAACATGACCATTTGGGTTTTTACACTGTTACAAAGGCAATTCAAAGGAGAAAAGATGTCTTTTCAACAAATTGTGTTGGAACAGTTGGATAACCATATGCAAAAAGTTAAATAAATGAAAAGAGCTTTGACTTGACACTCCCAACTTATACAAAACAGAAACAGATCTTAGAACTAAATGTAAAACACAAAACTATAAAATGTTTAGAAAGAAGTGTAGAAGAAATTCTTTGTGACCTGGGATTAGGCAAAGAACTGGTAGATATGACTCCAAAAGCATACTTCATCAATCAAATGAAATAATTATTGGACTTAATCAAAAGTAAAATTTTCTCCTTTGCAAGAGACACTGCTGAGTAGACTTAAAAGGTAACCTATAGACTGAGAGAAAATATTTGCAAGTCACATATCCAATAAAAGACTGTTATCCAGAGTCTATAAAGAACTCTGAAAACTCAACAGTAGGAAATAAGCAACCAGTATAAAAGTAGGCAACAGACATGTCACCAAAGAGAATATATGGAAAGCATCTTAGCACATGAAAAGATATTCAGCATCATTAGCCCTTTTGGAGATGCAACTTAAAGCCACCGCGAGATACGACTGCATGCCTATGAGCAGGCCTGCAATAAAACAAGTTCCAAACACTTAGTGCTGGCAAGGATGGGGAGCATCTGGAGCACTGGTGCATTATGGATGGAAATGAAAAATGCTACAGATGCCCTGAAGACTGGTCCCTCCTGACAAAGTTAGCCACATGACCTGCAAATCAAAAAGAAACAAACATGATAGAAATGGAAAAAAGACATGAACAAGTGTTTCACAGAAGACATGAATAGAAACATGAATAGCAAAAGGAGAAGAAAAGAAAGAAAGAAATAAGATAATCTCTTTAGTAATCAGAAAAATATGAATTAACCTTTCTCCTGTTTACAAAGAAAAAAGTGCAGCGTACTGCCAGTGCTCATTTGCTTTTACATAAACACGCTGTTTGAGGCTGAAGCAAATCTGACTGATTTTCAATGTGAAAATCAAATAGAAAAACTGTTTTTGGAATTATTTCTAAACAAAACTAACATCAGAATAATCTGAATCACGAGAATCATCTTTTTCGGAAGACTTGGATTCATCAAACAAATCTTCGGCCAACAACCATTTAAGAACAGTGTTAACATCACATGTAGGAATGCTATGTTTTCTAGGATTTGACATTTTCAGCAATCAAGAATTATTATATTTTGCAAATGGAAATACCACTACTAAAAACATAATGGTGGGAAAGGTGTCTTGGGGTAAATGCTGCAACCACAAGTACCACCAGTGAGTATTATTGGGGCAAATGGGAAAAGAGAGATAATAATTCATAGGTACCTGATTAACAAAATTAAACAACCTGACAATAAACAATGTGAGGATGCAGAGTAAGTGGAATTCTCACAACCTCATGTCATCATGAGAATTCAGTAGTAAAAGTCCCTTTTGAAAGCCACTTGGTATTATCCACTCTGCTGGGTTGAATGATGTCCCTCCAAAAAATACGTGTGTCGTAACCCCTAGTAACTATGAAAGTGACCTTATTCACAAAAGATTCACAAAAGGATCTTTGCAGATGAGTCAAGTTAAAGATCTTGAGATGAAATCATCCTGGATTTGGAGTCCTGAATCCAATGACAAGTGCCCTTAGGAGGACAGGACACAGTGACACAAGGGAGAAGCCATGTAAAGATGGAGGCAGAGGTTGCAGTGATGCAGCCACAAGCCAAGGGATGCCTGGAGCCACCAAAAGCTGGAAAAGGCAAGGAAGGATTCTCCTCTGGAGACTTCAGAGGGAGCACAGCTGCTGACAGCTTAATTTCTGACTCTGTATCCAGAACTGAGAAACAACACATTTCTGTTCTTGGGAGCTACCTACTCTGTGACGATTTGTTATGGCTGCCCCCAGGAAACTACACCTCTACTCACGTTGAAGATTTTTGCATTCCTAATAATACAGTGATTCTACTTTTAAAGTCCCATTTTGAAAAACACTGACTATTTTTTCTTTTTTCTTTTTTTTTTTTTTAACTGTGTTCCACTGTGTTTTGGCTTTGCTATAAAGAACTATCTGAGACTGGGTAATTTATAAAGAAAAGAGGTTTAATTGGCTCATGGTTCTGTGAGCTGTACAGGCTTCGGCTTCTGGGGAGGCCTCAGGAAACTTATAATCATGGTGGAAGGCAAAGGGGAAGTAGGCATGTCTTCACATGTCTTGCAGCAGAGAGAGAGCAAGTGGGTGGTGCTACACCCTTTAAACAAGGAGATCTCGGGAGAACTCACTCACTATCACAAGAACAGTAAGGGGGAAGTCCACCCCATGATCCAATCACCTCCCACCAGTTCCCTCTTCCAACACTGGGAATTAAATTCAACATGAGATTTGGGTGAGGACACAGATCCAAACCATATCACACTGTAAGAAAACATTTCACATTACAATTCAGTACTGAGATATATACAATGTATTACAAATGCATTGAAGAAAAATTAGAAAACAAATGCCACTCATAATTTTACCATCCAAAGCTGACCAGTATTGATGTATTTTCCTATGGTCTTTTGCAGACTCACCCACCTACCCACAGGATGGGTTCCTACATTCCATTTGTGACCTGCCTTTGTCCCCTAATAAATTATCATAAACATTTTCTTACCAATAACATATCTATGATTGTATTTCATTGTATGGACATTTTTAAAATTTCTTTCTTCATGTTTGCTCTTAAAAATAACTTTGATAAATATCGCGCCAATATCTTTTTGAGCTTGTGTTTTTATCCTTACCTTTGTTGACAGATGGTCACAGGACAGCTGCCTTAGCTCCAAACAGCAACATCTCAAGGAGAAAGGTAAGAGGTAGGTGCAGAAGGAAGCTTTCTCTCTGGGAAGATACTCCTTTTCATCTGGGAAAAATATTTTCCATAGCATCCCCTGGCCAAGTTTCTCCTACACTTTACGGCAAGAGTTGGGCACACAGGCGCACACAGCCTAACCTACTGGCATGGAAAGGGAGCCCCATGGCTGTTTCTGAGCAACCATGGTTTATCCCCCAGCTTGAGGCAGGAACTGGTCTCCTCTGAGGTCGGGGACTTTTCAGCCAGTATCTGAACAAAACTGAGGCTGCACTAGCAGAGAAGACCTGAGAGAAATGGCTGCTGGGCAGGCAACAACATTGTCTGGGTGGTGGTGCATGACCTGGCGGCTTGCAAGCTCCTTCCTCCTCTCTTAGTGGTCTCCACTCAAAGGAAAACATCTTTCCAAGTTTAAATTGTATGAAAGGTCTCCTTCCTCTCTCCTAGTCTACAGTAACGTTCTTACCCAATCCATTCCAAGTTTAAATTGTATGAAAGGTCTCCTTCCTCTCTCCTAGTCTACAGTAACGTTCTTACCCAATCCATTCCAAGTTTAAATTGTATGAAAAGTCTCCTTCCTCTCTCCTAGTCTACAGTAACGTTCTTACCCAATCCATTCCAAGTTTAAATTGTATTAAAGGTCTCCTTCCTCTCTCCTAGTCTATAGCAATGTTCTTACCCAATCCATTCCAAGTTTAAATTGTAGTAAAGGTCTCCTTCCTCTCTCCCAGTCTATAGCAACGTTCTTAACCAATCCATTCCAAGTTTAAATTGTAGTAAAGGTCTCCTTCCTCTCTCCCAGTCTATAGCAACGCTCACACCCAATCCTGAGTCCCAGGTGTGGTACTGTTCTCTGGCATGATCAGCCAGCTGCCTGGTAGCCGGCTGGTTACATTGGACCACTTCCATTGTAGACAGGGCAGTGCTTTGTTATTACTGGAATCGACACTTACTCCAGATACAGATTTGCCTTCCCTGCATGCAATGCTTCTGCCAAAACGACTATCCGAGGGCTTACAGAATGCCTTTCCCTCTGTCATGGTATTCTGCACAGCACTGCTTTTGACCAAGGAACTCACCTCGCAGGAGAGAAGTGCTGCAATGGGCCCACGCTCATGGATTCCCCGGTCTTACCATGTTCCCACCGTCCTGGAGTGGCTGGCTTCATGAAACAGAGGAACGGCCTTTTGAAAACTCAGTTACCATGCCGTCCAGGTGGCAGCCCCTTGCAGGGCTGGGGCAAGGTTCTTCCCAAGGTTGTACATGCTTTAAAACTGCATCAGATTTTATGTGGCGCTGTCTCTCCCGGCCCAGATTCACGGGCCCAGGAATCAACGGGGTGGAAACGAGAGTGGCACCACTCAGTGTTATCCCTAGTAGGTCACTTCCTGTCCCCAATACCCCTGCTGGCCAACAGGTCTCAGTTCCCAAGGGAGAAATGCTTCCACCAGGAGACACAGCAGTGATTCCATTGAACTGAAAGTGAGGCCTGCCACTTGGCAGCCTTGGACTCCCTGTGCCACGGAACCAGCATGCGAAGATGGGGGTGACTGTGCCGGCTGGGGCGACTCTCATGTACAGGCCTCCCTCATTTCTGCTGCAGGACATCCAGGAGAAGCCTGGACATCACCCAGACGTTCATCTTCTGGGGAAAGGGAGCGTGTTTTCAGTTGCGTGCAGCATACTTGTGTTTCCGGCAGCAGCGTGACTTTGCTGCTGTCTTGATCTGGAGACGAGTATGGACTCAGGCAATGTGGAGGGTGGCAGGGCCAAGAGTAGACTGAGACAGTCAGGCTTGGGAATCCCCTGGCCAGGCCACCATGCTCGGTTACGCGGTGCTGCCATGAACGTATTCTGTAAATGAGACGAACACCCCCCATTACCCTGTCGTAGAGGAGATCATCCTACATAACCTTGTCGGGGTGGGGAGGCTGACTGGTCAGCAGAAAGGCCTGGAGAGGGGAGCCGAGGTCCCCCTGCAGAGGAGGAAACTCCCGGGAAGGGCCTGATCCTGCCTCAGTTTCCAGCTGCCCAGGAAATCAGACTACCCACTAGGCCCTAAAACCGTGCAGGACAGGTTCTTCAACACACCCCTCCCTCTCTCTGTCTCCCTTGAGATATATCTGGATATAGACTTGGTTTTATTTCCCTGGGGAAATCTGATCGATACAGGTACTACATCCAGCGTCCAGTCCATGACTCAGGAAGTCAATTCCCCGTCCCTTCTCTCTCCTTCCATCTGAGGCCAAACGCATTCACTTCACGCTCTTGGAATGTTTTCATGTAAAAAGAGTGCCATATCAGGATTAATAATTTTATGTATATAAACTAGTAATATAGAGAGAAAATAACACTTCAGGATCAGATACAGTTGCCTGAACTCTGTGGCTAAGTTAAGCCCCACACTGTATGGCATCTGCCATGCCTCACACCACGGGCCACGTTGGACCCCAGTGCTTTGGTATAGGAGGATGTCCTCTGCCTCCACAGTGAGCCGTGGCCCCACCCTAGGTTTCAGAGCAGAGAAATTGCCCTGACAACTAAGCAGCTTCTGACACCCAGTTCTGCGGAAGATCCAGTCACAGGGATCCTGCCAATTGACGAATGACGGGAATGACTAGTTCCCAGCAGGGAAAGTCTCTGCTCCAGGTTACTCGCACCTGGTACAAAACAGATGCTTAGTAGATGGTGGCCATCACAGTAGCAGCAGGTGCTGTAGGGCACCACCACTTCAGAGACAGGGGATGGAAAACATATTATGCATTAAGAACTCACAGATCTTGCAAGACTCTCCTTATCAAATTTCTATTGAAACTGTCAGCATGACTGTTTTAGACCATTTGTGCTGCTATAACCAAATACTATAGACTGGGTAATTTATACACAATAGAAACTTATTTGTCATAGCTCTGGAGGCTGGGAAGTCCAAGATCAAGACACCAGCAGGTTCCAAGTCTGCAAGGACATGGTTTTGTGTTTCCAAGATGGCGCCTTCAATGCTGTGTCCTCACACGACCAAAGGGCTGGGTTGGTGGTCCCTTGAAAGTGTCTGTTAAATTTATTTATTTTTAGCATCGTGGAGTCACCAAGAGAATGAGGTTGGAGCTCCACCCTCTCTGTGGGTTTGTCATCACAGGGTACAGCTTTCTCAAAGACTGGATCAAAGACTCACCACACTTTAAAAAAAAAAAGAGGGAAAGGCAAAAATCAGGCAAAAATTTCAGATACGTTGACACCTGGGGGCTGGAGCAGCTCCACCTACATCCTCTGCAGCTGGTGGCCTCAGCTTCTCCTGACAAATGCTTCATTCACTCTAGTGGCTGTGGCCCCCAGGGCTGCCACATGCCTGAAGCCGAGCCATGGAGAGCCCGTCTCTGCAGCAGAACCCGCAGCAGTGGGCGCAGGGGAGCCAGTGACACTCAGACCTGGGGCCACGCAAGAATGGGCCAAGCTAGCTCCCTCCAGCCCTTTCATAAGGTTACTAGTCCCATTCATGAGGGCAGAACCCGCAGGGCTTACCACCTCCTAAAGGCCCCACCTCTTACTACTGCCGCACTGGGGATGAAGTTTCAACGTGAATCTTGGAGGAGACACAGACATTCAAACCATAACAGCAGCTTAGAAAGAAATACAACTGGACCTCCGTGCTCAAGAGCCCAAGGCGCTTCTCATAAGTATTGTCATAGTAATGTCCAATACTTGTGTACCTCATAATGGATTACAAAACCTTTTCACATAGTCTCACTTAATTTTCACAAATACCTAAAATAGAAAATTACACTCCTATTGATTATATTTGCTATCCATTTCTGTGGGTCAGGAACAGGGATGGGGTACAGCACAGAAGGCTCCACCCTGCTCCCTGAAGTCTGGGCTTCAGCAGGACGACAGGAAGCTTGGGGGCTGGACACCCCCGAAGGCTCATCCACCCACAGGCCTGGCGGGTGGTGATAGCTGCCAGCTAGGACTGCAGCTGGGGCTGTCACTAGAATGTTACACATGGCATCACCCTGTGGTCAAGACTTCCTTACAACATGGTAGCTGAGTTCCAAAGGTGAACATTGGGAGAGAGATGGTGAGACAGAGAGACAGAGACAGAGGGTGGGAGGTGGCACTGTGGTCATGAGGAGGGAGAGAAAGAGAGTGCACGTGCCAGGCAGGGTCCACACATTTCATGATCTAGATTGGCAGTCCATTGGTTGGGGCAGTAAGGAGCCCCTCAGCAGGAGGCGCATTGTGGGAGACCATGTGGTTGGGCTAAATATACCAGTGTAGCCATCATTGGAAAATGCAACCTGTCACATTCATAAATTAGGAAAATGAAGCTTTTGATGTTAAGTGACTTGCCAAGGTCATGCGGCTGACACGTGTCAGAATGAGACGGGATTTCTGGCACCAAGACGACCGGTTGTCAGGCTATTCCACATCCACCAGGCATCATGCCCTCTGAGAGTGGCTGTCGGCCTCCTTTGGGTGTTTCCCTCCTCTGCCCTTCGACACTACGGCCTGCACCCCATCATCCCATCTCCCTCCTCCTCATCAGGGGCTGCCTCTGTTGTTGAGTTAAAGGTGCGTGAAAGCCAGGTGGGAGCTGTCACCAGCTGCACAGACTCCTAATGTGCAGGTCTGAAGCAGGACCTCGGAGCCCACCTAGGTGGAGATTCTGGCTGTCACCTTCTGGTTGGATGACATGGGGCATATTTTTGAGCCCTCATGGCTCTGGTTCATCACTGAAAACTGGGGAAGATTTCATGAGTTTATTGTGAGAATGAAATGAGTTAATATACGCAGAGTCCTTAGGACAGCGCCTGGTGCGTGGTAAGTGGCGTTATTATGATTTTATTACCATTAATTATTACACTGTCTCCTTATGCACGTTTTGATCAACTCCCAGGGGCTTCCCTCACGTTCCACAAGCTCTGTGTTGTAACTGCTGAACGAGTTTACAGCCACGGACTTTCAGGGACCTCAATGGCCCAAGCAGGCCTCGTTTACCTTAGTGTTTTCTCTCTCCGGCGAAAGCCCCGGTGGGCAGCGAGTCTGGTGTGGTACAGCAGGGAGAAGAGAAGCCCACCCACTCCTGCGACAGCAAGGCCAGCGCTGGGGTCTCCGGCCTGAGCCTGGGAGCCTGGGCTTCAGTTGTTTCTGCGACCTGAGTGTGCAGGTCACCTGGGCTCTGTGCTCCATCTCTGCCTGGCGAGGCTGGCGTGGTCCCGGGCCTGAGTGTCACTGGCTCCCCTGCGCCCACTGCTGCTGGTTCTGCTGCAGAGATGGGCTCTCCACGCCTCAGTTTCAGGCGTGTGGCAGCCCCCGGGGGCCACAGCTGCCAGAGTGAATGAAGCATTTTTCAGGAGAAGCCGAGGCCACCAGCTGTGGAGGGCGTCCCGTGGAGCTGCGCCAGCCCCCAGGAGTCAACATATCTGAAATTTTTGCCCTTCCCCTTCTCCTTCTTCTTTCTTCTTCCTTTTTTTTAAGTGTGTTGAGCCTTTGATCCACTCTGTGAGAAAGCTGCACTCCGTGATGACAAACCCACAGAGAGAGTGGAGCTCCAGCCTCGCTCTCTTGGTGACTCTGCGATGCTAAAAATAAATAAATTTAACAGACGCCTTCAAGGGACCACCAACCCAGCCGCACACTGAGTCGGCACGAGTGCGTGCCAGGCAATGCGCTCAGCTCTGCCAGGCTGTGTCACCAGCTGCACTGCATCTCCCCCACTTTCACGCACTGCAGCCCTCACCCCCAGGACCTCCCAATGGGACTGCATTTTCACCAGCTGCACTGCATCTCCCCCACTTTCATGCACTGCAGCCCTCACCCCCAGGACCTCCCAATGGGACTGCATTTTCACCAGCTGCACTGCATCTCCCCCAATTTCACGCACTGCAGCCCTCACCCCCAGGACCACCCAATGGGACTGCATTTTCACCAGCTGCACTGCATCTCCCCCACTTTCACGCACTGCAGCCCTCACCCCCAGGACCACCCAATGGGACTGCATTTTCACCAGCTGCACTGCATCTCCCCCACTTTCATGCACTGCAGCCCTCACCCCCAGGACCTCCCAATGGGACTGCATTTTCACCAGCTGCACTGCATCTCCCCCAATTTCACGCACTGCAGCCCTCACCTCCAGGACCTCCCAATGGGACTGCATTTTCACCAGCTGCACTGCATCTCCCCCACTTTCACGCACTGCAGCCCTCACCCCCAGGACCTCCCAATGGGACTGCATTTTCACCAGCTGCACTGCATCTCCCCCACTTTCACGCACTGCAGCCCTCACCCCCAGGACCTCCCAAATGGGACTGCATTTTCACCAGCTGCACTGCATCTCCCCCACTTTCACGCACTGCAGCCCTCACCCCCAGGACCACCCAATGGGACTGCATTTTCACCAGCTGCACTGCATCTCCCCCACTTTCACGCACTGCAGCCCTCACCCCCAGGACCACCCAATGGGACTGCATTTTCACCAGCTGCACTGCATCTCCCCCACTTTCACGCACTGCAGCCCTCACCCCCAGGACCTCCCAATGGGACTGCATTTTCACCAGCTGCACTGCATCTCCCCCAATTTCACGCACTGCAGCCCTCACCCCCAGGACCTCCCAATGGGACTGCATTTTCACCAGCTGCACTGCATCTCCCCCACTTTCACGCACTGCAGCCCTCACCCCCAGGACCTCCCAATGGGACTGCATTTTCACCAGCTGCACTGCATCTCCCCCACTTTCACGCACTGCAGCCCTCACCCCCAGGACCACCCAATGGGACTGCATTTTCACCAGCTGCACTGCATCTCCCCCACTTTCACGCACTGCAGCCCTCACCCCCAGGACCTCCCAATGGGACTGCATTTTCACCAGCTGCACTGCATCTCCCCCACTTTCACGCACTGCAGCCCTCACCCCCAGGACCTCCCAATGGGACTGCATTTTCACCAGCTGCACTGCATCTCCCCCACTTTCACGCACTGCAGCCCTCACCTCCAGGACCTCCCAATGGGACTGCATTTTCACCAGCTGCACTGCATCTCCCCCACTTTCACGCACTGCAGCCCTCACCCCCAGGACCTCCCAATGGGACTGCATTTGGCAGTAGAGTCTTAAAGAGACCGTCGGGTAAAATGAAGCCATAGGGGTAGGCCCTCATCCAATAGGACTGGTGTCCTTATAGGAAGAGGAGGTCAGGACACAGACACACACAGGGACGGCTGGGCGAGGACACAGGCAGAGGGCAGCGTCCAGAAGCCCAGGAGAGGAGCCTCGGGAGAAACCAGCCCTGCTCACACCTTGGTCTTAGACTTCCGGCCTCCAGAACTGCAAGGAAGTAAGCTTCTGTGGTTTAAGCCACCCAGTCTGCGGAATTTTGTTATGGCAGGTTGTAACAAAGTCTTTCTGAAAAATACAAGCATTTCAAGCAGAGGCCTTTCACAGCCTGTTACGCAACCACTCAAAGTGCACGCCTTGTCTTTTGCAATTTCCCTCAGAATTGGCTATGTCACTAGCACTCATGCCTAGACTGTCCCGAGGGGCCGGCCCCGGGCACTGTCTCCTTTTCCCTGGGTGTGGGAACTGGCTGCTGGCGTGGGAACTGGCTGCTGGTGTGGGAACGGCTGCTTGTCCCAGTGGCGCCCACCTGTGGCCGCACTTCAAGGCCACCTGGGCCTGGAGATGTCACTAAGGATTGACCCAGAGACGCCGACCTCAGGGACCTGGGAGGCTGCACACTGGCCGTGTTGGAGGTGATCCTCCTGTCACCCAGGTCAAGTGCCACGGGCCCCACACATCGTCTCCTTCCCTGTCTCCCAGCTGCAGGCCCGGACTGGACGGCTTTGGCTAAGGAATCAATGCAGGTGGAGAAGGAGGCTGACGATGGAGCCTGGGCGCTCCAGCCTTGAGTGGGCCTGGACTGGACGGCTTTGACTAAGGAACCAACGCAGGTGGAGAAGGAGGCTGACGATGGAGCCCGGGCGCTCCAGCCTTGAAGGAGGAGAACCCGACCCTTAGCCTGCACAGCAGCCATGCGGGGGGACTTCGGGGAGATTTCCTCTTTGCTTCCATCCAAAGAAAGTGCCCCATGTTTGAAAGCCTCTGTGCTGAATGCTCCCAATGCCCTCCGATTCCATCTAGGTCGTCCCTACCACCAAGGCAGGTGTGTGAATTCACCTGCACAGCTCACCATCCTGGGAGGGTGACGCTGGAGGAGGGACATCCCTACCAAGGCGGGTGTGTGAATTCACTCGCACAGCTCACCATCCTGGGAGGGTTATGCTGGAGTAGGGATGTCCCTCCAGGGTCTCTTCAGCATCTACCCTTCTCCACCACACAAATTCATCAGTGAGGGTGAGTCACGCAGCTGGGAGCATGGAGTGCAGGGCGCAGGCCTCTTGCCCGGGGCCAGGCTCACTCTGCCTCATCCCCACTAAGAGGCTGCCCTTTCTGGCCTGGACATCTCCTGGGACTGTGGGCCCTCACAGCCCTGGGCAGTCTGGACAGGATGGACTGTGCTTCTCACGGGGCAGCGCTTCCTCCACTGCAGACACCGCCACCTGCCCCCTCCCTCCCTGCCGCAAGCCTCTGGTCTCCAGGCCGCTCCTGGCTGTCTCTGACCCTTGCCTCATTCACACCCAGCTGTGAGCATACCTGCTGGCTCAACCCAGAGCCCCTGTCTTCTCAGCTTTGCACCTCACCTCCTGAATTTGGTTTTCAGCTGGATTTCCTTAGGCTCAGGACTTAGCCAGGACTTGTGGACTCTCCTGCCTATTTCTAGTATGTGCACCTGCACAGGTTCGGGCCCTCTGCCCACCAAGAGTGAATGAGACTGCGAGGGGTCATTACACGTTGCAAGCAAAGCCATAAACACACACGCCAGCCAGGTGCAAAAAGAGTTAAACTAGTTAGCTTATTCCCTTGGGGAGAGTTTAAGAAGAAGTAGGAAAATAACTTAAGTACCAAACTGTCAGACAATGAATGGGTCTGGAATAATGTGAAAATTACTGCAACTGTCTGAGAGGCTGTGTAGTTGGTGTTGTTAGTGGGGAGCTTTTTCTTCCACAGAGCAAGATACTACATGGATGTCATTTCTGGGCACTTACATAATTGGCTAAGGCTGGTCTCAGCGGAAGACAGCCGCTGACCCTGTCCACACACACACGTGGACCCACGGGGCCACTTGGAAATCGGCTGCTCCTGGCCTGACATTGCATTGTCTCCAGGTGGGACTGTGAAGCCACTTCCCTGGCCTGCCCCCTCTGTGGACAGGTGCTTGCTCATTTCCTGTGGACCGGAGTCTCATTCAGACACTGGGCTCCGCTCCTTACCTCCTCCTCCAAGTGAGCTCAGCTGCTCCACACAGATGGGCAGCACTGTCCTCACCAGACGGAACAGTTTGAGTCGGGAGAGAGTTTGAGACCCACCACACCCCGTACCTGGGCTCGATGCGAGTGAGGTGGAGAGCCCCCCACTGACCCGGAGCTCGCCCCTCTTCTCCCTGAATTTCCTTTTCTTTATTCCCTTCCCAGTTTAATCCCTCCCTCTTGGATTCAGCATCACTTAGGAGAGACTCTGGTGCTCTTTTAAATACTCTTCCTTTCTGCCTTCGCCAATACAGAGTAGAATGAGAAACACAGCAGAGAGGGAATGGTCAACCCCAGAGCACTGGCCACTTTGGGAAAACAGACATCTCCTTTCCTCTGGCTGGAGGAAAGGCGAGGAGACTGGCTGCAGTGAGGCTTCCCGGAGGTGCCAGGCAGGCAGGTGTGCCTCTCCAGGGGAGAGATGGAGCGTGGCTCAGCTCTCCCTGAATCAATGATCTCACCCAAGTTCTCCTTCATTTTTCCTGGACATAGTAAGAAGACACAGTGTTGCCACAGGCTGTGTAGCCCACAACAATTTTCCATCCAAATGCATGAGCCTGGGTTCCCGATGAAGACTTGGCTTCTCCTGAGCCCAGGGGTCCTGGCTGCTCTGGTGCCAACTCCTGGGTGTCTTCGAGCTGCAGAGGGCTTGCCACGTGCATCCTCCTCCCTCTACCTGAGCCACGAAGACCGGGCTGGACCACATTCCACAGAGACTGCGTACCCATCAGGGGTCTCCTCCCAACAACAGTTAACCAAGCTTTGTATTCAACAAGGAACACGTTCTCCCCCACCAAACCTCACTGAAAACACACAGGTGCATGGATAACCGGATAACCATGGCCAAATCATAACTGGTATGCGTGCTCATGGTTTTCTTTGAAAATCTAACTGTCTTTTAAAAATCTTTCCCACATGAAGAGCCACAATAAATGACAAATACAAATTATAAGTTTATAAGGAAAGTATGCTAGTAAGTGTAAGCAAATTAAAAGGATGTCCCATAGGGTGGTAACAACTGATTCAGTGTTGTCAAATGTTTTGGATCCCCATCGGTAGTAGGAAACGTATTTTGTGGCCTGCCTCAGTAGACTCATGCGTATGCACACAGATAAGTGAGGTGAAGCTCACCTTTACCGTGACACACTTCATTACACCCTGTTCTGTTGCAAAGGAACGGATTGCTGTCAGGATTCCGTCCCGATGCCGACTCATGGCTCGCTCTTCAAACACTGAAGCAAGTGGTGGAAAGGGCACGTGGTATGTTTACAACTCACACATGGAGCACAAACACATGCACACCCACACCCACCCACACGCCTGCCGAGCCTCCAGCCACCAGGCTGGATGTTACAGACTCGTGAACAAGCGGCCGCTGTTATTCTCCCACGTCATCCTCACTGTCCTCTCAGTTCTGCTCACGGTTCTAGGGGACGTGTTCTTCGCCGGTGCTGACTTTCAGCAGTGCCTCCATGTGGCACCAGGAGCTCCTGCTCTGCTGTGTGTCTCTAGACACGTGGATTCCATCCTGATGGGATCCTTCTGCAAGAGCAGTCCATGCACTAATTCAGACTGAGAAGGGAATAAAGGCGATGAAGTAGACAGGCAAGGACTTTTCTACAAATTATCAAACTAGGAGTGCCAGCATCTTTTAAATATATATATAAATTAATAAGAAAATGCCATTCCAGCCTATCAATTCCAGTTACCTATTCACACTGAGGTTCCACCCCATCCTAGGAGGCCATAAGGATACAAAGCGGCCAGTGATGAGTGCGGGAGGAAGCGGATGGGGGATCCCCAGGGCCAGGGCTCGAGGAGGAGGTCGAGGTACCCAGTGGGGACCTCGGAGGCCCCGGGTCACCCCCTTCCTTCTGCAGTATCAGCTCCTGTCCTCACACCACCACGTGCAGCTGCACCACAGCCAATGAAGCTGCCCAGGATGCAGAGGCACCAGTGACACTGCTCCATGGCGATGGCACAGGCAGCCGTTGCGTGCATGTGAAGTAGACCAGAGCTCTAAATGCCGTGTGGCGAGGCTGGAACCAGGCGAGAAAGAGCAGCAATGCTGTGTTACTGGAAAGACCGTGGAAATCCCCTGTAAGAACCCTGAGCCCCTGTGCCCACTCTGCGGGGCAGAGCGCTGGTGTTTTTCCTGAAAAGCTTGTGAGTCCGTCTTGCTTTTTAACCATGCTCACTTATAACTGTCACAAAAATGAAGCATTTAAAAAATAAACAAATGCACCCTGAGCAGCCTGTCCCAGGGCAATAGACTCACCCAGTCCCACGAGCAGACCTTTCAGGAGCTTTCCAATGGGGGTGATCAATTATGCAACAAACAGCTATTGAGCACCTACTGTCTACCAGGAACTGGCTCAGATAGGGCCAGGCGCCAGGTGTGAGCAAAAGCACACATGAAACCTGGCCTTATGACGTACACAACACAGCTGGGAAGACAGATGCCAGTTCAACTACACAAATACATGCACAATCTAAGATGCGGGAACCCACTGTCCCGCAGCCTTTACAGGGAGGGAGGTCCCTTGGCTGATACCTGGGGAGAAGAGTCCCACCCACCACCCTGATCGTGGTCCTCCTAGGAGGGAGACCTTCTCTGCCCTCCTAGGGAGGAGCCGGTTACTGCTGCCCATGAGGAGGGCAATGATCCCATTACCACCTGGCCTTAGGGCACTGTGGGCCCAGCCCTGCTCGTGGCAGGTGTGAAAGTGAAGGTCTACCTGACTCTGAACGCTTGGCCACAGCCTCTCCTCAGTGGAGGCCCATAGCCTCCACCCACAAGACAACGTGAGAATGTGAAATCAGGAGAATGGAGAAGTCCTTCTCTCCCAGAGGGAATACAGTGAGTGAAATCAGGAGAATGAAGAAGTACCTTCTCTACAGAGGGAATACAGTGAGTGAAATCAGCAGAATGGAGAAGTACCTTCCCTCCAGAGGGAATACAGTGAGTGAAATCAGTAGAATGGAGAAGTACCTTCTCTACAGAGGGAATACAGTGAGTGAAAATCAGGAGAATGGAGAAGAACCTTCTCTCCAGAGGGAATACAGTGAGTGAAATCAGGAGAATGGAGAAGTACCTTCTCTACAGAGGGAATACAGTGAGTGAAATAGGAAAATGGAGAAGTACCTTCTCTCCAGAGGGAATACAGTGAATGCGTGCACGTTGGGGCTCTCCCACTCAGGCTGTGTGACCTTAGGCAAGCACCTTAGCTTCTCTGTGCCTCAGTTTCCTCCTTTATAAAACGGGGACTTAAAAACATCTTGTAGGATAGGATTGTCAAGAGAATTAAATGAGTTTATGTGTGTAAAGTGCTTTAAATAGTGTCTTCCAAAGACGGTCACCTAAATAAACCATGTGAGCCAAGGACACCAGTCACCTGGGGCTGACCCTGCTGAGACGAGATGGACAAGGTGAATGAGCTGGCCAATATGTTGAGACACTTATCCTGATATTCAGCCATAGGATGGTACAGGGGACCCGAGAGCTGTCAGCACTGTGCCCGCTTCCCACCCGTCCCTGTCCGCACTCTACCTGGGAGAGCCTCCTGTGCTGCCTGTGTGCCCCTGCGTCACCAGACCCACACTCTGCAGCCCCACTCTTGAGCCCTTTCATCTATACTCCATGCCTGGCGAACCTTATGGTGACTCTGCTCCTCTTTTTCCCTCTTTCTTCCCTAAAAAAAAAATCTCCATCTTGTGGCCAAGGAAGAAATAGTGTGAGTTGCCTGTAGGCAGGAAAAGTGATGAGGACGCAGGAAGATCTCCAGTGTTAACATGTGAACGACCATCTCCACACGCCCCCACCTCCTTCCCTGTTGATTGTCTTTCACATTCTCCAGAGCCTGTGCTTTTAATTCTTGTGACTCAATTTGAAATCTATGTGTGGAAATTACAATGATCAGTTGTGAGGAAGGCTCATGCCGGAGAGTAGAAAGTTCCAGCCACAGCAACTTCATTGTGCAAATTGTTCTGGGCTCTCTCAAGGCAGCTTTCCCTTGGCTGTTGGCCCAGGAAGTTATTTATAATCCAATAAAAATTAAAAGGACTTGTGGGAAGGATTTACTTACAGAGTGGATTGGCTCTTGCATTCAATTCATTGCTAATGTTAATTCCTGTTCATTCTAAAATTTCTGAATATAGAGCCTTTGCCTCTACAGAGAATTTAGCAAGTAAACACCCAAGATGAGAGCCTTACTTTTTATTCAGCACTGGGCGCCCAGCACAGCATCCAGGACACTCGTAAGGAGCCAGAAAACATTTAACAAATCATAATGATAAAAAATAAAAAGAAACTGGACAGGCACGGCTGTCTCCGCCGCAGGTGACATGTGTCTGTGCCTCCATATGCATGGAATGCACCAAACGCTGAGGCTCCTACAGAAGAAAAACCCAACCAAGGATCAGAGTTTCTCGACAGGTGCAATGACCCTAGAGTGTATGTGGCGGCTCTTATGTAAAATACGCTGCCCTCGGTTTCCCCTTTCCCAGCATCCATTTGTTCACTCTTGCTGTATTTTCTACCCTAAAGGACTTTAAATGCCCTGTAAAACACATAAAACAAAACTCAGAAAATGGATCCAAGTGGCAACTCACGTGAGTTGCAAATGGAAGCCTCCAGGTGGCAGGGCGAGGGTTCCTCACAGTCACACACAGAGCCATCCATCTGGACAACGCTTCCCGCCTTCTCAGCACCATGGGGCACAGGAGCCGTGAAAGCTGCAGTACATGCTGAGGCTTGTGCAGGCCACTCACGGTCCTCCAAGGGTCCCATCCCCCGAGGTGCATGCCGGTGTCCCGGGCAGGAGGCCACTCAGTCCTCCAAGGGCCCCATCCCCTGAGGTGCTGCCACTGTCCCGGGCAGGAGGCCACTCACGGTCCTCCAAGGGCCCTGTCCCCCCGTGGTGCTGCCACTGTCCCGGGCTGTCCAACCCCAAAGATGCAGGGAATCCAGAGCTCAGAACACCTGTGACCCACTCCTGGTGACACATGGGCTGGCAGGAGAGATAATTGCTTTTCGTGGAACCAGCGTTTACCAATATCCTGTGGTCACTGAGGGATAGAGATGAATAGGTTCTCAGTGGTCACTGAGGGATAGAGAGGAGTAGGTTCTCAGTGGTCGCTGAGGGATAGAGAGGAGTAGGTTCTCAGTGGTCGCTGAGGGATAGAGAGGAGTAGGTTCTCAGTGGTCGCTGAGGGATAGAGAGGAGTAGGTTCTCAGTGGTCGCTGAGGGATAGAGAGGAGTAGGTTCTCAGTGGTCGCTGAGGGATAGAGAGGAATAGGTTCTCAGTGGTCACTGACGGATAGAGAGGAATAGAATCTCAGCTAAGTCTCTAGAATGCAAGCATGACTTCCCTATGGCCTGTTTCCCTTCATAACCCTCAACGCAGGCTGTGTCCATTTCCTAAGGTTGTTGTTATGAGTGTCACAAACTGGGTGGCATCAAACATCAGAAGTTTATTCTCTCACAATCTGGAGGCCAGAATCCAAACACCCCATGCTGGCAGGGCTGCTGCTTTCTCTCTGGAGATTCAGGGGGATCCTTCCTCCTCCTCCAGATTCTGGCCACATCACTCCAGTAGGCCTCTGTCTTCACGTGACCTCCTTCCTCTGTGTCTCTGTCTGCTTATGAGGACCCCTGGCATGTTGGATTAGGGCCCAGGCAACTTTAGGGTGACCTCATCTTAGTCAGATCACATCGTCAATGGCTCCATTTCCAAAGAGGTCACATTCGTAGGTACTGGGGGTTAGGACTTCAACATGTATTTTTGAGGGGAGACAATTTAACCCATATCACGGGCCAGTGGAAAATGCAAAGGTAAAACTGAGAAAACCAAGTCTGTGATGACTCAAAACAATGTCCATACACTGAAGCCTCTAACGTGTGGCTTCATTTGAGGACAGCGGCTCCTCCATGACATCGTCACACACATTCAGTCCTTGGTGGGGCCTGGGCAGCTGAGGGCTTGAGGAACATTCTCCATCCATGACTATGGAAGGTCAGTGAAGCAGGGGCAGGAAGAACATCGTTCTATGAGAATCAGGACTGGTCATAGGTCCTGCTCTGATCTGTTCCAACTCGTTGACACATGGGCACTTGAGCTCCAACTTCTCTGCCACGGAGCTGGAGCACAAGCAGAAACTACAGAAATGTCCCAGGGATTCCAGTACTTCAGCATTAGAGCTACGCCTCCCACAGAGCATTTAGCTCTGAGAGAAGGTTAACAACCACAAAAACCGCAACACACTTCCTTTGTTGGCTCATATGTCTGAAATTTAAAAATCAGCCTCCATATGGCTTGGCTAATCTGCCTCAGTTCCTCACTTTTTATTCCCCCACCCTCATATATATAACTTGGATTACACAGTCACATTTTGTTCAGTTGTATTTTGCATCTACTAGTGTAGCTGCCTTGCCTTGCGCACTCTCTGTTCCTTGAGAACAGTCTGCTCTTTTTTTTTTTTAATTATACTTTAAGTTTTAGGGTACATGTGCACAATGTGCAGGTTAGTTACATACATATACATGTGCCATGCTGGTGTGCTGCACCCATTAACTCGTCATTTAGCATTAGGTATATCTCCTAAAGCTATCCCTCCCCCCTCCCCCACCCCACAACAGTCCCCAGAGTGTGATGTTCCCCCTCCTGTGTCCATGTGTTCTCATTGTTCAATTCCCATCTATGAGTGAGAACATGCGGTGTTTGGTTTTTTGTCCTTGCGATAGTTTACTGAGAATGATGATTTCCAATTTCATCCGTGTCCCTACAAAGGACATGAACTCATCATTTTTTATGGCTGCATAGTATTCCATGGTGTATATATGCCACATTTTCTTAATCCAGTCTATCATTGTTGGACATCTGGGTTGGTTCCAAGTCTTTGCTATTGTGAATAGTGCCGCAATAAACATACATGTGCATGTGTCTTTATAGCAGCATGATTTATAATCCTTTGGGTATATACCCAGTAATGGGATGGCTGGGTCAAATGGTATGTCTAGTTCTAGATCCCTGAGGAATTGCCACACTGACTTCCACAATGGTTGAACTACTTTACAGTCCCACCAACAGTGTAAAAGTGTTCCTATTTCTCCACATCCTCTCCAGCACCTGTTGTTTCCTGACTTTTTAATGATTGCCATTCTAACTGGTGTGAGATGGTATCTCATTGTGGTTTTGATTAGCATTTCTCTGATGGCCAGTGATGATGAGCATTTTTTCATGTGTTTTTTGGCTGCATAAATGTCTTCTTTTGAGAAGTGTCTGTTCATATCCTTTGCCCACTTCTTAGATTCTCGGATCCTCCTCAGTGACTTGTTCATAGAGGCACAGGGATGCCTTACTAGTGCTGTCAAATGAGGATGATTCATAGTAATTGATGGAATACCAGCTCTGAAAATCCTGGCCCATACTAGTCCAGAGTCAGGCCATATAGCTAACTAGGTGCATTTAGATGTCCACATTGTGAAGGTTTCCTGAAAATTTTCATCTCAGTTCTTCTGTCCTAGAGATCTAGTTAATATTTTTGGCCATACTTTTCCGAAGACACAAACAGGTTTTGAAACTGTTGGTCAATATTAAGATGTACATGTGGATTTGTATCCACTTTGTCGAGACCATTTATGCCATTGAATGTAGCAAATAACAGAGCAGGATTTAGTGAGAGTAGAGAGCCATTCGCATTTTCCTAGCCTCCTTGCCATGGTATTCTCACTCCTTCCCATCGCTTCTTCACTCTCAATATCGTCATTTCCTCCTGTCTTCAGTTTTTAAATGTGTTTAAGGGGACACATGTTGCCATCCCTGCTAGTCTAAATATCCCTGTGAGGGCGATTCCTGTGTTTTCAGAGTCCGTATTGCCAACAGTCACCTTCTGTAGATTCTATGCAGACTGAGGGTTATGGACTTACTTGGGGCGGGTGGGGGGTGGGACAGAGGAAAATGGTTCTTCAGCAGATTTTGTGCCCTTGCTCTGGCAGCCATATTTGTAAGAACCATACTGGGAAAAATCCTCCCAATTTCAGAAGTCATGGAGCAGATGATTAGAAGCATTCCCATTTTGTCCTAAATCTGCAGCACAAGGCTCAGTGTGCCTTGTCTTCAGCAAGAAAACTTTCAACACTCTTATAAAATGCAACAATATTAGAAGTACCTCCCCCAAAAGACTAAAATATATTTCCATTTTAAAGAAAATGTATTCCTTGAAACATCCGATTGCTGTGATAGGAGGGTGAAATCCAGCTGTTACCATCAATTCTAAGCCCCTCTTTTCCTCCGAGTTGGTGGAGGCATTTTGTGTAATTATCCTGCTTGTTTTTCTGTGTTTTAACAATTTTCCCGGTAGCTCCTTGGGTATTTTTTCCTGGTTAATTGCTTGCTTTGCATCTCGCTTCACCATGGTTTCTGGCAGTGGTGTGCTCCCAAAAGGACGTGCGGTAGCTGCCCTTCACTTCATCCTGATGCGGAAGACGGTCCTCAGGACGGGAGGAAGGTCGGGGCCGCGCAGCCGCTGACCACAGCTCTGCCTCTGAGTTGTGGGTGGTGGGGTTCTTGGCAGCTTGCTTTCCCCAGCACCCTCCCCTGGGTCAGCCCTTGTACATCCACACAAGGACACACTGTTTGCCACCATCACTCAGGCTAAAATACTTCAGCCACCACAGACCTTAAGTGAACCCCACAGAGAGGCAACAAAAATAAAGCCAGGCAGGAACGCAGGAGGCAGCTCCGGATTCTTATGTAACCGAGTCAGCTCGCTCTGGAGCTTCTCATTAGCCCAAATTACAGATCTGCGGGGCACTCTTCGGGCTCCATGCCATCTTCTGCCCCATTCCTTTCACCCTTCAGCTACGTTGCTGGGTGAACAGCTTCTCTGGCAGTGTGGGGTGACGGGGTCGAGGGCCGTCTGCCTGTGTGGTCCCTGCATTGTCCATCAGCCCGGAACCCTACCCTGCAACTTGAGCCCAGGATGCCCAGCAAAGTCCAGCACACTGGCCGGCTCGGCTGGCTGACGAAGAGGGTGCTTTTCACAGAGCCCTGCCTGGCCCCTGCAAGGGGACGCAGACGTGGTGGCGCTCTCTCATGGACATCAGGAGCAGGATTTGCAAACCATGTTCACTCTGAAGTCCTGATGGAAGAAGAATAGAAACTTCATCTTGCTATTAAATAATGTAAAGCTTTAAATCCTAAAAAGCAGTGTTACAGGCTCAGTTGTGTTCCCCAAAAAGACATGGTGAAGACCTGACACCCAATACCTCAGAATGTGTGTCCTTATTTGGAAATAAGGTCACTGGGTGTCATTAGTTCAGCTCGGAGGTGGTCACCCTGGAGTTGGGTGGGCCTGAATGCTTATGGCCATGTCCTTAGAAAAAGGGGTGATTTGGACACAGACACACACAGGGAGAGGAGCACGTGAAGATGCAGGCAGAGGTCGGGTGGTGCTTCCACACGCTGAGGGGCACCGAGGATGGCCGGCCGCCACCGGAAGCTGGGGAGAGGCTGGGACAGAGGCTCCCTTGCAGCCTCGGAAGGAAGCAGTCCTGCCCACCTGGCTCCAGAGCTGGGAGAGAATGCGCCCTGCTGTCTAAGACACCTGTCTGTGGTCATTTGTCAGGGCAGCATCTGGAGACCAATACAAATAGCATCTGCTGAGCTCACAACCCACCATGTTTCCCTTCCACGCCATTCACTCATTTCCTACAAAGCTGCGTTGCTGTCCAGACCCCAGGCACTTCCCTGAGCCCTCTCTGCCCTGGCGGTCCTCCCTCGCTCCCGCAAGCTGAGCCCACCCCCGCTCGTCTCACTGTGCCATTTCTGCTCTTCTCCCACGCAGAAGCCTCCGACGGTCCTGTGCTCCTGCCCCTTGCCTCTGATATGGCTCCTCGCACCCAGTCAGCGCTGCTGTCCAGAGCCTGGGCCTGGCCGCTCCTCTTCCTGCGTTGTGAGAGAGAACCCTTTCCCGGGTAAAGCTGCAGCCTCTGGGCCGTCAGGCCTCACCCTTCAGCCTGCATCCACTATCCCCTGTGGCTTCCCCCACCAGCTCACCCCATCCCAGGGTGCACAGCCTTGCAGAGGCTCAGACTGGTCCTCCCACCTGGCAGAAATGCTCTTCCTGATTTCTCTGCCCGTCCAACTCCCAGCACCCTTCCAGCTCAGCTCAGATGCAACCTGTTCAGAAAGACAGCTTTGACCTCCCTGCAAAGTCAGGATTCACCTGAGCTCTGGATTGGGACTTTCCGGAAGGAAGGGGGCCCATTGGAGGAGCCTCGCCACCGGTAGAGGCCAGTACATGACAGGCCCCAGAGGCTCGGAGTGCCTGCTGCACTGGCTGAGCTGCCACGGACCATGGGTAAGCACAAAGCCGGTGCCCGCTGCTGTGGGGGGAAGCTGTGAGCAGCAAGGAGTTGCATTTTCCCCTCCTTTTTCCCACCCTGGCCTGGCCTGTCCTGATTCCTCCTCACTTACCACCCAGCACCTGGCTTGGGAGGCAGGTGGCCTCCTGCACCCATGCGCTGGGCCAGAAAGACCCCTGCCCCGCTGCAGAAGGAGCTCTAGGCTCTGGCGTCGGCCTCACTGTGGGGTCAGCCAAGCTTCTGAGGGTCCCTCTTCTATTTCTAAAGGTCACCAGGGTCCGTCCCACGCAGGCCACTTCCTTCCTTCTTGCGCACCTGCCAGGGAGAAGTGTGGTGGGCTCCTGGCCAGTGCGCATAGATGAGGAGGGGGCCTGGGCAAGGTGCCGCCAGGGACACGCTGGGCTGCCCACCCATGTGCCCAGGCACAGACGTGCCTGGGAAAAGGCAAAGGAGTTGGACAAGGCAGCCATCAACATAGGAACAGCAGACAAGGAAAGAAAGTCTTCCTCCCTCCCGCGGCCTCCTCTCACCCAGGCTTCCCCTTCTTACAAGGCGTCTCAGTCCCGGGTTGGGGGATGGGGTTGCTGCTGGGACCCCAAGCTCAGGACTGCGGGGACTCCCCAGGCGGTTATGGCTGGGGGAGGGAGGGGTGTGGGGGTCTCAAGGCATGGCTGGAAAAGGGGTCTACGGGGTCCCAGAGCATAGCTGAGGCCGAATGTAGGGGTCCCTGGTGTGGCTGGGAGTTGGATGCCAAGGCTCTGGCAGGGACCTGACCTTGGCTCCAGCTCTGCACTCACCCATGGGCAAGCCTGGTGCCCCTTGGAGCCTGCCTTCCCCGTCTGTGGGGGTGAGGGGTACCCTCCCATGAGGGCCTTGGATGCCCCTGGTCCAGAGTCGGGCTCCATGTGGAATCCCAAGGGCACAGGCTTCTCAGTGGTCCAGGCCTTCGGGTCCCTGCAAGGTGTCCCCACCTCCCATGTTCTCGGCCTCTCTGTGTCTCCTTCATCAGAGCCTGTTTTTCAATCCCGGCTGATGAGTCACCAGCGACCACCTATTTGTGACCTTCCTCTGCCTGTCCCGGTTGTCTGGGCATCTCTTGGGGAAAATCCTGAGCTAAGGGATGTGATGAGCAAGACTCTTTCTAACCCGGCTCAGGTTAGGCGAGAATGTCCTCTAACCCTGCGTCCTGGCAGGGACTGTTGGGGCCACCCTCCCAGAGGGCGCAGGTGGGGTGTTGCCTGGCCCTGGGCCTGCCAGGTCCCTTGTGACGTCAGTCAGCCAAGGAAATTTAAATTTAGTCAACTAAATAAGTACACCGGCAAATATTATCCAAATTAGCACATCAGCTTTTAATGGCTGCCCTGTGTATTTGGGGTATTTGCCTCAACTCACACTACTGGTGCGACTTTCTCTGCGAGCGCGAAGTGCTGAGCGGAGGCCAGCCCTGAAAGGAAGGGAGACATGGGGGGGTCTTTCAACACAGCTGTCCAGGTTTATGGATAAATGGGTGGAAGCAATAAACAGAAACCGGGAGGGACTTCATTCCGGTCACTGCTGCACTCAGAGATTCTAGCAAAGTCTCTTAAGTGCCAGGCATGCAACAGATACTGGTGAGTTAATTAATTAGTTAATGATTAGCATAACACATCATGAGGAGGGAATAAGAAACAGTGTCAATGAGCGATGCACTTCGGCCTTTTGCTGTTCACATGATTAATGGAGGCCACCTGCAGAACATGATAGAGGCCACACGCAGAACATGATGGAGGCCACACGCAGAACATGATGGAGGCCACACACAGCACTGACAGAGGCCACACACAGCACGTGACAGAGGCCACACGCAGCACGTGACAGCGTGACAGAGGCCACACGCAGCACGTGACAGAGGCCGCACGCAGCACATGAGAGAGGCTGCACGCAGCACGTGACAGGCCGCACGCAGCACGTCATAAAGGGCACTCAGAACCTGAGAGAAGCCGCACGCAGCACGTGATAGAGGCCGCACGCAGCACATCATAGAGGGCACTCAGAACCTGAGAAGAGGCTGCACGCAGCACGTGACAGAGGCCGCACGCAGCACATGAGAGAGGCTGCACGCAGCACGTGACAGGCCGCACGCAGCACGTCATAGAGGGCACTCAGAACCTGAGAGAGGCCGCACGCAGCACGTGATAGAGGCCGCACGCAGCACGTGAGAGAGGCCGCACGCAGCACGTCATAGAGGGCACTCAGAACCTGAGAGAGGCCGCACGCAGCACGTGAGAGAGGCCGCACGCAGCACGTCATAGAGGGCACTCAGAACCTGAGAGAGGCCGCACGCAGCACGTGAGAGAGGCCGCACGCAGCACGTCATAGAGGGCACTCAGAACCTATGAGAGGCCGCACGCAGCACGTGAGAGAGGCCGCACGCAGCACGTGACAGGCCGCACGCAGCACGTCATAAAGGGCACTCAGAACCTGAGAGAGGCCGCACGCAGCACGTGATAGAGGCCGCACGCAGCACGTGACAGAGGCCGCACGCAGCACATCATAGAGGGCACTCAGAACCTGAGAAGAGGCTGCACGCAGCACGTGACAGAGGCCGCACGCAGCACATGAGAGAGGCTGCACGCAGCACGTGACAGGCCGCACGCAGCACGTCATAGAGGGCACTCAGAACCTGAGAGAGGCCGCACGCAGCACGTGAGAGAGGCCGCACGCAGCACGTGAGAGAGGCCGCACGCAGCACGTCATAGAGGGCACTCAGAACCTAAGAGAGGCCGCACGCAGCACGTGAGAGAGGCCGCACGCAGCACGTCATAGAGGGCACTCAGAACCTAAGAGAGGCCGCACGCAGCACATCATAGAGGGCACTCAGAACCTGAGAGAGGCTGCACGCAGCACATCATAGAGGGCACTCAGAACCTGAGAAGAGGCCGCATGCAGCACGTGATAGAGGCCGCACGCAGCACATGAGAGAGCACGCAGCACGTCATAGAGGGCACTCAGAACCTAAGAGAGGCCGCACGCAGCACGTGAGAGAGGCCGCACGCAGCACGTGATAGAGGCCGCACGCAGCACGTGATAGAGGCCACGTACAGCTCTACTGATAGGTTTTCTGATAGGTTTTTGTGTGGATATTTTAACACTTGTTGACATGGGAGAGCGGAAAGAAAGAAAATGGCACCTGTTAGTCACAGAGAAAGCCATGTGACACAGGCTCATGGGGAACGCCTCTTCAGCAGTCAGTGCATCCTCTTAGAGGACTCATTTCAAATAATTATACAAACAGCTCCCGCTTCACCTGGCAACTAAGAGAGATTTGTTCTCTCTCAGTGAACTGTAAATGAACTTTCCACATGTTAGTTATCGAGTAAGATGCATTTGTGTGTTTTCTAGGTCCACGGGGTTTCTGAGAGGATCTTTATCCTTAGGCGGATATTTTTTTCAAACACCTTATTTCATGTATGGTTCTAATGTTTTGCTGAAATGAATACAGTTGCACATCTGGGCAGGCTTAGGCTGGTTTGGACGGTAAAAGGCCAGGACCCCAAAGTGACTGGAAGAAACTATTAAGAGACACCTGACAGCTATGGCTCCTCAGTGAGGACCCGAGTCCTCCTCCCAGAACCTCTATTTGCCTATGAGACAGTCTTGCTCAAGGTATCAAATCTCTCCAAGCCTCTGATTCCTCAGTTATAACATGGGGATACCAGCAGCACTACTCTCACAGGCCTGACGGTGAGAAGCCCCCCTCTAGCATGTTCTGCATGTGGCCTCTATCACGTGCTGCGTGTGGCCTCTATCACGTGCTGCGTGTGGCCTCTATCGTGTGCTGTGTGTGGCCTCTATCGTGTGCTGCGTGTGGCCTCTATCACGTGCTGCGTGTGGCCTCTATCACGTGCTGCATGTGGCCTCTATCGGGTTCTGCGTGTGGCCTCTATCGTGTTCTGCGTGTGGCCTCTATCGTGTGCTGCGTGTGGCCTCTATCACGTGCTGCGTGTGGCCTCTATCGTGTTCTGAGTGTGGCCTCTATCGTGTTCTGCGTGTGGCCTCTATCACGTGCTGCGTGTGGCCTCTATCGTGTTCTGCGTGTGGCCTCTATCGTGTTCTGCGTGTGGCCTCTATCGTGTGCTGCGTGTGGCCTCTATCACGTGCTGCGTGTGGCCTCTATCGTGTTCTGCGTGTGGCCTCTATCACGTGCTGCGTGTGGCCTCTATCGTGTTCTGCGTGTGGCCTCTATCGTGTTGTGTGTGTGGCCTCTATCACGTGCTGTGTGTGGCCTCTATCATGTTCTGCGTGTGGCCTCTATCGTGTTCTGCGTGTGGCCTCTATCCACTCCAGACCCACGAGAGGGACACATTGGCTGCAGCCACTGGTTTTTCTCTGATAGTGCTTACACTGAAGCAGAGACTTTAGAAAGAAAATCCATCTCTACGAACAAAATCTGAGTTATGCTTGGAGAAATAGCTTAATTTTGAGAAAGCCTAAAAGAGAAAGAAACAGAGACTGAAGGTGAGAGACAAAAAGAGAGAGAAGGACAGAGATGATCCTGAAACATCTCAACTCTACACTGATGTCTGCCCTTTCGGCAGATTCTATAGCCTCGCTTTGTGTCTATACTCATCATTCTCTAAGACCTCTTTCAGCTAAATAAATTAGTGACACATGAAATCAAATTAAAGGGCAATTGATACATTTGCAGCTTTTCACATTATATTTGAATAATAGTCAGTGCACAAGCTCAGTTGTTGGCTGAGGCTTATGTTCCAGCTTCCTGCTTTGGGGTGTGTGGTGTGGCTGCCGTCCTCTTCTATCAATGTGCATCCCTGGCTCTTGCTGTCCTGCAGATGTGCTACTCAGTTCCCGGGAAGAAGTTCTGGGCAAAGCAGGGACAAAGACACGCAGTTGTGAGCAAGTTTTATTTTGTGCGTAAAGGACCCTCAACTTTGGATACCACTCTGTGCATTTGTCCTAAAATTTGCTGTGCAGCTTTTTCCTAGGAAAGATTTCAGAAAATGGTCACACCTAAGCATGTCCTATAAATAGAATGCTTTGGCTGGATAGAGAAAGTAGGCAAACGAACATTCCCCCTCTGCCTCTCAAAAGCCACTCCATGGCAAAAATATGTGTTTGTTTTCATTTTCTCCATAGGAAGCCTTTTTATTCTCTTGAGCTATTTTAATCTATTTTTTTCTTGTGTGGACATTTTTCATAATAAAAACTGTCACTGATTATACTGTGTGAGGTGCTAAGTGCTATATAGGCATTACCTGAGATATTTTCCATCTATGAGGAAAACACTGTTATTATCCCCATTTTGCAGATGATAAAAATGGAGCTTGGTATAAAATACACAGAGGAAACAAAAAACCTTTGGTATTTTAACACGATCTGGGTTTCTTGTCAGAATACAGTTATCACCATTTCTTCTCCCCCATTGCGCCCCCCTGTATAATTCTTCTGAAATTTGGGGGAGGTTTTTCCAGCAGTGAGAGGAGAAAGGGCTCACAGCCCTCCTGTCTTGTTGGGTTTAGCTTGCTGTGTTGTGATGTTGGAAGACCTGGCTCAAAGTTCGGAGCACTAGAAGTCCCAGGGTGCTGAAGCCCCACACTCGGCGACCAGAAAATGCTCCTGAAAATGCTCCTTTCAGTGTGTCGGGGACTAAGGACTTTCTGTGCCCCCTAAATCTCCTGCCCAGCTTTCTAAAGATGCTCTTCCCTGATTGGAAAATGCTGCCCACACTGCCACGGATACTCAGCAGCTCATTTTCCTAAGTGAGTTACAGCCACTCACTTTTGTCTACTCTTAAATCTCAAAATGGCAGGCCACGTCTTGGCGCAGTGTAAGTTTCATTATATGTGGATCATACAGTGCAGCCATCAAGGGCTTTCCCCCAATGGAGGGTTTTCATATAGAGCCCTGCAGACACCTTAAGAGGCCGTCAGCTGAAACTGCCTTGACCTGTTAACTGGTCAACCCATATGAGGTTGCCCAGAGAAATCATTCCAGGTAGCATCGTGCATGCAGGGAGTTTGCATCTTGGTTTGGATTTAAAATGCAGTTCTGCCTGTATTGTGTATATTCGTATCTTCTCAGTGCTGCTTTCTATAGTTGGCTGTGGATAACCTGCACCCTCCCACTGCCTCCATGATGGGGCTAAGGTCAGACCCTCAGCACCCCAAACCCAAAGGGCAGACCCTCAGGGTGGTGACAGTCCCAGGCACGGAGCTTGGCACAGCAGGAGGACTTTGTGACATGATTGAGTGACCGATGAGGCTAAACATCACGTATGCCCTCCTTCATCCTCATGGGGACAGGAGAGGCCCTGCAGTTCAGGAAATCATGTTTGAAATTTGCCTTGATAGAGTGACAGTCAGGAATACTGAGGAGCAGGCTTCCAGGAGGAGGCCCCTAAGATTTCATTGGCTGCGGGGCCTGCCTGCGCCCTGGGTGGTGACCCAAGTCATGCTGCTGGGCCACAGGTGCATCTTCGGGGCCCCTCACCACCACCTGGGCAGTGTCCTTTGCTCTGATCTGCAGTGAGGTCCTTCCAGTGGGTGTTCCTTTGCCAACGCACACTCTGAAGGCGAGAGGTGTGCAAATGGCTGCTGCTGTGAGCACAGGGCAGGAGCACAGAAAGTGCGGGGTGAGGAAGGAGATGGCCAGTCCCACTGGGCTTCACATCAGCTGCTGTGATTGAAGTTTGAGCAAAACAAGGAGGAGGAGGAGGAGGAAAAGGGGGAGGACGAGGACGAGGAGGAGGAGGGGGAGGAGGGGGAGGAGGGGGAGGAGGGGGAGGCGGCAGAGGGGAGGGGCAGGTGGAGGAGCTCCAGGGGGTGCTCAGGAAAAGGACACACGATGAGCTTCCAGTTCCACCTCTGCTCTGTCTCCGGGACCCTGGGCAAGTCTGAGTAGTCTACGCCCTAAAATTCCATAATTCGAACTTCTCAAGAACATCAATGAGTTTTAAAATGTCATTGTAGTTCCAAAGTGCTTCCCTTTATAAGATCATAAAAAGGGTTTTCTCATATACAATACAAATTTTTCATAAACGCATTGTGCCAGCTTGACTGATTTATCTTTTTACTTGAATGAGTTTGAGTTGGCAAATGGTTTGGGTGCTATAGACACAATCTGAATTTTCTAAATTAAATCAGGCTCTTGATGTCTGCAGTATTTTTAACAATTACGTGATTTAGTGAAAGCAGTCCTGTCAATTTAGCAATTTACACTGACTAGTTATCCACTGGCCGCCGTCTGACGGCAATAATGATTGTTATTGCCTTCATATTCAAGGAACAGAGAAGAAAAAGTTAAGTGATCAGCCCAAAGCAAGGAGTAACGGGAGAAATAGAATTTAAATCTCAGCCCCAGGCTCCTGGTGCCCAGGCCTGTGTTCAAGGAAAACACTTAGCTGTGAAATCACGTTTACAAAATTATGACATTAAGAGAAATCTGACATTGTTGGCTCCATCTTGCTCCTAACCTCCAAGCCGTCCTCGGTCACTCCTGGGTGTAGGCTAACCTGACTTCAGGAGGAAGTTAGTTTATAGTTGAACCTTAAAGTAAGGATGAGAGTAACCCTTCACAAAACCACCTTTCAAAACTAAATGAAAGGCCACAACGTCAGGATTATGAGAGCAGTGGGGTTCTGCTAAGATATCGTTAAATGGCAATCAGCCGTTGTTCCAGAGGCTACAGGATTTGTAACTTCCCCAGGAACGCCGCAGACGACATCACCACGGTAGAGCCCCAGGCTGGCCTTTTGAGATGTCTTTTCAGACTTTGCACTTCTGACCAGCTAACTCCACCTGGACAGGTGAGCCATAATGAGGCTGTCCTGTGGATTCCACTCAGAGGCGGACTCAGAGCAGGAGGAACGTCTTCACTCTCAAAGGTGGACTCAGCGAAGGGGGAACGTCTTCCACGCTCGGAGGTGGGCCCAGCGCGGGGGGAAGGTCTCCACGCTCGGAGGTGGGCCCAGCGCGGGGGGAAGGTCTCCACGCTCGGAGGTGGGCCCAGCGCGGGGGGAAGGTCTCCACGCTCGGAGGTGGGCCCAGCGCGGGGGGAAGGTCTCCACGCTCGGAGGTGGGCCCAGCGCGGCGGGGGGGGGAAGGTCTCCACGCTCGGAGGTGGGCCCAGCGCGGGGGGGAAGGTCTCCACGCTCGGAGGTGGACTCAGCGCAGGAGTTACGTCTCCACGCTCGGAGGTGGGCCCAGCGCGGGGGGAAGGTCTCCACGCTCGGAGGTGGACTCAGCGCAGGAGTTACCTCTCCACGCTCGGAGGTGGGCCCAGCGCGGGGGAAAGGTCTCCACGCTCGGAGGTGGACTCAGCGCAGGAGTTACGTCTCTACCCTCGGAGGTGGGCTCAGCACGGGGGGAACGTCTCCACGCTCGGAGGTGGACTCAGCGCGCGAGGAACGTCTCCACGCTCGGAGGTGGGCTCAGCGCGGGGGGAAGGTGTCCACCCTGGGAGGTGGGCTCAGCGCGGGGGGAAGGTGTCCACCCTGGGAGGTGGGCTCAGCGCGGGGGGAAGGTGTCCACCCTGGGAGGTGGGCTCAGCGCGGGGGGAAGGTGTCCACCCTGGGAGGTGGGTTCAGCGCGGGGGGAACGTCTCCACCCTGAGAGGTGGCCTCAGCGCGGGGGGAAACGTCTCCACCCTGAGAGGTGGGCTCAGCGCGGGGGGAACGTGTCCACGCTGAGAGGTGGGCTCAGCGCGGGGGGAACGTGTCCACGCTGAGAGGTGGGCTCAGCGCGGGGGGAACGTGTCCACGCTGAGAGGTGGGCTCAGCGCGGGGGGGAACGTGTCCACCCTGAGAGGTGGGCTCAGCGCGGGGGGAACGTGTCCACGCTGAGAGGTGGAGTCAGTGCGGGGGGGGGAACGTGTCCACGCTGAGAGGTGGCCTCAGCGCGGGGGGAAACGTCTCCACCCTGAGAGGTGGGCTCAGCGCGGGGGGAACGTGTCCACGCTGAGAGGTGGGCTCAGCGCGGGGGGAACGTGTCCACGCTGAGAGGTGGGCTCAGCGCGGGGGGAACGTGTCCACGCTGAGAGGTGGGCTCAGCGCGGGGGGGAACGTGTCCACCCTGAGAGGTGGGCTCAGCGCGGGGGGAACGTGTCCACCCTGAGAGGTGGGCTCAGCGCGGGGGGAACGTGTCCACGCTGAGAGGTGGAGTCAGTGCGGGGGGGGGGGAACGTGTCCACGCTGAGAGGTGGAGTCAGCGCGGGGGGGAACGTGTCCACGCTGAGAGGTGGAGTCAGCGCGGGGGGGAACGTGTCCACGCTGAGAGGTGGAGTCAGTGCGGGGGGGAACGTGTCCACGCTGAGAGGTGGAGTCAGTGCGGGGGGGAACGTGTCCACGCTGAGAGGTGGAGTCAGTGCGGGGGGGGAACGTGTCCACGCTGAGAGGTGGAGTCAGCGCGGGGGGGAACGTGTCCACGCTGAGAGGTGGGCTCAGCGCGGGGGGAACGTGTCCACCCTGAGAGGTGGAGTCAGCGCGGGGGGAACGTGTCCACGCTGAGAGGTGGAGTCAGCGCGGGGGGGAACGTGTCCACGCTGAGAGGTGGGCTCAGCGCGGGGGGAACGTGTCCACCCTGAGAGGTGGAGTCAGCGCGGGGGGAACGTGTCCACGCTGAGAGGTGGGCTCAGCGCGGGGGGAACGTGTCCACCCTGAGAGGTGGAGTCAGCGCGGGGGGAACGTGTCCACGCTGAGAGGTGGGCTCAGCGCGGGGGGAACGTGTCCACGCTGAGAGGTGGGCTCAGCGCGGGGGGAACGTGTCCACCCTGAGAGGTGGAGTCAGCGCGGGGGGAACGTGTCCACGCTGAGAGGTGGAGTCAGTGCGGGGGGAACGTGTCCACGCTGAGAGGTGGAGTCAGTGCAGGGGGAACGTGTCCACGCTGAGAGGTGGAGTCAGTGCGGGGGGAACGTGTCCACGCTGAGAGGTGGAGTCAGTGCGGGGGGAACGTGTCCACCCTGAGAGGTGGGCTCAGCGCGGGGGGAACGTGTCCACGCTGAGAGGTAGAGTCAGTGCAGGGGGAACGTGTCCACGCTGAGAGGTGGGCTCAGCGCGGGGGGAACGTGTCCACGCTGAGAGGTAGAGTCAGTGCAGGGGGAACGTGTCCACGCTGAGAGGTGGACTCATGTTTTTACGCTCCTACGATTTCATCCGCAACCAATTGGCAGCACCCATTCCCTATCTCCTCACCACGAGACTATCGGCGAAAATCCCTAACCTCCAAGTCTTTGGGAGATGGATGTGGGTGATAACTCAAGTCTCCTCTGTCAATTAAACTCTTTCTTTATTGCAATGCCCTGGCCTCAGTGAGTTGGTTTTCTCTGTGCAGTGGACAGCGTGAACCCATCAGGTGGTTACAGCTTGTTGGAGTAGATGATCATTTTTATTAAGTTGTCTTCAGAAAAGCCAAGAAGGGGCTGGAACATTTATTTTTGAGCACCTTAGAGAGGATAAATGCTCACTTCGCCCTGCACATCTTCTAGTCTTGAAAATAAAAGTTAAAATCTGATGACGATGATCAGCTGGGCAAGTTAGGAAAGTCAACGGCTCTCAGAAGCAGCCTGAGGTCAAGTCCTCCAGTCCTCGCAGCTGTTTCCACAGTCACACCCCATCCTGCATCTTTTGAGTCTGAGACTCAAAAGTCACATAATCGTCTAACTTGAGAATTTGATATCTCATCTCCTTCCCATTCGCCTATCTTTCATTGTAAATAATTTAACGTCACATTTGCTCTAATTTTCTTTTGTTTTTTTTTTTTTTACTTTGAGCCCTTCTCCCATTCATGTCCCTTACTAATTGGAAGGTCTTTAAAAGAAAAGTCTCTGTCATTTTGTCCCTTGGTTATTTTGTTGTCTTTTTTTTTTTTTTTTTTTTTTTTTTTTTTTTTTTGGAGAAGTTTGGATTCAAATAAAAGTTAAACTTTAAAAAAAAAACCATACCTAAATATGTTGGTATAAAAACTAAATTCTATAAATAATGCTTTTTTAATGCAAAGAATGGCTTTCTGAACAAATAACGTTACTGTTAATATTAAATGGAAGCACTTTATGATATAAATGCAAAACTCTTCCAAATCATTTTCGGGAAAAAAAAAATCATGAAAGTCTGAAATTAGCAAATGAAAACATTGCGTCCAGTGATATTGTTTTCTAAATATGCCTGAAATCTGTCATGATCTGTTTTCCTGGAACAATAAGAAAGTGATTCCAAGCCCCCATCACTATCATTTTCTACACAAAGGTTATCTTTGCATTATATTCAATATAGGATTTTCAAATTTTGAAACATTTTATTATTACAGTAATGGCTATTGCCATTTCTAACGGACACCCTGTCAGAAGGTTTAAAAAATGTATGCTTCGGTTCATGCAAAAAAAAAAACAAAGGTCAAAACTTTTAAAATGTCACTTCTTCTGCGCTTTGCATAGAAATACATTGGATCAGTGGGAGGCTCCCTGCCCACAGAAGGGGCTGCGGGAAGAATGCTGCCTGCTGCTGAGCCTCCACTTTCCTGCAGCTGTGAGCTGAGCAGAAAGGCACTGTGGGAGTCTATTGTTGCCCCAGCTGGGTAATAGTTTTCTTATTTTACAGTCAGCAGCCAAGGGGGGTTGGGGTGTCTCCGTAAAGTGCCTGAAAAAAAATACATAACTCCTGCAAATAGATCACTTTCTGCCTCTTCCATAAGAAACAGGAGTCTATAAATTGTGTACTTCGTTTGGACCTACCAGTATAATTAAATATCTCAAACAAAAGCCACCCTCAAAACCACAAGAGCTACAGATACTGTGCATTTTCCCGACAAACCTGGGCTGCGGGGAGCACGGGGCGCGCTGGGGCCTGCAGACTTGGTGACACAATTGTTTCTCCCATCTCCCATCAGTCAATTATTCTTTCCCGTTTACTTTGAAAGTCACCTGCCATATGTTGAAGGACCAAGGCATGAAACTAAAATTTTAATCTCAAGTGTTTTCAGCAAGGCGGGATCGCAGGCGCATGGGTCCTACTGAGCTTCTGAATTCCGCTTTTGTTTACCAGGCAGATCGCTAAGTTCGTATGAACGGTGGTTAGGCTGTCGAGTGTCTTCACGGCTGAAGTTTGAGCAGGGCCCGGACTTCAGGCTTGTTTTGTTTTGTTTTGCACTGTGAATTGTCCATCGTGGTTTTGTTACCATGGAAACTCATTTTTAAAAGGTGAAAAGTCACTGACCTTTTACCATTGCCACTGCAGGAATTAATATTCTAGCAGGTTGGGAGGAAGGAGGCGTCTTGAATAGGTGAGGCCGTTTTCTGGTGATGTCCCCACAGAAAACTGTCTGATTTCTAGCCTTAAAGTCACAAGGGGACTAGGCTTACACATTTTTTTTACACAAATCGCCTTCAAATCAGATGTTTCAAAAATAATGAGACTGTTTTGTGCAGAGACTAAAATGAAGCTGTTAGGACTTTGATTTTTCAGAGCAATCGAAAGCGTCAGCTTTCTCATTTCTTAGGAAGCTCCCATGGCTGAGTTTTAAACTGTTCACTCTGATGACCTGCATCTCTGGACACCTAAAGAGTGGAATTATTTGTAGAAACTAATAGCAAACAGTCCTAGAGTGAGCTGGTGAGTAGAAACCAGCCTGTGACCACATGGAGATTCAGAGAGCTGAAGGAAATGTACTGTGAATGGGTTTTTCTTTTAAGTGCACTGAATAAATGAGATCTAGTGTTTATTCTTTTGATGGATCTGAGGACAATGTAAGTTTCAGGCACTGTTCCTGGAAAGAAAGAGAAAGCCACTTCTCGGGGTCACTGAGTGTTGACGCAGCGCCTAGTGTGAGTGGCGATGAGAACGCAGTAACTGCTCAACAAACAGGCGCTGAATGAGTTGCCTGTGACGGTGCTTCCGGAAGCTTCAGCCATATGCTAGTTATGGCAAGTCTGACAGATGGATCGACAGCAGCTGTCCGCCAGGATGCATGTGCTCTGCCTTCCTAGGGGTTGGGCACGTGATCATGTGATGGTGTCAACCCAAGAGAAGGGGTCTTAACATGCATGAATACCAGAAAACGGCAACTGCAAAGGAAAAAGATAAGAACAAGGGAAAATTTAGTATTTTAACTTTTTGCTTTCTGTATGGGTAAGAACAAAACCCCAGAAACAGAGAGCAGGCTAATTGGGTGATCAAAGGCACAGGACAGGGGTTGGAGCACGCCAGGAGCTGACAGTCCTGTTAGCAGAAGCATGTGAGCCGGGGAGCAGCTGTCCCCAGACCCCTGAGGTGCAGGATGCGGGGCATTGCGAACCACACGGGCCCCACCGTCCTCCCCACCTCGGGGTGATGACATTGTGGACTAAGGCTAACATGCTTTTCCTCCATCAATCTTTGAATGAAATGTGGATACTTTCTTCAGAGCCTGTCTTTAAGGCTGGTGCGAGAGCAGGCCTCGGGAGAGATGACTGGGCAGCGTGCTGCCCGGCAGGCATGTGCTTTTAGGCAGACACTAACTAAAACATCCCAAACAAATGAACACGGAGTGAGGAACATGGCTGAGTCCAGGCCTCAGATCCCAGATATGGCTCTGGGAGAAAGGAGACCTGGTCTGCATCTCAGGAGGGCCAGAGCAAGTTCTGAGCTGCTCTGTGGCCAGGGTGGGCTCATTTATACCTGCATTCCAACTCCCAGCCCTGTTCAGAAACATCTATTGAATGAGCACATGGATGACAACATGAATGAAATCACAGTATATTGCCTCATTCCTGGGGTATATGAAAAACAGAGGGAAAGGAATTCCAAGATACTGTTTCACTGTTCCAGCCTGCCCTGTTCCACCCCAGGCCTCATGACTGCACTCGGCTCCGCCCTGGCCCTGCCCCCTCTCGGGCAGTTACTAGCATAAAGATGCAAAGTCCAGGCAAAACAACTCTCAGTTCTGAAGGAACAATAAGAAACGGTGATGAAAGGAAATACATGAGTTTGCGGAAAATTACTGTTCTGTCTGTTTCATCTGCCTATTTTGTATAAGTTCCCCTAAAATCAGTGTCTGCATTTCACTTATCCCATTATTTTTATCAGGACAATGGCCTCTTTCAGTGACATTTATTCTTAAAATAGTAACACCCTCAGAGACTATTTTTGGCAAACCAGAAATCCCACTCGTCCTCTCGGGAAACAGCATCTGGAGTGTGGGCTGGGGGCAAATGCACCAAGATGCGATTGTGCTTCAGCTTTCTCATCAGTGACCCGGTGCTGGTCCCATCTCCCTTCCTGAACCCACAGGGTCACTGTGAGAAGGATGCATCCACAATGCATGTGAGTGCTTTGGAAAGACTCAAATAAAAAGCAGAGTGGATTGTTCACCACCCAGGGGAAAGAGGACGGGGAGCTCTCCCCAGGGCAGAGTTCCAATGCCTAGGGCTGGTACGGGTGGGGTCTGAGCTGCATGAAGAACTTCTTCTACTCTGCCGACCAACACGTCCTGTCCTGGTTTACCAGGACCTCCCTGGCTTAGCTTCTAAGTCCCATGTACAAGGAACACCCACCTCCCAGTTGTTTGGACAGTCACACCCCATTCTGCATTTACTGTCCCTCTCCAAGCAATGGCCCACCAAGATGAGATGGTCTCCTCAAGAGGCTTTCCCTGGAAATAGGAGATCAAGGTCAGAAACCCCCAAGGGAAGCTGGGCGGCCTTAGGAGAGACTTCACCCCCGACACATCCTTTCCATGCCCCAAGCTGACATTTCAGGTAAATATATATTCAGCAGCTTTTGTATAGGCAAGGCCTGTACTAGAAGGGCAGAGTTTTCCCCTTGAGAGGTCTATCTCATGGGGTAGGAATTAAAATACCTATGATAGTATCTTACTAAAATACAGGCAGGATGTGAAAGTATGGCAAGAAAAACACTGAGAAATTGAGAACGAAACTGTAATAGAGTGAGCTAAACAGCCTCCAATGATCATTTACATAAAGTCCATCTCCACAGCCATTTGTTTCCCATATACTCTACTGACCCATAACACATGCGTGAATACATGCATACGCATTTAGACCAGTGGGAAGGGGTTTTAGAAATGCTCAGAGTAGAATCTGATTAGTAATACAGGGATTAAGATTAAGTTTGAACATAGACTATTAAAAGGTAATTAGTGATCATTATAATTTTTTGTAGTTGGTTAGAGGTAACACAGTGTTGTTTTATTTTGTCTTCATTAATAATGAAATTATACCCATATCTATAGTTAGAGAATGACAGAGAACAAACTTAAGTGTCAACATAGCTGTTGTCAACTTAAAAACAATTGTATGGTAAATAAGAGAAAAATTACTGGGTAGGCAAGAATTTTGCAGCCTTTAGCGTTAATTCCAAATTAATAATAATAAAGATGGAAAATTAGTAGTGAAAGGCTGATTATAGTGTTCAGGGGAAAATTCTAAAAATTTTCTTGAACTAAAAAGGCTAAACTATCTTAGCTATAACTAGAAGTTATAAGGAGGGAACATAGTAAAATAATCCAACTGTTTTATATTATTTACTTTGCCTGAAGTAAAGAGTAATAGAATAGAACACTTTGGTTTCTGGTTTTTATCCAGCAATGAAAAAAGAAGTATATGAATTATAAGAATGAGGAATGGGAGAATAGTTAGTAGCTGAATAAAAAAGTATGGAAATGCCAAATTAACAGAGGAAAAATGGAAATAAATGGATCAAACTGTCCAAAATGAGGAAAAGAAAAGAAAAAGACAGAGCAAAGTATATACGTGTTTTAGGAAACATAAAGTAAGAGAGAATAAAGTCAAGCATATCACTTAGTACACTAAATGTGAATGACATAAACTTCCCTATTAAAGCAGAGGTTGTCAGACTGTGTTTTTAAAAATCCACTACATGTTGTGTAAAAAAAATCTTCCTAACAAAGTGGTAAGAAAAGTTGAAAATAAAGGAATAGGCAAATAGATATTAGGACATGAAAAAGGAAAGAAAAAATAGTGATATTAATGAAAAATAAGATAATGAAGAATTTAGGCCTAATGGCTCTAAATGGGCCAAAAGCAGGTATTTTGTAATAATAAAAGTAACAGTTTATTAAAGTGAGCCATTAGCCCAAATGTGCCAGTCAACACAATGACTAAATATAAACAACAACAAAAAATAAGTTAACATGACAACAATTTCTATTATAGTGGAACTAAAATGTCCCAAACAAATGAACATTGACCTATATGATTTGTAAATGTTAAATAAGAACCTTCATATGCGTTCAATGGCCAATAAGTAATAATAACTTTCTGAATAAAATCCCACCTGCATCTAGTTTCGATTGTAAGAGTCAATACAAGAACTGATCTCGAGAACTATCTTGGGCTTCTCGGTATCCCAGAAAGTCTCTAATATTAGCAGTTGCCCCAAACAACTCAGCAGCCCTTTGTTGAAGTGGTAGGTTGTAGGTTAGTGGCTGACTTGGTCAAAATTAAGCGCTGGGGAAGTGCTGTGTTGGAAGCCCTCTAATCACTTACTTAGTGGTAACTAAAACTCACAGAATGATTTTGCTTGCTTATGAGAACTAGGACCATTCCTAAACATATTTGTAAATAAGTGCAGTTTTCTTTCTCAATAGACACTACTTTGCTTCATGTATAGTCATGTTTGTGAGAAGTTTTATGTAAATTAAATTCTATTTTCCAGTTGACTAACTTACCATTTCAAATTTGTTTTGTTTCTTTCTTGATTGATTCTCCATTGGCAGTGACTCTTACATTTCAGCTTTAAGATTTTCTTCCTTCAGTCTTTCCACTGAAGCATTAGTGATCACTAAACAAGTGATTAACTGCATTTAGAGACAACTGCTTAAAGAAAGCCTTCAGTGAATCCTCCTCTGAAGTATCCTTTTGTTAAGTGAAGCCTCCCCTGTGATATTAATAGTAACCCCACAGTTTGTCTGTTTGGAAAGTGTAATGGACAACTCTTTTGTTGTGTAGCATCTGCAGCCCTCCTCTGGAGCTACACTATTGGTGGTGGAAGCTCTGTGGAATGACCCATTCCCAGTCCGTGTGGTCCCAGCACGGGGTGCCATTCCCGCCTCCAGGGACATATGACACAACCCAGGCCTAGCCAGGGACCCCAGTGCATTCTCCGCAGCTCCAGTGGCTCACTCCGTGATGGCCACTTGACTCAGCCAGAGCCAAAAAGATGCAATGAGATGTGGTGACTTTTGGAAAAGAGAATCTTGTTTACCATTGGAGCTGAATCCCAAGAGGAGGTTAAAGATCGAATCATTGACTCCATCTCCTTAGCACTCAAATATTAAGACCTAAGCCAACTTAGCAGAAATCAGAGCAAAAATCACCCAGCTCCTGATGACACTGTTTGATATCTGCACTTCTCATGCCAGAAGCTAGTCCTACCACTGAACTTTTCAGCTTAGGTGACCCAATGTATTTGTTTCTCATTTAGCCCAACTTACAATGGGTTTTCTCTCTCACAACCTCAAGCATCCCTTCAGACGTTGAAAGTCTGAATTGTAGTTGCTGGGAGGGGTTAGAAATGACCATTTATCTTGCATTTTAAAAAGCGCATCCAAACAATGCTTGGGAAATGTTGGCAAAAGAAAATTTTGAAATATGGCTACAGCAAACTATGATCTCTCTGCATAAAGCCTGTGTAACCTATGATTGCCAACCTGACTTCCTGTTTTAAAAAATATCAGTCACAGAAAAACTACATGCTCCTTTTTTGTACTATGGAATTTAATGTAAGAAAATATGCATTTTTGTGGACTGAATTTTCTTATGAAGAACTGTCTACTTATCTTCCAGGAATAACTGCTGACATCCCTTCAATCTCCATTGGCTGCTCCGAGCAGCTTCTCAGAGCTGGTTTTTTATTTTCTTTCACAGTCTTTCTCAGAACTTTGCGATCCCCAGAGGTTACAAATCTGTGTTGGGTGCTTTCTCTGCTAAAGAAGAGTTTTCTAATGGCACAACTGAGATTTCGAAAAAGTCAGCTTTGAGAATTTTCCTAAGTACTAAATTGCGTGCACCAAAAGCATTGGAAAGAAACCACACCTGCACGAGAATTTCAAAGCCAGGGGGCTCTATGACTGGCTGGATGCTGGAGCCCTCCTTTAAAGGATGGAGGCAACTTGGCCAACTGCATATTATTTTCTATGGCAGTGGCCCCCACTGTTCTCAGGCCATGAAACTCGGGAATGGATTGTGGCTGTCACCCAGAGTCAAAGAGATGGATTGGCCATGTTGCTTCAGGATTCAGTCTTCTCAAAGCTTCTGACTCCAGACAGTGCCTCCCCATTCTGCTGGCTGAGACAGGAGGGGTATAAGACCAAAAATCGAAGTGTGTAAGATCCTGAATTCCACTGCCTGGCAAGCAACTGAAACTGCATTTATCATCAGCTCCTTCTCCCTGATCTATTTTCCCATTAAAAAATAAAGACTTGGATCCTGCAAGAGCTCTGGGATCCCTTCGATGGCAGAGACTCTTGGCTGCATGTATGTGAGTTGCAAGGTGCCCAGACGATTCCTCTGTCTCCAGATATTGCCAGACCTGATGAATGGCCTCTTGGGAGATCCCCGCACCACACCCCCTCCCTCCTGTTGCTGGGCTTCCCCTGGGGCCTCTCCCCACACCCCACACGTTTCTTCCCCAAGTTCCTCTGTCACCCCAGCCCCTTCCCTGCAGCAGCTCTCTCCAGGGGACCACACCCCCTCCCAGAGCCTGGCAACGTCCACACTTACGTTTCCATTTCCACCCTCTCCTCCTTCCCACTGATTATTTCAAGATTACGTCTCAGACCCACTTGATTCTATGGGGCTCTTTTTCTGTGCCCTGTGGTGGAGACGCCTTCACTCGTGTAATCTGACTTGGTTTACACAGCAGCCGTGAGAAGCGAGTGTTCTCTGTATATGACAACATTGACGCTTAGATGGCCTTTGTGACCTGTGGACACAAGCAACAGCCAAGCCCGGTGGTGGGCACCTCGCACAGCACGGCACTGTGTGCTGTGGCCCCTCATGGAGAGACCCCTGTGATTCAAGTCAGTGCTGCCTGCACACCCACCCCCCATGGCAGTTCCTGTCCTGGTGGCTGGCTCGCCGGTCCTGCCCTGCTGGTGGGAACACCTCCCTGCTGCTGTCCAGGGGCAGATGCTGCTGTCCTCCTGGCCGGGAGCTGGCAGCAGTCCTTCCTGGAGTCGCTCATCTTTGCCTGCCAACTTTAGAGGTTCCCCATCTGGTGGCAGATGAGAAGCCCCTGGCAAACATTCTTTTATATCAGAAAAAAATCACATCCAGAGGTTCCAGGTGAATTGGTGTGTGGTGGGGCCTAGGCTATCAGTGCTTTCTAGAAGCTCCCAGATGATCCTAAGGATGGCCGTACTTGGGACCCGCCGGCTGTGTCATGGTTGGATTTGAAACCCTCACTGACCCCCACTGTTTACAGAACACAGCCCTGGCCCCTAGCAGAGCAGCCAAGACCTTCCTTGATTTGGCCCAAATTTACATTGACAGCCTCGTCCTTTGTTACACACTTTTCCAGTGTGCGTTTCCCCTGCTCCGTTAATTTACTTGCTCCCAATTGCAGTGTGTGGAGCACCTGTGTCAGGAGTGTGCCCAGGACTTGCTTGGGGCACAGCCCTCCGGGGACACACAGAAAGGCCACCAGGCAGAAGCACACAGGACACAGAGGAGGGGGCGTTGACTCTGTGGGGGAGGGATGGTTGGCAGGGTTGGAACCCTGAGGCCATGCTTGAGCTGCTTGGAAGGAGGGCAGAAGCTTCCCAGATGGAGAAAGGGCCCAGCCTCCAGGAAGCAGGGCAAGTGCACAGCTGGAGGGGCACTGTGCCCGGATAACCACGAGCAGGTCAGGGTGGATGGAGTGTGAGGTGTGTGGGAGGAAAAAGGGCAGCAGGACAGGCACACAGGGGCCAGCTGGGAAAAGGCATCCACACTCCACACTCACCCAACCCTCACGCCGCCCTCTAGAGCAGGTGCTGTTGCCCCTGTTTATCCACAAACACACAGAGGCTCAGGAAAGGTAACTCACCTGCCCAAGGTCACCAGCCAAAGACAGCAAAGCCAAGACTTGAACCCATGCTTGTTTGATTCTAAAGCCTCGTAGAAATGTCAGGTGTGAACAGCACTCTTCCTCCTCTTTTCTCCTGCCACAGTGGCTTCTTCGGCTCTCTCCTCCCCGGGTCTCTGCGCTGCTGCTGGCCCCGTAGCTGAGGGCTCCTCCACCTTCCCACAGCACATACCTGCACCCTCCCCTTGGGACAGGGCCTGCCACTGCTCAGGACTTGGTGTAAGGGTCAGTCCCTTGGAGCAGCCTGTGCTGGGTGACACCCAGCAGGCTTCAGCCTCCAAGCTGAGGCTCCATCTCTCCCTCACTTTTACTTTTAGGGTTTAAGAAGGCAGAAACTCTCTATTCCCCTTATTCCGTGCCCCTTGCACCTGCAGGTAGTCTGTCTTTAATAAATGTTAGTGTAACCCATCAATCTACCTCTGAGCTTAACTCAGCGGACCAACCAGTTTATCACCAAACATCTGTTGTCTCCCTAGAGAGAGACTGGAAGGAGGATTCCTAGCCCCACCTGGGGCAGAGTGTGTACCATGAAGCAGTTTCCAGATTTGGGAATTCTTCCTGAAATTGGCTTTGGAAGGAACTTCTTCAGCCTTACACTTGGAAGTCTTGATGGACCGTGAGCTCAATAAGCCAGGATGGGCATCCGGGGAAGAAAGCAGGGAGCATGCCTGGAGGCGAACGACGCCCATGGGAAAAGGACAGGTGGTCGGTGTTTCCCTTCATGATTCTAACCCAGATCCTTAAGAGACAGAAACTGGCTGAGTGCAGTGGCTCACGCCTGTCATCCCAGCACCTTGGGAGGCCGAGGTGGGAGGTTTACTTGAGCCCAGGAGGCAGAGGCTGCAGTGAGCTGTGATCATTCCACTGCACCCCAGCCTGGGTGACAAAGTGAAACCCTCTCTCAAAAAAGAAATTCACCCAGAAACTCTGGGTGTTATGAGTTCAACTATGTCTCTCAAAAAGACATGCTGAGGTCCTGAAGCACAGCACTAGTGTGCTGTTGTCAGAGAGATGAGAGGCCTGAGGTGCAGAGACAGCCTTCCTGCAGATTCACTCGGAATATGAGTATTACATGTGTGTCTTAAACAGAAGCGGGAGAAAACAGAGTGGCCTTTGCACCAGAGCGGACATTTGGGGTGAATGCTCAGCCCCAGAGCGCACATTTAGGATAAGTGCTCAGCCCCGGAGCGCACATTTGGGGTGAGTGCTCAGCCCCGGAGCGCACATTTGGGGTGAGTGCTCAGCCCCGGAGCGCACATTTGGGGTGAGTGCTCAGCCCCGGAGCGCACATTTGGGACGAACAGATAGCCCTGCAGTGAACATTTGGCTGGGACATCCCCAGGGCTCCATCACTTGGTGCCTAAACACGGTGGGGGGGAAAGAGCAGAGCAAGTGAAGTCAAGAAGTGTTAACTTCACAATTTCCTAAAATCCTGCCATCCTTTGCATTCCGTTTTCCCCTCTTCCTTATCTTCTCATTTAACTGAAAATACGTTAATGTTGAGCCAGAGCATTCCACTGAACTTGTAATTATAGGTATCTTCGGAGGGAGGTATTAGGGAACTGTCCGATTATGCATTATGCAATTGTGAAATGCTTGAATGTTTTTGTAAGTGTGTACGGCTTTCAGAATCAAGGAATAATCAATAAAATATCTAAAAGGAAGTCTAAACAATTTGGGAAGAGCTGGGGCAAGTGTCAGGATCGCCATGTGTTCCCATACCCCAGCAGGGTGAGTGTATCCATCGCCATTATTCATCGAGTTTCAGGTCTTGGTTTCTTCTGGCCCCAATAGGCATGTGTCTAGAAGAGGTCAGGGGTGTGAGGCAACGGTGCAGCTAAGTGGGGCAGGGGGTGGGGGGTCCTGCTGGATCCACGGCATCCACTTCAGCTTGCTGTGGACCTGAGGCAGGCCCCCCTGACTGCACCGCTTGGAAGGGGTTGGCTTCTGTGGGGGTGCAGCTTCCAGATCTCCAGGCCAGCAGGGTGTTCGAGGTCACTCTCCTATCAGCCACATGATGACAGAAATCTGAGGCTGGTGCAAAGGCTACTGTCTTTTTTTTCATGCTTCTCTTTAAGATACACATCTAATACTTGCACACTGAATGAATCTGCAGAATGGCTATTTCTGTGCCTTAGGCCTCCCATCTGTCTGATAAGAGCATGCTAATGCTGGCTCAGGACTTTAGTGTATCTTTTTGAGAGACACAGTTGAACTCATAACACCCAGAAATTCAAGATGTCGCTGTTAGTAGCATAGCTGGATTCAGCACTCAAGTCTTGGGTGAAATGCATTTGTGTTTGCTTTGAAAGTTTTGTTTTCTTGTTACCTTGACCAGAAAGATTATCCTGAGCATGAAATACTGGGCAGATTATTTCACCTGCTCCAGGCCTGGCTGGCTCTTCTCTGTAAACTGGAGTGCTAATACCACCTCCTGCCTAGAGATGCTGTCCAGACAAACCCAGGTGGCAGTGTGCTTGCCGTGGGTGTGTGTGTGTGCGCTTGCTGTGCGTGAGCACATGTGTGCATGTGTGTATGCGTGTGTGTATGCGCGTGTGTGTGCGTGTGTGTGCACATGTGTGTGTGCGTGTGTGTGCGTGCACGTGTGTGCACGTGTGTGTGTATCTGTGCGTGTGCTTGCCGTGCGTGTGTGTGGGTGTTGGGGTGGGGTGGGGCGGGAAGGACTCCATCCCCATCTTCTCAAGAATGTGAATGTGACCATTGCCTGAAGTAGAAAACGTTTGCAAATGGTTCCAAGGAATTTTAGACTCAGGAGCACTCAGAGCCGGATGTGGGAGCTGAAGGACTTCACATTTTGTTCTCTAAGTGCCATCAAGCGGCCTCTCAGAGGCGGGATGGACGCGGCAGTCCTGAGGGAGGGAGCTTGACACTGTTCTATTTCTAGTTCTTCCGTTACTTTGATGTGTGACCTTGCAAAAGCTTCCCTTAAAAAAAGTATCTCTGTAGCTGATTTCTTCTTCATATTGAAAGTACAGGTGGTATTCATGAATATTTGTTTCCTGCAGGTTGGTTTTGTAAACCTCTTCTCGAAGGAAAAGTACACACAGCTGTGGAGTATTGTTCTTATTAATAACTTCATCTTGGCATGCACTCGCCGGCTTCTCAGGCTTTATATTAATATTCTACTGCAGAAAATATGCCACAATAGCAACCTGTCTGATTTGTCTGTCTTCTGTTTTAGAAGCTGACCTATACACTAAATAGTTGTCCTAAACAGAACTCATTGTTTTTCTCTTTCCACGTCAATGTCTAACCATGGCATCTGGTGGATCCTTGCAGTCCAGCTGTCTGTTGCCAGTTGTGTTGGTCATCTTGGGGCTGCCATGACAAAGGACCATAGACTGTGTGGGTCAACCCACAGGAACTGATTTCTCACCATTCTGGAGGCTGAAGTCTGGGATCAGGCACCAGCATGGCCACTTCCTGGTGAGGACTCCCTTCCTGGCTTGTAGATAGCTGCTTTCTGATTGTGTCCTCACAGGGGGAAGGTGGCAGGGTGGGGGAGAGAGAGAGCTGTTGTGTCTTCTTAAGAGAGCACTGGTCCCATGAGGAGGACCCCACCTTATGACCTCTTCTAAATCTGATTATCTCCCAGTGGCCCCATCTCCAGATACCATCACACTGGGGGTCAGGGCCTCTAGAGATATCATCAAACCGGAGGCCAGGGCTTCCACAGATACCATCACACAGGGGTCAGGGCTTCCACAGACACCATCACACAGGGGTCAGGGCTTCCACAGATACCATCACACAGGGGTCAGGGCTTCCACAGATACCATCATACAGGGGTCAGGGCTTCCACAGGTACCATCACACTGGGGGTCAGGGCTTCCACAGATAACATCACACCAGGGTCAGGACTTCCACAGATACCATCACAAAGGGGGTCACGGCTTCCACAGATTCCATCACACTGGGGTCAGGGCTTCCACGGGTCCCATCACACCAGGGGGTCAGGGCTTCCAAAGATACTGTCACACCGGGGTCAGGGCTTCCACAGATACCATCACACAGGAGTCAGAGCTTCCACAGGTACCATCACACGGGGGGTCAGGGCTTCCACAAATATCATCATACAGGGGTCAGGGCTTCCACAGGTGAACTTTGGGAACCACATTTCAGTCCATAGCACAGTGGTAGACCATTCTCAGATAGGATTGTTTTGTACCCATCTGCTCACAATTGCTTATAGCTCACCCTGTTGGCATGCCGTGGATCTTTGATGCTGAACTAGGGACATCAGGATGATTGGGTCTTTATGCTCAGACAGGATCGTCTGGGGCTGCCCCAGGACATCCCAGCATGGGTGCAAACCATGAACTCCTGGACCCTTAGTGCAGGTGCAGGGAAAGGGACCCTACCTGTTGTGGGCACAGCAGGAATTTGGAAGCCTTGAAATTTGTCTAAGTCCAGGTGACATGACTCACTGAGTGACAGCGTTCTAAACTCATAACAGCATAAGGTGTCCTGGCCACGTGTACAAAAGGCACTGAGCCCCCATTCTGGGATCCTCAGAGTTAGAGGGAGGGCATCTTGCTGCACCTCAGCCGCCAGGCCCCGGACGTGGTGCGCGTCTCAGGAAGACGTAGAGGAGCCACACAGAGCTGCTCTGCCCACGGGCATGCTTGTCTCACGTTTATCCTCTGCAGGGCTTACTTGTAGCCTTGGGGTAAAGTAAAAGTGATCTCGAATCAAGTCCAAGCTCATGCGCAGCATTCTTGAGCCCAGCCAGAGCCCTCTGTGTTCTCAGAGACAAGTGGACGGTGGTGAGCACAGACAACAGCTCCAGCACTCAGCTCACCTCCCATTCAAATCAAGGTGGCGCTCCTGTGGGAAGCATCCCAGGGGTCTGGCCGTCCACAGCCATGGCTTTGGTTTCAACATCAGACCTTTCAGGCAGCACCAACTGTGACGGCGCTGCAAGGAAAGCCGTGAAAGCCACGCTTCCCAGGAAATCTTTTTCCCTGGAAAAGTCACTCGTTTCATTAGAAATGAGTCACATTTCTAATAGATGAGTTTTTCCGTAACGTGCAATTCATAATTCATCTAGCTTTTGTCAAACTTAACTCTATTGTCTTTGAACAGAATATAAAATACCCACAAGTATTTGGTGCCATCGTCTTCCAGATTATGAAAGCAACCGAAAGAACACTTTTAAGAGGCCTGGCTTTGAACACCTGCCTTTGTGTTGGCTAAAAGGACACAGAACAATTCTAAAAGCCTAGACGCTGAGGAAGAGAGCCGGGGAGGCCTGCTCGGCAGCTCCTGCTCCATCACCACACTAACAATGATTGAAAAGTAAATTTCTTTTTAATAAGTGTGGTATGCTCGGGGGATGGGGCGAAAGGGTTAATGTGATGCTTGACCCATTAAAACTGTGGGCTCCAGGGAGAACCTTGTCAGCTGATCAGATGATTATTTCTGCAGGAGAAGGGGTTGAAAACTGAGCCTCGGTGGCCAGGTAATCAAGGAAATCAGCACCAAGGAGGATGCGGCCGAGTAGTGCCAGAGCGGTTACCTGAGATTCTATTACTTGTCGTCTTTCAAGCATTATAATGAGATTAGAGTAACCCTAAACTGGCTGAAAACAGAAATCTGGCTGTCTGTCAAGTTTATTGTGTCGGGTTTTACAACAGTGCAGATCTGGTTCCTCTGAACCTGCCGTCATTATGCTGGGAGGGAGGTCCCCGAGAAATCCCTGTAACCTCCAGGCCTGCTCAGACCCTGGCAATTGCACCGTTGTTATTGCTTGAAAAACTTGCTAATGTTTTTGTTTTTTTTTCTTTTTTTCCACCATGTGATTCAAAAACTAGTAATTCAATGGTGCACAAGTCTTTCCTTCCCCACATCTTTGGCAGGTTTCCTGGGTCCTAAACGGGCACACAGTGGACCCACAATCCCCTGGCATGAATCACACCAGGCTCACATACTCAACGTGCGTCCATGTTCCGGAACTACCACGTTGACTCTGCCTTTGTGGGAAGAGACAGAAGCCTCCTTTGCTCTTGAGCGAAACCACTCGTTGTGTTGGAAAGTCGTCTGGTCTTTTGCTGGGTTACCTGTTTTGATGCTCAGGACACACTTGTTGAAATGCTGCAGCCACACCTTGAGATGTGAGCTGACATTTAGTGAGCACTTGCTGTATGTCAGGCATGGTTCCTGCTGTTTAATATGTAGCATCTCAATCCTTTTGCAAGTGTGAGCGTTGGCACCTGGTCCAGATCCAGGCAGGGGGTCAGGCAATTTGCCCATTCCTGTAACCAGCAGAAGCAGCAGAACTTGGTCCCGGAGCCCATGTTCCTAGCTCTGGAGGTGTTTGGCCTCCTCAGGAGCAGGGCTGCTGGGCCTTGAAGACTGATGCTTGAGAGACTGATTTGTAAATGCCATGTGTTCTCTTAAACAGCATAGGATTCTGGAAGAGCAGACAGTAATGATTCACAAATGGCTTATCTTGCAAACACCTTTGCTTTGTAAGAACTGACTCCAGGGAATGTTCTGATCTCTGTTTCTGCAGGTTACTTCTATGAAGGCCATATTTTATCATTTCAGAGGCTACTGATTAATTAAAACCCAGATGCGTGCCAGCTGGCTGAAGCAGACATGAAGGAGAGCAAAGCCCACTGAATATACCAAAATTCAGCGTAAATCTCCCAGGACGGTAGAGATAATGTGCAGGTCCGAGACACTGTCTGCTGAGTCCTGTGGAGCCCACATCCGGGTGATTACTGGTCACCCAGTAATGTTAGGCTGATGGCTGAGGAAGCCCAGAACCCAAGGCAGCCTGACGAGGAGGGCTGGGACAGCCTGGGGTTGCGGCAGCCACTTTCCTAGCCTTTTCCCTCGGCTGTGGGCCCGCATGGGGGGGCAGGGGTGGCTGGGGACTTGCACTGTGTGAGTGGAGGCTGTGGATTTGCACTGTGGCCAGTGTTCCTGATGTTCTGTGTCTTGTTTTTCCGTCAGCAAAGTGGAAACACAGTCCTCACCTCCTCACATCCCATCCCCAGGGCCACAGCCACCTCCCTGCAGTGTCCTGAGCTTTGAATGAGACAATTTTGGTGAGAGTGCCTTAGGGAGGCCCCATGTGCTCACAGACCCTGGTGATGCTTGGGCGTGGGGGACACTCAGGACTCCTGCCCGCCATCCCTGCCGGCTAGGGCTGACTGTGGGACCTGCTTCCCTGCCCGCTGCCGGCATGTTGAAGGACTCTCTGAGCACAGGGAAACCCACCACTCCCTGTGTCCCAGCCGGCTCCTTGAATGGACCGTAGGCAGGGATGCGGCGATGAACCTAAGTGGGGCCTGGCCTGCTCTGGCTCAGGGGTGCAGTGTGGGCCTTTTGCCCTCGAGGGGCATAACCTGCCCCCATTCCTCACTAAGTGAGGCCACCAGCCAGGGCCACTCAGGGCAGGTTATGCTGGCATCTCTGTGGCTCCGACCCAATCGTCCTCATCTCCACGTTTGTATTTTCTTCATCCACTTCCAGTTCCCCGTCAGCTGACCCTGCAAGGTGTGTGCCTCCCTCAGGGGCTAGCAGAGAGAGCCAGGTGCCCTGGACCTGGAGGGGGGTTCCTCCTCTGCCAGCAGCCCTCCCTCCCTCTCTCCCAGCAGTCTGGGTCACCTCTAGGCCCCCTGGAAACACCTGGTTCTGCGGTGTCAGCCAGTACCTCAGCTAATGCTCCCCTCCTCCCCTGTGGGTGCAGATGAGTGAGGAGTGGTCCCCATGTACCAGCCCTGAGGCCAGCAGGCCCACTTCCCCACGAGCTGGTGCCCATAATGATCCTGTTGGGATGAATGATGGCCACCGCGATGGCAGGAGCCCCTGCTCTGTGTCCTGCCCCAACCCTGCACCTGAACAACCTCTCCTCTCTAGGAGGAGTAAAGTGGTTCCTCCCAATCCCCCCATGAGGGGCGCAGGACACACCCTAAATGTGTCATCATAACACCGTCGCCACAGCTGCCCAGTGGTAATGCCACAGCTCGCCGAGCATCCCTGTCTCCTTACCTGGCTTGATTTGAATGGCAAGTCTGGGGTTTGTTGGCTGGGTTTTTACTGTTACATATGGGTATGTCCAGAGACTCAGAAAGGCTACTGCTCTGGCCCAGGGTGATGCTCTTGATTATATTGAGTTAAAATGCAAGTCTCTTTGTCACCCCAAAAGGCCAGAGAAAAGCCCCACGAGGGCCTCTGTCAGCACTGGGCACAGCTCTGTCCTCCCCAGGGCTAAGGAGAAGCCCCGGGACTCTCCTTTCTGGAATCTCAACCCATTCCTTCAACTATGCGTTTTGGTGGCCTGTGCAGGGCCATGACGGTGGAGGGTGAAATAGTGATCCCCAAGGGGAAGCGTTTATGAGCCAGCAGCAGAAATCAGGCACCAGCCAATTCCCATGGTGGAAAGTGGAGTCTATCACCGTTGATCTGGGCCTTGAGGACTGGACGGAAGGCATGGTCCACTTCTGATTTTCAGGGAAGGGCTTGGAAAGGACATGGGTGGGTGTAGACCAGGAAACCTGGGAAGTATGTTTTGCACAGAGGTAGGAGCGTGAACAGCTGGGCTGTCCAGCAGGGGCTTGGGGGTCCCCTGCATGGAGAATGAAGTAGACAAAGAACATCTGCGAGAGGGAGGCTGGGAGCCTGGGTGGGGACTGTGGCTTGGAGGCTGGGTGGCTGGGTGGGAACATGGCTTGGAGGCTGTGAGTCTGAGTGGGGACTGTGGCTTGGAGGCTGGGTGGCTGGGTGGGGACTGTGGCTTGGAGACTGCGAGACTGGGTGGGAATACGGCTTGGAGGCTGTGAGTCTGAGTGGGGACTGTGGCTTGGAGGCTGCGAGTCTGGGTGGGGACCGTGGCTTGGAGGCTGGGTGGCTGGGTGGGGACTGTGGCTTGGAGGCTGGGAGGCTGGGTGGGGACTGTGGCTTGGAGGCTGAGAGGCTGGGTGGGAACATGGCTTGGAGGGAGGGTGGCTGGGTGGGGACTATGGCGTGGAGGCTGGGAGGCTGGATGGGGACTATGGCTTGGAGGCTGGGTGACTGGGTGGGGATTGTGGCTTAGAAGCTGGGTGGCTGGGAGGCTGGGTGGGGACTGTGGCTTGGAGGCTGAGAGGCTGGATGGGGACTATGGCTTGGAGGCTGGGTGACTGGGTGGGGATTGTGGCTTAGAAGCTGGGTGGCTGGGAGGCTGGGTGGGGACTGTGACTTGGAGGCTGAGAGGCTGGATGGGGACTATGGCTTGGAGGCTGGGAGGCTGGGTGGGGATTGTGGCTTAGAGGCTGGGTGGCTGTGAGGCTAGGTGGGGACTGTGGCTTGGAGACTAGGTGGCTGGGTGGGGACCATGCCTAGGAGGCCCAGGGGGAGCCGTGGCTGGGAGGTTGGGTGGGGACTGTGGCTGTGAGGCTGCGTGTGGGCTGTGGCTGGGAGGCTGGGAGGTTGGGTGTGGACTGCGGCTGGGAGGCTGGGAGGTTGCATGAGGACTGTGGCTGGGAGGCTGGGTGGGGACTGTGGCTTGGAGAGCATTGAATGCATGAAGAAGATGCTTTGCCTCAAACAGCACCAGGGTTATCAGAGGACTTTCTGTGCCTGAGCCATGAGACCGGAGTGTGCTGGGGCACGGGGCTGGGAGCCACTGGGCAGCGGGCGCGGTGTGGGCGGCTCCACAGCTTGCTTTCTCTTCTTTCCACCCACTGATCCTCATCCCAGAAGTGGCAGATGAAAGCCTGAAACCTTCCCTTCCTGGACAGGGCTTGGCCACCCTGTTGTACTTTCCTTTCGGGGGACTCTGTTCACCTGGCATGAAAATCTTTGTCCCCTAGACCAAATGGTTGAGGTATAACAGAATCCCACACACTTAGAGAAGAAAGGCAAGTGGAGCCCTGAAGGTCGGATACAGTTAACCCTTTGAAAAGGCACCGGGAGGCCTCACGTCACCGAAGCCTCGTACTTGGTGTTTTGATGACTACGATTCTGTGACTATGCCTTCATAATAGACAAGCCTGTGATAGCATCAGATTCAAACAGTTGCATCTCCTAACAACCCAATCCCATTCACCATAGCGTCTGTTTCACAGATTATGAAGAAATCACTCAGATGCTAGAATAAACATTAAGGGACAATTTATAGATGCTGCTTTGTGGTAGCTTTTAATATTAACATGATAGATATTGAGGAAAGGCCAAAGATAGCAAGGTAACTACATACCTGTGTGTATGTGTGTGTGTGTGTGTGTGTGTGTGTGTGTGTGTGTGTGTATGGATGTGCATATATGTATGTATGTATGTAAATCTCAGGGCCAAGACTGTGGTCTCATTTCTCACTAAAAGGAACCAAAGCTCTCTGGGGAAACAGCTGATCCCAGCCTGGAGTAATACAAGGTGAGCCTGGGATGTCCTGTCTTTGCACATGGTGACAGAGCCAGTGGATGGAGGCTTCCAATGCCCAAAGATGGGATGCTTGATCATCAAAGTGTAACAGCTGCAATGGATTGAGACCCAACACATATGCTCAAATCCATAAGTGCTTCATGAAACTAAAAAAAAAAATTAATTGGTACCATTGGAGAATGCTAATGAATAATTCATTATTTTGAAAACTCATAAACAAAGGAAAGGTATTAAATATTTATATCATCTTTCCCATATAAACTACACAACTGGGTAACCAGATATAATATGAGGCAAATGTTCTGTTAATGCAAGTGTTCCAGCTAATAAGTGGAGAAGTGATAGAATTAGAACATGCCCATGGTGCTGCCCTGAGTGTATCAATGTATCTGGACATGGAGCTGTGACAGCCACTGGCAGTGCAAAGTGAGAGGCAGAAGCAGACCCCACGTGCCTCCCAGCAGACACAGCCACCCAGGAAGGAGCTCACCTCTTCCCACCGTGAAACCCAATCTCATCAAATCCCCAGATCTTATTTCAGTTTATGGGAAATTTGGAGGAGCGTGTTAGATTAAACCACTGGAATGCAACCAGGAAAATCCCGCACATGGAAATCCATTACATCAATGACTGTTTCCTTCAACATAGAAATTGTAAGAAAAAAGGAAAGAAGAAGAAACAGCAGTGAGACCTATGGATTGAAAAGGCTCACAAAACCTTTCAACCAGTCACCATTGTAGGACTCTCATTTTCATCTTGGCTCAAACAAACTAAAAAGCAAACAAAATACATTTAGGTATGACATAGATATATGATATTAAATGAGATGCTTGGGAAACTTAAAAACTGACTAGATATTTTATGATATTAAGGAATTATTGTTAATTTTTTAAGGTGTGACAGTGTATGTAATCATGACTTAAAAAAAATTCCATATTTTTTAAATATCTGTGCCTAAATATTTACACATGAAAATATGCAACATTTGGGATTTGTTGGGGAAGGGAAGTGGGAGGTTTGGATTGAACAGGACCTCTGTGAATTGCACAAGGTATGCAGGGATTCATTGTACTATTCTGCCCATTTTTATATGTTTTACATAATTTTAAAAAATAAAAGGTGTATATGTATGTATAGTCTCAGATTCTTAGAGCATAAAATCATCATTTTTGCTGAGACACAAGATCTTCTGCTCCTCTTTGCAGTGTTTACCCATGCACACGCTCATTAACGCACGCATAAGTGCATATTCCTGCTAATGCCCTTAAATATATATTTTCACAGATAACTAGATGTATATTTTAATTACTTTCTCCAGTGAACAAGATAATGCGTTCTGGAGCCATTGATTAAAAACATGAACTGTAAAATTATGCTGCAAAGTTTAGAAAACTTTCAGAGGTTACATTTTGACATACTAGGATCTTGCCTTTAACAATGACAGAATGCTACACAAAAATACTGCATTTCATCTGGTGTGGGTCTTTATCTCATCTTGACAGATTATTGCTGGTTAAATTGTAGTGCTGACTTAAAGGCAGGACTCTTCAAGGGAGTCAGAAATTAAGGCTTCACCAAATGGTAATAAAGCTATTAAAAATGCAAACAGCAAACAGCTACACTGTACAGGTTAGACAGCTAATCCAAACTAACAGTTTAAAAAGCAGAGCAATTACACTTTTATTTAAATGCAAGGAATATGAGCAAGAATAGAATAAGGAGCCTTGTTTAAATGCATTCTTTTGAATATTTATTAGAAATAATACATGTAGTTAAGCCACTTATCTGATTTCAGTGAATAAGTAAAATGCAAAAGATCAATTTTCATAATTATACCGAAGAAGTCTGTCTTTCATAAAAATCTCATTAATAACACCATTATTACTGAAAAAATATCTCAGTATTATTATTGTTATTCTAATTATCAGCAAAATGCTACTGATAATGTTGTCATAAAATTTCCTTTTAGTATCCTATTAACAGAGATAGACTAAGTAGTGGTTTAAGTTAAATCTAGACCCTAAGTGGCATTATGAAAATCTTCTTTGTGTATTGGGTAAAATACATTATGTGTATAATTACATAAATTACGATGAGTTTGGCAAACAGGACTCTATGTGCATTTACGTCTGTAGGTTGTATGTAGTCACTGGGCACATATGCAGCCATGCACACCCGTAGTGCAGCTGCCCACGCTATTCAGGCTGTGGGAGGACGGCAGTGGTCATCCTTGGATGTCAGATCACTCGTTACCTTAAAATGAAATGTTCTTGTTATTAACCACCATGAGTTACTGCTTTTAAAATGTATTCATTTTTCTATTCGTTCCTCAGTCATTTACCTGTACTTACTCGCATTGACCTTTAGAAGAAACTATTTCCTCTGGAAGTCTGACAATTTGCCAAACTCCTGCCTGGGTGGAGGGAAAATTCCTTCAGTTCTCTGGGCCTGGGTTTCCATCTCTGAAAAACTGCGCCCGGAGAAGGAGCCTCCACAACCATGTCATTCCTGATTGTTTCACTGAAATAAAACAATGTGTAGCCTGAATCTTTGGCAAATACTGCTGCAACAAAGCAAAACAGAACAGAAAGCATTTTGAGACTTGTCTTTGTGTCATGGGCTCTATTAAGAAAAAAAGAATTTGAAGCAAAATTAACTATGCAGTTATTATTGGTACTTTGTTCTTGATTCCAATAAAAAAGCAATTCCACAAACTCCAGTGTCTTTGTTTAGGCAGCGTATTTGGCCCCAGCCCACTCAACCTGACTCTGGGCACAGGCCTGAGCCACCCCTGCACACAGCTGCCTCAGAACAGATGCTGCATTTTCTCCTTCAAACCTACGGAGAAGAGAGCAACGGTTCCTTTCACCCCTCACTTGGAAATGATAGCGATGACTGAAAAAACAAACAAACAAAAAGCCCGTTTAGATTGACTCCTGTTTGTGAGTATTTTTAAAGATCACTGTGCTCATAGGAATAAAGATGTATAAATATCCAAAGCATTTCTTAAATTTTATTTATTTATTTATTGAGATAGAGTCTTGTTCAGTTTCCCAGGCTGGGGTGCAGTGGTGCAATCGCGGCTCACTTCTACCTCTGCCTCTTGAGTTCAAGTGATTCTCCTGCCTCAGCTTCCCAAGTACCTGGGATTATAGGCGCGCGCCACCACACCCGGCTAATTTTTTGTATTTTTAGTAGAGATGGGGTTTCACCATGTTGGCCAAGCTGGTCTCAAACTCCTGACCTCAGGTGATCCACCCGCCTCGGCCTCCCAAAGTGCTGGCATTACTGGCCTGAACCACTGCTCCTGGCTTAAAGCATTTTATTTAGTGAGTTAATGCTAAAATATCTCTGAATTGGAAGAAATAATTTTTGTCAGTGCATATGAATAGAAATTGCCACAAAAAAAGTAAAAGGCTTATTTTTACTTTCAGCTCAAGGCTGAAAACATAAAGAAATTTGGGAGTATAAAGTGATGTGGTCACCTCAGGGTCCTACCTTTTTCTTCATTATTCCACACAAGGAGGCGCCAGAAAGAGCCACCCATCCAGGAGGCATGCGCTCTGGGCTCCAGACCTTGAACTATGGCTGTGACTGCAGGGGCCCCTCCTCTTTGGGGGAGAAGATCTAGCTGAGCCACCAGAGGGATTCCGGGGCGACCTTCAAGGCAGGAAGCACCTCAGGGTGTGAAGCAAAGGTCTCCCACTTTTCACAGGAGGTCAGAATTTCAGAGATGGAAGTCCACGCCCCGGAGTGTAACCTTCCACCCAGGCACCACCTCCCTGCACAACACACAACACAGCTGCGAGGAACCCTCTGCCCTCCAGTGTCTGCTTGGGGAGACCTGCTCACCCACCACTGCTAGACAACTGGGCTAGAAAGTTCTCTCTGAAACCAGGCCAGAACTGCATCCAAATCTGTACCTAGTGATCCTAGCTCAGCATGCTGGAGCTGTACAAACCCACCTTGTTTCTATGTCAGAGACCTAAAGCCTCTGAGGATGGTTACTACAATTCTCTAAGCTGTCTCTCTCCTTGCTCAGTTGCAGCTCCCATCCTTCATACGATGTGCACTGTCTTCACCCATGGTCACCACACGGCTCCTGCAGAGACTCTGCCTGTCACAGTTCCTTTCCGTTCTTTTCCGTGAAACTGGGTATCCCCCATGTGCAGGCACCACCTGACGACCGAGGGAAGGGAGGAGGGAGGGAGGGAGGAAGGAGAGGAAGGAACGCGGGAAGAAAGGAGAGAGGGAGGGAGAGAGAAAGGGAGGGAGGGAAGAAAGGAGGGAAGGAAGGAGGAAAGAAGGAAGGGAGAGAGGGAGGGAGAGAAGGAAGAAGGAAAGAGAGGGGGTGGGGGAGGACAGAGAGGAAGAAAGGAAAAAGGGAGGGAGGGAGATGAAAGAAAGAAAGAGAAAGAAAGAGACAGCAAATGGGCACAGTAGACCCAGCCCTTGCCGACCTTAGAGCCACAGGAAGGGCTTCACAGTGAGGAGCATTCTGGGTAGAGAAGGATGTCACCCAGAGGAGGGCCCCAGAGGTCAACATGACCCACCTTAGGAGAACTCCCTTGAGCCAAGACCTGGAGGAAGGGTAGGTGATCACACCTGGGAGGAGGAGCCCTAATGATCCAGGAGCAGGGGGAAAGGTGGGGAGGCTGCCGTTCCGGAACATTCCCTCCTGGTATGTTGGTGAAGTTGCCAACCAAGGCAGGGCCAGAGAGAAGGTTGGGCTGGAGTCTGGGGACCAGGTGCCCTGGAGGTTTTGAGGCGGGGAGCCACGGACTGTGGCTGAGGGCGTGGAGAGTGGATGCGTGGGTGAACCCAGAGGCAGGGGCCTAGGCAGGAGGCTGTGCCCTGGGGATGCAGAGAGACTGTCAAGCAGAAGAGACTTAGAACATTCCCTAAGCGATTTCTGTACAATGCTGGCTGCGTTACAGGTAGAATGGGTTTGGGTAGGCTTATCTGGGAGCCTAATGTCACTTTTTAACATTGTTTCTGTGGTGAGTATTCTAAGATCCTATAATTGAACTTGGGTGTGACCTATCTGGAGATGGAGCATGGCGTATACCACAGCTTGGCAGTGCCCAGGGGGAGGCCCAGCTTTCTGGTGGCTGTTAGCGAGAGCTGGGTCTCGGATGCCTCTGGAGGGAGGATCAACTCTTCCAGGGACTGTGGGTCCCTGGGACAGTCCCCAGCAGGGGCCCTAGGACAGAGTTTTAGGCCATTTGTGAAGGGACCTGAGCCGGCTTCCCTGGTTCTCTCTCAGGTGATGAAAAAAAAGAAGAGAAAACCTAACGCCTAGAGATGTTTCCAAAAAAGTTTTTAAAAATAAGCCATTAAATTGAACCCTCTAGGAAGGCAGGTCTTGGCTAATTATTGCTGTGGTTTAATCTTAACAGAGAATTTGTGGGCACTGTCTCTGTGATGAGGTCACCAGCCTGTGGTCAAGGACTAGCATTTTATTTCTAATTCCCAGTCTGTCGTGGAATGATGCTTTTGTAAAATACAGTAAAAAGGAATAACTTTTTAAAAAGTGAAATAAAAGTAATCCATAAAAGTGCCAGGTGTGGTGGCTCACGCCTGTAATCCCAGCACTTTGGGAGGTCGAGCTGGGTGGATCACCTGAGGTCAGGAGTTCGAGACCAGCCTGGCCAACATGGTGAAACCCTGTCTCTACTAAAAATACAGACATTAGCTGGGCATGGTGGTGGGCGCCTGTAGTCCCAGCTACTCGGGAGGCTGAGGTAGGAGACTCGCTTGAATCCAGGAGGTGGAGGTTGAAATGAGCTGAGATTGTGCCACTGCACTCTAGCCTGGGCAACAGAGCAAGACTCCATCTCCAAAAAAAAAGTAATCCATCAAAGAAAAGTCAGACTTTTGAAGTGTGAGATTCAATGTACACAGCACTACTGTGTCAAATTGCTGCAGGAGTTTTAAATTCTCACCGCTCACTTCTGCCCCTACTTCCTCACCTGTAGCATTCAGTGTGAGGGGTGAGCCAGCCGTGGGCCACACTGGAGTGCAGTGATGGGGTATGTTACTATTTTCCGGGACAGCTGGCCCGACAGCGCAGCTGTGCTCAGGGCTTAAGGGGCGGTGAGTGTTCAGCCTCCACCCTCGTTGCTGACGTGGCATTCCCGGAAATCCAAAGCAGTGTGGTTACTGAGGTCATTTAGATCTTGAATCCAATTCTCTGGTGTTCCTTTTCTTTAAGGGAACATTGTTGTTTCTATGAAAACAGGGACTGGGGCTTTCAGGATAAAGGGGGAAGATGATCGTTTCTGAAACTGAAGAAGCGGGAGAGAAACACTTACTGATGGCGGCTGAAGCCTCACGAACCTGGGCCAGTGGCCGTGGAACGCCAGGTCAGCTCCAGCCTAGGCATGAGTCCTTGAGAGTAAGTCAGGGTCATAATGGTGTCCATACACAGCAGCAGACTTCCCTGTGTTTCCTAAGGGCCTGACGAAAGAGGCACCATGATGTTCCAGCACCCTCCAGTCGGGCCCCATTTCCCTCCTGGGCTCCTCCACAGGCCCCTGCCATGCCTCCCGTGCATCCAGGCAGAAGCCCTGTAACAGGTCGGCTGATGAAATGACCAAAGCAGAAGCAGAAGCAGTTATCAGAATGCAGAGGTCATCCGGGCTTCCTCATGGGACAGAGGTCAGACCACTCACAGCTCTGCGCATCCACATCTCTCTCTCGGTGGACAAGGGACAGGGTGTGTTAGTTCACTGCCACCTCCGGCAGAGAAAGTTCCACGGCAGAATCAGATGGACACGTGGCTGGTTCCCGGCACACATCACACCGCTCTCTTCGATGTGATTTTATTTGTGAAGGCATGTGCATAATCAGTGGGGATTCATTTTCAGAGAAAGGACCCGCTAAAAAAAAAGTGACCCTAATGAATGTCATTAGGAAGGAAATGCTGCTTTCTCTCTGGCCACTGTTTACACCGGAGCTGTAAACAGTCCAGTGTGTCCATGGTAACCAGCAGCTCCACATTTAACTTTTCAGTCTATAAAGGAGGCAATTACTTTCTTCTTTACATTTGTATGGTTTATAATAGCAAAAGACTGCCCCCGCCCTGGGTCAGACAACTCCTGGTGATTAATGAACAACTGGCCTTTTCATTTAAGTTTTTTTCTTCATAAGGGCCTTTGATTTCACTCCAGTGTCTTAAACTTCCTTGGTCACTTGCTAACTGCCAAAAAATGTCCTCCTTGTGGGTCATGACTGCCCCACACTCTTGGTTCTAAGACAAAGGCAAGCCTGCTGCAGTATCTTCTGTGTGGCCGCATTAGTCCGTGAGTGGCACTGTTTTACCCTCTTTGTGTATGTACTCATGCAAGTGGCTTCTGTGCATTTGAGGAGGTAGCTGGGAGGATATTTTGTGATACAGAAGCAATATAATGCATGATGGACAAAGGAACGTATTCTGTGTAACGTCACAGCACTAAGGCATTAGAGTTCAGTGCAATTCTCTGCTTTGCAAAATGAAAATGGGAATGCCATCCGGAGGCTTCCTCTACTCATCCATCTCTACCTGGAGAAATTCAAGCTTTATTTATCACATGAGAAACACTTATCAGTCACCTCCAGGTGTATGTGCCACATGATGTAGGGTCACAGACATGTATTTGCCCTGTAATCAAAAGATATTGCACATTTATTCTGTATGAACTTCTTGGCTTGACTTGGGCTGTGCACAAGCTGGGATCATAATCTATGGAAGGGGATGGGTATAGACAGTGATGCGAATTGGAATCTTCAAGGAGACACTGTGAGCTTGAGGTTGTCAAGATGTTGCTTCATTGCGGTCATCTCCACTGCAGCTGCAGTGGCAGGAAGACGGCACTGCTTCCTGACGTCCACCCACGGAGGATATTTCCTCAGGTGCTCTTTGAACCATTTAAATGGTCAGGGCGATTCACCTGCTCATGAAACCAGCCTGCATGTGGGTTAGAATAGACACCACTTGGCGTATCTATTGAGGATGCAGAGCAGACACACGGGACCGCAATTCTCTACGTGGTGTGAACACAGGGTTTGGTGTAGCTGATGGTTTAGTGGTGGAAGATGAACGTCTGACCCTCTGCTGTGGCTCTCTAGAGAAAAGACTTCCTGGATGGCGCCAGCTCTGTGCAGTGGGGCGATGGGTGCTAAACGTGCTTGGTCGGTCACCTGAGCTTTGGGTGCCTGCGTGGAGCATTGGCCCAGCACTGGAGGGACTCGAGTGTCATGCTCCCTTCTGGAGCTGCCGCTTGGAGATTTTTAACTCAGTCAGTATAAGCCTTTCTTCGGTGGTGATGTTCCTGAGAATCCAAGAGGGTTAAGTTTGGTGAGAACCTAACTGTTATGTGTGTTGCTTTTAGCTTCTAACTTATTCCAGATATATGTCATGAACTATATGTGTAAAGGCAACTTTTAAGCGGCAATCCTAAACATAGTAGATATCCACATACAACACCAACCTGCTTGGCAAACTGTCTGGGCAGATGTTAGTTGGCGTCATTCAGCCTGGAAGATGGTGCAGTCCTCCTGTTCAGAACCTCCATGTATATCTGCGGCCGGGCAGGGACGCGCCCGGCTCAGACTCCACCTTCCTCGGCAGCTGCTGTTGCTGCATGGTGGGCTGGTGGCTTCTTGCCCCTCCACTTCATGGTTCGCCAAGTAGCATGGTGGAACATTTTTTTAAAAAGAAGGAAGGAGGAGAGAAAAGCTGTTCCACTCTGTAGATTCATTCCCGAGGGAGTGCTGTCGCTCTTGGAGTCATCCACGCTGGGCACATGCCTCCGTTTGCCGGGCGCTCTGCGGGCTGCTCCCGCCCGTCCTCAGCTTCCTCCACACCAGGCTCTATCCCTGCCCGCTCCTCACTGCTTGGGTTCGCCGTCATCTCAGGTCCTGCACTTTGCTTGAGGTTAAGTGTTGGGGAATCTCCCTCCTCACCTCCCCGCGTGAGAACTGCGGGACACCTGTGGGTCTTCCTGTCTCCCTGAGCACAGGACAGCCCCCCACGGCCAAACAATCAGCACAGACCCCAACCACAGTTGGACCCCCCTCTGTGGTCTCACAGACAGAGAGGGTCTGTCTGCTTCTTAAGACAGTGTGTTTTACTTTTCAACCGTGAACCATTCCCAGCTCCTGGGGAATGCCAGGCACGGTGCCAGGCACTAGATTCCCATGGTGAGTGCCTGAGGTGGCCCCACACCCAGGGCTCAGCCTTCGGGGGCTGCAAAAGAGAGCCTCAGCCTGCAAGAGCGAAGCAGGGTGCTACGGCTCAGAACACCGAGGGCTCCGGACTAGGTGGCCAGAGAAAGCCTCGGGGAGAGGTGGCCTGGAAGCTGAGTTCTAGTCCTAGGAAGAGTGGGGAAAAGCCTCCCAGGCAGAAGAAAGGGCAAGTCAGACGCTCTGCTCGGGGCCTGCAGGCCGTGCACAGCCCCAGGGCCTGCCCAGAATCGCTGCGGGCTGGAGTCTGTCCCAGGCAGGCCCTGGAGGCCACGGCGGGATTCGATTTCCTTCTGTGAAGGGAGCCGCAGAGGAGTTTCCAACGAGGGAGTCTTGTGATCAGAATGATGGTTTCAAACGTGATCTCTGAGACTCTGGGGGAGAACAGACGGTACACAGACAAGAGCAGAGGCGAGGAGGCCACACAGTCCCTGATGGACTCCGTGGCTGGGGGACCCCGTGGGATCCTCTGGGGAGGGGACACCATGGGATGGCGGCCTCAGAGCCAGAGCAGCAGCAGTGGGAGAGAAAATCAGATGAATGTGGGGATGTTCGGAGCAGGGGTGAGAGAAAAGGAGAGCTCGAACCAACTCCTAGGCCTCTGGCCTTGGTGATGGGTGAAGATGACACCGCTGGCCCGGTGGGGAAACGCAGCATGGAGACAGCCAGCGCCCAGAGAACCCGGGCCCTGTGCTTGACAATAAAGCTCCACTGAGTGCTATTTGACCTGGGTGGTTGGAAAGATTCCCTGTGATTGTGAGCACTCCCGGTTCATTATTATGAACATCGAGCATTAAGCTGCTACGGAGACACAAGCGTGACAGTTAACGTCGTTGGCGGTGCACCGCAGAAACTGGTTTTTACGCCAATAATGACCTAACTGGCCAATGCAGACTGAAAATGCATGTTGAAGAAACCGTGGTCAGATCTGGGGTCACTGGAACTCAGCAGAGAAGATTCACGCCCCCTCTTCCGAACCCTCTTTCTGCAAAGCTTCAGTGCTCACTCATCAATACTTCTTTGTGAATTTCTAGAAGTCCAAGTTCCAGGAGCCTAATTAATTTAGTTCCTCTGATAGGAGGATGAGCCAAGGGAAAGGAATGGCTGTTAAAGGAGCTTTTATCTCAGCCCAAATTGCAATCGGCTTTCTAATTAACCGAACAATTTAACTGAAACTAACTATTTTAGTTAGCACCGTCTAGGAATTTCTGATGAGTCTTTGTACCACAGGAACAGGAACGTGTTGGTACTTTTTACTTGGTTTCTAAATGTTACTTACCTTGTTTCTCTCTCTTTTTTATGGATACATAATGATGGTTCACATTTAGGGAGTACCTGTGATATTCTGATACATGCAGGCGATGTGCAATGACCACATCAGAGTGTTCAGGGTATCCATCCTCATTCATCATTTCTTTGTGTTGGGAACATTTCAAGTCTGTTTTCTAGCTATACTGAAATATACGATAATTATTTTGTTTGGTGTTCATCATTGTGCTCCTGCCACGCCAGCATCCCCCTGCTGTGTAGTTTTCTGTTGGCTAATAGCCATCATTAACACCTTATTCCCAAAAGCCCTTACCTGTAGCTTAACATCTCATTCACTCCCTTCCCAGATAAAATAAGTGCACTGTGACTTGTATATGTATTCAGGGCATTATTTGTTTAGTTTTTTTTAAATCAGCAAATAATAATTGCATGTGTTTCTGGAGTGCGATGTGATGCTTCAATGCATGGATCTATCATGAAATGAGCAAATCAGGCTAATTAGCATATCCACCACCTCACACTCATCGTCCTTTGTGAGGAGAACATTTAAAATCCACTTGTTTAGCAATTTTGAAATAAACAATGCATCGTTATTAACTATAGTGACCTCACTGTGCAGTAGACCAGCAGAGGTCCTTCCTCTTGTCTAGCTGAAACTTTGCATCTTCTGACCAACGGTTCTCCTTCCCTTGCCCACTCAGCCCCTGGGACCACCGTTCTATTCTCTGCATCTGTAAGTATGAAATTTCAGACTCCACATAGGAGTGAGATCATGCAGTGTTTGCCTTTCTCTGCCTGGCTTGTTACTTGGTATAACGTCCTTCATGTTTATCCACGTTGTCATAGATGATAGGCTTTACTTCTTTTCTATGACTGAACACAATTCCATTGTGTAGATGTACCATGCTTTCTTTTCTTTTCTTTTTTTTTTTTTTTTGAGATGGGGTCTCACTCTGTCTCCCAGGCTGGAGTGCAGTGATGGGATCTTGGCTCACTGCAACCTCCACCTCCCATGTTCAAGCAATTCTCCTGCCTCAGCCTCTTGAGTAGCTGGGACTACAGGTGCGTGCCACCACGCCCAGCTAATTTTTTGTATTTTTAGTAGAGATGGGGTTTTGCCATGTTAGCCAGGATGGTCTTGATCTCCTGACCTCGTGATCTGCCTGCCTCGGCCTCCCACTGTGCTGGGATTCCAGGTGTGAGCCGCCGTGCCCAGCCTACCTGCTTTCTTTATCCATTCATCTACTAATGAACATTTAGGTTGATCCGTATGTTGGCTATTGTGAACAGTGCTGTGGTTAACATGGTATTGAATTCAGTATGTGATTTCAGTACCTTTGGATGTAGACCCAGAAGTGGGGTTGCTGGATCCTGTGGGACTTCAGTTTTTGATATTTTGAGGGGCCTCCATACTGTTTTCCATAATGGGTGCGCCAATTCACACTCCCTTTTCTCCATATCTCCGATTCTGCCATGTTGCTAACATCACTCTCTGTATCCTATTTGGTTTTTTAAAGTGTGCTTTTAGAACTTGTAAAATATGTTATTTCATTTAAAAGAAAAAGCCAAAGAGTAACTACACTAAGATAATCTGTATTAGGCAGCTTTGTGACAAAGCAATGGGAAAAAGGAAAGCTTTGGAGAAAAGGAAAAGAGGTGGGGAAAAGGAAGAAAGGAGGGAAGAAGGAAAGAGCAAAGAAGAAAAGACCAAAAGGCAGGAACGCAGAAGGAAAGGATGAAGGGGAAGCTGGGGTCCAGCTCTGAGGGCGGCTTGACTATGTGTGGAGGCAAACAAGAGCGTCCGGGCAGAGCCCCTCTTCGTCTCGATCTCAGCTGAAGACCTCAAGGTCTGGCTTGGCACAGCAATTAATTAGAGGACCACATCCCCATGGGCAGTAAGAGGATTTACTGTTGAGGCTCCTGGAGAAAAACAGGGAAGGAATACATGGATGGAGAGGCTCCTTGCTGTATGAAGAGTCCCAGCTCCATGTCCTGTTGCCCGGGGCAAGGCTGGAGTGTCGGAGGCCCCTCTTTCCAGGACTGCACTCGGAGAAGGAGCCCGCTGGCCAGCAATCCGGGGGTGCCCTCATTGCCTCAGTCCTCTGTCAACACACACCAGAGACACTCTCAGCATCACAGCTTCCCAAAGTGCATCTCAGGGACCACACACCCAACACTGGAGGACACTTCCCAGGAGGACGGTGAGGTAGGGGCCCCCATGCAGACGTGCTCATAAGCGGCACGGTGAAGGGTGGGCATGTGGGTGACGCTCCCTGTGCTTCTGCAGGGACAAATCGCTGGGAAACCAACAAGACGAGGAGGGCAGGCCAGCCTGGGACCAGAGAACGGGCGGTGTGGCTGCTCCTGAGCGCTGTGATCTCCTACTGATGACAGAGAGAGAGCAGAAGAATCAGAAGGCCTTACTGGGAGAGGAGAAAAGAGAGAGCTGCTGTGGCCAGCTGGGGTTCTACTATAGCCGATAAAGAGTCCAGCTCCAAGGACGACCATGGAGACCCACATCCCAGAGCACCAATCTGCCTGTCAGCACCCCACACTCACGCTCAGAACAAACTTTGCAGCCATTGTGAACTGACGTGGTGCAGTTCCAGGCATGCAGCTAAATGAAAAAATGGCACAAAATAGTAAGCAGAGTACATCACCTTCCAAAAAGCAAGAAGTGGGAATGAGAAAGAATACACACACACACACGTGCACACACATACACACATGCACATGTGTGCACAGGCACATGCACACATGCACACATGCACTTGCACACATATGTACACGCATATGCACACACAAGCACATGAGCACACACAAGTACATGCATGTGGACACGCATGTGCACACATACACACCCATACACATGTGCACATGTGCACACACATGAACACACATGCACACACAAACACATGAACACACACAAGTACACACATGTGCACACACACATGCACATTTTGTAAAAAGAAACCCAGGATTATCCAAGCCAACAACAAAAATATTGACCATAGGGTGTGAGTGGAAATTGGATGAAAGGGATGTGAATGGGCATGAGACTTCTCTGAGAATCTTTGTGTGTGTTTTTAGTTTATAAACCATATAAAACAAAAAAACACTTCAAAGAAATTTTGAACTTTGCTTCATGGGTTTGTATTGATATAATAATTCTGAATCTATCTTGCACATATTAGAGAGTAGAATGAATAAGTAAATATTTTGACCTTCTTAGGAACCAGGGGCATTGCCATAGGGAAAGGAGAGACCAGTATGTGATAGTGGAAGGTGAGGAAGAAGACATCAGGCCTTGTGTTGTAGGGTTTAAATTGGAGGTGTCCGTATAAGCCCATAATTTCTAATCTTTAACCTGGCCTGCTGGAAGAGTCTAGAAGCACTGCACGCCTCTAGCAGTGAGCATACTACCACTCAGATCTGTGCTTCTCAAGTATTTGATCAAAGGAAGCAAGACTCCTCGGAGAAAATGTTGATTTGGGGTGTCGAGCAGGTGAGCTTGGAATAACTTTTTGGGTCAGAAAGCAAGACAAAGCTCAAAATCAAAGGGGGGGCATCTGGGGCTGGCTTAGAGGGCATAAGCCCACTGCTGCTTCCAGCTCCCCCTGATTAAGCAGAGAACTTGGGTGAAATACAAGCAGTGACCACCTGATGCCACTGAAAGTAAACAGGGGAAGGCAGATCGGGAAAGAGGTCCAAACATGAGGAAAACCAGTATGCCCATGGTAAGTCCTCTGGATTTCTTTCCTCTTTGTATCTGTCAAGTTGGAAGCAAAGGTGAATGTCTTAGTCCACTTTGGACACTACAGCAAAATACCATAAACCAGTGTTGTATAAACGACAGAAACTTATTTCTCACAGTTTGGAGGCTGGAAGTCCAAGATTGAGGTGCCGACAGATTCCACGTCCTGCGAGGGCTTCCTTGTTCACAGAAACCACCTTCTGGCTGTGTCCTCACAGGGCGGGACAGCTGGGGGAGCAACTGGGGCTCTTTTATAAGAATGCTAATCCCACCCTGAGGCTTCACTTTCATGACCTGGTCACTCTCAAAGGCTCCACTCCTCATGCCGTCACGTTTGGAGTTACGATTTCAACATACGAGTTTTGGGGCCGTAAAAATAGGGTCCATAACAGTGAGCTGACCTGGGACCTCCTCCTCAGGCATGGGCAGCAGAACTCCAAGGGAAACCCAGCTTTTTTGACAGAGGCTGGAAAGGCAGCCCTGTGAGCTAGAGAACATGGAGATCATCCCTGTTTTTCTTCCTTTCTTCCTGAGACCAGCCCCACTTGCATTGCCACAGGAATGGTGCCGTCACCTGAGACCCCAAGAGAAGGCCCATCTCTCTGGTCAGAGGAACTGGGAAAGGGCCCTTATGTGTGAAGAACGAAGCCGGTGGGGGGTGTCCCAGTTATTGTTTTCTCTCTTTTTGTTGAGACAGAGTCTCACTCTTGTCGCCCAGGCTGGAGTGCAATGGTGCAATCTCAGCTCAATGCAACCTCCTCCTCCCCAGTTCAAGCGATTCTCTTGCCTCAGCCTCCCAGGTAGCTGGGATTACAGGCAACCACTACCACACCTGGCTAATTTTTTTTTTTTTTGGTAGAGACAGGGTTTCACCATGTTGGCCAGGCTAGTCTCAAACTCCTGACCTCAGGTGATCCACTTGCTTTGGCCTCCCGAAGTGCTGGAATTACAGTCATGAGTCGCCGTGCTCGGCTTGTTTTCTCTGTTTTTCCTACTGCTCTTGGCTGTGAAGCTGCACAAGAGTGTTGAGGGCAGAACTTCTGAGATAATCCCAATCACCTGGCCACAGACGCTGGGAACTTGAAACCCTAAATGCTGCAGACTGTGGGGAAATCCCGGAAAGAAGAATATTGGGGAAAGGGATTCCCCAGTTCTGCGTATAAAGGCATAGATGCATGCGATGAACTGCAGAAGTGCAGTGAAGGCCGTGGAGACCCCATTCCCATACTAAACTCCGGGGTGCATGTGAGGGCTGGCCCCAGACAGCAAGGCAAAGGCTGTGAGAGCAGTTGGGCCTGGAACCAGCACCTATAGAAGTTTCCATGGCCCTGGAAACCTGCACCCCGAGCCTAGCTGGGCGACCGCCTGTTAGTCACAAGCCAGTCACAAGCATCAACATCCTCCAGAAGGTTTTCACAAGACCGAGACTTGTCTAGAATCACTCAGCATGACAAACAATCCCTGGCCAAGTTTCAGCATGAAACAGAATCAGAAGATGCCAACCCTTATATAGTCCAGTCATCAGTGGACAAAGAGGACAGACAATTACCCATGACAGAGAAGACTGGGCACCACGATGGCCCTGTTGGCCTGATTGGTGTGAAGACGCCGCACAGTGAGGGCAGAAGAAACACACCCTAGGGTGGACCATATTGCACACCACTGAGCAAGCCTTTGAACATGCACAAGAACCAAAATTGTACAAACTGTATCGATTAAACATAATGGAATTAAGAAGGAAGTCAATAACAAAAAGATACCCAGAACATCTGCAAACATTTGGAAATTAGATAACATATTTTTAAATAACCCATAAGTCAAGAGAAAGAAACAAGGGAACTTAGAAAATATTTTTACTTGAATAAATATGAAAACACAGCATATCAAAACTAGAAGGATGCAGCTAGAGCAGTGCTTACACCCAAAATTATAGATTCACATTGTTACATTTGAAAAGAAGTAATGTCTGAAATCAAGAATTTAGCCTTTCACCTTAAGAAGCAAAATAAAAGCAAACTAAATCAGAGCAAACAGAAGGAAGACAATAAGAAAGCAGGCAACATTGGAACTGGAAACAGAGCCATGGAGAAAACTAATGGAGCCAAGAGTTGGATCTTTGAAAATATCAGTAAACTCAATGAGCCTCTATCCAGAATGAGGAAGGAAAAAGACAAGATACAGTTTACCAGCTTATGGAATGAGAGAGAGGATATTACTACAGGTCTAGAAACATAGAAAAGGTAATAAGGGAATACTATGAACCACACTCTAACCATATTCGATAACAGATTAAATGACCAATTTTTTGAAAGACACAACCAACCAAAACTCACTCAAAAAGAGAGAGATAACTGGAATTACTCCATACTATTGAGGAAATTGAAGTCACACTTAAGAACTTAAAAAAAAAGAAGAAACTCCAAGGCCAGATAGCTTCACTGGAAAATACTATCAAACATCAGAGCAAGAGATGACAGCTGTGCACACACTCTTCCAGAAAACAGGAGAGGAGGGAACACGTTCCAGTCATTTATGAGATCAACATTATCCTGATACAAAACACAGACAGACATTACAGGACAACTGCAGAGCCATATCCCTCATGGGCAGAGATACAGAAACCCACAGCCTGATACAAAACACAGACAGACATTACAGGACGACTATAGAGCCATATGCCTCATGGGCAGAGATACAGACACCCACAGCAAAAAAAAAATAGCAGGAAGAATTTGCCCACGTATAATAAGGATAATATATCATGACCAAGGGGGGTTTATTCCAGGAATGCAAAGTGGCCTCAACATTTGAAAATTAATATGTCATCATATTAAGAAAAGAAGAAAACTCCTGTGATCACCTAATTAGACACAGACAAAAAATTTAACAAAAATGTAACATTCATTCTTGATAGAAATTCTCAGCAAACTGAGAATAAAAGGTTATGTCCTTAACTTGTTAAAAGAAATCTACAAAAAACCTATAGCTAACATCATACTTAAATGGTAAAGACTGACTACTTATCCCATAAAATTAGGAAAAAGGTAAATTTGTTCAATGTCACTGCTTCTATTTTTATTCAACATAATACTGGAAATCTTTGCCAATGAAACTAAGCAAGGAACAAAACAAAGCATACCAGTTGTAAAGGAAGAAATAAAACTGTCTCTATTTACAGATGACATGATCATCTACATAACAAATCCTATGGAATCTACATAGAAAGTCCTAGAACTAACAGTGAAGTCTAGCAGAGTCACAGGATACAGTCAATATGCTAAAAAGAAATCAGTTGTGTATCTATATATTAGACATAAACAACTGGAAATCAATTTTTTAAGAACCATTTCCAATGCAGAATAAAAATAAAACAGGTATTCATATGAAAAAATATTGCAGGATATGTATGCTGAAAACTATAAAATGCTGATGGGAGAAATCAAAGAAAATCCATATAAATGAAAAGATATTTGTGTGCATGAATTGGAAGACTTACTATGGTTGCCATGTACATTCTCCCCAACTGGATCTATAACGAAACCTCCCCAGGACTCTTTCAGAATAGCCAAACCCTGATGCTAAAATATACCCAAAAAGGCAAGTTATTAGAAACAGCAGAACAATTTTGAAAAAGAAGAAAATTGAAACTACTTCATTTCAATCCTTACTCTAAAGATACCATAATCAAGAAAATGTTATACCAGCAAAAAGATAGACATAGATCAATAGAAGAGAATAGAGTCCAGAGATAGACTCACACAATTGATTTTCAACAAAAGTACAAAGACAATTCAATGGAAAAGAGACAGTCTTTTTAACAAATGTCACTGAAACCATTAGACATCTACATTTGAAAATAAAAAGGCCTCCATTAACTAAAAATTGATCACAGACCTAAATGTAAAGCATGAAACTCTAAAAAATTTAGAAGAAAATATAGAAGGAAACCCTTGTGACCCCGGTTTAGCAAAAAATTCTTAGATACAACATTGAAAGTAAAAGCCATAAAGGAAAAATTAATAAACTGAACTTCATCAAAATTAAAACATTTTGCTCTATTCAGGTCAGTGCTAAAAGAGTAAAAATACAAGATGCAGATTAGAATAAAATATTTTAAAATCATATACCTGGCAAAGGAGGTGCATACAGGCCATATATAGAACCCTCAAAACTCAATAAGAAACCAAGCAATCCGGGAATGAAATTGGCAAAGCATTTGAACCCATACTTTACCAAAGAAAATACATGAGTGGCAAACAAACACATTTTTTTTTTTTTTTTTTGAGACGGAGTCTTGCTCTGTCGCCCAGGCTGGAGTGCAATGGCGCGATCTCGGCTCACTGCCAGCTCCGCCTTTTGGATTCACGCCATTCTCCTGCCTCAGCCTCCCGGGTAGCTGGGACTACAGGCGCCCACCACCACGCCCGGCTAATTTTTTGTATTTTTAGTAGAGATGGGGTTTCACCGTGTTAGCCATGATGATCTCGATCTCCTGACCTCGTGATCCGCCCGCCTTGGCTTCCCAAAGTGCTGGGATTACAGGCATGAGTCACCGCGCCTGGCCATAAACACATTTTTAAAAAGCTCAATATCATTATTCACTGGGGAATGAATGGAAATTAAAAGCATAATGAGATGGTACTGTACTTCATATATTTAGTATGGGTTTTTTTTTTTTTGAGACGGAGACTCACTCCGTCACCCAGATTGGAGTGCAGCGGCGTGGTCTCGGCTCACTGCAACCTCTGCCTCCTGGGTTCAAGCAATTCTCATGCCTCAGCCTCCCGAGTAGCTGGGGAGTAGCTGGGATTACAGGCACGCGCCACCATGCATGGAATTTTTTTTTTTTCTTTTTTTGTATTTTTAGTAGAAATAAGGTTTTGCCATGTTGGCCAGGCTGGTTTCAAAGTCCTGATCTCAGGTGATCCATCTGCCTTGGCCTCCCAAAGTGCTGGGATTACAGGCATGAGCCACCGCGCCTGGCTAGTAAAATCAAACAATCTTATAAGAGCTCATAAATATGTATTTGTATTTATCCAAATGAAATGAACAAATAAGCCATTTAAATAACCCAAGTCGTGGTATTTGTCCTGACCTCTCCACGTGCACTGACTGAGCGTGACTACATAACAGTTTTATGGGTGTTTCTTTTCAACAACTATTTTCATGAAATTTAAAAATGACTATAATTGGCCAGGTGCAGTGGCCCACGCCTGTAATCCCAGCACTTTGGGAGGCCGAGGTGGGCGGATCACCTGAGGTCAGGAGTTTGAGACCAGCCTGACCAAAATGGAGAAACCCTGTCTCTACTAAAAATACAAAGTTAGCCGGGCGTGGTGGCGCATGCCTGTAATCCCAGCTACTCGGGAGGTTGAGGCAGGAGAATCGTTTGAACCCAGGAGGCGGAGGTTGCAGTGAGCCGAGATCGCGTCATTGCACTCCAACCTGGGCAACAGGAGTGAAACTCTGTCTCAAAAAAAAAAAAAAAAAAAAAAAAAAAAAGACTATAATTACTCTTTGCATTTGGGGATTTCTGGAACATGCCTAAGCAGTTGTTTCCTCACTGCTTCTCTTAGAACAGAAGGACGGCTCTGTGTCTGAGTGCAAAAGCGTCTGCAGAAGGAAGCCTATGCAGCTCAACTCCCAGAAAAGTGGCCGTGGGATGAGAGGTATCCCCTCACATTTACCTTGTGACTACCCCATGCCACCCCCACAGAAAGAATCTGCAAGGTTAGAGCTTGCATATCTGTGTACATTACATCTATAGTCTTTTGTCAAAGGTAAAATATCTCATTATCCGTGATGGGAAAAGCCATCTGCACCCAAATTTGGAGCCTCCTAGCTCAAGGCTTTAAACTGAGATTTTATAGCTCTTTGCTTCAGACCACTCAGCTGCAGATGAGCACTGATGGTTTACACCAGTAAAAAGGCAGAGATTCGGGTGCTCCTTATCAAGGTCAGAATAAATGTCTTCATCCTTTTAAAAGCATTGGCAGGTCCTGAGACAGGTTGCAACCTTTCCAAGATTGACTAGAAGTACTTCTCACGTTGGTGTCATGCCGCCTGTGTCTGTCTGAACATCACACAATTGTGATGTTTAGAACAGAGCTAGGCCTGTCCTGGAGCAGGCAAGGCCACCGTGCATTGTCGGGAGAACCCCTTTTTATCATGTCCCTTCATTTACTTCTACCCCTCCTTAACCTGTCACAAAAGAATGCCTTTTTTTCCTAGATAATGCAAGTAGAGGATGGCAAAAATAAATATAATAAATAAAACAGGACTTGTGGCAAGTTGTGCCAGCCGATCACTGGAACAGACTCCCACTGTTAAACAGAGAGCTCGTCTGGGGTCCATTGAGGGAGCCGTGGTATTTGGGGTGGCAGGACCTCAGCTCACCCCTGCTTGGGCTCCTGGCTCTCCAGTGCTGTCCCAGAAACACCCCTTTCTCCTTTAGACACCACAGAAGGAAGGGGATCAGTCCACACTATCTGGAGGGTTTTGGCTTTAATCCTTTCCTGCTTTCTTTGCTTGGCTACACTTCATTCCTTCCTTCCCCGCCCGTCTTTTTTGCCACTTCCTTCTACCCCCGCTTCCTCCCTCCCTCCATTCCTCCCGCCTTTCCCTCTTCTTTTCTTTCTCTCCTCCCTCCCTATCTCCCACCCTTCCTTCATTCTTCTCTTCCTTCTTTCCGCCCTCCCTTCCTCTCTCCCTCCCTTCCTTCCCTCCTTTTTCCCTTCCTTCCTTCCTCTCTTCATCCTTTCCGCCCTCCCTTCCTCTCTCCCTCCCTTCCTTCCCTCCTTTTTCCCTTCCTTTCTTCCTCCTTCTCTTCCTTTCTTCCTCTCTTCATCCTTTACTCCCTCCCTTCCTCTTTTCCTCCCTCCCTTCTTCCTTTCCTGGACAACCAAGTCTAGCAGGTGCCAGGCACTGTCCTAAGAGCTGAGTATCCAAGTCCAATGGAGATAGCCTTCCTTCCTTCCAGGAATGACAGGGGCAGGAGAATGGAAGGTGATCACAGGGCAGTGTGCCAAGGTGGAGGAGCCTCTCAGTGACACAGGTTGAGGAGGGCAGGGGAGTTTTCGGCAGAGGGGCCTCGTGAACGCAGGAGTGGTCTTCGTGACTAGCAGCAGCCCCATCGGGCAGGTGCCATGAGCAGGGCTGTGTCTCAGCCATGTGCGTGTCTCAGCCATGTGTGTGTCTCAGCCATGTGTGTGTGTCACTGCATGTCTCAGCACTGTGTGTCTCAGACGTGTGCGTGTCACTGTGTGTCCCAGCCGTGCATGTGTCACTGTGTGTCTCAGCCGTGCGCGTGTCACTGTGTGTCTCAGCCGTGCATGGGTCACTGTGTGTCTCAGCCGTGCATGGGTCACTGTGTGTCCCAGCCGTGTGCGTGTCACTGTGTGTCCCAGCTGTGTGCGTGTCACTGTGTGTCTCAGCCGTGTGCGTGTCACTGTGTGTCCCAGCTGTGCATGTGTCACTGTGTCCCAGCCGTGTTCATGTCACTGTGTGTCCCAGCTGTGTGCGTGTCACTGTGTGTCTCAGCTGTGTGCGTGTCACTGTGTGTCCCAGCTGTGTGCGTGTCACTGTGTGTCTCAGCCGTGTGCGTGTCACTGTGTGTCCCAGCTGTGCATGTGTCACTGTGTCCCAGCCGTGTTCATGTCACTGTGTGTCCCAGCTGTGTGCGTGTCACTGTGTGTCTCAGCTGTGTGCGTGTCACTGTGTGTCCCAGCTGTGTGCGTGTCACTGTGTGTCCCAGCTGTGTGCATGTGTCACTGTGTGTCCCAGCTGTGTGCGTGTCACTGTTTGTCCCAGCCATGTGCGTGTCATTGTGTGTCCCACTCGTGCACGTGTCACTGTGTGTCTCAGCTGTGTACGTGTCACTGTGTGTCTCAGCTATGTGCGTGTCACTGTGTGTCCCAGCTGTGTGCGTGTCACTGGCACATGCTCCCTAAAGTCACTGATGCCATTTGAGTTTTAATATCCAAATTGCCCGTTTTGAAATGTGTCTACATGAATCTATTTAAAGTCCTGTCTGCTGCGCAGTGGTGCATTCGATATATGAGGAGTTGTGATTTCATTTCTCATTTATTATTCTTCATTTTCAAATTCAGAATGTGTGATCTCTCTCTGAGAGTTCTCAGAGGACTGTAAGTGGAACCAAGACATGCTTCTCACCTTCTGCAGGTTCCCTGATCCGACTGGTGGCCACACGTCCGAGCTGTTGCAGGGCTGGGCTGCTGTGGCTGGCACTGTTGGTGACAACCTCCCAACCTGCCTGTGACGGAGGCCACAGCACACTCAGGGGTCGCCTGCCATGCCCCCCGTTCCTGGGGTTTGCAGTGAAAGCCCCAGGCTGCTGAGCCCATTAGGGGTCCCGAGATGGTCCATCCCCTCCCCACCCACCCTCAGCAATCTCTTGAAGGGGCAGCCTCGGCGACAGCCCCTTGATTGGGGCTTGGCAGGCCCAGCGGGAATCCGGGGGCTGGAAAACACACCAGCCCCTCTGCAGCCCAAGAAGCTCGCAGGCTCCCTGAGTGGCAGGGCCTCCGAGACCTAAGTGGCCGTCCTCAGAGCTGCCTCCTTTCAGAATCATCCCAAGGCGGGACCCAGCCACGAAAAGGCCGCTCTGAGTCTAATCTCCTCCAGGACTGATTGGCAATTGCGCTGCCGTGCACGGATGCAATCAGATGGGAAATCACCGTGGCCGACTGTCACGTACTCAGGCCTCCCTCGTGCACCCCTGATGCAGCATCCACGACGCTCAGGAAGGAGCTGTGAGAGCAGGTTCCACACCCAGCCCAAGTCACCCTGAAGGCCCTGGGCCCAGCACAGCAGAGATGACAGAGTGGGAGGCGTGGGACTGGGGACTGACCGGCGGCTCAGTGTGCACATGGAAAGAAAATGCTAACAGAGACGTCAACCTGAAAATTCAAATGAAGTAGAGTGGGACATATTAGGTATTTCTTTATAAACGAAGAGTTTCCCTGTCCTCTATCCTGTACCACACACAGAGCGGGATGTGGTCAGCCATCGTCCTGTTCCAGTGCAGCGGGACCCAGGATAAGCACTGCACAGAATCCCAGGCCTCAGCGCCTTGCCCCAATGCCCCCGACACAAGGCTCACAAGCCTGCTTGTGTGGCACCCCCTCCTCCTCGAAGGTAGAGCTGGCTGCACTACTTCTGTTTATGTCCCCCCATCCCCCAGGGCTTCTACCGCGGCACTTGGCTTGGAGGTCCAAGGTTATTGCTGCAGGGACCTCGGTTGCAGGCTCAACCTCTCGCTTCCGGGTAAGGAAGGGGAGACCCTGGAGCCTGCAGATTTTCATCCCTAGGCAGCGTTCACCCCTAGGCTCTCCCCACCCTCTGCCCTGGAGCTCCATCTGGGTTTGGTGCTAGGACCCCCTGCAGGACTGGAAGCAGGAGAGAGACGGAGGTGGTGGTGGGGTGTCCAATCCTGCTCCTCCCTGGGCCTTGGGCAGGCGGCTTCCTCAGCTGAAAGTTGCTGCTCCCTCCAGCTTTGGCCCTGAGACACAGCTCCCTTCTCCCAGGCTGGGCTGCAGCCTCCTCCATCCCTGTGGGCCTGGGGCTAGAAGACCCCAGGGTACTGCCCCACTGCCCTGGACATTCTGGCTTCCCGACACACTGCCCCACTGTGGAGGGCCATGCCTTCTCCCAGTCCCCTTAGGTATCTTGTTTTAAGTGGGCCACCTGATCTCGGTGAGCCCCTGGGCTGGTCCAGCACCCCGGGGACATCTCTCTTTGGTGCAGGCCCAAGAACTGGAAGCTGGGGTATGTCCATGTGAATATGTGCAGGGCGTGAAAACCACATGCCCACACTGTTCTGCTCAGGTATTCGGGTGTGCCGGGGGCCGTGTTTGCTCAGCAAGGCTTGTCTGTCAGTCCCACAGAGCTGCGGTGACAAAGTGTCCCACACAGGGGAGCTTAAATGTCAGAAATCAGTTTCATCACAGTCCTGGAAGCTGGAAGTCGGAAATCAAGCTGTCCGCAGGGCCGTGCTGTCTCTGAAATCTCTAGAAAAATCTAGAGGGTCCTTCCTGTCCCTTTCCAGCCACCGGAACTTGCCAGCAATTCCTGGTGTTCCCGGCCTTCCAGCTGCATCACTCCCCGCTCTGCCTCCATCTTCACGCCTGTGTCCCTTTCTTCCCACTGGTCTCTCCCCACCTCTAAGGACAAAGTTGTAGTGGACCAGGGCTGGCTCTACTCTGGCTGAAGTAGCCCGTGGACACCTGCAAAGTCTATGAGGTGGGCACGCATCTTACCCAGTGATGACGTCTGTAATGACTCTATTTCTAATGTGTAGTCCCTTCTCTTCCTTTCTTCCTCTCCCTCTTCATTCTTGGCTCCCTGCCCGCCTCTGTTCCTCCCTCTCTTCTTTCATTCCTGGACAACCAAGTCCAGCAGGTGCGAGGCACCGTCCTAAGAGCTGATGGTCCAAGTCCAATGGAGACAGCCTTCCTTCCTTATAGGAGACACAGGGACAGGAGATTGGAAGGTGATCCTAGGGCGCCGTGCTAGGTACATTCTGAGGTGCTGGGAGTTAACACTTCAACCTGTCTCCTGGGGGGCCACAATTCTGCCCACTGCAGGGCTCCATTCAGGTTTCCCCAAGCCCACCCTCCCTTCTTCTACAGCTCTCCCCGCATAGCAGGCCTCGGTTTCCCCTATGTCCTCACTGTGAGCACAGGATGTTCAGGATTGCTGACTCATGTTCCTTCATCGTCTTCCCCTCCACCGGGTTGTCCGTGTATTTGATCATCTGAGCCAGGCATGATACCTTTCGGTATGAAAGGAGGTGCTATGTTTGGGCTGCGCCGACAGGCGTGTGCCAGGTGCTGGGCACACAGAGATCATGCCTCATCCCCACCAGCCCACTGCCTGCATCGCCCTCCTGGGGCCTTTCCCTCCAGGAGTGAGCTGGAGAGGAAACAAGGACAATAACACTGACTGGGTTTTTTAAATGTGTGAACATGGATGGCTCACCAGCATCGTGCTTTTTTTTCAGATCATAGCTACTCATTTGGAGAAAAGAGGTTCATATTGTTTAAAAAAATAGGAAGGTGTCACTATTGTGTTCTGTTAATAATCAGCATTGATGGATGGCAAGCATGTCTCTTTCTGTCTTGTGTTTGTCCTCCAAATATCTGTGACGAGGCCCAGCAGCATGGCTGAGCCTGAACTCAGGGCCCTGCTGCAGCCGAGATTCCTGCAGTGTCCTCATTATTAAAGTGGTCACAAGGATGCAAAGTTCCTGGGAGGTTGTGTTGAAGGCAGGGTGAGGTGATCCTGTGGGAGACGCAGCATGCGTCCTGGTGCGGGGCTGGGGCTGAGGATGGGCTCCGTGTGCTGGTCCAGGCCGCCGTGCAGCCAGTGTGTCCGTAGCCGGGCTGCGTGCCACCTGCAGGGCTAGAGCCTGGGATGGCCACACAGAGAAGCTGCAAGGAGTGTCTCCACCTCTCTCCAGGCGGGCACATGAACCAGCCCTGCTCTGCCTTCTGTTCTCCCACCAATTAAATCCAAAGAGGAGAAAACGTCCTCTGGAAGATATGTGGTTTCTGCTTGTACAAATTGGATGTCATATAATTTTCTCAAGGTGTGTGAGCTAACTGCCAAGTCATCAGTATTTCAAAGCTTGTGTTCACAAGGTTTAAAGTGAAAATATTTTTCCAGACCAGAATACAAAATGTACTGAGATGTCTTTTGAAATGCTCTCATTTTAAGTTTTAATTTCTTTCATTCTTTGAAAAATCAACCAAAAATGTCATCTATAAACACTTGAACATTAAGTATAGATGTATATTTTTATTACCCATCATAATGGGAAAAGGATTTTATATTTGATCAAGATATTAATTTTGGCAATTCAATTTTTTCATCAAAAAAGCTCGGAAAATGATTCTTACCCAATGTGGCAAACCTTCTTCTGTGCGTGTGGGCCCCATCTGTGCTTCAGAAAGTGCCTCAGTGAATGGCATTGCACTTGGGCTGTCCTACACCTGCCTTTTCCATCTCTCACCCACGGCCAGCCCTTCCACTCACCTTGCAGGATCCCACAGTGCCGGCTGCCCCAGGACTCACCTGGCAAAACACTCCTGACTCACGGCACTCATCAGCCCTCCACTTCCCACTGTGTGGCTTGAGGAAATCACGCCCTTGCCTCCTTGTTTCACCCGAAAATCATGACCGTCTACTTCCAGGAGGCCAGAGGCTGCTGCCCAAACACGCAGGGTTTCCCCAGGCCATTCACTCCCAGCATCCAAGGACATCGCTACCTCCGTCTCCAAAGCTGGCCTCCTCCTCATGGCCTTCATCGTGCTTCACCCTCAGCCACGTGTTCATTCCTCCTTCCTTCGAAAATATCCAGGACACACCCGGCTTGTTCCAGGCACAGAGGCCGAGGATGCAGCATGCACTGCACGGACAGGAATCCCTCCCGGGTGAAGCTTGGTTCTGGGTGCGGAGACGACACAAAGAAAGCCAATGAGGGATTTGGCTTGGTCCTGGGGTAAGTGCTACGGAGACGAAAGGAGACGAAAAGAGGTTGAGGCCAATTTAAACAGGCGGTCAGGAGGGCCTCACTGACAAGGTGGCCTCTGAGCAAAGGGCTGATGGCAGGAGGCAAGGAGGTGAGGGGCAGAGTCCTCTGGGGAAAGGGAAGCAGCGGTGCCAGAGCCTATAGTGGGGCAGGAAGCAGTCAAGTGACTAATGTGGGTTGAGCAGAGGAAAGTGTAAATGGAAAATTCAACCAAAGGGATAACAAGGGGCCAGATAGGGGAGACATTGTGGAGGGTCGTACAGGCAGGCCCTGGTGCCATACGTACCACGCAGGGGCCACTCACCTGTTCCCAGAATCCTGAGTGTGGCCGCTCCCCACCTGCTCCAGTGCAGGCATGGATCTCTCTCTCTCCCTGAATGAGTACAGTTGCTCAGACTTTTCTCAAGGGCCTATTCTCATGGATCAAGAGGTGCTTGAAGACTAGGTTCACAGCAGCTGTCATAGTGAGCTGTCTCCACGTGGACCTCACACTACTACATACACCAAGATGCTGCAGGTCACTCAGTTCAGGAGTACTGCACTGAGCAGTACTCCACTGCTCAGAATCACTCCAGAGGTTCTCACTGCTCAGAGAATCAGGTCGGCATTCACGCACCTGCCATCCAAGGCCCTCCACTGCGCAGCCAGATGCTCCTCCTCCAACATGGTTACCCTCTGCTCACATACTCAACAGCGTCTTTGGCTTCAGCCAAGCTGAGGCATACCCACAATGCAAGCATTCGGCAAACAAGCCAGTGCAACCTCTCACTTCCTCTGCCGAGGGACTGCTACCTTCCACTCAGGCCCTCCAGGCAGGGGCTTTGCTTGGAGGCCCTGAGCAGATTCCATCTTCTTCTGGGGAACTTTCTCTGCCCAGCCCTGAACCATCCTTTCCTCTGCAGAATCATCAAAGCGTCTATTCTTGTAGCTCTGCCCCTTGGTGTGGGGCCCACTTTCCTGAAGACGATTTGCTATGTCCTGCCCCATACCTCTGTAAATGCTGTTCCCCTGCAAGAATGTCTTTCCCTTCCTCTCCTCCTTCCTCAAGACTGAGATCCTGGGAAGCGTTCTCTCATCTCCCAGGAGGAGAGTGCCACTCCTTCCTAAGTGCCCCACTGAATTACCTGTAATTGCAGTTGTCATGCTGAGCAAGTGTTTACTGTCTCTTCGCTAAAAGGTTGTAAATTTCATAGAGCATGACTCATGACCAACATCTTCTTTACTTCCGTATCCTGCACTTTGCAAAGCACCATAAATATAGTAGACACCTGACACACATCCACTGCATTGAATTCTTACCCTATCATCTTTTCCTGTCTTATCAAAGAATATAAGTTACTGTGTTTGCTTATGAATAATCTCCAGTGAAGGTATCAGTTAATTTTTTTTGGACTAGAAATAAAAGACCATGGCACAGATCTTCAGAAAGATCCTCCCATGAAAGGAGCTTTGAGAGCCCTTCTCTCACCCTTGCCTCTACCTTTCCTCCTTAATAGAGAAACGCATGAAATAGACATTTTTAAAAGCCACAAACCTTAGGTTTGCTCCAATCAGAGAGGAACCGGGTGTGATGGGCGCCTCAGATCAGAGAGGGACCGGCCGGGTGTGATGGGCGCCTCAGATCAGAGAGGGACCGGGTGTGATGGGCGCCTCAGATCAGAGAGGGACCGGCCGGGTGTGATGGGCGCCTCAGATCAGAGAGGGACCGGCCGGGTGTGATGGGCGCCTCAGATCAGAGAGGGACCGGGTGTGATGGGCGCCTCAGATCAGAGAGGGACCGGCCGGGTGTGATGGGCGCCTCAGATCAGAGAGGGACCGGCCGGGTGTGATGGGCGCCTCAGATCAGAGAGGGACCGGGTGTGATGGGCGCCTCAGATCAGAGAGGGACCGGGTGTGATGGGCGTCTCAGATCAGAGAGGAACCGGGTGTGAGGGTGTCTCAGATCAGAGAGGGACCGGGTGTGAGGGTGTCTCAGATCAGAGAGGGACTGGGTGTGATGGGCATCTCAGATCAGAGAGGGACCGGGTGTGATGGGCGCCTCAGATCAGAGAGGGACCGGGTGTGATGGGCGCCTCAGATCAGAGAGGGACCGGGTGTGAGGGTGTCTCAGATCAGAGAGGGACTGGGTGTGATGGGCATCTCAGATCAGAGAGGGACCGGGTGTGATGGGCGCCTCAGATCAGAGAGGGACCGGGTGTGATGGGCGCCTCAGATCAGAGAGGGACCGTGTGTGATGGGTGTCTCAGATCAGAGAGGAACCGGGTGTGAGGGTGTCTCAGATCAGAGAGGGACCGGGTGTGAGGGTGTGATGGGCGCCTCAGATCAGAGAGGAACCGGGTGTGATGGGTGTCTCAGATCAGAGAGGGACCGGGTGTGAGGGTGTGATGGGCATCTCAGGTCAGAGAGGGACCGGGTGTGATGGGCGCCTCAGATCAGAGAGGAACCGGGTGTGATGGGTGTCTCAGATCAGAGAGGGACCGGGTGTGAGGGTGTGATGGGAGCCTCAGATCAGAGAGGGACCGGGTGTGATGGGCGCCTCAGATCAGAGAGGGACCGGGTGTGATGGGCGCCTCAGATCAGAGAGGGACCGGGTGTGATGGGTGTCTGGCTCATGCTCTGTAGCCTCCATCCAGTCTGTCCTCACAAAATGCACAGCAGGAAAGAAGGAATGGACTTAGTTTTCTTCTGGGGAGAAATGGGCTTCAGTGGAAGCACTGGAGGGCTTGGAGGAAGGCTCAGTGTGCTGTGTCCGCTTCTGGGATGGTCCTGGGTTTGGTGCATGAGGTGGGCTAGGGTGCTGGGCTAGGGTGGTGGGCTAACGTGGTGGGGTAGGGTGGTGGGCCAATGTGGTGGGCTAAAGTGGTGGGCTAGGGTGATGGGCTAGGGTGGTGGGCTAGGGTGGTGTGCTGGTAACGGCAGTGAGACGGTGCATGGAAGTCCAAACCAGTGGAATGCAGTGAGCAGTGAGCCTGCTAACTGAAAGGACACCTGTGGTGGGTCTTCTGAAGGCTTCTCTGCAACTCCACGTAGGGGTTCATGCTCAAGACCCTGAGGTCAAATCATGGCGGTGCATCTAGAAGCTTCTAAGAGTTAAGTAAGGAGAGCAAAAGGTCATGGGCCACATTCAATTCTCGCTGACCCCTCTTCACATGGATTGCAGGTGACCCCATCTCACCTGCCCTAGACAAGCACTATAGCAAGGCTGCCCTGGCTGCAGGACGGAAATGCTGGATAAGCTAAAGACATGAAGGAGAACACTGACCCCATGGGCATCAGCTCACCCCTGACATCAACAGGAGACGGGTGAGCAAAGCTCCAACTCTCTTGTTTTTCATGAAGCTTAGTGTTTTCCTTCTTTTTTTTTTTTTTAATTCCTCATTCTAGATCTCGGCATCTGACTTATTTTACTTTATATAATTCTTGTTTCAGCAGCTGCTTCTCAGAGTCCACACCCACCTGCAGCTGCGGCTCACTGCAGTATTTGAACAACTATGATACTCTCCCTCAAAGTACTCACTTTTGTATTAGAATGCAATCAGAAATTCCAGTTTTAGGCTGTTGGGCTTCCTTCTTAATTTTATTTTGTTAGTTTTTTGCATGCCCAGGCATGCATTAGAAATTTAATTTAGTCCTGAAGATGAAGATGAAGGTTACTGTCATTATTGCCGCTCAGAAATATGCTCTAAAGATAGTAATTTTTGAATAGAATGGCATCCTCTGTGGGCAGAAGCCTGCTAGATGAGTCTGTGTCTGTTTCTGAAATATATGTTCTGACAGCCATTCTGTTCGTTCTATCAAATTATCAACTTGTTAAATATCTTTTGAGATAATAGATTATAATGGTGACAGGAGCAACAATTCAGTGAACTTTGACGGATAAACGGATGATAATCACAATGATCAAAGAAATCATTTTCTCACCTACAAAATTACTAAAGAGGCTACCCAGTGAAAACAAGCTGAGTTCTGCTACTGACTTCAGCAAATGTGGTCTCTGTATGAAAGCCTCAAGAACCTTCTTTTCCAACCCTTGACATTTTAGTTTTGTTATAAGGACTTTGTTATATTAATAGCCGTTTTCAGAAAGAGAGAAACAATGTGTGAAGTAGATATAAACAATGTGTAGATAAGCAGAAAGTAGCCCTCCGACAATGACATTCAGGCGTCCCTCTCTCGAGCTATCTCCATCCTAGAGTGAGTCAAACAGCCCAGCCAGTGTGACCTGAATCTTGATGGTTTTCCTGCCCTTATATGGAATGTATCTTGAGGAAAAGCACAAAGAACCCACCAGCACAGACAATGTGCAAACTCTATAACTGGCTTAGAATTATGGGAACTTTAGGAACGTCTGTTTTCCCGTGCAAGTTGTCTAACTTGCAGAAACATTTGTAATTTGCCTACTGCCATATTAAAATCTAGATAAGGTCCCTCATTTACCAGAAGACTTCGTTGCTTTCTTATCTGCTTTTGAGACATCTTGTAATAAGAGTTGTGTGTTTGTGTGTTTTTTTTTTCCTTTTGGGTCTGTAGTGCTTTTTCAATCAATGTAGCTGACACCAGATAATTTCAGCACAAGGGATATATCACACTGGCCCTGTATGAACATTGACCTAATTTAGTTAATCTTAGATTATTTACCCAGAATATCTCGTCTGTGAATATTTGAAAGTATATAACCATTGTAGTCCTTAGGGGAAAGAAGAAAAACAGAAAGTAAATGAGAGTCTCTCTGGCTTTATAAGGTGATGATGCAAATGAGGCTGTGTAATACATATACTAAATGAACAGACCATCCTAGACATCCAAAGTCAGAGTGCTAGAGTTTCCAATGGGATGTTGATGGCTCTTTAACAGGATATGTGCTAATTTTTTTAGTTTCTTCTTTGGCAATTTTTTTAAAAAACAGGTAGTTTGATTAAAGAATAAAATATTTCTACTAGTTCCTTACTTAAATTTTAACAAGAATGATATTCCCCAAAGAGTTAATACCAAAATTAACCATCTCAATTAGTTTACCCACAAAACTTTGCTCATCCTTGGTATTGCACAACAACATTTTCTTTTTCCTTTAGTTAAATTTAATTTAGCCAAAAATAGAACAGTAAGTGGACAACATACTAATAATGAGCAACAGGACAGTTCCTTTTATGATAAAAACAAAATTTTAATTGTATTCAAAATTATCTATGAGACACTTCCATTATTGGCAAAGTAGACTTAACTTCACATTTTTGTTGCATTTTTAAAATTAATTATACAACTCTCAGGATAAATGCATAAAATTATAATGTGTGTATATGAAGCCTGCATGCAGAATTTTTGTGTTGCAGTTATACTGAATTTATTGAAAACATTCTTGGAGCAATCTCTTTTTACTTGCTATCATCAAAAGGCAAAATATAATTTCTAATTTTTATAACTTCACTTCTAGAAATCTGTGGCTAATATGTAAAATATTTTTAAATACCTTCTTTAAAATAAAATGTTTGCAAATATGGTTTCTTGTAACTTCCATGACCAAAGTATGACTTCACAGATTTTTGAAGCTGTGAGTCAATTATAGGAATAAAAAGGAATTCCATTCTTGATGAGTAGAAGCATATTCCCAGATGTAAATTCTTGCTCAAGCTTTCTGTTTGTTTGCTTTGTTTTGGGTTGTGGTGATGGTAGGTGGTCTCAGTGAGAGGTGTGTGTGGAAAAATTAAAGCAGAAAAGTTCCAAAATGCTGACTCGAGATTTGAAAGTAACAGGAAAGCGGGCTTTCGAACTGTGCAGACATCACACAGTCGCCTTAGTCCTGCACATCTCCTCATTATCAAACACTTGGAGCAAGAGTCTTCAGAAGTTACTGCAGAGTTCATGCAAGATTGCTGACTGAGATCACAATACAGTAATTAGACAGAATTAAAGTTAAAATGGAAAGAAAATGAATCGAGAAGTAAAATACAAGGTGTAATGCCCCCACCACCCCCACCCTGCCCCATTGAAAGAAAAGGAGCTTTGAGAATAGATTGTGTTACAAAAGCAACTTCAGAACAGCTCTGAGCCGGCCTCCTGCGAGGCCACGTGCTCAGCCTTCTCCACCATTTTTGCTTTTCCTTTGCCATTTCTGAAGGATCTGTGAGAAGGTCTCGCACTGCCCATCAGGAGGATAACGCACAAATAGCCATGTAGGTAATTGCAAAGTTCCTAAGAGCTACATTTTTAGAAAGCAAAAAGAAGGGGCAATTTCAATAATATATTTTATTTAACCTAAGGTATCTAAAATATAATCATTTCAACTTGTGATCAATATTTTAAGTGATTACCGAGGTGTTTCACATGCTTTTGAGTACTGCATCTGGAAAATCTCGTGTGTTTTACACCGAGCAGCACACCTCACTGCAGAGGGGCCCTGCTCTCCCTGCTCAGTAGCCACTGGGGGCCAGTGGCCACCACCCCGGACAACACAAGTCCAAGGGCAGCTGAGGAAAATGCACTGAGGAAAGCCTGAACCTGGAGGTGCTGAAAACAGCGAGAACCCAGAGCACCTCAGCAGCCTCAGGCAGGAGCCTGCTCCAAAGACACAGGAGAAAAGGAACTGTTGACATTGAGAAATAAAATGTCCTTGTTCTCCATTTTCTGCTATAGTTGTTGAATTTCTATAAGGAGATTATAGTCAATAAGGAAATTATGTCCTAAGCTAGTAACCTTCCAGCTATGTGACTTTCCCTCCCATGAGAAGTCCTTCCCAGCCACCAAGAGCCACCTTGGTGTTCAGCCAGCCCTCGACACTGTGGAGACGCAAGGGGATTGCAGTGCGTGTGTGTGTGTGTGTGTGTGTGTGGCTGCAAGTATGCAACTGTGTCATGTGTAAGAGTGAATGCCTGTGAGTCTATTGCATCTGTGAATCGTGTGAATCTGTGAATCGAATGTAAGAATGAGTGTGTGACTTGAATGTGTGTGTGGGAGATTGATTCTGGGAATTTGTGTGTGTGGGAATTTGAGTGTGTAGGAATGTGTGTGACACATGTGGAAGACAATGCATGTGTGAAAAGGGGAGGAAGGCCAGAACAAGCCAAAATGGTCACTGGCTCCGGCACTGGCCAGAATCACTGGGCACCCTGGAGGGTTCTTTGTGCAGGAAAGAGGTCCAACCTGTGCCCAGAGCTTCCGTGGACCATCAGCTTCATCCCCCAATGATGACCTCTGCATCCCCTCAACAGACAGATTTTGAACACCCACAATTAGCCAGGCACTGTCCCCTCGCCCCTGGGGAGACATCGGCGACCCGGACTGGCCATCCGTGACCCAGGCTGGCAAAAACTCCCTCTCTATGCAACTTCCTGGGATTCCCCTCCCACAGCCACATCTCCAAAAAGCCGGCCTCTGGCTTGGAGCCCTGTCCCTAGCCTTCGGCAGCCTTGTCTGCACGTGGAGTGGCAGGAATGGTGGCAGGAGCTGGGGCCAGAGGATGGGGGCAAGGCTGCCCAGGCCCAGTGAGGGGCTGGCACACAGGAAGACCTCCTGCAGGGTCTGATCTGTGACTTTCCAGAGCCTTCAGGCCACATCATACAATTCTCCAGGGAGAAAACAAAATGGTGTTCCAGTTCAAAATTATCCACGTTTACCAAGAGTCTCCCACTTACCCTGCCCGCCCCATAGCTTTTTCCTGGGTCTAGATGACTCCACTTTCAACTCTGACCCCTCCAGAAATGACACACCCAATAAATAGATTTCCTCCATGTATTTCCCTGTTGTTGTGTTCACAAAAATATTATTGGTTGCACTACCCCTCCACATCCTACCGCCTCCTTTTGTCAGAAGGAGGGCAGGCACTTCGGGGGCCTGGGCGCTCAAGGAAGGCCTCGCGGGTGCACGAGAGGCCTTGGGGTCTGCAGGGGAGAACCTGCCCCTCTGCCGTCTTCGACCTTAAAGTTTAGTCCTCGGTTCTGGTCTGGTGTCTTGCCTTCTCCTAGTAAGTTTTTCCAGCCTCGGATGCGGCAGAGAGGGGACAACAGCTTGGAGTCCTGTGAGGAAGTGGAAGGACACGTTAGTGGAGATCCTGGGCCTGAGGAGAACTAGCATTGCTCAGGGAAGGAAAACTGCCTCTGCTGGCGCCTGCGACCTCCCACGAATCTGAGAAACGCAACTCCACCCGCCTCTGGATCCCCCTCAGGCCCTAACGGTGGTTTGCGCTCCGGTGTTCTAGCGCCCTTGGGTCTCGTTCGCTGGTCCCCGCCCTGCACCCATCCCGGGGCATCACGAGCACCCCTCCCCACCGTCCAGATTCTAGAGGAAGAGGCCACTTGGGCAGGTGCGGGCAGGGGACCGGGCGTGGAGAGCGAGAGTGCAAGCAGGTCCTTAAGTCACTGAGACTCGCCTCGCCTCGGGGTGGGGACTGGAAGTTTGTGAGCTGCTTGCAATCCTGCAGTTTGAGGAGCGTGGCCTCATGTTTTAACTGTTTTGCTTTAGGGCTCGCAGCCTCTCTGACATGCATTGTTGTTGAGTTCACCTTAAAGGGTATGACTTCAGAAACGATCACTGCCGCGATCATTAAAACAGAAGATGATGTCTGTGAAATTCACTCGACTTGATTTCTGGGCCTCTTTCAGTGAATTTAAACTCGCAACATTAAAGCAACACTTGGGAGAAAACGGGAGTATGTCCAAATCTCAGGTCATTCGAGTCAGACATCCGCACTCAGAACCCCAAGTAAGGCTTTTAAAGTTGCGGAATGCACCAGAAGGAGAGCAGGGATGCCCCGAGGCCCCACTTGCGAAAGACCCCCACTCCCCGGACCCCTCCTTCTCTTCCTACCCCTACCAACGTTGGAGGGGGTCTGGACTTTGAAACTTGTCACGGGGAAAAGAACCTTCGCCGAGAAGGCTGCTAATGAATTCAGACTGCATAGTTCTCAAAATCTGATGTTTTGCAATGATGACATTAGCGTGGCGGCAGAGGGTCCGAGCCCAGAAAGTCTGCGCAGCTGCTCGGCGCTTTGAGCGCCCGGGACAATGGGCGCAGTGTTCGGCCTCGGCCTCTCCAGGCCATTTGCATACCCCGTTCTGCCTGAGTGACCAGCGGAGCTGCGGCAGGGAGCAGCATTGTCCACGGATCACTTCAAGATGACCGAGATGACAAGAGCCAGGTGAGCGATGGGGCGGGACATTCCCCAGGTCACGAGAAGAAAACGCAGGGAGAGCCTTGGCTAGAGCTTGGGTTTGTTGATTCTCGAGGTGGGATTTGCGCGTTTGCTCTTAAAGCCCTCATCAGATGTTGTAGGGGGAAATTCGAGATTTAAAGATTTTTAACAAGAATTTACAAAGCCTCATTTTGGGAGTAATTTGGGGTCTTCCTTTTTCTGAAAAATCCAGTGATCTTATGGCATTTTATTTCATTGTATTCTTTCACTCTTCGAAGTTTAAGAGTTCCACCGCCAAAGGGAAGCAGTTTCATTCTCTATAGCAGTTTCAGCAGTTTCATTCTCTATAGCCAAAAGCTGTCACCAGTTGAGTCTGAATTTGTTATTTTCCAGAAACACCATTTTGAAAAGTTGCGACTGAGGCCCCTTGGCCGGCAAATCTGAGCTGCAGAAGCGCCTGAAGCCCGGACGTTAAACCTCCAATCACCAGCCAGGGCAGCTCCGGCTGGGACAGCGCGGGCGCGCGGCCCCTCCACCGCCGCCAAACGGAGCGCGCTTGACGCCCCTGTTTTGACTTCAGCTCAGAAAGACAAGTCTTTGTAATGCAAGTTCCTGTTCCCTAGAGAGTTGACGCACCACCTGCCACCATCTCTACCCCTAGCCCTGGAGCGGCCTGCAGAACTGGGACTCTTCTCTTGCGGATTTCCATCGTGGGGCGTGTAACTGTTGCCAATAATTTTCAGAGACCTGGATCCTTAAGGAAGGGATCCTGGGGGAGGGACCTGAGGTGGGAAGGGGTGGGTGGAACGAAGGACGAAGCCAGACAAACCTAGACGACAGGAGGGAGGCGAGGGCCCGAGGGCAACATTTCTCCCAAGTGAAACACGCTGCGTTCCGGCACCGACGGCTCCTCCGGCGCCTGGGCCCCCAGGCCCCGCCGCGATGCACCCAGGGCCTCCAGAGGCCGCGCTCCACCCAGGCTGCTCCGGGTCCGCAGCCCCACAGGCCCTCCTCCCCTCACCCCTCCTCCTCCCTCCGCCTCCCGCACCCGCGCACCACCCACTCGAGAGAAAAGCAAGTCAAGCAAGTCCTGGGGAAGGCGCCCCACAGCCCTCGCCCGCGGGCACCAACACCTGGGCACACCGCGTCTCAGGCGGTAGCGGAGCTGGCACGCTCCGGCCCCGCCAGCGCCCGGGAGGCGTCTCCAGGTCCCCACCCGCGTTCGCTGCGGATTGCAGCGACGCTCATCTCGGGAATATAACGATTAATCCAACCGCAGGTTTCCAGATAAGTGATTGTGATGGAGACTGTTGGCGAGAAAATAGACAATTATCCGCTGTTAGCTTTACATAAAGATCGCATTAACTCAAATTAGTTATCAGACAAAAGCGCGTCGGCGCGCGCGCCCTGCCTGCCCGCGCCCTGCCCGCGGGGACCCCCGGGCACAACCAGGCCCAGGGCACGGCAGGCAGGGCCGAGGCCTCTGAAGGGCGCGAGGAGAGGGGGCATGCACTAGGGGGCTCGAGCTCCGGCCCCCGCGGGGACTGCGTGTTGCGCCCTCCTAGACGCAGCGCGGGGCTCCCGACGGGGACAGGGTGGCTGCCCGAGTGCTCCCCGCCCCCCAGCGCTCCCCTCCGCTGCGCTCTGGCTCCCCGCTGCGCCCCTCCCGCCCCCGCGTCCCGCTGCCTCAGTCCCTCTTCCCCCGCGCTCTCCGCGAGGCGCTGCCCTTTTCTTTATGGCGCCCGCAGCCCTAAGTTTCCGGTCCCTGAGCATGAGGAGACGCAGTTAATGACTCCGGGAGGGAACAGCCCCTCGACCCCAAACTCGCAGCGAAAGCGTCCTGGGCCATGCGAACGCTCTTAGACGACGGCCCCATGCCCCACCATCCCCACTCCACGCGTGCGGTCACTGTCCCTCCCGGGGTCGCTCCCTGCGGGGCCGCGCTGCCACGCGGACAGGAGAGGGGACCAATGGGAAAGGTGGGCTGGGGAGAAAGGGCGCAGAGCGACCCCGGAGCTGGGTGTCCATGGCCTGGGGGCACCGGCTGAGACGTGGCCGTGCGGCCTGGACGCCGACAGAAGTTGCGCACTGCCCACGCGCCGCGTGGCCTACTGGCGTGCTCTTTCTCCCGTGTCCCCACTAGGGTTGACACCGGCCCGTCAGAACACAGATTTGTGCAAACGCACAGCCCAGCGCCCTGAGCCCCGGCCTGGCCGCAGCTCCCAGCGGGGTTCCCCCTGTCGCTGGCGCGCGCTGGCGGCGGTGCTCCCGCCCGGGCTGGCCTCGCTGGGCCCCCAGGGTCCCCGGGCCCCGCTGAATAGGGCGGATAATGACCCCCGGTTCCCAAGGCAGGCTTTCTGCTGCCTGGTGAGCCTTGGATTTGTGTGGTCCAAGCCTTTCCCAGCTTGTCCCATTCTGTCACCGGGATAAGGGGCTCCCTCGGCTCGTTTGCACCTGCGTCGCTTTTGGCTCCTTCAGGAATGCGCTGAAGCTTGTAATCAGCTTTGTGAAGCCATTGAGTGCACGGCTGAGTGAAACTTCCAAAGCTCGAGGAAAACGGGCCGGCTGAATGGGAGCCAGCATGGGGCTTCTCTCCAAGCCTCCGCGCTGCCAAATTCCAGCAGAGCCCCTCACAATCGCTCCGCGCGGGCTTGACTGCTTTCCCCACACTGAGAAAAGTGAGAAAAGAAAAGCGAAAATACCAGTCACCGAGGTTAGCCGCTTGTTCCCAGATTAATGGCAAACGGCCCCCTCCTCCTCCCCGCGCCCCCGCCCCCGCCCCCCTCCGGCATAGCGCACGGATTCAGGAAACACGGCAGAGGGGAGGGGAGGACAGTTATTAATAACTCCCCATCTGATTTTATATTTTCTGTCCCCTGCTCAGGGCGGGGTCTTCGAGCCAAGCGCGCGGTCCCCCCGCCTGCAGGTGCTGAACTGGGCTACAAGCCCCAGGTCTGCCGCGGGCCCGTGGCCTGGGGAGGTCTAAGCAGGCTTGGCTGCACGCCTTGCTCCAGTAGAGGAGTTAGATGAAGCCAAACCTAAGATTTCCCAAAACTAGCACTGCAAAGCCTCCACAGTACTCCTAACAGGAAACAAAAACAACAAACCAGCCCTGGGCCTCCAGTGACCTCCATCCCCACATCCACTCAGCAGGGCTGGCGCCTGGAAACAGGCACCTCTGGATTTCAGGGGCTTGGAAAGGAGGAGGTACAGGGAAGGGAGGACTTCTCTGACACCCAGGGTGTGTGTGTGTGTCTGTGTGTGTGTGTCTTCTTGCAGATAGTTAGGAGTAGAGGTGCCTGCAGCTGGGAGTACCCCCCACCCCACCCCATTGCACGCCTCCCTGTCTGGTTCCGGAAGACAGGCGTTCTTCCAGAGGTTCTTACCAAGGGTCTAGCCCTTCAGACCAGTGCCTCCCAGGGCTGCCTCCCAGGCCCTTGGGTCCCTCCCTCCCAAATCAAGGTAAATGAGGGTTCCAGGCTGGCTTTCTTTCCAAAAAAGGAGATTCTTGGCAGCCAGTAGAAAAGCAACCAGCTTGCAGAAGGCAAGCAGGTGGGCAACAACATTGGGGCCAGCTTCTTCCCCATGGCCAGCTCCTCCAGGGCAGGGCTCCTTCCTCCTGCTGTTTCACCCCATGGTCCTGCAACAGTGCCTGGCAGTGTGTGCAGAGGAGATGCTCAATACCTATTCATCAAGTGAATGCTACCCAGTTTTACCTCTCAAAATTCAAGGCCTGCAAGCGGGTCTTCTGGAAGGGAAATATGGAAGATTTTCTCTGGATGGCTCATAAGGCCCTCTTGTCAGTGAACCCGCATAGGCATTACTTGTGGGAAAGAAAGTGAAGACAACATTATGATCTATGTGTAAAACTCTTTTTACAATCGCTGTGCATTTCTTTTGCTAATTAATTCTTGCCACCATGAATTGGACTTCTTTCCTTTTCTGCAAGCACAAATATTAAGCACAAGTTTTAATATCTGAGCTAGATTTCCATTCCTTCTAGTAAACACACGTTCAGGCCTGCCAGGTTTTCTTTCTCCTGCTTTAGAACCTTGCTTTTGTAGGGGCACCACAATGTCTTACTGCTGCTCTGTGCTATAAATAGTCCCCTGGTGGATCGAAACGTTTAATGGGCCTCTTTAAATACCTAACTTATTATAAAGCCCTGGGAGAATCACATTAACAGGCAGAGAAGAGCAAGAAGAGAGCTCCCCCTGTAGATGCCCTATTACAGCATTCTTGGAGATCCGGAACAGGCAGGACTTTTCCTATTTATGTACATTAATGTGCATGAGAAGCTGCAGCACGCTGGCGCCAGGAGGGGCTGTGGCGGTGAAGCGGTGCATCTAAGCTAGGAGGAGGTGGCACTTGAAGAGGTCAAGTGATTTGCCCAGAATTACCCAGAGGCATCGCAACTGTTATCAGTAATAAGGAGAAGTCAGAAAAATCAGTGGATGCTTTGTCCTGTTTTTAAACACATCAGATAGTCCTGTTCAAGAGCAAGGAACACCCCCACCCCCAGCCAGTTCTGAATCCCCAAAGGTGGCACAATGGCAGAATTGGTGAATCTCAAAGAAAAGTTGAATCTCTCTCTATGCCAAGACTTTATGCATCCATTCGTCGACGCTAAAATGCTTTAAACATTCCAAATTCATACCGCCCATTTTGACAGTTAAAGTTTACTTTTTACGATAAAGTTTTACATGTTGTTTTCAGCAATGTTTCTCCTTCCAACCATTCTCAGTAACAAGTCAGGAGGATATGCAGTAATTCAGAAATTAGTGAAATTTCATTCCTGGTGGGGGTGTTGGATTAAGAGGCTGGGAGAGTGTGAAGCAAGTCAACGTGTAATTGCATGATAAGGCTCTCACGAGGAATTTATTGGCCAAGTTGCTATTTCTATTCCTTCCTAATCTCGTTTAGCACATTCATTCTCTGCAATCTGTCTCCATAATCTTCTGTAGCAGAATGGCAGCCAACAGAAGCATGCATGTTTGCGGAGAAGAGAAAATATGCAGAGGCGTGATAAACTGATGCTAATTATCCATATTTAGGACACGGAGTGCAGAAGATCAAGGTTTACAAATCACAAGCCCGAGCCCGTGATGATGGCTTCCGCGTGTGGAATACATTGGAGGAGACCAGATAAGGGTTTCATGGGCAGGAGAGATTTATTGGTCAAAGGGTTCACCTTCCACTTTTCCACTTTTGTATAGCAGTAAATTATTTAGGTTAAATTCACCAGAACATTACTCTTTCATTTGGCGATGTGCCATGGCTTGCTCTTTCTTTGTGTCTTTTCAATGCAAATCCTTGTAGTTTAACATCAGTTGATAAGAAACAAATAATTGAAGTAATAGGTAATTCCCTTTAAATCGTGCATATAGGATGGTCCCAGAAAGAATGAGATGAGGTAGAGAGCAGAGGGCTGAAAGTGAAGAAATATCAACCTCAACCCTTAAATGGCATAACTATCAGGAAAAAAAATTAGATATTCACTGCATGTATGTGTGCAGTCTCTGTAAGCTCCACAGCCAGCAATCTTGTGGTAAGAATAGGTGTTCTAGTGTAGCACTAATATGGCTGATTTTCCTGTCTGGAATCCTGATCATTTAAAATTTAAAAAAATCTAGGCCGGGCACGGTGGCTCACGTCTGTAATCCCAGCACTTTGGGAGGCCGAGGCAGGCGGATCACAAGGTCAGGAGATCGAGACCATCCTGGATAACACGATGAAACCCTGTCTCTACTAAAAATACAAAAAATTAGCTGGGCGTGGTGGCAGGCGCCTGTAGTCCCAGCTACTCGGGAGGCTGAGGCAGGAGAATGGCATGAACCCGGGAGGCGGAGCTTGCAGTGAGCCGAGATCGCGCCACTGCACTCCAGCCTGGGTGACAGAGGAGACTCCGTCTCAAAAAAAAAAAAAAAAAAAAAAAAAAATCTAAACATAGTTTCTCTTCCCTCCACTATTCCCACATCACCTCCAACTGACTTAATATTTACAATTGGCTCTCAATGCTCTCCAAGACTTCTGGCTCTGAGAAAAGACACAGAAAGAATTCAGACCAGAAATATCTTGTGGCATGGCTGGGAGGTCAGTGGTACAGATTTTTCTGCATTACAGATTGCCTTCTGAACTTTCCAGAGAACAAGCACAAATGTAGCACAGGCTTTTGCTGCAAGTGGGCACGCTTATTTAAAAATTTATAAGATTAACTAAACCCCATTCAATGGTACTAACTTTGATTTTTTTTTTTTTTTTTTTTTTTTAAGAATTGAGGGAACTCATTTTTAGCTTTGGTACTAAATGGGAAACTGGTCTCCCAGAGTTTTCATTTGTACATTTTTTTAGTTGATGGGAGCGGGGGACAAAGCGACAGAAATTCTCTGTCGAATACACACTGCAAACTAGCATGAACCACTCATTACAAGGACAAGAGGTTTTTAGAATAAAAAGAGTTATGCAAAACTTTGGGGTTAGAATTTATAATCCCTACATAAAGAAGTATTAGGGAAGAATAGCGGATATTTGACACAAACAATTTTTTTTTACCACTGAGACCATCTGGACAAGAAATTATCTGTAGGCTACTTCTACACACACACACTTTTTCTATTTCAACAAGCCTAAGATGCCATTTATAAGATGCATCTTTATTTTACATGCTGCTATGAAAGAAAAAACTCTGCCAATTGTAATTCTAAATTGCCACTGATGGTAATGGTGCATTTAGATTCCAGAGATGATAAAAATATTTAAAATGGGTGTCTTAGAACCAAAGAAATACAATATGCATTGTGAGTTCGTTGAATAATGAGTTTGTAACATTTTATCCAAAATATTTTCAAAATTACCCATTGTTCCATAGAAATTAACTTTGTCGTAAATTAATAAATGTGTCAATAATCATATGTGAGTAACACATGCAACACGACTCTATAGATATGCAGAGTTTAGAAATGTAGAATTGAAAGATTTATCCATTCCAGCCACCTCACCCAAAGGAGAAAGAAAAGTTAAAAACATAAATATTCTCTCATCAGTAATAATCTAGCAATTGAGGCAAAAGATGTAGATTGCTGGTTTTTTTCCAGAAATTATCTAAATTAGAGAAAGAACTCCAATTGTTCACTTTATTTGATACACATACGCATATTTGGTGCCTGCCAAAGTAAAGTGAACAATTTAGGCTGGTTGGTTTGCTTTGGTTTTGGCACTGCAGATTGGATATGGTTAATTTGAATAATTTGGTTCCTAGAATCAGCTTCTCCCCCTAAATGACAGGTTTTTCTCTACATGAGCTAAACTGTGCCTAAACTCTTTACCTGTAGGTGCTCTCCTATTCACCTTCAAATACCTCTCCCTCCCCACACTGAGGACCCTATCAATCTAAGAAAACCAACCATAATTTTGAAAATAGGATTAAATTCAGAGAGAGATCAGCAATTTTCAAGGAACCAGTTAAATCTAATTTAATTAAATTTTAAAATGAAGTTAAAAATTTTAAATTAAGTCTAATTAAGTCTAATTTAAAATGTTTAACTTCAATTTAAAATTAAATTTCATGTTTCCGTGTAAGTTAGCTTGTGTTCAGACAGGCAGACACGGAGACTAATTTTTACTGCAATAGAAGTAGGCCTTGGTTGCACATGGAAAGCATGAGGGGGAAAGGTACCTGCCAGCAGACCCAGGAGTTCTAAACATGCCCCACAGAGGCTGCGTGTGCCTGTGCAGATGTGCATGTGTGTTCCTGTGTGCTCACGTGCCTCATGAGTGGCATCTGAATCCTAGCAAGTTGCAGCAGACAGCACTCATGGTTCCTGCCAGAGTTAAGCACTGACCAAGCCCTGGTGCAGGAGAGAGCAGGGAGATGTAGACAGGCCAGGGAGAGGAGCAACGGAAATGGAGAGAAGTGCAACTGTGAGTTAACGTCTTTCTGGAAACCAACTTTGCTCTTCCTTACAGTTCATAATGCCAAGCATGTGCAAATATGAGCTGCGTGCTCAACTCTGCCTGCGGGTCTTTTTCTCACTGAAGGGAATGGTCAGCTGGGCCTGTGGCTATTCTTTGCTCTTACCCTCCTCTTGGAACCTCTCCCCCAATCCTAGATGAATTAATCCACAAATGTCTACTCAGTGTATGCAAACTGCAGTAAGCATCTCGTTCATAAATACCTAGTTTCCACTGAATTTTCAAACAATGCAGAAGATGGTTCTGTGTGTTCGTCTTCCTGGATCACGCTCCTGGGCCACTTGAGTGGAGGCATTTTCACCTCTTCAAAACAATATTTCAGGTCGTGGTTTCTTAACTGCGGGCAGTGTATACTGAGGTATCTGAAATAAACACAGAATTCCACTTATCATTCGCCTATGCACTGGTTAGCAAGATGATTACAAGATACTCTAAATGTGCTTGGCGTGTTGAAACACACTTTCAGCTCCAATGACTTCAAATAGCTTATAAGTAAAACAAATAAACAGAATAATGATGGGATTTATTTGGATTTATTCATTACGAGACTAACCAAGGCATGACATTTTCAGGCATGTCTTAATTTTTACAGGAGCACGAAGGGCTTTCCTATCTTGACGTGTTCATCCCCCAAGCCTCAGGCAGTTATCTCTCTGGCCTGTCCCCCGGCTTGAGGAGCCGACAGGGCAGTGAGGGCTTTCGCAGCTCATGCATGGCTTGCCCCAGCTTCTACACATTAAAAGTGAAATAAATACCCAGGCCGACTCTCCTAGATTATGATCTGTGAGTTGATGTGTTAAATGAGCCCGTTGCCTTAAAGGTTACAAATGACAAGATTTTTACTATTACAAGTAATTTATAGCGATTTCCTGTTTGACGTGACAGATCCTCATGGAGAAGTCCAAATTTGTCTGCTTGACATACATTTATTTTAACACTTTACCCTTCTCCAAATTCTAGCATGTATTAACTACTGTTTGCATAGGTGTCAATTTGCACCTGTGGGGTCTCCCTCTTGAGGCCTCAATGGGGCCCCCTGGCCTCTATTCCAGCTGGCTGCCTGCGTTTTAGCAGCTAATGTGGGTGATTACTGGCATATTTACTGTAATTTATAAAAATCACAGGAAATGACATTTTTATTAGTCACTGACTCCACCGTCACCAACTGCAATGGATGTTATGCATACAAATCCATTTTAAAAAATTGTTCTTCCAAAATCAGAAGCTCTTTCCAGTCTCTAATTCTGTGGAATGATCACATTTCACTTTCACTTACCATGAACGGGATCGCGGCTGAGCTCAGAACTCAGCTTATTTCTCAGGCCTTGGAACTGTCTGTGTGGGGACTAGGATAGGGTTGGGGAAATGCTCCCAAAGACAGAGAATGACCTGGAAACATCCTGGCCTCAGTCTGAGAGTGAGCACGGCGCCCAGGCTTGCTATTATCCTTACCATTATGTGTGCCAGGATCTGTGGGACCCGTGCACACTGACACACTCCAGGGCCATGGACAGAGGTGGCTCCATGCAGGTCAGGTGTGGCTCGGAGAACCTAATAGAACCCTGCTCCGCTAGTCCCTTGCTGCATGGCTCCAGGAGGCCTCGCTTCTCTGAGAAGATTGGCAGTGGATTGAGTCTTAAAGAATGAGTAGGAATTTTCTGCTTGAGGGCAGAGAAGGCAGGGAATGTACTATGAGCAAATGCATGGAGTGTAGGAGAAGATGTGGGGGTTGGGAATTTGCAAGATTTTTTGATATTGCTGGGGAGTGGGGTGCCTATGAAGGAACAGAGAAAATAAGACCAGAACCTTATTTTCCAGGAATCATATCATGAGCCACGTGAATGCCACGCTAAAGAGTTTAGACGTCACCCTACAGACAGTGAGAAAGCATGACAGATGCTAAATTGTTTTGTGTACATTGAATATAGCTTGCTTGGAGTTACATACCAAGGGAGGAGAGACTTCAAGGAGGAAGAACTATCACTTATCTAAAAGGCCACAGGAAGTCCAGCTGGTGGAAGTTCCCAGCATGTTCATTGTGTGGGGAGAAGTAAAAGGCCTCTGTGAGCCCTCACAGGATGACTCCAGGTGGAGTGGAGGGGCAGGACCAGAAAGGAGGAGGGACTCAGAGAACACAGCTCTGCAAGGAGCTCAGCTCGGAGTGGGGAGTGAGGGCAGCTACAGTGCTGTGGGGGCTGCAGGGGTGCAGAAAGGAGGCCGATGGCAGGAAGCACTGAGGATCCCAGAGAATGGACAACTGTCGTGACCACAGTGTTTACTAAGAACACAGTGTGCACCAGGAGCCCAGCTGTCTGCACCTTCACAACTTCATCTAATCTTCATAGGAGCCCTGTCTCCTTTTCCTAATTGTCAATCACATAGTAAGTGTCAGCCTTGGGTTTGACCCAAGGAGTGTGACTCCACAGCTGGGCTTTCGCCATGGAGCTGTGGGGCACTATTGAGGGTAACGTGGGACCAGGAGGAGTGCCCTTCAGACCAAAATAGAGGGAGAGCCTTTCCCTGGACAGAGGAAGAGGAGGGAGGAGGAAAGGGGCTGCTGCCTGTTAAGTTTCTGATGTTTGCTGACACATGCCCAGCATGAGACACTTTAAATCTTGGTCTATTGGCTGGGCACGGTGGCTCACACCTGTAAACCCAGCAAATTGGGAGGCCAAGGCAGGCGGATCACGAGGTCAGGAGTTTGAGACCAGCCTGGCCAACATGGTGAAACCCTATCTCTACTAGAGATACAAAAAATTAGCCGGGTGTGGTGGTGCGTGCCTGTAAACCCAGCTACTCAGGAGGCTGAGGCAGGAGAATAGCTTGAACCCATGAAGCAGAGGTTGCAGTGAGCTGAGATCACACCATTGTACTCCAGCCTGGGCAACAGGGTGAGATTCCATCTCAAAAAAAAAAAAAAAATCTGTTATTTATCCTTATAACAAGGCTGAGGTAAGTGTTTCTCATGCCCTTGTGACAAATAAGGAAACAGGTTCAGGGAGACACAGGGAATCAGTAGGAACAGTAATATCCAAACCTGCATGGGCACGACTTGGAAGTGTCCCTGGAAGTCCGCCGTCCCACTCTCGGTGTAGCCTGTCCTGAGAGGGGGCCCTGATGATGGAGGGCACACAGGCTGCAGGCTCAGGCCTGGCCTGAGAGCTGCGCTTGCTCGGAAGAAGATGCCAAGCCATCTGGAAGAGAATAGAAGGGCCTGGTGGGTGAATGGCTGGAGAAGGTTGCAGTTCTCAGAAATGGACGTGGGTTCTGACCAGGGAGGGGCACAAAAAAGAATCCTGGGGAGTGCTGAGGACATCACTGGTTTTTCAGACTAACCAAATGGGATGGACCGTGATGGTGTAGGGATGGCTGAGAGACAGTACAGAAGCTACTGGATTCGAGGTTAGAGCCCGATGTGGCCATTTCAAGCCAGGACGGTGAGAAGCCAACTGCATTGAATGTCTTCACTGGGGCAGCCTCGTTGAGCCCAGGGAAGATCAGCCATGCTGTGAGTGGAGTGTGACTTGCTCTCAGGAGCATTTCGGAATCACACAGCTCTGACTGTCAGAGCTCAGCCCTGTGCCTCTAGGAGAGAGACATGTATGGGGCAGAGGTAGACAGAGACAGAGACACAGAGGAAGAGTCAGAGAGAGAGAAGAAGAAGAACAAGAGAAGGGAAGGGAAGAGAAAGGAAGGAAGGAGAGAGAGGAAGGGAGAGAGAGAGTTCGCCGAAATGGGTGGGAATGTGTTATCGCTTACAGCCCTAAATCGGAACTATCTCACAGTGCGGTAATTTTTTTTCTTTTACTATGATGGCCAGTACCAAAGATCTAATGAACAAACCCCCTGCATTTGGGAACTGAGAATCAGATTTAACAAATATTTGCTGAAAACCTCTAATGGCTCAATCTTTCAAGAATATTTCCTTCTTTAGTTCTCAAAACAGTCCTTAAAGTCATTTTTATATGTCATTTTTGCCATTTTCCATTGGAAGAAACCAGCTCAAAGACGTGAAGCAATTTGCTTTATGTTTACAAAACTAGTAAGTAGCATAGTCAATGTTTGAATTAGATCATCTGACTTCAGATTAGTGCCCCCTACACCACAGCTACCACTGTAGGGTCTACATACGGTGTAGACCACAGTACAACTAAGGTGGAATTTCACCAACCACCAAGATGCAAAGATTGAGTGCTGTGGAGACAAAGGAAGTGATCAGTTGGAATCACTCTGTAGATTCACTGGGACTTAGAAGAGAAGAGGTTGAACAGCAGTGGACTCTGGGAGGGTTGACATTGGCAAAAACCCAAGGGTAAATTTGATTTACTTAGTCTTCATTCAGGTCATGGCTTAAAATGAACATCTTTGTTGTAAGCCCAATATGTCAAATTGACCTCTGTGACTCCTGGAACAGTCTAAAATGGGAGTTCCATGGACACTGTCAGCCCCTTTGACACTCTGGTGAAGCCTCTGAACCCCTTCTCAGGATAATGTTTCTAAATGCACAAAATACAGTGCATATAAGGAACCGACTTGCTATTTTGAAAACCGGTAAATGAAGGGAAAGATTGTAGCATGTGCATTCTGGTTTCTGTACTAACTCTACCACTGGGTAACCTAACAGTCAAGAAGACATATTTTTTTCCTTTGTAGAAGTATTATAGCTAATACATTACAGTAATGATAGAATTTGAAAAAGCATTTCGCATCTCCTATTAACGAACGGATTCACGCATTAACCCTCAATGGCACCAACTCCCGGAAGTCACGCTGCTTCCCTTTTGCCCTTGAATCAAACCTGAACAGTATCAGGACTCTGAGGCCAACTGTCAGTTCCCAGAAAACTCGCGGAAGAGGCAATGATAAAGGATACCACGGATGCAATTGGCAACCCAGACTGTGGGAAACTCTGCACGGTAAATAACCCTCTTTTTTTTTTCCCAAAGAATTCCAAAAAGAGAGACAGAAGAGTGAGACTGTAATTAAATTCTTTAATAATCATAATTTCTTACTAATGGCATGTGTGTGCCTGCCACTGGAAGCAGATTTTGCGGCTGCCACCTTTGTTTCATGTTCTGCTTTGATTTTTATGGGGTACTTGCTTTTATACCACAGCAAATGTCAAAACCCAGATTCACAGAGACAAGGCTGCTGCCATGAGGGTTGTAGCCCTGTCTCATATGGAACCATATCGGGCTACTAGTTTGTACAGTGTCCACAGACAACAGTTATCACTGTGTTTCCCTTGAACATTGAAAATATCAATATTGTTGACACCCCTGCGAGCTTGCTGTGAGGTCCCAGGGTACCTTGGCACACAGTTAGGGAGCAAAGTGTTGCCTAAGTTATACAAGCAGGTGCCCTGGATCCAGAAGAACCAATGGTTCTTGCTTTCTAGTCCCATGGACCATATTCATGCATGGAAGAGGTCCTTCTTCTGATTTCATTTTTAAATGGATAGTGGACATGTGTCCAGAACTTGATGAAATTATGTAACAAGTTACTGGTCTGTTAAATTCTGAAAACCGTCTCTACTTAAGCATATTTGACTTATCTGGACTGTGTCCTCTTAGGCAAATTTCTTTTAGTGGGAGATCTACTGTTTAAACTGTTTGAAAATTCTCACTGTTCTTTTAGCTGTGACAGTTAATTTCCATGTGCATTTCTACTTCTGGTCATGATGAAACTGGTATCAAACTAGACCTTCTGCTGTTAAAAATCTATAAAGTTGGACAAAATGTGCGAAACGAGTGTTTTCAGATGCTTGACAATAAGAGTGCAGGCCTGTGCTCCCTGAAAGAAGGGCCATAACAGAGGTGAGCCCCAGGATTGCCCAGCGTCCTGCCACGAGCCCTCCCAAAGCAGGTCCCAGAGGAGCCCGGGCAGGACAAGGCCATCCTGCTAGGTCGAGAAGTGTAGGAGACACAGTGGAGCTGGAGGGGAGCACAGGCTGAAGGCTCAGAGGAGAAGCTTCGGAAATCCACAGGGAGGCCTGCTGGCATCTTTGAATACTTAGCTCTACCTGCTAAGGCAAGACTCCAAAACAGCAGACAAAGACCAACTACCAGGGAGAGGAGCTGAGTAGAAATTCCAGAACTGGCATGGGGCTGGAAGACAATGAGGACCAACAAACCAGTATGGAGAGACCTCGTTGAACACACCAAGCACTCAGTTAATATCCTGGAGCAGATGTGATTTAGGAATAAGGTTACTCTAGCCCTAGAGTCAAGACGACTCCAGGTGTTCACTAACTGAGCTTAAAATCAAGCCTTAAGAGGATCAAGTTGAGCTGCATGTAAATTAACTGTCTGCCACCGTTAACTTCAATATTCTTCAAATGAGGACAACGAAACCCAGACATTCAAAAAGGTGACATCCACTATGTCCAGCATGCAATAAAAACTTGCCAGATATATAAAGAAGCAAGGAAATATGAGAAAAATGTGAGGGGAAAAATCAGTCAAAAGAAACTGACTGGAAATGACAAAGACAATGGACTTTAACACAACCATTATAAATAGGTTGAAAGATTTAAGTGAAAATGTAAAAATATTGTGGGACCAATAGGAAATATCAATAGAGAAGCAAAAACAATTGGAAAGAAAACACACGAGAACTCTAGAACTGAAAAATGCAACTGAATATGAACATTTCCGTTTTATCTATAAACCTTCTGATTACAATGTCTGTCTCGTCCATAAACACAATGCAGTATACGAAATAGTTTGTCTCGTGTAAATAAAATACAATGTAAGTGAGTAATCCCTCGTTTGACTCAAGTAGGTTTCCTGCAAAGAAGCCGAGGGACTTCACACACATATCCAGGCACTCTCAAAATCAGCTGGGCAGCACTGGGCACTGCGGTTTATTGCCTAAGACAAGGCTGTCGATGGGACTTTCTGTGATGATGGAAATGATCAATGTCTGCACTAACTCATATGGCTGCCACTAGCCCCATGTGGTTATTTACATTTACTTTAATTAAAAACTCAGTTCCTCAGTAGCAGTAGCCAGATTTCAAGTGGTCATAACACAGCTCTGAGGTCTTAAAGTCAATTTTGTAAAAATCTTTTTTTTTTTTTTTTTTGAGATGGATTCTCACTCTGTTGCTCAGGCTGGAGTGCAGTGGTGCAATTTCAGCTCACTGCAACCTCTACCTCTTGGGTTCAAGCGATTCTCCTCTCTCCCGAGTAGCTGGGATTACAGGTGCCTGCCGCCACACCCGGCTAATTTTTTTTTTTTTTTTAGTACACTTGGTTTTTCCCCATGTTGGCCAGGCTGATCTCGAACTCCTGGCCTCAGGTGATCTGTCCACCTTGGCCTCCCAAAGTGCTGGGATTACAGGTGGGAGCCACCATGCCTGGCCTAATTTTTTTTTTTTTTTGTATGTTAAAATAATTAACTCAACTTCCAGAGTTTGGAATGACTCAATGACTGCATAAGAAGAAATTTATACACTAGGGAAATTCAGGTGTGAATTTTTTTTTTCATTTCATTAGTTAATATGTTAGGAAAGAAGTGAAGGCCTTATCTGAACACAGTGGTTCTAAAGTTTCATAGGCAAAGCAGTTAGTTGGAGGGTTTGTTATAATAAAGATTTCTGAGATACACCCACCCCCAGATTAAGGGGTATTTAATATGGTTATCTACTACCGGGTGGGACTCAGAAATCCACATTTTTTGGAAACATCCTAGGTAATTCTGATACATGAGTATGCCTTAAGAAAAGCTGAAAAAATATTCAAATATTCAAACCAAATTTTGCCACTTCAATCAGTGTGAGTTCACATGCATGGTGTGGACAATTATCTAATTTTTCCTTTTGTAACTTTTGTTGGTGTTGAACAGCCTGCCTGCCTGCCTGCCTGCCTGCCTGCCTTCCTTCCTTCCTTCCTTCCTTCTTTCTTTTTTTATTTTGAGACAGAGTTTTGCTTTGTCGCCCAGGCTGGAGTGCAGTGGCACAATCTTGGCTCACTGCAACCTCCTCCTCCCGAGTTCAAGCAATTCTCGTGCCTCAGCATCCTGAGTAGCTGGGATTACAGGCGCCTGCCACCATGCCCGGCTAATTTTTGTATTTTAGTAGAGACTGGGTTTCACCATGTTGCCCAGGCTGGTCTCTAACTCCTGAGCTCAGGTAATCTGCCTGCCTCAGTCTCCCAAAGTGCTACCATTACAGGCTTCAGCCACCATGTCCGGCCTTTTTAAATGTAGAAAAAAAGTTTTTTATTTTTTCCTTGTTCTATTAAAAGCAAACTGCATTTCTCAGATGATTCAAAATGTCATGTTTCTGTGTACTAGAACTTAGGATACAGAGGTCCTATTTACTTGTTGAGTAAGCAAATCCAGGTGAGAGATGTTTTAGGGACGCTGCCTCTGAACACACTTGCTCCACACACATGAGTGAACTCAGAGTGTGGCCTGAGACCCCTGGTCCAGCTGAGCGCCCTGCTTCTGTGTTGGCAGGACACATTTCACAGGTAAACTTGTGAGTGTGAGCACATTCTGGATCATTCGTCTTTTTTTCTTGGAAATAAATTATAATAAGATTTTCACTCGCAAACTCACCAAAACGTGTGTTCTCCCTTCGAGGTCATGGAAAATTCTCTCACATAACAACATAGGATAAAGAAAGATTTGGCTTCCTGAATTCATTTTATGAAAATCAGACTTGGAGGCATTCTAGAAGGAATCCAAAGAGGAAAATTTGATTTCAGGAACCTTTTGTCATCAACTTTTTCAACACTGAGTTGGCAAGCTACCTCTTAAGCCTGCCAGAGCCAATGTTTCATCAAATCCATTTCTCATTGAACCACTGGGTTTCTTCTACTTCAAACTAAAAAACCCTGCAGGATATTGTGTCTATAAAAATAATTTTAGAAAGATTTTTCCAGTCTTACATTTAAAAGGATTTTTTTGTCTGTTTGCTTAATTAAATTCCTCATTTTATTTTAAAAGCCAAACCAAATTGTTTTGTGTTGTAGCGTTCTGTGCTTTTGGTGTAATAGTGGAAGACACATCACACAATGGTGTATTTGTGCCCTATAAATGCTACATCATACACATTTTCCAGATTATATAGGAATCATCGAAATAGTCCCAAACCAACCATAATTCCATTTTGTCTTTTTTGTATATGTTATGTACCAGTGAGAAGAAAGGCACGGTTATATTTAAGTATAGCTATGTATGTGTATTTTGAGAAGAAAAAAAAATTTCCTTATTTATTCTTTATCCAAATTCTGACGCTTATACAATGGCCTGCCATAAAATGCTTTTTTTTTTTTTTTTTTTTTCAGTATTTGTTTGATTTTTAGGTCCCTGAGTCTAGTTCGCTTATAGGCTCAAAGAATGTCTCTAAGTTTTGGGCCACAATAGTTTCATTGACTTTATTTTGGAGACCTTTGGTTCCAGCAGTAGCCTACTTTTTCTGTGATAGAGAAGAGATTAATGAATTAACCCCTTTATAAATACCATGTGCATTTTCTATTTCTGGACATTTCTGAATAGGGCCCATGAATCACTTAACAATTCTGTGAAAAGCTTTCTGTGGCAATTCTTTGGACATCTCTGGCCACTAGATAAAATTCCATGTTCGTGGACTAGGTGGAATAATCACCCTGTTACCACTTACGTAATAGCACTGAGATCATCTCGTCCTCTGTAGGGACTGGCATCCCTCTGTGGCTGCGTTCTCCCCGTCTGCCGGAGTCTGCCTGGTGATTGGCCTCATTGCTTTCTGTAGGGACTGGCATCTCTCTGTGGCTGTGTTCTCCCTGTCTGCCGGAGTCTGCCTGGTGATCGGCCTCATTGCTGTCTGTAGGGACTGGCATCTCTCTGTGGCTGTGTTCTCCCTGTCTGCCGGAGTCTGCCTGGTGATGGCCTCATTGCTGGGGCTGTAGGTGGTGATGGTGTTTATCACTGTGGTTCCTATTTCTAAGAACACCCTTTGCAGAAATGGTTCCACTTCAAGGTTCTACGGCAGCTTCAGTGTGGGGTGGCTCCTGTCACTGCTGTGAGTTACACTCCTTTCCTTTCCCTATTTCAAATGAAGACAGTCTCTTCAAGATGAAAAGGGAAAGGAGGGGGTCACAGCTAACATTAGACTCTTAACACCAAAATCAAAACAATTGCAACTGGCATTGGGGCATTTCATACTTGGACACAGAGCTGCACACCCCACCCTCTGCCAACCAGGCACTTCACAGGGGGTATTCACAGATATCCGAAACTGCACATTTAGAGATGGAGATGCGAGATGGATAGGGATTCAGCAGATACAAACACTATCCATGCCTAAATGACCTCTAATCGCGTCATCTTCACATGTCTCCTGAGGAGCCAGGAAAAAGGGGTTTCACCTCCTGTGCTTCATGTGGAACTCCACTGCAGCCTCTGAACTCTCCTTACTCATGTCTGTGTGACTGTGCAGGAACCTCAGTGTTCTGTCAATGGTGGAACTTGGTGTTTAGAGAAGAAAGGTTGAGGAACGGAAGCTGGCTGTGGTTTTCCATAAGGGTCAAGGACACAGGGAGACAAAGGAAAAAAAAGGAGAGGATTTTGTGAGACAAAACAGTGAATGTCCAGGACCTAATAAAGGAGAAAATTCCAGTATGATTAGCAATGCAAAACCTTACGATAGACTACAAGCCAGGGAAGCGAGACCTCCTGAGACCTTCTCTAGGTTTTTGATAAGGGGGCAGCATCACCAAAGAAAGCCATTTAGGATGATGACTGCAGTGCAGGGGACTCCTGGTTAAACTTGGCGATTGCAACACGTGTTTTATTGATTTTTTCTTTCTTGTAACCCCACTCACATGAAAATTAAATAGTGTTAAAAAGGGGAGGAGGCTTTACTGGCTTATGAACAGCAGTAAATTTTTGGAAGATCAGAAATAAAGAGAAAGCAGGCCTAAGAAAGCCAACGCAATGCCTAAAGTGAGTGATATGATAAGAACCATGCTAATCTTACTACGGAACCAGAAAGGACCCGGAACCTGAAATTCCAGTGTCTGAAATGATAGAACTAAAAGGAGTCTGAAGTCCATGGGAGAGAGGCCAGACTTGGAAGTCCCCTCCCCTCCCCAGCACACCAGCAGCGACCCCTCCTCCAATGCAGCAGATTCATTTACAGAAAATGGGATGAGACAGGCAGTAGAGGAGGAGACAGTAAGCGTAGCAGATGGGAGGGAAGAAGGGCTGCCCTGAGAACAGAGCTGTTACATAAGAGCTTCTGTCCTGAACTGGGAGTCCCTCTGTCCCCTTCTGTGCAGTTGCAAGAATGCCTGTAGGTGATGGCAAAATTTTTCTCTAGAGAAACAAAAGGATTCAAGAAGAGGGGAGATCCCCAAAACTACACATAACTGACATCTGGATATTCCTGCAGTGAAGCATTCAAGTTTCAGGATGCAGTAAACCTGCCAGACATCATACAGCCCCTCCCAAATCTTCCAATCACCTTTTTTGTGACTCATTTAAAAATATTAACAGATAAAAAGAATAAACAGACATTAGAGGAAAGCCCCTACATGAAACGCTGAGTCCAAAATTAACAGGTAAAGGGATCAGAAGGAGCCAAAGCCATTCGGGACAAGGAGAGGCATTTACATAAAAACTCATAAAGAGGATATTATAATTCATGAAATGAAACCAGCACAGTATTTAAACCACAAAGATATAAGAAAAACTTAGAGAACAAAATATGTCCTGGAATGTAAAAATATGATTGTTGAACAAAAATAAATCAATGAAATAAGTGAAAGATAAATGTGAGAAACTATCCAAGAAAACAGAGCCAAAAGAGCAAGAGAGAGAGAAAGAATAGGAGAGAAATATAAAAATCAAAAGATGATGCAAAAGATGTGATCTCTAATAGGAATTCCAGAAAGAAAGACCAGAGAAAAATAGAGAAAATTTTAAAGAAACAATTCATGAAATTTCTCAGAATTGAAGGATATGACTTTCAAGATGGAAAGAGTACACCAAATTCCCAGCACAGGAAATCAAAAAAGACATCAACACACATCATCACGCAACTTCAAAAACCAGTAATAAAAAGAGAAAATAAAAACAGACAACAAAACAGTTTGCATAGAAAAACCATACATCAGATTTTTAAAAAAGCAAACTAAACAAAAAATAGGCTACATATGAAAGGTTAGGAATCAGAAAAGCATAGACTATAGCTAATGCCATTCTTTTTTTTTTTTTTTTTTTTTTTTTTGAGATGGAGTCTCCTCTGTCGCCCAGCCTGGAGTGCAGTGGCGCGATCTCGGCTCACTGCAAGCTCTGCCTCCTGGGTTCACGCCATTCTCCTGCCTCAGCCTCCAGAGTAGCTGGGACTACAGGTGCCCGCCACCGTGCCCGGCTAATTTTTTTGTATTTTTAGTAGAGACGGGGTTTCACCGTGTTAGCCAGGATGGTCTCGATCTCCTGACCTTGTGATCCGCCTGCCTCGGCCTCCCAAAGTGCTGGGATTACAGGTGTGAGCCAGCTAAAGCCATTCTTAACGTGAAAGACTGAAAGCTTTCCCTAAGATCAAGAATAAGACAAGAATGCCAGGTCTCATCACTTCACTCCAACACTGCACTGGAGGTTCTAGTCCAGGAATCGCAGCTCCCTGCCCAGCCATTGACTGGTACCTGTCCCTGTCCACGGCCTGTTAGGAACAAGGCCACCCAGCAGGACGTGGGCAGCCAGTGAAGTTTCATCTGTATTTACAGCTGCTCCCCAATGCCCACATCACCACCTGAGCTCCGCCTCCTGTCAGATCAGTGATGGCATTAGATTCTCATAGGCGCGTGAGCCCTATTGTGAACTGCACACGTGAGGGATCTTGGTTGTGTGCTCCTTATGAGAATCTAATGCCTGATGATCTGTCACTGTCTCCCATCACCCCCAGATGGGACCATCCAGTTGCAGGAAAATGAGCTCAGGGCTCCCACTGATTCTACATTCTGGTGAGTTGTATAATTATTTCACTTACATATTACAATGTAATAATAATAAAGTGCGCAATAAATGTAATGCACTTGAATCATCCTGAAAGCATCCCCCCTCAACCCCCATCCGTGGAAAGTTTGTCTCCCACGAAACTGGTCCCTGGTGCCAAAAAGGTTGGGGACTGCTGTTCTAGCCAGTGCAATAAGATAAGAAAAAAAAAGACGTCAGATTAGAAAGGAAGAAATAAAAATATCTTTATTTGCACATGACAGGATGTCTATGGCAAGAATCCAAAACTAAAATAGTTTGGGATAAATATGACAAAAGATGTATGAGATCTTTGCACTCAAAACTGAAAAACATTTAAATCTTTAGTTTCCCTTAGTCATAAGTGGAGATTATATAACACATTGAAGGATTGATGACTCAATGTTGTTAAGACATCGGTTCTCCCAAAATTAATCTATAGATTCTGTAAGGCCTCAATTAAAACTGCACAAGGCTTTTATTTTTTTGTAGACGTTGACAAGCTTATTCCAAACTTTATATGGAAATGCAAAGTACATAAAACAGCCAAAACAACTTTGAAAAACACTAACAAAGTTGGAGTATTTACACTACCTGTTTTTAGGACTTATACAGTAATTAAGATTGTGTGGTATTGACATAAAGATAGATCAATAGATCAATGTAAAATAATAAAGAGTCCAGAAGTAAAACCACACATATATGGTCAATTGATTTTTGACAAAGGTGCCACAGCAATTTAATGGGTAAAGAATAATCTTTTCAAAAAATGATACTAGAACAATGAGTAACAATACGCAAAAAAATACTAACACTTACTTCATGTCACATACAAAAATTAATTCAAAATGCATCATAGACCTAAATGTGAGAGCTAAAACTATAGAATGTTAGAGTATTGCTCATTAGAACATTTTGCGATGATGGCACTACTATTTGTCATACTGATCAAGATGATTGCCACTAGCCCTCTGTGACGACTCAGCACTGGAGATGTGGCTGGTTGACTGAAGGACGACATTACTTATGGATAAACAACTGTCTCTCCCTACAGCAGAATACTCACCAATAAAAGGAATGGCCTATAGATGCATGCTATATATGGATTACTCTTAAAATCATTATGCTAAGTGAAAGAAGCCAGACAAGAAAGAGCACACACTATAAAATCCCATGTATACAAAATTCTAATAAATGCAAACCAATCCATACTGACAAAAAGCAGATTCGTGGTTGTTTGCAGGTGGAGAGAGGTAAGAGAGAGGGTTTGCAAAGAAGGGAAGTGAACTTTTGATGGTGATGGATATGTTTGTTATCTTGATTGTGATGATAATTTCATGGGTATATATATTTGTCAAGCTGTATCAAATTGTATATGGTATATGTGTACAGTTTATTGCATATCAAGTATCCCTCAGTAAGGTGTAAAATACAAATAGTACGGATTGCTCAAAAGCAACATCATGTGTTGGAGATAAAATCACAAGGGAAAATTATTTTTTAATCTAGATTTCTATACCTAGCTAAACTATCACTCTAGGGTTGTACAGTATTAGAAGGCATAACTTACCAAAACAAGAAAGGAAATCCAGCAAGAAAAAACATGGGATGTGGAAAATGGGAGATCTGTGGCAGAGAGGTAACATGAAATGTGACGATAACCACCATGCAGCAAGGGGACAGAGGCCCCCCAGGCCTGGCTGCAAGAAGAAGCTGAGCTGATAAAGTCCCTGATGTATTCAACCTTGCAGGACATACTATTTAAAGGTGTTTACTAATACGGATGCAGAATTTGGAAAGAATTTGTGATAGGACTGTAGAAAACCGAAGGATGAACAACATCAACTCTCACAAAACAATACCATTAAAAACTTTAGGTAAAAGAACAGTTTCCCAAGAATGGAAATGTCATTGTTTACCACTGGGCTCAGCCATGAACAATACTTCTACATTCGAAATCAGGTAAACACTGGGCATTCACTTAACAAAATCCAATGATGTACCTACTTTGGGAAAGACGGGAGTAGGAAAGAACGTGAAAGAACACCATAGCTTTATAGTCCTACTAAGGTCTGAATAGATGATGTCTACAATTAATAAATCAAGAATAAGCAATACAAACATATAATCCAGAAATATGGAGATAAATATGTGAGAAGAATGCCAAAAGAATTCTACGAAGTTGCTGCTGGGGAATGGGTCCAAGGGATGGGCTTCAACAAAGCGTGGGTCTGCTGTTTTCCTTGGAAGCCTATGATACTGTTTGCCTTCTAAAGAAATGTTCATATGGATTATATTATTAGCATTAGAGTCTGTCAGCTCTGGGCTGATCCTGAATCTTCTGTTCATTGATAATATGCCCTTTGGTAGATTACTTAACCCGTTAGTCTCTTCACTCTATAAAAAGGGGAATAACTATACATCTCAGAGATGTAGTGGGGATAGTATGAGATTATGTGAACTGCATGGGATTGCTTTGCATTCTTCCGAAGGGATGAAGGTGGTTTAGTAAAAATAAAAATAACTCCCAGGTGGCATCTGGGAGTTATTCAGTTTCCTTTCTGCTGTAACGGAGGGACTGTGTTGTTTGGAGTAGAATTCACATTAGTGTGGCCACTACTTGCTGTCTTAACATGGCAACAAGATGTCCCCTCTAGCCTGCTGTGGCTTCTACAGTGCCATGATGTAGGTGATTAATTCAGGATAGATTCAAGGTCATTGAGAGGGTAACCAGTTGGTAGGAATACGTATTAAAAGCTCTTGTTTGAAAACAGGTCTAGGGGATAGCAAGGGTATTCGAAAGCTCATGAAACACTAAACTACTTCTTTTTTCAGCAGTACCAAGGCCTTTAGAATATGGACTATTTACTAGGCAAGAAAACTTAGTGTCATTATCAATCACCACCCATTATGGCTTGAATGGTGTTTCCCCAAAAAATGTTGAAGTCCTAACCCTAGCACTTTTGAATGTGCCTTTATTTGGAAATAGGGTATTTGCAGATGAACAGGTCAAGACAAGGTCATTAGAGTGGGACCTAATCCATCACCTGTTGTCCTTTGAAAAAAGGGGCACTTGAACCAGGCATGCATGCACTTGGGGAGCATGCCCCATGCGGGTGAAGGCAGCAATCAGGGTGACGCGTCCCCAAACCAGGGAATGCTGAGGATGCCAGTAACATTGTAAGCTGGAGGGAGCCTGGCATTGACCCCCTCACAACTTCAGAAGGAACCAGCCCTGCCAACACCTTGATTTTGGACTTCTCTACAGAGCTGTGAAAGAATAAATTTCTTTTTTTTAAGCCACCTAGTTTGTGGTACTATTACAGCAGCCCCCAGAAACTAACACAGTGAGGCCCCATTTAGCACACATGGGAAGGTTAAAGAGTCTCCTAACTTAATCCTCCTAAAATAATCCTTAGAAAGCATAAGGAGAGGCTGTTAACACTTGTTCTTCATCTTTGATCCATGCTTTCCAGGCCTGATCAACTCTGCAGGAGCATCTCTCTGGATAGGGTGGCCTCATCACCAAAATTTCCTTGTCTTTCTAACATTTGGTCTTTCCAATGTGACCCATCTCTCACTCTGCTTTGGATTCACTTCTAGCTTGTAGGTAATCCCTTGCTCCTAATAACTTCCTTAATGTTCCATGTATTTCTTGGCCTGAATTATTTATTTCTAAGTGCCAGTCATTGTGATGAATACATACAACTAAAATATTTCATCACATCTAATACAAAGGCAATTAAATGACTACACTACAGGGTTCTGACTTCAATAGGCATGAGGTTGTTGAAGCTTATTTTTATGCCTTTTCACTGAGCATGGGTAACAACAGGTAAGGAAGCCTGATGTCTTTCATTTTTTGCTCAAATTGGGGTCCAGTGAAATACTGGCTAAAATGTAAATAACCTTCTTGCTCTTGTTCACTTCCTTCTCTCACTGCTGCCCCATATTTTCCTCAGTCTTTCTCAATTTTACTCAACAACAAAAAAATAAGAAAGTAAATTTTAAAATAATAGAATGCCTTTGGCCACGTGCGGTGGCTCACGCCTGTAATCTCAGCACATTTTGAGGCTGAGGTAGGGGGATCACTTGAGCCCAGGAGTTCAAGACCAGCCTGAGCAACACAGAGAGACATTGTTCTACAAAAAAAAAAAAAAACAAAAAACAAACAAACAAAAAACAACAAAAAACAGCCACAACAAAAAAACACTTTTTTTAAAGTTAGCCAGGCATGGTGGTGTGTGCCTGTGGTCCCAGCCACTCAGGAGGCTGAGGTGGGAGGACCACTTGGGCCCCAGAGGCTGCAGTGAGCAGTTATGGTGTCACTACACTCCAGCCTGAGCAACAGAGCAACATCCTGTCTCAAAAAAGTAGTTTAACATGCATAACTAAAAGTTACCATTTTCAAAGGGAGCATTTTCCCCAGATAGGTATATATTTGATGAACATATAAGATAAAATAATTATTCAAAAAAATAAAAAGGTGAATGAAAAGTTTTGGTTTCAGGGTGCCAGTGATCAATTAGTACTGACCCCTTTACTTTTTAAACTTCTGCCTTTGCACATGGGCTTGACTGGCCACTTCTTTCACCAGTTCACAGTCTTGCTGCTGGTGGGACACACAGACTGTCCCTCATAACCGCCCGTGACATTTGGAACTGCAAACACTGTGTAACCTGATGGTTTACTTAGAGAGAAGAAAACTCTGAACCCAAAAAGAAAGAATGTACTGGAACAGAATTGTTTCTAGGAGAGTTAATTAAATGAAATAGAAAGGTAGAATCTAGGGTAACTCTTAGAGCAGTTTTGCTGATGGTCAAAACTATTAGACTAAGCATCTTCTTTAGAAAGTTCACAGAAATCCCTGCATGGGGAGCATCTGTGACCAAAATAGGCGACAAGCTGATGGACACGGTTTAGAAGTTCCTCAGCACGTGAGTGCGCATGCTAGCATTCTGCCATCTCTAATTCTGTCTGACTTGCATAGATTTAAATTTGGTTATGTTAATCTGAGTAAGATGTTAACGTAAAAGCTTTCTTGCTCATTAAAAAAAAATCATTTATTTCAGCCTTCAAACTGAGAATACTACTAGAAATGTAGTCTCAATTCTAAAATACTATGAAATATGGATAACAAAGCAAATTATCTACACTAAGGAAAATTACATAAAATTCTTAAAATAATTAAGCCAACACTTTATTATTCAAAAATGAACACATCACCTGTAGCAACTATTTTCAAAAAGCTAAAATTGTATTTAAAACCACAGCTTCAATTAAATGGTATAATTGCATAAACACAAAATGTAGGCAAAAATAGATAATTTTACATCAATCTGTTGGCTACAAGTTCGATATCAATTTGAATAATATAGGTTTTCATAACACCCTTAGCACCCCCAGGGACTTTTTTACAGTGCCCCAAGCTGAAATGCCTAACTATTCTGTTTGTTAAATAGTGAAGTTCAAACAACTTCATATATATTTCTGTTCTAATAACGTAGCAGCTACTTTTTAAAGTGACACATATAGATTGAAATAAAAAATAATATTTTCACCTCACTTCTTGCACACCAGCCTTGCATACTGGTGGTCTGCACGTGCCCGTGTGGAGCCGCACCGCCTCTCCAGCCTTGCCTCTGGCTCCGCCCAACCCTGCATTTCCTGATCTGCACCACTTTTCCCACAGGAATTGCGTTTCACACTGCAACTGCCAAGAACCCAGTTCACAAAGATATGATGTCATCCGGGGGGTGTAGCTGCAAGTTCACCCTGGGAGTCCAAAGCTGCCTCCAGCTAGCTCACAGGGCCTGGGAAGAGAAGTCTAAAGCTGCCTCCAGCTAGCTCACAGGGCCTGGAAAGTGGCCGGCATTGCTGTTTCCCTCAGAATTTAAAGCTATCCTGAGCTTGTGGAGCTCTGGGGTTCCTTGGCCCACAGTTTGAGAAACCACAGGCATCACGGACCAGGTTGAGGTGGGTGGTGAGGCACCACCCTGTCACCAGGGAAGGGTGACATAATTGATATAAAATTATCTATTTTTGCTTCTTTTGCACTGTGCTGACACCAATCATTCTGATTATCAAAAATAAATTCCTAGGTTTGTGTATTTCAAATATCCAAGCAAGTAACACAGTCAAATCCATACTGCAGCAAGGGTTGGCACAAAGTGGAATCATAACCCGGCCCCGGAGGCAGAGCAGGTGGGACTAGCTGTGGGCCTATTTCTATGTCAAGATCCTGTCTCACGGTGTGCCCCTCCCTCCCCCCCACAGAGGCCTCCTGATGGCTCCATGACAAAGCCAGAGTGTGGCCCAGCAGGGTCCCGCACAGTTCTCACAGTTTCAGGGCTGTTCCCTGCCTGGCCTGCTCTTTCTGTGTGCCTGAACCAGCCCTGTGCACCTTATCTTAATATAATAGGACCCAACACAGCACAGCACAGCACAACACAAAACAACAACACAACACATAGTACAACACAACACACAGCACACAGCACACTACAGCACAATACAACATAACACACAACATAGCATAACACAACAGAACACACAGTACAACACAACATACAGTACAACACAACACAAAACAACACCACAACACACAGTACAACACAACACACAGCACAACACAGCACAGCACAATATAACACAATACACAGCACAGCACAATATAACACACAGCACAACACAATACATAGCACACAGCACACAACACACAGACAACACAACACACAGCACAGAACACAGCACAACATCAGCACAGTACAGCACAACACACAGCACAGCACAATACACAACACATAGTACAACACAACACATAGCACGCATCACAACACAGCACAGCACAATATAAGACACAGCACAACACAACGCAGCACAGCACAACACACAGCACAGCACAACACAACACACAGTACAACACAACACACAGCACACAGCACAATACAGCACAACACAACAGAACCAAACAGCATAACACAATACAGCACAGCACAGTACAACGCAACATAGTGTAATAATACAACCAAACAGCACAGCACAATACAACACAACAGCACAACCTACAAGCATTCCTTGCACCAAACTATGTGTGGAATTATGCAGCAGGTCCCCGGGAATTCAGGGCTGGAAAGCGGGCTCCCTGGCCCGCGGTCCCAGGTCCAGTGTTGACCTCACACAGACCCCCGCCCCGCCCTGTGGCACCCTCCCCAGCTCTCCTGCACCTGAGCAGGGGCCCACGCCCCGCCATGCAGCAGGAGCAGGCTGCTTATCTCCCCCGCTTTTCCAGGCCCTCATCTCTGGGTGCTGGACTGTGCTTTCTGTCTCCTTAATAACCACAGCAGCAGCAGCCTCAGCTGGGCAATGACTGACGTTCCTGGTGTTCTGTGACAGAGCCTTTGGGGTACACAGCCCCATCATGAGGATGGGCTGGTCCCATGTCCACAGGGACAGAGGGACTCCCTGGGTCAATGCGGTCCAGCCTTTCCCTGTGCTGGCCCTGGGATCCCTGCGTCTGCCCTGCTGTACTGAATTAAACTCAGTAAATATTTATTGTCCCTCTGCTATGTGCCCAGGGCTGTGCTGATTCTGGAAATAAAAACTTTAAAAGTCTAGCCAGACACAGTTGCTGTGCCCAGGGAGGCCAGGTGATGAGGGGTGGACCTGCCTCCATGTGCCTTCTACCCAGGAGCACCGCTTCCTCAGGACACATTCCACCGCGGGCAGGCTTCACTCACCGAGCGGAGGACTCGCTGTGGCAGGGGCCGCAGGGGCAAGCATGGGGCCTTGGCCCTTCTTTGGTTAAGTTTTGAAAAAAATTCTCAAGCGACGAAATCACCTTAAAATGTTATTGCAAATGTTCTATTTCTCTCAAACCTAATTTAATATCATCAGAATTGGCTCAAATTAAGTAAAAACATGTTATTCAAATTGGTATTGAGCTTTTAGTTTATAGATCGATTTAAAATGATCTATTTTGCTTTTATTATATCTTAATGCAATTGCGTGATTTAATTTGAGCTGTGATTTTAAATATAATTTTATTTTTCTGCAAATAGTTGCTACAGGTGATATATTCATTTTCAAATAATAAAGTGTTGGTTAAAACATTTCAATACTTTTATATAATTCCCAAGTAAGTAAATAACTTGGTTTGTTATCCAAATTTCACGGCCAGTATTTTAAAATTAAGAACATATTTAAAGCATTATTCTCAGTTTGAAAAACTAAAATATATAACTCTTCTAAATAAACATTTTAAATTTAAAAATATTTGTAAAATTCTCTTATTGAAAATTTATTTTTCTTACATGCTATTCAAACAGAGAATGAGTTCCTCCACAACCATCCCCTAATCTGTATCTCTATCTATAAATATAATGAATGCTCTCTTCATTATGAGCAGCAATATGGTAACATCCATAATGCCAAATTAAATGCTTTGTAGATAAAATACTGTTTATACACAATAATTTATTCTGTTTAGCCTCTTCTATTTGCATAACCCCTTTCTCTCAAAGAAATCTGAAGTACTTATTCCACCAAGCCTTTCTAATAAGATCTTCCCATTTTACAGATGATACTATCAAGAAATTCAGTAGCTACATACCATATCATCATTATTATTATAGTTGTGATCTATTGGACAGAGGCAGTTCAACCCTGTTGTGGCACTATTACATGGCCCTTCTCTGACATTTCAAAGGTCCTTAAAATAACCCTCAACAACATGAGTGTTTTGGCCTATATTGTATTCATAAGGATTGCACAGAGCCAGTCTACTTACGTACAAATTAGTTTGTTACAATTAGAAATTGATAAGACACAATATATGACTGTGTTTAGTCCTTTAATCAACCTTTCTTTAAATCAAAGATCATGTGTGGTTTATGCTTCCCTTGTTCCACACTGACTGCACTTCAGGAGAGTTAGGATGTATTTACAGGCAGCTAACACAACCCGTAGGAAAATGGAAATAAAATCAGTACATCAGTCTTTTCTATTAGGAAGATTCTAATAATTCAGCTCAAAATTTTTTTTTCATCTTCCACTAATTTAATTTTTTTCAAAAATCATCTCAATTGAACAATTAAGTAAGAGCACTTTATAAATAATAAATAGCTACTCGAATTTAAATGATCTAGCCTTAGTAGCTACTTACCATAAAAAAAAATAGGCCCATCTCCTAACACAGGTTTCCCAAGTGTCATCCAGGACTGGCCTCAAAATCTCCCCCAAGTGTGCCTAAGAAAGGGCAGATCCTTGAGGCCCGCTGGAGCCCCAGAAGCAGCCTACCAGCGGCACTGGGTCTGAGAATCTGAATTTGGAGCCAGCTCTCCTAGTGATCCCATGCACCTTGATGTTGAAAGGCCATTGCCCTTATAAACCTCTAAGCTTCAATCTTTGACCCCAAGACCAATCCAAAGCAATCATTCATTAAAAAACAAAGCAACTATCACATACACTCTGTTCAAATTTATATTGCAATCTGTATCTACTGATAAAGAACGTCCAACATGCACATCTCATGGGAAGGCCACCTGAGGGAGTATTTATTGGAGCACCAGGAAGTCACAGGCTCCACCATGGGTTTACCTCCTCTGCAAAACCTTCCTCGGTTCTCACACACTGGGCAAGAGCACCCTACCTGAGCATCTGGCATGGGCCTGTGTCACACGCCCAGAACCCTCGACATCATACTTGCCTGTGCGATCATCAGTCTCACCCACCAGATGGTGAGCCCTGTCGGGTTGATCTTTGCATCCTCAGCACCTGGACACAGGCTGCATACATAGCATGTGTTTATACTCAGCTTGAACGTGTAACAAACTTGTAATAAATGCTTGTCGAACAGATGAAAGAACGAATGTCGTAACTGTCAAGCAACTTTAAAGAGAAATCACTATTAATATGGATACATGGAAAGACTGTGGTTTGTATCATTTCCATTGTTTCCTGCCGAGGCCAGATCTGGCACTTAATGTCCCAATTGTCCATTGGATGTGCCCTGAGCTCACACGGGCTTGCACTCCAGATGATTCTGGATCGAGTGCTTCCTATTTGCTGGGCACTGCATGCACCTTAGATGATGCATCCCTGGGAAGCTGGTTTTGTAATTTCTGCTTTACATCTGAGGAAATGGACTCAGAGGTAAGGACATTTGCCCAAGGACACAGAGCTAATCTCTGGCCTGCATGACATGGTGAAAACGGCCAGTTTTTACAAGGATAAACTTCATTCTTCAGTTCAATTTCTAACATAAAGAGCTGGCTTCTGCTACTCCATCGACCTGGACACTCTCACCACTGAAGTTCAGGCTTTTCCACTTACTGAAATGTCCCACTAGAGTTTGAATTACCCAAAACATGGGGTTGCTAAATCCTTTCTGAGGTTAAAATATTGCTCACCTGGCTTTCCATCTATTCTGTTACTTAGAATGAAAATGGTATGTTGGCCTCTGCTTTGAATTTTTTCAGGTTGATCTTGACACCACTTGTCTACTGTTTCTAGGTTTTAGGTACCTAGAAGGCACCTCTGCCCTGCAAATTTCAGACACCCAGCCTGACCTGGGAAATCCCAGGTCAGTTCCTTAGCTGCCTAAGACTCGTTTCTGTGTCTTAGGAGTGCATAGGACTAGCACAGAGTGCTATTGCTGCCACTAAATATCATCTCTCGTTAGCATTTCCGGGGTGCTCAGAAAGAAAACAATGTCTGGGTGATGACTCTTGTCAGTCTCCCCATTGTCAAACCCCATCTCACGTTCCTCCACACTCACAATATTTCCCCATTGGGAACATGCCTGACATTGCAATTTCTCAAAACTGCAGCTCTGCAGTGAATGCCTAATTCCTGAAACTGCAAAATCTAACAAAAGCGGATTTTTTCCACTGATTTGACTGGCTGACTATTTCAAGGCTTTGCATGTGATGACCTGCTGCTCTCCACAAACAACGTCTTTAATGCACCCACATGGTTGCTCTGAAGTGGCCGAGGGCAATTACAGCCTCGCCAGCTGCCTACCGGGCATTGGGAATTACTCACAAGGTCCAGTGTTTCTGCCGCAGACACGATTTCCCCACAAGTCACACTTAGCAACTTGCCAGGCAGCGTTCTGTGGCTTCATTTTGAACTCAGAACCCATTTTCCATCACCGTGCCCCCATGTCACCCAGGGTAAGCTGTGGACAGGTCATTCACTCAGAGTTGCTTGTTTTGTGTTGTTTTTAAAAACTGCTTTGTCCTTTGTTTTTGTTTGAGTGTTGGTGTTTCATATTGGCAGAAGAAAAGTAATTTAGACGAAAAATATGTCAATTCTGTTCTTTTTATTTTTACTATTAAAATAGACGATCATTTTCCATCTTTGGATCTATCACTTGCTTGGGTTCTTCGTGCGTTTTTCATGTGAAAACTCTTGCTGCTGTACTTTCAGCACAAATTTCCAGCTTAGCTGCTAAGGAAGATTCATTCATCTGCTTTCTTCCCTTGCCCCCTGACCTCCCTCTCCTCTTCACCCACACTCGTTTTTCACTCCCTTCCCGCGGAGCCGCGGCTTTCCCTCCGTGATGAAAAACGCCACGCGCAACGCCCGGGAGCCGCAGCTCTGCCCGGGTGGAGAAAGCGGTGTAGTGACAAACAGCATTGATATTTTATACCCCGATTCTGCGTCACACACGCCCCCCAGAAATAGATCCAGGGCTGCGAAGAAGCTCAGATAAGGCGAAGATTCCTGGAGAGCCTGGGGACGCAGTTGTCCGGGAGAGGAACCAGGCCTTCCTGTGATTTTTTGTTTCTTATGGAAATTAAGAAACAGTTTCTAAAACAGAGCCTCTGGGGCAGAGAGCGCAGGCAACCTTCTCCCCAGTCTTCCCTCCAGAGGAGTAGCCGAAGCGGCCCCGGGAAATGGAAAAGGCAGGTGTTTATTAAGGAGATGGAGTCCTGGGGGGCAGCCAGTCACGCCCTGCAGGCCCCAGTCCGCACCCGGGTCGCTGGTGCGCGCTCCCCTCGGCGCCCGTCCCCGAGGACGCTGAGGGCCTGGGGCGCTGTGGCCGCCTCCCCTCCCCCTCTCCCCCTCCCCTCTCCCCCCGGACCCGGCCGGTACCCGGTCTCCCCTCCCCCTCCCTTCGTGCCCACTTGTTGCCGTCCGGCCCGAGACGTGCTCGTTCCGCCGGCTGAGTGTAAAAGGGTTTGACTTGCGGCTGACCCCGGGTCGGCACTTTCTCTCCACTAATCCTGCTCTCCTTCTACACAAAACCCTCGGCCCCGTCTCTCGCATCACTCATCTTAATCTCCACCCGCCCCCCGCCGGCTGCCGACACCGGCGCGGACCCGAGGGAGATGGGCTCCCAGGGCGCCCGGGGACCCCTGCGCCCTCCTACCCCGAGCCTGCGGGGACGCGGCCGAGGCAATGAGGGGACTAGTAGGGGGAGCGCGGGCCGCCCCCAGACTCCTGCCCCATCCCGCCTCGACCTCCGACTGGGCGCCCAGGGGCCGGAGAGGGACGGAGAGGGGAGCCGCGCGCGGGCCTCGGCGGGGGAGCTTCAAAGACAAAGAGGAGGCCGGGCCGCGCTGAGAGAGGCCGGCGGCGGAGACGCAGCTCGGTGCGGGAGTCAGAGGGCGGTGGAGACGGCACAGGGACTGGAGAGGCGGTGGGAGTGGATGGCGGGGGCGGAGAGGGAACGCAGTGTGCCGGGACCCCAAGGACAGCGGCGCGGTGTGCGGGGCTCAGCCGCGGGCAGAGCCGGAGAAAGGGCGACTTGGAGAGGCGCAGGCAGGAGGGTGCGCCCGGGAGGCCCGAGGCCCCGAGGAGGCCCGGCCACCCCCGCCCGGAGGGGACACGTCGGGACCAGCCGCCGACACCGCTCGGCTCCCGGGGGCGGGAGGAGCGTGGTCCTGGCGGGCGCGCAGCTGGAGAGGCAGGGCCGGGGAGGGAAGAGGGAGAGAGGGAGGGAAGAACGGGGGAGGCGGGGAGGAAGCCGGAGGAGGAGAGCTCGCCCTCAGGCCAGGGGAGGTGATCCCGAGGCCTGGCTCGGGCGGGAGCAAAGGACTGGGTGAGGGGTCCCTGCGTCCCCACCTCCCGGCCTGGGCCTCCACGCGAGCCCCCCCCGCCGGCCCTCGCTCCGTCCTGACGCCCCCCCACCCCGCCGGATTCGGGGGGCACCCGGTCCCCCCGTCCCCGCCACGGGGCCCGCACCCCGCTCACTCCTCCCCATCTGGCCTGGCCTTTCAATCTCGCCAGATAGTCGCGGTGGAAAGAGAGCCGCGCCAAGGCTAAGTCTGCTTTTCACTTGAAGTTTCCAAGGACTCAGCCCGGGGGTTAAATTCTGCCGCCGACGCCTCTGGAGCCGCTGCCCCCGGGCCCAGGCCGAGCGTGGGTGGGGCGGGGGCGGGAGTAGGCCGGAGCCCGACCGGGTCGAGGGGGCGCTGGAGCCCAGGCTGGCCTGGAGCGAGCCTTCAGGGGGCACACGTCCCGGGATGGGTTTCTTGAATTAACTGGAATTTTCCGGAGACAGAAATCTGCGGTGCCCAGTCTTTGCCGGGGGAATGAAACGCGGGAGCATGAGTGCCGTTCTCCCACACGCGTGATTTTAATAGACCTATCAGTCACGCTCCCGACGCGCATCTGCAGATCACGCTGTGCCCGAGTCTTCTTTAAAACGAATCCATCTAGTATGGGTGGGTTTCTCCGGGGAAGGGGACGTCAAGATCTCAACGACAAAAGGGCGGGTGAGTTGAAAAACAAAACAAGGCAAAAACAGAACAAAACAAAACAAAAAACCCCTCAAGTAAACCCTCCTACCCTCAGTTTGGAGGGCAGGGCCCGAGCGCAGTGGCAGATTTACGAAGTCACACCGTCGCCCCCGCAGAAACTGATGCAAACTTTGCACCAGGCCTCAAAGACTCCTATCCGCCTTCCCTACACGGGTTGCAAACATAATTGGACTAAGCGACAGAAGCACCACCCTGTGATTTGGGAAGTGAATGAAGTCGTCATATAATATAATAACTATCATCATATAGTATTTCACTCCGTGAATACGATGAGTGTTACCTTGGCCAAGCACCGAATTCACAGTCGGCTCAGGGCCTACTGTAATCTTTTCTCCACTAATTTGAATTGGAGCGACACTGCTGGGGGCGGGGAAGGGGGGATAGAATCTCAATCCTGAGATGAATCTCAGCTAATTTCTTTGCCCCCCACCCTGTGATATTTTTAAATGGAGTCATTAAAAATTTATATTTGCTTTTTTTCCGTGTTGTTCTAATCAACAAAACAAGGAAATAAGGTGGTTGGAGCACCTGGCATTGGCTATTTCAGCTGACTGTGCACGAAGCACCTGCAATAAGATGCCAAACTGTAAAAACATCCTCTGAGGAGACGACAAGCCGCTTGCCTGGCGTCCCGGGCGCACTAACTCAACTTTTCATAGTTTGTGCCTCTAAAGTGGGGCCCACATCCTAATCTTGAGCCAAGACCTAGATGCCAACAATTGGACACAGAAACTCCAGGGTACACACAGGTGAGCACGGGGGCCAGACTAAGAGTGGACGTCAGTCAAAGAACCTCAGAGAGTCCTTTAAGTTTGTATATTTCAGAGAAAACCCTCAAGGTCCCAGTGAGTTAACAGAACAAGCATTATAGAATTTCCCAAATCATCTCCCGGAGAGGACTGGGGAGGCCCTTATCCCGGACTAAGTCGTAGTGGTGCTCAGCCATCCATGGGCACACAGACGTTTCCAGAAACAACTGCTTCAGAAAGGATCAAATAGTTAAAAGAAATAAAAATGAAGAAAAAGAAAAGAGGGGGGTTTTATTATCTTGTTAGAAAGCAGTGGAGTTCATTCTTGAACTTTTTTGTAATCACTTTAACGAATGAGTGGTTTAAGCAAAATTATCAAAATGACTTCCCAAAATTACACGTCAATTGTCAGATTAGCATTATACTTAAAGCTATTCTCGAATGCAGGCTGAATTCGGTTCTCATTAAACTTATAGCATAGGCTCACTTTTGGACGGACAGTCCATACTCACTCCAGGACAAGGAAGGGTGTTGAGAAAACGAGGGGGAAGCCTAAGGCTGCTGAAATCAACGTATTTCCATCTGGGCTTCAAGTGTTTTTTTCTTTTTCAAAAATATAATTTCATCTTAACATTGTGATTAATTTTTAAATCTATTTGCTACAGTATAATTTTTAAATGCAATATTTAATGCTGTCAGATTACTTGACAAAGTTTTACAGAAAACTTTAAATTTCAGAAAAAAACTGCAATGTACCAATAAACACCTAGAAAATAATATAATTAAAAAATTTAAAGCATCAAACAACCTCAAGATCTCGTCAGGAATAATGAACAAGGCATTTTGCGCTCACATCGGTTAGCAACTTGCATCCCGTTTCACGCGGGGGAGGGTGATGGTCGATATTTCTGTGTGTGTGTGAGAATCCAGCACAATTATTTTGCCCGTTTTCCCAAGAGAAAGAAGCCAGGGGGCGGGGCAGAGGATGGACGGAGGGGGCTCGGCTGCAGTACGTTTTGGTTCAGCGATTGTGTTTCCTTGAAACACATTTAGATAAATTCTGCTCGAAATCTTAATTGCTGGGGAATTGGGAAACCCGTGACCTGCCCTGGTCTTTGTCCTTCATCCATGGCCTGGTCCAGGGCCAGGGTCCCGCCACTAGGGTCTTCCCTTCCTCCTCCCTCCTCTGGACCAAACTGTGGCGCAGACCCCCAGCAAGGCGGAAGGCGCCCCGCTTGCAGCAAGGTAACGCGCAGCAGCCCCAGCCGTCCGCAGTGAAACAGCCGGAGCAGAAGATACTTTTATTTCTCGGCCCGTATTAACACTTCAGCTCTACAAAATAACCTATAGGTTTTAACTTCCTTATCTTTCATTGAAAAAGGTTCCTTGAAAATCCTGTCCTCCCATTCCCCGGGGTTCCCTTACTTTTAGTTCATACAGATAATTTCCCTTTCAGATTTCCTCATTGCATTTTGAACTCATAAAACATGCACATAAAAATAGCATGTTTCAAATTTATGGAGAAAATGGGCTCTGTCTCTTAAATTTGTTGACTCGAAACATTTTGGGTGGGGGGTCTTTTTTCGTTTTTAGAAGAAAGGTTTTTTAGGAAACTATGTACATAATCTGACTTCTCCCCGCATTGCAACGCCGAAAATAAAATTTTCACAATGCATTTACAAGAAATAATACAAACCCAAAAAAAAAAAAATGGAAATGCTCAGATACAGAAAGTTTTACAAAACCCAGAATATAACTCCGCCGTCTGAAGGAGGGGGTGGTGGTGGTAATCTCTTTGTATAAATTAACAAACCAACCCAAAAGAGCGGTAACAACTACAAAAAACTTATAAGTGCTTGGACCTGCCTTACTACATTTATAACAAATGCGACGAGCTCCGCGTCACTTGGACTCCGGCGGTCGGCGCCGTCCGGAAGCAACGCGGGGGAAAGTGAGCGCGCCGGCCGGTATACAAAAGTGGGCTTCGCCTCTCGCCTCGTTTTGACTTTTTTGTCCCCTCGAGCAAAGAAAACGCTTTCCGCCGCCTCCGTAGGTGATAAATACTGTACAAAAAGTCTCAAGAAAACACCGAAGTTCAGTCTAAAACCCAAGTCTGGTGTCAGCGCCCGGCGGTTGCCAGGGGCTCCGGGGAAGGTGAGTGGGGGACACGCGTCACCCGGCGTTCGTCTCCAGTGTTTTCCTTTTGACAAGAACGTGGGAACGTCTGTACAAAAGCCAGGCCGCGCCGGGGCTGGGCGGGAGCCGGGCCGCGAGCTCGTGGGTCGCCGCCGCAGAGTCCCCGGCGTCCCGAAGGCGCTAGATGTGCGTCAGGGGCACCGTGCCGTTCACGCCCGCGCCCGCGCCCTGGTAGTGCTGCGGAAGCGAGTGCAGCCGGCTCTGCGCCGCGGCCGCTGCTGCCGCCGCCGGGTCGCCCCCCTCGCCGGCCGGCAAGTACATGCTGATCATCTCGCGCAGGTCCCCGGGGCACGGCGCCCGCGAGTGCGCCGGGGCGGGCGGGCTGCCGCTCGGCTCCGACTTCACCAGAGAGCCCAGCGCGCCCAGGGCGCCCGACGACGCGGCCGCCGCCGCCGCCGCCGCAGCCACTGCCGAGTTCTGGTGCGCGCCGCCCGCAGCGGCAGCGGCGGCGGCGGCGGCGCCGTAGGGGAGGCCGCCGTAGCCCGAGGGCGACGCGCTCATGTAGCCCTGCGAGTTGGAGATGGGGCTGTACTGCAGCGCGCCCATGTCGTAGCGGTGCATGGGCTGCGGGTTGTGCGGGTGTGCGTGCGGGTGGTGCGGATGCGGGTGCGCGGGGTGCGCGTGCGGGTGCGCGCCGCCCGCGCCCGGGTGCTGCCCGTAGGCCAGCTGCGCCTCCTGCATCATGGCCGCGGCCGCCGCCGCCGCCGCCACCGAGCCGGGGTAGGCGCCGTTGGCCCAGCCGTTGACGTGCGCGTAGCCGCCGCCCGCCGCGGCGCCTGGGCTCTCCAGGCGCTGGCCCACGGCCGCCGCGCCCACGCCCACACCCACGCCCATGGCCACGGCTGCGCCGCCGCCACCCGCGCCGGCCGCCAGGAGCCCGCCGGCCAGCGAGTACTTGTCTTTCTTGAGCAGCGTCTTGGTCTTGCGGCGCGGCCGGTACTTGTAATCCGGGTGCTCCTTCATGTGCAGCGCGCGCAGCCGCTTGGCCTCGTCGATGAACGGCCGCTTCTCGGCCTCGGACATGACCTTCCACTCGGCCCCCAGGCGCTTGCTGATTTCCGAGTTGTGCATCTTGGGGTTCTCTTGGGCCATCTTGCGCCGCTGCCCGCGGGACCACACCATGAAGGCGTTCATGGGCCGCTTGACCCGGTCCTGGTTGGCCTTGGCGCCCCCGCCGCCGCCGCCCCCGCCTCCACCCCCGCCGCCGCCCGCCCCGGCGGGGCCCGAGAGGTTCGTGGGGGCCTGGGCGCCGCCGGGCGAGTGCAGGTCGGTCTCCATCATCATGCTGTACATCGGGGCGGCTGGCGGGTTCACCGGCACCGCGAGGAGAGGGCCTGGAGCATAGACGGCCGGGGTGGGAGGGAGACGGAGAGGAATTCAGACGGAGTGAGACGGGGGCGGGGGGGTCCTAGCGGAGAGAAGAATGGGGAGGGGTGGAGGCAACGACAACAAAAAGAGGCAGAAACACACGCACTCGGCGCCGGTTCGGCTCGCAGGTGGAAAGTTTCTCCTGATGCACAAACCACTTGCCAAAGAGGCCGACGGTCGGGGTCGCCGTCTTCGCCGCCACCGCAGCCCAGGCGCCCTAGGCGGAGCGGTGCAAACAGGTGCAGTCGTGGCCAAGTTGCAGCTCCGTTTTTGGGGCCGGGAGCGGTGCGCTGGGCCCAGCGCGGGGTGTGCTGTCTCCTCCTCGCCGGCCGCCGCTGCGCGCTGTCTCCTTCCTCCTGCGCTCGGTCCTCAGCGGCCTCCAACTCGGGGCTGCAACTTCTAGCAGGGCGGCGCGCCGCGTGCGCTGGGCATGTGCTGGTCCCAGGTGCCCGGGGGAAGCCAGGCGCCAGTTGGGGGGGAGGCGCAGGGGGGCCTGGAGGGAGCGATTACGGTGCAGCCAGGGAGGGGCCCGGGGACAGCGGGAGGAGCGCGGGCTCGCGGAAAGGGCCGGAGAGCCGGGATCGCCGAGCCCGGGATGGGCTGCCCGCTGCCTGCCCGGGGCCGTGCGCTCGGAGCGGAGGCGCACGCGGGTCGGCGGCGCGCGGAGCCCAGCAGCCATACGCCGGGCCCGGGCTGCCATTAAATGAGCGCGCCGCGGCCAATGGGAGCCGGCGGCGGCGGTGATTTGCATGGCGCGCTGGCGAGTGACGTGGGGAGGGAGTAGATACACTGGGCGCAGGCGGCGGAGCAGGGAGGAGGGGAGGAAGGAGGGGGAGCAAAGCAGGAAGGAGGGGGGAGGAGGCCTGGGAGGGGGTGACAGCCACACCGCTTCCTGAGCGCGCGCGCGCGCGGCAGCGGCGGCGGCGAACCCCGAGCTCGCCCTCCTCGCCGCTCCCCGCCCGCGCGCTCCGAATGATTAACGATTGGGTTGAAAAGCGAAGACTAAGAAAGGATCGTCGTGGGGTGGGGGGAGGAAACGCAGCCCCTGGCCACGTTTAAACGGGCGCGGTGGAGACCCAGCTCCTCCTCTGCCCCCGCCGGCCAACTCTGTGCCTGCAGGGAAGCGGAAAGTTGAGTGCGGGGCCGGCACGTCGCCCTCAGTTCACCCGAGTGCTGAAAAGGAGGGGCGCTCCCCTGGACGCAGGTGATACCCTCCGAGGGCCCATGCAGGTTCTCTGCAAGGATCAGGCGGCTCAGCCACCCCCGGCCTCGCATCCGTTCTCGGTCGCGGCGTGCACTGAAGTTCGCCAGTGCCCGCTCTTGCAGAGAAGGCCTTCATAGTCCAGGCCCCACAATTCGGGTAAAGGGGTAGTATTTGTGCGGGCATGGCTCCATAGCTTCGTTTAGTATCAGCCCTAAACTTTTGGGGGGAGGTGTCTTTTAATGAGCCTGGGGCCATAGTCACGCACTCTTCCCAACCCGGATCTTCTTCCTCTGGAAAAGGAATTTCTAGGAAGGCCGAACACAGCAAGATCTATCTGGAATCTAGTTCCTGAACAACAGTTGAAAAAGTTTGTTGAATCGCAAAATAATGATCTGGCGCACGCTTTTCTGGAGTGAATTTCCCACGAGCTGGTTGCCTAAGAACGGAGAGAAAACTGCGTGAACTGCGGGGGGCCACATAAGCCGAATGAAAGGCGGGGCCTCAGGACCGGGTCTCAGCCGCCGGTGTGCGTCATGCAAAGGAAAGGCCCGGCTCGTGGAGCCTGTGGCATTCACCTGTGGTTATCATTCTTAAACCTCAAAGTGGCTTTGATTTGGGAACGTGAAAGAGATTTTCAAACCCAGTCTCAAGTAGCATAGCGCTCACACTACCGTTTCCACCAGACTGATCTGAAAGTGGTACAAAGACTTCTTTTGAGCCCAAGTATTCCTCCTCTGTCCTCACCGAGGCACCCTGAGATGAGAGTGCTTATGGAGATTGGTGGTGGGTAAAGTAGAACCTTCACCGCATGTCACGTGTCTGCCTGTCTTGTAGTAGGAATATTCAGTAAAGATGATGATAACGGTAATAGGAGTAATAGGATGTTTGAGTGTGTTGGGCAGCGAACACGTGACACCTTTTTTCCTCTTAAAAAACTTCTGAGGTTGTGAAATTCTTGACCCTGTTGCTTGTCCAAGGTAAAAGAATAATGCTTTATTTCCTCTCAATTGCTATGATTATTACTGTAGGGTTTGTTTTATTATTGCAGGGTTGCTACAGTGTGAAGTGCAACAGCAAATTGATCTCTCTGCAGATTAAACTGCTTTCATTCCAGGCCATTCAGCATTTAATAGTAAATTCATCAAATGATATATAATTATATTAGAAAGGGAACATCATTTTATATTTATGTTTTCACTAAATATCTAGGTTATAAACTGGGTTTCCAACTACCTTCTTATTTCACCAGTCGAGTTTGTTAAATCTTTTGATTTGTTCCATGCACTACCTACAAATATCAGTTACATTGTGAATGAACAAAAAAGGAGCAATAATATTGTTTGGGAATGCTATAGCCCCATTTTTTTCTTTGATAATTTAGGAGGCAATGGGTGTGCAGTGAGATCCAGTGTGTTGTGGAAAGTCAGCAAGACTGAAATAAAGGAAATGGTTTACAAATTATAAACTATATTATCCAGTTAGCAGTTGAAAGATTTCTTTCCTCTGCTTTTCAATTTAGAGTTTAAACTAAATAGCTTAAGACTCCCTGAAAATGCTTTGTATGAATCAGGCTTGGCACATTATTTTCCATATCAATGGAGCAATTTATTTTATAAACACCCTGCACTCCAGTGTGCTTTGCAGGAATGCTTTATGCTTTGGAGAACTTGGATAGCTGACTTTGAAATGGTCTACTTTTTTTCTACCATAGTCCCGAAAATTGTTTCCAAATACGACATTACCCTTGTTTTTCAGAGCATCTAAATAGGAGGAAAATGGTTTAGCATCGTATGAGATCGCACTAGTGCTCAACGTTCAGGGTGCTCTGCATAAGCCCTCTTCAGTGATGAGATGTTCCCTAGGTCCAAGCGGCTGCACACACTATGCGTGGCCACCTGCATAAATATTAAACCAAAGCTGCAGGTGTAACTTGTTGCCAAGCGATAAATGATTGGCAGCAGCAGGCAGTGCCAATTAGGCAGCACAGGGCACTGCATGCTAGACCTCTGTGCCTTCATTCCTGGCATGAGGATTGACAAGGATAATATTAACTCCTGCTGGTGATCGATGGCTTCTGGAAGCCTCAATTTCTTGCTCCTTCTAACCTCTTTCCTCAGTAACTCTTTAAAAAGAGAGGACAGTCCAAAACCAGTTTGAAAAGCACCTCCTTCTCCCTTCCACCTCCAGCCAAGTTGGCAGTTACTCCTTCAAACCCAGTACTTCCCCAAAGGCTGGACTCCTGGAGATTTGAACACTGACTTCCCTATTCCCAAGTAATGTCATAGGAAGTCTAGACCCCCAGGCACAGGGTTACTCTCACTGTTGATTGACCAAAGTTGCTTTTTTGGCAGCTCAGAAACTTCACTGTGTCTCTTTGCTCAAAATGCCAAGGTGAAGATCAACTTAGAAATGTGGATAAAGACACTTTCTATTGTTGTATGTAACCTGTGGTCATAATCTTCAAAGCCAATCCAGAACCAAGCCATCCCTAGAAGTTACACGCACACATATACGCCTGTGTGTATGTGATAGGTTAAGCCATTATGCAGGAACCCTCAACTTTCAAATAAAATGAGTGCTGGACTTTAACACCATTAGTTTAAACTGTCTGTAAGGAATAATTAGCACTTTTAGCTTTTATCCCCCTTCCCCGCTCCTGCCACCCCCCCCCCCCAGCGTGAAAGCGAGCTTTGAGGCATATAGAGGTGGATTTTCTGTGCCCAGTGTCAGTCCCGAGTCCCAAGCAAGGAGCACGATGGACAAGCTTGGAGTTCTGCAGGACAGTGAAAGAAGACAGAAACTCTGCCCTGTCTTTCGTGGTCCTGGTGAAGTCGACCTGTGCTGCTGACACTCTCCAGGGACATGTGGCAGCACCACAACCGGTTGCCCTCCTGGGTTCAGCTCCTACGGCTTCTGGGGCCGGTTGGAGGATTGAGGCCATGTGTAGGTGCCTCCCCGGATCTCCGAGGGGCTCAGGCTTCTGCGCTCTGGTGTCGCCCCAGAGGGCCAAGGCCACAGTTAAAGGAGGCAGATGAAGAGGAAGCCGCCAGTTTCCAGGCGGAGCTTTTGAAAGAGAAGAGTAGTCAGAAGGAGAGGAGGAGAAGGCGGCAAAGAAAGCGCGGGAGAGAGAAGAAGAAAGAGCCATTCAAGTTGGAAGAGGCCTTCGAGGCCATCTCTGCCAACAGGAGGCGCGGAGCGAGGGCGAGGAGGGAGGGGAGCGCGACGGTGGGGACCAAGCGGGGGCGGGGCGGGGTGCTGGGGAACCGCAGCGAGAGGGCGGGCGGAGAAGGCCCGGTTTCCTCCCGCGCGGAGCCATGGGGGGCAAAGAGGCAGCGGGCCCGGCCGCGCGGCTCCGGCCTGAGACCCCGCGGCGCGTCTGCGCTGGCCGTGCCGTGGCGCGCGCCTCGATCGCCGTCTGCTGGCCGCCGCCCTCGCGGAGACACCGGGGCTCTCCGCTCTCTGCCGCCTCTGCGCCCCTCACCCGCTCTGGCAGCCAGAGGCCTTGTTCGAGGGCCTGGAGCGCGCGTTCGGGTGATGGCGCTCCAGGGCGCTCCAGGGCGTTCGAGTGATGGCCAGGGGGCTCTTGAGGAGTGCTCCTCTCTCTCGGGTCCCTGGGCGCTGTGAGTCCATCATCTGCGCCCTGACCCGGGCTAACTTGCTTCCACTGTTCCCAAACAAAACCAGAGAAACCAGAGTAGCACAGAAGTTTTTGTTGGTGGTGGTTTGGTTTGGTTTTGAAGGAGGAAAAAAAAAAAATAAATAACAGCCCAGAGAAAGGGGGTGTGTGGAAGGAGAACGGAAATAGAGCCCTGGCCATCAGGGATAGCAGCAGAGCTGTCAGCCTGCCGGCGCACCGCCCTCTCCTTTGCCTGACTAGGCGTCCTGGTTTGGAGGCCGTTCCAGTAGCGTTTGCGGGGAAGGGTCAAGAAACTCCATCTCCTCAAAAGCGACCCAGGCTTTCTTTCGGGCGATTCGTGTGGAAAGCCGCACATTCACAATCGAAGAGCAAACAACTGTGTGTGTGTATGTGTGTGTGTGCGCGCGCGCACGCGCGCGTGCTGTGTGCCTCCGAGCTCTCTGGGTGAAAGCATTTGGAGAAGCTCTGGGAGCTTTGGAGTAGGGGCTCACCCTGTGAGCAGTACTCACACATATAATTCAAATTTCACAGCTGACCTGCTCTGAAAACCTCAATCAGCTTCTAATTGAAGGGAAAACAAAATATTGCTTCCCTACAGCAGAGCTAACGATTTAATCATTATATCAGACATTATAGCTTTTAATTAGGCTAATGCTGATACTGTATGGAAAGAGATAATTCAACACAGTTCTTGATGAATTCTGTAATTGGGTTAACGGCAGAGCAGTTGGGGGAGAGACGTCAATATTCAAGCTGCGTCTGTAGCCACCAGGTTTATGAATGAAAGAGGAGACAAGGGGAGGAAAAAAGCTGGAACCAGAGCGGGGCATTGCGCCCTCCGCCCCACGGAGCTACGGGCGGCTCTGGTGAGAGGCGGCGGGAGACCCAAGCAAAGCTGGGAGGCCGCCGGATGCCAGGCCTCTCGGGCCTCGCCGCCGAGCACCGGCTTTTCCTGCCGCTCGGCCTGCCCGGCCCTTCTTTTGTGGGAAACTTTCCGGGAAGACTCTCGGCTGGGCCTACCTGCCCTGTACGCCCCGGCACGGGAGTATTTCTGCGCTGTTCCCACCCAGCCCAGCTGGCGCAGATGTAGCGCGCAGTTCTGTCGGGTGGCTCTTAAAGACATGAGCTCTACCTGGGCTTCCACCCCTCGCCAGGTCCGAGTGCCACTCAAACGGGCACAGTGCCCCTGGCCGAGGGCAGCCCTAGTCGATCCCCAGCGCTGTGGGCGCGGTGGATGCGCCGAGCGTCCGGCGCCTCTGGGCACCACAGGCTGCCCACACTCTCGAGCTCACAGTGATGATTGCGGGGTCGGCGGAAAAGGGTGCTTCGAGGGGGCGCCCGGCCTATTGCCCAGAGGCCTGGACCCGGTGGCCTAGGCTGAGCCGCTGCTGGGCCCTGTGGCTGCAACAGGAAATTAGCAATTAAACCGCCGGGCCGCTTCCCTTCCTCTCCTGTCGCTAAGGGTCCTGGAAAAGAAGGAGGAAGCAAAAGGCCGTTCGCACTCGCCTGCGGGAAGTCTATTGTGCGAGGGAGCAACAGTGACCCCTCCTCTCACTCCTCCATCTCTTCTTGCCAAGTAGGGCCTGAGCCACAGGCGGTTTCGGGGTCCCCCGGGAGCCGCGCCTGGCCGGCTGCGTCGTCCAACCTCTGGCTTCGCGTGGCGGGTGCACGCCCAGAGCGGCTGCCAGCTGGGAGCGTTCCCCTCCCTCTTCTGCTGCCCAGATTTCTAGGACCCTCAAAAGTTATGCCCAAGTGGGTGAAGAGGCAAGAGGCGGAGATGAGACTGGACCCTGCCAGAGGACATGGTTCTTGAGCCTCGGATTTTGAGGAGAAAATGCCTGCGCCTTTCAAATTTGGTTGAGTTCTTTAGAGAAGCCGCCTAAGCTACGTCTTCCGCGGTTTTAACCCAAATGGTTTCAGGGTGTGATTTTTTTGCACTTTTTATACTTCTGCACCTCCCTTTTAAATTTTTGCTCTTACTCTTTGGTTTAACCACGTCAGCGCAATATTTTCCTTCAAGATAAATATACCGTATTGTGATTCAGCTTTGTCTTATTTTGTCAGTAATTACGGCAAAATTAAATGGGTCACTGCTAAAGTTTCATTTACACAAACCCCCGTAATTAACAGTTTGAATACACCTTTTTACGTTGTACAAAAGTTGTAATTTTCTAACGCATGTTGTTTTTTATTGATGGAGAATGCTTGTGTTCGATGCCATCCTGAGCACACAAAGCGCCTCCTCTGAGCACTAGGTGTGTTTTATTTCTGTAATAGTGTAAAGAGCCGGTACAAGATCAGACTTTTCTGAATCTGGGGTAGCTTCATAACCACTCCCATTAAAAACTGCCGATTATAAACGTCCAAGAGTGCAAGACATCTGACTAAACTGGGAAAGCCGAAATTCTGGGGAGAAACAAACTGGTCTGGCCTGTTACAGCCCCACTGCTGCTCCCCGGATTGTGGAAGAGCAGGTGGGATTTGACATTCTAGGGCTGCTGTAGTGTTCACTCTGCAGGATCAAAAACAGTGTTTTAGGCCAGTGCGGTGACCAGCTTAGTCTCAGCGAGCCAGTGACCAGGGCTGCTTGCAAGCCAGTGCAGCAGCTATGAGTCAACAGGCCCTTCCTCCATCCTCTCTCATTAGCCCTCAAATGGAAAAGGCATCACTCACAAGAGGAGACAAGTCATAGGGAATTTCTATATGAAAAGAAATAAAGTGAAATCAGAGATGCTTTTTCTTACAGGCCATCCCTGTTATTGCAAATTAGATTAGCTACACAGACTTCAATATAAACATGACACGAGGTTCACATGAGTGAAAGGACCATCCACTCCAATCTCTGCTTTCATCGAAGCATCTCACATAAATTACATCTTGTCCTTTAATACACTTTTCAATGAGATTAAAACATCACTTTGACACAATTTCAAGCCCTTTCAGTCGCATGGGTTGCTTACTTCAGAAAACAGCAAATGGGGAAAGTGGTTCTGTTTAAATCTTCGGGCTGTGGGATGGGGCTTTAACGCAGCGCCAGTGCCCTGCACGCTGAGCTAATAGAGGGCCTCTTGGCCCCATTTGAATGCCATTTATCTTACCTCGAAGAGACAGAAACCAGCTGTCCTGTGAGAAGAAATCAGATTTCCCTCAGGTTGGGTGGAGGCCTGTGACTACCTGGGCACAGGGCCTCTTTGGAAAGGACATTTGTATTAGACAGAGCAGCATCCTTCGGACAGGGGGAACGGGAATGGCCTGCAGTGACCCTGAAAGGGTCGGATACCCCACAGGACAGACACTAGCTTTAGGGAGAGAGTGCCACCTAAATGAGATAGAGGGAGGTTTGGCAGATCAGGCAGAGAAAGAGCCCTGTTTTGGATGGTGCTTGACCCTAAATCTCAACTTAGGGGCAGTGAGAAAAAGTGGGCAAACATAGGTGAGTTTCCTGCTAAACCAGCTAAAGGGAGATTTGCACCTCTTCTTGCCAGCAGAAACATGCCACTCTGACTCCCCAGGGGCCACCTGTCCCTTTATGGACTGACTCCTTCTGGACCAGCTCCCATGGCTCTAGGGAGTGGAGGAGCCCCACCCAGACAAAGGACCCCATCAGGCAGCAGTGGAGGGGTACGTGGGTTTCAGGGTAGGGGTTCTATGCATTTTCATTATTTTCAGCTATTTACAATTATGCTCCACGCTCAGAACACACAGGCAGATTTGCTTCTGGAGTAGAGGCTGGTTACAGCCCACCTTCTCAGGTGGTGTATCCTCTGCCATCAGGCAGGTAAGCACAGGAAGGCCCACCACTTGGAGCCTCTTCTCTCAGACCCAGCACAGCCAAGGCAAGGTTCTCCAGGCCTCCTCTTCCTTGCAGGGAGGGAAACTAGGACCAGCAAGTCCAGCCGCCCAGGTGCCAGCCGCCTCCCTTCCATCCCAACCCCTTTCCCTCTGCCTCCGTGGCAGCCTCCCCACAGGGCTCCATCCGTTTCCATGACAGTGATAACAAGATCCTAGCACTAGGCCATCTGAAGGCTCTCTGTTCATCCTCACAGGTACGCATGACATCTCCTGTGTCCCTGCCTGCTCCAGCCCTGCCACCTGGCCTGCGTCGCATCTGGGAGAGGCCCTAGCAGGGGAAGAAGCCTGGTAGGGCCCAGGGGATGTGGGTGGCAACGGAATTGCTTTCCTCCTGGATCCCGGTTTAACCACCCTTCCAAACCAGGCGGAGCTCCTCGGGGGACACCCACCAGTTGTTGGAGGCTTCCCCCTCTGCTGCGGGCGCTCTCTACATGCCAGGCCCTAGGTGCAGGGGAGGAGGCCGGGGTAACAAGACCATTGTCCTGGGTGGGGAACGGAGCAGGGCTCCTCTTCCCACCCCAGTGGGAGGGAAAAGCTGCCCTCCCAGCCGCCTGGGCAGCCCCGCTGTCCGCCGCTGCGGTGACAGGGACTTTTGGGGATCTTCTGCGCCAACTGGGGTACCATCAGGGCAATTCCCCCAACCCCGCCTTTCACAAAGGAGCTTCCAGAACACAGGCCCCACTGCACTCCAGGAAATCGATGTTATAAAGCGAGCTTTTAATGCATTAGTTGACTGGCGGCCGCTATCGCGTTCAAACACCTGTTTCCTGCAAGGGGAGGTGGCCAGCCGGGTCCCTGCTCGGGTCGATGACTGCCAGGCCTGCCCCGCCCTGCCCATTGACTCCAGCACCAGCCACCGACGAAAATCCATTTCACCTTTGAAACTTCGTGACCTTTCCTCTCCACGGGAGGCTCAAACCCGCGGAAAGAGGGGGCGGAAGCGGGCGGCTCCGCGGCGCTGGTTGGGGAGACTCCCAGCTGCGCAGACCGAGAACCTAGGCACGCGCGGTGCTGCAAGAGGAGGCAAAGCGGGTGCGATTTCGCTGGAGGAGGGAGGACACGCGCACGGAGCTGTGCGCCCGGGCGGGGTTCACTCCTCCTAGGGCGGCCCGCTCGGATCCCACCTTGGGGCGCCCTCCTTTGGGCGTCGGATCCCACCTTGGGGCGGCGAGACTGAGGCGTGGGCCGCGCTGGTGGGGCTCTCGGACAGGCACCGGGAGCTCTGCGAGTCCAAGGCTTGCGGCTCATTGATTTTTTTTTTTTTTTTTCGGTAGCAGAATTAATACAGTCAAGCCCGTCGGTCAGTCACAGTTAAATTGATTCTTTGCCCAAAACACCTCTCACTAAATGGCACACGCTTCAACATGTTAATTTTTAAAACGTAATTTCAGCCCGCGGATTTAGTTCTCGGCGCGGCCGGGTGTGCACCGCGGAGAGCGCAGCCTGGCGCTGCCGAACGCTAGGGTGGGGGAGCCGCGAGGGGCGGGGAGGGGGCGCGGAGCTGTGGCGGACGCGAACCTCTCCCCCAAATCCACAGGCTCGACCTCCCTCCCTCTCCCCAAAAATGGCGACCCAGAGAGAAACAGTCTGGGTCCATTGGGCGGCGGCCAATCCCAAAAGCCGAGGATGGGGGAGGAGTGAACGCACAGATAAGAAAATGACAAATGTGCCCCGCGGCGAGTCCGCTAGCCGTGGCCACCACATCTACCCACCTGTTCTTTCCCGGGGCCCCAAAGCTGCGGAGACACCCCATCCTCCTTCACGGAAAGTCACCGTGGAGACACCGCGCCCCTCTCCCGAGAGCTTTTACCGCCCAGCTCCCCAGCCCCGGGCGGGCTGAAGCCCCCGCGCAAGTTCGAGACACACTTACAGTTAGTTCCTCCTCCAGCTCCAGCGGGTCCCCAGGGCGGGTCCGGCACGGCCGCGCCCCTAACGCTCTGCCCACGGGCACCTCCCGGAGCCCCGACTCATTCCGGACCGGGTGGCCAGCGAGCCCAGCGCGCCGCAGATCTCGGACCCTGGTCCAGCCCGGCTCCGGCAGCGCCAGCCCCGTAGCCGCGGGCGCCGGTGCCACGCGCACGCACACACGCGCGCACACTCACACGCGCACCCCCGCTAGCACACTCACTCGCACACGCGCCTCTCTCCTCGCCTCGCGCGCGCGCACACACACTGCAGGCGAGAGAGACAAGAAAATGAAATTTATTATTGATAGAAAAGACTTTAAAGACAATTTCAAGTTATTGTTTCTCTCTGGAAAAAGGAGATCCCTCCACATAATGAAACGCCTTTTGTGTGGCGCGGAACAATACCAAACAAGTATTCTAATAAATAGCCACTTTTTTGTTCCTACTCGACAGTGAATAGAATCGAGCAGTTGGTTTGCGAGCAGCTGGGACGCCGTTTTGAGCTGGGAGGTGGAGCCGCGTCTCCCGTCCTCCTCTCGCCGCTCCCCAGTCCCCTCTCCCCTGCGTCCCCTCCTGCTCCCCGCTCCTCTCCCCATTTGCTCGCTCTCGCCTCCCGCCGCGGGTCCCCCTCCCGCGCCCCCGCCCCCGCGTTCCGGCCTGGCCTGCGGGATTCGGGCCGAGGCAACTGCAGGGACCGGGCACCCCTCCTGCTCCCCTGCGCCTCCGTCCCGAGGGACTCTGAAGTCCAACCCCCGACCCCCCCAAAAATAGTTGTCAATTTTGTCATCACAGAGGGCTGCCTATTTTCGCCTGGAACTACTACCCGGGCCTTTTCTAACCCCCGGGTGGGAGGATGTTACCCCCCTCCCGTCCGGTGTCCACCCGGTCCTTCCCTGGGGTTTTCCGCGCCGCGCCCCCACTACCACCCGCGCCGGTCCCCGCGCTGGGCCCTCTCCTCCCGCGGACAGCGCCTCAGCTTTGTTGGCTCGCAGCGGGGACACCGTGGCCGTGGGCGCCGCCGCGCGAGGCCTCCCCTGGGAGCAGCTGGGGCTTTTTTTTCTCCCCCCTTTTTTTAATATTGCTCTGCGACGGGCTCCTGAATTCGCCCCCATCCCCACACTAGTGCCCTCACGACTAACGGCAGCTGCTGAACGAAGCAGTGTCTAAGGATTAGTGTTATGGACACAAAGCTCTCCAGGTAAACGTCCCTCGGCCAGGCGGCCCCGCGTTCCAGGCGCGCACTGCGGGAGGGGAGGCCTGCGGGGCTATGCGCGGCTCCGGGGTGGTGCGGCCACCCCTGCCTGGGTCGCGGACCCTCGCGGCGCGCTGTCACTCCCTCTGCAGGCGGAGCCCCAGCCTCGCCTCGGAGGACCTAGTTGCCTGCCCTCCCTAGCGCGGGGCTAGCCCACGCAGAGCCCAAGGCGGAGGAGGAAATGTGTTCTGTGAGGCTCCTAGGCTGGAGCCACACTTGTTTCTCGGGGTCTGGGTCTCTGTCTCCACCCTCCCTCTCTGCCTCCTCCCCACAGTTGAGTGAGGCTGTCAGCACTTCAGACTTAAGACCACCACCCTTGAGACTCCTTGCAAGTATATCACAAGCAAACTCACTGCTTTTTTGAAAATGACGACCCCACGTTTGCCCAGAGGATTTATGACCCCCTCACATCCAAGGCAATATGTTTACCAACATAAAAAAAAAAAAAAAAAAAGGATGCACAAGTCCAGCACAGTTGAAAGACAGTAAAGGCGTGCCAGCCCTCAGTGTCGGTGCGGGGCGCGCGGACCCACGCACACATCTCCCCCGGACAAACGCAGGGTAATTTTTTTTCCGTTGTCGGCAGCTGCAGTTTGCAGGAGATCCTTGTCTGTCTGGCTCTAATCTCGGAGACAAAAACCCCACATGACTTCACTCGATGGATCTTAATCTAGAGAAACACTATGTCATTTGCAAATTATTTCTTAATCGGACTAAGCTATTTAGAAGTGCGAGTGGAGGAGTGAGTGTTTTGGAAGCCGCCAGAGCTCAGATGTTGACTAGGAACACTCTTCCTAGCAGCCTCGCTTTCCTCCAAAGGCACGTTGGTCTAAGTGTCAAAAGCAAAATTAAGCAGGTACGTTTCTTTACTTGAGGATTTTTTTAAAAAAATTTTACTTCTGAGAAACGGTATTCCCTTGGAGTTTAAGGCAATTTAGTTCAGTCCTCCAAGATGCTGGTAACAAGAGGAAGTTGGTCCTTGACATCTTTAAAAAACCGAGTTTGTGCAGGAATTTCGTGGCGGGAAACGCGGAGACACGTTGGAATTGGACCCATTCCAGCAGGCTCCTTGAAAGCTTTTTCCTTTTGTATGGAAAATGGAAACATTTTGGAATCCAGATTTAAAACTTTGACTTATATTTTACATGTTAAGTCGCTGAAAGATTGGGTACAACACTGCATAAACCTTCAAAACCTGCAAATATTTGAATGGTTTTTGTAAGCGGAGCAGCTGCCAGTCAGCTGGCTTTGACAGGCTGCCACAATTTTGTCACTTAATAGCGGGTGTTAGGCTAAGTGCAAAACACTCTGGCAAACAGATGTCAAACCCGTATCAATGGGGGTTGTGAAGTGGAGTTTTAACCCACATCGGGGTCTCGCGCACGGAGCCAGTGTGTACACGGTACACAGCGCAGCGAAGGCGAGCGCTCCTAAACGTAGTGGCCTCGCCCGGGGCGCTGGAGACGCGACCCTGAAATTCTGTAAAACCGAGGCTGCTCCTCTCCCGCCGAGACAGAGGAGAAGCGGGGCCAAGGAGCCTTGCAGGGCGTGGGGGTGTGGACCCATGTAGCCGCCTCCAGCCCCGCTGCCGTCCTGCGTCCCGACCCGCTTCGCCCGCAGAAGGTGGCAGCTCTTTGCCCAGGCTGGCGCGCAACGGCAGGCCCCAAGCGCGGCCCCGCGCCTCCCTCCTCCCGGCTTGCTGTGGGAGCTGCCCCCTTGTCCACCGAACTCGGCCCCCGACAGCGAGCCTCTCCTGCGGCCTCAGTGGTGAGAAGGCGGAGGCGACAAATAAAAAGACTCGCTGTCGGAGCAGAGCCGGCAACCACGGCCTAGGTCACCCAGGTGTCTGCGGCCGCGCCAGACCCCCGCCAGGCCCAGAGCCAAGTGCAGAGCGTGGCGGCACCGGCGCTTTATTCCCTTTGCCCGCAGCCGGCCGTCTGGGTGGAAATTGGCTTTTCCTCGTGGTTTGCAAGAGGAAGTGGCCCAGGAGCGCGGGGTCCTTGCGCGGCGAGGCGGGGAGGGCGGACGCTCAGAAGACCGTCTTCTTTGTTTAGGCACCGGAGGCGGCCCCTGGGGCACTGCCCTCCCTCTCCCAGGCAAGGGTCCTCCCCAAAGGCCTGATCTGCCCCTTTCGCCTGAGGGACTGGAACTCTTAAGGGCGGCGGCCCCCCACACCCTGCGGCTCGCGGGATCCTGCGGCCTTTGTGTTTCTCGTGCTGAGAACGATTTACGCCCGCGCGTGGCTGCTGGGTGAGGTCTCAAACATTCTGCTCTGCCGGCAAACCAGTGCCACGGGGGATTATTCGGCACGAAGAATATCTGTTCACTCACTCAGAGCTTCCGTCATCCTTGAAATGTCTTCCCAAATTTTCACCTCTTGATGATGTCTAACTCCGACACCAACCGCACATAGGAACAGGAGGCATCCCATGACTGATCCCACATCACAGCAGGTCACTGGTTTTTCAGTTTTTACAACGTGGATTGCATTTGACTTCGTGCTTAACTCACACTTCTCCTTTTCTTTGAATAACCATCATGCCAACTCTTCATTTTGGGAACTTAAACTTGTGGCTGGAAGGCCAAAATGAAGCTTTGGATTTTACTACAAAATGTGACGAAAGGCAAATTTGTCCTTATGTAGATTAAAAGAATTCTCAGAGCTTTCTCTTGAGGACAGCGATTTCATTCTGCATTGCACATTCCATCATGATAGGTATTTGGCAACTGATTAGGAATCTTTAGGCTAGTATCTACTTTATAATGAACAGAAGTCAAAACACTAATTTTAATTTGCTTTACTATAAGCTCAGCCTGAGACCATTTGTGTGTCCCATGAATGCACACACAGTTAATAAGTGCTTATTTGTTTCTTATAATAAGAAATAAGATGTTTGTGTCTTATATTTTCATTGATGGAATACAATCAAAGCATAATTTAATGCCCCCCAAACCCTCTTAAAAATATACAGAGCAAATATTCTCCTGCCAAGGAGGGGGGGTGCCAGTGTAAAAATAACTAAAGCTTCTCTGTTCCATTGATTTTAATTATACTTTAATGGAAAATCAGATGTTTAAAAGCAGTTTCCACAGGTCTATAGGATTCATTAATTCTAAATGTACAGAAAAGAATGTATTTTCACCTTCCGGCTAAAGTTCACTATTAAAATTCTGTGTATCTAACCACAGAATTTTGCTTCATCTCCTGCCGAGGTGCATGTGCCGTTCAGGAAGGTGGGGATTGATTGGGACAGATGTCAGTTCCAGCAAGCATCCCTGCCCGGGCGTGTGCAGTGCGCTGGATGTCTAATTTCAGCTGTGAGGTGGAACTGGGCCTAGGTCTTTTGAGGGAGGGGCAGGGAACAATTGCTCAGGGCAGATGTGCTGTGCGGATGTGGCGGAGGAACCCCGAGATTTCAGTGTTGAATTGTGGGGTGCAGCTGTGCAACCCTGGGAGGGTCGGGCCTCATGGTGGGGGAGCTTGAAGGATGAAGAGGATGCAGGTAGAAGGATGGTGCTCTCATTACAGGTGATTCCGGGGGTGAAATAACTTTCTGAAATCATCATTTGTAGTGGAGGGTTTTTGTTTTTTGTTTGTTTGTTTGAAATCAGCTAAAGCCGAATATGACCTTCACATTCAGGCACCATTTGCTTATCGTCACCCAGGGCAGTGGCTTTCACGTTTTTGGAATTGACTTCATCAAAAAAAAATTATATAACTTGAGATTTTGCTTACCCATTCTTTATTAGAGGCAGTAATTTCACTAAAGCGGTAATATTTTTCTGTGCAGTTTATCCAAGAACTTAAGCTGAACCAACTGATGAGCCATAAAATAATGAATTTCACTGGTTTGTTGAATTTCTGTACTTATGTTTAACTGAACACAAGCTTCCCTCTCATCTTCTCCTGCCCCGTTCTTTTTTCTCAACACTCAACCTCTGTAGTAAGCCAGATGCAATTAGCATGGAATGTACAAATTGTTGAATAGGAATACAATTGGTATATCAAAATCTTCTCTGAATCGGAGCTGACCAGGGTCAATATTTCACTTTATTCCAGTCCTTGAATATAGAAGCACAGCTGCAATTATTGAAAGACTTCACCGAAGAGTTAGATATTGTCAATGGGGTGAGTTTGAGTAATTGTCATTCAAAAGAGGAAGAGTCTGCTGACGCGTGTGTGTATAATATTGTAATAATATTGTATGCTATAAAAATAAAAATAACCCATGTTATATAGGAAGAGAGGGCCTTCTCAGTCATTAATTAATTCACAATAAAAACAAATTTCATTTCAAAAGTTAAAACAACTATAACATTTCTAGTATTTATTGACTATGCTAATTCATAGGTGATATGCACACGAGTAGGTTTAGCCAGACTTTCCAGCCTTTAGTCAGCAGTCTTTGGAGGCAAGGTCACAGCATCGTGACCTGCAGTTGCCTGGAGCACTGGTTGGTGACTTCTCTAATCCTCAATTTTCTAATCCATAAAGTGGAGACATTAAATCCTACACGGTAGGATTATTGTGACAACTGAACAATGTCATGAATGTAAAAGCACCTGGACCTGGCACTCAAAACATCATTGGAAGACTCTCATTTTTTTCACTTGGTCTTCTTGGCAGACCCACTCACATGGATTCCCTGGCCCAAGGGGTGATGGAGAGAGTGAGGTCAGGCTCAGAAACACCTTACTTTCTTAGGGAATCCAAAGGTGTGTCCAGTGTGGTGCACGCTATGCGTCCAGCATCACCTCCTAGCCAGAGGTCTTCGTCTGCAGCACCTTAGACCCTGACCTACATTGACATTTCAATGTTCTCTTCCGAGTGCTCCTTTCTCAGAAGTCCTTAAACACCTACAGTCACTAACTAAAATTCGACACTCTGTCATGTTCTGTCACATGTAACCCAACTGGCCTTTGTGGGAACAGTGGGCATATCTAAAAGTCTTATTGCTTTTGCTCATAAAGGCTTATTTATGGACCAGAATTAAAATGCAATTGGAATACACACTTCCTGTTTCATAAACTGCAGGATTTGGAGGTTTTACCTCTTACTTGCTTGGGGAGTTTTTTAAATTTTGGACCTTCATTCATTTCTTCATTCATTCATTCCTCCCTTCATTCATTCATTCATTTCAGAAACATTTCCCAGTCTCCTCCTATGTGCCAGGCACTGTACTGGGCCTGGGGATGTAAAGGTGATGAAAAGTAGGTTCCATCTTTGTCCTCACAGAACGTGGGGCGAAGCCTCGCTGGTGGTATTTGGCTGGTTATTTTTCTGGGCTGGCCCCTTTCTGCCTTTCTCTGATGCTCTTTCTTTCCATCTGTCACGCACTTCTTAAAGCTTTTTTTGCTTTTTGTTTTTATTTTTATTTCCGGTGAGTTTTTCCCCTTCTTTCCTGTTGGGTCTATGATCATGGAGCTACAATAAAGATTCCTTGGTAGAAAAAGTTGATGAAGTTTTTTTTTTGTTTTTTTTTTTTTTCTGGCTTTGATTCTGCGTGATGCTAAAGCCTCTGAATAATTCAGTCTACATTTTACTACATTGGTGCTTGTTGAGCTTGATGTAGGCAAATGTCTGGGCATGACCCTGGGCAGGTGCTTTGCTCTTCCAGGACCTCAATTTTCCAAGCTCAAATATAAGGCAGCCAGACTCAATGGGTTCTGAATCCACATTTTGAATCTAATGCTTCATGGTTCTAAAATTAAATAATGGAATATTTCGTCATGGTTCAGACCCCCAGGATCTAATTTCTTGATCTGTGAAGTGGGTACAAAAATGTATTAGCCTCCCAGGAACATTAGTGTTCTGAGAGGAATCCAGAAGCTTCTAAAGATGTCAAATGCTTATTATTATAGATAAGTTTTTTCTTTCTCATGTCAATGGGGCAATAAGGCGCAAGATGAGAGGGAGCCCAATGATAGCCCTGTTAAGACAAGTGCTTCCTGCTATTTACATTTTGCAGCTCTGGCAGAGTACTGGGTATTAGGAACTCAAAGAGTGATTTCATAAAGAAAAAAAAAGTGTAGTTTATACCAAAATGGAATAAACCCCCTTTTGAGTAACAACAATCTGCATAAATGCTTTAAGAAAGCCTATAATTATGATAAAAATGTTGCTCAAAGTTAAAATTATGAAGCAATCAAGATTTATAAACAGTCTCTCATCGACTTTTAATCATTCTTTCTTTTTTATATACAAACTGTACACAATATATGCTTGTAATATATCATGCTATACATTTTATTTTCAGTAATTTAGCCGAGCAAAATATATGTGAGGTGACACTGAGAAACTAGGTTATATATGCACGTGATTATGGGCATGTAGCTGCTTCCAGTGTGCATGCATGCATGCACACACACACACACACACAGTGATAGCTATGCATCTTTTTTGGTCTCTTACACAGAAAATATGCATGCTTTTACTGTATCAGAATCTCTTTAAAACTTTAATTAGTATAGCTGCTTTTGCAATATTTTGGAAAAGTATGACATGCATATGAGTATTAATACCCTTTCACCAAAAAACTTTAATTACTGGATGACTGAGGGCAAAATTGACCAGATTGATCAATATTTGTCTATAGCGGGCAAAAATTGCCTCAGTTGAGTAGCAGGAAATAAACAATATGGTGACCATGTGAAGGGCTGACCTAGAATATGAGTTCGTAAGTGCTGTGTTTGGAACTTTCCATTGAATGACTTTAAAATGTTTAAGCTTAAATTGGAGAGGTTAACATAAGGAGACCCCGATAGCAATAGACACTTGTTAATTGGCAAGTTTATGTCAGGGATCCAAAAACAATTCTAGAAAGTTTCAGTAATTGCATGAGTGTGGTGCCTGGCACCTAGAACTCCTTCCCTGTAGGACATCCTTTTCTGCTAATGTCAACTTCACATTTGTTATAATACCCTCTAGCATACTAGCCCAGTCCACCTAATTCTAGCTTCTTCACTCAGTTGGTCCTAGCTGCATAAAATGAAACATATTAGAGGGCAAAGAACTAACTCGTAGGTTTAAAATGACTTTTTAGGTAAGATTTTATCATCTGAAGATTTGAAAGAGAAAGATTAACTATTGAAACTCTATTGCCTCAACAAATAGTGACCTAGATACATTGATTTTTCCCAGGCAAAGATCCTCAGCTGGCTCTGTGTTCTCTCAAAGGCGTATTGTTCCTTCTCTCCTGAAGGTTCACTCATGAGAGCCGTATCAGCACCTGCTGGAATTTTGGCTCCTACTTGTAAGAATACATTTCTGAACTTTATCTTGTTGCTGGAAATGTCTCCGTGGAATTCCATTTCGCCGCAGGTATAACCTCAGATCTTCGAAGGTCTGCTGGCTTTCCAACCTCATCTTCAGCTTCTGTTTCCAGCCCAAGGACACTCAGTTCGCTCCTGCTGCGGGGCCTCCTCGCCATCTGCTCTTTGTGCAGGTCCCCTGTGCGCACTCACATCTCCAAAGTCTCCCCTCAGCCTTTCATCTGGCCCACTCATCTCCCAAGCCACGTGTTTAAAGAGGCTTCCTCCCCCATCTACATTAGGGTGCTCAGTTTTATTTTCTCACTGCACTCTCTACTTTCAGCACACAATATCTATCATAATTTAACTACAGACTTAGATTTGTGGTTATTTGTTTCATGTCTATTTTTTCCCATGGACTGTCTACTCCATGAGGGCAGGGCTCATCACATTTGGCCCATACTGTGCCTAGTGCCCAGCACATTGAATATGCTCAATAAATACTTGTTCAATGCATGCAGATCAGCAATGATCGGTGGCTGTCTATGGTGAAGAAACTGGTATTGAAGTAGTGCCCAGCAATAAGCAACTGTAAAACCTGACAAAATATATGAGGCAACTGTTTTCCAGTGGTGGGCAACAGGTGTTCCCTAAGGACCTGTGAATGAAGGAAACTTCTGGAAATGAGCCCCTGCCCTGGTCTCTGCCTGTGAACAATTTCCCGGCCATGGCCAGGAGGCTGGAACCCAGGGAGAGTATGGTGGTCCCTCTGAGTTGGAAAAGCAGAGGTCAAAGTTTGAAGTACCTGAAGCAGCTGGAATCCATAGGGTCTAAGAGTAGAGAGCAGAGAGCCAAGTAACAAGATGGTCTGTGGCTGAGGGCTGGGCTCTCCATGAACAAGGCAGAAATAACCAAGGCTTATTGACAGAAGCTCACAGGGGATTGACAGTTAAGCAGAAAAACGGGAGGTTGAGCAGTGGAGTGCTGCCAGAGTTCCAGTCCTGCCAGGGTGGAGAGATCTTAATGCCACTCTAACACCTGTGGCATCCAGATGAGATGCCAGTCAGACTGCCGTAGGTGGTGGGATCAAATGCTAGTGTAAGACCACTCTAGTCCTGCCCTAACAAAACCTAATATCAAGCTCTGCAAAGACACACAAGGGATACAGAGGTTGAAAGGTAAGTCTGGCAAAGTTGGAGGGGCTTAGGAAGCACTTTGGACTTCCAGAGATATGCTCACATTCACAGAGATCATTCAGTGATTGAACTACCTGCTGTCATAAGAGTCAATAATGGAAAAAGGAAGGTACCAGAATCCAGAGTCTCTACAGCATTTTATCCACAAAGTCAGTATCAGTGGAAAAAAATCACCAGACAACTAAGAAACAGGAAAATGAGATTCATAGTCAGGAGAAAAAGCAGTCAAAAGAAACCAGTCCTGGGATGGCTCAGATGTTGCACTTGGCAAAGATCTTAAAGCAGCTTTTACAACATGGTCAAAGAATTGAAGGAAAATATAGTCTTAACAAGCGAACAGATTGAGAATCTTAGCAACAAAATGTAAATGATAAAGAATCACATGGAACTTAAGAATCTTAAAAGTATAATAACTGCAATGAAAAATTCACTAGATAGGCTTGACGGCAGGTAAGGAATATCAGGAGGAAGAGTTGTTAATTTGAAGACATCAGCAGATGTTATCCTGTAAGAAGAACAGAGAGAAAGCTAGAAGGAAAAGGGGTGGAGCCTCAGGGACCTATGGATAATATTAAACCGCCTAACACACGTGGAGTTGGAGGCCCAGAGGAGAAGCAAGTGATATTGGGCACCACCTTTTTGGTTTTTTTTTGGCTGGATATGCCAAATAATGACAAGATACTTGCCTAAGTTGATGAAAAACATAACTTTCATATCCAAGAATCTAATCAAACTCCAAGCAGGAGTATGCAAAATAAAAAGACAACCATACCTAGGCACATTGTAGTTAAACAGACAAAAAAAAGATAAGGGAAAAATCCACACATACAGGGGTCTAAGTGGACCCCTGTACAAAATACAAGGAGGCCAGAAACAACGGAAGGGCATTTTTACAGTGAGGAAAGAAAAACCCCACAAACCTGTCAAGCCACTGCAATTCTGTATGAAACAAAAACCTCCTTCAAAGAAAAGCTGAACAAAGATCTTTTAACATCAGTGAAGGCTGACGGTATTCCTAGCAGAGGCCTGCGTTACCAAAATTCTGAAGGAAGCCCTTCAGGATTATGGGTGCTGGGGAAGAAATGAAGAGCAGCAGATGTGGAGGAAGGTTGTTCTTCTTCCTGTAATTTACTTGAAAGAAAATTAAGCATTTAAAAAGTAAGGCTCCCCTTTGGAATTAGTGTCAGCTTATCAGATGCCCGAGGATGTCAAATGCCACCACGTCCTTGGCTTCACTAATTCCAGCAAACTGAATGTTTATTTACAGGCGAAGCAAAAATGAAAGACAGGATGTGAAACAACACAAGGTTGAGAATGATAATGTTTTATCACAAAGCAAAGGGAAGCTCTGGGAGTCAGTGAACTTTCAGGATAACTTGCCAACCATGAGTTGTTAACCCAATCTTCTCAAATTTCTTGAAGATGAAATGCCTATTATCTTCCAGTCAGAAACTAGGTTATGTGGAGGAATTATTGAGTTCTTCAAAAATACAATAAACATGCTGACTTCTCTGTATTATTAGGTTGTTTCTATGCCTATTTCTCAGTCTTCCCAAAGTCCTTGAATGCATTAAAGACAAGGGACAGAAATGTAGAGGGAGGAATCTGGCTCATTTTTAAAATGGAGATATGTTTGCAACATAACCTGAGTATTATCTTTCATATTGCTGCCCAAGGGCATTTGAAATAATTTCTTCTTAAAAGAGGTTCAGGGGAAAGTCTTTAGAGCTGAAGAGTTACTTGACTCTGGGCCTCTCTGTATAATGATAAAATAAAGATGCATTTCCTTTGAGAATTAGAAAAAATAGTAGCCAAACATTCACTGTAAGACTTATGTGGTTTTTCTTCCTCCCTTCCCCGGTTTTCCCTTCTCTCCTCGAGATAATTTACTATTTGTAGTTATATGAGTCCTCCATTTTAAATGAATTACAATCTGGAATGAAAGAAAGCATGTTTCATCCTGAAATTTATACTTGAAAAACAGAAGTACTTACATCATTCGAATAAATGTAGTATTGCCTGTGAAGACATCTAGTTTCTCATTATATATATATATATATATATATACACACATACATTTTTGCTACTTAACATTGGAGCATGTTTTTGTTTTACCATCCTTATAGCCTTGGAGGTACAGCACATGCACACACACACGTACACACGTGCATACATGAATACACACATAACATACATACACGTACACACATGCACACAGGCACACACATGCATGCACACATGTTCACACGTGCACACACGAATACACACATAAACATGTACATGCATGTACACATGCATGCATATGTACACACACATGCACACATGTACACACACATACACATGCATACACATACACACCCAGAACTCTTTCATCCTCTTTTAATGAGATTGACACTTACCAAGGTCTTTTACTTGAAGCTGTGTTCTCTACCTTTCTTCCTGCCCTCTATAAAACGCTCTCTCAAAAACTGAAATTCTTCGCATCAATAAAAGCATCTGAAAAAACATGTTTTATGTGCCAGCTGGATAGTAATTTGCAAGGATAGAAAATATTGTTAAAAGGGCAATGCTGAACAAAACGTACATCTTATCTAACTTATGTAGACTTATGTTTGCTTATATTTAAAGAGAAGATTGGCATATGGTTGAGCGTTCTTTTTTATTTGCATCATTACTGGATTTTTCTCATGTCTCCTTGATGTTATTCAAGGGCTGTCCATCAGAGCTTTGTATCTTGAAGATGAAATACTCCATGACCTGTAGTGTGGTCCCCACCAGGAGCTCCTGAGAAATGCTGAATCTTGGGCCCCACCCCATGCCCACGAGTCTGCATTCTAAAGGAATCCTGGGATGTGCTCCCCCAAAGCATAGGTTGACAGATTTTTCTACTAGGTTGATGTTTACTCAGATAGCTTTAGAGAAAAACAATATTTGTACTTCTTTGTGGCAGGCTTATGCAATGAATCCCCAGAGAAGTGAATAAGAATTTGTAATTATTGTTTTGGTACTTTTCTGGAATGTGTGTTTATATGCAGTGTTTTACACAAAAAAGATTGATTGTTTTATATTTTACAATAACAATAAAAATGCATTATGGTGTTTCTCCAAGTCCACTATCTAAGACAATTCATGAGATATTTTAGGGTCATACTACTTTAAATGCTAGTTTAGCATGTGAGTAATTATTTAATGTCTGGTTACTGATTACCATCCCATGCTGCTTTGTCCTTGCTAAAATATAAGCCAGTTTTACTGATTTTTAAAAATGTAAACTTGCTCTCAATCCTATATACTTCCTAAAATAATTGGGTCATAAGTCTTCTGTCATTTTAACATTGAGGAAAGTGAAGGAGAATTGAAATAAAGTAAATATCCATGAAATGCTGGTATGGGTTGGGAAGCAGGGACTTGGGGGTACAGCTGAAGACTAGAAACAGCCTCTAAATTAATGTTACCTGTCTCCTCTCTGGATTTCTTAGGCCATTATTTACAAGCTGTCAAATTTTATGGTTGAAGTAATTTGTATGAACTATGCAGTGAAAGCACATTTTATCCATTGATTTCCTGGCAGTTCATGGTTGCCACTCATCTCCTAAAGAACACTTTCTGCTTTCACAAAGCATAGATTAAAATATCAGTCTTCAATCCTGTCTCTAATGCAGAGATAGAGAGAGCAGGGTTTGAGGTTTCGTACTGCTACTCCTCCCAGAGAGCTACAAAAGCAAATAAAAATCTTCCCTACAGGAAGATGATGATATCCCAGGCCTCAAATTATACGTTCAAAAATTTAAAAAATTACTGTGCCAGTAGATAGTGGAAGATGGCCAGACACAAGGAGACCAAACACCATTAAATGAGATGAAACAGAAATAAGAGACTCCAAAAACAGAACTACAGTGACTCCAGACACTGAAGCCAATAGATGAGGTATGCATTATATTTAGTATGTAACAAGAGATTAAGCAAAGCTCTAAAAAAATGGTCAGGGAATTGGAAATCCGAAAAGTAAAACAGAAATTTTTAAAAACTCTGAAGAAAAAAATAACTCAATTAAGAAGTCACTGGATAGATTTAAGATCAGATTAGATACAGCTAAAGAGAGAATTTGTGAACTGGGAGATTGTTCAAGAGTAAACCTAAAAATCATCATGGAGAGATGAAAAATGAAAACCTCAGAAGTAAAAGTAAGAGACATAGAATATACAGTGTGAAAGTTCAACACACGCTTGAGTCTTAAAAAGAGAAGAGAACAAGAATGGAGAAGGAAACATAGTTGAAAAGATAATGGCTGATAATTTTCCAGAACTAATACAGAACATTGAAATACAGATTCAAGAAACCTGGTATGTCCCAAATGGGATAAATGAAAGGAAATTCATAGCTGGGTACATTAGAGTGAAACTGCAGAAAACCAAAGGCAGATGAGACTTATAAGCAGCCAGTGATGGCAGGCAGACTACCTTTAGGAAGAGTGCCTTCACCAGCTGGCTTTCAAACAAAAGTAGACACAAGAAAATCGTGGAGTGATACTTTCAGGCAGGGCTGGGGCGAGGGCAAGGAGATGAGGAGCCTGCCTCTGGTGCACAATTTAAGGAGATGCCACAACACTGAGTCATCAGGATGAGGAGTAGCTCTTGACTGTGCTGGAAGAGCCTGCAGATGTCGCCTTTACTCCCAGCGTCGGGGAAGTAGCTGTTTCAGGAGTTTTGAAGTAATAATATGGTTAATCAAATATGAAAACCCTTTTAGCCTAGGAATTTTGCGTGTTTTTTAACCAACCTTAACAAAAATTTGTGAAAGAGCAGGGAAAAGAAAAAAAACCCAACTCTACCACTTTAAATAATCATTTTTATATGACCCTCCTGATCTTTGTATGGATATGGTTTTCCATAGTTGTACGATTGGGCCTGGAAAGCTCTATCCATGTGTCCCTGTCCAGCTGGGAGGTGGGACAGCTCCTTTCCTTGCTCCTGGGAGGGACTATGACAGCATGGGGTGTCAGTTTCCCAGGGCTGCTATCACAAAGTCCCACAACTGCTGGCTTCAAACAATAGAAATTTGTGTCTCACAGTCTGGAGGCCAGACGTCTGAAATAAGGTGTCCATAGGGCTGTGCCTCTCTGGGACTCCGGGCAGGGTCCTCCCTTGCCCTTCCCAGCCTCCGGCAGCAGCGGTCCAGCCTCTGTGTTTCATGGCTGCGCTCCGGCCTCGGCCTCTGTCTGCACATGGCATCCCCTTGTGTGTCTCTGTCTTCATCTCCTTTTGGGTCTTCTCTTCTTACAAGGACTTGGGCATATCGGATGTAGGGCCCTTCCTACTCCAGCGTGACCTCATTTTAACTAACTCCATCTGCAAAGGCCCTATTCCCAGTAAGCTCTCATTCTGAGGGGCTGGGGGCTAGACATCCAGATGGCTTTTGGGGGACCCAGTGTGACCCATAGCAGACAGCAAAGCAGAGAAGGCAGCAGTTGACAGCCCTCAGCCTTCTCTAATCCTTGCAGACTCCAAGTGAGACCACTGGGGAGTCTTTCTCTGCTCACTTCAGTATAACACCTTGTTGGGCTGGAGATTCTTTTTCACTGTTAAGCTGGATTCCAGTGGTTCATCTTCCTAGTAAATAAAAAAGTGTGCTAACTTTACAGAAAATAGTCCCAATCTCACATGTTAATTCAATTCTTTGTTTTTCCAACAGAAAGTATTCTTCCCCCCAGCCCCCTGGCATCAGCCTAAATTAACTACTTATGCTGTCTTAAGACATCTAAGGATTCTGGGGTCTCTGAGTCCAAGGAGGAGTCTTAACATGTTCTCAAGTAAATACCATAGATCTTTCTGAGAATGCAACTAGGAAAATCAGTGGTTTCACTGGTCTTAAAATAATTTGGTCTTTTAAAAAAGGTTTTAAAGGTATTAACATAGCCAAAGGTCAAGCTTCGTTTCAACGAATAGTTGAGCCTCTTAGTGAGACAAAGCATGCTGTATGTTTCCATGCATATGCTATAGTTTGTTTGAGATTTACCTTTTTTTGCATGAAAAAGTGAGCACTTGTCAATTACCCACTAGGAAAGTGTTGTGATAGAGAGGTTATTTTTCAATAATTGCCTGAATAAAAACTATTTATGCAACATGCCATTTCTGCTGCATGTGTGCCAACAGGCAGCACAGCTTGGCGAGGGACCTCCCCTCACTCCTGTCCCACCCGAAAACAGTGCAGTGCAGCATGGATTTGAATTCTCTAGGAAAGAAAATGCTAACTAAAGTTACAGTTGCTAACCTTTACCATACTCAGTCTCTACAAGGAATGCGATATTGCTTGCTTTTGCCCTATGAGATTTTAGGTGTATAAAGATGAAAGAATAGGTGTGCGAGCCAAGATGGCCGAATAGGAACAGCTCCGGTCTACAGCTCCCAGCGTGAGCCACGCAGAAGATGGGTGATTTCTGCATTTCCATCTGAGGTACCGTGTTCATCTCACTAGGGAGTGCCAGACAGTGGGCGCAGGTCAGTGGGTGAGCGCACCGTGCGCCAGCCGAAGCAGGGGCGAGGCATTGCCTCACTCGGGAAGCACAAGGGGTCAGGGAGTTCCCCTTCTAGGGGTGACAGACGGCACCTGGAAAATCGGGCCACTCCCACCCGAATACTGTGCTTTTCCGACGGGCTTAGGAAACGGTGCCCCAGGAGAGTATAGCCCGCACCTGGCTCAGAGGGTCCTACGCCCACGGAGTCTTGCTGATTGCTAGCACAGCAGTCTGAGATCAAACAGCAAGTCGGCAGCGAGGCTGGGGGAGGGGCGTCCGCCATTGCCCAGGCTCGCTTAGGTAAACAAAGCAGCCTGGAAGCTTGAACTGGGTGGAGCCCACCACAGCTCAAGGAGGCCTGCCTGCCTCTATAGGCTCTACCTCTGGGGGCAGGGCACAGACAAACAAAAAGACAGCAGTAACCTCTGCAGACTTAAATGTCCCTGTCTGACAGCTGTGAGGAGAGCAGTGGTTCTCCCAGCACGCAGCTGGAGATCTGAGAACGGGCTGACTGCCTCCTCAAGTGGGTCCCTGACCCCTGACCCCCGAGCAGCCTAACTGGGAGGCACCCCCCAGCAGGGGCAGACTGACACCTCACACGGCCGGCCAGGTACTCCAACAGACCTGCAGCTGAGGGTTCTGTCTGTTAGAAGGAAAACTAACAGAAAGGACATCCACACCAAAAACCCATCTGTACATCACCATCATCAAAGACCAAAAGTAGATAAAACCACAAAGATGGGGAAAAAACAGAGCAGAAAAACTGGAAACTCTAAAAACCAGAGTACCTCTCCTCCTCCAAAGGAACGCAGTTCCTCACCAGCAACGGAACAAAGCTGGACGGAGAATGACTTTGACGAGCTGAGAGAAGAAGGCTTCAGACGATCAAATTACTCCGAGCTACGGGAGGATATTCAAACCAAAGGCAAAGAAGTTGAAAACTTTGAAAAAAATTTAGAAGAATGTATAACTAGAATAACCAATACAGAGAAGTGCTTAAAGGAGCTGATGGAGCTGAAAACCAAGGCTCGAGAACTACGTGAAGAATGCAGAAGCCTCAGGAGCCGATGCGATCAAATGGAAGAAAGGGTATCAGCCCTGGAAGATGAAATGAATGAAATGAAGCGAGAAGGGAAGTTTAGAGAAAAAAGAATAAAAAGAAACGAGCAAAGCCTCCAAGAAATGTGGGACTATGTGAAAAGACCAAATCTACGTCTGATTGGTGTACCTGAAAGTGATGGGGAGAATGGAAACAAGTTGGAAAACACTCTGCAGGATATTATCCAGGAGAACTTCCCCAGTCTAGCAAGGCAGGCCAACATTCAGATTCAGGAAATACAGAGAACGCCACAAAGATACTCCTCAAGAAGAGCAACTCCAAGACACATAATTGTCAGATTCACCAAAGTTGAAATGAAGGAAAAAATGTTAAGGGCAGCCAGAGAGAAAGGACGGGTTACCATCAAAGGGAAGCCCATCAGACTAACAGCAGATCTCTCAGCAGAAACTCTACAAGCCAGAAGAGAGTGGGGGCCAATATTCAACATTCTTAAAGAAAAGAATTTTCAACCCAGAATTTCATATCCTGCCAAACTAAGCTTCATAAGTGAAGGAGAAATAAAATACTTTACAGACAAGCAAATGCTGAGAGATTTTGTCACCACCAGGCCTGCCCTAAAAGAGCTCTTGAAGGAAGTGCTAAACATGGAAAGGCACAACCGGTACCAGCCACTGCAAAATCATACCGAAATGTAAAGACCATTGAGACTAGGAAGAGACTGCATCAACTAACGAGCAAAATATCCAGCTAACATCATAATGACAGGATCAAATTCACACATAACAATATTAACTTTAAATGTAAATGGACTAAATGCTCCAATTAAAAGACACAGACTGGCAAATTGGATAAAGACTCAAGACCCATCAGTGTGCTGTATTCAGGAAACCCATCTCACGTGCAGAGACACACATAGGCTCAAAATAAAAGGATGGAGGAAGATCTACCAAGCAAATGGAAAACAAAAAAAGGCAGGGGTTGCAATCCTAGTCTCTGATAAAACAGACTTTAAACCAACAAAGATCAAAAGAGACAAAGAAGGCCATTACATAATGGTAAAGGGATTAATTCAACAAGAAGAGCTAACTATCCTAAATATATATGCACCCAATATAGGAGCACCCAGATTCATAAAGCAAGTCCTGAGTGACCTACAAAGAGACTTAGACTCCCACACATTAATAATGGGAGACTTTAACACCCCACTGTCAACATTAGACAGATCAACGAGACAGAAAGTCAACAAGGATACCCAGGAATTGAACTCAGCTCTGCACCAAGCGGACCTAATAGACATCTACAGAACTCTCCACCCCAAATCAACAGAATATACATTTTTTTCAGCACCACACCACACCTATTCCAAAATTGACCATATACTTGGAAGTAAAGCTCTCCTCAATAAATGTAAAAGAACAGAAATTGTAACAAACTGTCTCTCAGATCACAGTGCAATCAAGCTAGAACTCAGGATTAAGAATCTCACTCAAAACCGCTCAACTACATGGAAACTGAACAACCTGCTCCTGAATGACTACTGGGTACATAACGAAATGAAGGCAGAAATAAAGATGTTCTTTGAAACCAACGAGAACCAAGACACAACATACCAGAATCTCTGGGATGCATTCAAAGCAGTGTGTAGAGGGAAATTTATAGCACTAAATGCCCACAAGAGAAAGCAGGAAAGATCCAAAATTGACACCCTAACATCACAATTAAAAGAACTAGAAAAGCAAGAGCAAACACATTCAAAAGCTAGCAGAAGGCAAGAAATAACTAAAATCAGAGCAGAACTGAAGGAAATAGAGACACAAAAAACCCTTCAAAAAATAAATGAATCCAGGAGCTGGTTTTTTGAAAGGATCAACAAAATTGATAGACCGCTAGCAAGATTAATAAAGAAAAAAAGAGAGAAGAATCAAATAGATGCAATAAAAAATGATAAAGGGGATATCACCACCGATCCCACAGAAATACAAACTACCATCAGAGAATATTACAAACACCTCTATGCAAATAAACTAGAAAATCTAGAAGAAATGGATAAATTCCTCAACACATACACCCTCCCAAGACTAAACCAAGAAGAAGTTGGATCTCTGAATAGACCAATAACAGGAGCTGAAATTGTGGCAATAATCAATAGCTTACCAACCAAAAAAAGTCCAGGACCAGATGGGTTCACAGCCGAATTCTACCAGAGGTACAAGGAGGAGCTGGTACCATTCCTTCTGAAACTATTCCAATCAATAGAAAAAGAGGGAATCCTCCCTAACTCATTTTATGAGGCCAGCATCATCCTGATACCAAAGCCTGGCAGAGACACAACAAAAAAAGAGAATTTTAGACCAATATCCTTGATGAACATTGATGCAAAAATCCTCAATAAAATACTGGCAAACAGAATCCAGCAGCACATCAAAAAGCTTATCCACCATGATCAAGTGGGCTTCATCCCTGGGATGCAAGGCTGGTTCAATATACGCAAATCAATAAATGTAATCCAGCATATAAACAGAACCAAAGACAAAAACCACATGATTATCTCAATAGATGCAGAAAAGGCCTTTGACAAAATTCAACAACCCTTCATGCTAAAAACTCTCAATAAATTAGGAATTGATGGGACGTATCTCAAAATAATAAGAGCTATTTATGACAAACCCACAGCCAATATCATACTGAATGGGCAAAAACTGGAAGCATTCCCTTTGAAAACTGGCACAAGACAGGGATGCCCTCTCTCGCCACTTCTATTCAACATAGTGTTGGAAGTTCTGGCCAGGGCAATTAGGCAGGAGAAGGAAATCAAGGGTATTCAATTAGGAAAAGAGGAAGTCAAATTGTCCCTGTTTGCAGATGACATGATAGTATATCTAGAAAACCCCATTGTCTCAGCCCAAAATCTCCTTAAGCTGATAAGAAACTTCAGCAAAGTCTCAGGATACAAAATCAATGTGCAAAAATCACAAGCATTCTTATACATCAATAACAGACAAACAGAGAGCCAAATCATGAGTGAACTCCCATTCACAATTGCTTCAAAGAGAATAAAATACCTAGGAATCCAACTTACAAGGGATGTGAAGGACCTCTTCAAGGAGAACTACAAACCACTGCTCAGGGAAATAAAAGAAGTTACAAACAAATGGAAGAACATTCCATGCTCATGGGTAGGAAGAATCAATATCATGAAAATGGCCGTCCTTCCCAAGGTAATTTACAGATTCAATGCCATCCCCATCAAGCTACCAATGACTTTCTTCACAGAATTGGAAAAAACTACTTTAAAGTTCATATGGAACCAAAAAAGAGCCCGCATCGCCAAGTCAATCCTAAGCCAAAAGAACAAAGCTGGAGGCATCACGCTACCTGACTTCAAACTATACTACAAGGCTACAGTAACCAAAACAGCATGGTACTGGTACCAAAACAGAGATATAGATCAATGGAACAGAACAGAGCCGTCAGAAATAATGCCACATATCTACAACCATCTGATCTTTGACAAACCTGACAAAAACAAGAAATGGGGAAAGGATTCCCTATTTAATAAATGGTGCTGGGAAAACTGGCTAGCCATATGTAGAAAGCTGAAACTGGATCCCTTCCTTACATCTTATACAAAAATCAATTCAAGATGGATTAAAGACTTAAATGTTAGACCTAAAACCATAAAAACCCTAGAAGAAAACCTAGGCAATACCATTCAGGACATAGGCATGGGCAAGGACTTCATGTCTAAAACACCAAAAGCAATGGCAACAAAAGCCAAAATAGACAAATGGGATCTAATTAAACTAAAGAGCTTCTGCACAGCAAAGGAAACTACCATCAGAGTGAACAGGCAACCTACAAAATGGGAGAAAATTTTCGCAACCTACTCATCTGACAAAGGGCTAATATCCAGAATCTACAATGAACTCCAACAAATTTACAAGAAAAAAACAAACAACCCCATCAAAAAGTGGGCGAAGGACATGAACAGACACTTCTCAAAAGAAGACATTTATGCAGCCAAAAAACACATGAAAAAATGCTCACCATCACTGGCCATCAGAGAAATGCAAATCAAAACCACAATGAGATACCATCTCACACCAGTTAGAATGGCAATCATTAAAAAGTCAGGAAACAACAGGTGCTGGAGAGGATGTGGAGAAATAGGAACACTTTTACACTGTTGGTGGGACTGTAAACTAGTTCAACCCTTGTGGAAGTCAGTGTGGCGATTCCTCAGGGATCTAGAACTAGAAATTCCATTTGACCCAGCCATCCCATTACTGGGTATATACCCAAAGGACTGTAAATCATGCTGCTATAAAGACACATGCACACGTATGTTTATTGCCGCATTATTCACAATAGCAAAGACTTGGAACCAACCCAAATGTCCAACAATGATAGACTGGATTAAGAAAATGTGGCACATATACACCATGGAATACTATGCAGCCATAAAAAATGATGAGTTCATGTCCTTTGTAGGGACATGGATGAAATTGGAAATCATCATTCTCAGTAAACTATCGCAAGAACAAAAAACCAAACACCGCATATTCTCACTCATAGGTGGGAATTGAACAATGAGAACACATGGACACAGGAAGGGGAACATCACACTTCGGGGACTGTTGTGGGTTGGGGGGAGGGGGGAGGGATAGCATTGGGAGATATACCTAATGCTAGATGACAAGTTGGTGGGTGCAGCGCACCAGCATGGCACATGTATACATATGTAACTTACCTGCACATTGGGCACATGTACCATAAAACCTAAAGTATAATAATAATAAAAGAAAAAAAAAAAAGATGAAAGAATAAATCAATTCTACTTTCAGTTTTCCTCCTCTGGGTAAATGTCACTACTGTGCACTGGGCTGAGACTTCTTTCGCTTCCTGCCCACGTCCCACCCCTCAACAGGACCTGACAGCTCGATTCCTAGTTGAAGGAGCACAGGGCTGTGGGTGACTGGTGCCGGCCAGAGGCTTAAGCCCAACCTGTGGGCCAGGGCCACCATAAAATATGACGGCGGGGCCACCAGCAAGTCTTTCTGTCTTGGAAATCATGGAGGTGTGAGAATCATGGAACTGCAGCTTCCCATACATTTTGGAAGGGAAGAAACACATGCACCCAAACCTACTTTTGGTGGCTTCGTTCTGCACCATAGTTTTGTGATTGCCGTGAGTGCTGACGCAGTTTGTAGCTCCACATTCTCATGCTGGTGCTGATAGAGTTTCACCACTGCCCACAGCTGGAAAGCAGGGACTTCTGGCACCAAGTGCTATGGGAATGATTTAACACAAGCACCAAATGTTGATGCCTAAGATTCATCTTGTTCAGTTTTATCCCTGTTTCTCTTCCATGAACACATTCATGTGGAATCCACCCAGATGGCATGAGGGTTTATTGAAAAATTTTTTATGAATTTGCTCATTTTTATCACCATGAAACCGTATTTAAAGAAGATAAATTATTTTTCTTTGCATTCAACAACCCCAGATTATCCCCCAAGTAATCAGAGAGTAATTCAAGGTGATTGAGGGTTTAGCCCTGAGCTTTCTTGATGAAGGAAATGTTCTGTGTCTGGTCTGTCCCCTGCTGTGGTCACTGGCCACACATGCCTACAAAGCACTTGAGGTATGGTGAATGCAACAGAGGAAGTGCATTTTTAATTGTATTCAATTTACAGTGCTGCTGCCTTGAACTTTGCAGGTGTAGACGCATTGAGGCTGGTGTGGTTGTTCATCTTCCTAACAGAGCTCCTTAGCAGGGAAAAATATATTTTAGATTTCTTTCAAATCAATGTTTGAAACACTTGTAATAATTGTCATTCTCACGAAGGAAATTCATCCTATTTTACAGCAGAAACACATGAAACAAGGAGTTATGGAGACTGGCTTAGGATGTAGGAGGATTAATTGATTTTTTTTTGGTCGATGATTATAGATGTAAAAGTGACTCAGTTTCTTGTTAATTCCCCAGTTAGCTTTTACTGAGACCCTTGCTTGAAGTAGGAGATCCAGGCTCTGGAGATGGAGCCGGGAGAAATTATAGCCTCATGCACACAGAGCTTGCTCCACACTCTCTCCAACTGGCTCCCGACTCCTGACGCCCACCCCGTCTAGAAAGTTCTTCCCTCCGACACATGACGTGTGTGTGGCTCTTCCCTTTGCTCCTTGCCTCTCTGCTGGAATGCCCCTCATCTCAGAGCTGTCCCTGCCTAACCCCCGCTCTCACTCCCTTCACCCACCGTGATTTTCTACAAAGCACAGATCACTATTGGACACTGGCACAAGGTGGCTTTACTTGCTGCTGGTGTGTGGGGGTACATTTTGGCCAAGTGAAGCCCGAGACTCCTGCTCTGCAGCCAAGCAGAAGTGTTGAAGAGCCGCTGTACGAGACATCTAAGGAAAGGGAGACAAGTGGGAGGTGAAGCTGTCCTGCGGCTGAGAGAGACCACTGGGAGGGTTGAGGGCCGCTGCAGGAGGAGCAGTGAGGGGCACTGCATGGGTGTGCCCAGGATTTGGAGGTCAGGGAAGTGAGGAAGAACCTGCAAAGGAGACTGAGAAGGCAGAGGAGCAAGAGAGGGTGGGCTCCTGGAAGCTGGTGAAGAAATAAGGATAACTTTGCCCACTCCTGACAGAGAAGTTGGACGGAGACAGAATTGGCCCTGGACTCAACTGTGTGGAGTCAATTCTTGGCAAGTGCCGCTCAAGTGAGTGCTGGTGTGATCAGCGGAGAGCAGGAGGAGGTGAAGTGGAGACCTGGCACAGACCAGCCTGGAGGGCTTCGCTTAGATAGGGAGGAGGGAACTCCATTATTTATAAAGCAGATGGCCAGCATGCGCGATGCCATTTGCAACTGGGATATCCATGATGACGGTGTGATTTACTCACATGTGATAAGAATGTAGTTGACCCAGCGTATGTATGTAGATTCATCCTAAGTAAATGATTGGATTAGGAGTTCCAGGATTTTTGCCTTATTTAAAATGTATGCTAATCACTGGTCAATATATATCTTTTCAAATCAATCTATTTGAACATAACAAAAACACTTAGGATGGGAAAATAGCATCAGTAAGCCCAAATTTGTGTGATGCAGAGTGTGAGGGGGGCTGGAGAGACATTCCCATTTTTTTCTCCCAAAGTTACATTTAGATCCAGAAAGAATTTTGCTTACTAAAAAAAGAAATCCCAGAATCCTCTTTCAGAAAATTATGAAATATGAGGATTAATTTAACCTTTCTAGAAGACTTCAAGACATTTCAAGATGGACATTTTTGTGCCAGTAGAGAAGTTCCTTCTGTCTCTGATACTAAGAAAGAAAACCTTCTCTGCCTCAAATTTGCCTTAGAAAATACTAGGCCAAGCACTACACTTTGATGCCTAAGATCCATCTTACTCAGTTAGCAGTTTCTCTTTCATGGACATATTCATGTGGAATCTAGCCAGATGGCAACAGGGTTTATTGCAATAATTTTTCAAATTTGAAGTCATTTTATTTTTCAAATTTTTAAAATTCGAAGCCGTTGTATTTGAGCCATTCAAAATGGCTTCAGAAATGCCAAGGGCTGTTTCTGTAGTCCTGACCACCCAAGACCATCCATCCCACCCAGAAAGGCGCTCTGGAGGTCCGAGACAGAGCTGGGCAATGAAGCCTCCACATAGAGGTAGGAGCTGTGCTCATCCCTGCCTTCGATTGCTGTAAATAGAATAGTCCTCTTCATCGTTGACCAGCTATTGCTGGGTCTTTCCAAATGGCTCAAGTCATACACGCAGCTCCATGGCTCACGGGTAGCAGCAGTTCCTTTGCCATGGGTGCCCTGGTAGACGTAGTCAAGCAATGGTTCTCATCCCATGTTTGCTTGTTTGACCAAACAAGATAAGGTGGAAGAAACGACAGGACGGCTTGCCCACAGCCGGACAGAACACGGTCCGGCCCCTCTCTGTAGAGCAGCCATGGATCCGGGAGACGGAGGTTTCTGAGACACCCTTAACTCATGAAAGAGCCCGGCACATGTGCCAAGTGATTCCCAGACAGAAACGACAATGGGGAAACAGTACCGAGGTATAAACTTACCATTTTCATTGTAGGTATATTTTAGCTTTTGGTTTTCAAAGAGTCTTTTGGATCCCAGCAGAGTCAAAAGATTTAGAGAAATAGTTTTCAATGCCATGGTTGAAGCTGTTATCAGTAGGTTTGGGAAGAACGCCCTCCTTAGATTTGATATGGACTCACCTGATCAGACAAGAGCAGAGGCGCACTGGCAGGGGGAAGGGAGAAGGGTTTAAATAAAGGAAATATTTACAAATATGTGGGCAGAATTAGGGAGAACCAAGAGCAACTAGGAAGCCTCCTGGGGCTGATGTCAGCAGGTGGGCACAGTTGTCTCCCCTCAGCAGCAGGGAAGGGGAGCTGACCTGGAGACGCTGAGAGAGCTGTGTCTAAGAAAGGGCTGTGCACCGTGACCACTGGTGGAGACGCGGAGAGAGCTGGGTCTAAGAAAGGGCTGTGCACCGTGACCACTGGTGGAGACGCGGAGAGAGCTGGGTCTAAGAAAGGGCTGTGCACCGTGACCACTGGTGGAGACGCGGAGAGAGCTGGGTCTAAGAAAGGGCTGTGCACCGTGACCACTGGTGGAGACGCGGAGAGAGCTGGGTCTAAGAAAGGGCTGTGCACCGTGACCACTGGTGGAGACGCGGAGAGAGCTGGGTCCAAGAAAGGGCTCTGCACCGTGGCCACTGGTGGAGACGCGGAGAGAGCTGGGTCTAAGAAAGGGCTGTGCACCGTGACCACTGGTGGAGACGCGGAGAGAGCTGGGTCCAAGAAAGGGCTCTGCACCGTGGCCACTGGTGGAGACGCGGAGAGAGCTGGGTCTAAGAAAGGGCTGTGCACCGTGACCACTGGTGGAGACACAGAGCTACTGATCTGCAGCCTCAGGAGAGACCAGGGGATACAGGTCCCAACTACCCACTTTTCCTGCCCTCTAGTCCCCTGCCATCTTTCCCAGTGATCAAACCCACCCACAGGCCAGAGTCCCCTGGAAATCAGCTTCTGGGACTCAGAAGACGGTGGAGGACAGGGGAAGGTGGAGAGGGGGTTGCAGGGCCGAGTGCAGAGTGTCCAGTCTGGCCCTGAGAGGGGAGCTGGACTCCCCTTCCCTTCCCTTGGCGCTGAGCGGGGTGGGGTTGGGGAAATGATGTACACCCTAGGATTCAAGAACACGTGCACACACGGCCTGGGCGGGTGCAACTCTGGGGATGTGACGGCCACACGGAAGCATGTCCGGCTTTCAGGCCTGCTGTCCAGGCAGGCAGGGCTGGAGCCAGGCCTCTGAGTCTGGGCATCTCCGGGTGGCCCTGGAGAGCACTCTGTGTCGATCCTGCCCTGAGAAGGGTGCGTCAGTGCGGAGCCGTCACGGTGGGCCTGGCCCTGCTGCTGAGGAAGATGCAGGGCCCCAGGCTATGCGTGTGTAGTTGCAGAGCTTCAACTCTCATTTGACAAATTTCAGAGAGATCTCATGCACTCGGAGCCGTTTGCATCACTGGGGCCGTTTCTAAGGCGGGAGAGGCAGTGTGACCCCCATGCAGCCACGTTGGGAAAGGTAGAACTACCTGCCCGATTGGATCTCGGCAAGGGCCTCAGATCCTCAACACCTGGGCCGAACGCCCCTGCCACTCGGTTACTGGGTGACCCAAGGCAAGCTACTTTACTTCTCAGCTTCAGCTTTTCATCTGAATAAATGGATAATCTTATGGTGAGAATCAGCACTGTCTCTGATCCATGCTAAGCATCAAGAAATAGCCTCTATTTTGCTGTTGGTTCAACAGGAACAAGTCTGTCTTCCAATAATAAATGCAGTGACTGGCATGTTGTTTGAAGACATAAACTTGGTATCATTAATCTGCTAGATTTTTGACCTTGGGAAAATCTCTGGTTCTCAGATGGTTTTATCAGTGGAATAAAGTATTTGGACAGGACGAGATAATCTGTAGGCTCCAGTTCTGATATGCTCTGCATTACAGGGAAGGACAATAGGACCACTTGGCCAGAGGACACTGGACAGGTCCCTTTAGGTCTCTAAGACATGAGGGAGAACCGTCTGGGTATGAAGGAGATGGGAGATGGGGCAGAAAAGATGAGTCCCAGATAAGAAGCCCAAGGAACAAGAACCCCTGAAATGGGGACAGGAGGGCAGTGGCTCATCCTCTAGGTTGGGGACAGGAGGGCAGTGGCTCATCCTCTAGGTTGGGGACAGGAGGGCTCTGGGTCACCCTCTGGGTTGGGGACAGGAGGGCAGTGGCTTATCCTCTAGGTTGGGGACAGGAGGGCTCTGGGTCACCCTCTGGGTTGGGAACAGGAGGGCAGTGGCTTATCCTCTAGGTTGGGGACAGGAGGGCTCTGGGTCACCCTCTGGGTGGGGGACAGGAGGGCTCTGGATCACCCTTTGGGTTGGGGACAGGAGGGCTCTGGGTCACCCTCTGGGTTGGGGACAGGAGGGCAGTGGCTTACCCTCTGGGTTGGGGACAGGAGGGCAGTGGTTCATCCTCTAGGTTGGGGACAGGAGGGCAGTGGCTCATCCCTCTAGGTTGGGAACAGGAGGGCAGTGGCTTATCCTCTAGGTTGGGGACAGGAGGGCTCTGAGTCACCCTCTGGGTTGGGAACAGGAGGGAAGTGGTTGATCCTCTAAGTTGGGGACAGGAGGGCAGTGGCTCATCCCTCTAGGTTGGGAACAGGAGGGCAGTGGCTTATCCTCTAGGTTGGGGACAGGAGGGCTCTGGGTCACCCTCTGGGTTGGGGACAGAAGGGCAGTGGTTCATCCTCTAGGTTGGGGACAGGAGGGCAGTGGCTCATCCCTCTAGGTTGGGGACAGGAGGGCTCTGGGTCACCCTCTGGGTGGGGGACAGGAGGGTAGTGGCTCGTCCACTAGATTAGGGAGAACTTTTCTCTTGGTTCTTGTCATGGTGCTGGAAGCAAGTATGTTTCCCTGTTCCTGGGACCCAGACTCACACACACACGGGTGAACAGGGCCATGCTCTAATGTGCTTCTGCTCCCCTGAGACCCTGCGGAGCCCTCATCAGACAGGCCTTAAGGGTCACTGCTTCCCGCTTCTCCTGGCAGCTGCCCTGAGGGTGCATGGGTCATTCTGACCATCTGCAGGTTCCAGGAACTAGGCCTCCTTCCACAGGGAGAAGAACATTCCACGAGCAGGGATGGGGCCTCCAGGGCAGCAGAGACCCTGGGCCTGTCCTGGAGAGATACCTCCCGTGGCCTTGCTCACCACAGGACCCCAGACCTTCACACACTAGCGGCCAAGGTACAAATAACTCACTCATCCCTGAAACTTTACACAATGAGAAGTCAGTCACTGCTTAGATTCCAAACATAACACTAAGGCCTAGATTAAAATAGCTTTATCCAGCTGTTAGATTTCTATCTAAGGCCAACGAACTTCTTTAGGCAATGAGTAGTGACCAAAAAAGAAAAAGGCAAAAAATTAATATTTACTTTTACAGTCTCAGATTCCATAGGGACATTGTTCAGGAGAAATCCCAGGAGTCTCCTGGAAAGGGTCAATGAATGAGTTTGGGTGTGGGTTGTCTAGGAGTAGTGGGACCCAAAACCAGATTGTGTGCCAGAGACTGCTTCCAGGCAGAGCAGCACCACGAAGCTGCCCCTAGGTAAGAGCCTGGGATTCCCCTGGGATTTGGAGAGTGCAGGCATGAGGCACGGGCTGAGATTCACCCTGCGAGCCAAGTTATTTCCTCTGCACAGCAGTCCTGAATGTGCAAAAGCTGGCCTGTCTCCATTTGGAATCAGAACATCAGAAATGATTCCTGGTGTTGCTTTTTTATTTTAATGGGTCATGAGGAGAATTCCATAGAAGAGGCTACAGCAGGAGAGTCTGAAGCGGAGGAGAGGCGACGGTCATGGGGGATTCTGGCCATTGTGCCAATGCGCTGTGAGTGACGGGGGACCCTGAGCGGTGAGTGCACACAGGAGTGTGGGACTGCTGCTTCCAGATACACAATAGCTACTCCCGTTGCGGCGCAAACTGGAGTCGGTATCTACTGGGCCTGTGGAAATTAACGCTTTACTAATGACCGTGAATTCACACAGAGTGCGAGGAAGAACCAGGCCTGTTTAGTATTTGGGACCTTCCAGATTTAGGGATATGGAAGGCTCTGCTTATTACATCGTGGGCTTTGTCCGTGTGGACACACATTGGGTTGGAAATGGCCCTTTTCACAAAGCATGCCTTCTTTCCTCATCTGGTGTGTCTTCCGCGACCGCAGAAGCTGGAGAGCTTGCAGGAGCCATGGTTCCTGACCCCTCTGCAGCTGGGATTCTGCACGCCACTTCCATTTCCCCACTAGCTTCTTTTACCTATGGAGATGTCAAAGCAGAGGCTAAGTGGGCTCCATATCCTTGCTGCAGGTGGCCATCTCCTGCTACCTGGAGAGGCTGCACCGTCGGACACTCCCACAGCACCGCCCCTGCACCAGCAGTCCTGTGTTGAGGAGCAGGTTTGTGTGGAAAGGTGGAACCCAGCTGAATGGCTGAGTGGCATCTGCAGCTCCCTGATCCTGGTTATATGTCTTTGACCGGAATCTGGTGGTTTTGGTGCACCTGCTTCCCCATTTTCAACTTGTGGCAAAGGCTGTCAGTGGGTCAGGTCTTTGGGGTTCTAAGAGCCAATCCTGGAGGTCCTGCCAAAGCCCTGTCTGCCAGCCCTGCTCCAGGGGGCCCTCAGCTCGCCCTGGAGCCCCCATGGTGGTTTCTGTTTCTTTTGCTGAGCCATCAATGGTACAACTCACTGTTCCCCGAGGAGGTGGAATATCTTTGTTCATTTATTTATTCATTCATTTGTTGATTCATTAGTTCTTTTATTTAACTATACTATAGTTATTATATATATATATATAACTATAGTATATTAGTTTTTATTTAACTATAATATAAAGAGTTAAATAACTATAATATAGTTAAATAAAAGAACTATTTAATAGTAATAACTTTTATTACTAACGCTGAACACCTATGACTTGTAGGTGCTTTCCCAAGCTCTGGGGACATAGAATTAAATAAGACTTAATCTTTGATGAGATGACAACCTAGTGGGGGACCCCAGCAGACAGCCCTTCCATTGAGCATATCCCGGGCAATGGTGGAGCCTAGTCCTGCTGGGCACAGAAGGTGGCTGCCAGGAAAGGTTTCTGGGAACCATCCCAGGGGGAAAATATCAGGACATTTACACAGAAGCACAAGGGTGAAAGGCTCCGTTAGGGGGCAGAGTGGAATACTGGAAGGGCGAGGCTGACGTTCAAAGGCTTCATGAAGGTCATGCTTGAGCAGAGAACTGGAGAGAAGAAGAGCTGTGGGTTGGTGGAGAAAAAGGAAATGATAGCCATGGCCATGACTCACTGTGCTCAAGAGACCTTTTTAACTCTTCCCTCATCATGGGGTTCAAGGGCGAAGCCACCAGAAGCAGCTGATTCTTATGGCAAGCTCTGGTCTTCCCTGCAGCCATGGTCTTTCATCTCTGCAGGCCTCCTGGGTTGCAGCCCGGGATCAGATTCCAGGCTACAGGAGGGGCTGCAGCGGCGCCTCCGAGGTCCTTTCCGCATTTTCCTCTGCCTCTCTTCTCTCCACCAAGTTCAAATCCTCTTTCCACTTTCATGAAGCTCCCATGGGCTCTTGTGGACAAGGTCACACCTGGGAATTCCTTTCTGAATTCCTCATGGCAAGCCCCAGGTTGACACCTGGCTCTGGGCCCACTGCTGCGTCTGTCATTGCTCTGTGTGTTCTCACTTGGCCCTTGATGGCCGGCCCTGCAGAAAACCCCTGTCTGTCACGATTTCATCCTGCCTGGCACGTCCACACTGTGTGGGATAACCACGTGCCTGATTACTCAGCATAAACCACTTACTTCACAGGCATTCGCTGAGGCCCTGCCACGCACCAGCATGGATGTTACATTGAGTAAGAGGGAGGCTCTCTTTTCTGTTCGCATGGACTTGGGGAATCCAGGTAATTACCCAGGAGGGTGGTCGTCCGGTGCACATAGCAGAAGGGTGAACAATTTAATCCAGGTGATGAGAGCTGGCATGGGGCTCTTTCCTTGGTGTGATGAGAGACCAAGGGCCTCTGATATCAACAGCAGCGGTAGGTTTCTGGTGTCGAGGAGGCTCCAGGGGCACCGTCTCTGCTGACACTCACGGCGAGTGTCCCTGCATCTCATGGATGAGGAAACAGAGGCACACACAGGCTCAGGAAGTCACTCAGGTGTGCAGGTAGGAAACAGAGGAGCGAGGATTTGACCAAGAGCTCCGTCCAAGTCACGAGGCAGGAAGAGCTCCCAGGTGGGCTGTGGGGAAAGGAGAGGGAAGAGCAGGTGAAAAGTGAGGAGGCACGGGACACAGGAAACCAATGCAAGTTGCAGGAGGATGGCTCCCCATGCCTTGCAGAGTGCAGGGTGCATGGCAGGCACCCAGCAACGCGGATGCCCTGACAGCCACGGTGGCTCCGGGGTGTCTGCCGCAGGTTCTGAGAGAAGCCATGGGTGAGAGAAGAAGGCTGTCGGGCTGGGCGTGTCTCACACCTGTCCAGATCATCGCGCTGCCGCTTGTGGTGTTGAAACCTTTGGCAAAACCTAACACCCCGAGCCTCAGTTTCCCCAGCTGCAAATCAGGAGTAAAATATGTACTTTGTGGCATTATTTTGTGTGTAGGAGACGGTATGTATGGAGCAGTAGCACGATGCCAGGTAAACAGTGGGTGCTCAACAAATGTGTACGGTTAACATCCCGCACTCAGCACACAGCTCCCCAGTGCCCAGAGAAGCCCTCTGGTGGGGTGAGAGCCACTCCTGCAGGACTGGTCTCCACCGTAGGTGAGCATCCCCAAGCCGGCGCTCCTGTAAAGGACTCTCGCGCTATGGATTTTATTATTGGCATCTTACATCTTTCTGCTAAGTGATAATGCTGTTTGTTATAACTCATTAAATTTAATAATCAGCAAAGATCACAAAACAAGAACAAAATTTACCAACACATGGTTCTCTCTCTATGGTTTCATCTCTCCCTGTGGGAGCCCTAAGGGAATTTACTGAATTGAGTGTTTCCTGTTTTCTGAGCTCCGTAAACCTTGAGTTAACGTGGACCTGAGGGAAGGGCAGGTGGAAAACGGACCCCATCTCTCAAGGATGCGGGAGTCCGTGGCTGCACGTCTCCAGCAGTCTCATGGGCCTGTGCACAAGCTCATATGTATTGATGGCTTTTTTTTTTCCACATGCAAAGGGGTCCCCTCCTCTCTTACTGACCTCCTGCACTTTCCAGTCAGTCCTGTGAGCAGAGGAGGAGTTGCAGTTTGCAAGATGCAGACAACAGTCTTCTCAGGGCCCAGCCCAGCATGGCTTTGGGACGCATAACCCTTACTCTCCCAGGGAGCAGTAAAAACAAAGCACACACACACAGCCCAGTGAGTTCACTGCACGCGGAACTGTGCTGAAGCTCCTCATTGATTTTAGCTCGTGGGGTTTGGCAGTTGTGGCATTTTGCTTGGACTTTGACTTCATTTGAAACTCCATGGGTGAGAAAATATGTCAATCAGATTGTTTTTTTGAGAATGAGGCCTTTGCTAACAGGCATAGAAATCTAACCTGCGTGATAAAATAAGGCAGTTTCTGCTGGACAGATAAGGTGAAGTTTGGATCTTTAGAAACTCTGGGAAAATTTGAACAATAGTAAACTCCAAGAATCTGCTGAGAATTCATCTCTGGCGCCTTCTTGCCGGCGGTTCCAGTTTTGGGGGAACGAGTCAACAATCCTGTGCATGGCAGTGAGTGTTTTCAGAAGGTAGCCGTCTACCTGGACCCTTCTCCCCCAGCCTGTTCCACTCCCCATGGCTCCAGCCACACCCTCAGATGAGAGCCAGCATTGCTACCATCTGGGCCTATCTCAGGGACTGGTGCCCTCTCGGGCACGAATCATGAGTCTGCTTCTTGAAATTCACCTGCTCTTTTAAACGACGTCCAACTCACACCAAGTCTCAGTGGAGGTCCTTGTCATTTACTAGATGTTTTGGGCAACCTTGATGCCCTGCCTACTTAGGGCTGCCAGAACAGGGGCAGCAGGTGCACACAGACACTTACAATTATAACCCTCAGCCTTCTGCCCAGGATTCTCGGCCTCCCTGGGCATGTGAACCCACAAAACAGTGATCACCATGGATGTGCTACATGACTAGCATTCTACTTAGATTCTTTTTACCCCAGTGTCTTATTTTGAAAAATTTCAAACTTTCAGAAAGCTGAGATAATAACATAACGAGCACTCTAAAGTCACAGTTGCTAATGTGTTTCCTCATCTGTATTCCCTCGCTCTCTATATGTGCGTGTATGTACATGCGTGAAGTTTTGTTTTGGATCCACTGCTTGCTAACCCATCTGAGAGTAAACCATGGAATCAGGGCCCCTTGCCCCAGCACTTTTGCCTGTGTCATCCAAGAACATGGACCTTTTCTGAAATAACCACAATGCCACGCCAAGCCAAGCAGCTCAGCGTTGATTCAGTGTTGATAGCGAATCAACTGTCAGCACTGTTGACTCAGCGCTGTACCTCTGGTTATAGAGTCTCTCTCCAAATGTCCCCAGCCATCCCAAAAACGTCCTTGGTAGGTTTTTAAGAAGACAGATCCACAAGAGAATCTCACATGCCCCTGCTTGCTGAAGCTCTTTTGTTTCTTTTTAATCGAGAGCACCCCCGCCCCCTGCCCCATCTCTTTTGCTTTTGCATTTTTGTGTTTTTGTTTTTGGTTTCATGACATTGTTGGTTTTGAAGCGTTCAGGTCAGCTGCCTTATATATGTGTCTTAAAACCAGTAGCCCTCATAGATACAAACAACAAATTAGAACATTTAAGGAAGAAAAGACCCCCATTTATCACAGCAAATAGAACAGCAGCAGCAAAAATAACAGCAAGAACTAGAAGTAAATTCAATGAGGAGTTGGCAAGATCTATGAGGAAAGTTTGCAGATACCACAGAGGTGCACGAAAGACCTGAACACATGGAAAGACACACTTTTCTTGATGAAGAAGTCTCAACACCATAAAGCTATACATTCTCTTTAGGTTATCCTAAAAACATAATATGATCCCAATAAAATTACCAACAGTGATTTTTTTTGAACCAAGCAAGCTAATTTCAAAGTTCATAAGGAAAAATAAGTAATAGTAAAGAAACTCTGAAAAGGAAGAGCAGTGCAGGGCCCTCACCCTGCTGGATACGAATCACGAAGACCCAGCATTGAAAGCGGCCTGGTGCCGGCTGCTGGATACGAATCACGAAGACCCAGCAATGAAAGCGGCCTGGTGCCGGCTGCTGGATACGAATCACGAAGACCCAGCAATGAAAGCGGCCTGGTGCCGGCTGCTGGATACGAATCACGAAGACCCAGCAATGAAACCGGCCTGGTGCCGGCTCGCACACGTGGAGGCAGGTGGGACCGAGGAGAGTCCAGGCACAGAAACTATCGTTGTGGGAATGAACAGATGAATAAAGGTGGCAGCTCGAGTGAGAGGAAAAGGTGTGATTTTCAATACAACGTCGAATACCTGGATTTTTTACCACTGGGGGGGAAAACACCTTTGGATCCACATAGCACAGCACACTGGGGTGGACTGCAAATGGGTCAAACAAAAGATGCAAATGAGAGAAACCGTGATGATACTAGATAAAGCACAGGAAAATCCCTCATAATCTAGATTGGAGAAACTAAGACTCAAAAATTCAACTGGAGTTAAAAGAAATGCAGCTCATATCACAAAAGACGAATACCTCTCACATGTAAAGGGCCTTACAAATCAATAAGAAAAAAACAAGCCAGAAAAAAATGGGCAGTGGAAATGAACAAATTGGCCCAGAGAAGGGCAAAGGCAAATGGCTCTTAAATACAAGAGAAGGCGCTCATCTGACTGAGATACCGTTTCTTTCACTTAGAAGCTCAACCTAAATGAAAAATTTGGACAATATGCCCTGCGGTGTGGGAAGACAATATGTACATTGTGGATGAGAGTGCACGCTGAAGGGTGATTCAGCGATATCTATTTAACTACAGATGCAAGCCTACCTCTGGGGAGGTATCCTAACGATACACCTTCATGGGTGTAAAGGTATTCATTGAGGCATTGTGTGAATTAGCAAATCGTTAGAAACAGCCCTAGTGATATGGTTTGGCTGTGTTCCCACCCAAATGTCATTTTGAATTGTAGCTCCCATAATTCCCACGTGTTGTGGGAGGGACCCAGTGGGAGGTAATTGAATCATGGGAGCAGTTTCCCCCATACTGTTCTCGTAGTGAATAAATCTCATGAGATCTGATGGTTTTATAAGGGAAACCTTCACTTGATTCTCATTTCTCTCTTGCCTGCTGCCATGTCAGATGTGCCTTTTGCCTTCCGCCATGATTGTGAGGCTTCCCCAGCCACGTGGAACTGTGAGTCCATTAAACCTCTTTTCTAAAATTAGCCGGGTGTGGTGGCGGGCCCCTGTAATCCCAGCTACTTGGGAGGCCGAGGCAGGCAGATCACGAGGTCAGGAGATCAAGACTACCCTGGCTAACACAGTGAAACCCTATCTCTACTAAAAATACAAAAAATTAGCCGTGCATGGTGGTGGGCGCCTGTAGTCCCAGCTACCTGGGAGGCTGAGGCAGGAGAATGGCGTGAACCCAGGAGGCAGAGCTTGCAGTGAGCTGAGATCACGCCACAGCACTACAGCCTGGGCGACAGAGCAAGACTCCGTCTCAAAAAAAAAAAAAAAGTAAAACATCAACACCATAAACCTCTTTTCTTTATACCCAGTCTCGGGTATGTCTTTATCAGCAGCATGAAAACAGACTAATACACCTAGTGTCATTAATAAAAGATGATTGAGTAGTATATTTTATTATAAACAAAATATGAAGCTGTAAAAATGAATGAGAAAGCTCTCTGCTGGAAATAAGGGTGACTCTCCAGAATATAATGTTTAGTGGAACAGGATGGTACAGAAAGGTGTGGAAGGAAGTGGGGAAAATAAGAATAAGTATTTATATTTCCTCCTGTTTACACCAAGAAACTCAGGAAGGATACATAAGAAACTGAAGTGGTAACCTGAGGGCAGGGGCAGGGGTGGATGTGAGCATGGGGAAAATTACATTTTTCACCTATACCTATTGACATTGTTTTGATATTGAACCATGTGAAAACATAACCTATTCTGAAACACACACACTCACGCATACAGACCACAGTGTAAGCTGGGACAATTGCCTTGACAGCCTGTTTGGCAGGTCAGGCAGACCCTAGAGATATTCCAGGTTTAGTTCCAGACCACCACGATAAAGCAAGTATCACAGTAAAAGGAGTCACTTGAATGTTTTGGTTTCCCAGTGCATACGAAAGCTATGTTTACACTATACTGTAGTTTATTAAGTGTGTAATTGCATTGTGTCTAAAAAACAATGTACATACCTCAGTTAAAAATACTTTTATTGCTAAAAAATGGTAATGATCATCTTAGCTTGTAGCAAATTGTAATATTCTTTTCTGGTCTTGCCTGAATGTTGATGGCTGCTGACTGATCAGGGTGGTAATTGCTGAAGGCTGAGGTGGTTGTGGCAAATTCCTAACATAAGAAAATGAAGTTTGCTGCATCAATTGACTCTTCTTTTTATGAAAGATTTCTCTGTAGCATGTGATGTTGTTTGATAGCATTTTACCAACATAGAACTTCTTTCACAATTGGAGTCAGTCTTCTCCAACCCTGCTGCTGCTTTATCAACTAAATTTGTAGAATATTCTAAATCCTTTGTTGTAATTTCAGCAATGTTCATAGCATCTTCATCAGGAGTAGATTCCATCTCAGGAGGCCACTTTCTTTGCTCATCCATAAGGAGCAACTCTTCACCATTCAAATTTTATCATGAGAGTGCAGCTGTTCAGTCACATCTTCAAGCTCCTCTTCTAATTCTACTTCTCTTGCTATTTCCACCCCATCTGTAGTTCCTTTGTCTACTGAAGTCCTGAACCCTCAAAATCATCCATAAAGGTTGGAATGACCTTCTTCCAAAATCCTGTTAATGCTGACATTTTGACCTCCTTCCATGAATCACAAATGTTCTCAATGGCATCTAGAATGATGAATCCTTTCTAGAAGGTTTTCAACTTACTTTGCTCAGATACACTTGAAGAATCATTATCTATGGCAGCTATAGTCTTATACAATGTATTTCTTAAACACTAAGACCAGAAAATTAAAATGACTCTTTGATTCATGGGCTTCAGAATGGATGTTATGCTAGCAGGCATGAATACGACATGAATCTCCTTGTACATCTCCATCAGAGCTCTTGAGTAACTTAGGTGCATTGTCAATGAGCACTAATATTTTGAAAAAAATCTTTTTTTCTGAGCAGTAGGTCTTAACAACGGACTTAAAATATTCAGTAAACCATGCTGTAAACAGACGTGCTATCATCTATTCTTTATTGTTCCATGTATACACCACAGAGTAGACTTAGCATAATTCGTAAGGGCCCTAGGATTTTTGGAATGGTAAATCAGAATTGGCCTCAACTTGAAGTCACCAGCTGCATTAGCCTCAGAGAAGAGAGTCAGCCTGGGCTTTGAAGCTTTGAAGACAGGCATTGATTTCTCCTCTCTAGCTATGGAAGTCCTAGATGGCATCTTCTTCCAATATAAGGTTGCTTCATCTACATTGAAAATCTGTTGTTAGTCTAACCACCTTCATCAATGATCTTAGCTGGATCTTCTGGATGGCTTGCTGCAGCTTCTCCATCAGCACATGCTGATTCACCTTGCACTTTTATGTTACGGAGATGGCTTCTTTCCTTCAGCCTCATGAACTAAACCCCTGCTAGCTTCCAACTTTTCTTCTGCAGCTTCCTCACCTCTCTCAATCTTCATAGAACTTTAGAGACTTGGGCCTTGCTCTGGATTAGGCTTTGGCTTAAAGGAATTCTGTGGCTGTGGATCTTCTCTGTAGACCACTCAAACTTTCTCCATATCAGCAGTAAGTGTGTTTTGAACGATAAGCGTTCCTGTGTTCGCTGAGTAGCACTTTTCATTTCCTTCGAGAACCTTTCCTTTGCATTTACCACTTGGTTAGCAGTTCGGTGCCACAGACTTAGTTTTTGGCCTATCTCGGCTTTTGACATTAGCTGAATTATTTAAGCTTATGTCAAACCTCACTAAGCTCAGTGATTTTTAGCTTTTAGTTTAAAGTGAAAGATGTGCAACCCTTCCTTTCACTTGAACACTTAGAGGCCATTGTTGGGCTATTAATTGACTTCACTTTTAAATATTGTTTTGCGCTAGGGAATTTGGAGGCCTGACTAGAGGGAGAGAGACTGGGAACAGCCTGTCGTAGAGGAGTCAGAATACACACATTTATTAAGTTTGCTCCTATATGGGCATGGTTTATGGTGCCCCAAAATAGTTAACAGTGGTAACATCAAAGATCATTGATCAAAGATCATAGTAACAGATATAATAATAATAATAATAAAGCTTGAAATATTGCAAGAAATATCAAAATGTGACATGGAGACACAAACTGAGTACATACTGTTGGAAAAATGGAGCCAAAAGACCTATTCGATGCAGGGCTGCTACAACACTTCAATTTTTAAAACATGTAATATTTGCAAAGTGCAATAAAATGAGATATCCCTGTATTTACTACAAAGCTAAGATAAGCCCTCCTAAACCCGAGGATTTATGTAAGAGAAATGAGCACAAACAACTGAAAATAACACAAACTGTGTTGACAAGAGAATGGCTAAGTAAACTGTGGTATGTTCTTAGAATGGAACACAAGTGAGGAATGAAAAAGAACAAATGGTTATTACATTCAACAAACGGATGAATCTCCAACATGCTGAGTTGAAGAAGCCAGGCATGGGTGAGCCTGACTGTGCACACTCTGATTCTGCATGTATGAAGTTCAAGATCAGGGAAAACGAATCATTAGCCATGGAGTGAGCACAGTGGGTTTTTTTTTTGAGGGGAGTGACAATGAGGGGGAGGGGCAGGAGGGAAGCTTTGTAAAGTGCGGGTGGCTACTGGGGTCTCATCCTGTGCAGACATTTCCAGCAATCATCTACAATTCATGCACTTTGAGAGTCTACAGGATGTATAGTATGTTTGGCCTCAATGAAAAAATAAAAGAATATGATAGTCTTCCTGAGATGAAACCCTCTCATACTTTATGTCCTGGAAGAGCCCTCTTTCTGTCTTCATCACTCTTTTTTGATATTTTATTTTGGAATCATTACTGATTCACAGAAAGTTGCAAAGAAGTGCAAAGGGAGGTCCCCTGCGTAACTACAGTATAGTATCAACACCAGGAAGTTGAACGTGATAAATCCACAGGGCTTTTTCAGTTTTTGCCAGTTATATAGGCTCTCATGGATGTATGTGTGTGTTTGCACACATGTGCATGTCTACACAGTTCTATGCAATTTTATTTTGTGTGTAGCTTTGTGTCACCACAACCACAATCCAGATAGAGAACTTGGTTTCTCGGGCTTCTCCCTTAACCCGCACAGATTCCTCCTCCCTTCTCTAACCCCTGGAAACAGCGAATCTGTTCTCCATCTCTGTGATTTTGTCATTTCAATCATCTTATGTAAATGGAAGTCCCTTTCTATTGTGTTTGAGGCTTTATGCATATCTGAGTCTATTTATTGGATATAAGCACTATGAACTATTATTTCTAATTTGTACAGAGCGGCAATTCATGGGAACTTGGGAAGTTCATGGGATTAACAAGGAGCTGGCACTCATGGCATTTGCCTCCTGTGGCTAGGGTGGTGCTCCTTATGTAGGATGGCGAGCTGTGTGAGCTAGAGAGAGAATATCTTCATGCATTGATCTAGGTGATTCTAAATCCGGACAGAACCAATTTAAGAAGATTGGAGTTGTATCTAGTGTTGTTTCTGACTGCAAGGGTGTAAAACTAGAAATCAATAACAGGAGGAATCTCAGAAAATTCATAAATATGTAAAGATTAAACAACATGCTCCTGAACAACCAGTGGGTCCAAGAAGAAATCGAAAGTGAAATTAAAAAATATCTTGAGACAAATGACAGTAGAAACTTAACATATCAAATCCTCTGGGGCACAGCAAAAGCAAGAAGGAAGTTTATAGCAACAATGCCTACATTAAAAAGAAGAAAGATCCCAAATAAATAGGCTAATATTATGCCTCAAAAAACTAGAAAAAGATGAAAAACTAAACCCAAAGTTAGCAGAAGGCAGGACATATAAAGATCAGAACAAAAATAAATCACATAGAAAACAGAAAACCCATAGAAAAAGTTAATGTAATCAAGAGTTGGTTCTGTGAAACAATAAACAAAATTAGCAAACCATAAGCTAGATGAGAGAGAGAGAGAAAGAGAGAGAGAGAAAACTCAAATAACATCAGAAAATAAAACAGAGTCATTATAACAGACACCGCAAAAATAAAAAAAAAACATAAGGGACTATTACGAGCAATTATATGCCAACAAATTAGGTAACCTAGAGAAAATGGGTAAATTTCTAGAAAAACATTACCTACCAAAATTGAATCATGAAGAAATAGAAAGCTTGGCCAATAATAAAGAGATTGAAAAAGTAGTTACAAACCTTCCAACATACAAAAGCTCAGGACCACATGGCTTCATGGCTGACTTCTCTCAAACATTCAAGGAAGAATTATTACTAACACATCTCAAAGTCTTCCAAAACACAGATCTGAAGGGTATAATTCCCAATATATTTTATGAGGCCAGCATCACCTTAATACCTAAGTCAAGGACAGTATAAGAAAAGGGAGCTGCAGGTCAGTATCTCTGATGGATATTAATGCAAAAATCTTCAATATAATATAAGTAAACCAAATCCAGTGTGACACCACAAAGATTTCATATCATGACCAAGTGGGATTTATCCCTGGCATGCAAGGCTGGTTTAACACACACAAATCAATCAGTGTGATACATCACATTAACAGAATGAAAGATAAAAAACCACATGATTATTTCAAGTGACACAGAAAAAGCATTTGACAAAGTTTAGCATCTTTTCTTAATAAAAACTCAATGGTTTAAGTACAGAAGGAAAGGTCCTTATTATAATAAGGGCCATTTATGAAAAAACTGTAGTTAACATCATAATCAACCAACAGGAAACAACTGAAAGCATTTCCACTAAGATCTGGTACAAGGCAGAGATGCCCACTCTTGCCACTTCTATTCAACAAAGTACTGGAAGAGCAATGAGACATGCTGACTGCAGGAGTAATCAGACAAGAAAAAAAAAAGAAAAAAGTTTTAGGGTTTCCTACATACAGGGTCATGTCATCTGCAAATAAAGATAATTTGACTTCTTCATTTCCAATGTGGATGCCTTTCATTGCTTTTTCTTGTCTGATTGCTCCTGCAGTCAGCATCTGATACAAAATCAGCATACAAAAATCAGTTGTATTTATGTACATAAATAACAACCTAGCTCAAAAAGAAATCAAGAAAACAATTCAATTTATGACAGCATCAAAAAATAAAATACTTAGGAATAAACTTAGTCAAGGAGGTGAAAGATTTACACTGAAAACTATAAAACACTGATGAAAAAAATTGAAGAAGACACAAATAAGTGGAAAGATATCTCCTGTTTGTGGATCAGAAGAATTAATATTATTAAGATGTCCATGCTACCTAAGCAATATACAGATTTAGCACAATCCCTATCAAAATTCCAATGGCATTTGTCACAGAAACAAAAAACAATCCTGCAGTTTGTGTGGAACCACAAAAAAAACCTGAATCACCAAAGCAATACTGAGAAATAAAAACAAATTTGAGGTGTCATACTTTCTGATTTTATTTTTATTTTTATTTATTTATTTTTTTTGAGATGGAGTCTCGCTCTGCAGCCCAGACTGGGGTGCAGTGGCATGATCTCGGCTCACTGCAAGCTCCGCCTTCCAGGTTCATGGCATTCTCCTGCCTCAGCCTCCAGAGTAGCTGGGACTACAGGTGCCCGCCACCAGGCCTGGCTAATTTTTCTGATTTTAAATTATACTACAAAGCTATAGTAATCATACTGGAATAAAAACAGAAACATAGACCAATGGAACAGAATGAAGGGCCCAGAAATAAATCCAAATATAATACGGTTAGAGAATTTTCGACAAGAGCACCAAGAGGATGCAAAGGGGAAAGGAAAGTCTTGTCAATCAATGATGCTGGGAACACTGGCTTTCCAGTAGGTTTTTTTTTTTTTTTTTTTTTTTTTAACCACACACACACACACACACACACACACAAAGAAAGAAATTGCATCCTTATCTTACATAGTTAACAAAAATCAACTTAAAATGGATGAAAGACTTAAACGTAAGACCAGAAACCATAAAGTTCCCAAAAGAGAGCATAGAGAAAAACCTCCTGTATATTGGCATCGCCATGATTTTTTTGGGCATTGCACCAAAAGCTCAGGCTACCAAAGCAAAAATAAATAAATAGGACTACATAAAACTAAAAAACCTCAGCACAGCAAAGGGATCAATCAACAAAATGAAAAGGCAGCCTACTGACTAGGAAAAAACATTTGGTAATCACATACCTAAACAAGGGTTAATTTATATAAAACTTATAAATATTCAGACAATTCAACTGTTGAAAAACAAGTACCCAATTTAAAAAACAGGCAAAGAACCTGAACAGACATTTCTTTAAAAAAGACAGAAAAATGGCCAACAGGTATATGTAAATGTGTTCAACCTCACTAATCATCAGAAGCAAACAAATTAAAATCACTGTGAGATACCACCTGGCACCCATCAGGATGGTTATTTTGAAAAAGACAAGAGGTAACAAATGTTGGTGAGAGTGTAAAGGGAACCCTGGTACACTCTGGGTGGGAATGTGGATTGGTACAGCCCTTATGGGAAGCGGTATGGAGGTTCCTAAATGAATTCCAAAATTGCACTATCATATGACCCAGCAGTCCATGTTCTGTGTGCTCTGCTCACACTCCTGTGCCCCTAAATTGGCCTGGAAGTCAGGATCATGTGCCACAGGCTGAAGAAACAAATGCTTTTCTGCAAGTGGGTGATAGACCCAAAGAAGATTACATCACCACCTCTTACAGCCTGCACTTCCGTGACCACTGCAGCATTACTCCCAGTAGGCAGGACACCGAAATAACATAAGTGTCCGTCAACACTGAGGGTGCCAGGGATAAGGAAACCCTGGTCTATATACACAATGGAACAGTATTTAGCTTTAGAAAAGGAGGTCGTGCCATTTGCCACAACCTGAGTAGACCTGGAGGACATGATGCTAAGCAAAGTAAGCCAGAGACAGAAAAGTAATGCATGATCTCACTTACATGTGGAACCCTTAAAAAATAAATTTCAAATATTCAGAGATAGAGAATAGAACAGTGGTTTCCAGTGCCAGGGGGACGGGGAGAAGTGAGTCAACGAATTCAAAGTGGAAGATTGACAGGAAGAGTAAGTCTAGAGACCTAACGTCTGCATGAGGACTATAGTCAATAAAGTCATATTCTATTGCAGCAAAGAAAGCGGCAAAGTGTTTGATGCTCAGGAAGCATGTGTGGCCTTAAATAGGTGCAAAATAACCACCTCTTCCAGGGTAAGTCAATGGCCACGATAATTGACTTCTGATTAGAATGTATAAATGCAGACATTTGGTTTGCACATAAGTTGATGCATTTGATGTAATTTTAAAACTTCATTCTTTCTTAAAAATATTTGAAAGGCCTTTTACTTTTTTCTTTAAAGCAAGCACAGGACGCAAAATGCTATGGATCTGAGGTTTTCTCAGTGGAATGATGATGTGGGGCGCTGGATTGAAGCCGGGGCTCCTGGCAAGTGCGTGAGATGAAGTGGAAGCAGAAGAATCAGGCGGTGGTTTAGGAACTTGCAACAACCCTACTGCTGGGGAAAGGAAGAATAGTCATTTCCACTTAGCCTTAGTTTTGCTTTCCAAGGTCTCAGTTACCTGCAGTCACAACCTCAGTCAGAAAATATTAAATAAAAAAAAATTCCAGAAATAAAGAATTCCCAGGTTTTAACTTGTGCACCCTTCTGGGGAGCGTGGTGAAATCTGGCTCCGCCTGCTCGGTCCCTCCCGGGACTGAACCCTCCCTTCGTCCAGTGTCTCCAGGCTGCGGACGCTCCCCACCCCTCTTACGGCCTCTCGGTTATCAGATCCACGGTCCAGGGGTCGCAGTGCTTGTGTTCAAGGAACCCTCATTTGACTTCATCATGGCCCCAAAGCACAAGAGCAGTGAGGCTGGCAACGCGGGTACACCTAAGAGAAGCCGGAAGGTGCTCCTTTAAGTGAAAAGTGAAAGTTCTCGATTTAAGAAAAAAAAAAAAGGGAAGCTCAGGTTGCCAAGATCTCCAGTCAGATGGAATCTTCTATCTGTGAAATTGGGAACAGCATGTTCCACAGATTGTTCTATTTTATTATTAGTTATTGTTCTATTTTATTATTAGTTATTGCTAATCTCTTACTGTGCCTAATTTATAAATTAAACTTTATCAGGGGGGTGTGTGCATAAGGAAAACATCGTGTCCACAGGGCTTGGTACTATCCACCATTTCAGGTATCCCCTGGGGGTCTTGGAACGTCATCCCCAGGATAAGGGGGATGGCTGCACTTGCTGTGGTGAGTATGCCTTCCCTTACTCCTGTCCTGTCCGTACACCGTCTCCCAGGAAAGCCACAATCTTTTCTTGTGAATCTTCAGAAGAGAGACAGTTTCACACTCACTTCACGGGAGGCTGGGTCGATTTGTTCTGGAAAACCCCTTTGCTCAATAACATAGATCCTACATAAGGCATTAAGACCCCTTTCTTTTAAGAAGCTCTTCGTTAGGTAACTGCCACTCTGAGGAAATATCTTGGATGTGTTCTCCAAGCTCTTGCCTGTCCGCACAAGTGGAACCTTCTACAACTTTCTAGAGGACATTCCGATGTACTGTAGCGAGCCTTTTGAGGCTCAGCATCTCTGCAGGATCACACACCCTCTGACAGGCAGGGGAATCCCCCTGAGGGTCATCGTTGGAACTGGAGGAGGGCAGGAGGAGGAAGACTCTGGTAAGCCACCTTCTGAGCACCGCGCAGCCCTGGACGCTGGGGAACGAGGTGCCCTCTTGCAAATTAGGTGAGGCCTGCGGGTCCTCACTGCGGGAGAAGGGCAGGCCTCGCCTCTGGGTCAGGCCCCACACTCAGCACAGGAGTTATCTGGGCCCAAACCCAAGGAAACCAAGCGCGGGGGGCACGGTGTTTAAAGGGGCTGTGCTTCCGAAATCACGAATGCACCCCACACAAAAATCACTAAAACCAATGCTAATCCAGGCTAATTCGCCCTGCTCAGGAGAACTAAAGGTGCTGAAATTCTCCCCGCATGGAGGCTCGCGTTTCAGTCTTCACCTGTGTCTTGGCTCTGAGATTGTCCCACTTTGGGTGGTCAAGGAACAACTGTCCATAGGCACACGTCATTAGGGACTCAGATGGGACATTTTCCACTGCTGCATGAAGACATGACACAGACCCTTCTGTGCCCCCAGAGTGGCACGGATGTCAAGATCACATGCCACAGGCTGAAGAAAATCATGCTTCTGCACAAATCGGAGATGCTTCCCTGCCTGAGGGGCTCCTGTTACAGTCTCGCTCCAGTCGGCACCAGCACCGAGCTCCCTCAACCTCAGACTCCAGATCTGTACGAGAGCCCCGAGCTCTGATCCGTGAGCACTCCAGGGAATGCAGGGAGGCAGCGGGCAAACCTCGGGCTGAGGAGGAGGGTGACAGGTGGGGGAAGCTGGGTCCTGGTTGCTTCACAGGGGGACGTATTCCACACAGGACCTCTGCAGGGAGGCAAAGCGCCGGGACCAGCCGCATTCCAGCCACACCTCGGTGGCCACTAGGCACGGCCAGCTCTGCCTGGAGTGCCAGGTCTTTGCAAGGTAAACATCTGACCAGCAAGGTAAACATCAATGTAAGTGTTTCTGAGGCCCCTGCTTTATAGGACACTGAAGGAAAATAAGACACAGTCTTGTTATCTGGGAGTCTCTAATTTTCTTTCTTTCCTTTCTTTCTCTCTCTCTGTCTCTCTGTCTCTCTCTTTCTTTCTTTCTTGAGATAGCATCTCGCTCTGTCATCCAGGCTGGAGTGCAGTGGTGTGATCTTGGTTCACTGCAACCTCCACCTCCCAGGTTCAAGCAATTCTCCTGCCTCAGCCTCCCAAGTAGCTGCGACTACAGGGGCCCGCCACTATGCCCAGCTGATTTTTGAATTTTTAGTAGAGACGGGGTTTTACCATATTGGCCAGGCTGGTCTTGAACTCCTGACCTGGTTATCCGCCTGCCTTAGCCTCCCAAAGTGCTGGGATTACAGGCGTGAGCTACCATGCCCAGCCAGCGAGTCTCTAATATTCTTAAGGCAAAGTGTGTTTAAAGAAGGAGAAGAGGCTGGGCACGGTGGTTCACATCAGCACTTTGGGAGGCCAAGGTGGGCGAATCATGAGGTTAGGAGTTTGAGACCAGCCTGGCCAACATGGTGAAACCCTGTCTCTACTAAAAATACAAAAAATTAGTTGGACGTGGTGGTGTGGGCGCCTGTAATCCCAGCTACTTGGGAGGCTGAGGAAGGAGAATCTCTTGAACCCAGGAGGCAGAGGTTGCAGTGAGCTGAGATCATGCCACTGCACTCCAGCCCAGAAAAAAAATGAAGGAAACAAAGATGGAAGGAGAGAAAAATGTATAAGCGTGATTTGAGTGACATGATGGGCAAAGAGAAAGGCTGGGGACTCCCTCCAGGGGTGACCTGGGCTGTGGGGCTTGTGCCTGGAGGCCCCAGACTTGAGCAGGCTGGGCTCACGCCCACGAATTTGTCCGTGAGGCCTCCTCCAGCAGATGTTGGAGGGCTGTGTTTCTAGCGGGTGCATTCGCTTGCTGAGGGCTTTGATCGCTGCTGGGGCTGGGGCCAGGCCTGGGCAGAGGGGCTGTCCAAGGCTCAGCAGTCCTTAGGGCCCTGAGTCCAGGGCCAGCAGGGGAGCTGCCATGTGCACTGGGACCGAGGGACTGCAGTGCAGCTGGGCCCTAGGAACCACCCAGGCTGTGCCAATCTTGGGGCTTTGGCAGAAGGACCAGTGCTGGCTGCCAGCTGCACAGGGTGGTGAGGCAGTGTACAGGCTGAGCCACAGGTCTTGGGACCCAGGGGTATCGGTGGAGCAGGGATGGCAGAGGCTGGGCCTGAGGCCCGGCAGGGGGTGAGGGGGCAAGAGCAGCACCCCGATCTCCAAAAGTTTTTTATGCAATCTGCTCTTTCAGGTCTGACTTGTGTTCTAAGCCAGGTGTCCTCTCTGATTTGACCACTGTAAGCTTCCTGGGGCCACTGTAACAAAGTGCTACAGACTGCATGGCTTAAACAGCAGACATTGATTGTCGCTCAGTGCTGGGGGCTGGAAGTCCAGGATCAAGGTGTCTGCAGGGTGTTGCTGCGGAGACCTCTCCTTGGCTGCAAGTGGCTGTCCCCAGGTTCAAGAGACCTTCTCCCCACGTGCACCTGCCCACGCTTCCTCTTCTAAGAAGGATGTTAGTCTTATTGACTTAGGCCCACCCTCACAACCTCATTTTATTTATTTAATTTCCTCCATCTTTCTTAAGGTATAACTGACAAATAAAAATTGTATATATTCACAGTGTATAATTTGATATCTGAATATACATTGTGAAATCATCACCACAATCAAGCTAATTAACACATCCATTTCCTTACACAGTTACCATTTTCTTTCTTTTTTTGGTGGTGAGAACACTGAAGAAGTTCTCTCGGGCGAATTTCCAGTGTGCGACACGGCACTGTGAACTGTTTAGGCGCCGCACACGAGCTCACTCGCCCAGCGTCTCCCCATCTCCCTCATCCTGGACCCGGTGGCCGCTGTGCTCCTGTGGGTTGGACTGTTTTAAATGTGTCATAGAGGTGGCGTCATGCAGGACCCGTCCCTGCGTGCCTGGCTTATTCACATAGCATGATGTCTTCCGGCTTCATCCACGCTGTTGCGAGTGACAACATGGCCTTCTATTCATATTTGAGGCTGAATAATGTCCTGTTGCATGTGATGCCACGTTTTCTTTATCCATGTATCTGTTCACGGACACTTAGTTTGCTTCCATGTTGTCTGAGTCTATGTAGGCTGCTATGACAAAATACCTGAGACAGGGTCATTTATTAATATAAACAGTAGAAATTTATTTCACATAGTTCTGGACGCTGGGAAGGTCAAGACCAAGGCACCCGCAGATGTGGAGTCTGCTGAGGGCTGATCTCTGCTCTGTGACTGGAGCCCCGTGGCTGGGTCCTCGTGTGGCCGGAGGGCAAGGCAGCTGCCTTCTGCCTCTTTTATGAGGCACAGATCCCATTCCTGGGCTCAGAGCCTTCATGACTTAATCACTTCCCGGAAGGCCCCACCGCTTCGCATGGTCACACAGGTGTTAGGTTCCAGTGCGTGGCGTTTGGAGGGGACACAGGCGTTCAGACCACAGCACACGCCTTGGCTATTGTGATCCATGCTGCAACAAACTCGAGGGTGCAGATCTCTCCCTGAGCTACTGATTTCATTTTCTTGGGCTGCCACCCAGTAGTGGGACAGCTGGATCATATCAGTTCTATTTTTGACGTTTTCAGGAACCTCCACACTGTTTCCGTAAACGCTGCGTGTCCTGATTCACCTTCCCAGCCACAGTGTACGAGCTTCCCCTTCCCCACATTCTCACCAGCACCTGCTATGTCTTGTCCTTTTGATAATGGTCATGACAACAGGTGTGAGGTGGGATCTCATTGCGGTTTTGATTTAGACTTTTCCGATCACTCATGTTGAGCACATTTTCCATGCTTTCGGCCATTTGTATGTCTTCTTTTGAGGAATGTTTTGAAATGATCTCATTTTACCTGGACTACCTCTGTAGAGATCCTATCTCCAAACAAGGCCACACTTGGAGGTACTGGGGGTTAAAAATTCTGCATGGGAATTTTAGGGGCAGAGTCAGCCTGTGACACCACGCGGTTCTCCCACTGCAAAGATACCTGCTGCATGGCAGCCTAGATTCCTCCGTGCTGACGTGCTGACAGCCCCCTGCTCCTGACGTGGAGGTGGGGACCACCCTGAGTTGCATCCTTGCTGTGCCATCAGCCCTACCTGACCCTCCGCACAGGGGAACATTTCCTTTGATGAAGCCACTTGAGCTAGTTATTGCTGGACAGGCCTTTCTGTTTGCTTCAGTAACATTCTTCTTCTGCAGAATGAAGCCTGTCATCTCCTCTCACCTACAGACAGCCTCTGTCCTTCCTGGGATGCAGCATTATAAACACTGCAGTGTGGCACATGATACCCACTTGTCAGGTGAGAAAGCCGAGGTTCAGGAAGCAGACATAACTTGCCCGAGGTCACAGTGTTAGGACAGCACGGTGCCAGGGCTTGAATGTACTTCTGAGGGACATGGTGCCACATGGCCACTGCTCATGAAAAGAAGGGCCTGCTTTTTGCTTTCTGAACATGTACAAGTGAGAGCTAAAGCTCATGTGAAGCTATTTTGCTCTTTGCACCAAATGTCAAGTCTCCAAGGAGACAGTTATGAGCCCTCACACGCAACCCCTGTCTGTTTGCTGATGCTGTGCACATGCTCAGCTGGGGTTTGTACAGCAGTACATTGCCCAGGAACAGTGGACTGGTGGCAACGGTCTAGCAGCTGACCTCAATTGCACGAGCACTAGCTAATTTTTTTCATGATTGTCAGTTCCCTCATTTAAAACAAACCAAAATGACTAGAAAAGAAAATCAATCAATCCACTTATGCCTATAAGAAAATCTTGAGGAGTTGATTTTCTTTTTAACAGAACAGATGGCTGGTAACAATAAAGTCAATACTAACATATATCAGAATTTTAGTCCAACATCAGGCTGGGGAAATGGGTAGATGTGGAGAGAAAGAGGGAAGAGGCATTTTTAAGACTTCTGTTTACTTCCAAACTTCAGGAAATTACGATACTGACATAAATGATGATAAGGCAAGAAGACCCTGGTTTTGCTGGCAGGCCACCGAAGATAAGCACTTTGGGAGGAAACCAGATTAAACCAGGCAGGAGAGCAGGGGCTGAGAGCACAGGGCTGGAGTGAGACAGCCTGGGTTGATGCTGTCACCAGCACTGATTGGTGTGTGCGTTTTAATGTCTTGTACCTCTGCTTTTCAGCTGTGCAATGGAGACTTTACAACCAGATGCCCAGAGATGGGCTGTGAGCATGAACAGGACACACAAATGGCCAGCAACCGTGCCTCCCACCCACGAGGGACTCCAGCATCAGCTCGTAGCCCAGCGTCATCGGGGGGCAGATCTGATGTCACCCGAGGAAATGACCCATCACAGTGCTTCTTGGATGGAAAAAGGCAGAGCTAGAGTCCCATTATGCCTCTAGGCCTGCGCAGCCCTGGAACTGGCTTTTCAAAGGTATTTAAAATCAAATCCCTTACAATTAGATTACATTAAAACTCAGTCCCTCACCTGCAGCAGCCACATTTCGAGGGCTCAATGGCCATACGTGGCTGTTGGCTACTGCATGGACAGAGATGCAGGATGTTCCCACTCCTGCGGAAATCCTACAGGGCAGCCTTGCTCGAGAAACAGGGATGGGTGTGCAGAGAGCACCCAGGATGGTGGGTGGGGATGTGATCAGCAAAATGCAGAGGATGGAAACCTGTGCAGGCAAATGACTTCATTTCTTCTACAAACAAGCAACAGGGGCGAGGAGAATCGTCAGGGACACACCAGCCGCATGAGACGTGTGTGCCTTGCTGCATCTCGATTTGAACAAACCAGTGGGGAAAAAAAAGGCATTTATAAGACAATTGGGAAATTGTAAACATTGGCTGGATATTTGATACTATTGTTGCATTTTATAAATTTTTTATTTTAAAAATTGTGGCAATATGTAACATAAATTTAGCATTTAACCATTTTCAGTGTATGGTTCAGTGGCACTAAGTGCAGTCACATTGCGGTTTGTCACCACCCATCTCCAGAACTTTGCAGCTCACCAAACTGGAACTCTGTCCCCACCAAGCACTGACTCCCCATCCCCCTCCCCGCCAGCCCCTGGCAACTCCCTCTCCCTCCCTCCTTCTCTCTTTCTTTTCTTTCTTTCTTTCCTTCCTTCCTTCTTTCTTTCTTTCCTTCTTTCCTCTTTCCTCCTTCGTTCCTTCCTTCCTTCCTTTCTTCCTTTCTTCCTTTCTTTCTTTCTTTCCTTTCTTTCTCAGAGTTTCCCTCTTGTTGCCCAGGCTGGAGTGAAACGGTGCAATCTCTGCTCACTGCAACCTCCGCCTCCTGCTTCAAGCAATTCTCCCGCCTTAGCCTCCTGAGTAGCTGGGATTACAGACACCTGCCACCACGCTTGGCTAGTTTTTTGTATTTTTAGTACAGATGGGGTTTCACTATGTTGGCCAGGCTGGTCTCAAACTCCTGACCTGAGGTGATCCTCCCGCCTCGGCCTCCCAAAATGCTTGGATCATGGGTGTGAGCCACTGTACCCAGCCTTGTTCTACTTTCTGTCTCTCGGAATGTGACTATTCAAGGGATGCCATGTGAGTGGACTCAAACACTCATTTAGTGTTTGTCATTTGTGGCTGGCCTGTTTCACTTAGCACAATGTCCTCATGAGTCATCAGTGTTATGGCACGTGTCAGAATTTTCTTCCTTTTGGGGGCTGAATAATATTGTATGGATACACCACATCATTCACCCACTGAGGGCCACTGGGTAATGTCTGTCTTTTGGCTACTGGGAATAATGATGTGGTGAACATGGGTACAGCTGTTGCTTCAAGATCCTACTTACAGTTCTTTTGAGTATGCACCTAAAAGTAAAATTGCTGGATCATATGGTAATTCTATTTTCAAGTTTTTGAGGAATGCTGAACTATTTTCTGTAGCAGCGGCACCATTTTACATCCCCACCAACAGTCTACGAGTCCTCCGGTTTCTCCACCTCCTCATCAACACTTCTTGTCTTTTTTTTTCTTGATAATAGTCATCCTAGTGGATGTGAGGTTGTGTCTCATCGTGGTTTTGATTTGCACTTCCCTAATGATTAATGGTGTTGAGCATCTTTTCATGTGCTTATTGGAAATTTGTATATCTTCTTTGGAGAAATGTCTATTCACACCCTTTGACCATGTTTTAATCAGTTGCGGTTTTTTGTTGTTTTTGTTGTTGAGCTGTAGGGGTTCTTTATATATTCTGGTTACTAATCCCTTATGGTTACTAATCCCTTATTAGTTATATGAGTTATAAATACTTTCTCCTATTCCATATGTTGCCCTTTCACTCTGCTGATAATATCCTTTGATGCATAAAAGTTTCTAAATTCGGTGTAGTCCAGTTTATCAATTTTTCTTTTGTTGTCTATGTTTTTGGTATCATATCCAAGAAATCACTAATGAATTCTGTTAATTTTTAGGTGCAATGGTCATACTGCTTATGTTTTCTGAAAGCCCTGATCTTTTAGGGAGACACTGAAATGTTACTGCTGATGAACGATGAGGCCAGGGATCAGCTTCACAGCCCGGCAGGGGTAAAACGTGAAAGGGGCCACGTTGAAGTGAGACTGGCCAAATGTTAACAATTGTGTTGGCTGATGGGCTCAGGGGAGGTCATCATGCGAGTCTTTCTCCTTTAGCATATGTTTGAAATGTTTCACAGTAAAGAAACTTAACAGAAAAAATGGAAGCACACATTCTTCTTTCCAGGGCTGAGACAGATTCCTGCCCACAGGTGAACACGTGCCTCACACTGGCGCCCACAGTCACGGAGCTCAGGCTGTCTCCTTGGGTGCCTGCTGCCAGCCCTCCAGAACATGCTACAGAGCACAGGGGCCAGTGGCCCCTTCCTCAGCAGCCCATATGGATGGTTTTCTGATAAAATATTGTGTTCAGAGACCCAAAGGAGAGAGGACAACGTAGTGATCTCTGGGAAGTGCTGCACTGATCAGACTCTTTTTCCTCTGCGCTGGTCCTGCCACTGTGATGTAGGAATTTTGGAAGCCCCGTGTCGGAAGGTGTTTGTCTCCAGGCTGTGCAGTGAGTGGAGGGAGTGGGGCAGCCATGGCCTGCCGAGCCAGCGGGGTCTGAGAGGCAGCAGGGCTCCCTGCCCTGCCCTAAGCGCCGGGATGTCAGCTGGCCCTGCTTGCCTCAGTAGTACTTCGCCGCATAGTGAGGACAAGGGGAAAGTTAGGATTCATATGTTACTGTCTCCAAAGGCGGCAAGGAGACCTATTGCTGCCATTTATTGATCATCGATTATTGACCAGGCACAGTCAATTGGTTATCAATAAAGCTAAGCTCTCTTCCCAGGCACACCATTCCATTCATCCTCATAAGAGCCTATGAGCATCATGGTCCTCATTTTACAGACGAGGAAGCAAGGGCCCAGAGAAGTTATGTAATTTCCCCAGGATCACACAGCTCCTACGTGGCAGAGCTGAGATGCATGCGCAGGTTGCCCTGTCTCTTCCTGACTACAGATGTATGTGATGAATCATTATCTTGCATTTATCTAGTTTTGAAGAGACCCTTAAATCTTTAGCTATAACAATAGTATAGGTTTTTGGGGTTCTCCTCATTTTTCCACCTATAATATTCATTTTCTTCTGTGTTGATTCACACCACACCCACCGTGAGATGCAGACATGAATGGTGAGACCAGCCTTCCCAGATGTACAACACTAGGAAGGGTCTCTTCAGGAACCCTGAGCTTTGCAAAAATTATCATGGTGAGCCTGGTGGCCCACGCATGTGCACAGCTGGCGCAGGAGAGCACAGAGCACAGCAGGGCACCAACTCATGGGGTCGGTGCCCAGGGCAGGGGTACACGGATTCTTCTCACCAGCTGCTTCCCAGGGAAAATAGTCTGGTTTTGGTCCTGAATCTGGTACCCAATCTTCTGCCCTGACATTGATCCTGTCTCCTTTGGAATAAAATCGGGCAACAAATGGCCGGTGGGTGGGGCTTTGTGCTGGTGGTTGGTTTTCTTGGCTATGTACACATAGAATACATTCTAATTAGATTTAGCACATTTATAAAATAACCACCCTTATGGATAAAATGTGAAACCACCATACGTACAATTTGCCATGCATCAGTGACATAAAAAAAACACATGGTAAATACATTATAATTATTGGTTAAGATAAAGCCAACACAGTTCTCTCTAAGTGCTCATTTCATTGTAAAAGGTTTAATAAATAATTATATCGCAGTTCTGTAGTCCCCTTAATGGCTTATTAAACAGAAATAAAGCGATCAACAACCAGTCTAAACAGGACTTGAAAATACCTTGCAAATAATTTGTAAGGCATTTCTGAATAAACTAGTTATGAAATGTCAATATTCTTAAAATATCAATACACATTAGTGTTGCATTTACTTTCTGTTTTCAAACCTACTCTATTCTGTTCTGAAAAAAGCTTATTAAAGATACTTATAATCAGATGCACAACCTTTAAAACAAATGAGCTGAGAGTTGCTGTAGCTGGCACGAATATGAGGGTCTCATAACACTGTACATTTCCAGCCTTGTTTTGCTTTTGCCTGAATTGAAGCCAAAAAGCTTTCAAAAACCTGTGTTCACCAAAAACAGCGCAAACTGCCAAGGCATAAATTGAATTCTAAAGATTAACGGCAGCTCTAGCCATTGTTACCTTTTATTGTCTTTGTTTGCTTAAAAAAATGGATTTATGGTCTGAAATGTGTATTGCCTGCATACTAACGTTTTAGAAATTTTACTCATTTTTAGCCGCATGACATTTATCTTACTCTCTAAAATTTTAATTAAACTATTTTGTTTTCTGTAGGATGCAAGCTATATTCCTCATGTTTTGAATAGAATAATCATTTTTATTAAAATTATCTATAATTCCAAATGTACTGAGATGCATGCACTCTTTCCCACTCACTACCAGTGAGGCCAAAGACATTGAATGTAGAAAGTACAGGTCCAGCCCTTTAAGTCAAGCAAACACATTGCTTCACTCCCACCAGAAGCACACCAGTGTCAGCTTAGACATCAAGCTCTTATTCTGGTTTGACTTGCAATTTCATAGATACACTCCCTCAAATTGCAGATGCTACCAAACCCTTTATAAGTTAATATACCAGTTATTTCTAGGCCAAGCTCGCAAAGTACATCACACATTTTAGCCGCTTCAGTAGCTAAAAGAGCTCCCCAACATCACTGGGCTTGTGCCTGAGTTATTTTTATTTTTCTTGAAGTTCTGAAAGAGTTTTAGTAATGCAACTGCTTATTTTCCCCCTCAACCATGATCAGCAATTCTTCAACTAGGAGGCCCCAGCACATTTACAAAGGGTCCCAAGATCAAAACCGTTTCATAATAATGCCAGGATGCCCATTGCCCTTCTAATAGTGTTGATGTCTGCACAGTGGTGCAAAGTCAGTGGTGGGTGCAATGCACCTGAGCCCAAATCAAGGCAGCAGCACTCATCTGGGCCGGTAATCACAGCCTGTTCACAGTGAAAAGAATCCAAAAGGCAGTTTCACTTGAGAATGGACTTGGTGATGCAGTAAAAATGGTTAATTTTATGACCTCTCCCCCTTGAGCACACACCTTCTAAGATTCTTTGTGGTGGCATGGGGCATCTACACAGAAGGCAGGGGTGTCTCCACGAGAACACTTGTAAGGCCTTCTGAGTTAGAAACCAAACTAGCCAGTTCCTTTTCCATGGAATGCCATCTTCCCTGGAAAGGACACCTGACAAACCATGGCTGTTGAGATGAGGGTACATGGCAAAGGTTTCCTTGAAAGGGAAAGACAGCTGGGCACAGTGGCTCATGCCTGTAATCTCAGCACTTTGGGAGGCCAAGGCGGGCGGGTTAACTGAGGTCAGGAGCTCAAGACCAGCCTGGCCAACATGGCGAAACCCTGTCCCTACTAAAAAATACAAAAATTAGCTGGGTGTGGTGGCGGGTGCCTGTAATCCCAGCTACTTGGGAGGCTGAGGCAGGAGAATCACTTGAGCCTGGGAGGTCGAGGTTGCAGTGAGCTGAAATCGTGCCACTGCACTTCAGCCTGGGTGACAGAGTGAGACTCTTTCTCAAAAACAAACAAACAAACAAAGAAAATGAAAGACATGGCTTCTTGCTTCAAGGAAAAACTGGAAGATTTGTTGCCAATGACACTTGATTTTTCCAGTAAAAATGTGAATTTTTGAAACTTATCTCTACCACAATGAGCTTAAGAGCTTTCCAGTTCTTAAAGGCCTTTCAAACAGAACTGGTGGTGATACTGATGAATGCAATGATGGATTATGGTGTAATGAAATGTGTCTGCTGCAGGACTCAGAACCAGTATTTTCCACATGGCCCACGCATGACATTACAGAATCATCACTAATGGGTGAAAGGCTTATTCCAAGTGCAAGAGAAACCAAGACACCACAGAATGTTTGTCGACAAGGTTTTGGATTTCACGTTGTGTGTGAGTAACCGTTAAGATGCGAACACTTGTCAAGTTTTGGTGTAGTATCAAAGGGGGATATTCACAACTATCTGAAAAGGCAATTGATATGCTTCTCTTTTTTCCAACCACGTAAAAGGCAATTGATATGCTTCTCTTTTTTCCAACCACGTGGCTGTGTAAGTCCTTGTTTTCTTCATATATTTCAATTGGAACAACAGACAGCATGAGATTTTATACTGTAGGACTGTGAGGACCCAGCTGTCTCCCCACAAGCCAGGTCCAAAGGAACTGGAAAATTTTTTTTAAAATGTAGTGATTTCTCATGGAGAGCTTAAAAAGTAATAATTTATCATTGTTATTCTTAAGTGGATTAACACATATTCCAAGATTGTATCAGCTTTAACTTTAATATAGTACATATTTATAGGTATAACCCATACAGACAAAAGCTCATAGGGTCTTCAATATATTTTAAAAGTATACTGTGGCCTAAAGACAAAAACATTTCTTTTTTTATTTTTATTTTTCGATACTGAGGTTGGTGAAGAACTTAATTAGAAACCAATTTCAACTTCCCTTATTTCCAGAACAAAAAAAGTATGTAAAAGACACCATATTGTTACGTCATAAAACATTCTCAGGACGATGGCATTTTTGCTGTGGTCTCAGATTGGCCCCAGCAGCACCATTGAGTGTCCCTCACTGGATAGGAGTGTGTGCAGGATTCGAACACATTGATTATAAGAGTCTTTTGTTAAAATCAGCTGGGAGAGTGGAAGCTGTTGACATTTTAAAAATCAGATTCAGAAGTTGACTGTTGGGAGAGTGGAGTCTCCGTGGGCTTCCGGCGTTGTTCATGTGAGCCGTTGGGAAGTGAGAAAGAAATGACCGCATGGAAAAGGCCATCTCTTTCCTGCTCTTTCCTCTTTGCACTGGCATTGGGCTTCTAGAACTGGCCCGTGGTCACCGACCGTCTCCTGATTTATGACATTCGGTGCCCACAGCCTCATCTCGACTCCCTTTGCAGAAAAAGCTGAAAGTTGAGTCTATGAGCACAGTCTAATTGAAACAATGATCCTGGAGACTCTCCAACCTTAAAAACCCAAACAGAGCAAGATAGACAACCTACAGCAGCTGGAAACTGTTTGCTGGGGATTGAAGTCATGTCTTCTTGAACTAAATTATAATTCGGTTGTGCATACAAGCATGCTCATGTGTACTGCAGACACACCTGGTATCTCATGGGCAGTTTGAAATTATGACAGGGGTGTACAGTTCTGCATGAGTTAGTTTTGTTGTAGTAAATCTTGAACTTATGACTTACTAGGAAGAAAGAAAAAACAATTTAAAAAGGTGAAGAAATCCCTCCTGAGGGTATAAATGCCTTCGTTCAATTTCAGTTTTATTCACAGTAAGGTCCTGAGTTCTGTGCATGTTTTCAGAGCGTGTTTCTGATAATGCTCTTAAAAATGAAAATGTTGTAGTGTTTCTGCCAAGTTCATAATTTTCAAACATTAATAATCTCACTCATTTTAGCTCAAAAATTCTTTATACTTCATAGGATTTCCTTTTTCATCAAGGTCTTCCCACATTTTCCAAGTTAATTCTCTGATATTTTACAGTGATTAAAAATGACTCAATGATTTCATCCGGAGACATTAGAAGCAAACAGAGGAGAAAACATATCAGGAAGTGCATAGGCTTCTTATGCCAGGCCAGGCAAAGGCACAGCTTTTGGGTCTAAGGAGCTATGCCCTTGATGACGTGAAAAACATTGAGGAAACGAACCTGAGTTTTCAAACACAGGCGTGCTAGGCCATGCCATGTGGGAGATGTGGGGACTCAGTGTGGAGTCAGCACATGCCCCGTCCTGTGCCACAGACAGGCCAGGGGGCCCTGCTAGGCCTATGTGAATGTATATGTAAAGTTGTGTCTTTGATAATAAAGAATTGCTAATGGTTACAGATCCCTCCCTCACGTGTAAAATCATCCCGAAGGCTCACAAGGGGGTGAAATCTCGCCGTGTCCTGCAGGCAAAGAATGCAAAGCAAGGAGTTGATTTCTGCATCTCACATAGTTAGGGTTAGGGTTAGGGTAGGGTTAGCATTAAGGTTAGGATTAGGTTAGGGTCAGGGTAGGGTTAAGTTAGGTTTAGGGTTAGGGGTTAAGTTAGGGTTAGGGTTAGGATTAGGATTAAGGTTAGGGTAGGGTTAGGGCTGGGGTATGGCTAGAGTAAGGTTAGATTTAGGGTAGGGTAAGGTTAGGGGTAGGGTTAGCCTTATTGTAGGGTTAGTTTTATGTCTTGGGGAATCGGGTAAGTTTCTTTAGCCTTCGTTGATTTTCGGAAAAGCCTATGATCTTTCACTGAATCTGATGTGTGCTGTTTTTGTTTTCTGTGTTTGTGGTGTTTCATATTTAATGCTTTCTCTTGTAGATTATTAGATGCCCGTAGTTGAGAAATGTAGTCATGTGAGTTCTTTGCAGGCTGTCACCTCCACACTGCTCTGCATCCCTGAACAGATGGCCCCGTATGGCCTCTGTGCTCCTCTCTCTGCAAACCTGTGTTTGATCAGTCAAGTCAGCACCTCCAGCGGCCTGTGCTGGGCTGTCAGTAAACAGTAAACAGTAAACAGTAAACAGTAAACAGTAAACAGTCACAGTAAATGCCCACCTAACCATCTTCGACAATATGTGAAATTATTTGTTTTAATCTGAAGTAAGAAGAAGTCCCAAAGAGGTCTGGTTCCCAGGCTTTGAAGTCAGTGGGCACAGAGCCCGTCTTTTTTCCTCTCTCCTTCCTGCGTCCCCCGGGCACTGCCTTCGCCTCAGGCTGGCACTTCTCAGGCCTGCACCCACCCCAGACACTTCATTCAAGCACAACCAGGCTCTCCCTTGACAACATCCACGGAAAAGGTGGAAAGATCTTTCTCCATGTCCCACCTTATCAGCAAAGAAACCACAATCAAAAACCTCTCCTCGGTTCCCGCCTGCTGGAGTTAACGCTCATGCTGAAGTCTACACCTGTGCCTGCCAGGAACGGAGTCCGTGGCAATTTGGACTTCTTTGGAGTTGGGATGGTTGCTAACCTGGAAGCTTAAGGTCACAAGGAGGAGTGTGAACACCTTAGGAAGACTGTTTTTCATTAGAAAGGGAAAGAGTTGTGCCACTTGGTCAGGAACTCGCTGTGTCTGCTACAGGGAGAGAGAACAACATCTATCAGCGTTCCTACTTTTTCCAGTTTCCGAAGGGGATCCAGAGACCTTTGGGGAGGCTCACCTGCTGGGAATGTGGGCTACAGACGGGGTCGTCTTATGTGAATCTTTAGACCCTGGAACACCAGTGCATCCCAATCTCCGCAACAGGTCTCTGTTCTCCTTCATAATTACTTCTCGGGGCTTCCACGGGTACCACGGCATCAGTTATTAGTAAAGGAAGGGACTTCACAGGCACAGCATTCCACATCGTCTTTCCTTCAGCATGAATTAAAACATGAGGCCAACGGTGGGTTCCACGCTCCTTCTACCTCTTTATAGATCCCCCCAGGGCTGGTGTGGCCAACCTGAACACTTTGAAGGACTGACTTCAGGATCCAGCCAAGTGCCCCTGCATGGATGGAGAGTCTGTGACTGCGGACGCAGAGGTGAAAGAGCACCTTGAAAGAGGACCGGGGGGCGGCCCAGGCTGTGGCAAGGGGAGATAAAGGAGGGGAGGCCTTCTCTCAGGAGGTTCCCTTTGGTTCTCAATATCTGGTGCAAGCAGGGATCAACGGAAAGCTAGTGTGAGACAGGAGAGGAGGATGAAGGGCATCATTGCTTTTAAGAAGAAAGAGAAATCATAACAATGACCTTAACGCAGCGGCAATGGCAAAGGGAGAGAGCTGATATTAGAGGAAAGAAATGTCATTTTCAATATTCGCAAATTATATGTGGTATAATGAAAAAGTAGATGATTTTCAAATGAAAGATGATTCATAAAAGAAAAAGCAAAGCTGTCAATAAAGGAAACTTGAAATATTGTCCTTTCTGGAAGGCTAATTCTTAAAAAACTACCTCATTTAAACATCATAATCAAATATGGCTTATAATAAATAAGTACATTTTACCAGACCTTGACTAAGAAACGATTTTCATTTCATGATAAATTATTCTAGAAAACCAAGATATAATGAATGATATGTACAATATAAAATTTATTACTTGGGTCACAAAAAATTAATGATATATTAATTATTTGAGGACTTCTTTATAATTTATATGATCAGAATAAATTGGTCCTACAAAAGATAGAAAGGTGCAATGTTTAAATGTTTATATGTACCAAAGGAAGAAGAATCTAAATAGATGTACAAACGAAAGGTCTCTCAGTTTCACTTTAACCAGGTTTGGGTGAATATACTAGAAATATGAAGAAACAAATCAGGAAAAGAAAGAACAAAAATGTTTGTGCATAAAATGCACATAACTATGTCAAGGTCAGGATTTTCTTTTCAGCTACATACTGTATACAGTAAAGTGGAAGAAAGCTAAATGACAATACTGGAGTCATCCCTGTGAAAATAGTACTTACAGCGGTTACACAGTAGTTACTATACATTCATCCTCTTGCCCATCAGTTAATTACATCACCCTTTAAGATAGACGTATAATGTAATTAGAGATTTGAACAGTTCACAGCCAGATCACTTAAAGTAACGTTGTTAATGGGATCTAGAAGTTCTCTCTTTAATATTGCTAGTGTTATAACTTCTAATTACCTTAATAATTAGGGCTCTGTCACTCATGATTGAGGTAACAGGCCCTAACACTAATGGGTATTAGAGATCTTGGACAAGGCATGTTTTGATGTTCTCATCGAGTTGCTTAGGGTCGAAAGGAGCTATTTGCCCTTGGAAACCTAGCAGTTGCTATGCGGTGGCTGGGGCATCCTCACTGACACCTCCAGGGCTGCCTTGGTGGCTGCTGTGTTCACTCAAGAGGGAGGGTGTACACTATTCACTGGGAACTGTGCAGGAAATGCATATGGGGCACCTATGGATGAAATTTTCTGAAATTAAATTGTCCCTGTTGCTTGTACTACAAAATAACAGTACAAACCCGGGTGTCAAATCGACTGGAATTTAAATGGAAAGGCACCAAAATTTCCTGCATGTACAGCTAGGATCTGCTACTAATTGACGAGGTGAGAGATTTGGAAGGAAATGGGAGGAGAGGAGAAAAATTGCTGCTCTGTGGAGAGTTATATGGGAGTCTGCAGAATGGGGAAATAGAGTCATGAGGAAGAATGAGGAGTGGAAGAAAAAAAGCTATGGGGAGCATGGGGCAAAGCTGGGTGGGAGTCTGGGGCGTGGGCAAGACTCACGTGGGAGTGTGGAAAACGGAGAGTCATATGGGAATGTGGGGAATGAGGAAGGTCCTGTGGGAGTCTGGGGGAGTGGGGAGAGTCCTGTGGGAGTTGGGGAATCGAGGAATGTCATGTGGAAATTTGGGAATGGGCAGAGTCCTGTAGGAGTATGGGGAATTTTTGGAGTGATCTGCCTAGTAAATTTAAATAAATCTCTTTGTACATAACAGAAAAAATGTGCAGAAGAAACATTTTAGGGATAATACTTGTAGTTATAATCCTGATTAAACCCTAGTGGGTTTAGTCACAGTCCTACGATGAAATCGGCCACTTCCGGACAGTATCCGGAGTGACAGCTCAACAAGGAGTATGTGCCTGCTGACCCCTCTTAACCCCAGGAACCAACGTGGCCTCTCCTTCCCCAGAGCCACTTTCTGGTCTCTTTAACTTTGTCAGCTCATATTACTGTCGTTTTTATTTTGATATGTTCTCTTCTGATTTTAAGTTCCTAGAAAATAAGTTGCATAAATTAGTCATCTGTGTTTCCATAGTGTTGAGCTTGTACTTTTCACAGAAATAGATACAACATAAGTGTATGTTGAATTAACACATGAATGGTTGGATAATTTAACAAAAAGGAAAATCTGTGATAAACTGGATGTAAATGTAACACCAATTTTTCCTCTGAAGCAATGGATTTTGGATTTATTCACATACTTTATTAGGGTATTTCCTGATATTTAAAAGTTGACTACTAGAAATTAAGTTAATTCATTATAGAACAACTCATTTGTTTTATAACCGGACTTTTGAGCTGATCTCAAAGGTATATAGTCAAACTCTAAAAATACATACAACAGAAAAAACAAGTTTGCTTTTGCAACAGTCACCCTCATAATGATTACAGCTTAGTCTTCCTACATCTTCCCAACTTAAGACAGCCTCCAGCCCAGATTTCTGCAAACATTGTTCGAGACGTGGTGCCCTGGGTAGGCAGGCTGCTCCTTCCAGCAGAGGACAGAGTCCATCTGAGTGTGGAAGACCAACAAATGCCTGCAGTACTGTATGTCAGATCCTGGGTTAGAGACTGCTGTGCCTTTGGATTTCATCTCACAATATTCTACAAGACAGCCATACCATTGCCATATTCCAGCCACGCAAAATGATGGTTGAACCAGATCTGGTTTACCCTGAATGCTGTAATGTGGCACACGTATGTCTAAAACCCATGGGGCTGTGCAAAGCCATGCGATGAAAACCACAGTACTTTACGGAGAAGGAGGTTCAGAAAACAACACTCGGAAACTTCAACGCTGGCACATTAAAAAAGATGGAAGCTTAATGAAACGTTAACACGGTTCTTCCCATGTTACATGGTTAAGAAATACATAAATGCTACAATTAACACGGGACTTCTTTATCTTAAGAAAGCCCTGGTGCTTGTTTATGAAAGCGGGCAGTGGAACGTTGCAGCTCCCGCATCATCCTGACTTGTGGAAGGGATTGAAATCGATCAGAAAGCTGTGACGTCACACGGGGTGGGGGTAAGCTCACAGCAACATGTGATGAGGGAGGGGCTGGTGGGCCTGGGGGATGCATGTGTGCTCTGTGTGCTGCTATGTGGCTCTTTCAGCTGGATGTGGTTTTCCTTGAAGGGTGGGGGGCATGTGGTTTTTCACATCCATCTAATGTTTCCTGCAGAGGAAATCACACAGAAGCAAACACCACATTTACCTTCTGCTTAATCTATCAATTGCCCTGGAACAAATTCCTGGGTTCAAAACCAGCATTATAGGAACACCCACTGCACTTATCTTCTGCTGGCCCCCCTGCCTGTTGTGTCTGAGCAGTGCTTCATCCTGCCTGTGTGAACATCTCCTTGGATCCTTACGATAACTCCGGGAGGCAGAGCGTAAACCCTCACTACAGAACAAGGACATTTAGGATCAGAAGCATTCACAGACTTGTCTCAGATTCCCCATCTGGCAAGTGGCAGAGTCAGGACTAGAATCCGTGGCTCCAGCTTCAGGGTTATGGAGTCTTCAGCAAATATGATCTGAGTATTTGTAGCCAATGTAAGATGAAAGCTTAGAGAACAGAGGCCCATGAAACAAGAAAAAAAAAAGAAAAAAAAAAGAAAAAAAGAAAGAAGACAAGCTGGTGCACTCAGCTTACTCAGCAGAAACCTGGGCTTTCCACTGGGTCTATATGTGTTTTTTTGTTCATTCCCTTGATTTTCTGCTATTACTCAAAGGTATGAAAGGCTTAAGGAAATATACAGAAAAAAAGCCATTTGTCCCCTGGCAAATTTGGAGAAGAAAACCATTACGCTGCTGTAGCAGTGGGCTCTTTATTCCCTTTCTGAGTCCCAGGGAGCAGGGCTGGAGAATGTTTGCCCAGCAACAGGAAGGAGGGAAGAAAGACTTGGATGAGCTCCCAGAATTAAACCCAAGATGGCGAGTTGGCTTTAGACATGCCATATTTACAGATGGTGACATATTATCGTGGAAATGACCAGCTGATCATTAGAAAGGTGGGCATCTTAACAGACCTGCATTTAAAGAGTTGACATATAAGGAAAGTTAGTGAAGGAGAAGAGAGAGCCCAGAAGAGCCACTGTGTGCCTCTGGTGGGATTCAGTGGGTCAAATGTCTCCCCTTCCACCAACACTCCATCCTATGTTATCATTGTCTCCATCATCCCCATTAGCAAATAATGACTGTGTACCTCCTGCGTACAGGTCATGGTGCTGAGTGCTATGGGACGTATAAAGCTATGTTAGACATGTCCTTCCTCTCAAGAGCTTACAACAGAGCTGGGAGAGAAGACACAGCTCCAGGAAAAGGTAACGATATCAAAGCAATAGGACAAGAGCTAGCTATGTGATGCAGGCACAGAATGTTTCAGGATTCCATGGAGGGAGACGGTCTTCTGTGGGACGGGCACTGAAAGCTTCCTGGAGGAAGCAGAAATTGATTTCGAAAACCACAGAATGGAAAGACCTAATTTCAGGGGATAGGAAAAGGATGAGTCTGAAATATGAGGAAAAGTGAAAAGCAAGAATATTTAGTAGATTAGCAATTGATCTTGAGCAGAGAAAAGCTCGAAAGAGAGAACAAAGTACCATTAATAGCAGTTGGAATGGCTGAGATGATTTCAGGACAGAGCGCCTTTTGTTGAGACATGTTAAATCTATGGTAACAGAAGAACATTTCTGCGGAAATGCTCTGAAAATTATTGCGAATGTAGTTCCTGAGTTTGGGTTGTAGGGAGTTTTATGGGTTCAATTTTGTGCCCTCCCCCCAAATTCCCATGTTGAAGTCCTAACCTTCAGCACTTCAGAATGTGGCTTCATTTGGAAATAGGGCCAGTGCAGATGTAATTAGTTAAGATGAAGTCATACTGGAGTAGGGTGGGCCCCTGGTCCACCATGACTGGTGTCCTTCTCAAAAGAGAAGATTGGGAGGCAAAAGCAGACAACATAGAGAAAAGGCAATGTGAAGAGAGACAGGGAAATGACAGCCATGCACAAGCCAAGTGCAGATGCCTGGAACAGGTTCTTTCCTCACAGCCTTCAGGGGGAACCAACCCTGCAGACATCCTGGTCCTGGACTTTTAGCTTATAAACTTGTAATACAATAACTTTCTGCCATCTAAGCTGTCAGGTCTGCGGTATTCCATTATAGCAACTCTGGCAAACTCCTATGGGTGGGAAGTGGGCCCAACATCAAGTGTTTAGGAGCCCCTCCTCTTCACATTTAAAGGAGGAGGTGAAAGGAGGGTTAGTAACAGAGAGCAGCCATTTACAAGAGGAAGGCTCTCATGGCCTCACAAAGCTCACCGAAGAGAAAGCAGAGAGAAGGAAGACATTGGCAGCCTCAGTGTTTAGAGAGGCCAAGGAGATAACTTTTTGAAAAAGTGGCCCAGGTTATGCCCGGGTGTGAAAAAAATTTGAGCTTTATTCTGTAAGCAATGTGGAGCCCTGGAAGTTGTGTGAAGAAGGAGCTAACACAACAAAAGTAGTGATTTAGGAAGATGAATGTGCCAGGGGTGTGGAGGATGGACCAGAGCAGACATCACTAGGGGCAGGCTGGATGGGAACAGATGAAGCTGAGGCGATGCAGTTGACAGCCTGGATGGAGAACAGGACTGCTTGGCAGAGACCAGTGAACCTGGATCCTTTGAGTAAGAATATCATGACACAGACAGTGGAATCAGTCAAGAGTCATGCCCTTATGTGGGGTGTGTTTCTTCTAACCCACTTAACATGGGGGTGCTTCAGTGTGTAAGTAAATAATAAAACACATGGAAGGATGGAAATATTGATTATAAGGAAAGAAAAGAGAACTCTGTAGTATGGAATGGCATTTTCAAATGTAAAGTGACTTTTTATTGACAGACAAAAAATTAGAAATATATTTTCCATGGGCAAAAAAAAAATCCTACCTATATTAGTCTGTTATTACACTGCTATAAAGATACTACCTGAGACTGGGTAATTTATAAACAATAGAAGTTTAATTGACTCACTGTTCTGCATGGCTGGGGAGGCCTCAGGAAATTTACAATCTTGGTGGAAGGCGAAGGAGACGCAAGCTTGGACCTTCTCACATGACAGCAGGAGAGAGTGAGTACGTGAATGAGGAAGTGCCACACTTTAAAACCATCAGCTCCTCTGAGAACTCGCTCACTATCATGAGAACAGCATGGGGGAAACTTCCCTCATGATCCAATCACCTCCCTCCTTCTACATGTGGGGATTATAATTGGAGATGGGATTTGGATGGGGACAAAGAGCCAAACCATATCATTCTGTCCCTGGCCTCTCCAAAATCTCATGTCCTTTATAAATTTCAAAACAAATCATGCCTTCCCAACAGTCCCCCAAAGTCTGATCTCATTCTGGCATTAACTCAAAAGTCGAAGTCCAAAGTCTCATCTGAGACAAGACAAGTCCCTTCCACCTATGAGCCTGTAAAATCCAAAGCAAGTTAGTTACTTCCAAGATACAGTGGGAGTACAGGCATTGGATAAATGCTCCCATTCTAAATGGGAGAAATTGGCTAAAACAAAGGCGCTACAGGCCCCATGCAAATCCAAAATCCAGTGGGGAAGTCATCAAATCTTAAAGCTCTGAAATAATCTCCTTTGACTCCATGTCTCACATCCAGGTCACACTGATGCAAGAAGTGGGCTCCCACAGCCATAGACAGCTCCACCCCTGTTGCTTTGCAGCCCCCCTCCTGGCTGCTTTCATGGGCTGGTGTTGAGCATCTGTGGCTTTTCCAAGCACATGGTGCAAGCTGTCAGTGGATCTACCATTCTGGGGTCTGGAGGATGGTGGCCCTCTTCTCACAGCTCCACTAGGCAGTGCCCCAGTGGGAACTCTGTGTGGGTGCTCTAACCCCACATTTCCCTTCCTCACTGCCCTAGCAGAGGTTCTCCATGAGGGCTTTGCCCTTGCAGCAGGATTCTGCCTAGACATCCAGGTATTTCTGTACATCCTCTGAAATCTAGGTGGAGGTTCCCAAACCTCAATTCTTGACTTCTGTGCACCTACAGGCCCAACACCACATGGAAGACACCAAGACTTGGGACTTGCACCCTCTGAAGCAGCACCAAAGCTGTACCTTTTTAGTCATGCAGCCTTTTTAGTCATGGCTGGGGTTGGAGCAGCTGGAACATAGGGCACCAAGTCCCAAGGCTGCATACTGCAGGGGGGCCCTGGGCCCAGCCCACAAAACCAGTTTTTCCTCCTAGTCCTCTGGGCCTGTGATGGGATGGGAGGGGCTGCTATCAAGATCTCTGACATGCCCTGGAGACATTTTCCTCATTGTCTTGGTAATTAACATTCAGGTCCTTGTAACTTATGCAAATTTCTGCAGCTGGCTTGAATTTCTCCCCAGAAAATGATTTTTTCTTTTCTACCACATCATCAAGCTGCAAATTTTTCAAACTTTCATGCTCTGCTTCCTTTTTAAACAAAAGTTCCAGTTTCAGACGATCTCTCTCAAGTTCAAAGTTCAACAGATCTCTAGGGCAGGGGCAAAAGATTGCCTGTCTCTTTGCTAAAGCAAGAGTGACCTTTGATCCAGTTCCCAATAAGTTTCTCATCTCCATCTGAGACCACCTTAGCCTGGACTTCATTGTCCATATCACTAATAACAATTTGGTCAAAAACATTCAACAAATCTCTAAGAAGTTCCAAACTTTCCCACAACCCCCTGTCTTCTTCTGAGCTGTCCAAACTGTTCCAACCAGTTCCAAAGTCACTTCCACATTTTTGGGTATCTTTATACCAGTACCAACCTACTGGTACCAGTTTAGTGTATTATTCCATTTTCACACTGCTATAAAGAAATAACTGAGACTGGGTAATTTATAAAGGGAAGAGGTTTGATTGACTTACAGTTTTACATGGCTGGGGAGGCCTCAGGAAACTTATGATCATGGCAGAAGGCGAAGGAGAAGCAAGCACCTTCTTCACAAGGTGGCAGGAGAGAGAAGGACAATGTAGGAACTTCTAGATACTTATAAAATCATCAGATCTTGTGAGAATGTACTCACTATCACAGCATGGGGGGAACTTCCCCCATGATCCAATCACCTCCTTCCCACGTGGGGATTACAATTCAAGATGAGATTTGGGTGGGGACACAGAGCCAAGCCATATCACCACCAAATTCTGAATTTCTAATAATGAAAGTCTATAGGATCTTAAAGAGTTTTTGCCGCACTTTCAGAAGTTTGTCCATGTTTCAAACCCAAAGTCTCAGTCCATTTTGGTTTACTATAATAGAATACCTGAGATTGAGTAATTTATATAAAAAAGGAAGTTATTTCTTACAGTTCTGGAGGCTGGGAAGTCCAGGAGCATGGTGCTGGAATCTGGTGAGGAACTTCTTTCTGCATGATCTCAGGCAGAAGGCAGAAGGGCAAGAGTGCACAAGAGCAGGAGAACAAGAGGTGGCTGAACCTACTTTATGACAAACCCACTCTTATGATAACTCACCCACTCCTGAGAAAACAGCATTAACCCACTCATGAGGGCAGAGGCTTTATGACCTAATGACTTATCAGGCTCCACCTCTCAACACTGTTGCACTGGGGATGAAGTTTCTGACACATGCTTTTTGGGAGACACATTCAAACTATAGCATTCTTCCCCTGGCCCCCAACATTCGTGTCTTTCTCACAATGCTAAAGCCATTTATTCCACCCCAGTACTCCCAAAAAAGTCTTAACTCATTTCAGCATCAACTCAAAAGTCTGAAGTAACAGTCTCACCTAAAGCAGATATGGGTGAGACTCAAGGCACAATTCATCCTGAGGCAAATTTCTCTCTGGCTGTGAGCCTGTCAAGTTAACAAATTATGTGTCTCTAAAATACAATGGTGGAGGCTGGGCACCACTGCTCGCACTTGTAATCCTAACACTTTGGAAAGCTGAAGTGGGAGGATTGCTTGAGCCCAGGAGTTCAAAACCAGCCTGGGCAACATAGTGAGATCCTGTCTCTACGAAAAAAAATAGTTGAGTGTGATGGCATACACCTGTAGTTCCAGCTACTTGGGAGGCTGAGGTAGGAGGATTGCTTGAGCCTGAGAGTTTAAGGCTGCAGTGAGCCATGATTGTGCCAATGCACTCCAGCCTGGATGACAGAGTAAGAGCCTTTTAGACCCTGACTAACAAACAAAAAATCCCCCCAAACCCCAAAATACAATGGTGGGACAGGCATGGGATAGATATTTCCATTCCAAAATGGAGGCATAGGCAAGAAGAAAGGAGTAACTGGTTCCAAGTAAGCCCAAAACCCAGTAAGGCAACATTAAGTCTTAATGTTCCAGAATAACGTCCTGGACTTCATGTCCCATATCCTAAGCACACTGGGGCAGGGATTGGGCTCCCAAGGCCTCCAGAAGCTTTCATGAGCTAGAGTCTTGTGCCTGCAGCTCTCCCAGGCTGGAGTTGCACACTGGTAGTTCTACAGTTTTAGGGTTTTGGGGGCTGCTCTACTCCAACAGTTCCATGAGGCATTGTCCTAGCAGGGACTCTGTGGTGACTATTCCCCTGCCATGAGTCTCTACCTGAGTGACCAGGTTGTCTGTGACATCCTTTGGGGCTTTGGTTTATAGCCATCAGGCCCTCATGTGCCTTTGTGTCATACTTAAACAATTTTTTTTGAGATGGAGGTCTTGCTATATTGTCCAGTTGGCGTGTAACTCCTGCGATCAAGCAATCCTCCTGCCTCAGCCTCTCAAGTAGCTGGGACTACAGACACATGCCCCTGCAACTGGATGTCTGTGTTATGCTTAATATGTGTAAGCCCAAACTCCTCACTTTCTTATTGTCTTTAGGGCAGCACTGTTCTCATGCTTTTTCATTTTCTTGATCTCTCCAAGTCAAAGGTGCTCTATCAATCCTTGCTGCTTGGCTCATCCATTTGTATTGAAAGACAAAGTGGAAGCAAGGCCTATGGACATGACAGAGATCCTTTATGCCACATAAGCCTTCAGATGGATAGGTCAGAAGCCACATCTGGACAGCTAGTCTGCCATTCAGACTCACAAGTGACCCAACATTTCTCCTCCAAAGACTCCTATCTCCATTCCCCCAATCACTGCACCCCAGGCTGCAACACTCTACTTCAGTTTCTCAGGACCCTCCAGTTTTGCCACATTAAACACATGACAGAGCACAATTATAATCACCCACTGCACTTCCATCTCCATCGCTCCCTGTGTCTGTTGGTGAAGGTGATGGATGTGACCTCGAAGCTGCTGTGACTTTCCAGGATCTTTTGGGTGGTGATTTTTTTCCATTGTCATTTAGTAGTGTCTAGAGGTTTTTAGAGGTGAAGGTAAAAAGTACGTTGAGAGCTGTGGGCACATCTCTGCTTCTGAGATGACTGCCTTGTGAACCTTCTGCTTGGCACCTAATGCAGGAATGGGCCATCTAGGGACTCATTAACTCAAAAACAACCAACTGTTCAATCCTGGAGTTTATTGACGTGGGGAAGCCAACTTTGCTTCTAGTACCTGCTAGAATCTAGGTTTGTTAATGATTTCAAATGCTTTTGTAGGTTCAGTCAATTCAGGGTACTGGATAAAGACAGGCATTTAATTTTCTTGTAGTTTGGATATGAAGAAAAGAAAATATTGGCTGTACTGGTAGCTGCTACGTGAACCTGAATTGTCAAGCTTGTTTGCCTGTGAGACAAGTGTAGTGCTTATTAGGTCACACAGTCTGAGCCTCCCTTTTCCATGAAAAATTTACATTGAGAATACCTAGAATAAGTGCATATGCTGTCGTCATTCTTGAATATTTGTATGGAGAACAGCAGGGAAACCTAAGTCTTATTCTTAGAAACTTGCTTTGATTACAATGACTAGTTTTTTGAAAAAACTATTTGACAATAAGTCTCAGTGACCATCCATCAACCTCTTTTTGAGATGGTGTCTCGCTCTGTCACCCAGGCTGGAGTGCAGTGGCACAACCTGGGCTCACTGCAACCTCCACCTCCTGGGTTCAAGTGATCCTCCAGACTCAGCCTTCTGAGTAGCTGAGATTACAGGCATGCACCACCACATCTGGCTAATATGTACTTTTAGCAGAAACAGGGTTTCACCATGTTGGTCAGGCTGTCGTCAACCTCTTTTTACTCTTTCTAGTCATGTCTCCTGGTCATAGTGAGACCAGCAGAAGGAAGCCCCAGGCTACGTGCCAGGGCACCTGAGTTTCTCTCCAGGTGCATTTGGCTAGCTGGTCTGCAAATAACTGTTACGGAGACTGGGTCAGGACACTGGGGCTGAATTGCTGCCTTGCAGAGCAGTGACATTATGCAGTCCACAGCTGAAAAAAATGATTGGATTCCTTTAAACTTTTTCTTAATTCAACCTGTGGAGGCTCTCCTTCTTTTAATAGAAAAAGAAGGTGTTTTTCTTCTGACAATTCTTATGCTTAACTTTTACTTAGCTTGGGTACTAGTTGGCCATTGATATAAGCTGCTTCAATAGTGCTCACAGGTCCCATTTCTTGAGTATTTGCTATGTGAAAGTCCTGTGCTAAGTTCATCAGGTGCATCTCATTGGTTCCTCTCAAGGCCCAGTGACACAGGTACAGTTTTATCCCCTCTTATCATGAGAAAAACAGGATGTAGAGTGGTTAAGTAACTTGCCTAAGGCCACAAGACCAGGAAACGCAAGAACTGGAATTCCAGGCTGCATCATGGAAGATAACATTGACTCTTCTGTGGCACAAACTGTTTTGCAAAGATGCTTCTATACTTACTTATTTTTCTCTCTAATTTGATCATAAGTCCTATACATGTAGTCTTCACATACATATCATATAGATAGGTGTTTTAATGAATAAGTTGGTTGAATCCCCAAATGACCCTATTTGACCTGCAATTGAATCGGTTTCCTTCCTATGTAAATAAAAATAAAATTAAAGATTATAAATCTAGTTTCGGTTTCATCACAGAGTAGTAGTGTGAACACGAGTAGGAATGTGAGAGTGTGTGACTTTGCCTTAGCATACTTAGTATCTGCAGACCACTGAGAGTGAACATCATTCATCATCCTTCTCAATTCAAGATGGAGGAAACAATTACCATTATTACAGAAGCCTGTAGGTATCCATAAAATGATTAAAACTCAACAAGCTAAGAATAAATCAAAGCCCACTGTGGCATTGGGTATTTTCGTCTACATTTATTTTTAAGACAGGATAACCCAGAAGTGAGCTTGGGCTTTAGAAGATAATAATAAATGTCCATTGCAGTGGGCTCAACTTAATTACTCTATCCTGAAGGCATTTGGCTCTGTGAGATCTGAGAGGAGAAACAGCGAAGAGTTGAGTTGTTCACTGAGAATGCTTTGCCTCCAGCATTCTAACCTTGGGACAAAATTCAAGGGAATACACGGTTATCATTAATGCTAAGGAAGATAATCCTAGAAGCATTAATACTTTCTAGTATTATCTTTAGCTTCCTGGAATTGTATCCTTAAGTAGCTTTATAGAGAGCATCACAGTGAGACACAATCCTGAGGCACAGATATTATCCCAAACTGGCGACCACCAAAGAACAGAGTGGTAGAAGATTCTGGAGGCAACACGTATTTTAATGGGAAGCATATCAGGCTCAGATGAATGAACACATAATACTCCTTAGCGCTTATGGACTAAATGCAGACTTAATAATTACTCTAATTGCTTCTGTTGTGATTCTACCTTTAAGTCTACATCAAACAAACATCTAACAAGTATTACACTTGCATTTAATCTACTCATTCTAGAAAAACTAACTCTTATTTCCTTCTTATATGCTTTCATGTGTCAAGGCTAGAGATAAAATTTTTATATTTAGTGATAAACATGTATTTAGCACCTAATAATGCAATTTTCTTCTATGCAGAATTTTAGTGCACTGACTATTCTGCAAGCCACAGCAATGCTGTCTGCCTTGAAGTTTATAATACAACCCATGAATCCCACAGGTAACAATGATGAGAAATTTCCCATAATTCATCATTTCTTTTGTCTTATGAATGAAGTTATGACAGCTGCCTTGTGATCTGGCACACTTTCAGATATTTTTCCAGAAAAATAAGGTTGCTCTTAACTAGGCTGCAAAATGAGGGAATATGTATGTATGAATACAAACCAAAAGATTAGAGACGCTGAACCTCCCCTGCCCCACAATCATCTCTTCCATTTGCCTTGCCACTATGTCTAAAATGGCTGCCATGGTGTCTAAAATGGCCTCCATAGCTTACTAGCTGTATGACAAGTTACTCTTCCAAGCCAAGTTTCTTCATCAGTAACCAAGAGTAATAGTAATACCTCCTTCAGAGTGTTGTGGTGGGAATTAAAAGACAGAATATGGCACTTCTTAAACTTGCTAAATTGCTACAAATAACAAAGACGCTTTTGAAAAAAATATATTTTCCAGCTCTTCCATAAGGATTTCAACTCAGAGAGTCTTAGAGAGTGCAGAAAGGGTGAGAATCTGTATGTTTAACAAGCAATACAGAACAATTCTAGGACATAAGAGAGAAGTAAAGTGCTCCCCTCAGTAAGTTCTCAATAGATAGAGTTAGGAGTCTCCTAAAATGACATACACTTGGCCCACTAGTCCCAGTGACAGCTAGATAACCCAGCCATTCATCTGTTCATCTACTTGTAGGGAATATATTCCTGAGGGAATAAACTCAAGCTAGGCTAAATTTTTTCCAACATTATTTTTTTCTTAGATCCTTAACTTTCACTATATACAAAAATGAGCTCAAAATGGATTAAAGACTTAAATGTAAGATCTAAAACTATAAAACTACAAGAGAAAATACAGGGGAAGGAAAACGCTTCAACATCCTTTTTCATTTAATTTTTTTGACATACAAAGAGATGTACGTAATTGATGTATAAAAATTGGTGAGATTAGAGATAGGTATAGACCTGGGAAACCATGACCACAATCCATGCCATAAACCATCCAGCACATCCCAAAGTTTCCTCTGATCTTTTATTTTTATCATCATTCATTATTATTTTGATAAAAACACTTAACGTAAGATTTATTCTCTTAGCAAATGTTTAAGTATACAATACAGTATTGTTAATTATAGGAACTATACTGTACAGTAGGTCTTTAGAATTTATATTACTGGTATAACGAAAATTTTGTACCCTTTAACGAATTCTTCCCCACTTCTCTCACACCAAGCCTCTGGCCACCACCATGCCACTCTCTGCTTTGATGAATTTGACTATTTCAGATTTATCATAGAAGCGGTATCATGTTGCAAATGACAGGATTTCCTTCTTTTTAAGGCTAACCAGTATTCCCTTGTGTATACTACATCTTTCTCATTAATTTATCCATTGATGGGCATTTAGGTTGTTTCCATGGCTTTGCCATTGTGAATAAAGCTGCTATGAGGATGGGGGTGCAGATATCTCTTTGAGATGCTTATTTCAATTCCTTTGAATTTATACCCAGAAGTGCGATTGCTGGATTATATGGGATTTCTATTTTTAAATTTTTGAAAAGCCTCCAGACTGTTTTCTATAATGGCTGTACTAATTTACATCCCACTAGCAGTGCACAAGGCTCCCTTTCCCCCACATCCTCACCAACACTTGCCACCTTTTGACTTTTTTTTCTTTTTTTGAGATGGAGTCTTGCTGCGTTGCCCAGGCTGGAGTGTAGTGGTGCGATCTCGGCTCACTGCAACCTCCTCCTCCTGGGTTCAAGTGATTATCCCGCCTCGGCCTCCTGAGTAACTGGGATTATAGGCATCCACCATCCTGTCTGGCTAATTTTTGTATTTCTGTAGAGATAGGGTTTCACCATATTGGCCAGGCTGGTCTTGAACTCCTGACCTCAGGTGATCCGCCCACCTCGGCCTCCCAAAGTGCTAGGATTATAGGTGTGAGCCACTGTGCCTGGCCACCTTTTGACTTTTTGATATTAGCTGTTCTAACAGGTGTGACATGATATCTCATTGCATTTTTAAGAAATAAAAATTGTATATATTTAAAATGTACAAGGTGAGGTTTTGATATACATATACATTGTAAAATCGAAACTCTTAGTTGATTTTTCTATTGGTTTTCTATCTCTATGTCATTTATTTCTGCTCTAATCTTTACTGTTTTCTTCCTTATGACTTTGGGCTTTGTTTATTCTTCTTTTTCTGGTTCCTTGGGATGTAATTTTAGGTTGTTTATTTTGGGTCTTCCTTTTTTATGTGAACATTTATTGCTATAAACTGCTCTCTTAGAAATGCTTTTGCTGCATACCGTGAGTTTGTGATGTTGTGATTAGGTTAAGTTTTGATGAAGGAAAGGTGCTAGGAAATTTCAGATAATGGGGCTTCCATGTGAAGGAAGGAACGTAAAACAAGATGGGGATGTGGAGGCCCTGGAAATGTCAGGAGGGTCCTGATCTCTAGTTGCTGCCAGAGGGCAGGCAGACCCTTCCCTGAGAAGCCTCACTCACCTCCTGAATTCTACCACTTGGAGCCAGGCATGTATGGGTACCTGCCCTCTACCCCCACAGCAGTGATTCTCACCTTGGATGTGGGTTAGAAGCCCTTGGGAAGGGCTCTGGCTTCCTGGGTGAGGCCAGCCTTGCATCTGAGACTGCTGGAAAGCTGCCTTGAGGATCCCCTGGGGTGGGGGATCCCAGCTCGAGCATCTACACTAGATGCAGACTTCGAAGTCACTGACCAAGTTTTCAAGCTCTGCCCTCTTCTCTGGGTGACCTGGGGTCTGTGTGGCTACTGCTGCCTCATTCCTACTTTTGTCCAATTGTCCTTTTCTACTGAGACCACACACAAAGCTGATTCCCTTAGTCAGAAATAGAGCAAGTGTACCAGTTCATTTCAGAGGAAACGTGGTGACAAACCACCAGATATTTCATGATAAAGCAGAAGGCTGGAGCCGCACTCGCTGCCAGCAAGCGTCTGGGACAAGCCCTGGGCTCCACCCACTTTGCTCCGGGCTGCTCAAAGATGCTGGAGAGCCTACGGTGTGGCGATTCTTCCCAGTACCTTTGTTTGTGAAATTCATCATTTATGTACAAAGCATTTTCTGCGTTTTTACTGGCTGAATTGTGTGTCCCCCCAAAATTAGTGAATGTAGCCACATTCCTTAGTGGAAATCAGCCTTCACAGATGTAATTAGTTAAGATGAGGTCACAGTGGAGTAGGTGGCCCTAATCCCATAAGACCATGTCCTTATGGAGGGTAAAAATCTGGACCCACACACCACGCAGGGAGAACGCCAGGAGAAGACCAAGGCTGAAGCTGCGATTATGCATGGGCCAGGCAAGGAGAACATCTCCGGTTGCAGCAAACCACAGAAGCAGGAGAGAGGTTGGAACTGAGTCCCCCACAGCCTCAGGAGGAGCTGGCTCTGCCCACACCTGGACATCGGGCTGCAACCTCCAGAGTGAGAGGGGACACATTTCTGCTGTTCAAGCCTTCTGGGCTGTGGCACTTTGTTACGGCAGCCCCAGGACACAAATACTGGCTCCTACCCACGGCCTCTCCTTCTCTCTTTTTTTGTCCAAATCTTTCCTCTTTGGCCAAAACAAAAGAGTAGAGAGACGGATGCTGTAGATCCACACACGGATGAGCTTGACTGGATTAGGTTAAAAGTAACATGGCCTATGAGATATTTTTTTTGGTATGAATATGAAGAGAAAAAATGAGTCTGAAGATAGAGTTGTTGATTCTGAGTCCGTGCAGGAGTAGCCAGAGGACCACAGCAGAGCCAGCAGAAGAAAGCCCAGCAGGGTGGGATGGCAGGCAGGGGTGCGACACTTAGACATGCCGGGGATGTGTGTCCACGTGTGCACGCGTGTGCCTCACGTGCTCTACATCCTGTGACTGTGCAACTCGGCATGTGCAAGTCTGTCCCCCAGCACCACCATGAAACCCTAGCCATGCCCAGGAACAAGGTGTTACTGTGACCTCATTTTACCAGTGAGCAAAACACAGCAGAGACACTGAGTACCTTAGCCCAGGTACCACAAGCAGTATTCTGTGGTAGAAGAAATCTGAGTAAGGAAGAGGCTCAGTCATTTCTTCTCTTGTCATGAGCTTGGGGAGGCAGGGAGGGCTCTGGGGCTTGACATCAGCCCCGTCCCCTGGGCAGTAAGGACTGGAGCTCAGGGACCTGACCTAACAGCTGGCTCCAGGCCAGACTCAGGCCACCCTCTTCCCCAGGCTCTTGTGGAGTGACTGGGGACATCTCTGCTGCTCTGGGTGCCTCTGTGCACCTGGAGAAGCCTCACTTTTGAGGCTGGATGGAAAAACAGAGAACACACACCCATCCAGGAGATAGCTAAGTGAGGATTCTGTAGATGAGTGGCTAAGCATTGCTCAGAAAGCCGCCCGTTCATGCTTCTCTTCCGTTACACTCCTGTCCATCCCAGTCCCCTCTCTGTCTCTGTTCTCAGCATCACAGCAGCTGGATCTGGCCCCTTGTCCTCTAATGCTTCTATGGAGCATTTGTCCACATGCCCCTGAGTATTCTACCTTAATAGCAACCTCCATTAACCTCCATGGAACACCTTGGAGTCAACAAGTTCTTTATAGTCAAAACCGAGGGTCAGGAGGACCCTGGACGGCTCCACTCTCCTCCCCTCCCCTCCCCTCCCCTCCCCTTCCCTCCCCTCCCCTCCCACCCCCCTGCTGTCACAGATGGCCTCGGGGTTGTGATCCTGGGATTGGGATCCTGGTCCGTGTGTTAGAGTAGAGTATCAAAAAAATACACATCTACACCGGAAGCATTTTAACATAAAACATATACATATTTTACTGTAAGTCCGATGTCTTTTGATGGGTTCTTTCTCTGTCTCCCATGTTAGAGTACAGTAGTGTGATCATAGCTCACTGCAGCTTCGAACTCCTGGACTCAAGTGATTTTCCCACGTCAGCCTCCCTAGTAGCTGGGACTACAAGCGCACCACCATGTCTGGCTAATTAAAAAAGTCATTTGTAGAGATGAGGCCTCATTATGTTGACCAGGCTGGAATCGAACTTCTGGCCTGAAATGATCCTCTTGCCTCAGCCTCTCAAGGCCAAAGTCTTTTCTTTGAGTTTCGGGCTGCTGACTGGCTTATGGGGTCTTCTTCCTTGCATAAACACCACCTATCTAAGATGCATCTTCTAAGGTTTCTCAAAGTGAAACAATGAACTAAAACCGTGTGTGAAACAATCTGAATGTTGTCTTAGTCTTCAATGATTTTCCTCAATAATTTACACTCGTCTCACCCATAGGTAATTCTATATTTTTAAAAGCAATTTGATTTTGTCTGGTCACTCCAAAATACCCAATTTAATTTTCACAGAAAAAAAAATTCATTCTTTTTTGTTGTTGTTGTTGCATTCATATTTCAGTGGCTTATGTAATATTTAAATTACAAAATTACAACAGTGATTGCAAATGGTATTAAAAAAAGCATTGGGGCAAATAGCAATCCACCTGGTAGGAGAGAATTGTGTTTGTGAGCCTTGTTGATGGGGTTCAGAGGCCGTTTCTGGAGGGTTGGTGGAGATGGGGTGGCTGTGGAAGGCCTGCCCTGGCTGCTGCCGTCCTTGGCCACTGCGTCTCTCCTTTCTTTGGTGTCTACACTGTGCCTTGGGGTCTGGACTCCCCTGCCATGCCTCCCATTTGAAGGTAGCAGCTGGCAGGACTGCTGGCTACCTTCTCCTCAGGGCCATCGAAAAAGTAAAACGTCACTGGAACAGTTTGGGTGTTTCTTGGCTTCATTCATCTCTTATTCATCCAGTCCCTTGCTGAATATTAATGCTTGGCCAGAGTCAGCTGATTTTAATTCCGGCTGCAAATTATGCTGCCAAGAATTCCCTCCAAGGCCAAGCAAGCTCTTTGCTATGTACCATTTTGGGGAAAGAACCCATGTCTTCACCAGAGTTCCATATATTTGAAGAGGTGGAAATTGCTATAATCGAGCTGGCAGGAATGAGTGAACAGGTCCCCAAATCAAGACTGAAATGAAGTCTAAGAAGCTCTCCCCATGGTCGGTAAACCCACAGGTGGCAGCCACTGACCGCCATGCATCCCGTAATCTGGAGCTCATGCTGACGGCTCTCACACAGGCCCAGACTCCCTTTTTCCTTTCTATTTTACTGGGGTAAAATATGTAGAACACAAAATTTTCCGTTTTAGCCATTTTCAGTGTACAGTTCAGCAGCATTAGTCACACTCACAATGTGGTACAAACATCACCATTATCTGTTCTGAAGACTTTTCCATTACCCCAAAGGAAAACTCTGTGGCTGTTAAACAAGTAGCCTCTAGACCCTGCCATCTCCTTCTTAGCTTTGGGTTTTGGTGAGCCAGCATAGGTATGCCTTTTTACATATCTCGATTTGATCACATATTTAACTAAGAAATAAATACTCCTGGTTTTGGGTAAGTGAACACCAAAACACAATCACTTTACATGTGGGACTTGCATTATGCAATAGATGAGTTCATGAAAGTAATCTACTGAGATTCTTTGAAATCCAATAAGGTTGTAAATGATCTGGTAAAAATGGAGTGAGGGTGGCATAGAAAATAATTCATAGTTTGAGAAATTGCATGCGTTCTGCAAATTTATATTTTACATCTTGGATTTTTCCTAAAGTAACATTTATATATCATTCCAAAACTTTTGTATCCAGGAAAAATCATGATCATTTTCCTTATGTATAAAAATACTATGTTTTATAACCATTAAATACATTTGGCCAATTTTAGCTCAGTGAAATATACTATCACTTCAAGAGGCTTCCTCAGATCATACCTGCCCTTTGTGCTGGCTCCACACTCTTCAGAACTGATGTATTTTGGGTTGGAGAAAGTTCTTGTCCTCGACAAATATTAGAAATTTGAGCATATCAAATAAATGCCAATAAAAAAATACATGTTTCTGGATTTGTGCTAGCAGTTATCAAAACAGTAACAGCAGTGATAAACGTTTTAGAGATTGAGCACTAGGAACTTTTAAGACCTTCATTATATGCCAGTCTCAGTAAGCGACGTCTAATAAATGCAAACATCTTTAAAAGCAAATAAATACTTTTAAAAGAATAATTTCTTTCAGCCTGCACACTGATTTTTCAAAAACATTTCTTAAAAAAAAAAAAAAGAAATCTCATTTCAAGACGTATGTATTCCAGCAGACTTGGAGAAGGAAAGGGATTCCCAGGTCCTTATCATGCGGAAGACACCACGGCGGCCATAATCCTAAACGCACACAGGGCAACAACAGTTCAGTCTCGAGGCGCGGAGCAATGGCTCGGAGGCTGGGAGCAGAAAGTGTGTTTCCAGAGCATAATCCGGCGGATACACTGTGTTCTTTGCAAAAGGTTGCGAGGCCTTGGCCTAATAAGCATAATCTCATTACACTGCAAATAAAAGTTTCCTATTTATCTCCAGATTTCAAATGAATCTAATAAGGCTTATGATACAGTCACCCAATACCCTAATCATATTTCTGCCTATCTAAAAGCAATCAGTAATTGTGTTACAGCAGAACGTGCTGACAATACCTCTGACACAGAAAGGAGAATGAGAGCCCAGCTGTACTAATTAAATTAAATGCTAGGCTGATGGAATACATTTGCTGAAGCCGGGAGAGTATGGGTGCAGAATTAATAAGCATTACAGCCTAGAGCGGGAGATGATATCATAATGGATGCAGGGTTTTGATGTTGAGAGCCTCATTCAGATTCAATGTACCATAATGTACAGATCTGACAGCTGCTTAGAGAGGTGCAGAGCCTCGGACAAATTGCCCAGGAACTTTCTGGTTTCTGTGCTCCTCGGTGAGGAACATCATTATTTTGCATCACCCTTGCAGCCTAAAACCCACCCAGGCCGCGCCCCGGGCGGCCACTGTCCCCTCCGAGCTGAGCTCCTCCCCAGCGAGCTCCATCCTTCCCCCACCTCCGCTTCTCCGGCTCCGAAACGCTCCTGTCCATTCTGAAAAGATGGGTATTGAGGCACCCCCACAGGCCAGGAAAAGATCCCTGTAGGATTATTTTCTACAAGGCCTTTTCCTGATTTTCCTAAAAAAAGCAAAACCCAGGGCCCGCGGGATCCAGCCACGCTGTGGTCCTCTGGGCTGCGGCCAGGCCGCTCCGGAGGTGGCTGTGAGACCCCAGCGAGCCCCCAGCAAGCTCCCTGGCACCGCGGGCCGCCCCCGCCCCCCCGCTTTGGTGCCAGCGCAGCGCGATCCCTGCTCATCAATCAGCTGCGCTATCTCGCCGGCTGCAGAGCTGAAGCCGCGGGGCCGGCCCGGCCAGCCAGGGCTCATTATCACGGGAATTTTGACAGGATATTAAATTTACTAATCCTGAACTTTCCGGACTGACCCTCACGGGGAACAGACAATGCTGCTGTCTGCTGCGGAAGCACTTTCTCCGTTTCCTTTCTTCCTTCAACGACCCCACCCGGGTCCCTCCTGCCCAGTGTCCCTCGTGGGAACAAGCCTCCCCTGCCCAGGCCTCCAGTCCCCCTGGAGCACAGGCGCTGCCCAGACGCCTTCTCCCGGCAGGCACCCACGGAAGGGCGGCCACATACCCCCAGAGATCTGGCCAGGCACGGCCCGGAGGAGCTGCGGTCGCTGATGGGCTTGAGGGGCAAACGGGCTGAAATGCGGCAGTTCCAGGGGGCCGACCTCCATGCACACTGGCTGTCATAGAGAGACACGCCGGCACACTTGTCACAGATCACACCCCATCCTGCACACATACACGCCCACATGCACCTCACACAGGCACACTCCCTCCACACGTGTGGTGCACACACACACACTCTCCACACGTGTACACAACACCCAATCTGTGTACACACACATGCATACCCACATACATGTACACAACACCCACATCTGCGTACACACATGTGCATGCATACCCACACAGGACACATGTGCACACACACTCATACTCTATACACGTGTACATGACACCCACGTTATGTACACACTGGCGCACATACCCACACATGTACACACATGCCTGCACACATGTACACGACACCCACATCTGTGTACACACACTTGCATACTCGCACACATGTATACATGTGCACACACTACACACGTGTACACAACACCCACATCTGTGTACACACACTTGCATACTCGCACACACGTATACATGTGCACACACTACACACGTGTACACAACACCCACATCTGTGTACACACACTTGCATACTCGCACACACGTATACATGTGCACACACTACACACGTGTACACAACACCCACATCTGTGTACACACACATGCATACCCACACACACGTGCACACACACTTATACTCTACACACATCTGTATACACACATATACCCACACACGTACATGACACCCACATCTGTGTACACACACTTGCATACTCGCACACACGTATACATGTGCACACACTACACACGTGTACACAACACCCACATCTGTGTACACACACATGCATACCCACACACACGTGCACACACACTTATACTCTACACACATCTGTATACACACATATACCCACACGTACATGACACCCACATCTGTGTACACACAGGCACACACACCCACACGTACACATGTGCATAGTCATACTCTACACACATGTACACACATGCCTGCACACATGTACACGACACCCACATCTGTGTACACACACTTGCATACTCGCACACACGTATACATGTGCACACACTACACACGTGTACACAACACCCACATCTGTGTACACACACATGCATACCCACACACACGTGCACACACACTTATACTCTACACACATCTGTATACACACATATACCCACACACGTACATGACACCCACATCTGTGTACACACACTTGCATACTCGCACACACGTATACATGTGCACACACTACACACGTGTACACAACACCCACATCTGTGTACACACACATGCATACCCACACACACGTGCACACACACTTATACTCTACACACATCTGTATACACACATATACCCACACACGTACATGACACCCACATCTGTGTACACACACTTGCATACTCGCACACACGTATACATGTGCACACACTACACACGTGTACACAACACCCACATCTGTGTACACACACATGCATACCCACACACACGTGCACACACACTTATACTCTACACACATCTGTATACACACATATACCCACACGTACATGACACCCACATCTGTGTACACACAGGCACACACACCCACACGTACACATGTGCATAGTCATACTCTACACACATGTACACACATGCCTGCACACATGTACACGACACCCACATCTGTGTACACACACTTGCATACTCGCACACACGTATACATGTGCACACACTACACACGTGTACACAACACCCACATCTGTGTACACACACATGCATACCCACACACACGTGCACACACACTTATACTCTACACACATCTGTATACACACATATACCCACACGTACATGACACCCACATCTGTGTACACACAGGCACACACACCCACACGTACACATGTGCATAGTCATACTCTACACACATGTACACACATGCCTGCACACATGTACACGACACCCACATCTGTGTACACACTCGCATATATAACTGCACACATATACACAACACCCACATCTATGTATGCACACACACATATCTGCACATATGTACACATGTGCACACACTACATACGTGTACATGACATCCACATCTGTACGTACTCTTGCATGCATACCTGCACACATATACAAGACACCCACATCTGTGTACATACACACATACCCGCACACATGTACATATGTGCACACACGTACTTTACACACGTGTACATACCCACACCTGTGTAGGCACACGCATACCTGCATACATGTACCTGACACCCACATCTGTGTACACATTTTCACACATACACACATGTACATGACATCCACATCTGTGTACACATACATGCATACCCACACATGTGTACACATGTGCATATACACTCATACTTTACACATGTGTACACGACACCCGCATCTGTGTATGCACACTTTCATGCATACTCCCACACATGTACACGACACTCACATCTGTGTACACACACTCACATGCATACCCACACACGTATACACATGTGCACACACACTTATACTCTACACATGTGTACACGACACCCACATCTGTGTACACACACTCACATGCATACCCACACACGTGTACACATGTGCACACATCCATGAACACTTGTGCACACACCCAGCACACAAACAGGCGTGCACACGTGTATGCCTTACCCACACACAAGCAGGCACCGTCAGTCCTGCGTAGTGTGGGGTCACCTGTGAGTCACCCCGGGAACATGCAGCTCCACAGGCGGTGTCCATCTGTTAAAATTTTGAAAAGACAGCCCACACTGGCTCTGTTGAGAGTGGCTGCCTCTGCGTTCTTGCTGCCCCCTCACAAATCAGACACTGCACATATGTTGTGATAGCAACTGTTACTCTTTGTTTATTCCCTCTATAAATAAACTCGGAGCTGCATCAGACCCTGTGAATATTTTTAGAAAGTTTCGGGCATCACAGCGGAATTCAGCATCTTGCCCATTCATAAGCTTTCTGTGCTTCAGAAAACCAAACACGCGACAGATTCCCACTGACATTCTGCCAGTTTGATCTCTAAATAATTCAGCATTAAAATCTGGTCAGCTCTCCTACCTCCCCGAAAAACTCCTGCAAACACTGTGCCAATTAAGTTGCTGAAAACAGCAGATTTGCACTGATACCATCCAGATAAAGCTGACCATTAAATCGCAATTTAACATCCCCGGGCAGCAGTAGCTGCTGACAGCCTCCAAAGCTTGTAATCTCATTTAACCCCCTCCTGTCAGGAGCAGGCCCGCCCTCTCAGCATAACGCCGCCAAATTAGACCTGACAGGGCAACAAGAGAAAGAAAAACCTCTTTAGCTTAAAAGTCAGGCCACAGTGGGCAACCCTGACCTTCAGCGTCCCCTGCTCAGCCCCCTCGGTTCTCCAGGGACCCCGGAGACATTTACGCAGAGAGAGGAGGAGAGAGATGGACAGAGGGGAGTGGGGCGGGGGCCCCGGCCACAAGGCACTTGGATTTCCCAGGGGGCAAATTACAGAGAATTTTCCTAGACAATGGAAGAAAATTTCACCTGGGCTTTTTCAAGTCTTTCTTTGGTAATAAAAGATGAACCCTGATGGTTCTGTTCAGACTGCTGTGATTCAATATTTCCCTGCGCCTGTTGTGCCCTCTGACTCCGAAGCCAGGGGACGCCTCTGTTGGAACACAGAGCCCCCTCCATGCTGCAGACGCCTGCATTTTAGATGAGGCCATCTTAGCTGGTGGCTGCAGCCTTCAAAGCCATCCCCGTAACTGGCATTTACCAGAGCTCTGTTTTCATAAGGAAATCAGGCTGCCTCCGAGACCCCTGACCACACGCGCTCTCGACGCTGTCCTTTCCACCGGCTCCACCTGTTCTGCTAAGAGAGGGTGCGGGAAAAGGAACGGAAGGAGGGTGGGGTCCCGGCACAGCCGATGGGAGACGATTTTTACAACAGTCAGGAGGATTTCTCCAAATCCAGACGGAGCTACTCTCAGAGAAACGGCTACCCCACGCTTCACACCCGACAAACGAGGACAGAGGCAGTTGTAACTAAAATGACTTCCATGTATATTCTAGTTCAAATCAATCATTAATTTAACAGAGATTCCTTTGCAAACACACACTTTTTGTTTTTTCTCCTGTACAAATAAAAATGCTTTAAGGCCAAAAGTTAGAAGGGTGTCACCCATCAGTTTTGTAGCACATCCTGGACCTTAAGAAAACCGAAGGCAATACCCCACTCTAAAATCCTGTCCGTCTCTTCTTCTTCCTCCTCTTTAGTTCTCTCCTTGCCTGAATTTCATAAATAGATTGTGATTGCACAAGTCAAAGACTTCTCAAAGTCAAAGTCGAGCTTAAAAGAGAGAGAGAGTCAGAGACACAGAGAGAGAGAGAGAGAGAGAGAAGTCCTCCTCCTCCTGGAGTCACTCCCTCTTTAGGAAGCGGTTCAACAGATGTAAGAAGGCCTTTTTAAAGAGGAGAGAAGAGCCAAGCTGCTTGCAGGAACGGAGCCCCAGGCGTCGGCGCGGTCTGCTGTTCACCTTTGCGGTGCCCCAGCCTCCTGTGACTTACCGTCCGGGCTCCCGGGGCCACGCAGCAGGCAGGACTTTCTAGCGCTCCTGGAAACCGCTGCCCTCCACGCCGTGGCCGCGACCTGCTGCAGAGGCCGGCTCTCGGGGGCTACTGACCCACTTAAGTTCTGAAGTCTCCCCCCATATTTTTTCTCCTCCTTGACTAAAGTTAGATGAAATGGCTAGCAGAACGCACCTCAATGTTTATTTCGACTTCCCGGGGCTGCAGTGGAGTGAAGTCCTGCCTGCCCACGCTTTTCTGCAATGGAGTGGTTTATTTAATTTGTCAGAATAATGGGAGCGGCTGAATGAGAGACAGAGAATGCAGTGTGGTATAAAAGAAACAAAGGCTAAAAGTACCACTATTTTGATTCCCTTTTTAAAATTACTTCCAAAGTGTGGTATCTATTGTGAAGAATAATGCTGAACAAAGCAGTGTCTTGGCAAGATTCACAGAGCTTATTCACCCACAGCCAGTTCTGCCTGCGCATTCAGAGGTAGAACACACTTATAAATGATGTATTGGAAGGACTATAGCTCCTATTGTGTTCTCAGTGTAAACAAAAAGGCAGACAGGGGCTGAATGGTGTATAGGCAGTGAGGCCACGCTGCAGCCAGCCATCCCTGGTTCTGGAGAGGGAAAACTGAAGTCAGCGGAAGCCCCAGCAGAGTCAGTTTGGTGAAGGCTCATCCCCCACTTTCTCCTTTTTGTCCATCAACCCTAGTCAGGGGCTGGAAAGGCTTCTAGAAGGTTCTCCTGGGAAGCACTGCCTGGAACATCCCTGCCACTTACGCTCCAGGTGGACGGTGCATCCTAAACCTGATGATTTCCAGAATCTTCCAGTGAGAGGACACTAGTCTACCCCGATAACAGCAGCTTCCACGAGTTTCAGCAAACTTCATGACGGCCTCTGTGCACTGTGCACAGGAGCTGGGGGTGGGTTCCTGAAGCCTCCCAGGCCAGCCCCTGACAGCTGGAGGAAGTTCTGTTGTTACCGAGGCAGGCATGAGGCTTTCTCCCTGGCCCTAGACTCTCTCATTCTGAGGGTCCTGCAGTGGATCCACCTGGGGCAGCTGGACTCTGCATTCCCCTGCAGGTAGGCAATGCTTTCTGGTTTAATCTTTCAGTTCAGAGCCTAAGTGTTTTTTTTTTTTTTTTGAGACAGAGTTTCGCTCTTGTTGCCTAGGCTGGGGTGCGATGGCGCAATCTCGGCTCACCACAACCTCTGCCTCCCGGGTTCAAGCCATTCTCCTGCCTCAGTCTCCCGAGTAGCTGGGATTACAGGTGCGTACCACCACGCCTGGCTAAGTGTTTCTTTAGTGAAACAACTTCACTGCATTTGTCAAAAAAAGGCCCTGCTGTTTATAAACTGTAAACTTCAACTTCCCTTGTCCATTTGATGTAAAAGCACATTTCGAATATTGGTTTTCTTCTGGTAAAACATTTTTAGACACTTTTGCCAAAGGGCAGAAACAGTTTAGTTCTGCAACTCTGATTCTTGTCCTGTTGTGGGGACACACAGAGACCACTATCTCTCACCCACATGTGTCTGCTCACATTCCTGGGGGGAGACCTCAAACCATCCTCACCCCATAACAGCACTCCCACGGCGGGGATGGACCACACATAAAATGGAACTGTTTGCCTGCTTAGTCAGGAAATATGCCGAAGAAGGGTGTGCGGTTTTTTGCAATGCAAGTTGCTGTTTGACTGCACGGAGTGTTTTGGTTACGGGAGGGAAGCAGCCAGCATGGGGCTGTGTCTGTGGCGCAGGATATGACGCCAGTGCTCCTGGTGGCTTGCAAGGATGCACTAAGGCCTTGCTGTGTCCCAAGTGGAGGCTCACCCAGGCCCCGTGGTGCAGAAGGTCCCATAGTAGCCCACGTATGACCGATGAGCAGAGGCTTCCCGAGGCCACATGGCCCAGCTTAGCAGGGATTGTGGAGCACCTGGCCCAACCACTGTGACAGCCTGTGTTTACTTTATCTAGACACCTGGCACCACGTTTTAATTTTCCATTCTAACTTAGCAAATTAATATTTCTTACCTTAAGCTGAAAAACCCAAGAGCCCATACCTCTTGCGGTGTTTCTGCCATGGCAGCACACGCAGCTCTAACGTTTTAGGGGTCTGTGTACCCTTCGCCCACTAGTGTGCTCCCTGCCTGCTGCCAGTGAGTCTCGGTGTGACTGAGTGGAGAATGAGGCCACCGGAGTTTCCTCAGCTCGGGATGCACCTTCCATCACGTGCATGTCTCAGAGGACCTTCCTGTGCAGCTCCAGGAAACCACGCCAATTCCATAAAATACGGACACAGTCACCTTGCTGCTGAATTTTGGTGACTTAGATTTTGTCATGGGACATTTGTAAAAATCCCTTTTAAAATTATTTATTTCCCATGACGGAAATAGAAATCAATACCAGTGTATAGATTCTAAAGTTGGGATTCTTCAAACAGTTCTAAAGGCAACATTTTGACACCTTCTGGAGAGTTCTGCGAGTGTAAAGGTTACAAGACTGACATTGCAGTGAAATACTCTAAACATCTACTCAGGAAAAAATGAACAAGTGATACAATGTGTTGACACAGTGAAAGTAAACAATACAATACAACCACAGGTCAGGTGTGCTGAGCCCTGCACTCCAGGCCTGGCTGTGCCAGGAACCTGTGGCCAGCCTGAGAGAGCCTCAGCTTCCTCTTTAGAAATGGGGACCGGAATGTTGCCACTCAAAAGAATGAGGGCTGTGTGGTAGAGCTGGATGTACCACGGGGTGTACCACATTGTACCTGCATGAGCAACCCCAGGACTCCGCACTTGGAAAGGAGAGCGTGAGCCCCGCCGGGCTGGCACTGAGGCAGCAGGTGCAGTGGTGACTCACCTCCACTCTTCTGCAGGCTTCATCCAGGCCTCCTGCGCTGGGGCCACCCCTCTGGTCACTGGCAGTGCAAAGGCTGATGAGGCCCCATCTGCCGCGTGAAGAGAGCACATATTTCTAGTACTTGACTGATGCTTGGACATTTCCAGTTTTTGTAAGAATTGTTGCAATGGGGTCCCTATGACTAAAGAGAGGAGTTGATTAAATCCACACCATTGGCTTTCCCTGGGAGCCCTGGGGCCTCAGGGGCCATTGGGTTCAACCACGTCACTCCACAGACAGAGAGACTGAGCCTCAGGAGAGTGCGGGCTATGGGGGCACAGGCAACAGCGGAATCCAGCAGGAGTATCAGGAAGCCCATTAGTCTAACATGCCCATCTCACGGAGGGAGAAGCTGAGACCCAAAGAAATCTGGTTGCTCAAGATTAGCTAGCAGGTAATCTGGGGGCTAGGTCTCAGATCTCCTGGGCCACACAGGTACTTTAAAAACTTTTAAACACAGTGGTCCATGGAGAGTGGTAGTGAAAGATATGGATATAATTAATTTTGGAAAATGTTAAACACAGTGGTCTGTGAAAAGCAATTGTAAAAGGTATTAATATAGTTACTTTTGCTGTAAAGACTTTCCAGTCAACATCTGTGATTACATACACAAGTTTGCCCCTGGTACACAGATTCTCAGACAGTGAATGACGTGGCTGACTATTGTCCAGTTATCGAGGACTCAGAGACTCCCCAGTTTGATGAATCTTCCATTTCTGTGTTCTGTTTCACAGTAAAGTAGCACGTACCATTTGCTAAGTGGTATACACTGCTGGTCACAGGCTCAGGGCATCTCAGCTTCCTCCCACCAAGTCCTCCTAGCTAGCTTTCCTTGGGCTGCTGATGGCGGAGGAAGCACCTGGGCTAATGGGCAGGCAAGGAAGATGAGATCGGCTGTTGTGTTACCTTCTCACCCTTCCATAGAGGTGTATTCCCTAAGCCACTGGAGTGGCCCACAGAATGCACAGTTTCTACTTTTTCTTGGTAAATGATTTACTCGGTAAATCATAAGTGGGTCAGTCCAAAATTCTGCAGAGTGAACATTGGCCGGGGGCTAGGAAGTGAGTCTAGATTTCACTCCAGGTTCTGGGCCCCTGAGGGGAGTTATGTTACCTCTTGATCTCCCGATTTGGCAGCTTTGAAATGGCCATGGCGGCTCAGGGACCTCGACTTAATACAACCTCAACATGCCCACATATTTCCTGGAGGTGGGGATGTCCCTGAAATCTATTTAACCCGCAGAAACCTTAAAGACGAGAAATTCACTCTCATTGCAGGTTCTCAGGAAGAAAGGTTCTGCGTACATTCTAGGTAATCCTAGTCTACGTTCGAAGGGGAGTCACCCGGGGTTGAAATGCTGTCATTAACTGTGAATGACCATCCAGTTACCACGTGTGATCTTCAACATTTACAGTCTCTGATTGAACAACTTTACACTAGAGTCCCAACTGGGCATTGCACGTTAGGAGTCTATTTCACCCTGGGTTTTTCCACGTATGTCCAAGAATCTGAATTTTCACAACAAATGCACAGGAAGTGGAATTGAGCTATCATCACTCTGACTTTGAAAGTCCTTCAAGAGCTTAAGGAGCATGATTGTTTCATGCTGTATTTCTTGAATTTTATTTCACATGATTGGGTCCTGATATGTTTCGATTTTCAAACCAGGATTTGTTTCCAAAGGAGGAGAAATTCACATTATTAGCAGAGTACTGCCTGCTTCACTGAATTAAACAGCAAACCCATTTTAAATAATCAGTTCTCCAGTCTTTAATTTTTTCAGCTTTTCTTTCTTTTTTTTTTCATAAGCTTTAACATTCTTTGCAGCCTTCCTTCCTAACTGCACCATATCAAAAGCTCTCTGTTCTGATCCTCTCTGGCTGCCTCAATTAATCACTTCTTTATTACAGAACTTGGCATCTTGCCCTCTCCCGCGCCCGCCGGCATTTCCCGTTGCTTCCACGAAGCTGGGCTTCTTTTCTCCTTTGCCGTCTACTCCTCCTCATCCTTGGGCCTTCTCATGTTCTTTCTTCATTAAAAACAACTTCTCCATTTCATTTTCATTATTTTCTCTCAACTCCCTAAAAATAAACCCATTCTTTCTCTTCCTCACCCTGTTGCTGGCACCAGCTCTGTGCTGGTGCCCACAGCTAGGGTGAGCTCCCAGCACCAAAGGTGCAGTGAGAACGTGTCCTGAGGACTGGCCATGTGTGATGCTGCGTGCATCTCTGTGAACTTTCTCTCAGAAGCCTCCAGAACACGATGCAGAAATGTTGTTACTAGCTCCATGCTATGCAGGAGGAAATACTGACTTTAGCCTCGTTAGTAACCCACTGAACTGGGAGTCTACTCCGAAGGCGGCTGGAGGGAGGCTTCAGTGACCACTGCCCCGCGCTGCCCCCCAGCATGGCTCCCACCTTGCTGATCCGAGTCCGCAGTTTCACCACGGCCTTCCCAGGATGGTGGAGAGAGCTCCCTTGGGACCTTCATCCCTGGACCCCAGTGCTACCCGGCCCCCCACTCAGGTCGACCAGATGGCCTGTGACGCGCAAACCCCTGCCACCCCCACACTTGTCACACAGGGTTGCCCTGAGGGCTGGGGAGCTGCGGGGTGAGGACGGGATTTATACCATCAGAGGCTTGTGGAGCGTGAGCTTTGGGGTTAGCGTGAATATTGCTTATCACAGAGTGACTACATTGGAGCTATGTCAGATTTATTCATTAGGAACAAGCTTAATTTTCAGCAGAGCAGTTGATGGTTAACATGCTTCATAAAAGGCTTTTAGATGTAAAGCAGTCTATTCTAACATAAAATAATTGATGTTTTATGATTTGTATTTTTTCTAAAACTCTATTTTAAAACTAACTTCCCACCTTATTATATAGTAAAGTAAGAAAATTTCTGATACCTATTTATGTAATTGCCTAAAACACAGGCCTTTTTTTTTAAAAAAAAAATAGTTATCCACTCCATTCAGCGAGTACGTACAAAACATTTGCAAGCCACCACCACTCCAGCACAGACTCTGTGATGAAACAAAGCTGAGGAACATACTCTAAGTATCATAGACCGTAAGATTTGAACACCCAAGCATAAATGGTTTGCCTGCTGGTGTGTTTAAGAAAGAAAAGGTGAAATAAAGAAAAGACATGTGGCTTTATTGACTTATTTCTGCCTTAACAGGGAGTTGGGGTGTTTTATAGCTCATCCATTGAATGCTGTTATTTTACAGACATTATGAACACATTTTTATTTATTTATTTTGAGACAGGGTCTCACTGTGTCACCCAGGGTGGAGTGCAGTGGTGTGACCACGGCTCACTGCAGCCTCGACCTCGTGGGCTCAATCAGTCCTCCCACCTCAGCCTCCTGAGTAGCTGTGACCACAGGTGCGCACCACCATTTTTCTATATTTCTCTGTATTTTTTGTAGAGATGGGGTCTCACTATGTTGCCCAGGCTAATCTCAAACTTCTGGGCTCAACAGAGCCTCTCACCTCAGCCTCCCAAAGTGTTAGGATTACAACCCTGAGCCACCACATGTGGCTTAAATATCAAAATGACTGGGTGAGTTCGCTGCCGCACAGGAGGTGGCGCTGAGGATGGAGACACACTACTTCAGGCCTTTACGCTGTTTCTTTCCCTTGGTCCCCTTTTCAGCAGGTAATCGCCGTGTGGGCCACAGAGCAGGGCTGGGCTGGGTGCAGAGCCGGAACCCTGTGGGGCAGAGCCCGGGCCCCAGAGGCTCCTAAGCCCTTGAAATCTGGCTCCCCTGAATGGAGGTGTGCGGAGACTGTAAAGTACACGCCGGATTTTGAAGCTTTATTATGGAAAAAAGAATGAGGCTTTTTAAACTTTAATTAATGGACTTTATATTTTTATAGTAGTTTAAGGCTCACGGTAAAATTATGGGGCAGGTGCCGTGAGACCACGAGGCAGGGTAAGAAGCCATGTCTGTGCGTTTCTGCTTGTGGCGTGACTTCACCAGCCCGGCCCTCTGCTGATGGGCCGCCCTCTGAAGACGCTCTGAGGACAAAGTGAGAGGGTGCACGCCACCCCCGGGGCTCCTGCTTGAGTTACTGTCTCCTTAAGAGATATGGCCATCATTCTCAGCAAACTAACACAGGAACAGAAAACCAAACACAGCATGTTCTCATTCATAAGTGGGAGTTGAACAACGAGAACACATGGACACAGGGAGGGGAACTTCACACACAGGGGCCTGTCGAGAGGTGGGGAACAAGGGGAAGGAGAGCATTAGGACAAACACCTAATGCATGCAGGGCTTAAAACCTAGATGACGGGCTGATAGGTGGAGCGGCAGGCACGATGACTCACGCCTGTAATCCCAGCAGTTTGGGAGGCCGAGGTGGGTGGATCACCTGGGGTCAGAAGTTCGAGACCAGCGTGCCCAACATGGCGAAACCCCATCTCTACTAAAAATACAAAAAATTAGCCGGGCGTGGTGGCAGGTGCCTGTAATCCCAGCTACTTGGGCGGCTGAGGCAGGAGAATTGCTTGAACCCAGGAGGTGGAGGTTGCAGTGAGCCAAGATCGTACCATTGTACTCTAGTCTGGGTGATAAGAGCGAAACCCCGTCTCAAAAAGAAAAAAAGGTGCAGCAAACCACCATGTATACATCTATACCTATGGAACAAACCTGCACATTCCGCGCATGTATCCCAAAACTTAAAGTAAAATAAAAAATACGAATAAAAAAAATGGAGATACAGGACCCGGGTCCTTTCCTCTTCCTGCATGAGGTAACGCCCGATGAGGTCAGTGGCTCGGTCTCTGTGAGCTGTAACCAGACGCACTCTTCCACCCAGACCCTGATGTGGTTCTGATCACTGTAACTTCTGAGCCAGCTGGATGTGGTTCTGCACCTACAGAAGCTCTGCCACACGTGTAGCACACTGTGTGTGGTTTCCACCACAGCTGTGGGTGGAAACGCTGTGCCAGAGCTGTCAGGCCGAGCCCCTCCGCGGTGCTGCAACGCTGTGCCAGAGCGGTCAGGCCGAGCCCCTCCGCGGTGCTGCAACGCTGTGCCAGAGCGGTCAGGCAGAGCCTCTATGCGGGGCTGCTCTCAGGCCGCAGGCCCTGGGCTATGGTCCACAGTAAGACTTCCGAATAAAACTAACTTTGCACTTTGGGAGGCCAAGGCTGGCGAATCATTTGAGGTCAGGAGTTCAAGACCAGCCTGGCCAACATGGTGAAACCCTGTCTCTAATAAAAATTCAAGAAAATTAGCCAGGCGTGGTGGTGGGCGCCTGTAATCCCAGCTACTGGGAGGCTGAGGCAAGAGAATCTCTTGAACCCAGGAGGTGGAGGTTGCAGTGAGCCAAGATCGCGCCACTGCACTCCAGCCTAGGCGACTGGGCAAGACTCTGTCTAAAAACAAAACTAAAACAAACAAAAAACTAACTTTGCTGGACTGAAACGAATATATTTTTAATATATTGTGTTAAACAAAATATATTATTAAACTTACTTTTACTTATTTCTTCTTATCATCTTTTAAAAATATAGCTACTAGAAAATTTAAACTCACATTGGCTTGCATTATATTTCTACCTGACAACCCCAGGCAACCCCAGGCAACCCCTTAGAAAGAGATTGGTGACAGTCAATTGTGGTGACTCACGCCTGTAATTCCAGCACTTTGGGAGGCTGAGGCAGGTGGATCACCTGAGGTTGGGAGTTCAAGACCAGCCTGGCCAACGTGGCAAAACCCTGTCTCTACTAAAAATACAAAAAATTTAGCGGGGCATGGTGGTAAATTCCTGTAGTCCCAGCTGCTTGGGAGGCTGAGGCAGGAGAATCGCTTAAACCTAGGAGGTGGAGGTTGCATTGAGCTGAGATTCTGCCACTGCAACCTGGATGACAAATTGAGACACTGTCTCAAAAAAAAAAAAAAAAAAAAAAGGAAGAGACTAGTGACAGAATCCTAGCACCCGAGCCAGGCAGACAGACCTAAAGCCTCCTACCCCCAACAAACCCTGCCCCTGCCCCAAAAGAGAATAAAGCTTTACAGACGATTCTAGAATGGCCCATATTCAGCAGACTGAGGAGAATCACAATAAGACTTTGGTTTAAGTTGTCCTCAATAGGAAGCGAGGTTGGGGTCTTAAAATAAAGATGAATTAGATGAGATCAAAGATTGCTAAACCCTGCACAGGTGAGCTTGTTGATGACGATTGCTACCAAAATACGCCCAGGCCTGGACACGCCAGGCCCAAGTGTTGCCTTCCCTGCTCACTCTGGCTGCTGTCCTGCCTTGCTTCTCTGTGATGGGACATGTTTATAGTAGCACAGGACCCACAGCACCGTCCCCCTTGATGTGTTAGCTCAATGTAGACAAAGAACCCTGCCATCCTCACGGGCTGGTTAGCAGAGCCGGATGCAGCCCCTGCGACCCCCTGAACATCTCTCATGGTGCAGCCTCCTGGGGAAGCCTCCTTCTCGCAGGCAGGCAGGCAGGACCATCGTGAGCTCTCACTGTGTTACCCCAGAGGAGATGCTGGTCCAGGAACCCATGGAGGGCGCACCACAGGAGTGCCTGGGACAAAGACCTAGATCTCTAGCCTGACGGCCGGGGATGCTGCCATGCTCCAAATTCTGAACCTTGTCCAGCGACAGCAGGATTTCAGTTCGTATTTCAGCTGTGCCATTTCCAATAGATCATGCTGCATGACCGACACCTAATCAGAGTGAAAGCGGCTTGGAAGAGAGGGACTTGCTGCAGCCGGCAAAGGGAGAGTCCAGGGGGTTCCCGGATGGAAGAAACACTTTGTGGTCTTCAGCCAGGCTGGCCCCGGCCTCATCAGCTTCCTAGTGTGCACCCCGTCTGTGCACTCTGTGTGTGTAGATGGTGAGTAAACTGTTGAGTAAGCGCTCCGCTGGGTTTCGACATTGCCTGTCATGGTCACCATTGTGAACTCTGGAGCCAGACTCCTCCCCATTCAAGTCATCACTCTGCTCCTTCACAGCTGTGGGACCTAAGTCACTTACCGCCTCTTGCCTCAGTTTCCTCCTCTATAACGAGAGGCACACCCTCCCGCATAAGGCTGCTGTTAGGCCCGTGGGAGCCAATGTCTGTGAAGATGTGGGGGCGGTGCTGGGCTCGCAGCAGATGCTACGGAAACGCACCATTGATGCTGACTTCCTGAGGTCCAATTGACTTGGGGCGGAGGGTGCACTGTGGCTAAGACCCAGGAGTCCACGTGGGTAGAGCCACTGAGTGGGGTTCTCACAGAGCAGCAAACAAGGCCCGTGCCGTGTGTGGAGCCCACTCTGCACAGGGCAATCTTTGGGAGTATTTTTCTCCTATCATTTTCTGTGTGTCTCCTATTTCCCATGATTACCTAATAGGGTATGAAAGACATTTCCTTCAGCTCCCTTGCAGGGATGAGAATGATGGCTGCAAAACAACAGCAACGAAGCACACCTCCTAAGTTGAGAAGGCTTGTCTGGCATTACACGCCAAAGCCTGTGAATACTGAGTGTTTCCATTTCAGGCAGTATTTTAAGGCCATACAGTTACAGCCAAAGCAACGAGGAGTTGAGAAATGGTGATTTACCCTGTAGATGGTGTTGAGCGGCGTGGTTGAGATTCGTGAGGCTTTAAGTTATTTCCCTGAGTTCAGAATCAGGAGTCCTTGTTTCGTGTCTGACTCCACAGCCCTGATTTCCTGGGCTTCTCTGTCCACCCGCTTTGGTGGCGTCATGCTCAGGACCGATGTAAGGCATAAACATGTTGTCTTTGATATAATTCCAAAAGCAGAGTATGTGGTGTGTTGCCAATGAAGAATTGAGATTTTTGAAAGGAAGATTTAGCGCATGGTAGCTGGCAGTCAGTCACCTGCCAGCAGGCAGGCGCTCCCGACAGCCTGTTTTTAAGGCACAGAAACACCTTCTGTTATCAACACATAAGTCAAACAATTCACTCCTCTGCACAGAAATGTGGTGCTCCCCGACGTACTCGCTGGACACCCCTAGAGGACAGTGGGGCCTAAGGTCTGTTATTTTGCTATCTCCCTGTGAGCGTCTGTATTTTCTGGCTTGCATGATTGGACTTGGGTGGAGTCTGTCCCGGCATGAGGGAGCAGCAATGTGCAGGGTAATGTGTACAGAGGTACACAGGGTAAGGGGTCCAGAAAGATTGAGGTGAATGCAGGGACTCACACGGAGGTGGGAGGGCAGTCGGACAGTGGCTCCCTTTGTGTATCTTATGAAAGCTTCCTGTGTTCTGCATCCATGGACGCCCAGCTCAGGAGGAAGATCAGGGCTGGGAGAGGCACACTGGCCACTGACAGAGAGAAAGCAGGAAAGGCCAGGACCGGATACAGGGTGACAAGCACAAAGAGCAATGACAGAGCACAGCCAGAGGTACAGGAGAAAAACACTGTTTCAGAGAGACCAGTGGGGTGCAGGATGGGAGGCAGGGATAGGCCTCAGATGAGGAGGATGTGTATCCACTGATTTCATCCAAAATGAGGCAAGAGGACAAATCATAGTACACAGCAGGGAGCTCCCAGAGGGACCCATATCTTAAAGTGTAGTCATTAAAAAATATAGAAAGTACAAAGAGGAAAACAACCAGCCCATTATCTCACCAACCAGATAACCCCAATTATATAAAAATAAGTTATACACATAGCAAGGAAATGCACACATTACAGGAAAGCACAGAATGAAAAGTGAAAATCTTTTAAAGCCATGCTAATACTCCACTAATTCTCAGCTCCTTTGCTAATAGCTAACCACTGATAACAGTTTTCTGTGTTCTTTTTTAGGAGAAAACAACAGAGAAAAAGTAGAATCTTTGTACTGTGTTTTATCCATCCATCCATCCATCCATCCATCCATCCATCCATCAGTCCACCCATCCATCTATTCATTCATCTACCCATCCATCCAACCATCCATCCATTTCTCCATTCATCCATCCATCCATCCATTCATCCCTCTATCATTTATCTATCCATCCATTTATCTATCCATCCATTCCCATCTCTATTTATCCATCCATCCATCCTCTCTATCTATCCATTCATCTCTATCTATTAATCCATCCATCCATCTATTCATTCATCTATCCATCTCTGTATTCATCCATCTATCCCTCTATCCACCCATTCATTCATTCATTCATTCATCTCTCTATCCAACTATCCCTCCATGCATCTATCTGTTCATTCATCTGTCCATCCGTCTATCCACTCATCTATCCACCTCTCTATTTATCCATCTATCTCTCTATCCATCTATCTCTATATTTATTCATCCATCCATCCATCCTTCCATCTCTCTATCCACCCATTCATTCATCCATCCATCTCTCTATTTATCCATCTATCCCTCTATCTATCCATCTATCTCTATATCCATCCATCTCTCTATCTACCCATTCATTCATCCATTCATCTATTTACCTATGTATTCATCTATTCATCCATCCATCTATTCATTCATCTATCCGTCCATCTCTCTATCCATCCATCCATCTCTCTATTCACCCATCCTTTCATCCATCCATCCATTCATCTCTCCATCCATCCATCCATCCATCTCTTTATCTATTCATTTATCCATCCATCCATTCATCTATTTATCCACCCATCCATCCATCTCTCCATCCATCCATCCATCCATCTCTATCCATCCATCTCTATCCATCCATTCATCCATCTATCAATTTTGGTAGCTATTCATCTATCCATCTGTCTCTCTATTTATCCATCCATTCATCCATCATCCACCCATCTGTCCGTTTATCTTCCCCTCCACCCATCATCCATTCATCCATGTAGCCATCCAGCAGGATATATACATATATTAAGCAATAAGAAGATGTTGGCAGGCACTGGGATTATTTCTCAAATAATTTTTAATCTGAAGGTAGCTTCATAAATAAACATAAGAATTTTCTGTTGGCAAGCTGTATTTTTGTGAAATCCTTATGAGCATGAAGACAGGACCCTGTCACTCCCTTTGCTGCAAAAGTTTGATCCCACCCTAGAGTCCTCTGAACACAAGGGTTGATGCCAGGAGATGGCCTTGACTCTTTTGCTCAAAACTTCTTGGGTTCCATGAAGGCAGGCATATTCTGCCCAGTGTAAGGGCAGCCAGTTAGTGCAGATTAACTGAAGGTTTAAGCAAACTAACCAAAATGAGGAGGGGTAGGAGGCCATTTTGGATAGAGTTTGGTTCAGAAAAGTAAGTTAATGAATAACAATCATGTTGAGACCCAGTTGCAGGTCCAGATTTTATGGGGCCTGAACTTCTAGAATTTTGGGTGCCTTCTTTAATAAAGACGTAAAAGTTGCAAATATGAAATATAAATACAAAATTAAGTACAGAGCCTTGGAAGTGGCCCAGGCCCAGATGTTTTGTTGGCTTTGCGGCCGTTCTCTCGTCCTCTGCCAAGGTCCCAGCACAATGCTCCTGTGCTCCTGGGCTGTTGTAGGTTATGGCAGCAGCTCTCAGTCGGAGGCTCTTCTTCCCCCAGGGGACATTTGGAAATGTCTGAAGACAATTTTGACGGTCCCGACCACAGGACAGAGGGAATGCTACTGGCATCTAGTGGGTAGAGGCCAGGGATGCTGCTAAACATCTGATAATGCTCTGGACAGGCCCCAAGAACAAAGACCTTCCCAGCCCAAAGTGTCAATAGTACTGAGGCTGAGAAGCCTTGAGTTATAGCTAGAGATGTGTTCTCACAGAATGCCCAGCCACAGATCAATCAATTCCAGCTGGAGGGCTCAAAATATAGTTTATGAGCTGCATTTGCAAACTAAGACTCATCTAGGTGTGTGTGCAAACATGGGCTGGGTTCCGTGGGTGCCCACTGCCCACTGACACATAGAGCCCCTCAAACTCTTAGGGTGACCCTCACTCAGCCAGCACCACCAGTTGAGGGCATTGTTTATACCTCTATGCAATTGTGCATGCTTTTTGTTCAGCAAGCAAGTTACATTTAAATCTGCTGCCTTCATGCTAAATTAATATATTTTAATGCTTATACCCATAAATCATTCATTTCAAAATTCTCATCTCTTATGAATAAGTTCATCATTTTCATTCACATTTTGTCACAGAAATTACGAGTTTAGCTTTTCGAAAATTTCATTTTCCACTTGTCTTTTATGTGTGGCGAGATAGTAAGCCAGCAGATTAGCTTTTCTTCCATCACAGCAGAGGAGGACGAGCTAGAAAGTAACACAATCAAAACAAATTGCTTAGGAAAATAATTCCTTTATTTAAAGGAATTACCAATAAGCAGCCTGCTTTCACAAGAAACATAAACTGTCATGGAACTAGCCAGGGTCGGAGTACGTGCAGTGTGAATTATACTCTCTTCTCTGGAGTCACTGTTCCAAATTATAGCAATACTCACATCTTGTGAATGACATCTTAAAGCAGAGAAGTTAAATACCACGTAAAGACCGACTGCTTCTAATGTTATTTTACAAGCGTGAATCTAGAAGAAGACACCGTTTCCCTCGTGTCTGGCTAAGCGCGAACACCCCTGGCCCCGGCGTTTCCTGAGCCAGCCTCACACGACTTGACCAAGGTTGTACCCAGTGACACCATTTCTCAGGGATTTATTTTTTTCCTGGGAAGTGTACAATTATTTTCTCCAAAAATGATCAGACTGGCCAGGGAGTTATTAAAATGATGGCTTTGATCCTAGAGGCATTGCCTAAGTAAAATGTTCTCATCTTGATTATACAACAACCAGGAGCATCTACTGCAAAATAAAGATATCCAAGTGGCACTCTGGTGCATTTAGAATACCTGCATTCAAATAAAAAGTTGATGCCAATTGAGAGTTGATTTAATTTTTTAAAAACCCATTTAAAATAAATGCAAGCAAAGGCTCGAAATTCATTGATATGTTTGCTGTCTTTGGGTCATTTTCACTGTATGACTAAAGGAAAGAGGTGAATTAAAGTTATCCCAGGATATTACTTGTAAGAGGTTAAAGTATGTTCTAATGGGCAGATTAATTCTGTGGGGAAATAACATTAAGTCTTTCTGAAGCCTTGAAATTTCTCAAAAGCATTCTTGCTGCTTTCTTGCATTGCCACAAATGCAATCATCTGGCTAATCTGGCATCTTAAATAACTTTGCACTTAAGCCCTGTCAATTTGATCTTCCAAGGTTAATTGATTATTTCAACAAGCATTCTTGCCAGAAAAGATCTGAGTGCTCACATCTTTTCATTAATTCATGCTGTTTGGTGAGAAGGTGAAAAATACAAAGGGGTTGTTTGATTTAACCCTTTCATTGCCCAGCCTCCAAGGGAGATGGAGAAACAGGTCTGGGGCTTGCCCTGCCCGATGAAACCACAGCCTCATGGGCAGAAGCAAAACGAATTAGCACACGTCTTCTCAGGACCAAGCTGAGTTACGGGAGGACTAGGGTAGGTGTTCATGCCGCGGTGAAAACAACTGACTTCATTTCGAGTCTCGCTAAGCCTGACGTTCAGCACCTCTGCGGCAGCAGACAGTTCACGTTGGACAAAACCTGACCAGGGCTGCCTGGGTGCTGAGGACGAGGTCTACCAGCAATCCATAACCGTGACGGGCACGACCAGGACAGGGGGTGTCCCCACTCACACAGACCTGCACCACGGCTCATGGGTTGAACGGTAGAGCTTGGTCAGGAGTCACGGTTTTTGGAACAAGCATTAAGATTATGCAGGCATTATTACGTTTCCTAAAGAGACTGGAAGAAGCCCCAACTTTTTGTGGCATGAGGAGGACCGTGAGCCTACCTGGTGCTCCTGTGGCATGAGGAGGACCGTGAGCCTACCTGGTGCTCCTGTGGCATGAGGAGGACCGTGAGCCTACCTGGTGCTCCTGTGGCATGAGGAGGACCGTGAGCCTACCTGGTGCTCCTGTGGCATGAGGAGGACCGTCAGCCTACCTGGTGCTCCTGTGGCATGAGGAGGACCGTCAGCCTAGCTGGTGCTCCTGTGGCACAGCACAATTCTGTCTCTGAAGACAACCATTTCTGACCCCAAATGCAGGCGCGACGAATTCCTGCTGTTCTGATTCCCCAAACCGCCCCAAACTCACACACAACCCCCGCACCCCTCCACGGCCTTCACTTCTTCCCCGCAGGCTTAAACAGCACAGACACTACTTCCACGAGTGGTCGGGGCCTGCGGCCTCCATGCCTTTCACAGCTTCCCGCCCGCCTTTAGCAGGAATGCTGCATTTTGGGGGGTGATTCCTATTTTTCTGAATTAGGCACAGCAGAGAGCAGAGGGAGGAAGAAGAGAGAAGCCGAGGGGGCTCCTTGGCTCCCCCACGGTGCCCGCCCCCTGGCCTGTGACTCCGGGGTGGGCACAGCCGAACGGGGCTCAGAGGCACCCGCATCCCCGAGTGCACGCGGCCGGCTGGCAGGGCCCTCCCAGCCCTCCCAGCCCTCCCAGCCCTCCCTCCGCTCACTTCCAAATGGAAGCAGCCCCACCGCCCAGGAACGGGAAGGAGAAGGCCACAGCTTTATTTACATAACACAAGAGATATCACAATAAACAAGCATTAATCATGATCATTACACCAAATCATGCAAAATGATGCTGCTGACCGCTTCCGCGGCACATCGGTTATTTTTTGTTCCTTTTCTTTTCCTCTTGGAAAAAGGGAAAATCGACAGAATCATTAGGAGCCATCCAGGGTCTCCCCAATTAAAATGTGTGTAAATGAAATACACATGAAGTGCCCGATATGTGGCAAATTAGTACAGAAAATACGGAGGCCTGTGCATCTCTCCATGCCGCCTGCGCACCGCGCATGACAGGTATGATTGCCCTCTGTGGAATTATTTAAGCCCGGCAGGAATTCCCAGCATCAGGGAGTGTCAGGGCACTGTTATTAGACAAGTTTAATTAGGATCTACCCTGCTGCTTCCAACAAGTATTTAATTAACTTCCAGGCAGGGTAATTAGCTTGAGATTGCAGCTGATTTTCTTCCTCACCTTCTGTTGACACTTGGCCTACGCGCGGCCCCCCGCTTTGCTGACAGTGTAATGGATAGCATCGTTGGGAAGCCGAACGTCAAGGCTGCGAGTCTAAGAAACAGCCTGACGATGAAGATAAAGACGAGGCAATGTCCGCCGGCGTGTCCAGGGTGGTGCGCAGGGCTGGTTTCCACAGAGACACACCAGGCCGCCTGAGCGGAGGGGACAGCCCAGCCCTGATGGCTTCAGGCAAAGAGCAATGAAGAAGAAGATGCCCCAGGACAGCCAGCTGGCCCTCCCGCCCCAGCTGCGCCTGCACAGCCACTGTGGGCTCCCTCCCCTCCAGCAGGCACCGCAGGGAGGTTCTCACCTTCTCCTCCAAACACATGCTGGTGCCTGGTGGAGGCGTGGGCCTGACACCTGCTCGTGAAGACACAAACAACTAAGGGGCATTGCCCAAGCCACTGGCAGCCCCAGGAACCTCACCGGTTCTTGGAGGCAGCATCTCCACCATGGCCAGGGAGTTTGTTCTCCTTCCTACCACGACCAGCAACACCCCTACACCAACATCTGTGGTAAAGATAACAGGACTTGAAGCTGTAACACCACAAGGAATTTGGGGACTGGGGAAGGGGCGAATGCAGAGGTCAGCATCCCTCCTTTGCAAGATCATGTGAGGTTGAATCATTCACACCCGGCTGCAGAAGCCTGCGAGTCTTACAACGAAATCGGTTCATATATGCACACCACATTCACACCCGCATCGTTCGCAGTAACCAAAAGACAGAGGCCACCCAAGCGTGCAGCCGTGGATGAGTGGAGAAGCCAAATGTGGCCACCCATCCCACGGAATGTTATCAGCCCTAAAAAGAAGGGAGTCGTACCATGTGCCCCAGCAGGGAGGAACCTTGAGGACTACTGTGCCAAGTGAAATTAGGCCAGTCGCAAAATGACAAATACTGTCTGACTCACTCATGTGAGGGACCCAGGGTGGCCACATTCCTACAGGCAGACAGCGAATGTGAGACAGCTGCGAGGCCTAGGGGGAGGGGCGATGGGGAGTAGTTGTCGAACGTGGACAGTTTCCATTTTGCAAACTAGGAAGCCTTGGAGGAAATCTGTGGTGGCGACTGCCCTGTGACAGCTGTGGATGATGTGAGTCTACTTAACGCCACTCAACTGTCCACTTAAAAATGGCAAAGATGATACATTTTATGTTATGTGTATTTTACACAATTAAAAAAAGGGAACTGGTTCTTAACTTTTTGGCAGATGTGTTTGTATTTGGGAGCTGAGGGTCGCTCTCTGGAACTTTCCCTCACAAAAGCCTTCAGTGTTCCACAGACCCGGGCCAAACCCTGTGGCCCCAGAGTTGTTGAACAGCTTGGATCTGAAATCCTACCTTTCAGAATTTGAAATGTTCTTTGTTCTAGGTAATTACGGGATAGGGGGCTTGTTTTGACATCTTGGGAACTGTGCATGGGCATTGGCCCAGCAGAAGCCTGAAGATGCCACACACACATCTGCTCATCTGCAGCTGGCAGCAGGTCTTGGAGAAGGGGTTGCCCTTCATTCTGCACCCAAGGGCGCTGAGGCCAGAGTTCGCAGAACATCCATGGCAGGCTGACCGGGCTGGAGCACACTGGCATTCCTGGCAGCTTCTGCTCCTACCATACCAGCGCTAAGGATCTTTAATGTGGCCCTGGGATGCACTCTTGAACCACAGACAAGGCCCAGCGCCTCCCGGGGCGTCCATCCTGCTGAAGGGAGTGCATGCCGATGAACAGATGAGGTGTGTGATTTGTAGTGGTGAGAAGGAACACATTGCAAAACCAGGGGGAGGAGTTCCTGCAGCTGCAAAGACCCTGGGGTGAGGCGCCTGCCCACAGGTGAGAAGTGACGGAATCAGGTCGACCCCAGTGCCTCTGTTCCTCCCATGATGACACAGGAGGCCCCATCCCCTTGTTAGTGAGCTACAGACACAGTGAAACCCCCGGATGGTGCGGAAGCCCGAGGCCTGCCCTCTGACCCCCACTCCCACTGACGGCCATGAGGACCCTGTCCCTGGAGCATCTCCTTGGGGTAAGGCTTCGATCCTTTTGCAAAACCACGTGAGGGTGCAGAGTGTCTCATCTGTCACCTGTGCCTTAGTGAGAAAGAGGAACAGCAAGTCAGGGAACCTACTCGACCAAGGCCGGACACGGCACAGGCCTCAATGCTCAAGGCGCAGATGGACCATTCCCCGCTTGTCTGAACTGTAGTCCTGTGTGTTTCCAGGAATGCATGCTTTCTAATGGTTTCTGTAATCCATTCTTATTGTTATTATTTGGAGAGATCTGGAAGGAGAGACTGGTGAGCTGCATGTGTGTTCAGAGCCTGGGTGCTCACTATGTGTCCTCTCTCTCCACGTCCTGTGATTGGTGGCTCAGGGTGTCCCCGAGGCTACAGAGCCTCACTCGCAGCTGCAGCGCTGCTTTCAGGCTGCCCAGGACCCCAGCCACCTCACCCCAGTCGGAAAGCCAGACACACGCGGTCGGCTCTTGTATGCAGGAGTGTGATGCCTGGAGACTGTGATTAAGCAGACATTTTCTCCTCCTCGACTTCTGGAGAAAAAGTCAAAACACTGAGAGAACAAAATAAAGCACTAAAAACATCCAGGAGTGGCTGCGGCAGCTTCTTGTGGTCCTTGCTCTCCCTCTTGCTGGATGCTCCCAGGTTGGCCAGGCCCATCGCTCCTCCCTCCTGAGTCTGCTCAACTCACCTTCCTGGCAAAGCCCTCACTGCCCCCGCTGCCCCTCATGCCCCTCGCACCCCTTGCACCCCATCCTCTTACCCCATTGTGGTTTCTTCACAGGGTTTATTCCTGTCCCGCCCTTTCCACCTGTGCTTGGCCTCTGGCTTTTCCCCAGTGGAGGGTGAGGTGTCTGGTTTGTTTTCTGGTTTTTTTTCTCCAGCTCCTAGGCACTGTCAACCAATATCTATTAAATGAATAAGGGATGAATAACTCCCCACAGTAATGTCAGGAACTTGGAAAAATAAACAAATCAAAACTAGGACCCTCCTAAGTATGTCCTGAGTGCCATATTAATCCAGCCAACCTACTCCTTTCTTGTCCATTGTATTTTCCAATGTTCAGGGGAATGCGCCTGAGCCTTGGAAACAATTTAATTGGTTAATTGGCTCAGAACATATTTATGGGGTGCAGCATGCGAGGGGCAGGGACACAGCCATTGAGTGGGAGCAGGTGAGGCCCCACCTCTCCCGGGCCTTGCTGTCCACCATAGGTGACACACATTCGTCCAGCCCTGTTCCAGCAGGCGGAAGCTGAGGCAAGGCTTTGAAGGAAAGGACCTGGCTCCTAAACCACCAGGGATGCTCAGCTATCTTTGACAATTAATGCAGGAAAGAGGGACAGGAGCTTTCAGGGCTGATGTTTCTATGGCTGGGACTAAAACGGAGTTGCCAGCTCAGACTTCTGATGGCAATTGCATCTGCTAACCAATTAATTTGTGCGCCCATGGATCTCCACCCAAGGAGCAGGTGCCTGCATCACACTGACCAGCTGCTCACAGGAGGCTCCTCCAACTCAGCACCTCTGACTTTCTTGGCTTCCTTCCAGCTGGTCGTCTCCACCATCCTGCTACAGCTCAGCCGGCCACACACCTGACCCTCATCCTTCATGGGTGTGTGGGCTGCTCCTGGACCCCTCGGCTCCCGACGGTTCCTGGGTGGACCTGTCCTACCTGTTCCTAAGGAAGTACTAACCTATCAACGCAGCATTGAATGAGGATGCACGTGAGCCCACAAGAGGAATGGAGTAGGTACGAATGTGGAAGCGCTCTACCAAGAATGTTCTGTGCATCTCAAAAAAAAAAAATATATATAGTAGCAATGCCTGCCCCTTGATAAGTGAAAAGGAGAAAATCACAGAACATTTTCACCAAAATGTGTGTAAAAATGGACTTGGACCAAATAAGAAAAAAAAAGAACCTTCTTCTCATTTCCTAACCTAGCCTTCCACAGGTGGACTTCTCATCCTTCTTCACGACACGCACCTACAAAAGAAAGACCTTTCAGATCCCACCTGGCTTCCTGCTTTCTAATCCAAGGCCCCCCACACTCAAAAGTAAGTGAAGCCCCCCAGCAGAGACACAGTGCCTGATTTATTTCTGGTTGCTCTGGGATCTCAGATGATCTCAGGGAGCGGTTCCTCTTCAGAGGTGGGAAGAGAGCCAGATGCCTCTCTTAGTTGAATCCTGCTGCTTCTCCATGGGGAGAGGGCACAGGGCTGCTCTGGAGCCAGCACTGGGACTGGCACAATTGGAAGGGAACTTCTAGCTCCAAGGATGGGCCAGGCATTTCTGTGGCCTCATTTGCCCTAGCTGCTGGCTTAGCAGGAGACACCAGGGATCCCAGGCATCAGCAAACAGCACTGTAGAAGCTCACCCAGAATGACTCAGAGACCACACCCGAGGGCCTCATGGCCCAGGGTCATGCTTGCCGGAAACATGGTGAGTTTTTTTTGGGGTCTTCAACTCTGTCCCATGCCTTTGGCTCTCCAGGTGCTGATTGGCTATCTTAGTTCAGTCCTGAGGTTCACAGGCTCTAATGAAACAGGAGCCATGTGGAGTGGAACAAGGGAACATTCTGTGCCTTGTAATGGGAGGTTCCATTCACTGTCACTTGGCCCAGGTCACCATGCCCAGCCAAGCACCACGCCCGGCCTCACATACACATTTGAACATAGCTATGACAAATCAATCACAGGAAGCCTCTCATGACGTTTCCTGTTTCTGCTGATGATCTCTGGGGTCCTGAGGAGGCATCCAGGCACACAATGAGCATTTTCCCAACCTTCTCCAATTGACCATCCACCATTCCTGCTCCACCACCCCTCCTTGCACTTTGCCGTGTGTTGTATCTTCTCTTCTACCCCGAGGAACTGGAAGCATCACACCCCTTTATTAAGCAGAGCAGATTAGCAACTTGACTTCAATCCTTGGGCTTTCCCTTGGTGCCTCATCCTCTACCCCCAGTGATTTAGCAAATCATGTCTTCCAACGGATGCCCTTTTCTCCCCAAGCAGAATTTTGGGGAAGACAATTTTCTCTATTTTATTTCAAGTATAAAATAAATGGTTGTTGAATGAACATGAGATTATTTGTTGTAACTATCTTTCAATAGTTACAAAGAACAGAAAATGTAGAATCTAGTTAGTTTTATTCTGGAAAATACTTTAAACATTGGCATTAGCTACCAGAACACAATCTCAGTAAGACTGCTTTATACATTTGAATTTGTATTTTCAGAAGCATGTTGTTTTAAAGCTTTGTCTCAAAGTTGAAGACAGATAACTAGAGATCACCAACTTCAGCCTAACCAGATATTTAGTTAAATTTCATATAAATGGATTAAAGCATACTACATGCAAAGAGTTGTGTTCTGTCTAAACACCACTCTCCCCTGGGGCCTCCACCAAGGTGTCAGACCCGCCTGTCAGAATTCCTAAAAAGCCAGGAAGCTCTGCAGGCAGCTGCTTTCCAGGACCATGCTGCCCTCTCCACCAGCTCCCCTGTGCACAGCAACTGGAGTTCTGACGCAGCAGGGTAGGGCAGCTGGGAGTTCTCACCCCATCATCCTCTCTTGCCTGTCAGGGACTTTGCTGACTGCTCACTGATCCACAGTGGCCTCATGGCCAAGGCTGCCTTGTCTCAAACACAGTGGGACTCCTGGGCATGTATATCTCCCGCTGGTTTTGGAGACACTGGTAGGAGAACTTTCTGGTTGCCTTCACCTCCCTGCATGCTCTCTCTCCATTTCTTTCTTCCATAAACTCCAGTATTCCCCAGGTACCGTCCCCAGCCTTGTCTTTCCAGCTGCTCATGCTCTCACTGGGTCACAATTGCTGTTGGGCCTCCCACCTCCTGGCTCATCCTTCTTCCCCATGGCCAGCAAGCCCCATCTTTCTACAGCCTTGTTCCCGGCCTGTCACTGGCTTGCCTTATCATCTTTGACCTCCTTGTCTCCAAAGTCAAGTCCATGCTGTTTCAGGTTGGACTTGTCCAGGAGCCAATCAAAGTCAGTTTTGAGTGCAGGTGGCCCCTTTGGGAAGCAATCCCAGGAAGCACAGGTAAGCAAATTCGGAGAATGGAAAGAAGTAGATTCAGGGTGTCTTCACGAGGGGTTGCTGCTGTGACCACTGGGGTTCCAGTCCACCAGGGACCTCAGGAAGATGGCAGACCATGCTTCGGATGTCCCCTTGAAGGCTGGGTCTGTTGTGGGGTCCATTGTCCACTCCCGTGCAGCACAGCTGGAGGACGGCATGGGGACTGCTCTGGTGTGAACAGGTGCTCCATGCTGTGGAAACCCTCTTACTGCCAGAGAAGCCCTCAGGCCAGGTTTTAGGACCTTGCAATAGGAAGCCTTTGGTCGGTAAGGAAAGCTGGAGGAACTGGGCAGGCATTAGAGCACCACACCCTTCACCATGGCACTGGAGACCCTTCCCAATATGCCATCAGCCTCCCGCCCCATAGGACCAGCCTCATTCCGTGTCCTCCTCATGCTCTTTGATGACTGGCAGCCTTTGTTCTGCCTTTCCCCTTCCCCACCTGGTAAGCCACTGACCACAGTAAGGTGAGGCTTGGATGGTACTTTCTCTGCAAAACTTGGTGCCAATTTCAGGAGGATTCCCACCCCTCCTCTGAGATCTCACAGCACATCTTCCAAACCCCTACTGTGGCACACATTGTGCCGTTCAGCATGGCTGTCCCCTGTGGTCCCAGCGGCATGGCATGGACGCTGCTTGAGGGATCACAGTCTATGCATCACACTGGGCCCTCAAGGCACGAATGATAGTTTTGCACAATGGGACAGTTTCCTTAGCTTGCAGGGAAGAGTTGATTGCAGGCACATATGGGCAGATGACAATTCACATGGAAATGTATATACAAATGTTTCTATCAGGTTTTTTAAAGCCCTATTTTCAATTCACAGGGGGAGCTTACTTTTTAAGGAAAAGTGGTGAGAAACATTTAGATATGAAAAACAGTAACTTGACTCCTTCCCCATTTAACCATTTTGCAAATTTGGATTTCCGAATGCCAAGTTAGTTTAAAGCAGACACGTCTACCCGTCACTGGAGACATGGAATGATCAGGCGGGACATGGCTGTGATATTCTCCAGTGAAATGCAATGATTATGACTATCACACAGCAAAATGGATTATGACTATCACACAGCAAAATGGATTATGGCTATCACACAGCAAAATGGATTATGACTATCACGCAGCAAAATGTGGATTATCACTATCACACAGCAAAATGGGAGTGACTCTGCCTTGGGGGCCTGTGCCCCTTCATAGCATCAGAAAGGATCTTTCATCGCAGGGGTAGACGATGTACATCCAGGTACGGCACCTCCCCGGACCCCACCCACCAGTATGTCAGAAGCACGTGGCCATGCAGTGCCTCAGAAACCACAGGCAATATGATAATTGCTAGGACTTGATTTTAGATGTGGTGTTTAGCCTATTTAGGTGTTTTAGATCATGTCAGTTGAGGCCATAGGATTGCTGTGCATGTCAAAAGCTGAGAAGCAATGGTTGTGTGGTGGATGTTCCACGATGGTTCTGTTAACTTTCGCCTGTTCACCTTTTTCCAATAAGAATGCTGGAGGCAAGGCTGAAGTGGAAACAGACTGAAGACCCGGAAAACAGCTGTAAAACGTGTCGGGGAGAACGCGTTTTCAGTCAGCAGCTCTTGCTGAGGCTGCTGGTTGTGGGTCGGTCAGGGCTCCCCACTCTCGCACAGCTCCTCTCCCTCACTTGGGACTGGACGTTTGTAAATTGCACACATGGACAAATGTGGCTACAGACACATTCACACCTGCCAGGCCTTGTGGGGATTGCAAACTGACTAACATTAACCAAAAAGATGCTGATAATATCATCCCTCTTACACATATACACACGCTGGCAGATGCTCAAACACGAAACAACATCCTGCAGTAAAGAAAACCTTTTAGATGCCAGTTATCTCTGTCACACACACATACACACACACCTCTCTTACAGTATTTTGTGCTGTGATGCACTTTGACAGTGAATTAATTCGTCATTCCATGATCTAGAGCATCACGCGTCTCTGTGGCTGTGGAGTGGATAGTAAGGGCTTTCCTCCTGGGTTCTCTGAAGATACCGCCAAGGGAGAGGCTGCAGCAGGTGCCAGGGGAGAGGCTGCGGCAGGTACCGGGGAGAGGCTGTGGCAGGTATCAGGGGAGAGGCTGCGGCAGGTACCAGGGGAGAGGCTGCGGCAGGTACCAGGGGAGAGGCTGCAGCAGGTGGACACTGCTTCCTTGGCCCCCACCACTATGATCTGTTTTTCATGTTGGGTTCAAAGTGCTTTTTCTCTTGCAATCCCTTTTCTACCTATCTCTTCTTTTCTACAGATAATGAAAATTAGTCAAAGCTTTGTGTGACTGATGCAGGCTCTAGGTCTACTGCAGGGGTGGGTGGCGCAGGAATGGCGGCTTCCTAACTGGGTGGTTTAATAACAGGTATTTATTGTCTCAGCTTTGGAGGCTGGAAGCCTGAGATTCAGGTGTCTGTGGAGTTGGTTCCTTCTGAGGTTGTGGGAGGGTCTGCTCCTGGCCTCCCTCCAGCTTCCGCTGGCCACCAGCAATCGCCGACATGCCTCAGCTTGTAGACGCATCACCCCAGTCTCTGCCTGCACCCTCCAAGGGCTGGCTCCTTGTGTGTGTATCTGTGTCCAAATTTTCTCTCTTTACAAGGCTAACATCACAATGGATGAAGGCCGACCCCAAGAACCTCTTCTTAGCTTGATCATCTGCTTTGACCCTGTTTCTGCCTAGGGTCACGTTTGCAGGCACTGGGGTTAGGGTTTCAGCATCTTTCTGGGGACACAGTTCTACCTGCAGCAGAGGCTTCTGCCTCTGCATCCATTTCCCAGATGGCATTTCACATGCTTTCAAGAGGCTGCAGTTCTTCATATTATTCCAAAATACCTTGCAATAATTGTACATTAATTAATTAATTTATTTATTGAGACAGAGTTTCACTCTGTCACCCAGGCTGGAGTGCGGTGGTGTGATCTTGGCTCACTACAACCTCTGCCTCCCAGGTTCAAGCGATTATCCTGCCTCAGCCTCCTGGGTAGCTGGAATTACAGGCTTGCACCACCACACTCAGCTAATTTTTGTATTTTTAGTAGAGACAGGGCTTCACCATGTTGGCCAGGCTGGTCTTGAACTCCTGACCTCAGGTGATCTGTCCACCTTGGCTTCCCAAAATGCTGGGATTACAGGCATGAGCCACGGTGCCCAGCCTGCACTTTTATTTTTGAAATTAAATTTCTCCAGATTCGGTACTCTCAAAACGCTGAGATCCCTGGAGCTTGCAGGCTCCTGGGGATGGAGAGGCAGTGGGAGGTGTCATGGGGAGGCTGTGTGTGGCTGTGGTTGTGGCCCCTGCAGTGCTGGCCCACAGAACCCCTCTAGGGAGGCCCCGGTGGAAGCTTAGAACAATGAGTGGGAAATGGCTCCAAAATCCGGCCACAAGCTGACCCCAGTGTGTGTTGGCTGGAGGGAAACAGAAGCTCCATGTGCATCACCTTGCAGGAGCAGCTGCGGGTTCCCAGTGCATGGGAACGGTCCTCTGAGACCACGCGGGAGAGAATTAATTACACATTGGCTTTGAGAAGCTCAACAGTGGGAAGATAGCTTTCATTCTCTCCCTTCTTTCATCCTCTCTCAGAAAAGCTGAACATCACAGACCGTCCCAACCACCTCCTTTCTGGTACTGACCAAAACCCAGTAATGATAGCATGGAGGGTGGATGCTGAGTTTGGCAATTGCTGAATGGGAGCTCGAATGAGGGAGCCTTGGGATGTGACTCATTCACATCCTCTCTGCTCTGCTCTTTGAAATCCCAGCAACTTTATTACATTTTTCCCTCACATCAGTCCACTTAAAAAACTCCTCATTTGGAGTGAGTGGGGTTAGAAACAGAGGCTGCAGTCGTCACTGGAGATGGGGCCCTCGTGAGGGAAGCAGATGGCACCATCAGGAGAAAGAACGTTCAAATCTAAACAGCGGAAGAGAACAGGGAAATGCTTTTTAAAATGCTCGGGTGATTGTGGGGTCTTTAATTCTCAATTCTCTGGGCAGCACTGGACTCCCGATGTCTGAGAACACTGCTGGGCTCCTGAGAAGTCATAATTGCTGCCCAACATTAGTTGTTTTCTCTGGGCTCAGGCCAGAGCGGTTTCTCTTCCCACATCATCCTCAGCTTGCAGCCATGGTTCTCTAAGCAATGAACAGCCTTAATTATTTTTTTAGAAAGGGAAGAAAAGTGCACATGATGCCGTGCGCGTTGTTCACCTGCGTGGGGGCTTGCGGGGGGTGGGGGGGGTGCTTGCTGTCGTTTTTGTTACACGAGAAGCCCCAGTGCAGTGGGCATGGCCAGTGAGAATGAGTGGAAACGTGAGAGGACCCTGCAAATGAGCTTCTATCAGATCAGCAAACAGCTGCTCGCTCGGGGCTGGGTAACAGGTCAGCCTTGAAAGCAGCAGGCAGGATAAGTAGATTGTGTGTCAGTGAGTGGACAGGGGGCTGCTCAGGTGAGGACTGGCCAGGCCTTCATGGGCTGCATTCACCTGTGAGCCCAGTCACATGTGGGCTGCGTTTCAGTAAACTCTGTGTGCCCTTCAGTGACTCGTGGGTTAGCAGGTGGCGTTGAAAAAAAATTATGATGTTAGGACATGGTGGTGCTCACCTGACTGCAACAAATCACCTTTCATGTATTTTTGCAAATGGCATAGCACAAACACTGGTTGTCCTGGGAGAGGTGCCCACCGAGGACAGGCTGGAAGGGGTTTACCATTGTGTATCCTGTGCCCTAAAAACATGTGCCAGGTGCAAACGCTACCTGCCTAAAAATAAGTTAACAAAATATGAAACAACAGTGGAGGCCACATTCCGTGTAGGTGGCCTCGGAGGAGGCAGGATGGGCTCAGAACCACCTGTGTAGTAACTTGCATAGTTAACTTGCTGGGCAGCTGGTGTGACTCCAGGTAGAGCAAACTGGGGAAGGGCTGGCACAGGAGTGTTTTCTCCAGCATGTGTACTGGATGCGTCCTTTCTAGGCTAACCTGATATCACTGTTGGGCCAAGTGCCCCCATCCAGGGATGCGGGCAGGCGGCTGAGCTGGCCAGGGCACACCAGATGGCAGGTAGGGCCAATGACCTGTGTCTTGTTTGGACTATAAATGCTGTTTTGTGTTGTAAGTGCCTAAAAATAAGGCCCAGTCTTACGTGCTGCCTTGACATCTGGTGAGACTGGGAAGGCCTCCAGGGGCTCACCTGCAAGCTCCTCTCTCCACCCTGCAACTGTGGATGAGTGGCCAGCCAGCCACCTCCTCCCCAGGGACGGGCACAGGGCCTGCTGGTCCCAGAGAAGCTGCCTTCATGCTGTCAGCCCCAGAATGCCTCAAAGAAGCCCGTCACACCTTCGGCAAGGACCAGGGACCCCACCCTCTCGTTCTGATGGAGCCTACCACCCGTGGTGCCTGAGGCTGTGTCTGTCCTGCATGGAGCCCTGTGTGGCCTGCATGGGGTGTGTGTCCTCTTCCCTGAGGCTGTGTTGGTGAGTAATAACCCGTGCTGACCATGGGTGACTAGTAACCAGTGCTGACCATGGGTGACTAGTAACCGGTGCTGACCATCAGTGAGTAATACCCTGCGCTGATCTTGTCTGTCCAGCATGTGGTGTTGGGTGTTTGTCTTCATCGTCCTAGGGTGGGAATCCTTCCTCCACCAATGGGGTAAACAGGAAGCGGACAAAACGAATCCAAATGAAGTCCTTTAATTGCAACATCAGAAACAAAAAAGATGATTTGAGAATAACCCAGTGTATTCCGTGGATACATTTGTAGTGAAGTTTGGTGGCTTGCTTAGAATCCCAGCTCAGTGTGGCCACCCAGTTTGTGAAGCGCCGAGCTCCCTGGCTCAGGACACGCTCCTTCCCCTCAGACCCACTCACGTCTATTTCTTCTGCCCCTTTTTCTCCATCCCGTAGATGGTGGCATTTCTCAGGGCTTTGTCCTCGACCCCCTTCCCTTGCCACCCAACCTGCCTCCTTGGGGCCCTCACCCAGCCATGTGGTTTCTGCTTCTTCCAGCACTGACAGTGCCCTTCCTGGGAGTGCTGGCCGTGGGCAGATCCTGTGCGCCCGGGCGTTTATGCCTCGCCTGTTTGGTCCTCAGGCAGGGCATGAACCAGCCCCTGGTACGCAGGTGGAGACAGAGGCTGGGAGAGAGCCGGTGCCCTGCCTAAACTCACGCAAGCAGGAAGAGGTAAGACCAGGATTTGAACCAGGGTGGGTGAGATGCCATGTCTGAGCTCTTTTTGGAATTTTGTCTTTCTGGATATTCTGCACAGGCACAGCCCGTGTGGGGAGAACCCTGCCCTAGACCCTTCCTTGACTTCCCTCCCAATGCCCACTTCCCTCTCGGACTCAACCACCGGCGTCTCCACATGCGTCCAATCACCGTGACCAAAACTCCGTTTCTGCTTCTCCCCTGCAGACCGAGCACCCTCTGGGCCCTGTTCCATTTCCCCCCAAGGTACTCCTGTCATCTGTGGGTTTTTCTGTTTTTTTGATAAAGCCTTCCGAAATAAATCAAAGCCACCATAGAACTTCAGATACCATCATCACACTTTTCAATACGAACAATAATTCATCTAATACTCTGCTTCACATTCCTCCAATTATCCTAGAAATACTGTTTTTCCTGTTCATTTGCTCTGTTTTTCTGGAATGGCTTTTTGTGCCCCTGTGACTATTTGAGTCTGTGACACCAGGTAACCCTACCCTAATCTGTGCTAAAAATTTGATGTAGAAAATAAAATAATATTGAAAGCAAAGGGATATAACCTTATACCAGTGGTTCTCAATTGGGGACAATTTTGTATCTGGGGATACTTGGCAATGTCTGGAGACATCTTACATTGTCACGGTGCAAGAGAGCTCCTGGTATTTAATTGTAGAGGTTGTGAGGTGCTGCCAAACATGCCACAAAGTACAGGGCAGACCTCGCAAAGCAAAGACTCATCCAGCCCATGATGTCAATTGTGCGGAGGCTGGGAAACTGGCCTAGAAGCGTCACAGGACACTGGCCACAAGCCCACACAAAGGAGGACCTCTCTCTGCTTTTGTTGTTTTTTAATCCCAAAACAATTCTGAGAGCCATGTATTCCATACCATTACCCCCATTTTATAGATGAGAAAACTAGAGCCCAGAGAGAGTAAGCCCATCGTCCAGGATCACCAAGCTCAGGACAAGAGATCACAACACTGGCCTCAGAAGAGACTCACTACCACCTTAGGAGCAAGTGTTAGAGGAAGGCGAGGAGGGTGAGGAAGAACAACCAGCTGACTGCAGGAGGGGTCAGGCTGAGCTCCTGCCTGGAGGGGCGCACTTCAGCCTGGGCAGCAGCAGGAGCTGGTGCTGTGTGTGTATGAGTGTGTGTGTGATTGTGAGTGTCTGTGTGTATATGTGTTATTGTACGAGTGTGTGACTGTGTGATTGTGTGCGAGTGTGGTTCTGTGTGTGTGATTTTGTGATTCTGTGTGTGTGATTTTGTGATTGTGTGTGTGTGGTTGTGTGTGTGATTGTGTGACTGTGTGTGCATGTGCACATGCACACTCACAGGCACGTGTGCTCTTCTGTGGTAGTCTGTAATAGCAAAAAGCAAATTAAAAATGTGGCTTCCTAAAATCCATCAAGAAAGGTTTGTTCAGTAAAGAACGGCAACCCTATGGAATCCAGTCAGTTCCTACACAACAATGGAAAAGAACAAGGTATGTGTATGGGCACTGGCACAGAACAAAAGGTACCATGTGTTGTGAGAAGAACTAAATGCAGAATAGTTCCATTCTGAATACACAAGCAGTCCTCACTCTGCACAGTGGGGCCAGAGCCTAACACTGGCCATGCCAGCTGAAGCCAGGCAGAGTAATCTTTGTCATCAACGGGGACATTCCAGGTGTTCAGGGACCACTGAAGTTGTTGTTAAACCATAAAAACTCTCTTACTGTCAGTTATCCTGTATAGACAGTGAAAAATAATTATATATTTGTAATATTTAATGTTTAGTGCACTGTAGTTTTTTTATTATTATTATACTTTAAGTTTTAGGGTACATGTGCACAATGTGCAGGTTAGTTACATATGTATACATGTGCCATGCTGGTGCGCTGCACCCATTAACTCGCCATTTAGCATTAGGTATATCTCCTAATGCTATCCCTCCCCGCTCCCCCCACCCCACAACAGGCCCCAGAGTGTGATGTTCGATTTCCTGTGTCCATGTGTTCTCATTGTTTAATTCCCATCTATGAGTGAGAACATGTGGTGTTTGGTTTTTTGTCCTTGTGATAGTTTACTGAGAATGATGATTTCCAATTTCATCCACGTCCCTACAAAGGACATGAACTCATCATTTTTTATGGCTGCATAGTATTCCATGGTGTATATGTGCCACATTTTCTTAATCCAGTCTATCATTGTTGGACACCTGAGTTGGTTCCAAGTCTTTGCTATTGTGAATAGTGCCGCAATAAACATACGTGTGCATGTGTCTTTATAGCAGCATGATTTATAGTCCTTTGGGTATATACCCAGTAATGGGATGGCTGGGTCAAATGGTATTTCTAGTTCTAGATCCCTGAGGAATCACCACACTGACTTCCACAATGGTTGAACTAGTTTACAGTCCCACCAACAGTGTAAAAGTGTTCCTATTTCTCCACATCCTCTCCAGCACCTGTTGTTTCCTGACTTTTTAATGATTGCCATTCTAACTGGTGTGAGATGGTGTCTCATCGTGGTTTTGATTTGCATTTCTCTGATGGCCAGTGATGATGAGCATTTTTTCATGTGTTTTTTGGCTGCATAAATGTCTTCTTTTGAGAAGTGTCTGTTCATATCCTTCGCCCACTTTTTGATGGGGTTGTTTGTGCACTGTAGTTTAAAACAATGGAAATGCTGGGAAATAATGTTTTGTTTCTTTGTTAAAAACTACCAAGAGCAGGGCTTGCTTTTTGTCTCTCTGTGTAACTTACAGTCTAGAGCGAGCATGTTCTCTATGCCTTGGAGAATTCTGATTCCTTTCTCAGTATTTTGCTCTTTGCACTCTTAGGGCCAGGAAACTTGAGTGTTCCTTTTACGTGAAGTGTCTTGCCAGCCTCATTTCCCCGGGATGCCTCCATCCTGTGACAGCCACTGCCCTCATCACACTGACACGATTCCTCCGAGCTGCCCAAGGGCAGTGTCCCTCGTATCACAGTTGCGCTTTATTCTTAAACCTCGTTTCTGTTCAGTTTGAATTTCCCTTTCCTTGTTACCAGTTTCCAGTTCTTTGGTGCACTCTGTCTTTGCCAGTCAATCCCCTCTGTTGAGAATGCATCTTTGCACCATGCCGTAGGGGTATCCCTAGGAGACGAGGAGGTGGCACAACTGCATGCTTTGCTGTCTGTGCAGGAACTCAGTGACAGACACAGCTGTGACTTATGACTGAGGAGCTAGCACTGAAGTTTGTATTCCATGCAATTATTTGTAGCTCATATACCATGGTAAGTGAAATTTGGGAAACTGGTGTTATTTAACTAAGCTGAGATAACTGAAATTTCTACCCGAGACAATTGTGCAAGGAGGGTGCTACACAGGCACACAATTACACAGTCCACAAATGTGTGCATGTGTGTGTGTGCAATGAGAGAGACTGGAATTAAGTTTCATTTCCTAGGATGCAGTTGCTATGTTTTTTTGGCTTGCTTTGTTTTTTTTAAATCATATACATTCTTTCTGTTTGCACTTTTGTTTAAAACAAGCATGAGTTAAGTTAGTTCTATAGTTTAAAAAAATCTTATAAATAAACATATGTAGATGATGAAAATTTTTTTCAAAAATTTTAAACTGAATTATTGAAATAAAAAAGAGATCAGGGTTAACTATCAGTTAACCAGAAAATTTAAATAAGCGGATGATTCTATGTGTCATTCTGTATCTATTCAATGAGAAATAGAAAAGATGTTTGTGTGTGTGTGTGTCTCTGTGTGAGTGTGTATGTCTGTGTGTCTCTGTGTGAGTGTGTATGTCTGTATGTGTGTCTCTGTGTGAGTATGTGTGTGTGTGTCTCTGTGTATGTCTGTATCTGTGTGTCTCTGTGTGAGTGTGTGTGTATGTCTGTGTGTCTCTGTATATCTGTGTGTGTGTGTGTGTGTGTCTCTGAGTGTGTATATTTGAGTGTGTGTCTGTGTGTGTCTCTGAGTGTGTATGTCTGTGTATGTGGGTCTCTGAGTGTGTATGTCTGTGTGTCTGTGTGAGTATGTCTGTGTGTGTCTCTGTGAGTGTGTATGTCTGTGTGTGTGTCTGTGAGTGTGTATGTCTGTGTGTGTGTCTCTGTGTGAGTATGTATGTCTGTGTGTGTGTGTGTGTGAGTGAGCACACATGCATGTCCAGGAAACTAGGTGCTGAGAGAGTAGAGATGTCCTTACTCGGGCAGGCTGGAGTGCACTGACCTCCCTCACGTGCAGATGATGGGGCGTGGTAGCCTCTTGGGGTCCTGCCATCAATGACCAGCCCACAACTCTCACCACAGCCCCAACCACCTTTACTGCTATTTACTTAATATTTTTTTAGGTTGACTTCAAATTGGCTCATTTTTTTTTGTACTTAGCAATAATACTTGGGAAATTATCACTTTGAAGTGCTAGTTTTAGGGGTTTTTTCCCTAGTACAGATTAGAATAAATTTATAACCATTAAAATAAAAAATGTTCCTTTGGGGACCAGCTAAAATCCCTGCCACAGGAGGAAATTAATGCAGATGCCGTGGAAACACACCTGTAGGAGAAGTGGAGCGAGGTGAGCGGCAGAGCAGCTTCCCCGCAGGCGGGGACACTAACGGATGCTGGAGCCCCGGCCCAGGGCTGTGCCTGCCAGAGCTCCAACTCTGAGACTCCACCCAGCAGGAAAATCCAATGAATGGGAACGCTTAGAAAATGAGGCATTTATGTAGATCTTGTATTTTTTTCCTGCATAGCACAATTAACCCAGATCTTACATATTTTTCCTGCTTAGCACAATTAACCCAGATCTTACGTATTTTTCCTGCTTAGCACAATTAACCCAGATATGATTCTTGTTTTTGAGAGGTGCTGTTAGAAATCTTTGTAAAATATGTGAGGATATATTTTTTCTGCCTTTGTGAATATGGAAAACACATTTACTCTGTTTGGCTTGTTCTAAATCTCACAGTCCTGTGAGTCATCACGCTGGATGCCCATTCTCGTTATAAAATGCTGAGATGTGTGTGCAGGAGGTAGAGGACACTAGTCTGAATTTATTTCTTTATTTTTTTTTATACTTAAAAAAGTACCTGGTGTCTGCAATTGATCTGATGGCCGTGTTTTGCCTTAAAATCTGGCCAGTGCAGTTGCGCCACCTGGGAGGTGGGCTCAGGATCCTGTTAGAAACGCAGAGTCTCAGGTCTCTCCCAGGCCTGCTAACAGAACCTGCACTTCGGCACCATGCCCGGGTGTTGCAGAGGCATATGAAAGTTTGAAAGGCACTCCTCTAACATAATCTAGAAAAAAACAAAGTCAAATTGGGAGGGGAAACTGCTAAAACATGATGGTAAAATATTGATAATTGCTGGATGGAAGGTTGCATGGGTTTTCTTGTATTGTTCTCTCTTCTAATTGTGTAAAGGATAGGAGTTAAAAATAAACCCCTAGTATTACCTTGTTTGGTTCTTATTTACCTATTACTGCCAATGGTCAATTTCCCTAATAAAAAAGTAAATTATTCTCTTGCTTGTGAAATCACAGTTTATTCAGGTATGAATCCTCTCTGGTAAATCTGAATTTTATTGTATGTTTAACCTGATAAATGAAGGATTTGTTAAACACTCATTTAATTGACTAGGGAAAAAAATGAAGAATTCAGCCCACTTTAAAGAACTGATAAAGATCTAGTGTTTATGTTATAATAATAATAATAATGCAAGAAGGCTTTCCTCCTATTTTACTTCTTCATTCTGAAAACACTTCTTTAGTGCTTACCTTGCAAGGTGCTTTTTACACAGTTTACAAACATTAGTCCATAGGATTCATTCACTCCTCAAGCTTACCCTGTGAGTCAGGCCACCTAGAAACACACAGGTCCGAGGAGAGCACAGCATGTCTGAGCTTGCTCCCAGATTTCCTCTGCCTGATCATTGCACAGAGACCCGAAGCCAGGGAGCCTGCAGCCCTGAAGGGGCCACTCAGTGGGTACAAAGCCCTTCCCACCTCCAGGCCCTCAGGAGCTGATGGCCGCCTGGCAGGTGCCCTCACTCAGCAGATGGAAACAGGGGAGCCCTGGGCACCAGCTGCTTGGAACGCGCAGCTAAACCTTCTAAGTGCACAGCTAGGGGAAAGCTAGAGTCAACCGACGGAATTCAGGAAAGCTTTTAATTTAGTCATCAGCCTTTCACCAAGGAAACAAAATAAACAAAACACACACACACACACACACACACACACACACACACACACACACACACACAGAAGTAAAGATGAGCCTTGGAGCTGAGAAACCAGAGCTTCCATTGCAACATCTGCAAGGCAGCCTGGGCCTGGAGGAAGTTGCACTGGGGAAAAACACCCATTTTTTCCCCAAACTTATGGATTATGTTGACACTGGGGGATTGTTTTTAGGTTGGGAAATGAAAAGGTTTGGTGTTTGTGAGGACTTGCTGGTCATGTTTGCAAGATGGTAGAAATGGGAACGGACCCTAACTGATGGGCACTAAGACGAGAGTGGCAAAAACTGGGCAGGCAGCACCACTGGCAGCAGTGTTAACATTTCATTGTTCACAGTGGTTCACATTTCTACTCCTAGGAATTCACGCTACAGAAACACTCCCGAAGTGTAACACCTGGGAGATAACGCTCATCACGGCATTGTCTGGAAGCACTGGGAATGATTATCAGAAAAAAAATTGGAAGTAACTCTAATGACCCTCACTTACAGAATGCTTAAAAAATAAATTACAGGGACTTTGGAGGGATCATGGCGGACAGGAGGCATGACTAGATTGCAGCTCCCACTCAGATGGATAGAGCAACATGTGTTGACTCGCATCACGAACTTTTGCTCCAGAACTACTGCAGGAATAATTCAGGAAAGCCGAGAGAACCCACAGACCCTCTGAAGGAAGTGGATTGCTCCTGCAGGACCCAGGAGACACCCCAAATACTGTGAGTGCCCAAACTGTGGAAGCAGGAAAGGAAGATCATCCACCTCCAAACACACACCCTCACGGGGGAATCTGAAGGTCTAGATCACGGGAGAAGATTCTGACTTTACCTGGAACTGAGTCAATTTAGAGAGCTGAACAAAATACAGGGGTAGAGGAAGCAGCAGGAAAGGCCTTGTGGAGTTGCTGGGTTCCCAGGGAAGCCATTTCTGACTTGTCTCACAGGGCTACCTGGGGAGGGCTGCCAGTGGAACCGGGAAAAGGCTACAGGGAGAAGGAAACCTCCAACTGAACTTTGCAACAATTCCAACTGAACAAGAAGCCTCCTGGCCAGAACTTAGGGGAGGGTGTGAATCCGGTGAGCAGACTCCACAGGTGGGGAAGCACGAAAGCCTTACTTGCTTTTGCAGCTGGGAGGCTGGGAGGCTGGGAGGCTGGGAGGCTGGTAGCCTGGGGTGAGTCCTCAGCCATGCTTGCCCGCTGCCTGGAAACAGACTTGGTCCTGTTGTGGAAGGCATGGTAGGAGTGAGACCAGCCTTCTGGGTTTCGTAAGAGCTGGGTGAGGCCTGTGACAGCCAGCTTTCCTCCACTTCCCTGACAACGTGCATGACACAGCAAAGGCAGCCATAATTCTCCTAGGAACATAACTCCATTGACCTGGGAACCACACCCCTATCTCCCACAGCAGCCACAGCAAGACCTGCCCAAGGAGTCTGAGCTCAGACACACCTAGCCCTGCCCCCACCCGATGGCCTTTTCTTACCCAGACTGGTAGCTGAAGACCAAGGGCATATACTCTTGGGTGTTCTAGGGCCCCGCCCACCACTTGATTCTCTCTATACTACCGCAGCTGATGCTGTCTTGAAAACGTCACCTCCCAGCAGGACGCCATCCAGCACAAAAATAGTTCATTAAACAACCAAAACTAAAGACCCTCACAGAGTCTATTTCACCCCCTGCTACCTCCACTGGAGCAGGTACTGGTATCCACAGCTGAGAGACACACAGATGGCTCACATCACAGGACTCTGTGCAGACACCTCCCAGTACCAGCCCAGAGCCTGGTAGACCTGCTGGTTGGCTAGATACAGAAGAGAGATAACAATTGCTACAGCTCGGCTCTCAAGAAGCCACATCCCTAGGAAAAGGGGGAGAGTACTATATCAAGGGAACACCCCATGAGACAAAAGAATCTAAGCAACAGTCTTGAGCCCTAGACCTTCCCTCTGACAGAGCCTACTCAAATGAGAAGGAACAACTCTGATAATATGACAAAACGAGGTTCTTTAACACCCCCCTCCCAAAAAAAACCACACTAGATCATCAGCAGTGGATCCAAACCAAGAAGAAATCTCTGACCTACCTGAAAAAGAATTCAGAAGTTCAGTTATTAAGCAAATGAAGGAGGCACCAGAAAAGGTGAAACCCAATTTAAGGAAGTAAATTTTAAAAAAGATACATGAAATGAGGGGAGAAATCTTCAATGAAATAGATAACATAAATAAAAAACAAAACGTCAGGACACAATAGACGCACTTATAGAAATGCAAAATGCTCTGGAAAGTCTCAGCAATAGAATCGAAGCAGAAGAAAAAATTTCAGAGCTCGAAGACAAGGTTTTCTAATTAATCCAATCCAACAAAGATGAAGAAGAAAGAATAAGAAAATATGAACAAAGCCTCCAAGAAATCTGGGATTATGTTAAACGATCCAACCTAAGAATAACGGTGTTCCTGAGGAAAAAGAGAAATCTGAAAGTTGGGAAAACATATTTGGGGGAATAATTGAGGAAAACTTCCCTGGTCTTGCTAGAGACCTAGACATCCAAATACAAGAAGTTCAAAGAACACCTGGGAAATGCATCACAAAAAGATTATCTCCTAGGCACATTGTCATCAGGTTATGTAAAGTTAAGACAAAAGAAAGAATCTTAAGATCTGTGAGGCAAAAGCACCAGGTAACCTATAAAGGAAAACCTATGAGACTAACAGCAGATTTCTCAGCAGAAACCTTACAAGCTAGAAGGGATAGGGGCCCTATCTTCAGCCTCCTTAAACAAAACACTTATTGGCCAAGAATTTTGTATCCAGTGAAACTAAGCTTCATAACTGAAGGAAAGATACAGTCTTCTTCAGGCAAACAAATGCTGAGATAATTTGCCACTACCAAGCCATCACTATAAGAACTGCTAAAAGGAGCTGTAAATCTTAAAACAAATCCTGGAGACACATCAAAACAAAACCTTTTTAAAGCATAAATCTCATAGGACCTATAAAACAAAAATACTAACGTAAAAAAAGCACACACACACAAAAACCAAGGTATACAGGCAACAAACAGCATGACGAATGGAATAGTACCTCACATCTCAATACTAACGTTAAATGTAAATAGCCTAAATGCTCCACTTAAAAGATGCAGAATCACAGAATGGATAAGAATTTACCAGCCAACTATCTGCAGTCTTCTAGAAACTCACTTAACACATGAGGACTCATATAAACTTAAGGTAAAGGGATAGAAAAAGTTATTCCATACAAATAGACACCAAAAGCAAGCAGGAGTCGCTATTCTCATATCAGACAAAACAAATTCTAAAGCAACGGCAGTTAAAAAAGACAAAGAGGGACATTATGTAATGATAAAAGGTCTTGTCCAACAGGAAAATATCACAATCCTAAATATATATCCACCTAACACTGAGTTCCCAAATTTATAAAACAGTTACTACTAGACCTAAGAAATCATATAGACAGCAACACAATAACAGTGGGGGACTTCAATACTCCACTGACAGCACTAGACAGGTCATCAAGACAGAAAGTCAACAAAGAAACAACAGATTTAAACTATACTCTGGGACAAATGGACTTAACAGATATTTACAGAACATTCTATCCAACAACCACAGAATATACTTTCTATTCATCAGCACATGGAACTTTCTCCAAGATAGACCATATAATAGGCCACAGAACAAGCCTCAATAAATTTAAGAAAATGGAAATTATACCAAGCACTCTCAGACCACAGTGGAATAAAACTGGAAATTAACTCCAAAAGGAACATTCAAAACTATGCAAATACATGGAAATTAAATAACCTGCCCTTGAATGATCATTGGGTCAACAGTAAAATCAAGATGAAAATTTAAAAAATTGTTCAAACTGAATGACAATAGTGACACAACCTATTGAAACCTCTGGGATACAGCAAAGGTGTTGCTAAGAGGAAAGGTCATAGCCCTAAATTTCTACATCAAAAAGTCTGAAAGAGCAAAAGCAGACAATCTAAGGTCACACTATAAGGAACTAGAGAAACAAGAACAAACCAAACCCAAACCCAGCAGAAGAAAGAAAGCAACCAAGATCAGAGCAGAACTAAATGAAATTGAAACAAACAAAAAAAATTACAAAAGATGAATAAAAGAGAAAGCGGATTCTTTTAAAAGATAAATAAAATGGACAGACCATTAGCAAGATTAACCAAGAAAAGAAGAGAGAAAATCCAAATAAGCTTAATTAGAAACAAAATGGGAGATATTACAACTGATACCACAGAAAGACAAAAGATCATTCAAGGCTACTATTAACACCTTTACATGCATAAACTAGAGAACCTAGAGGAGATGGATAAATTCCTGGAAAGATACAATCCTCCTAGCTTAAATAAGGAAGAAGTAGATACCCTAATCAATAACAAGCAGCGAGATTGAAATGGTAATACAAAAATTACCAACAAAAAAAAGTCCAGGACCAGATGGATTCACAGCTGAATTCTACCAGACATTCAAAGAAGAATTGGCACCAATCCTATCAACACTATTCCACAAGATAGAGAAAGAGGAAATCCTCCATAAATCTTTCTATTAGGCCAGTATTGCCCTAATACCAAAACCAGGAAAGGAAATAACCAAAAAAGAAAACTACAGACCAATATCCCTGATGAACATAGATGCAAACATCCTTAACAAAATACTAGCCAACCGAATCCAACAACATATCAAAAAGATAATCCATCACGATCAAGTGGGCTTCATACCAGGGATGCAGGGATGGTTCAAGATATGGAAGTCAATAAATGTGATACACCACACAAACAAAAATCAAAAACAAAAATCACATGATCATCTCAATAAATGCAGGAAAAGCATTTGACAAAATTCAGCATCCTTTATGGTTAAAACTATCAGCAAAATCAGCATACAAGGGACATACCTCTATGTAATATAAAGCCATTTGTGACAAACCCACAGCCAGCATAATACCAAGTGGGGAAACATTGAAAGATTTCCTTCTGAGAACTACAACAGGACAAGGATGCCCACTTTCACCACTTCTCTTCAACATAGTACTGAAAGTCCCAGCCAGAGCAATCAGACAAGAGAAAGAAAGAAAGGGCATCCAAATCGGTAATGAAGAAGTCAAACTGTCACTGTTTTCTGATGATGTGATTGTATACCTGGAAAACCCTAAAGACTCCTCCAGAAAGCTCCTAGAAGTGAAAAAAGAATTCAGCAAAGTTTCCAGGTACAAAATTAATGTACACAAATCAGTAGCTCTCTATACACCAACGGCAGCCAAGCTGAGAATCAAATCAAGAACTTAACCCCCTTTACAATAGCTGTAAAAAAAATGAAATACTTAGAAATATACCTAACCAAGGAGGTGAAAGACCTCTACAAGGAAAAGTACAAAACACTGCTGAAAGAAATTACAGATGACACAAACAAATGGAAATACATCCTATACTCATGGATGGGTAGAATCAATATTGTAAAAATGACCATACTGCCAAAAACAATCTACGGATTCAATGCAATTCACATCAAAATACCACCATCATTCTTTACAGAACTAGAAAAAACAATCCTAAAATTCATATGGAATCAAAAAAGAGCCTGCATAGCCAAAGCAAGACTAAGCAAAAAGAACAAATCTGGAGGCATCACATTACCTGATTTGAAACTATACTATAAAGCCATAGTCACCAAAACAGCATGGTACTGGTGTAAAAATAGGCACATAGACCAGTGGAACAGAATAAATAACCCAGAAATAAACCCAAATACTTACAGCCAACTGATCTTTGACAAAGCAAACAAAAACACAAAGTAGGGAAAGGACACCCTATTCAACAAATGGTGCTGGGATAATTGGCAAGCCACATGTAGGAAAATGAAACTGGATCCTCATCTCTCACCTTATACAAAAATCTACTCAAGATGGATCAATAACTTAAATCTAAGACAGGAAACTACAAAAATTCTAGAAGATAACTTTGGAAAAACCCTTCTAGACATTAACTTAGGCAAGGAATTCATGACCAAGAACCCAAAAGCAAATTCAATAAAAACAAAGATAAATAGCTGGGACCTAATTAAACTAAAGGGCTTTTGCACAGCAAAATGAATCATCAGCAGAGTAAACAGACAACCCACAGAGTGGGAGAAAATCTTCCAATCCATATATCTGACAAAGGACTAATGTCCAGAATCTACAAGGAACACATATATATATACATATGATGGAATACTGTAATATATATGTATATGTGTGTGTGTATATATATATTTTTATATATATATTTATATATATAGTGCTATACTACTCAGCTATAAAAAGAAATGAATTAATGGCATTTGCAGCAACCTGGATGAAATTAGAGACTATTATTCTCAGTGAAGTAACTCAGGATTGGAAAATCAAACATTGTATGTTCTCATTCATAAGTGGGTGCTAAGCTATGAGGATGCAAAGGCATAAGAATGACACAATGGACTTTGGGGACTCAAGGGGAAAGGGTGAGAAAGGGGCAAGGGATAAAAGACTACAAATTGGGTGCCGTGTATACTGCTTGGCTGATGGGTGCACCAAAATCTCACAATTCACCACTAAAGAACTTACTCATGTAACCAAACACCACCTGTTCCCCAATAACCTATGGAAATAAAAAAATTTAAAAACGTAAAAATAACTTTGAGTTCATAGGTCATTTAAAAAGAGATGGTGGGTACATCTGTACAATGGAATACTACTCAGCAATAGAAGGAAACAAACTCTTGACACCGGCAAAAACCTGGACAGAGACCTCAAGGACATTAAGCTAAGTCAAAAAAGCTAGTCTCAAAGGGCATGTGCTGTTAGATTCCATTTGCATAACATTCTCAAAATGACAAGATTATAGAGACGGAGAACAGATGAGTGGTTAGGGGTTAGGCATGGTTGGATATAGTGACATGGCTGTGCCTGTAAAGAGCTAGCATGAAGGAGATTTTGTGACAATGGAATTGTTCTGTATCTTGGTTGAAGTAGGGGCTGTACGAATCTACACATGTGATAAAATGGTACAGACACAAACATGGACTGTGCCCATATGAATTTCCTGGCTTTGATATTGTACTATCATTACATAAAATGTAACCATTGGGGAAAACTCAGTGAAGGGTACATGGCACCTTTCTGTATTATCTTTGCAACTTCGTGTGATTCTATAATCATTTCAAAACAAAAAGGTAAAAACAAAACAAAAAATTACAAAATCATTCAGACAAGAAATATGATGCAGCCATTAAAAATCAAAAGAGTAAAATGGATGAACATGCTGATGTGGAAGGACCGCCACAATGTATGATGAAGTAAAAAATCAAGTTGTGAAGCTGTGTGGAGGATGCAATGCCATTTTTGTTTAGAAACTGGTAAGATACCTTTGGGAGGCCGAGGTAGGTGGATCATGAGGTCAGGAGATTGAGACCATCCTGGCTAACATGGTGAAACCCACTCTTTACTAAATATACAAAGAATTAGTCGGGCGTGGTGATGGGGACCTGTAGTCCCAGCTACTTGGGAGGCTGAGGCAGGAAAATGGTGTGAACCCGGGAAGCAGAGGTTGCGGTGAGCCGAGATCACACCACTGCACTCCAGCCTGGGCAACAGAGTGAGACTCTATCTCAAAGAAAAAAAAAAAAAGGTCGTAAGATAGGATAGCAAACAAACAGGAAAAAGATTTGAAGGAAGCACATGAGGTTGCTCCCCACAAGGACCCTAGGATAAAAGTCCACATTGGGCATCCACAGGATAAAAGTCCATGGCGGGCGTCCACAGGCGGGGCCACAAACCACTTCCTGAATTTTAATTCTGTAACTCATCTGAGGGATCTTATGACCCATATTTACTCTACTTGTAAAAAATTGGATGGTGAGCTGGGCGCGGTGGCTCACGCCTGTAATCCCAGCACTTTGGGAGGCCGAGGTGGGCGGATCACAAGGTCAGGAGATCGAGACCATCCTGGCTAACATGGTGAAACCCCGTCTCTACTAAAATACAAAAAATTAGCCAGGCGTGGTGGCGGGCATCTGTAGTCCCAGCTACTCGGGAGGCTGAGGCAGGAGAATGGCATGAACCCGGGAGGCGGAGCTTGCAGTGAGCCGAGATAGCGCCACTGCACTCAAACCTGGGTGAAAGAGCAAGACTCCTTCTCAAAAAAAAAAAAAAAAAAATTGGATGGTGTTCACCTCAGGGAAATAAATCAATGTCTACAAGGAATATGTGGGTCTAAGGTAAAAATCAGAGAAGAAACGAAGGAAAGGCTGAGTGTTTAGAGCTACCTTAACCACTTAGGGTTGCAATTTATAACAAAAGTCACAAATAATGGGAAAATTAGAAGCATAGTTATCAAGTATTTTAATTTGTTTGCCTTATTTAATGTGACTTTCTTTATTCTTTATTTTAATGACTAAAATAATCAATGAAAATTAACTCTCCCTTTCTCTCTTTTCCCTTCTTCCCTTCTTTCCTCCCTCCATGCCTCCCTTTTTCTTCCTTCCAAGTTTCCTGTCTTTCCTTCCTTCTTCCCCCTTCCCCATTTATTTGTTTGTTTCTTTCTAAGATAAAGCCTTCTATGCATGTTTTTCTCCTGTTGGTTCAAAAATGGCAGTGAAAGAGGAAATAGAAAAGAAATTGGCCCTGGAGTCCACTCCTGTGATTGCACCAGGCTAATGCCTGGTGGCAGTAGCCGTGTGGAGCGCTGCACCTGAGATGAAGACAGTAAGCTGCGGAGGTAGCAGGGGCTGGGCCTCCGCCTCTGGCCGCACCCCCTACAGTTGTCCACAGGTGGATACCGTGATCCAGAGAGACAGATGGCAAAGTGCCTTCCCGGCCTAGGAGGGCTGACTTCTGACCTGCGGCCACTGGGATGAGACTCAAGCTCCCACTTCACACTGGGCTGGAGGGGCCAGGAACAGCCCAGAGCTCAGGACCCTCCCACCCTCCCTGAGACAGTCCCTTCTGTCTCTGCCGTTCCCCCAGGGAGCACCCCTCCTTGCCTCCCCTGATGATAATGTCTTGGCTGCAGCTTCCTTGACCACATGAATGAAGGCCCATCTTTTTATCTGTGGGTTGAGTGGACTCGGTGGCCACAGCCATCGCATTTTCCAGGGGCACTTCCGTGGAGGGCTGTGATGCTGAACCAAATCCTCCCCTCTGAGCTGGGCACAGTTTCAAGGCAGGCAGGCAAAGTCCAAAGAACTGTGGCCTCTGAGCTCAAGAGAGATGGGACAGATGCTACAATCTAGGGATCTTCCCACTGTTTTGTTGGCATGGAAGTTTAGTTAAGCAGAAATCAGTAAGAAGGGAGTGAGAGCATAAATACAAATCCATTCTGAAAGGCCCTAAGCAGCAGCATGAAGCAACCAGGCAGGTGGTTCAGAAGACCCAAGGCCCCCAGAGTGTTTCCCACATTAAAACAGGGAGCAGGAATGGCGTGTCCTACAGACCCCGGTTCTCAGAGCACCAGGTGATGATTTCCGGAGAGAGAAACCTGAGCAGGAGCGTGTCACCCCTAGGCTGGGATTTGGATATTGCAGCCCCTGGGAAATTATACTACAATAAAATGGATCACATTCTATAACCAGCAATTTCAAACTGTGCATTCCAAATTGATATATTCTACACACATAAAAGGATCTGATTTGGGCTCCGGAATCCGCCGTGTGCCTTCTGTTTGCTGCACAATGCCACCTGACTCCCTAAAAAGCGGCTGAGCCTTTTTTTTCCTCCTGCACCTGCTAAGCTTCAGAAATGTCAGACGCACGTCTCAGACAGTTTGGTCTAATGCTGGAGCTGCAATCAACTGACAATGTGGTGCACCAGGAGAAAGTAAGGTGCGGGAGAAGGGAAGGCTGGGGCCGTGCAGATGGGCCTCGGGCAGAAAGCACAGCAGATCCAACAACCTGGGGCCTTGGTGCCGCACCAAGGAAATAGCCCCATTCTCCACCATCATCCCAGCTCACCGAGAGCCAAAGCATTAAGAATGTGCTTTGAGACTGGAAGATTAGGGGAGCTTTAAGAATAGTAATGGATCCAGATTGAGAAGAGGACCTGGATCCCAAGTAGAATGAGAATTCCTTCTATTGATGCAAAGTGCTCCCCAGGATGAGTTAACACTTAAAGTCAGTATCACAGAGGAGGGAATGTAGTTTTCACACATATTCAAGCCACACAGTGAAAATACCACTCAGATCTTTAGTCCGTGTGATCTTGGGAAAGTTGCTGCAGTTTGACGACCCTAAATTTCCCCATCTGTAAAATGGGGTCATTTTCAGTCCCTCCCACATGGGGTTGCAGTGAGGGTTAGTGATGAAGTACTCACAAACAGTGCCTGGAACCAACAGTAGCTGCTGCTGCTATAGCTCTGACCACAACTGTGGTCATCTTTCCTTAAGGATTTGATATTTTAGAGAAAATAATGCTGGCATGCATGTTCTGCTCAAGGCCAAGGCCCACAACACGAATATCATTCCCATTTACCTAAAGAGAAACAAGAAAACTTTCTCTAAAGGGCCCTGAGCTACTCACAGGCTATAATAACAAATAAGAAACCTACTAGAGTTTTAATTTTTCTTTTTCCTATATAGAAATATAAAAGGATCAAATTGCTTACTTTTAAAACCATTGATAAGAATAGAAGCCCTATGCACGGAACACAGAATGGCAGTCGTGCTCTGGCAGTTTGGGATATGCAGCAGGTGGGGAGGGGGAACAAAAGGGCACGAACTGGGAGACTAAGGTAGGGGCTCGAGATGGGGGGCTGATGGGGTGCTGGAGTGAGCCCCAAGCAGAGGCCAGCTCCTTCTAGTGAGCCTTGCCAAAAGGCCTGGGAGCAGACGGGCAGCGGGGCTGTGCCGGTCCGGAGGGAGCCCTGGTACCACACCTGCCTGCCTGCAGAGGTACGGGCTTCCGACACTTTCCCTGACCTCCCCATTTCACAGTTGCTCTTTATGCCTGATTTCCTCTTTAGATTGCAAACCTATTCTAGAAATTCAGGGTTATTTGTTTTCTCATGGAACTTGCAAGATTTTGCTCAAATTATTTTCTCGGGAACCTCAGAGATGTCAGTCAACTGTACCCCTTCCACCCCTGCTGGGACCTGCTCTGCTCTATGCCCAGGGGTGTGCACCTGAAGCTCGGGTGGCCTCGTGCATCCCCAGCCTCCTCCCGGCTGCCCGTCCTTTCCCTTTCTCCACTCAGAAGGTGGCGGCTCCGCAGGTCTGTGTTGCTGGTGTTTATGTATTTATGTTATGTGCGTGATATTACTTCCCTTGAGGGTGGAAGCCTCATGTCACCCCTGGAGTCTCGCGCCTCTTTCCTTTGCCTGTTGGGTACAATACATGTGCTGAGCTTGCCTGAAAATACCGTAAAAATCAATCATTAGATATATGTAGGATCTGTTTGTGAAATTCGGTGACCCCAGGAGGTGTCAGCCACAGCTATTTGATGGGAAGGGGCACTCACAGGGGTCTCCCTTTCCCTTTCTGTGGCAGGGAACAGTCAGGGAGAGCAAATTGCAGTTCGTGAGCCATCAGCACTGAGGCCAGGCGCAGACGCGCAGGTGCCACACCGCAGGGAGTTTCTCTGCACACTCGGAGCAGCCGTGCACTCCGGAGTGAGTAGGGTGGAAAGTGAACACTGATGTTCCTGTGTTCACAGACTAGCGGTTGTTTGTGAGTCTACTGGCATTGTCAGAAATCACTCAGTTTTGAAATAATATCCTTGCATGCATTACTCTGCACCTCTTTCCAACAATGCTAAAAAGGTAAAATGGCACTTAGCAGTCTATATGTGAGTTCTACGTAACACCTGCCACCCCCTTCTGCTTCCAGAAATAGCGCTTATTTTGATGGTGATGTCTTTTTGCTTATTTATTTTTGAGATAGAGTCTTGCTCTGCCACCCAGGCTGGAGTGCAGTGGTGCGATCTTGGCTCACTGAAACCTCTGCCTCCTGGATTCAAGCAATTCTCCTGCCTCAGCCTCCTGAGTAGCTGGGATTACGGGCCTGCGCCACGGTAGCCTGCTTATTTTTGTATTTTTAGTAGATATGGGGTTTCACCATATTGGCCAGACTGGTCTTGAACTCCTGACCTCGTGATCCGCCTGCCTTGGCCTCCCAAAGTGCTGGGATTACAGGCATGAGCCACTGCGCCCAACCTGCTTATTTTTAATATTGACAGAATGTCTTCAATTTCAAGAGAATCTTGCATACTGAGTTAAGAAACAAACCATTGACTTCCATTATTAAAACCAAATGTGAGGAAGATGTAATTGCTCACTTTCCTGCTATACTTGTGACGGAGTTAGGTGAGAAATGTACACTTTAAAATATGATTCCCAAAGTGGACATCTTTACTAGGCAAGAACACTCTTTGGACCTGGAATTGGTCCTAGAAATCTTGAATGCATGGGTTCCTTGAGGACTCCAACAGTCTTTAGTGTGCTCCTTCCACTCCCGCAGTGACTGCCCAGCTCTATGTCCACGGACATCCACCAGAGACCTGGTGGCCTCGTTTGTCCCAGGCCTCCTCCTGGGCACAGTGTAACAGGCCCGCAATAAGTATTCACGGGACTGGCTCTATTGAACAGGATCCCACAGTCTGGTGATCTCTGCTTCTGTTCCGTAAATCGGTTTCTGGGAGGAATGTGGCTCAGAGAGGACATTTCCTTTCTCTTTCCAGGTGAATGCTTGGCCACAAGGCTCTCTCTAAACCAGAGCTACCAATCCTGCTGTGGGGGGCACAGATAGAATGGGCACTCTCTCCTACCCACCATCCTCCAGAGCCCTCTTCTTTGGAACATACAGAGGTGCGGGCAGGCACGGCCCAGGTGGTGAGCTCAGCCTGCACACTCTGAGGCCGCACAGTGGTCCAGAGAGGAGCCAGGGGGCGTGTGGTCCAAGTGGACGATCTGCAATTCGGATCCAGTGCTGCTCCTGAGATCAGTGGGCCTCTGTATTGGGAGTCACTTAAGATGTGTAGATACTGTGATTGAGAGGAGGCTTCACCTGGGCGGGAGGTTCACACAGTGTGGTTCCTGGGCTAGCAGCAGCAGCTTCCCTGGGAGCTCGTGAGACACGCGAGTTCTCAGGCCCACCTAGACCTCCTGAATCAGCAGCTCTGGGGAAATGGCCCAGCAATCTGGGTTTTCACAAAGCCTGCTGGGTAATTCTGATGCATACCCAAGGTTGGGCATCTCAAGTCTACCCCCATCCCCTCCTTCAGGAAAAGCGATTTGTGTTTTGCTTTGTTTGTTTGGAGAGGGACCCCAATCAGAACCGAAGAGGTCATTCCAGGCCTCCTGTGAGCGGCCGGCCCCAGGGTGAAGTCTGCTTTCAGGCTGCTGGACGGGAAGGTCCGCCCTCTCTCATTTCCAGGCATGCTGCCTCTCCCTCCACTCTTCCATCTTTAGCATTCAAGACATCAGTGGTTTGGGTTTTCCTGATCTTTCCACACGAGACACAGGGGAGGACTCAGACACCATCTTCAGTACCAAGGTGTCAAGGGAAGCCAAGAGCCACTGAGAAACCTTTCGCTGCGTGAGCTTGGCTGCTGACCTGTCACATGATGCCAAATGTTCACAAGGAGAAGATAAAATTAGTCATTCAAGGCCAAATTCAGGGCTAAGACTCCTCCGAGTTGATCTGATAATGTCCCCAGGCTTGCCATAAGACGTAGTTGCTATGGTGATGGTGGGAGATAGAATTTGGAAAAAGACTGTAAGTTGTTGCAAATGAAGAAAGGATTCTTATGACTTAAAAATCCTTGGTTAGAATATAGTCAGGTGACTTCCACTGCCTGCTTCCCATAACATAACTATCATAATACAGATCAAAATTTTCTAATTTGTAAGCCAAAGCAGCATCTTACTACATTAGCCCAAGACCCCAAAAGACGAAAGCTGCAGAAACAAGAATCTTTGCTCCAACACCATCTTCACAGTAGTTAACTGTGATGCGTGATCTTGCTGTCTGCAGAGTCTTTAAGCGACCACGATTTAATGGATGCGAATCGCTAATTGCTTTTGCAGACATCCCAGGTCAGGACTGCTCTTGGTTTCACACATTGCGATGGAGAGGACGATCGCAATGTTTCAAAAGGGTTTTCACTCAATAAGCATGAAATTACATTTAATTACAAATTTAATGTAAATGAATGTAATCAGGTAATTAGAATGTGTAATGGCGTGATATTTACAACATGTAGCAATGCACTTATGATGTTGTATAAAATTATGTTAGAAATTCTTATTGAACTTTGTAAAAAAAGACACTGTTCAGCGAAAGCAGATGATTTTAAAGTTCAACATCTTGATCACTTCAACATTTCATTTATGAAATGCTGTGTTTAGCCAATACTTTTAACAATTTGCTAAATATGTTTTGTAAAAATCAAACAATTTCATAGTTAGTGGAGTGCTAAAAAAGCCCTAGGATCTATTCTCTTGGCTGCATATAGCTCAAACAGCTGAAACCATTTTAAAAAGATGCTTCATTATAAATCATTGAAAATAGGAATTCAGAACAGAAATGCTGACACAATCCTTTATTGCAAATGAGGGACTTAAGTACCGCCAGATTCCTGAATGTGACCAAATGACAGTATTCGGCGTGTCTACTTGGGCAGAAATGCTGCAGACGGTTCTCTTGGAGGAGGGCCTGTCTACATGGCTGCAATCCAGTTGCTTCTGTGTGAAGGGACCCCTGCTCTTCCCAGTGAACCCCTGTAATCACCCTGATGTTGTGTGGGGGTTCTCAGAAGGTGCCTCCCAGGACTCCCAGGTCAGCAGAATTGTCTCAGGGGCTGCTCTGGGTGCCTTGTGCAGCCTGTGGGTGGGGCCTGGGTCCCCGGCACCCTGGCCCTTCCTCAGCCAGACCAGCTTCACCCTTCTCAGTCTTGTAATGGGCTTCCTGTATGATTTCATTAGAAAAAAGGGTGTGGATGGTGAAAATGTTCAAACATTGCTGTTATTTGAAGGAATCATCATAGGATTACACCAGGGTTTGGGGCTCAAATTGGGCCAAGGAGGGTAGGAACAAGGGCTGCCCTGGAAAGAATGCAACTAAGCATGTCCGGAAGGTTAGGGAAGCTGTGGGTCAAATCCAGAAAGGTTAATCAGTACAGTCAGGAACAAGTAGGTGTTGCAGTGTGGACCACGGCCATGATCTCTAAGCTACCTGGTGCAAGCAAGGGCCAGTGACTTTCATAAAATAAAGTTCTGGATCTTCAATTTCCTCGTGCTTCTTTTCTAAGACCAATGTGCTTGGAAAGGTGCCTGCTGTCTGCCAGTTCTCCCTTCTCTCACACTGAAAAGAAAGGCAAACCTCTCACCTGCCCTTAGTTCACCAAGGTGCATCATTGTGGGGAGCAAAAACCTCTGGGAGGGTGATTGGAGAATACATCGGTCCTGAGGGAAAGACCATGGAACAGAGCAAAAATACTGGAGGTAGGAAGGCTATGACCGTTCTGTCTGTCCATCCATCATCTATTTTTCTATCTGTCTATCTATCTATCATCTTCTTACCTACCTACCCAACTACCTGTCCATCCACCCATCTGTCTGTCTATATCTCAGAGTCAGAATTCAAAGAAGACTGTGCAGGATCATGTATTAATACACATTAACTAAAAATGAAGTCAGACTGTAATTGTTAGGGCTGTTTTCAAACAATTGGGTTCTTCTTCTGGGCACTGATGACATTTTACTTTCTTTCCTCTCTGAATCCAGGGCTGGTCTTATGACCGGTCTTGGGCACTACAAAGCCATGAGCAGAAGTGACGCGTGTTACTTCCAGCGCGAGCATTCCACTCCTTCTCGTGAACGTGGCGATCATAGCCATGTGTTGAGAAGCCTCTCTCAGCCGAGCTCTCTGTGTCCCTGGGGGAGCTGGGCCAACCTCTGCCAACCCAGGCACCCAGGCTGAGCTGCCTTGAACCTGGAGGCCTCGTGTGATATTGTGGAGGTTTGGGGTTATTACGTAGTATAACACAGCATGCCCTGACTAATGAGGACATTACATCTGATTGGCATGTTGATTTGAAAATGAAGATTGCATTTTCTAATTAATGTATAAGGTGAACATTTTCTACAAAACAAGCAAATGCTGTTGCTTCAACATATATTAGAAAACATATCCAGTGCAACTGTAGAAAAGTATGCTATAAAACTTTAAATGTCATCCTAAGGATGTGCGAGCCGGTACACAGTTTTACAGAAGTATTAGGGGCTCATAAACGAAGACGGTTAAAGCCTGGAGGTGCCAGGTCTAGGGAAACCAGGACCAAGAACACAGGCTAAAGGCTGCTGTGGTCAAACTGTGCTTCTGAATTCATGTTTTGGGGTTCTCACCCCTGTGCCTCTGAATGTGGCCCTATTTGGAATAGAGTCTTGTCTAAGCCACTCAGTGAGGTGCTTTGCTGTGGAAGCTTCAGGGAACGGATACAGAAGCCAAGGAAACAGAGTGTGCACCCAGCACACAGAGGGAAAAGACGTGGGGGCAACCCGGCCAGGAGGGCGCCGGCGGTTGCAGAAGCTGTTGTCCCAACAGAGCCTTCCCAGCATGTTCTCTGCAGGGAAAGCGCGGTGACCCTAAAGGAAGCAGGAACAGGAGGGCTGGGGGCGGGAACTCTATTCACCCTTCTCAGAGAACGCCCCACCTGGCTCTCTACTGGCAGGTTCAGGGTCCCCAAGGGCGGCTGCGGCAGCTCCTGCCTCAGTGTCTGGTGCCGAAACTACGGCTCTTGCTCCCCAGACACACCCTTTCTGTGTCCTCAGGAACCGGCCCCCGTCCCCTGGATCATGATTCCTTTGTGATGAACATTTCTGTTTCTATATTTTATTTCTATAAAAAGAAACAGAGAAAGGGAAAGAAAAGCTGACCCTTCTGATGCAATACTCTCTCAGTGAAGGAAGCAGTCATTTGCTAAAACCTGTGGGTGACTATGGTGTCCTTCTCTGCGAACCTTTCTGTGTTTGGGATGCCAGTCCAGCAGCTCCGGTGGGCGTCTGCTTCTGAGAGAGCTGAGGCTTGTTTGTCTGATTGGATTTCACACTGGATTATCACCACCGTGCACACACAGGTCAAAATGCCAACACCAGGAAGCTCTTTCTTTTTCCTCTCTCTCCTCTTCCTCTCTCTCTTCACATCCCCTTTCCTTTGTCCAAGAATAGGCAGGGCCTTGGAGGCTCCGACACGCTGGGGCTTGCACATCAGCTGTTTGTGTCATATCCAGGCCCATAAAGGGCCGGAGGCACGGAGGTCCCCACAGTGTTTCTGAGTGGTGGTCACTTTACCATCCTGCACCTATTGCGGCCACTGTTACCGAGTGGGGCCCTACCAAGGGTTTTATTCTCAGCACCTGGGGACTCTGCAAAGCAGTGTCTGTTCCGTCACACCTGGGTAGAGAAGAGGTAGACCGGCACCTGTGACCCAAGCCCCATCTCAGCATGATGCCACACTGTCTTTCCTTGAACACAGTGGGAAATCTTGGATAAAAATGAGAATTCTATTGAGGAAAGGCAAAATGGACAGAGTGACGGATTGCCTGGCCCCACTGCCTCAACAGACGGGGCTCCACGCAGGGGAGCCAAGTCCCAGGAGGAGGGGCTGTGGGCTTGGGGGCTTCTGGAGGCATCTGTGCAGCCATGGCACGTTCCCAGCCTGGGCGAGTGGGGCCAGGGCAGACGGCTTTGTTCCCACTGCCTTTCTTTAGCTGCGGGGCTGTGCCCTGTGCCCAGGTCTAGTTTCAGCAGGTGCCAGGGCCTCGGGGGGCCGGGACAGAAAGGTGCATTCATTCCTGAATTGCTGCTGTCTCCCGGCACTGCGCATCAGAGCACCCCCACACCTCTTCCCAGGGCAGGCTGCGCATAAATAAGTCTCCTGTTGGGCACAATGATTTATTCATTTCTCCTCCAAGATGAGTATCATATGGGACTCATTATATGATGGATTTCAGCTCATCTGAATGATTATGCTGCCCATGTGGGACCTGACATAGCCTAGGCCCTGGGAACTGGACACCTAACACCAGAGGCTCCGTGGGAATCCCGTCCCCAGCTGGGCCCAGCTCCATGGCTCAGAGGCACCTCAGCACAGGCTCACGGCGGGCCCTGCTAGGGATCTGGGGCACGGACACCAACTTCGGGTGGAACCAACTGTCCAGGACTCACGTTACCCAACTCTAGCGGCAGATGAGACGGGGCTGGGGCGAAGACCAGGTGGTGGGGATGCCAAGTGGCCCCTGGGAACGCGGACTGGAGCTGTGCAGAGCACACTCTCAGCTGCACTAAGTCTCAGCATTTTGCTGACATCCTAAGAGCAAAGGAGAGACGCCCTTTAGGTTGTAAGGGGAGAGCTGGAGAGAACAGGATGTGTTAAATGCCTTGGGCCGTCTCACTCCGGGTGGGAGAAAGACCAGGAAGTTGTAACTCTTGAGTTTTTACATTTTTAATTAATAGGTCATGAAACATTTAGTGTTTTAAAATCCCTGAAATTCAAATGCACTTTTCTGACCCAGTGGCATCCCGGGTGTGAGCGACTCCAGGCTCTGCGTGATGGGAGGGTGCCTGGCTGCTGGGAGCTTTGCTTTGCCTGGGTCCTGCGTGTAAAGACATTTTTGCTCTAGAAACAGATGAGTCCGAGAGAACCCCATGGGAGACCCCCACGGCAGCGTAGAGAAGCACTCCTGACGCACGCAAGGAAGGGCCGGGGCTTTGCAATCAGACGGGCTTAGGTCTGCCGAATCGCCTCCTTCTTACAACGGGGACAGTAGCACCCACCCTGCCGGGCCACTGTGGGGGCTCTCACGCAGTCCCCGGCATGGGCAAGTGTTCAGCCGTGTGGTCCTTATGAGGCTCAATGTGCTTTCTGTGCACAGGCTTTGGGAAGAAGCTTGATGTCTGGGTACTAGGTACCACTTATTTCTTCTAGGAAAAGCATCTCTCCCTGCTCCTGAACAAAGTCCTTCGTGCCATGGCCAGGTAGGTGAGTAAGAGCTTGGGGGTCTAACCTGGCAAGTAGCTTTCAAAAACCACCGGACGCCACGGAAATTCTAACTGGCCCACAAGATGCTCAGAAATTCTACCTGGCCCACAAAATGCCCAGTAATCCTATCTCCATGTATTTGTGTATTTTTTCCAATAGGATGAAACGAAGGGCTAAGAAACCTCCCTGCAACAAGTGTACTAGGATTGGCTCCAGGCGCAGGTCCATGTGAACATGAGATAAAGTGTAGAGTCAGTGTGCACGGGGTTGAAATATTTGTGACATCTGATTTCTTCTGGGTCTAGACGTCTTTCCTGGTTTTCTGTTAAGTTCCCTGTGGTTTTTTGTTTTATTTTGGTCTATCATGAGTATTTGATTGTATTTCTCTGTTCTGATTTATTTTTAAGGAGCCCCCTCTTATCAAAAAGGTGATGGTCTCGGTGTTAGATAAAAGTTGATGTCCCCAGTGGTATATAAGTTCACAAATTCATAAATGTCTTGTCTGAACATTATCTATGATTCAGGACAAGTTGCTACCATAAGGGTGCTGGATGATCTTGGAGTCCTGAGCTATGTGGGCTGGCCAGTTTCCCGACACTGGGTGGAGGAGGAGTATGACATAGAATCAGATCCACCAGTGAAGGGAACCCTCCGGCCCAGCAGGTCCCAGAACCACATGGGGCAGGCTGGGGACAGAGAGAGCCTCCCGCAGCCTGACACACAGGAACACCAAGGCCCGGGCTGCCCATGTGCATTTGAGGTCCTCCCATCTGCACCCACGCATCTCACATTCCTTACGGCTGCCTTCTGGCGCTACCTCTGCATGGGAGTAGTGCAGCCCCCCGGTCCCCACAGCATGTGAAAAGGCTGTCCAAGGCTAACTCCACCTGTGACAACGCTGGGACTCCAGAAACCAGGCTGAATTGTTTCCGACTCAATGGAGTGTACATTCATCCTTTCACACCCTCCATCTTATTCCAAGAAAAAGCATTTACGATCTGAATTGACGATGGCTTACATAAATACAGCAAAACAAACAAGAATGAGGAAAGCAGTCCAAAGGGAGTTTGGGAAGAAATGATGACCCTGAGAAGTCCAGGACAAGTGCACAGAGCCGTATGGTGAGGACTGGTACCCTTGCTAGAAGCTGGCCATGCATTTAGTTCCAGACTTTCTAGCAACTACTGCAAAAAGCGCAGTGTGATCAGATAGGTGATTAAACATCAGTAACATAAAAATAAACTATTTGTCTAGAAGAAAACCCTAAAATTCTAGTGCTAAATCCAGAAATATGTCCCCTGAAGGTGCCTATGTGGGAGACGCACACACGGTAAGGAACAATGTCTCCACCGACAGCTCTAAGGTAAACATAGGAACACACTTGTGGGGCCGTGTCATGTTTCTGCCCCCAGAGTAAGACAGTGGAAAACAGCAAAGAGAAATTCAAGAAAGCAATGCTTTGCAGGAGCTGAAATAACACAGCCCAGGTAAGAAGTGGATCCAAGACCCCGTGGAAGGGCTGTCCTTGGTAAACAGGGCTGCTCTTGATCCTGCCTCTGATGACGGCCCATCAGGAGGGATCTGCGGTTTCAGAACACAGTCGTCTCCCGGGAATGGTGAAGGGTCCAGCCACACTGTGACTGTCAGCCTAGCAGGCCGACCCCAGGGAAGAGCTGATGAGAGCAGTGTGAGCTGGACTTCCTTTCCACTGGGAGTGGCCGAGGAGGACACCCCTGGACCAAGTCTCTTCCACACAATTTGGGGTCTGCTCCAGAACTCGGTAGAGGAGCCCCCCCCAATTCCTCAGATGGAATTGACCCAGGAAAATCTCAAAGTGGGTATCACTCTACATTCATCTTGGCCACAAACACTTATAGGGAGGCCCAGTAGGAAGGGGTGGGGTGCCTGTTACTCCAAGTCACATGGATTTCAAGAGAGGCCAGGCTTGGGTGGGAGTGGTGGCCAAAAATATGGACGTGGTCCTGGAGTGTGGCCAGTGGCAGTTTGGGGCACTTATAAGATCTGGAGGCTGGTTGTTTAGGCCGATTTCCCTCTTGACAATGGAACAGCACATGGACACTGGCAGCAGGCGTCTTTCTGTCCTGGGGCCGCATGAAACCCACTTACAACCCATATAAAGTCATTAGAATATAAATCAAATAGGGAGTAAAATAGTGAAAAAAACTTTCCTGTTTTAAAGATGTCCACAGGAAACTATGATTTATCATTCATGGACCTCAGCTCTAGAGTGACATTAGCGGTCAGATTCTGCCCTGGCATCAGGGACCGTGGGGAGTGCTCCGTGTCCGCCTCTAGGTCTAGGCTGGCCTTTCCCTGCCTCCTGTGGATCCAGCCCCACACTGAGGCTGCAGGAAGCCAGAGCTAGGCCTCCATTGTTCTTCCCACATTCCTGATTTTTCAAATTATACATTATGAGGGGCCATGTCTGGGGCCCACTGGGTGGTGCCCAGGGGTACCCATGGTCTGGATCTTGTGGCAGAATCCGCCAATCCCACATGTCAGCACTGACGTCCTAAAATGGAGGCATCTACCAGCTCTGCATGATACACTCAGACCTTTCTATGTGGACATTAGATTTGTACTTTCCCCAAGACACTTAGTAGATTGATGAGATTTAAATGTAATAAAGCCAGGTGTCTCTCCTAATGTTCATTTCTCATGTCCTCATGCCTACCTGGTTGGATTGCTTTTTGATTTCTGGTTCTCCTCAGATCAGATAAGCATCATCCAGTGAGGCTGAAATTAGTTATAAACTATGGGCAACCTGTTAACAGTAAACAGAGGGAGAAATGACCTGGCTGTTTCGGAAGTCTTTGCAGTGGGGTTAAAAAGCAAAAGCAAACCAAAAACTCAGAGAGCAAGAGGCAATCCACAGAAGAACTATTCATAGAAGGATTTTCCCTCAAACTCACTCTTCCTCTCTGTCCAAACCCCAAATAACCTATAGAGAGGATTTCCCGACATAACAGGGCTCTGACTAGGACCTACACTGTTTCTGAATGAGAATGCCAACACTCCTGACTTAATCATAGTGATGATTAACAATCCAGATCCACTGGATTAATCCTAATAATGCTTAACTGTCACTTGCCATGCACCAGGTCTATGTTTCACTGTCCGCAGGCGTTATCTTGCTGAACTCTCAGAACACCCCAGCGAGGGGTAAAAATTTCTTCATACTTGATGTGTAAATGAAATCGCTGTAGGAGGGGCTGGGCCACTGGCTGAGCCAACAAAGAAGCATTGCAAAATTGGTAACGCGAGGCGCACCTGGATTCCCAGACAGGGCCATCGGAGGCCAGGCAGGAACATTGCTAGAATGTGATGGATCTAGAGGGGCAGCTGCGGTCTTTGCCAGCGCTTAGGAGCCCTGAAAACACTCGTGGCCGTGTGGACGACTGAGAGGCATGTGCGCCTCACTCACCGGCCTGAGAGGGAAGATGAGAGAGCAGCAATTTCTGGATGCAACAGCCACAGAGGCCTCCCCAGGTCCCATCTCTCCCACTCTGGGGTCCGACTGCTGGCGAGTCACTCCGACAGGCTGACTTCCTGGGCCCAGGGTGGCCAGCAGATGCTGAGATCTGCAGGCAGGTGGAGGTGGCAGGGGAAGAAGGCCCAGGGAATGGGCAGCAGGGCTGGAGGGCTAGGAGGGGACTGGCAGGTGGGGGCTAAACCACAGTCTCTTGAGTCACCCCCTGAATCTTACAGCTTATTAAAATCTCCCTTCCAGGAGAAAATTGTTTTTCTGGTTGGGGAAGGTCAGCGGATGGGAGAAGGCAGCCCCAGCTCCTGCGTGCTCCTCCCAGACAGGAGACCTTGGCCTGCGGCTGGAGGGGCCTGTTTCTTAGTACTATGTTTGGTGGGCTTGAGTGGCCCCAAATGAGTTTCCCAAAATCAAGAGGGTGTCCAGTGGGCTCAGAGCTGTTTCTGTTTGTCTTAAAGCCCTGTGTGGGGCGAACCATGATCCAGCCACCTTCCCCTTCATGTTAGTGGAGGGGACTGACCTCAGAAGGCCAGAGGAGGTGCACGCCAGGACCACAGACCTGCTGCAGAGGGCAGGCCTCCCCGCAAACACCCACAGTTAGCCAGTGAGTTCAATGGACACAATATTATAAAGAAGCCTTTTTAAAAGAAAAGAAAACCATTTGTTTGAAGATGAGAAAGGAGAGAGAACAAGCTAGACAAGGAATGAGAGGACAGAATGTGGGGGGGATGTCCACACACTTGGGGGTGGTCCAGTAGCTCTTCGGTGGGACATAGAGAGGCCCTCAGGGGATGAGCACCAGGGGCAGAAAGAAATGCACCCGGCCCAGTCCTTTCCCCCGATCCTACAGGGAGGCCCCACCTCCCACCCTTTGTCAGGATGTGTTATGAGGACAGTGTCACTGTGACCCATGGCCGTTCGCTCACACTTAGGCATGGCGGGGAGAGGCTGGGACATACAATGGGTTCCAGCCTGTTCTAGAGGAAAGGGCCAGGAACACTTTCCCACCCCATCTTCTATTTGATCAGATAGAGCAGATAGAGATAATTTGTTTTCTAGCTTTTTCTAAATGGATTCACTCTAATTCCAATCTTACAGACTGCATATTCCACCATGTGTGACTCCAGTAACTGAAGCACTGGCAAATAGTCCTAGGCAGGTGTTCACTTCTGGCCTTAATCAACTAACAAGTTCATATCAGAGCCCGTCTGCAGTTTCCGTGGTCACTCGGTGAAGCCACAGTGCCACCTCCAGAAGCGCCAGCGTCTTCTTCTCCAAAGCTGAGATAGTGACTTGCTAGGTCCCTCCCAGGTGGCTGAGCGGCCCTGGATGCTTTGTGTAAGAGTCTGTGTTTAGTTGTGAGAAGTCTCAACAATCGGGTAATGTCATCGCTGCTGAGGCAGCAGCTGTCCTGACGCAGAGCTTCCAGGAAAGGGCATACGAGAGGGAGAAAGATGGCTTGAGGCTTTCATTGAGAAAAGGAGCATTTTATTCTCAAATTGCTCTTGTTGGCAGCAAGAAGGGTGCATATACATTACGGTCCAATTTCCCACGCCGCTTTCCCACCACATCTTGGTGGGTCACTCGCTGCAGCACTGAGCCGGGCAGGTTAAACGCGTGTCACAGCCTGACCCCTGGAGCCTCACGCTGAGGAACTGCAGTGCTGGCTGAGCCTGGGGCCAGAGGCTCACTCCAAGCTCTGCACTTAGTGGAACTACAAGGAGAGGAGGCTGAGCAGGGCAGGGTGGCAGAAGAGAGGCAGCATAGGAGGTGGAAAGGAAGCAAGGCGTGCAAACCTCACATAATGAGCTGGACAGCTGGTCAGCGTGGTCCCTGGAAGCCTTTAGATGTGGAAACCTGAGGAACTGGTCACCTCTAAGGTGACAGGGAGGGAGGAGGAGAAGCCTGGACCCCTGGCCCTGTGCACTCTTCCCAGGGCCCCCCACCTCCTGAATACCGCTCCCCCCTCAAGCTCCATGCTCAGCAGGTGCTGCTTTGGTAGAAGCTGAGTCAGAGATCTAAGTTGAGTTTCAGCATGGGGAGCTCCACGGTGCGGCAGGGCTGGGGAGCGGGAGAAAGGGGCTCGTGGTGTGCAGGGAAGAAACAGGAAATCTCACTGCCCTTGGGCTTGGCTGCAGGGTCCGGAAGTCCTGTCACCGCACACGAAGCTCTGCCTATTGGAGTTGGAGCAAAGCATCCCCATTCTTCGCGAGGATTCCAAGCCTTGCCATTTGTGGGTGATCTCATTTTGGTCATGATTTTTCTCCATGTCTTTCCTCGTACCAGACCCTTCCTTACAGATATTGACAAAATAGACCTATTTGAAGTGTATTGTATTTTACTTAAGTAGTATTTCTTGACACTCACCCATACCTGCTTCCTAGGTGGTCTCAGTGTGTGCTCCTCCAGGAGGGGACCCTAGACAAGGACTTGAGGGCAAGAGGCTTAAGTGGAAAGTGATCCCAGGAGAGACACAGCCACTCGCTCGCACGGAGGGGTGTGGGGTGGGGTGAGAAATGGTACCCACCAGGCAAGTGACAGCTGCGGTCCACTGCAGCCTAACCCCATGGCGGGACCACAGGAGGCAGTATGGAACCCACCCCAGAACTGCCCTTGTGAAGGGGCAAGGAGGCTGGTGCTCTTCCCCAGCTCCCCATCAATTCTGGCCAGAGCTGCTTGCAAGGCTACTTCCAGCCTGCCCCACACGCCAGCTGTTCACCCCTGCAACCTCGAGACACGCCCCAGGCAGTCACAGGCATTGATAGTGACCAGCCACACAGGTGAACGCCGAGAGGATTCAGGCACGGATCGCACCTCATATACGGGTGTTCATGGTTCAGGGAGGAAAAATGGACAATGACAAAGTGCTTCGGGGCTGGATGCAGTGGTGCATGCCTAAAATCCCAATACTTTGAGAGGTTGAGGTGGGAGGATGGCTTGAACCTAGGAGTTGGAGGCTGAGTGAGCCACGATCGCACCACCACACTCCAGCCTGGGCCACAGAGTGAGACCCTGTCTAAAAAAAGTGCTTTGGTGAAGAGGGCAAGGGCTATGAACACACAGAGGGGCTACCTAACCCAGACTGGGATGCTGGGTGGGGGATCCATCTGTAAGAAGGTACCTGCCAAGTTCATCAGGGAAAGGCAAGGTTAGTTGGGTGAAGGATGTGGAACAGTGTGGGGAGGAAGAGCATTTAGGAAAATGGCATGCAGGGGCCTGGGGATATAAAAGGAGTGGAATGGGAGGACTCTGCGTGGAAGAAGAGTCTAGGGACGCCTGCAGGGGCCAGGTGCTGCTGGGCTTTGTAGGTCATATGGATAATTTCTTGGCAATGGGACATTGTTGAAGAGGTTCAAGCTAGGAACCTACAGAGTCAGGCCGGCCTGTAGTAAGCGGACTATGATGTCTCAGCAGGCATGCGTTGGGCCCGTGGGAGACCCTGGGCAGGCTGACCTGCTAGAAGAAGGTCATGCAAATTCAGGCAGGGCATGATGCACACTGAACTAAGGACCCAAATATGGATGCAGCAGATTTAGCATGAACACACTGTTGCGAATTCTTTAATTCTTTCCAGCAGCAAATGCTGAACTCCCAATTCCTCTCTCAGTGGCAGAATTAATCCAAGAACCTCTTCAATCAGACCCTAATGTACGTGGATGCAAGGTCATCAGAAATGAGGGCTCCTGTTCCAGGAAACTTGCTGTTGGGAGGTCGAGACAGTTTCAAAGCAGTTGGTACTGCAGGTCATGACAACCTTGTACCCAGAACGACCCTGAAGAAAGTATCCTAATAGCAGCTCATTGATGCTCAGAGAGTACACAGAATGCCTGGTGGCATACTTCACTGGTGCATAAAAGACAGCACCTTCAAGACAAGACAGAAAGCAAGAGTTCTGCCCCAGTCGATGCAAGCCTTCCAAGGCAGTCACCCTCCCTCCAGAGAAAGCGGCAGGACCAGTGTCTGCAGGTGATTTGCTGCAATTTCTTCCTAACAGCCCTGATTCCCACTGAGCAATGCTGGTCCCCTCTGCTCCTTGGGGTGTGATGGTCCCAGGTTGCTGGGTCCCTGGCCAGTTTCTGCAGGATGAGAATGAGACCCCCATATCTGAAAAGAGTGCTTCTGCAGCCTCTCCTTGATTTGTTCAGGCATTTTGGAGTTTGAGGAGTCTGGTCCTACAGAGTAAGAATCAGGCCAGGCTCTCTGCAGGAGAGACTCAAGGACACCAACTCTTTCTCTCCAGAGGCACTGCAGTGTCAGATCTGCCCACAGAACCCTTAGACTTTTGGACAAAATAAAATATGCATGCATTTGGAGGACTTTTGGACTCAGAGTCAGGAGCAAGATGAAACCTTAGAAATTTAAACCTGGAGCATTGCAGATATTGAGGAGGTGAGTGGCTGCAGCCACCATATCAGTTCAACAAGGAGAATGAAATAAATACTGAGTGTCAGTCTTGTAGGTGATAGGGATGGAGTTATTGTGACTCTTGGAGGATCAGCCCCTAGACACATGTGCAGAGCACACGAAGCTTGCAGGAACAACAGCCAGGCTTGTGTTGTTGGAGCCTCCGTTCTTCCTCCATAAAATGAGGAGTGTGAGGCTGCCCGGGCACCTGCAGGAGCAGGAGCAGCCACGGCATTGGAGAAGATGGGGACAGGGATGGGGGCTGTGGGTCCCCCCACCAGCTCTCCCTCCCTGGGCGACCCCTCAGCAGTGTCAAGAGCTCCTAGAGGTTGACTGTGCACATCAGAACCGGCGTGAGGTCCCCCTGGCCAAGCTGGCTCCTCGCTGATGGGGTCGGGAGCTCATTCTCATGCTGCCGTCTCTGGTGTGTGGTCCTAGGTCTGGCTCTTCCCCCTCCTGATGGTTTTGGCCACCGACGTTCATCAAGTTCACTTAGCAGGTACACCCTTTATCTTGGTGTTCTGCTCTCCGTGAGATGCTGGCCTGCAGGCGTCTGGCTGGCTGGCTCACAGATGGCTCTTTTCCAAGGCAAGAGCAATGGCTGTGGGTACACCCATGTCCTTGGAGACAATGGAGACTGCGGGGCTCACGGCCTCTGTGGAGGTAAAGGAGCACCTGGGCCAGCTCCCAGCCTCCTGAATGTACTATGGGTCCCATCGTCAGGTAGACAGGTTCCTGCGTTCTGGGTACCTGGACCTGAAGAAGGAGCCCTGGGTCTGGGGTAGATGGAGCCAGTCTCTAGGGATCCATTGGCTGAGATTCCCACCCCATTTTGATGGTAATTTCAATGGGGGTCCCATCACCCTTTTGGTGAGGGGCAGTATTGAAGCACAGATACTGGGGAGCAGTAAGGGGGCATAAACAGGGCTCCCTCGGAGGTGGGGGGTGCCTCAGCACACATCCACCCAGAGGCCAGGAGCAGGAGGTTTGTGAGAAAAGCAGGAATTCCCCACTTTCCCATTTGCCAAAAGGACTAGAGAAAGAATGAAAGGCAAGACGTGGGGTAAGTATCTAGAGGCCAAGGCACAAGGAAGAGAAGGCTCGATGCCCACTGAGTCACAGCCATGAGCTCCACCAGGACAGGGAGTCCGTCCATCCAGGATCTGGAACCTTAAGAACCTTGTGGCCTGAGTGACATTCCCCCAGGCCAGCACGGCACCTGCCCAGCACCTCCTAGCACCGCCAGCACCACTCACGGCGGGATACGACTTCCCTTCACCAACCCCACCCTGTCCACTCGTCATCCTAGGACGTGCGGCCCCTACTCGCGCCCGGGCCCCACTGTGCCCAGGGCCCACAATGCTAGAGAGACCCTCGGGGGAGGCATCGCCTTATTGGCTGAAGGAAAAGGTGTACCAGGGTCCCATCCTCAAATCCAGTGGACTGAGGTCCGACCCCAGGTGACAGAGAGTCTTACTCTGAATCAGATAGAAACAGAGCCCTACGCAGGTAGAAGATAAAACGTGGATGCAAAACCGAGAGGCTGCAGTTAGAAATCAAGTGAGGACAACCACAGGCAAGCATAGAACACGAATTAGAGTGTCCAGACTCTCTCCCGGCCATTACAGCCACCGCCTGGCTGCTGCTGTGCCAGGGGTTCACCCAGAGCCTTTTCTCATTAGGAGTGAGATAACGGCCCCCTGCCCCGGCTGCCACGGGTCCAGATGCACCCACTCGCCTCGCCTCGCCTCCAGTGGATGGAGAGGAGCAGAGGTGGACAGTGTCAGGGATGCCAGCACAGCCTTGGCCTGGAAGCTGATGGACTTCTTGATCCTTCAACTGGAAAAAGACAGGCTGATTAACCACTGTGTTTTAATACTATTATTTTGAGATAGAGTTTCGCTCTGCTGCCCAGGCTGGAGTGCAGTGGTGCGATTTCTGCTCACTCCAACCTCTGCCTCCCAGGTTCAGGTGATTCTCCTGCCTCAGCCTCCCGAGTAGCTGGGATTACAGGTGACTGCCACCACACCCGGCTAATTTTTGTATTTTTAGTAGAGATGGGGTTTCACCATATTGGTCATGCTGGTCTCGAACTCCCGACCTCAGGTGATCCGCCCACCTCTGCCTCCCATGCCACGATTACAGGCATAAGCCACTGTGCCTGGCCAGATTTTATTATGATTTAAGTGGAGTAAGGCCAGCAGATCGGGAGATGACTGCCATTGAGAGAGTTTGTTACAGTCACTGCTTCCAGGAGAAGGAGGCAAACAGCACCCTGCAGGGCACACAGGGAAGGCCGGGTTGGCCGGGAGGGAGAGGAGCTGTGGAGGGAGCCTCTATCTACCAGCCTTTATGGCCGTTTCCGGAGCAGGGAAGGCAGGCTTAGGATTGGCTGGTTTGAATAATTCCGGCAGGCCCTGTGGCACCGGGGCTGTCTCTAGCTGTCTGGCACCTGCCCCGGTGTGATCAGCTCAGACAGATAGTGGCCCGGAGGGTGACCCAATAAGCAGGCTGTCAGGGTGTGGGCTGAAGAAGGGAACCTGACCACCTCTAGCCAGGACCTCCAAACTGGGTCAAGACAGCATTTTCCAAACCACATTCTATGCTGCTCCAGAGGAATCAGAAGACGCTATTCATTCACTCCTTGGAGGGAATGTGTGTGTATATGTGTAATGCCCATGTACAAAAGTATGTAATGCACACATTTTATATTTTACAGAATGTATTTTACATCTTATGGTGTATGTCTGCAACATTTTATATCTTGCCAAGAGAAGGTATGAATGTTTGCTACTTTCTAATTCCTCTTTTTGAGAACAAAGAAATCTCCACTCTTAGTGCACAGAGAAGAAAGAATCTGTTGCCAGACGCCATCCTTGACACCTTACTTATGCTTAAAAAGGAATCAGTCCCTTCGCTCCATGAAGACAGCAGCCAGGTTGCATACGTGAGCTTTGTCCACCGTCCTACCATGCAGGGAGCGACTTCACTTCTAAAACTCTCCCCACTCGTGCTTCTCACCCATCAAGCCATCAACACCCCTGGGCCCCAGGAGCCTCTCCCTCTTATATCTCCAGATCAAGCAAGGTTCAGACACCTGGACTTCCCAGAGCTCCCAGGAGGTCAGGCTGTTGTGTTCACGTGACTTCCCTGCAGGCTCAGGGTGAGAGAACTTCAGAGGAGAGACACCCAGCCCCGACTCCTCAGATGTGACCTTCCTGGAGGTGCCTGGTGCCAGCTCCCTTCCATTGGGTAGGCCCCTGTCCTGGAGTAGAAGTCTCTCCTTCTGTACCACCAGGGTCCCTGTAGCCTTGGGGTTAAGCCTCCAAGAGCACAGCCAGGCAGAGGAAGGGGCTCTCTTTCCCTGGGCTGAGGCTTCTGCCCCGCTCCACGCTTTCTGTCCCTGGAGCCTCTGCCCGTTCCTCAGTGCCTGACATTAGCGCTGTCCTTTCAGGGAAGAATTCTGCTCCCTAACAACGGCCCCAGCAGAACAGAAGCTCATTTGTCCATTAGAAAAGAGACATGACTATTACATGTTACATGCCTGTATCAAAATATCTCATGTACCCACAAACATTAAACATGAAAAAGAAAAAAGGAAAAGAGACACAGGCAGAATTTGAAGAACTCTTTTCTAAAAATTTGAGAAATATGAGAACTAGGGTCAAGAACCGAGCCCCTCTCCATTTCCTTGGTAATGACCCCTCTGACAGAAGCCACGAGGCACAGGAAGCATTTCAGGCCTCCATTCCCATTCTGTGTAGCTGCATTGGAGGCCGTGACCTGGGTCCGTTTCATAGGCATCGACTGAGCACCAACGGTGTACACGGTGCTTGCTCCAAGTGCAGACAGGGCAGCCACCGTCCCGAGGGCGCACGTTTTGGGAGGAGAAACATCAGGGATGGCATAGCCCAGATCTGGGATCCACGGGGATTCGCAGGCCATTAGGAAAATGTAGGAACACAGGAACTGAGCTTGAGGAAAGGAAGAAAAGAGCTGGGGAGGTGTCAGAGGGAAGTAACACGAGAGCTAAGTCTCAAAGTTAAGTACGATGTTGCCCTGGGACCAGGATCAAAACTGGAAATCTCATTGCAGATTTTTCCGATTCTGATTTCAGGGAATTTCTTCCATTTCAATCAGCTCAACATGGCCACAAAGAGATCATAAAGACTGTGTAGAGGCGTCAGTGCCTGGAAGTGTGCAGCGCCGTCGGTGTCTGGAAGTGTGCAGCAGCGTCGGTGTCTGGAAGTGTGCAATGGCGTTGGTGTCTGGAAGTGCTCCAGGTGTGTAGGGGCCAGGCACTGCCTGCTCCCAACTAATTATGAGGTGGTAGATTTGGAATCTTTAAAATTTAAACCACTGCTTCCCATCCCAAATAAGAATGTGGACTATGGGCCTGGCGCGGTGGCTCATGTCTGTAATCCCAACCCTCTGGGAGGCCAAGGCAGGTGGTTCACCTGAGGTCAGGAGTTTGAGACCAGCCTGGCCAACACAGCAAAACCCTATCTCTACTAAAAATACAGAAATTAGCCGGGTGTGGTGGCGTGCACCTGTAATCCCAGCTACTCTGGAGGCTGAGGCAGGAGAACCACCTGAACCTGGGAGGTGCTGGTTGCAGTGAGCCAAGATCACACAACTGCACTCCAGCTTGGGTGACAAGACTGAGACTCTGTCTCAAAAACAAACAAACAAAAAATAATACAAATAAAAAATAAAAGGTTTTTAGAATGTGGACTGTGAAGCAATTGCATTTTTCTTTGTAAGTCTCAGGAGAGTCAGAGGCTGGCTTGATGCTCATGACACGCATCCACCATCTCCCTGGCCCACCGGTGACTTCACGTGCCTAAGCCACCATCAGTGCAGCTATGAGACTGAGTTCCAGCCAACAGTCTCTGAACCACGGAATGGAGTAGGGTCTCTCTTCCACCCCAAAAACCAACATACGGCACTGTGAAGTGAGGACAAATAAAACTTGTGTCACGTGAAGCCACTGAAGTGTCAGAGCTGTGAGCAGAGCTCTGACCCTGCCTTCACTGGCACACAGGAGTGAGAGGGCAGCGTGAGAGAGAAAGTGACAGTCGCTGAGGGTGGGGGTGCGGGGATGCAGAAGGGAGCGGGGACGCGGGGGCCACACTCCGAACACGTGCTCCGCCTGCCTTGCTGGTCCACTATCTAAGTCTGGGAAACCACAGTGAGCTAGAACACAGACGGACAGGGACAGAGGCTGGGTTCTAACCTGAGCCACAGAAGCCACACCCCCTGCCGGGGACCCTCTGTGAACACACGACGGTACATGGAAGGCTTATTTGTCATATCACGATGGGCTGCACAAGAAAAATGCTTTAAAAGGCAGGAGGCTTCTTGGAGCCCAGCGATACTGCATTATCAAGATAGGATCAGGTTTCCAACGGAACCAATGCCGGTAAGAGTAGACACCGCCCCACCCAGCAGCTGCAAGCGGCTGACCTGCAACACATCCTGTCCCTGGGCTTTGTCACTGTATTCAACCACGCAGTCCTGCTCCCGGGTCTGCGTAACTGCGAAGGCTATTAAACAGCAGAATATCCAAACTGCTCCTGCAGGCGAACGCATGTGGCACGCCTGTGAATTGGGCTGGCAGAGAAAAGACGCTAAAAATACTGATGGAGGAAGTGGGGGGCGGTGGTGGCCACATTGCTCCTGACTTCCGGCAGCACCAGCGGCAGCCAATTAGCCAGGGGGTGCCACGGGTGGCCTCCAGGGCCGGCTGGGTGGTGCTGAGCTGGCGCTGGGCTGGAGCGGGCTCTGCGGGCTTCTGACAGGAAAACGATGGAAGGCCATGGCCTGGATTTGGCTGCCACGCAGATACATGCGGGTGGCATCATTTCCAAATGCACAGAAAGCACAGCCGGGTGAAAACAAGGTGAAATTCCCACAGAAACCTTCAAACGCAGGGCTGGGAAAGCCTGTGGTCTCCTGATTGTTGCATAAAGGATTCTCGTTTTTGAAACAACAGTCTTTTGTAGATTTCCTCCATGGCATCCTATTCTCATGATATTTTACGATGCACTTTGGGTTAGTTGGAGCCTCTGCTAGGTTTTTACCACATGCTTCCCACAGGCTGCTTCTTCCTCTGTCTTCACCCTGAGGGTGATGAAGAGGCTGCTGGCAGTCCTTGGCTCTCCACAGCTACCTTGTCAGGCGCTGCTTTCTTGTTGCTTACTGTGGATCATGACCTCCAGCCTGGCCTCACCAGGTTCCCCGCTCTCAGACTCTAGGCCTGGGGTCCTTTCCGACACTCCACTCCCCCTCCATGCCTTCCCTCTAAAGCACAGTCACGTCTTGCTATTTTCCCTCAGCAACATCTTTCGGACCCTCTCATGCCTTTATTCACACACCTTAATATCCTCCACCAAAGTTCTGCTTCTCCAAAGTCCTATTAACCTGGTTGTTGTAACTCAATCAGCACAAACTTTTATTCTCCATGCATTGCTATAAAGCGAGCCCCGCCCTTCCTGAACTTGGGAATACAACATTTGGCCACATCAAATTTGGCTACAGGGCATTCTTACATATCTGCAGAAGACCCAAGCTATGAGAGAGATCGATGAGACCAGTGTCAGAATGAAATGGAGGTTTGCTGACTGGAAAATGCCCTAAGCGTAATTATTTATTTTTTATTTAACATTGAAAGTAGAGAAATATGATTTAGGTAAGAATATAGGTAGGGAGACTTATGTTGAGCAAAGAATTTTGCTCAAAGTAGATAAGGTGACATGTGCCCAGGAGGGCCCTACAGGGTGCCCTGAGACTGCCTTCAGTCTGCCCACTCACCATCCTATCCATAGGGCACCCTGACAACACTGAAGGTGACTTGGGTAGGTAACATAAACATGATTGATAACAAAATCAAGATTCAAAATCGTCGTGAGGGGTAGGAGCCCCAGACTGAAACCAGTGGTGTGCTGAGCATCTTGCAAGGACTGACATGCATGTCTTTTCCCAAGTCGGCATTCAGCAATGTTGCACTGGGGGGCTGGAATCTGCCACGGTGAGGGGATTGCACCAGGGACATTGGCACGCTGTGAGTCAGCTCTTTCTGCTTTCTGGAATCTGCCACAGTGTGGGTATTTGCACCATGGACACTAGCACACTGTGAGTCAGCTCTTTCTGCTTTCTGGAATCTGCCACGGTGAGGGCATTTATACCATGGGCACTGGCACACTGTAAGGAAGCTCTCTTTCTGCTTTCTGGAGAGCCAGTTGCAAGATATTTATCAAGCACACCACCTAGTGAAACCGTGTATGTCCTTAATGCAAGTGAATCATTTCACTAGTTCTTGACCACCTAATGTGAAATTTCTACAGAATTTCAGTCTGTCCCCTGATCTGCTTTGGTACCTGAAATGTCTTGGTACCTCGCCTTACCTGTGTAAGTGCTGGAGCAACAGAACACGCACCCCCACACCCCACTCTGGAGCAGGGCAAGCCTCGTGCTGGATGGGAGGTGACACTGCTTCTCCCCCACCCGAGGACAGCTCTGGATACCTCGAACCAGAGGCCACCACGTGTACTTCTTCCTATTCAATAACTCTGTGGTTTTGCTGAAATGTTTCATCGCTGACCAAATTTATGAACTTGGGTAGTCACATCCCCTCTCTGAGGCTCATCAGAATCATTACTTAGAAACTGTGGACAAGAATACTAATTTCAAAGTAGCACTGTCAGGATAAAATTACAGATGAGTGTGAAAATGATTTGCATTTATTCGTTTGCCTGTGAGTTTTTAGTGCTAACTAATCAATCTTCCATAAAATACACCAGAATATCACATTATTTGTGTGTGATATTGTAAGTAAAATACAGTTTAAGATTCTGACCTACTATTTTTCTGAGAAGCAGTGAAAATTTTAAACATTGACAAAAATTGTTTGCCTATGTCTTAGCTCATACAGAAATGATAATTTATCAAATGGACCCTGTCTTGTAAGTTTGCTGGAACCTTAACTGAAGGTGTTGTGGGGCTTGGACTGGTCTTGACTCAGGAGCATGATGATGTAGCGATGGTGCTGACACCAGCTAACATTTATTAAGCACTCACTCAGTATGTAAAGCATGGATCACAGGCCCCACCACTCATGCTTGACCTGCATCTTCCCATTTCATCCTCACGACACTCCTGCCATAGCTTACCATTATTGTTGCATAGTAAGAAATGTGCCTGGTCTTTGCCCTGGGTTCCTAGGAGGTAACATCTAAGCCTGCAGAATTTCCTGAGTGATGGGAATTTGTTACTCAAGGAGGTCCCTAGGCATGTTAGGGTCTGCATGGGGCTGGCCACACCAGAAAGGCCAACTATGCAATTACAGGGTGGGGCCACATGGTATAGCTGACCTTTGACCTCCCAAAAGGGAAGAGGCTTGAGACGGAGCTCATCACCTGGGCAGTGATCCCTACAGAAGGAGGCCCCCATGAGAACTCGCAGGCGTGTGGGAGGGGAAGTGCCCCCTGCCCCCTTCCACAGGGAGAGGGTCCGGGAGCCCCATGCTGAGACCCTTCTGATCTCCACCGGCCCTGGATGCGTCTCTGCTGGTGGGTCCTCAGCGTGGCCTTGGTGGTAGAGCTGCAGTTGTAAGGACAGAGCTTTTCTGAGTTCTGTGAGTCGTTCTAGTGAAATACAGACCCCAAAGAGGCTGTGGGAGCCTTGAACTTGTGGTCAGAAGTGAGAGTGGCCTGGGGAGCCACAGACTTGGTGCTGGCATGGAAGTAAGTGCGACGTTAGCGACTATGCCCAAACCTCCGACTCCAATGCCAGCACTGGGGGTTCGTGCCGGGACTGCATCACAGCCCACCCAAGTATTCTCTCCAATCCTCTGGTGGGGAAACTGAGACTGCAGATGGGAAACAGCCAGCACCCTCCTCCCCTCTAGTTTGTGACATGGGTGAGCCAAACCCTGGTGTGGGCCTCCGAGCCACGTTGCAGAAATGTGTCCTGTGAACATGGCGTTTCCTCCAGATCGTCCTGTTAGAGCACACCATCAAAAATAATGAGAAAAGAGGGTTTCCCCATGAGGGTGCATCCCTAGAGAATGGGGAGAGTCTCCTGTGCGGTGATCCAGGGTTTCTTTTTGGTTTAATGTACAAGAGCACACAGGCCACATTAAATGGTGTTTTTTAAATCTCATCTCAAAACAATAAAAACAGGAGATCCCAGTAGACACAGGAGTGTTCAAGAAAAAAAAAAATAACATAATGGGCTAACAAAAGCGCTGCATTTGACATACAAGTGAGCTTTGCTGGCAGCCACACAATGCTGGCCTTTTCTCCCTGTATGCTCTCGTGAGCCGGCTTTCCTCAGCTACTGGGGAGCAGGATGTGGTTTTTCTTACGCTGCGTTGAACGCAAGGAATTTGTTTGTTTATTTTCATTCATTTCCTGTGGATACAGGCAGATGTGTAAGTTGAGCTTTAACTCAAAAAAGTGCCCATGGATGCGTTGATGTGTTTTAAGCTGGGGGCTGCACAGAGGCCTTGCTGCGGCTGTGTCTGCTCCATCCTGAACCGATGATTACAGCCCCAGAGAACCTGATATTAAGCTGCTCTTTGAGTCTTATCCAGGCATAATGTGCTGCTCTGTTGAAAGGCTGGCGCTGGGAGAAGACGCAGAGGGCGTCACCACAGCCATTACGAGGCCATCAAGCAGCCAAACCCACACTTTCCGCAGCCAGCAGCAGGCAGCCCGGTGAAGGGGGCGATTAGAAACCGGGCCCAGCCCTCCACGGTAACAAGCTCAGAGAAAGCCTATTCGGGGACAGCTTCTGCAGACAGGGGCAGCCCGTCACACTCTGAAGAGCAGAGACTTCATGTTTGTTTAAAAACGGCAACTCCTTCGGGTGAACTGGCAGCAGGGGCGTGGGCGCAGCCTCCCTCGGGCGAGGCAGGCACCTTCCACCCTCACAAGACCCATCGTACATCCCTCTCGGCTACCCAGGGAATGCAGTCAGGCTGGCTGAGCCTGCATTTGTCTCCCCGCCTGTCATTCTTTTGGGGTGCAACCTTGCTCTTTTCTCTATGTGCTCTGAACCTTTACCTACACGGGGCAGGGTGCTTTGAGCCTCGCCTGGGAGGCCTTAATGAAGTTTTATGGCAAGACCCTAAAACTCAAGCAGCGGAGAGAGAGATGCCCTAAAGATGGGCTTCTGGTGACAAAGGCGGATGTGGCAGAGGCAAGCTCTTGCTGTGTCTTCCTTACCCAGGAACCCTGGGAGTTTCTTGTGAGCCTACGTGAAGCAGCGCCACCCCAGGGAAGCCCCTGGCGGCTCAGGCTTCCATGGAGTCCATGTCCACCTGAAAGGTACAAAAGGCAGTTGAGCAAGAGTGACGTAGCACCTTGCAGTGCCATGCCGCATGCTGCCAGTCAGGGTTGGCTTTGGAGGAACATGCCACATTCTAGTCAGTTGTCTCCCATACACAGTGCACCTGTCGCTGTTCAGGGACAAAAAACATTTCTGATTGCCAGGCTGACATGGAGGTCAGAGAAGGTGTGCTCCAAAGTACATCAGTGAGGGCAATTAAAAACTAAGCCCCACTGGCCACTCTAGATTTAACCAACGAAGAAAGGAACCCGATGATAACAATGGCTGACCACTTGGATAGATAAATCGGCGTGAACATAAGAGTGCATTCCAGTAACATCAACCCTTTGCTGTGATTAGCCCAGGCAGGGACAGCGGCAGTTGGGGGGCCCGGGTTGCCACTGGGATATGCCAACCCTTGTCGTGATTAGCCCGGGCAGGGACGGTGGTAGTTGGGGGGGGTCAGGTTGCCACTGGGATATGCCAACTCTTGCTGTGATTAGCCCGGGCAGAGACGGCGGCAGTGGAGGGGCCCGGGTTGCCACTGGGATACGCCAACCCTTGTCATGATTAGCCCGGGCAGGGACGGCGGTAGTTGGGAGGGGGGGGTCAGGTTGCCACTGGGATACGCCAACCCTTGCTGTGATTAGCCCGGGCAGGGACGGCAGCAGTGGAGGGGCCCGGGTTGCCACTGGGATACGCCAACCCTTGTCGTGATTAGCCCGGGCAGGGATGGCAGTAGTTGGGGGGGGCCAGGTTGCCACTGGGATATGCCAACCCTTGTCGTGATTAGCCTGGGCAGGGATGGCAGTAGTTGGGGGGGGGGTCAGGTTGCCACTGGGATATGCCAACCCTTATTGTGATTAGCCCGGGCAGGGATGGTGGCAGGGGTGGGCCTGGTTGCCACTGGGATACACCAACCCTTTGCTGTGATTAGCCTGGGCAGGGACAGCAGCATGGGGAGGCCCAGGTTGCCACTGGAATGTGGGTGGGCTGTGTTGTGTGTGTGATGTTGACTCACCTAGCAACTGTCCTTGACCCCAAACTAAATACCACATATGCCACTTTGTATTCTTTCCCCATCTTTTCCGGTGTAGGATGAGACCCAAGCTTTGGCGTGCCTGTGTCTGCATTCCGTCCGAGGATGTCAAAGATGTTTACACTCTGAGATTTATCCATGGAATATGCAGCGTGACTCAGGGTGAAATTGCAGAATGAGATAAATTGGCTGAAACCTGGCTCAAAGGTGGGTTCTTAGGTTCAGCTGGAGTTTTTCAGTGTTCCTGTTTATAGTGGTGAATCTGAACTCTCGGCCACGTCCCAAAGCAAGGAGCCCACAACTGTGTGATCATGGCGACAGGACATGCTCAGAGGGAATTTGTCCAACCCGACGCCCTCATGGAAGCCAGTTCCCTCCTGTCTTAAACTGTTCAATTTTTGGTTTTTAGATCCAGCAACCTTATTATGCAGAGCATGTTTTTTATATGCCTATTTGACTTTTGTGATACACTTTTAATGTCATTTAAAAATTGGGCTTCAGGGTTGCTTTTGGCCAGGTGGGGTGGCTTATGCCTGTAATCCTAGCACTTTTGGGAGGATGAGGCGGCCGGATCACCTGGGGTCAGGAGTTCTAGACCAGCATGGCCAACATGGTGAAACCCCATCCCTATTAAAAATACAAAAATCAGCCAGGTGTGGTGGTGCACGCCTGTAATTCCCAGCTACTCAGGAGGCTGAGGCAGAAGAATCACTTGAACTAGGAGGCAGAGGTTGCAGTGAGCTGGGATAGCACCATTGCACTCCAGCCTGGTGACAGAGCAAGACTCCGTGTCAAAAAAATAAAAATAAAATAAGAATAATAAAAATTGGGCTTCAGGAGGGCAAATCTCAACATTTTAGAATCAGTTTCTGGTGCAGCTGAAGGAAGCACAGAGTTGCTGTCTCAAAGCATGGATGTCCCCACTGGGTTCCTGCTGTAGCTCCCAGGCATCTCAGAGCTGCCGTCCCAAATCACTCCAGAGCTTCCTGCTGCCCGAGATCTGTCCCTGCTCCTCCCTGAATCACTCCCCTTCTTGGTGACTCAGCACCTCGCTGTCCCCTCGACCTCCTTCTCAAGCCGCCACTAGATCCTGGAGCAGCGAGGGTCCCACCCTGTCTCACTGACCCTTACCGAATTCCCCAATCTGTCTATGGAGATGGCCTACCCACAGCCCTCCTCCACGTCGTCCACAGCAGTTGTTTAAAAACGTGATGAGTTTCCTTCTGAAACACGCCCAGAGGCCGAGTCAGAGCAGAGTCCCCTGCATGGCCCTCCCCTGGCTGTTGTGTTCCCTCTTGTCCCCGTACCCCGTACGGGGCCCAACTGCGGGGACCTCTCTCACTCTTTCCAACGCAGGACTTGCTCTCTGGCCTGAGGGCTTTCAGACACAGGTCCTCCGCCCACCTCCTAATTCACCACTAACCACATCCTAGGTTTCTCTTTCCTGAGGGGATGGCCCTCCCCTGAACGAGGCTCCCAGTGTAACTCGGGCCTCCCTCTACCCTGGGGAGGTGGGGGCCTGACCTGGTGCATCTGGGAGGAATGCTGGGCATGTCTATCCTGGCTCTCCTTCTTTCTCCTGGGAGTGAGCAGCCCAGGAAGCATGACCTCCCCAACTCCACCACGCCACGGGGGCTGAGGCCACGTGGGCACAGCTACCACGCTACACTCTGGGGCTCAGGGAGCAGGCACCTGGCTTGTACAGAGCGCGTCCTGCAGCCTGGGCTTGCTAGTGACTATCTTACTTTGCTGAAGCTGCAATAACAAAACATCTCAGATTGAGTGATTGTTAAACACCAGAAATGTGTTGCTCACCATTCTAGAAGTGAGAAGTCCAAGATCAAGGTGCTGGAAGATTCCATGTCTGGTAAGGGCTTTTTCTGCTTTGTGAGTGGCGCCTCTTTCATAAGTCATTAATCCCATTTATGCAGGCTCTGTCCTCCTGACCTAATCCCCTCCCAAAGCTCCACCTCTCAATACTACAGCATTGGAGGCTAGGTTTCAGCACAGAAACTGGGTAGAGCTGGAACCTTGGCCTCCATCCTTATAAAGATGCTCAGATTCTGGGTGTGACTTCCTCAGGGAGCCCAGAAATGTTCAAACAGCTCCTCCCGGAGCAGCAGCTTCTGACCTCCTGGCACTTCCTTGCCCAGGTTCTTCTCCTTCCTGGCACTGCAGGCATGTGCGCTACTTGTGTGTGCTTGTATTTGCGTATCATGAGCTTCGCCCATGGGGATGCATGCCACGGGAGAAAGGTGACATGGGTTGGCTGTGTCCCCACCCAGATCTCATCTTGAATTGTAATCCCATTATCCCCACATGTCGAGGGAGGGATCCGGTGGGAGGTGATTGGATCATGGGGGCGGGTTCCCCCATGCTGTTCTTGTGATAGTGAGTTCTCACCAGATCCGATGGTTTTATATAGTTCCTCCTTCACATGCTCTCTTTCACCTGCCACAGTGTGAGACGTGCCTGCTTCCCCTTGCGCCACAATTGTAAGTTTCCTGAGGCCTCCCCAGCCATGCGGAACTGTGTTGATTAAACCTCCTTTGTTTATAAATTACCCAGTCTCGGACAGTTCTTTCCAGCAGTGTGAGAATGGACTAATGCAGACAGGGAGCATGTCTCCTCTGTTCAGGACTGACACAGGGTGTCCGAGCTGGCACCAGCCGCAACACCCAGAGGCCTCCACCTGAACTCCGCTAGCCGTCTGCCCTTTCCTAGCTCACAGCCTTCGTGTGTGTGGCTCCTCCCACCCTAGACGCCTTTCCCACCTGTGCCCATTCACACGTGCAGGACCCACCTGGCCCTGTACCCAGCACAAGCCTTCCCAGCCTCCTGCTCTCAGAGCTGAGGGCCCAGCAGGAACGGGGCCTGCCCACTGTGTGGGGCCTGGAGTCTGGAGTCTGCCTTTGTAATGCTGTCTTCCTCTGTTCCATTAGGGTTCCAAAGACAGATCATGGCTAAGGAAGAGATCCTGGAGAAGGCAGAGCTGTTCCCCTTCATGGTGATGGCGATGATGATGAGGTGACGATGACGGTGATAATGATGACGGAGATGATGTGAACCGTCCTGTACTGAGCACGCGTCTGTTTTGGGTGCAGGATATGTGCCTTACACATGTGTTCTGTCTTTGCTCTGCTCGTCTGTAGCTGTAGAAGGATGGCTGATGTGTGGGGAAGTTAGACGGCTACGTGTGAGACCAGCAGCTGGAGTGCGGCAGGACGCCATGGAAACCGACCTCTGAACCCAACCCACATTTCCGACGGGCCCTGGCTCTGTTGGGAAATGCCAAGTGTCCATGCAGAGAGTGGACCATCAGGGATGCTCAGGCCTTTTTGATGTGCACTTGGCAGGGACCACAGTTGACTTGTTCAAGTAGAAGTGTGAGTTGGCAAAAGCACAGATTCACTTTTCTGTGTCTTCTTTCACTCTTTCATCTGCGTGTGTTGGGTTTATACATATGCATATGCATGCACGTGTGTGTACATGTATACGTGGATAAATGCACATGTGCATATTCATGTGCATGTGTATAAATATGTATATGCTCCCATGTGGGTGTACACACAGCACACATATGCATTTGTTCATGTGTGTGCATGTACATCTGTATACACTCCCACGCGGGTGTACACACATGTATTTGTGCATATGTGTGCATGTACATGTTAGGGTTTATGTATACACTCCCACATGGGTGTACACACATGTATTTGTGCATGTACATATGTATATGCTCCCACGTGTACACACATGCATTTGTGCATGTACATGTGTATACACTCCCATGCGGGTGTACACACATGCATTTGTGCGTACGTGTGCATGTACATCTGTATACGCTCCCACACGGGTGTACACACATGTATTTGTGCATGTATATATGTATACGCTCCCACACAGGTGTACACACATACATTTATGTGTACATGTGTATGTACTTATGTATATGCTCCCATGTGGGTGTACACACATGCATTTGTGCATACGTGTTCATGTACATGTGTACATGCTCCCACGTGGTGTACACACATGCATTTGTGCATATATGTGCATGTACTTATGTATATGCTCCCACGTGGGAGTACACACACGTGTTTGTGCACGTGTTCATGTACATGTGTATACACTCCCACGCCAGTGTACACACATGCATTTGTGCATATGTGTGCATGTACATGTGTATGCATGTGTGTGCACATTCACAGATTCATGTTCATATGTGCACACCTGTATAGACATATCGTTCATATCTCCCCATGAAAAAGACACATTCTGGTTACAGAAGCCTTTCTTTTGTCTGTCACATATTTCCTCTAGCCCTTAGTTTCTAACTCTTTTTTTTTTCTCCTTTTCCTTTTTTAGATGCAGGTCTAGTGAGCATGTATTGAACTGGTCAGATCTCAAGTGCTACCATTCAATGAATTCTGACCAGTGCTCGTTTGTGAGTACCCCACATCGTGAGCAAGCTACAGAGCATTCCATCACCCCAGAAGGCAACTTGTGCCCTCCTGTCACCCCCACCTGGTGTCCCATCACATGTCTGTGCTCTTCTGTCAGTTGATTTAACTTCGCCTGGGATTCTCCAGCATTCATCTCCGTCGGAGTTTCTGCCATTCTCCAAGGTCTGATTTTGGTTTCGCTCCCAAGACTTGCTTCTAAATTCACATTAAAAAGTCTTCACTTCACACAAGAGGGGCCAGAAACATCTCTCTGTTGTTCTCTTGCCCTTAAGACCCACGGCCACAGGCCACTCCTGTCCTCCTAGAAGCTGGTCACAAGCTGGGCAGGGATCAGAAAGCTGCATCAAGTTGACCCAGTCACTCACATTTAATATTAGGTTGGTGGAAAAGTAATTGCGGGTTTTTGCTACTTTTAGTGACAAAAACGCAATTTATTTGCACCAGCCTATTAATATTTACTGTCCTAAGCTTTTTGTACCTGTCAAACCTCAGGATACACCTGTGGATCCACACGGCCAGCACCCTCATTTAGAGATGAAGAGACTGATGTTCAGAGTGGTTCAGAGAGTCAGATGATCTGCCCGGAGTGGCCCACCTGCGAGTGCCGGAGGCCGGCTAGACAGCAGGACCGAGTCACCCTGGAGTGCTGCTCTCTGGCCAGATCATTCCCTTCGCTCCCTGAGCGTGGGAGAGGCCGCCTCTGGCTGCTTTTGAGCAGCGTAGAATGATGTCTTTTGTCACGGTGTCTGGGAAGCTGGAGAAGGTGCACGCCCTTCAGGACCCCACCGAGCCCCAGGCCTCTGGATTTCCTCTTCCTAAGTCTCCCCTGGGGTGTTCTGTAAAGTCTTTCCCTGCTCCTAAGACCCTCCTGCTACCACCCCCTCTCCCCGACTTCTCACTTTTTCTGCTCTTCCAGTCACCCAGGTCTGTTTCCTCTCCCCGCCCACGAGCCAGCCTTGCCCGGAACCCGGGGTCGTGACTCCCAGTGGGTGCTACTCAGTCCCTCAGGCCTCCGGCAGATGGTTCTCCTGAGCCCATGACTCCAGGGCTGGGGTCCCCGGCCCCCCAGCTCCCTCCCTAGCCTGCTCTGTGGTCCCCTCCCTTCCCAGTCCCTCACTGTCGCTGCTGCCAGCCCCTGGGGCAGAACCAGACCCTTCTCCCTGCACAGCACGGCCACCCGCCAACAGCCCGGGCTGCCCCTCCAGACTCATGGGGTCAGTGACCTGCTCCCAGACCTACACCCCAGGCCGGCGTCCCCGTGCTCCAGCCTCGAGGGGTTCCAGCCGCTCTCTGGGCATTTGCACCGAGATGCCAGGGAGACACCGCATCCCTCCCAAGGTTCCTGTCTCGGTGAACGGCTCCGGCCCAGAACCCTACTCGGCGTTCTTATCTCGCCTTCTGCCTGACCTGCTTCTAACCCCTCGCTGTGGCTTCTTCATCTCAATCCCAAACGGCGCTCAAAGGAGGCTTCTGGTCCGCCTGCCCTTCGTCCCGGGAGTGGGGAGTCACCGTCCCTCCCACAGCCTCCCAGCGGGCCCCTCACCCCAGGCTTCTCGATGGCACAGCCTGTGCTGCCCTCCCAGAAACGGACATTCTCTGGCTGTCACGAGGGTCGTCAGAAAACGAGTCACTTCCGCCAGCGGCACAACTGTGCGGGAATCTGATCCCCTCCCCGGCGCGGCCTCGTTAGCACATTCAAAACAGTGGCACGAAATGACACGGGGCGCGCTAACAACCATGTTGGCAGCTCAGCGTGGGGTCGCTTTTCCTCCCGTGCAACTCCATGGGAATTCTTAAACACGCTTTCTCCCAGAGCAGCAGAGGCGCGGGGCTGGCCCTCTGGAGTGAGCAACATGTTCTTATTCTAATTATGCTGGTAATTAGAGCGCAGGTCTTTGAACCTCAACCAGCCACGTTCCCGCCTCCAGGACTCACGCAGGATGAGAGGCGGGTCTGAAGGTTTCCTGCTGCCCAAGGCTGTTTGCTGCTGTTGTGAAGGGACCTTAAAAAATAAACCCACCTGTGGATTTGTGTTTGTTGTTTGTTTGTTTCCTTGCCTCGTCATAAATTGCTGGTGTCCAAATCACTGTTTTGTGTTCTGTATATATTGAAGCAAACGGCAAAGAGCCTTTCCCTCTTTTTCATTGTGATTCGAATTTTGTGGCATGCGAGGGCTGACATTTCATTATTTCCGCTAAAGCTTGGAATCGGAGACCAATGATCTAAAGGAACAGTACAGGGAGTGCGTTTGTTTTGTTTCCTGAGGTCTGCATTTGTCTGTGCATTTGAATAGGGCCTATGTCTTCGGTTGGGCAATGAATTCCTCCATATCAAAATTTTCAAATATAAACTGAGCCAAATAATCAAGCTGATTTACAAAGCGATTTCTGCAGAATGAATGATAGCCTTAACTAATTGCCAAAGTCCCGCAAACCTTACATTTATGACAAGAATGAATTCGTCCATTTTGAAGAGTGAGGGTAAATAAATACTCCAGGCTCTGAACAAACCAGGGAAAGACCTGGGCATGGAAATCCAATCTCTTCCCATCACTGTCAAAAAATGTATTGAGAGTGTCCTATAAGCACGGTGCTGAGCCACATACTTTGGGTGATAAGAGATGTCAAAGGCCTCTGTGCTCTGTGGTCCCCTAGCCAGTGAAACACAAGTGCACATACCTGTATATTGAATGTCAGGATGCCTGTTCTAACTGTGGTAGGTAACCAATGTATAGCCCAGGGCTCACAGGGTGACAGAGGAAGGGGTCTCTTTCCAGCCCCAGGAAGATCTTGCTTGTCTATCTTGCTCTACCTGACTTTTTTTTTAATGTCCTTATTAAAAAATAATAATTCTTAAGATTATCCCATTATGTCTATTTTCTGTTATATCTAAGCTATATAAAATTATCTAGCCAAATATTTGAAAAAAAAAAAGAAGCTTCTAAAATGCTTCTTTATTGAAGGAACAAATAGAAAACCTAGGGTTGGAAAAATTAACCCTAAAATCAGAAACAGTTGAGAACTGCAATCAACCAAATGTAGGTTAAAGGCAGGATCTTTAAGCACAGTGAGAACACTCAGCCTGGACCCTCAGCAAAGATGGGAGACTTCCTGGTTCCAGACATTTAAGACATTAGACATTTTTGTCTAATCATTAGTTGACCACTAAGATAACTGAGCAGAGACTTCATTGGCCACATATTATTTTAAAAATTATAGACTTTATAAAATTTGTTTAGGAAATTTACTAAACAAAGAATAACAATAAGCCTGCAGGAAGAGGAAGAATCTGATTTCCAGAGTTGGCACATTATATTACATAAAATGTCCAGCTCTCAACAAAAAGCTATGGGACAAGGAAAGAGATAAGAAAGTGTGACCCACACACAAAGAAAAAGATATTTGATACAAATTATCCCTGGGGAAGCCCAGACATTGAACTCTTTAGACAAAGCCTTTAAATCTTCTATTGTTAATATGCTCAAAGACCCAATGGAAAGCATGAAAACAAGGTCTCACCAAATCAAAAATATCAATAGAGAGGCAGAAATTGTAAGAAAATAACCAAATAGAAAGTCTGGAGCTAAAAACTACAGTAACTGAAATTAAAAATTCACCAGAAGGAACCAATAGCAGATTTTAGTAAGGTTAAAGAATCAGCAAACTTAGAGATACATCAACTGAGATTATTCATTCTGAGAAACAGAAGAAAGAAAATGAAGAGAAATAAAGAGAGCCTCAGAGACTTGTGGGAAATGATCAAATAAATAAACATATGTGTAATGGGAGTCTCAGAATGAAAGGAAAGACAAAAAGGGGAAGAAAGACTATTTGAAGAAATAATGGCAAAAAACTTTCCAAATTGAATAAAAAACATTAATCTATATAACCAAGGAGCTCTCCGAATTCCAAGTAGGGTATATTTCAACAAAGACAAATTTTCAAAGAAACTCTTGAAAGCAGCAACAGGGAAGTGCTTCATGACATATGAGGGATTCTCAATAAGATCCACAGCTGGTTTTACATTAGAAACTATAAAGGCAAGAAGGCAGTGGAATAACATTTACAAAATGCTGAAAGAAAAGAAAGTCAAGTAAGAATTCTGTATCCAGCAAAACTGTTCTTCAAAAATGAAGGAGAAATTAAGACATTCCCAAATAAAAAAAAACCTGAGAGATTTTATCACTATCAGATCTGCCCTACAAGAAATACTAGAATCTTTCAGGCTGAAATGAAAGAACATTAGACTGTAACTCACATCCAAATAAAGAATTTTTTTCTAAAGTACCACCAGTAAAGGTAATATAGCTAAATATAAAAGTATTTTATAAAAGTATTTTTTGTTTGTACCTTTCTTCTCCTATCTGATTTAAAAGGAAATAGCATAAAGCAACAATTACAGATCTGTGGTGACAGACATGCACTCTGTAAAGATGCCCAATTATAGGATAATAACAGCATAAATGGGGGAGGATAAAGCTACAGAGGAGTAAAGTTTTGTGTACAATTAGAATTAAATTGGTATTAATCCAAACTAGATGATTTTAAGATACTAATGGTAATCCTCAATCAACTACTAAGAAAATAACTCAATAACTCAAACAATACACTAAAAGAAACAAGGGACTTAAAATTGTACACTAGAAAATATACCTTTAGCACAAAGGGAAACAGTAATGATAAGATATGGGAACCCAGAAGATATAAGGCATATAGAAAACAATTAGCAAAATGGCAAATGTAAACCAGACCTTATAAATAACTACACAAAATATGAATGAATTAAATGCTCTAGTCAAAAGATAGATATTGGCAGGATGAATAAAAATGGCATGATTCAACTACATGCTGTCTGCAGTGATATACTTTATTTCAAAAGATATAAGTAGGTTGAAAGTGAAGGAATGGATAAAGATATACTGTGCAAACAATAACCAAAAAAAGAGCTGGCATAGCTGTACTAAAAATGAACTTTAAGACAAAGCTGCTACTAAAGACAAAGTAGGACAATTTTAATGATAAAAGATCAATCTATGAAGAAGCTATAACAACTATAAACAATACGCACTTAAAAACAGAGGCTAAAATACATGAAGCAACAACTGACAGAATTGAAGGTAGAAATAGTTAATAATAATACTCAGATACTTCAATATCTGACTTTTAGTAATGAATGGAACAATTACACATAAGATCAATTGATAAATAGAAAGTCTAGAAAACACTATAAATCAACTAAACCTAACCAATACATACAGAACATTTTATCCAACAGTAGAATACACACTCTTCTCAAGTAAACATGGAACATTCTCCAGAATAGACTAAATGTTAGGCTATAGTGTATTCAGTAATTCTAAATTTATTGATTTAAAAATTTTTTAAAGGATTTAAATTTAAATTTAAAATTCAATAAATTTAAAATGATTAAGATAATAAAGAGTATGATTTCTGATTACAATGGAATGAAACTAGAAATCAATAACGGAAGGAAATCTGGGAAAATTAAAAGGTGGAAATAAATTTACATCCTCCTAAATACCCATGAGTCAAAGAAGGAATCACAAAGGAAATTAGGAAGTACATTGAGATGACTGAAAAAAAGGACACAGCATAACAAAACTTATGGGATGCAACTAAGCCAGTGCTTTTCAGAGTATTTATAGCTGTAAATATGCACATTTTTTTAAAAAATAAAAATTTCAAACCAGTAAGCTAACGCTCTTAAGACATTGAAAAATGAAGAGCAGAATAAATCTAAAGCAAGCAAAAGGAAGAAAATAGTAAAGATGAGAGTAGATGGAAACAAGTAAAATCAGGAATTAAAACCAATAGAGAAAATCAACAAAAGCAAAAGCTTTTCTCTTTTGAAAGATCAATAATATTGATACACTTTAGACTGCGAAGAAAAAGAGAGAAGATTCAAATCACTAAAATCAGGAATGAAGAAAGGAATAATACTCCTAACAGAAATAAAAAGGATTACAAATGAATGCTATGAACAGTTACATGCCAATGAATTAGATAACTTAGATAAAATGTGCAAATGCCTAGAAAGAAACAAGCTACCGAAACTGACTCAAGAAAAAATTAAAAATCTGAATAGACCTATAACAAGAGATTTAATTGATAATCAAATAATTTCCCACAAAGACCAAATGATTTCAATGGTAAATATTACCAAATATTTAAAGAATAATGAATACTTTTTCTTTATAAACTCTTCAAAAAACAGAAGAAAAGGGAATAATTCTTAACTCTTTTCATTAAGCTAGTATTACTGTGATCCCAAAGCCAGGCAAAGACATCACAAGAAAAGAAAAGTGAATACATATGAAAATTGATCATACAAATAAAATAAAGAATAAATGCCACATGGTTAACTCACAAATCATTTGACAAATCCCAACATCCTTTGCTGATAAAAAATAATCAACAAATTATGAATAGAAAGGAACTTTCTCAACCTCAGAGAAGGCATATGTAAAAATCCACAGTTAATATCATGTATAATAATGACATACTGAAATATTTTCTACTAAAATCAGGAACAAGACAAAAAAAGAAGTGCTTTTAAGAATTTTATTCAACATTGTACTGGATATTCTAGCCAGAGCAATTAGGTAAGGGGAGAAAAGCATTCAGATTGTAAAGAAAGAAGTAAAACCATCTCTATTCACAAATGACCTAACTGTGCATATATGATATCCCCAAAATCCACACACGCAAAAATTAGTATAAATAAGTTCTGCCCTGTTTCAAGATACAAGCAAATATCAATTGTATTTCTATATACTACTAATGAGCTATCTAAAAATAAAAGTCAAAACCAATTACATTTACAATAGCATAAAAATTTAACGAAATAAATGCAAAACTTGTGCACTAAAAACTATAAAATGTTACTGAAAACAATTAAAGAAGACTTAAAAAAATAAAAAGACATTCACTGTTTACAGAACAAGAGACTTAATAGTATTAAGATGGGAATATGCCCCAGATTTGATGCTATCAAAATCCCAGCCGGCTTCTTTGTAGACATTTTAAGGTAAGCCTAAAATGTAAATGGAAATGTAAGAGACCCAAAACTGCCAAGACAATCTTGTAAAAGAAGTTGGACGATACATTTCTTGATTTCAAAACTTACTACAAAGCTAAAATAAACAAGGCAGTGTCGTCTGAGCATAAGAATAGACTCATAGATCAGTTGCGGAGAAGAACTGAGAGTCCAAAAACCAACCATCACATTTAGAGTCAATCAATTTTCAATCAAGGTGCCAAGACAATTCAATGGGCAAAGAGTTGTCTTTTCAAAAAATCGTGCTGGGATGATTGGATACCCAAATGCAAACAAATAAAGTTGGACCTTTACCTGATACCCTATACAAAGTTTGACTGAAAATGGATCAAAGACTTAAACGTAAGTGCTAAAACTGCAAAACTCTTGGAAGAAAACTTAGGCACAAAACTTCATGACCTTGAAGTAGGCAATGGTTCTTAGATATGGCACCAAAAACACAAGCAACAAAATAAAAAAAAATAGATAAACTGGATATTATTGAAATTATAACCTTTTGTTCACGGAGACAACACCAAGAGAGTGAAAAGACAAATCTACAGAATGGGAGAAGATTTTCAAATTATATACCTGACATAGGTCTAGTAACCGGAATATGAAAAGTACTCTTAGAACTCAACAGTAAAAAGACCAGTCATCTAATTTATAAAACGGTCAAAGGATTTGAATAGAACATTCTCAAAGAACATATACAAATGGCCAATAAATGTATGCAGACATATTCAACATCATAAGTCATCGAGGAAATGCATATCAAATCCACAATGAGATATTGCTTCATACCTGCCAGCTTACTATGATCAAAAAGATAATAAGTGTTGATGAGGGTATGGAAAGTTGGAACTCAAATTCTTGGCTGGTGGAAATACAGAATGTGGCAGCTGCTATGGAAAGCAGTGTGAAAGTTCCTCAAAACTTAAGCATGGAGTCACCATATGACCCAGAAATGTTACTTATAGTTATATACTCAAGAGGATTAGAAACATACACAAAAATTTGTACACATATATTTACAGCAGCATTATTCATAACCAAAAAGTAAAAACAATCCAAAGCTCTATCAGTTGATGAGTGAATAAACCATCTTCCAATGTGAATTCACCATTTCTCATTCCCACCAGCAGTGTGTTCCCATTGCTCTCATCCCCACCAACATGTGCTGTGGTCAGTTTGCTTCTTTTCTAGACATTCTGAAGGGTGGCTAGTGGTTTGTTGTTGTGGTTTTATTTTGCATTTCTGTGATGACTAATGATGTTGAGCATTTTTTTTTTTTTGAGATGGAGTCTCGCCTTTGTTGCCCAGGCTGGAGTGCAATGGCGCAATCTCGGCTCACTGCAACCTCCACCTCCTGGGTTGAAGCAATTCTCCTGCCTCAGCCTCGCAAATAGCTGGGATTATAGATGCCCACCACCACACCTGGCTAATTTTTTTGTGTATTTAGTAGAGAAGGGGTTTCACCATGTTGGGCAGGCTGGTCCCAAACGCCTGACCTCAGGTGATCCATCTGCCTCGGCCTCCCAAAGTGCTGGGATTACAGGTGTGAGCCACTGTGCCCCCGGCTCAATGTTGAGCATTTTATGTGCTTATTTGCCATAGTAAAATATGTTTAGTTTTTGCCCGTTTTTTATTGGATTACTACTTATTGTTGAGTTTCGACTGTTTTTTTATGTATTCTGAATATAAGTTCTTCGTCAGATAAATAATTTGCAAATATTTTCTCCTAGCCTTTGGCTTGCTTTTCTCTTAACAGAATCTTCCCTACAGCAAAATCTTTTAGTCTGGATAAAGTCTAATTTATATTCTTTGTTTAAAACATCTTGTTTCAGGTGCTATTGCCAAGACTAATTGCACTTACCATACAAGACAGCGATCCCACTCCTGATATTTATCCAAGTGAAATGAAAACTTGTTTGCACAAAGACCTACGCATGAATGTGTACAGTAGCTCTTGCTATAATTACCAAAAGTTAGTCACCAGCCAAACGTTCCTCAGTTGGGGAATGTGTATTTCACCACACCACAGAATTCTGAGCAGCATACAAGCACCAACATGGTGACCCTCAAGTGTTTTATGTTGAGAGGAGGTAGGCTGGGCGCGCTGGCTCACACCTGTCATCCCAGTACTTTGGGAGGCTGAGGTCGGTAGACGGCTTGAGCTCAGGCATTTGAGACCAGCCTGGGCAACATGGTGAGACCCTGTCTGTACAGAAAATACAAAAAATAGCCCGTCGTGGTGGTGCGTGCCTGTGGTCCCAGCTACTCAGGAGGCTGAGGTGGGAGGACGGCTTGAGTCTGGGAGGTCAAGACTGCAGTGAGCTGAGATCAAGCCACTGCCCTCCAGCCTGGGTGACAGAGAAAGACCCTGCCTCAAAAAAAAAAGTCTCCAAATGTTATATATTGTACTATTCCATTCATATGTCATTCTGGAAAAGAAGTGATCTATGGTTGTCAGGGATTCAGGGTAAAGGGAGGTGTGGCACGAAGCTGCAGTGGGAGGCGGTTTCAAGGTGTGGTGAAAGGGTTCTGCATCTTGGTGTGGTGGTGGGTACATGACCATATATATGGGCCAAAACTCACATAACTGTACACCGAAAAGGGTGAATTTTACTATACGTAAATTGAAAATAAAATTTTAAAAAACTAAGGAAGGAAAAGTATTCAGAGATGAACAGTGATGTGTTGATCAATGGGTTGCTATAAACATTAGAATACTTCCCTTAGGTTATTTCACTTATTAAGATGCTAGTTCTTCAATGGCAGCAATGAAATATTACTAATCTCTGTGTGTTTGAACCTCATGTATTGCCTGGCCCATAGCAGCTACTCAAGTGTGCTGAATGAATCTTACTATTCTTATTTTCAACCTGCATTGTTTCTTGGTGGCTGTAGTGGTTATGTTTGATCTCTATGAACTTCTATGTGTGAGAAAGTTTGTACACATCTTGAAACTAGCGAGGATAATGTTGATGTGGTTTTATATTTTTTCTACTGCTTAGTCAACCTTGCTTTCCACTGATTCATATTGTTGTTATTATTACATATAATATGAGGAGGTTATTTTTCAAGACCTGATACTATCTTTATTAAATTTGTTCTGATTTGTACAGTAGTACTTTTGATTATTGCCTGAATTCCAGGGTTTCTGTAAGCTATGTTACTTTTGTTTTGTTAGCACTACTTAGACACCTCATAATATCAGTGCTTTCATATTGGCAGTGCAATACACTACATTTCAAAAATCTATGAATACATGAGCTGAGCTCAGGAATATTTTAGATGTTAGCACGAACAACGAAGCATCATTGGTTTTCTATCTCCACTGATGCGGTGTCACTCTGCACATAACTCATTTACCATTCCTCAGCAGCAGCAACATTTTATCCCATGAAGATCTCCAGCCTCTCTGGATGACAGGCTCAGATAGCAGGAAGAACTCTGTGTGGGGGCTGCACCTGCCACCATTGGGCCCTGAGTGTATTTCTATACCACTCTCTGCATGGGTGGTATAGAATGGATATTTTTGATGAATTGGAATCCAGGTCCCATTCTCATGAATTTCAAGGAAGAAGTACTTCATGGAACAGTTAGTGCATCCAGAATTTTAACTGTGGGCACGACACCATCCTCAAGACCAGTGCTTCTCAATGGTAGGTGAGTGTGGATGCCTTTCAGACCCTCTGGGGCCCTCCAGTAACTCCAGATTCCACCTGTTCCCAGGGACCCTGGGACCCACTGCCAGAGCCTGCAGCAGCTCCTCAGCTCACTTGCACTGTCTCCCATGAGAGCAGATGGGGTAGGCAAGTAGTCCAGGCATCTCCAAAGGGGTTGGGTGGTTTAATTTAAAAACGAATGATCTTTGTGCTAAATCCATGTCCTCTGCTCAGTGCTCTTCTCGCCCTGGCACCTGACTCTCCCATCGCTCTCTGCTCCGAGTGCGCCCTTCCATCCTGAGTCTGAGACGCTGCTCTCTGCAGGTGCTTCCACTTCTCCTGCCTGCCTCCCACGGCCTGGCACAGTCCCTATCCGCTTCCCAGGAGTGTTGAGGCCACACAGGCATGTCCCAAACACTTCCTGTATTAGCGATGCCTGGTTTCTGTTTTCAGAGCCCAGTTCTCTCCTGGGCCTCAGATAGGGAGGGACAGCTGCCTCCTAGGCACGGATGAGCCGCACAGGGTCCACCCGAAACCTTCACCTTCCGGAGACCCCACCCTTCCATGTGCCCCAGGACAGTGAGCCCCATTGTCTCCACTTAATCCATCAATTTGGAAAACTCGGCAATTCTTGATTTTTCCCTTTTCCTAATCTCATATGTTCAATTGATCAACAATCCTATGGATTCTGCTTCATAAATACCTTTTTTTATAGTACTGCAGCCCACAAACTCCTTAAAATTATGGGTTCTGTAATCGTGTGTTATACATTACGAGTTCTGTAGTTGTGTGTTACACTATGCTATTGAAGGCTTTGGAAGTCTGTCTCATGTGTGCCTGTGCACGTTCTTTGAGAGTAATTTTTTCTAGATTACACAGATCACCAAAGGCATGCATGCCCAAGCGTTAATATTTGGAATGTGCATCAGCTGAGTTAGGCTTGGTTAAGCTGAAGTCATTATCATTTATCACCAATTATCATTGTCTCTGAATTTGCTCATGTTTTTCCCTTGGCCAGGAATTCCTGTTTCAAAGCTCATCCATCTTCACTGGCAAAGCCATGCCCTTCCCTCCAAAGGGCCCTGCCACATCTTCTCTGTGCCCCCTTTCTCCACCCGACATCCCCATGCAGATGTAATTGTTGAGTTCTTATGGCAGCAGCATCCAACACTATCTACCTGAAATAGTCATAAATGCAGAGAGGAGAGGGAACGTGTGCTCATTGCCGCGTTTTTATAATGGCAAAAACTCCAAAAGTATACCCCCTGTTTGTCAACACAAGTAGAGTTGCCTGAATGGAAAAACATCTACAAAATCCCTTCATGGTCACATGAGATTCTTGTTTGACTAAATAACTGGATACTACAGCCTCGCTAACATGACACACGAAAGCAGGCGTTGAGCATGACGGACATAAAGGCTGTCAAATGCGAATTCTGTGCTCCTCTCCAGTGGCACCTTGATGGGGTTTTTAGAGAAAACCATACCTCTGCAGGAGCTTTGAGTGTGTCTTTGACTTGCTGGAACTAATTCTCTCTGGTCCAGGATATGTAAGAAGCAACTGGGAGATGTGTCTGTTAGGGCCCCTGGGTCTCTGGCCTCACTTGGCTGAGGAGCTGAGATAGAGTGAATTGTTGCCACGCTCCTCCACCCTTCCTTTGTCTCCTCTCTTTGCTGAGTGACTTTATAGTTCTTCCCACCATAAGTGGAGGGTACTTCTCTGCCCCATACTCAATGGAGATCACAGGCTCCATCCTGTGATCTGCATTGGCCAATGAGATGTTGGCCAACTTGAAACCAGCAAGGAATATGCTCAAAGGATGAGGCCACAGGCCGGGCATGGTGGCTCATGCTTGTAACCCCAGCACTCTGGGAGGCTGAGGTGGGCAGGCCACCTGAGGTTAGGAGTTCAAGACCAGCCTGGCCAATATGGTGAAACCCCATCTCTACTAAAAATACAAAAATTAGCCGGGTGTGTTGGTGTGCACCTATAATCCCAGCTACTTGGGAGGCTGAGGCAGGAGAATAGCTTGAACCCAGGAGGTGGAGTGGAGGCTGCAGTGAGCAGAGATCATGCCACTGCACTCCAGCCTGGGTGACAAGAGCAAGACTCTGTCTCAAAAAAAAAAAAAAAAAAAAAAAGATGAGGCTAGCCCTCCTGCTTCTTTGCCACTACTCACGGGAAGAGCATGTCTTGGGAAGCCTTCTCGCTCAAGGAGGAGGAGAGGTGCGAGCACAGAGGTGGACCCAACCTGCTGTGGAGAGCCTGCCCCAGCCAAGCCCACAGGAGACCAGCCCGTCTTCACAGAGCCTGCGCATGTGCGAGGGGGGCTGGCAAGTCCAGGATCGAGGGATAGGCTGCAGGCTGGAAACACAGGCAGGAGCTAACACTGCAGTCCTCCTTCTCTGGGAAACCTCGGTCTTTGCTCTTAAGAATGTCAGCTGGTTGGATGAGGCCCACCCACATTAGGGAGAATCGTCTGCTTGACTCAGAGTCTCCTGATTGTAGGGAGATCTACAATCTCCTACAAGAAAGGAGACTTCAAACATGATTCATATTTGGATCATGATGTTAACATCTACAAAGTATCTTCATGGTCACATGAGATTCTTATTTGACTGAATAACTGGATACCACAGTCTCACCAATGTGACACATGAAACCAACCATCACAGTGAGCATGAACAATGGTTATTTTAGCCACTGCATTCTGGTGTGGTTTGTTACCCAGCATAACAGGACCAATAGCTAACTGATACAGAAGATAAAGTAAATTGGCATGGAAGGCTGTAGAGTTACGTGTCTCAGCGCAGGATATGCTAATGTGGGAAGGGGATACTTAGCCTGTGCGTTTTGGGCACCTGATCAGCTCTCAGCACACAAAGCCAGATAAAATAAGCTCCACGATATGAAGTGGAACCAAAACTATGGATCAGTCATTCACCGGTGGTGATGATAAACAGCCCTTCCTAACAATTATCTAGTTAAAACACCATTAACAATTAATGACATACATCACAGAACTTATTGAACCCATTAAAGACTAATTTACTGGCTATAAAATTATGGCATTAGGAATTTACGGATCATTACCTTTTATTCTGGAATGAAATATTGCTGACTGAAACTCTTAGAAACTGTTGAAAACAATTACTCATTAAAGCCACATGAAATTAAATGATATGGCTTAGCAAAAAGGAAGAAAAGAATCCAAGCAAAGTTTGAAAATGTTTTTTTGAGGAGAAGCACTAACTTTGCATGACACTGAATGGATAAAGATTGTATTTTCAAACAAGATTAAGATCTACAATTAAAGAATATGAACTAAGTAATTTTAATGTGTAATAAAATCTTCTTTTTGGGAAAACGTATTAGATCATGACTGATAAAAATTCCGATCATGATTAATCACTGCTAGGTATTTTGGAACACTATTAAAGAGAGTTTAACAATGTTAAAATTAATTAACTAATTCCTCTAAAAGGGTTTAAAATATAATACGATGCAACAGCTGTTGCAGCTTTAAATATGATTATTTCCTTTCCGCCCTGAAACCAAAATTTGCCAGTCAGAAATCAACCTCATTTTATTGCAATTTCCAATTTATTGCTTGGTAATGAGATCAACTTAATTGTGATGAATGTCTTGTTTTCTAAGCGACCATGTGCACAAGAGCACATCCCAAAGTATGTGGGATGTGGGATGTGCCCTCCTCCATCTGCCTGCGGGAGCAGCCCTGGGTAACAGGCCCACAGAGCTCAGGGGCCCCGCTCCATCTGCCCGCGGGAGCAGTCCTGGGTGGCAGGTACACGGAGCTCAAGGGCTCTGCTCCATCTGCCCATGGGAGCAGTCCTGGGTAACAGGCAGGCACAAATTGCTCAGGGGCCCTGCTCAATCTGCCTGCGGGAGCAGACCTGTCTGGCAGGTGCACAGAGCTCAGCGGCCCTGCTCCAACTGCCTGTGGGAGCAGCTGTGGGTAGCAGGAACACAGAGCTCAGGGGCTCTGGTGGGAAGAGGACATGCACACACAGGCTGCTCTAATTTTTGGATTCTGGTTCTAGAGAGTGATTGAGCAAAATGAGCCCGAACTTCTGTCAGAAAAATATTGAGCTTAGAATGCATTTTTATATCAATAAAACATAGAATTGCAAAACTTAAGAGCTAGAAAAGATCAAGTCCAAACTTGTTTTGAAAATAAAGGAACCAAGGCCTGGAGAAGTCAAGCAACTCACCCAGGATTATGCAGTCGCCCAGGTTATGCAGAACTAAACCCTGCGTCTCCTGAGTCCCCCAGCAGGGTTTCCGCAGCAAGCACTGTTTCCAGGTGGCCCTCTGGAGGGGCTATTTGCTTAAACAGAGTGGACGTGAGCTTGCCCTATGGCAGACAGACCACAGGTCATCAGATAAGCACAGAGTTACCTCTGAGACACTCCTGAAAGAGAAAATGTTGCCAAACAAAACTCTAGGTCTCTCCAGAGAGTCTTTGGATGCCATGTACCTGCTGTGCTGGGTTCTCTTCCTGATACTTATATTAAACAACAGCAACATTTTTACTCAGGCAAGAAAGCGAAATGGTTTCCTCAGCACAGAGGGGGCAAAAAGAATCCCTCACCCCCTGCAAGCACCATTATGGTCGCCATACAAGCTCTATGGGGGCTTCCAGGGAGCTGCTGGGTTCCATGCTTGCTGAACCAGAGAGGCCTGCTTCAGGTTGACTTTAATTCTTTCCAAGAAGCAGAAAATTGCCAGTGTCACAATAAACATACGTGTGCATGTGTCTTTATAGCAGCATGATTTATAATCCTTGGGGTATATACCCAGTAATGGGATGGCTGGGTCAAATGGTATTTCTAGTTCTAGATACTTGAGGAATTGCCACACTGCAAAGACTTGGAACCAACCCAAATGCCCATCAATGATAGACTGGATTAAGAAAATGTGGCACATATACACCGTGGAATACTATGCAGCCATAAAAAAGGATGAGTTCATGTCCTTTGTAGGGATATCGATGAAGCTGGAAACCATCATTCTCAGCAAACTGTCACAAGGACAGAAAACCAAACACCGCATGTTCTCACTCACAGGTGGGAATTGAACAATGAGAATACTTGGACACAGGAAAGGGAACATCACACACTGGGGCCTGTCGTGAGGTGGGGGGAGTGGGGAGGGATAGCATTAGGAGATATACCTAATGTAAATGACGAGTTAATGGGTGCAGCACTCCAAAATGGCACATGTATACATATGTAACAAACCTGCATGTTGTGCACATGTACCGTAGAACTTAAAGTATAATAATAAAAAGAAGGAAAAAATAAAATAAAAATTAAAAAAGAAAAAAGAAAAAAAAAGAAAATTGCCAGTGTCTCAGGGGATTGCTTTCTCTGGGGCTTCCAGACCATCTTATAATGTGTTAAAATTGCCAGTTTGCCTGCTCCTGACTGCACCCTAGAGAATCTGCAAGACCAGCACCATCAATCAGCAGGATAATACCAAAGAAAGTCACAAATTTCAATGTACCAACTTTAGGTCCTTACCAACTGGCTTTAAATATGCTTGGACTTTAGGCACCAAACACAAAACAAACATTCAAGTCACCTCGTATGAACAGATGTGCAGAGGAGCTGCACGTATTCTTTGCTCCTGCATTCCCTACTACATAAATAAGACTGGATTGTAAACCACCTACAATTCTTAATGCCTCGGTGCTAACTTAACAACAAGGCAGCAATTTTCTTCTAGAGAGGGAGCCATTTATTTTCACTTGCTTTTAATTTTTCCGAAACCTAATTATAATTATGAATATACATTCTTGCCTTGAAGCTTATATTCTAATTGCTGAACTAAATAGTTGACAAACAATAAAAACAACCCAGTAAATAAAAGACTAATACATTCACTGTTGTTCTGAGAAGAATGATTGGTGCACACATAATATATATTACAATATTCTTACAAACCAATTTCTGCGCGGAAGATCATTAACTATTTTCTATAAAACCAAGATTCTGATTCTGTATCAGTCCTGTTCCTGGGGCAGCCTTCAGCAAGTTCATACCTGGGAGCTGATGGACATGAAGAAAATGTACATCAAACACGCTTCTCCACGTTGGAAGGGCCACTCAGCCTCTAATCGTCCAACTGACAGGCAGGCAGGAGCGACAGTCTCCAAATGGGAGACTACAGTGAGTCGGCTTGCTAGCTAAGTTGCAGCAACTCAAGTTGGGGGGTTCTTTTTCTTCCCTTTTTTACTCTCAATAAAAAAAATGATGGTACGTCCCAACACTTGCAATGGGCATATCCTAAGAGTGTCCCTCCCCAAATTCTCAAACAACACTGTATTCCCAGTAACATGCAATAAATTATACATTTCAAAAATTGAAATAGCTCATTCAGACTTTAAATGTATAAACATGGGATCAAAATTGTTCATGAAGCTGTTGTCTGGCAGAGAGTTACTTTCCTAGACCACTTCTGTCACCAACACAAGCAGGTGGCATGCTTTGAAGACCCCCCTCATGAAGGGGCACAGCATTCATCAGTTCACCTGGGTCAACGGAGCTGCTACAGACGGGGTTGGGGGTGGCTGGGGGATGGTTTACACACTAAGGCCTCATCTCTGCTCTCACCAGCCATGCGGTACAGGAAGTTCACTGCCACGCCCTGATGAAAGGCAAAGTTGGATCCTGCAGTAGCTTCCCAGTATTCAGAACCATGTGCTTGCCTCTAAGAAGGACCTTCCTTCTAAATAGAAGCTTCTCCCTGGCAAGTTTGTCCAGTTCCTTCCCTGGAGACCCTGGTGTGAAGTAAGTCCCAAAGAGGTAGGTCTATAAGCAAATTGCAGCTACCCTGGGTGCTGCTGCTTCTTGCCTACCTGCCCCTCATTCGGAGGATATCTTCATCCTCCCCTAGAATTTCGCACTTCTCCTAACACACTGTGCTTACTTCATGTCTCAGAAACAGAAACATCCCCAGAGTCCTCTTTCCTTCACCAAACCCCCATTCCATAGTGACTTCCAAAGGACTGGAACAAAAGTTTTCAGGAATGAGGAAAACATCCAAAGAACAAGTTAGTGGGTAAAACATCAGAGATCAATGTAGCATGCAGGACCCATGATGAATAAGGATGCGGTAAGGTTTTAGAGAAAAATTCTTCATCTTACTAATGTTTTCCCCTCTTTTCTTAACCCTGTTGCATTGTCCTTAATTCTAGCAGAGTTTAATCACCTTTGATGCTTTTGCCCAGAAAGATATTTACCGGCATTCATCTCTGTCACCGATCTTTGAGCAATTAGTCACTGTACGATTAAGGTAAATCCTATTTAGCTCTTTCCATTTCTACCCATAAGCCATAAATCAAGTAGTCCTATACACCCTTAATCATTCCCTTCCCTTTTCTCTGCAACTCCTCCCCTTCTCCTGCCTTTTTCTAACTCAGTGGCTTTTCTTAAGAAATTACAAAGACCCGGAGCTAAAGCCACCCAGGTTCCTGGGCTCCCAACAGCCCCGCTGGGACAGAAAGAGCCGTGGCTTACCCAGGTACCCTCGCCTGGGCTCTCAATAGCCACCAGCAGTCTTGTATGGGAGACACAAACAGAGCCTTCCATGCCCTCTGAGCCTTGACACTCGGGGTTGCCAGAGGTAGCAAGTGAAAATACAGGATGCCTGTGCACAATGTGGGTCATACTTATACTAGAAAAGCCTTCATTGCTTATCCAAAATTCAAATTCCGTTGGTCGTCCTTTATGTCACGCAGCAGCCCATGAACTCACCCCACTGCCCTCTGTGTGCACCGCAGTGTCCTCTGGAGGCTGCCAGGGGAGCCTCCTTCCCATGCAGTGGCACTCACTGAAGCCCCTTTCAGGGGGCCAGTGCCGCTCGTCCTAGAGGTCCGTGCCCCACACAGACCAGTGCCCACCTTATCAGGCTCTTTTCACAGTTTTCCGCCTTCCAGGGCATTGAAATATCGCCATCCTCCTCAGCATCATCGATTTGTCACATGCCTTGCATCAAAGAGGCCTCTGTTGATGCTGCCTCTGTTGATGCTGCCACTGTCCAAGCAGGAATGCCACATGAGAAGGAGGAGGATTCAATGCAGTCTGATGAACAGCTTCCCTGCACTGGGCAGTGAGGTTGCCGGGCGGACGGGGTGGCCTCCTGTGCACATGGATGTCACCTCCTGGTACATGTGGCCAGTATCCACCCACCTTGCTCTGTTCTCATTTGGTAACACAGTCTGCCGTGTCTGAAACTGTCTAGCAGCCCCTGGGTTTCCTAAGCTCAAAAGCAGGAAGGCATCTGTCCCTAATGGCAGAATGGTAAGCGGGTCTCTCTGTTGCTGTTACTTCTAAAATTTGGAGCAACGTTGCATTGCTCTATTTGTATTACATTATGTCCTCACATACAATGGATTTTTAACTACACATTTTCCCTTGCATCAGGGTTCAGCTGAGTAGCTGGCTTTGGAATGCATAAAGTAAAGAGAGGAGTATCTGGGGGAGGAGGAGACCCAGTGTTCTGTTGGGGTCTTCAGGATACTGCGGGCAGGACCAGGCTCAGGCCAGACAGTCACTTGGGTGCAAAATGGCATTGAGAGAAAGAATATTTTAATGCAGTGTTTATACACATCAATGTAAAAATCTGTGAAAAACAAAATATCAAAATTGGGAATAAAGACAGCATCAGAATTACTGACTTTTCCTTTTCCCTTGAGCTCCCGTGTGGCTCAGCACAGCACTGACTAAGAGCCTCTATGGCCGCCCCAAGAGGGCTGTGGTGTTGCTCAAAAGGCACTAGAGAGAGGCTGACGATGATGGCCTGAGGGCCGAGCTCCCACAGGGAACCCTGGATCAAAACCTCCTTGGGGTAGGACCTGTCTGGTCTGAATGCCTGTAAACAGTTTTATCCATCTGCCCCCTCAGCAACCCAAACTCACAGAGGACCGGCAGCCCATGTGTGCACTTTCAGTAATAGAGATATTCCTGTCCACGCTCTCCAGGGCACACCCTTGCCAAAATTCAGTCACGTGGAAATCAAGCCATGTCATGAGTCAAAGTGTGCTCGGACATGACAGGGTCTGTGTGGTGGGCGCTGGGCAGTCTTGGGTGTTCTTTCATCTTCCCCCGCACTCTGGCTCCGTTACCCGAAAGCCTCAAGCCTGGACTTTCATCCCCCAGGGTCTGGGCCCCCCCAGACCTCTGCATCTTCGTTATGGGATCACATATAACCCACTAGAGTGCGTGCCCTTTACACAAGAGCAGAATATCATCCCGCTCTCCCCATTTGGATTCAGAATATCATCCCACTCTCCCTGTTTGGATTTGAGTGTTTTTTTAATCCTAAAAAGATGTTTAGGATACTTTAATGAGTCGACTGAATTGGGCACGATCTTGATTTCCCTAAAGTTTTGGGAAAGACCTTGGTCTCATTGTCTGTATTTAAAAACTGAGGGACTAAATATACCAACGGACAATGGCCAGGTCGTCCAGAAAGATGGAAATCCAACCCAAGACCTGCAGCAACCTTCCCAGGAAACCAACCCATGATCTACAGCAACTGACCCGGGTCCCAGGAAACCAACCCATGATCTACAGCAACTGACCTGGGTCCCAGGAAACCAACCCATGATCTACAGCAACTGACCCAGGTCCCAGGAAACCAACAAGATCTACAGCAACTGACCCAGGTCCCAGGAAACCAACATGATCTACAGCAACTGACCCAGGTCCCAGGAAACCAACCCATGATCTACAGCAACTGACCCAGGTCCCAGGAAACCAACCCATGATCTACAGCAACTGACCCAGGTCCCAGGAAACCAACCCATGATCTACAGCAACTGACCCAGGTCCCAGGAAACCAACCCATGATCTACAGCAACTGACCCAGGAAGTCAGCCTACTGTCAATCTCTAGTAACCATGCAGGAAATCAAACCACCACCCTCATAACACTCAGCCCCTAGTGGCCAGCACTTGATTAATAGTCGGCCTTTGTAACTTTTGTCCCTACTTCTAACTCAGAACTAACAGAGAAAGCCAAGTATGCACCCCTCACCAACCACACAGGATCCCTGTCTCTAGTCTGCCACTGCCACCATCCTCAGGCCAACAGCCTCCCGTGCGGGCACACCTGAGCCCTCCCCCTTCCATTCTGAAACTTTCCTGGTCCTCTGCCTGTGTGTGAGTCTCTTCCAAACACAGTGATGATGGCTGGGCTCCATGCTACAGCAAGTCAGGGGGCTCTGCTTTTCTCATCTGGGTGGGCTTCCTCTATTTCTACAAAACCATGGATTGGACTAGGTTAGTCTTTAGGAGGTGGTGGAGCTGACCACTAGAGACAGCTGGGCCTGGAGTCCAGCAGCAGCTCTGTCCCCCCACCCTGGACCTAACTTGACGTCGGCAAAGTTCAGAGTGAATTCATGCATGTTCCTGTCTCAGTCGCCTTCTTGGAGGTAAGGAATTTTTTCACCTCTTAAATTGTACCATGGCTGAGGCTACCTTCATTCTGCACTTGAAATTAATGTGATTACTTCACCAATTTCACTAAATATACAGACCTTTCCTAAGTATTTAATGGCTGATAAGGCATTTTGGGGATTTGGAGGTTCAAGGAAACAACAATCATCCCAACCTCATGATTTTGGCTGTGCAATGCCCTCCTCTGCACGGCGAGGCTGTGCGATGCCCTCCTCTGCATGGCAAGCAGACCCTGGACCATGACACTGCAGGCCCACAACTGGCGTGAATACAATTCTGACATTTCGGATTCCCTGGGAATAGCAGTGAGGCATGAATATGCAAATCTGCCACATCTGGATATCTTTTATACTAGCCCAACGCCTTAACTGTCCAGCCTCATGTCAAGTTTAATGATGGCATCACTCTATATGCATAGCAATGAAGCGTAATTCTACTGCCATCCCCAGCACCCCAATTCAGAGCCAAATGGAGCTCCAGAGAGAGCTGTTCAGCCCACTCTCTTCAGACAAGAAAGCTGAGGCACTAAGGGAACAAAGCTGCCTGGTGGCAGAGCTGGGATCAAACCCCAACCATGGCCTCTCCACACAAGAGCGTTCCCATCAGCAGAGTCAAAGCATTTGTGACATTTCCCACCATGCCTGTTTGCTTCTAATTCCCATTGCGAGATTATTAGCATCCAAAAATCATCAGCCCTTAGAGGAGCTTTGCAGAACAGAGGTGTCAGCTTAGAAGGTGACTCTACTTTGGACATGGGAGTGGCCTTCGGGGACACTTGTCCTCTTGGCTGTCCCAGCTTTGTGCAGCTGGTTTATTAGATGGGAACACCTGTGTACAAGGTTGGGGGATCTTCTTCAGCCCCCGCACCCCTGCTCCCGATCTCCTGAGTAAAACATTGATCTGGAGTAGTCTGGAGTGCTTTCCTAATTCCTCCTCAGTGGGCCCTGGACTCTAACCTTTGTCTCCCAAGCACTCCAAGACCACTGGGCCCTTTGCCACGGCTGAATCTCTTGCCTTGAATGGCGAGGATTCAGCAACGCCTCCAGCTGAGAGACCACCCACAGTTATGCGTCTGCCCCTTTTGTCTGGGCTCCGAGTTCCTCCAGCCACATCTACCTTTGTAACCTGAACCCCACTTTTAGTCTCACCAGCTCTGTGAAACTTCAAGAAGTTCTCCTCTTAGCTCTCCCTTAGTGCCCTTAGCTCCTCAGAGGTCTGAGCTCTGCAGAGAGTTTCCATTTCTTGGCCTGCGGTGTTTATACACCAGCCAAGGCCCAGAAGCAAGAGCTGTACAGAACAAGGGGCTCCCCTCAGCAAGTTCCCATCCCCTGGGCTTGGCCCTGCACCTCTAGCTGGCCTAGTGGCTCTCCAGTGCCCTCACAGATATTTCGAAAGAATTCTGTGATGCTCTTCTACAGGCTCTTGATGGGAAGGCTGGTCTGCTCCATGCTAAGGTGTTGTAGTAAGAAATGGAAGTCCTGAAACCCTTTTAGCGATCACAGTGCATCTGGTACCCAGTGGAACACCAAGCTGATTTTCTCGAGAAAATATGCAATGTCATAGAATGCAAGCAGAAACAATTTCGGCTTCAACTATACAAAAAGTCTCCTTGTTAGAGGGAGAGACACTGAACTCCTGTTTGGAACAGTTCATGGCTATGTGGCAGAGTGTCTGAAACACCTCAGTCAGAAGACCCAAGAACAAGCATGGGTGGTGAGAGCTTTTCTTGCTCCTATTCTTTCTGATGCACAGGCATCCTCCTAGGAAATATGGCAATCCTGCTGGATGTCAGGGATGGTGACATCAGTAACAAACTCAGATCCAGCCACATTCTGTAGACAGAATGGAAGCCACACAACCTCACATCCATACTGAAAAAACAAGGCTACTAATATGCAGGTTTGCCCACCTCCCCAGCACCTCTGCCTGGCCATGCTGTTAGATTACCAAACAAATGATATACATTATTATCAAGTGATCTATTAGCTTAAAAGCAAATAACAGAATTTTAAGAGCACGCAGGTGAACAGTGAACAAACTAAGAGACAACACTCAAGGGAAATACCAGGCTGACATAAACCTCCCCTGATCCAAAGGCAAGTTTACAGAAAGCACAACAAAATCTTCGTACAACATCTATGGAAATAGTTTTCTATACAAAAGGGATAAAACTAATATTTGAGGGAGAAGACTAGCATAGTTTTGAAAAAGGTTAACTACAGGAAAAAGAAGGAAGTTTTATATACCTGCTTTGCACCCTCCATAAAATATAATGACAACGTGAAGTCTATGAACTTGAGCTAAAGGATGTGATAACCAGCTAGTTTTATCTAGTAGCTGGAACAATTATGGAAAGAATGTAATAAAAGAAAGACTATCATAGCAAAATTTCTAACAGTGTTGGAAAAAAAAAATCCCAGATGAAGTTGCAGAACATTGGCTCAATGATATAGAGGATGAAAGTAAAGAAAATGAACAAAGAAGCAAACGCTGTGAGAAGGAGGCAGTAGGTTTAGGGGACACACGGCAAACATTAAACATACAAGGAACTGGCATTTCTGAAGAAGAGGCTGGAATAAGTGAAAGAGACACAAGAGTCAAAGTTATAATTTAAGAAAACATTTCTAAGCTGAAGACCTGAATCTTTAGTTTGAAATGACATGCCACGCTCTGAGTAAAATAAACAATAAAAGGAAGACTTATAAACGACACAGCCCAGGTAAATCTTTCCTTTCCAAGCATAAAAATGTCGACATGCAACCAAGTAGATGCTTATAAAATATTAAACGGAAAAAACGTCAGGCTGGTTTTGATGTGAGGCTACAATAGAGCAAGGACTACGGGATTCTGAGGGTAAAAAATGGGGGCCAGGAATTGTCTAGCCACATTATTGTTCATGGGTGAAGGCAAGAGAAAGATATTCTTACTTAAGAATTCAGAAAACATACCTCCACATATTGTTTCTTAAAAAATACTCAAATATATAGATGAACTAATTAAAAGAAGAATCTAAGCAGTGACTCCAGAATGGGAGTGTCATGGTAGATAGGATTGGTGATAAATATTTAATCCATTTATGCATAGGATTAAACACCAGCAACTTATGTAACTACAGTTTTCCTGAAACAAATTCACAAATTAAATGCAATACTAATTTTAATTTTAATTACATTTTTCAAGGGGAAAACAAAATGCTTCATGACTAAAAGATGCTTTTAAGAAACTAGGAATAGAAATTTTCTTTTGGTAAATACTGACCCCATCAACCCAATAGCCAACCCCCAGTTAATTGAGAGTAGTAAAGGATTTCTGGTAAAGTCAAGGGGAAAACAGGAATGCCAACACTTCCCAATATTATTTAAAGGAGAATACAATTTCAGCCTTATTTGAGGAAAATATCTACACAGAAACCCAGAAGAAACAACTGAAACAGAACAAAGACCAACACATGAATTGTAAGTCGTTTAAAATATGAATATTTAGTTCATAGACAAGAATGTAACTAGCTTTTTACTGTAGTAAAAAACTTGTAAAACTTCACTATTTTTAAGTGTACAGTTCAATGTGAATAGCTTTAAAATGGAAGGAAGCTGAACCACATTTTAATAAGAGAAAAGTGAATTAAAACTATATAGAAACAATTTTTTCATTTCTTAGGCAGGTAAAGATAAAAACAAAACAAAACAAAACAAAACACCGTGGTAAGGGTGGGAGCTGTGTGTCGGGAGCCCCTACAACCTTTGCGGAGACCAACATGGCAATTCATGTCCATACTACAGAGGCGGCATCCCTTCAACTCAACGACTCCACTTCTAGGCATTTATTCAGGGATACTCACAGGTGTGAGAAATAATGTTATTTTTCACAGAGGTGTTTGAAATAGCAAACGATTGGGGAAAACATGGAGTGCGCTCAGAGGGAACTGGTTCAAGGTATCATAGTGAGCAGTTGCTGGAAGTTGAACAGCAGATCCAGGCAGCTGGGAAGGACAGTCGCTTATGCCTGGCAACACGACAAAGCTGATGATCTATCCTCATGCCTTCCCTTGGACCTCTGAAAGCTGAGGGTGCAGGTCATCCAACTAGACTGAAATCTAGAGAGAGACAGGTGCCTGCAAGAAGAGATGGGGCGAGAGTGTTGTCTCACCTGGCTGGCTTGGGGCACAGGAAGAGGATGGGGCTGCCCATTGTTAGAGACAGGTGAGAGGAATTTAGCTGACAATGTGGGTTAATGTGAGATCATGAAACCTGCAGGAGTCACAGGCATGAGGGAGTTTGCAGAAAGCCTCACCTGGACCCTTCTCCAACAAAACCTGTCACTCCCCCTGAAAGTACAGATGAAAACCTGATGTGGCTGGAGGAAGGGAAAAGAAAAACCCTCTACCCTTGGGTGAGGGGCAGGAAACCATCTTGGGTCTGAATCATTACAGATTTCCTATTGCCAAGAGACAGAAAGAATGACTGAGAAAAGTCTCGCCTTTCAAGACCAGGGAGGCCATGCCTGCCTGAGACTGAGTCTGTACCAGAACAGAGAAGGCCTTTGGCATCCACCAAGGTCAGCAGGAGCCATGTGGGAAACACACAGTCTACCATGGGACAGGCAAGTGCATGGGGCACGGTGAGAATGAAAAGCCCAAAACTGAGAATGAAGCAAACCTCAAGAAAAGTTCTCTGGCAAAGCAGTCCCTTCCCTCTGATGAAGCTTGAGGAGTTGAAGCTGGTGGTGCCTAGAAGGCAACAAGAAATCCCAGACTCAGCTCAACTCCCAGCTAGACCGACTCAGCCTTCAATAGCCAAGCAGAAAGGACCTGCAGCCTCCCAGGCATGAATATTTACTCAGTATTGCCCCCACACATTGTGTCATTTTCAACCAAAACATGTAAGAGAAATAAAGAAAAGGAGAGAGAGAAGCGGAGGGGCGGTGGGGAAAGGAGGAAGGCAGAGGGTCAGAGGAGGGCGGCTCACTTAAAAAATAAAGCAATCAATAGAACCAGATTCAGATATGACCTGAGAGTCAGAACTACTGCACACAGAGACTTTAAATAACTATGATTAATACTTTAATGGCACTAGTGGAAATGATGAACACTATTCATGAACAGATAAGAAATTTCAGCAAAGAGATGAAAACTTTAAAAGAGAATAAAAAAGATGGCAACAGCGGAAGATGTTAAATATGACACACAGGAAATAAAGTCTGTTTAATATGTTTAAATAAAGATCTAAAATAAGGGTAAAGGGACAAGTGTCATGAAAACTTGAAACCAAAAACAATTTTTTAAGAGAATATACTAATTTAAAAACTTAATTGACAGGGTTAAAAGCAGATTAGCTCAGCTGAAGAAAAAGTTAATGAACTGGAAGAGATAGATGTGAAGACATTATAGAGAAGGCAGCACAGAGAAATAAAAAGACAGAAAATATGGAGGAAGACTTAAAAACCAGAGAGGGTATTATTTAGTTGTGACATATATCTATCCCGAATCTCAAAAGAAAAATGAAAGAGTAAGACTGCGCCAGAGACAATATTTGAAGAAATAGTAGCTGAGATTTTCCATAATTCATGGAAGACTGTGCAGATTGAAGAATGCCTGTGATTCATAAACATCATAATAAAGAAAAATGCTTACCTAGATACAGCACAGTAAAAGAACACAAGCAATGAGGAAGAATTTGTCTTCAAAGCACCCAATGAGAAAGGATAAACTACTTTTAACAAGGAGAAACCAACAGCTGACTCATCAGTAATGGAAGCCAGAAAAGGTAGAGTTATATCCTCAACAAATGGACAGAAAATGACTGCTTCAAATCCTATACCCAGCTAAATTGTCCTTCAGATGCAGAGGAGGATGAAAGCCACCTGCAGAAAGCCAGAAATGGGGAGTGTGATGTTAAGCAGAAGGGTGTGATCCCAGCTGTGTGGTCTGAAGTGAAAGATGGCGTGGAGATGCGAAGCATGGTAAGTCCATGGGGAACCCACGTAAACACTGGCTGTATAAAGCAGTAATAATCATATCTAGTGAATTAAAAGGAAAATAACCAAGGCTGGATTCCATTAAGTGGCAGCGATAGTATAAAAGTCAGGATGGAGGAGATGAACAGAATTGTTCTCTTTCTAAAGTCACCTACAGATGCGAAATCTATTGACTACCTTCAGACTCTGATATGTTAAAATTTTGTGTTAATAACCACAACTACTAAAGGAACAGAAATACAATTGATAACTACTATACCAGTAGAGGGAGAAAGAAAAAATCAGAGAAAAAACCCAACAAATCTAAAACAATTCAAGATAAAACAAAGAGCTGTGAACCAGGTGTGTATGGTGTTGTGTGCTGTGATACTGCGTGACAAATCATTACAAACTTAGTGCCTTTAAACAGCACACACACACATCATCTCGCTGTCTCAGTGGGCCACGGGTCTGGAGGTGGGTGGGCTGGGTCCTCCAGTCAGGGTCTCGCCAGGCTGAAAGCACAGCAGCCGGGGCTGTGATGGCATCTGAGGCTCAGGACCTTTCCCAAGCTCATTGGTTGCGGGGAGAACTGAGTTCCCTAAGGTTCCAGTACTGAAGTCTAATTTTCTTCTGGCTGTTGGGTGGGGGTTGCTCTTAGCTCTGGAAGCTCCCCAGGTCCTGGCCTCTCAGACAAGGCAGGAGGGGGGCCATAAGACGGGTCCTGGGTGACGTGGCCTAATCAAAGTGGCCACTGACGCACCTGTTCACAGTCCCGCCCACACACCAGGGGAGGGGGCTCCATGATGGAGAGGGAACCGGAGGACATTTGGAATTCTGTCTGACACAGGTGGAATAAGTAGAAAGTATAAGAGACTAAATACAAATTCAAATATATCCAAAATTACTATAAAATAGCTAAAATGCCTTATCACCAGATTAAAAAAAGACCGCTCATTTCTTTCCGGCTTTCCTTTTTGTGTTAATTTTTCTCATCTGTGTAATCCATGTGAACCATACACGTCCATATCTGCCTTGGTCATTTTTCATTGTCATTCACAATTTCCATACGGTTAAATGATTTCAAAACAAAATTCCAACAGAGCTAACACCATTGTTTACAAATGCCTCCCTCATCACCTTTTTCTTACCAATTATTATTATATTATTATGTATCTTTTTGTGTACATTATTTAGCTTTGTTTCCTCAGGAAAAATTTCTGAGGCTGGAATTAGAGGGTCAAAGTTATCATCATTTTGGTGACTCTGGAAACAGCAAGATTCCCCTCTAGAGTGTCCACACCCTCAGTACTGTGTGGAAGTACTGAGTGTGCTGAGTATGGCCACTTTTACTCGAAAATAATTGCTTTATACTTTTGAACATAATTTCATCAACTGAACAAGAATGCATATAACTAGAAAAATAATAAATAGCCAGTTCTGGAGACATGGGAGGTTCTGCTTCTCACCTTTGGCTTTGGAAAAGTTTGCCATTGTGAAAGCTTAGCAGAACCCACCCTCAGCCCCGCTGGCCCTCTCCTGAAGTCTGAGGGCTGTACTGCGGGCATCTCACCCTCACCCCCTGCCCAAGGAAGCCAAGCAGGAGACCGGGGGATGCCTGTGGAAGGACAACCAGCCAGCACGCCGGGAGCCAAGGGGAACACTAGGGGAAACTCCCCTCACACAGCAATCTTCTGTTTCAGGTGAAACTTGTAAGATGTGCTAAATCCACATCCCTTTCCCCCATCATTTCAGATGCTCTGTTTTCCCAAGGAGGCCGTGGCTGTTCATGGGGATCCTGCACCTCCTGGACCTCATTCTTTCCCTGATCCAGGAAAAGCCAGTTTATTTAAGCTGCGTACTCTAAATTGAAATGCTTTCTAAAACGAATTGGATCCCATTTATAACATTTAATGTGTCCTAATACTGTTGGTTTGTTTCCCAGAGCCCCCCACTTTTTAAATCATGAAACAAACAGTTGAGATTCTTCTCTATCAATGAGACTCATGAACCCAAGTGAACTCACGATGCACCCAGGACTCCTCACATGAGCAATTAAGACAGTGGAAGGAACAGAAAATGGCAGCAACATTCTGTGAGTCCTGGAGATGAAACCCCAATCCCTCAGGAACACAAGATAATTGTCCTCACAGAAGCGAGTGCTCCACAGAACCTGTCCATCTGGCTGCATCCTGGAGAAGCCCTTTCTGCAGCCAACCCAGGAAGCACGCACACGCCTTACCTTTCGAAGATCCCTGCAGGGCGGGCTTGCGGATGCCTGCTAATCCTTAGCTGCAGAGAAACATTCTTCTCAGATTTCCTCTCCTCTTCTCTGAGGTGATGGCAATTTGTAATCCAAACCCAAATGAACTTTGCTGGTGTGTTGATCCTGGCTAATTGTTCTTGGGCTGAGAGTTTGATAAGAAGTTGGCAAGGTTCAGCTGTGTGGCCGCGGGGACCTCAGGAAACAGGCTCATTGCCCCATGCTGTCTGGGAGAGCCTTGTTTATTTACCTCTCGTTCTTCTGGATTTTAGTAGGAGAGGAAAGGCAGCTCCAGGTTCAAACGGCCTCAGAGGCAATCATAGCACTGGCCTGCTCTCCAGGAGGGCAGTTCAGTGGCCTGGGGAATAAAGCTTTCCAGGCCTCAGTCCTGAGAAATTAGTTTAGATTGAGGAAGAAAAAATGGATTTAAAAATTTGGTAAATAATTCTTCCCCCCAAAATCACGGGCTATGTGAAGAGTTGGCGGAAGAAAGGAAAGGGCATGGCTGCGGTGGGAGTGCAGGAGCATCTGGCTGACGGGAGGCACCCAGCACAGGCCACACGCCCCTTTCCTACATCCTCCAGGAGCACAGGTGCATCTGGCGGATGGGAGGCACTCAGCACAGGCCGCACGCCCCTTTCCCACATCCTCCAGGCTTCCATGTCCTCGCATTGTGCATTCACCTTAGAAACATCACACTGGGCGACAGTGTGTGCATTTGGTGACATTTGTTGCTTGGAACAACTATTTTATACAAGTAGGCCTCAATGTTTGTGATACAGTGAGTTCCAACTCAGTGTGTTTTTCTTTTTCTTTTTGAGACAGAGTCTTACTCTGTAGCCCAGGCTGGAGAGCAGTGGCATGATTTCTGCTAATTGCAACCTCCTCTGCCTCCTGGGTTCAAGTGATTCTCCTGCCTCAGCCTCCCAAGTTCAAGTGATTCTCCTGCTTCAGCCTCCCAAGTAGCTGGGACTACAGGTGTGCACCATCAAGCCCGGCTAATATTTGTATTTTTAGTAGATACGGGGTTTCATCATGCCGGCCAAGCTGGTCTCAAACTCCTAGCCTCATGTGATCCACCCACCTTGGCCTCCCAAAGTGCTAGGATGACAGGCATGAGCCACCGCACCCGGCCCCAACTCAGCGTATTTCTCATGCCCTCCTGGTCTGTCCCGTGGACAGTCCAGATCCTAGAAATGTCAAAGCGTTCCAGCAGGACCCTGTCTGCAGGGTGTGTCTGTGCCCAGAAGCCTCCTGTGGGCCCTGGCTCAGGGCAGCACCCGCTGCCTCCAGGTGAGGGGCTTCTGGCCCAGCGTGGTGAGCTCCCCTGCCTGCACAAGCCCTGGTATTTTCCACAGAGCCTCTTGCTCTTCAGGATGTTTTAGAATTTCTCTTCTACCTGCTGCTCCTGGGTCGGTGACAGGTTTTGCTCTTCAGGAGGTTAGAAATCAGACTGGTGAGAGAACAACTTGTTTAGGAAAGGTGCATCTAATATCTAATAAGCTCACTATAAATATATTGTTCTCAAAACTTAGGTATTTGCTGTGATGAATTTCAATTTGGCGTTTGTCGTGAAAGAGGTCCCACTTCAATCAACCAAACAGGCAGGACTGCGGGCCCATCCCTTCCCCACGGACGGCCCATCAGATGAGCTAGAATCACTGACCCACAGGCCTGGGGATGGGTGCTGGTGTCTGGGGAAACTCGTGGCTGCACGATGCTTTGCAGTTCTCAGGAAACGTGGACGGCAGGGCCCTGTGAGTCCTGGGCTGTGTCCTCCCTGCCCTCATCTGTTCCTCCTCCCCAACAGGGGAAGAGCGTCAGCCCCTTGCCTGGATGAACCCTTTGATTTGCTTTTGTTCTTTGCCCATGAAACCCTTTCAAGGCAGTGTCTTGATCAGTCTTCACTGACTCTTCATTCCTCAATAAACAAGTAAAGACAAAAGAAAAACTCCTGGACGCTGAAAGGTAGAAATGGCGAGCCGGCCATCTGGTCTTGTGAGCGCGGCCTCGGGGCTGTCTCTGGTGCGGGATCCAGCATGATGAGCTTGGAGTGGGAAAGAAAGGGGTCAGGATGCCTGCTGTGAGGGTGCAGAGCCCACTCAGAGACAACCAGCCTCACTCCAGCAGTGGCGGGTACCAGTGTGCATTGGATAAAAAAGACCAGAAATCCCTTCAAAATCAGTACAAGATGCAGTCAGTCGACTCCGGCCTTCAAGGAGGAGGAGTCCTCAGGTGTCTCAGGTGCTGACTCCCAGCACCTGTAGCAGGTGCGTGCTTAGGAGGTGCAGAGGCGGATGTGGAGGAAACACCTTCAGTTCCCGGGGCCTGGGCCTGGCGGATGCTGCTCAGCCCCACACACCCTTGAAGACCGTGTAGCACCGGACATGTGGCCAGAGGGCGGTGGCCACAGCCAGCTCAGGCACACGTTGGCTGCAATCGGGCTGCGCTGTGGTGATGGTAGCGCCTGCAGAGAGAAGACCGAAGGCAGTGAGAGTCAAAAAGTCATTTTGGCAGCAAGTTCACGTATCTCTTCGTTAACAAGAGGTTAAGTTACGAATGACACTTTAATGCCGTGGAGAAGAGGGCTCACCCATGGAGTAAGAAAGTCATTTCTTCAGACATAATGATACATAAGTGAACACACATTTGTAAGGCACCAATGAACAGGTATTTCTGAAGCTATCAGAGCAGCCAAGCCTCTCATCAGAACTTCGCTATTATTAAAAATAAAGATCAAGCCATACAACCTTACATTAAATAAATGGTGTTTCTTTAAAAAGGTAAACATTCAGAAAGCATCACCTCCTGATTATATTAGAGCACTTTACTGCTATCTGTGGTCTTGAGGTTATTTGTTTATTTTTTTTTTGAGACAGGGTCTCACTCTGCTGCCCAGGCTGGAGGGCGGTGGCAAAATCTCAGCTCAGTGCCACCTCTGCCTCCCAGGCTGCAGTGATCCTCCCAAGGAGCTGGGACTACAGGCATGTGCCACCACGCCTGGCTAATTTCTGTGTTCTTTGTAGAGATGGGGTTTCACCAGGTTGCCCGGGCTGGCATTGAGGTTATTTTGAATCATGCTGTCTGGAAGGCTGAACTGCTGCACCATGGCGGCTACTGTGTGACTCTTTTCAGCTCTGAGTTCAGTGACGTCACACTGGCTGCAGGAAATCTGCCTCCAGGGAGCATTTACACCACAGAAATTGGCCAACGCTGCAAATCAGCAACCCCACTCCCTGGGCTGGATTTTAAATATTTCCCAGCACAGCACTAGTCTAAGCCCAACTAGGAGGGCAGTGAGAGCAGAGGAAAGCGGCAGAGGAAGAAAAGCCTGAGGGTTTGGTGCACCAGAGGGCTGTGCGTTCCTGCCTTTGGAGGGCTTTGCTCCTGCATCTTGCTGATGCCCTCTTCCTGCGTCTGCGTGTCCCACCTCCGTATCCTTCTTTCCCTCCACTTCCATCGTTCTCCCCACAGAGCTTGAACACTGTAGGAAATCTTGATTGTGCTTTCTCTGGTAATCTCCATGTCTTCTCTCTCAGGTCATTTTTAACAGTGATGGAAGCACACGGTGGATCGCGCCTGGATGCTGAGGCAGTGCAACCCTCCTCTATGCGTGCGGTGCGCACCTGTGTAAGATGGGCTGTCCTTCGGGGCTCAGGTCCACTGAGCAAGTGTAAGGATGTCCTCTCTTTTGAAAGCAGCCTCTCTAGGCAGAACACTAACTACTCCTGGGGAGCAATTTTCCCGTAACCAATTCCATTACAGGTCAACCCCTCCCTCGTCCCTCTTTTAACCAATACGATAATTCAATGTCCTGTTAGGAAGGCCAATCCCTTCCCCGCTGCATGGTGCCATTGTTGTCATTGATTTACCTAGAGGGTGTCACTGCAGACATTTTCTGACAGCCACGTTGATAGTTTTTCTCCTGTAACTCCTGCAAAGACTCGACTGCAGATGATTCTAAGGCAGTTATCATATTCCTTCTCAGAGGGTTGTGAACGCTCACCTAGTTACAGATTCATTCTGGGGAATGCCTGATGTACCATTCCAAATATCCATGTCCCTTCTTTCTAAACATCCATTTACCTTCCAGAAATCCATGTCCCTTCTTTCTAAACATCCATTTACCTTCCAAATATCCTTTTCCCTTTTTGCCAGAATTAACTAAACCATGATTTTTCACTGAGCACGTTGCTACACTGTTTCCTGGTCTTCTCTGCAATCATATGTGACCATGTGACCAAGTTTTTTCCAGTGAGGTGTAAGCAGAAGTTGTGTGTTCCATGAGATCTCAGAGTAGTCTCTTGAAAAGGGAAGGAGTACGCCATTTTTCTCGTCCCCTCCATCCCGCTGCTGGGAACATGACTTGATGGTTGGAGCATCAGCAGCCATTCTGGACCATGAGTAAGGGCCACCGTGCCCCCCCAAGGAATGATAAAGCAGAACTCAGGGAAGGTTTTGGATTCCTGTAGACCATATGTCTATCACACCAGCTCTAGTTCCGTTCTTTCTTTTCATTTTTTTTTAGGTGCTAATCCTAATTATAACTGGTAAGTACTTTTCCCAATGAGTGCGTGATTAGTTCTCTTCCCAAAGGCTAATTGTTGGCCTCAGCCTGTTGCTAAATTCATGCCAATTTCCATGTCTCTCCAGGACAAATCAGAGTTGTCCTAGCCCGTGTCACCTTCTCACCAAATATGCATCATTATTTTTCATTCCTTGGTTATTACCCTTTTTCCCGCCGTGGCTCACATGACCTTTCCTCTGGGAGAAACCAAGGAGAGTCAAATACCAGGTAGGAGAGCTCCTCCCTTGGGACTTTGTCTCTCCCTGTGCTCTCTGCAGAGGGTCTCAGGGCCTTTTCCCTCCCCTCCTGTTCCCAGACTCCAGCCCTGATAGAGGGCACTTTCTTTCAGCTCACATCAAAGGTCTGCATCATTAAACCTCCGTGGGGAGTGCTGGTTGGTGACAGTGAAAAGCTCCAGAATTGAACAGAGAGATTCATCGTACTAAATTTAGAAACAGGCTCTCTATATTTAGTTCAGATCTCAAATAGGAAAATGTGCAGCCTGAAGATGTACAGATTAAATAAGAAGAGGAGCAATTTGCTTTGTCCTTGAATTCAGGCTTCAGAAACATCAGATACTTCGTCTTCAGTAAGCGCCTGCCTGGGCCTGGAAGTGCCCCGGACACTGCAGTCAGCAAGTCCTCTCCCTTAGGTGAGCCTGAGGTTCTGCAGGGGGTGACGATAACAAAACAGCACAATAACAGCAATTAACACTGGCGGAAGTGAGGCTGCTTCAGGCACCGGGCACGCTTTGTAGGCATGATGCCACTCAGATCTCACTTTGACACTGTATCCTGGAGTTACGTAAGTCACTCCATCTTACAGATGGGGACAGTGGAGTGCTGAGAGGTTAATAACCTTAGCAAGGCCCCACAGCCACAGGGCAGGGTCAGGGCATGAACCGGAGCCTCCTCTCCGAGACCTGCTGGGCTGCCTGCCTTTGGAGAAGTCTCTTATCTCCCAGGACGTGTATTTAGCGGATCCCCAGTATTCATGGGTTCTGTATTTGTGAATTCACCTGCCCACTAAAATGACTCGTGGCCATTTGCAGAGGTGGGCAGAGTGGAGGAGAACCTGAGCCACATGTGTGCCCTTCCCCCTGCTGACGGAGAGCCAGGGTGTGCTGCTCCCCCATTTCAGTGCTTACTTTAAACAGGGCCGTTCGGAGGCCTCCGTAGTGCCCAGCTTTCCACACTTGGTGCTTTTCGCCGGTGACTTTGCTGTTTGGAATGGCCCTGTGTCTGGTGCTGTCTCGTGTTCCGAGCAGGAGAGGCTGGGGGGCCTTCGGGGAGCTTCATTCAGGTGGCAGCCGTGGTGCTGCCGGGTGCCGGTTCAGTGTTAATGAATCAACAGTACGTTGAATAAAGTGTCTTTAAGCAGACACATGCAAGTCAGGTTATATATTGATTGGCTTACCAGAGGCCCGCAGGAACCTAACCCCACATTTCCCCTGGAGAAATGGCTTGGGATCTGCTAATGCAGTGTCTGCAGGGTCCTTATAGACTATAACTATACTGCGAATGACGAATTGGCTGTGCCCGCAGGCTGCCTCCCAGGCAGCTGTAACCTCCAGTCCTGTACTTTCTTTCTTTCTTTTTTTTTTTGAGACAGAGTCTTGCTCTCTCTCCCAGGCTGGAATGCAGTGATGCGATTTCGGCTCACTGCAATCTCCGCCTCCTGGGTTTAAGCAATTCTTCTGCCTCAGCCTCCCGAGTAGCTGGGATTACAGGTGACTGCCACCGTGCCTGGCTAATTTTTGTATTTTTAGTAGAGGCAAGGTTTCACCATCTTGGCCAGGCTGGTCTTGAACTCCTGACCTCGTGATCCACCTGCCTTGGCCTCCCAAAGTGCTGGGATTACAGGCGTGAGCTCCCGCACCCGGCCCAGTCCCCTACTTTCGAGGTCTATTTGCTTCTCGCCAGCTCTGCCCCAGCATGGAGCAGTCACGGGGGTGCAGTGGCTCCTTCTACAGGGAGCGTGAGGACGGGGACCTGCCCTTGTCTTCCAGTCACACTGGGAACTGGGACGCGGGGGCCCCAGATACTTCCCGTGTGTCCCTCCCAGGGCAGGGAATACAGAGGCCTCCGACAGCCAAGCACAGTGAAGACTCTGGCAGCCACGGTTCTCAGGGTGGCCTTGTGATTCCAATAGATTTGGGGACTTCCTGAGATTGGAGTGGGTAAATCAGGAAATAAATTTTCAAGCCAATGGAGAGCAAAGCCTCCTCCACAGAGCAAGACGGAGGAAGGAGGAATCGAGGTGAGCTCCATACAGCGCTGCTCAAGGGCTTCTCAGGACGTGGCGTGTGACCCGCCCGTTTCCGAGGACGTAGGAGACAGGGGTGCCGGAAGCACCAAGGCGATGACGTGCAAAGTGTCCCAGTGAACAAGGCCCCGCAAAGGCTGCTTCTCCAAGCCCCGTGTCCACCCGTTCCGTGGCTCTAGACACTGTCACAGCTGAATCAGGTCTCCCACAGTTAACACGCTGAAGCCCTAGGCCCCACACTTCAGAATGTGATGGTTTGGAGATAGGGCCTTAAAGAGGTAATTAATGAAAAATGAGGGCGTGGAGGTGGGCCCTAATCCAGCCGGACTCGTTTCCTTTACAAGAGGAGAAGATTGGGACACAGACACACACACAGGGACAGCGGGTGGAGGCCCCCGGAAGAAGACGGCGTCCACACACCGGGCAGAAAGGCCTCAGGAAAACTTGTCTTGCCCACACCCGGACCTCAGACTCCCAGCCTCCAGAATCAGGAGAAAATGCATTTCTGTGGTTAAGACCCCACTCTGTGTGCTACAGTAGCCTAGAGGCTTTCCCGGACTGATGACTCCCAGATCAACATCTCAAGCTACGCCTGCTGTGATGTCTTTCTAATGACCACTAGATACATCCTCCCTCCCCTAACGACCGCCAGAGATGTCCCCCCGTCCCCTAAGGACCGCCAGAGACATCCCCCCATCCCCTAAGGAATACCAGAGACTTCACCCATCCCCTAAGGACCGCCAGAGACATCCCTGTCCCCTAACGACCACCAGAGATGTCCCCCCATCCCCTAAGGACTGCCAGAGATGTCCCCCCGTCCCCTATCAAACACCAGAGACGTCCCCCCATCCCCTAAAGACCGCCAGAGACGTCCCCCCATCCCCTAAGGATCGCCAGAGACATCCCCCCATCCCCTAAGGACCACCAGAGACGTCCCCCCATCCCCTAAGGACCACCAGAGACGTCCCCCCATCCCCTAAGGACCACCAGAGATGTCCCCCCATCCCCTAAAGACCACCACAGATGTACCCCCATCCGCTAAGGACTGCCAGAGACGTCCCCCCATCCCCTAAGGACCACCAGAGACGTCCCCCCATCCCCTAAGGACCACCAGAGATGTCCCCCCATCCCCTAAGGACCACCAGAGAAGTCCTTCCATCCCCTAAGGACAGCCAGAGATGTCCCCCCATCCCCTAAGGACCACCAGAGAAGTCCCTCCATCCCCTAAGGACCGCCAGAGATGTCCTCCCGTCCCCTAACGACCGCCAGATACGTCCCCCATTCCCAGTCCCCTAAGGACCACCAGAGATGTTCCCCGTTCCCTGTCCCTAACCACCACCGGAAACTCCCCTAACGACGGCTGGAAATGCCCCCGGGATGCCCAGTGGCACCTTCACCGCAGCACAGCCAGAGCAGAGTTCCAGATTCCAGAGGACTCCTGACTACCTCAGGAAACGTGCTCCTCCACTCCGTGTCCTATGCATCACTAGAAATGCATGTAACATGTATGAAGTCACATGCTCTGTCCTATGCATCACTAGAAATGCACATATGTAACATGTATGAAGTCACATGCCCTGTCCTATGCATCACTAGAAATGCACATATGTAACATGTATGAACAGTCACACGCCCTGTCCTATGCATCACTAGAAATGCATGTAACACGTATGAACAGTCAAGTCGTATAACAAAGTGAAACTGAAGCCTCATCCTTGTGTTGTTCCCAACACTCAGAGCCACTTATCTTCCTGCTCCTCCTCCTGGTCTGGCGTGGATTTCCCAGGACTGGCAGGCGATGCCCTCAGTGGGCAGCTGGAGAAGGAAGAGGAGAGAGACTGCAGGAGGAGGTGACGGGGGGCTCTGCCAGGATGAATCGCCACTGGGGCCGGCCTGGCTGCAGCCCTGTGCATCCCCGGACTCCCCAGGCAGCACTGGGCGTGCACATTAGCCTCGGGTGTGGTCCCACTTTGTCTTGGCACCACAGACCCCCGGAAGGATAGGGGGTCTCATCTGGCTCCAAACAGCGGATGCCCTCGGCTCCTGCCGGGTGCACTCAGGGCCTCGGGCAGCTGAGAGCCTCCACTTGGATCAGCCCTGTGGCCTCCATACCTGGGCCTCCAGGGCAGCGGCCTCCACACTGGGGCCTCCACACGGGGGCCTCCACACCAGGGCCTCCAGGGCAGCAGCAGGGCTGTCCCCCCTTTCCTCCAGCCACAGCTCATGGCTGACACAGCATAGTTCCACGTGCACAGCCTTTAGAGAACCCCAGAGGAGAAGCACCCAAGGAACCCCATTTCTAGACTTTCCACCAAAACTCATGGGAGTGCCCTGGGGGGCTCGTGCTTCAGAAGACACACTGAGCACCCTCCCCACCACCAAGGCGGAGACCAAGGGAGTCTGCAGGCTGTGACCGCATCCGCATCGCCTGTGCTTTGTAGTGCGCTCAATGTCTCACCTACAAATATAAATAACATACATAATGTACATGTCGTGTAGACATAAATATATACACAGAGTAAGTTATAGAAATCTAGATACTAACAATACCTCATACCCCCTATACATTCCATGGGAAGAGGGATCGGGGTTGTCGTCACTATCTCCTGCTCCACGGCTCCTGCTGCGAGGCTGTGATGCTCTGCAACACCTGCTCTCCGGCAGGAGCACCGCCCAGCCCCGTGTCCCATCCAATGCAGGAAGTGGCCAGCACCTCGCCCACCTCACCTTCCGTCCCCGTTGGCCATGCCTCCCGCTCCTGCCTTGCAAGTGGATGGCACGGAGACGGTGGCAACACCGCAGCCCTCTTGTGGCCATGAGGAGGCTCAGAAGATTTGCAGGGTCAGGGCCCCCAGGCTGTCCAGATGGCAGTGCAACAGCCTTAGGACCTCTGGTGCTGTGAGAAAAACTCACTTGTGTGTGTGCACCCACGTTCAGCTTTGCCGTTCCTTGTGGCTGAGTCAGTGCTGACTGGCACGGTGGGCACTCAGGTTTCTCCTAGCACTTTTCACTATTAACAGGATGAGTGAAAACACTAATTACATGAAGCCTTCACTGTAGACGAATCAGTACCTTTATGGATTTTTTTTTTTTTAATATCCAAGGGGGATACACTAGGCCATATTTCCTGATCATGTTTGATCACATAATTTACCACCACAACCCCCACCCCCACAATGCTTCTGGTGGTTTAGGAAATTGCTGCCTTACTTTAAAAACAAGCCTGGGCTGTGAGCAAACACCGAGGCGGGAAGAGCTTCTTTGAAGTGTGTCTGCCTTGGTGAAAGGAGCAGGGACTTTAGATCCACACTCTGCCCTTCCCAGCTGTGCAATGCAGTGAAATTAGCTACATCTCCAGCCTCAGTTCTGTGACTAATATGGGGGTGGTAAGACCCCCTCACAAGATACTTGGTGGCCCGGCGCGGTGGCTCACACCTGTAATGCCAGCACTTTGGGAGGTGAGGCAGGAGGATCGCTTGACCCCAGGAGTTTGAGGCCAGCCTGGGCAACATAGGGAGACCCTATATCTACAATAAAAACAAAAAATTATCCAGGCATGGTGTCACGTGTCCGTGGTCCCAGGTACCTGGGGGGCTGAGGTGGGAGAGTCCCTGGAGCTCAGGAGATCGAGGCTGCGGTGAGCTGTGATCACGCCACAGCACTCCAGCCTGGGTGACAGAGCGAGACTCTGTCTCAAAAAAGCCCCAAATAACAACAATGAATCAGGTGTGTGGGCTCAGGACCCTCCGTGTGCAGGCACTGGGAAATGTGAGCTCCAGCCCCTCTCCATCTAGATGCCCTCGTGCTCTCTGTCCGCTCTCCAAAGCTGCTGTCTCTCTGGAAGCAATTTGAGGATCTTCACTGTACTTCCCCGAGCCTCAGTTTCTCCCACGTAAAATGCAGAGGTTTGCTCCTGGTTTGCTCAGCTGGCATTTTAGCCAGGGTTGGCCCCAGATCACAGGCCCTTCAGCATCCTGATTCCATCCAGCGTGTCCAGGAGCCCTATGTGCCCTCCACCCCCAGTCCCAAATGCCTGCAGGAGGCAGAGTCACCCACACAGGAAACCTCTCGCTAAGATGGTCTCTGTAGCCCCTTCTCCAACAAAGCTGCTCTGTCCCCACGCCCCACCATGCTAGATGTCGAGTGTCTGACACAGGCTGCAGTGGAGCCATGAGCAGCCACAGCCCACACAGCTCCACAAAGCCACCGAAGCATTTGGCATCCCCACCAGGCCGCTGTTTTTACTCCCGTGGTCGAATAAGGAGTCCGAGGCTTTGGGATGGTTTGCTGTTGAGCAGCGAGTTGTGCCGAGCTGGTGCTTTTCTTCGATGACATTGACCTGTTTGTGTGGGGTCATTGTGTCTACCTGACTCATCCCAGTCCTGGGGAGGCCGATGCCCCCTCTCTGATACTAACCCTGCATGCCTGCTGCCCATGGCCTCTCCTGGAAGAGTGAGGTCATTTCAAGGACAAGATAATTACGGGAACAGAAGGAGCCTCTCACTGAAGCAGGAGACTGGAGAGACGGCCTTCGTCCCAGAGCAAGTTGGACTCTCTGGGTGCTCCCTGCAGCCTGAACCCACATGTAAATAGAAGACCTTGTACCTTGCTAATTCCCAGAAACCCTCCCTCTCCACCATCTTCCTGGGCTAAGTTCAACGCGGCCGACGTCTGAGCTCCATCTGCTCTCTGCTAATGGAAAATGGAGTGTGGGAAGTGAAGATGTTTTTGAAAACACGTTTTCCAGGTGGGGTTGCTATTGATTAACCTCTCGTGGCGTCTCAGCCTTTCTCCCATAGACCCGAGTTCTGTGACTAATACCTGGATGTATTGTGTGCCCTCGTTCGTGACAGCTCAAGTGCTGTTTGTGGGATGGGACCTGCACTCCCGCGCTCTGAGGCGGGGACACAGGAGGCTGTGCGTTCACACCAGGCTATTTATCAAGATAATTGTTGCCTGCAAGGGTTCTAGACATCCACTTGTCCACACCCCAGGGAGGAGCGGGGCTCTTTATCATGTCTGGACTTAATAAAGAAGAAATAATGCAGCTGTACTGCTGGCTACAATGTCTCTTCTCCAGTAATCCTGGGTCTCAATTTTCTGCTTAGCATTGTGTACACAGCAAACAGCCTCACGAATTTAACCGTGCTCCAGTTTCCCCTGGTGACGACAGGAGAAAGGTTCACAAAAGACCCCTTTTGGATTTAATAGGACACAGAACAGCACAGTGTCACATGGTCTTCACGGCCATGAGGGCCCAACTCTCTTTTGTGAAAAATTGTAATTTCACTAATACAGGAATTATGTTTCCAGTGGTTTTCTTCCAGTGTTTAGACTGTCACGACCAGGAAGAGTCACTTTGGAGGGTTGCAAAGGGCTGCCAAGCCCCAGAAACAGAAACAGTGGCACCCCTCCACACCGTGAGGAAACCGAGGCACAGCAGGCCCACAAATCAGGCCCACAGCCCCAGCCCACTCCAGGACACGCCTGGAATTGCCTGTGAATTGCTGGGAGGGGGCAATTCACACCCACGCTTGCCCCGTCTCCTCTGCAAACGTGGATTACATCGGGTGCTCCACCACGCTGTCAGACTGAAGGCCAGCTGGTTGATGTCACCACATCCACATTCTAAATCAGCAGCCCCCAACCTTTTTGGCACCAGGGACCAGTTTTGTGGAAGACAATTCTCCACAGATGGTGGGTGGGGTGGTGGGGGGATGGTGTTGGGATGTTCCACCTCAGAGGATGAGGCATTAGATTCTTATAAGGAGCCCACAACCTAGATCCCTCCATGTACAGTTCACAGTAGGGTTTGCACTCCTATGAGAATCTAATGCCGCTGCTGATCTGACAGGAGGCGGAGCTTAGGTGATCACGAGAGTGATGGGAGCAGCTGTAAATACAGACGAAGCTTCACTCGCTCGCCCACCGCTCATCTCCTGACGCGCGGCCCAGTTCCTAACAGCTCACAGGTGGGAACCCAGGGATTGGAGACCCCTGCTCTAAATCGTCCCGAACCTCACACTTCTGAATTAAAAGCACAGCTTTACCCTGCAAGTTGCTTTCTTCAGGTAACTTTGCATCTTAAACATCCAAGGTGTGGAGAAACTGGTTTTTAGGGTCCCATGAAGAGAACACTCTCATATCTTTCAAATTCACTGGATTTGGAGCCCGTTTCCTATTGAGGTACTTTTTTTTTTTTTTTTGTCACAGCAGGAATTTCTGTTCCTCCCTGTGTTGTGTTTCAGGGGGAGAGAAAACATGCAGCTGCCGCCCGGGGGTAAGCCTTCCTCGGTCCCCTAGTCCATGAGTTCAGCATCTCCTGGACTTGGCACTGTTACCTGGAAGCCAGCAGCCCTTCCCTTCAAGGACAGTGTCATCTGCACCAAGGCCTGAGCTGGAGCAGCAGCACATGCCCATCTTCGATGGCTTCATGGGCAATACATTCGAGTTCACATGAGCCCTGTGGGCTGTAGCATTTCCAAAGGTACCATGAGCCAGCCCTGTTTGGCAACCGAGAACACACTGGGCAGTAACCTCCCTGCAGAGGACACGCCCAGCATAATGGCCTTTTTTCTTTTTGTTTTGAAACAGGGTCTTACTCTATCATCCAGGCTGGAATGCAGTGGTGTGATTACAGCTCACTGCAGCCTCAACCTCCCAAGGTCGATCCTCCTGCCTCAGCCTCCATAGAGCTGGAATCACAGTTGCACACCACTGTGCCTGGCTAATTTTTTGTTTTTGTAGAGATAGGGCCTAATTTTGTTGCCCAGGCTGTTTTCAAACTCCTGGTCTTAAGTGACCCTCCTGCCTCAGCTTCCCAAAGTGCTGGGACTCAACACTGTGGTATTGATCAAGAGTGGAGAGGGAGGTACTGGTACAGGCAGCGAAGTTAGGGAGAACCCCTGGTGTCGGTGCCTGAAGGTGCTCCCTCTCCACCTGGGTCCAAGGAAATTTAATGAACTTTAGCTTCCAAAAGTTTTCACATATGGGAATGTTTCTCTATGAAAAGATATCATTGGTAAGTGCAGGCAAGTGGAATCAATATTGGTTTTTAGACCAGGAAACCAAATCCTCTCTTCAATATTGGCTGTGCTTCCAACATTGTTAAAGATGTTTAGCAATTAATTCAACCAATTTTTAACCATGTTTTTATCCTGTTATACTTTTATTTTTAAGGGGAGATGTACTAGCCTACCAGTGCTAGGGTAATTAGCAGTCACTCTGTAAATGGTAATTAGCAGTCACTCTGTAAATGGTTGGTAAATTGAAAGTGGAATGGGATTGGTTTTATGGTAATCTGACCCCACAAATGCTGCTTCTGTGTCTGTTACACAGAGGGATGCTTTTCCTCCAGTTAGAGATCTTTTGCATACAAATAAATGATATTTTGGGGTGTGAAGTCTGATAATCTGAGACAGGTCTCAGTTAATTTAGAAAGTTTATTTTGCCAAGGTTGAGGATGCGCCCATGACACAGTCTCAGGAAGTCCTAATGACAGGTGCCCAAGGTGGTCGGGGCACCGCTTGATTTTATACATTTTAGGGAGACATGAGACAGCAATCAATATATGTAAGAAGTACATTGGTTCCATCCGGAAAGGGGGGGACAACTCAAAGCAGAGAGGGGGCTTCCAGGTCACAGGAAGGTGAGAGACAAACAGTTACATTCTTTTGAGTTTCTGATTAGCCTTTCCAAAGCAGACAATCAGATATGCATCTGTCTCAGTGAGCAGAGGGATGACTTTGAATAGAATGGAAGGCAGGTTTGCTCTGAACAGTTTCCAGCTGGACTTTTTCCTTTGGCTTAGTAATTTTGGGGCCCCAAGATTTTCCTTTCACAGAGAGGAGGGTGTCTATTTTTTTCTTCAAGGTGCCTTGAAATTAAGGCAAGAAGAATGGGGTGAAGCCGACTTCCCACCACCTTGGTTATTTTCCTCGGAAGGAAAACACATTTCATGGTTGTGGCAGAGCAGAAGCAGCGTGAATCCTGCAGTGACTTGCTGCAACCCTTAAAGATTTTTTTTTTAAGATTTTGTAGAATATGTTTGTTTTCCTTCCAAGAACTGTTGGAATGTTTTCATGCACCCTTGGAACAGCCCTTGGAGACAAGCCTGGGGAGGGAACAGTGTCACTGGAGGCCAGCTTCCTGGGCACCCACACTCCCCCCGCCTGCCTAGGGGCCTACCCAGGCTCACCAGACACAGGCACCACAGGGCAGGAGGGTGGGGAAGGGTACACTTTCTCCTTGTTCCTAGCACATGGTAATGCACCCCAAAGCAATATTCGCCCAGAAAGCAGTTACTAAGCACAGAGAAAGCTGAGGTAATTCTGTGAAGAAGAACACTGAAACAATAAAAACTCAACATTTGGAAGCAAGTTATGACAGCACTCAGCATAGGGGGTAACATATTCACTCGGGCTACAGTAGAAAATGTGCTTTTTATAGTAATATACAGTTTTATGTCCATATGTATTTTAACATTTTTCTTTTTCTTTTTCTTTTCTTTCTTTTTTTTTTTTTTTGAAACAGGGTCTCTCTTTGTCACCCAGGTTGGAGTGCAGTGGGATGATTTTGGCTCACTGCAGCCTTGACCTCCCAGGCTCAAGCGATCCTCCTGTCTTAGCTCCTCATGTAGCTGGGACTATAGGCCCCTATGCCTGGCTAATTTTTTGTTGAGATGGGATTTTTCCATGTTGTCCAGGCTGGTCTTGAACTCTTGAGCTCAAGCAATCTGCCTGCCTTAGCCTCCGAAAGTACTAGCATAACAGGCATGAGCCACCATGCCCAGCCTATTTTAACATTTTTCTTGGTAATAAAAGTAACCATATTTTTATCAGATGCTTTTTTAAAGCCAGTCGATGTTGGGAAGGCTGACTTGTTTCATGGATACAGTGATGGGCAAACACCAGGTCAGAGACAGTAGGGCAAGCCCAGGCTTCCCACTCAGGGTCCCCTAGGCAAGTTGCTTCCTGTCTCAAGTTGCACTGCCCTAACTGGTCAGTACAAAGAGCAGTACTTTGGGATGCTTTGTAGTGAAATAGAAATGGAAAAGCACTGTTGCCTCTTGAGATTAAGGCCATACTGTTAAAAATATAATGTGAAGTCAGTGTGATGGATCACACCTATAGTCCCAGCTACTTAGGAGACTGAAGCAAGAGGATTGCTTAAGGCCAGGAATTCAAGACCAGCCTGGGCAACATAGCAAAATCCCACCTCTCTCTCTATAATATCTGTTACTATTATACACAATAATATATACTAGTGTATATACATATACACACACTGTAGATGTACATATGTGTGTGTATATATGTATATATATGTGTATATACATATATATACACATATATACACACACATAGAGAAAATGTGAGCCTTACATTATTTTGAATTTTCCAGTGGTGCCTAAACCTGTGTGTGCACCTGCTGTCTTCATGCTTGTTGATTCGCTAGTGTCCATCTTCCCCTTTTAATAAAACAGGACACAGTTCACTGCTGTATGTTCTGCACCTAGAAGGGTGCCTGGTACACAGTAGAATCTTAAATAGGTATTGAATAAGTAAAGTGTTGGTGGTGTTGTGTTAAATGAAATAGTCTAAATATATATAGGAAACTCACTAGTATATATTATTGTGTATAATAGTAGCAGGTAGTATATATTATCATTAAGAATGTAATAGTTTAGAAGTTTTGACAGCATCACAGCCCCTTCCACTTCCAGCTTGATAATCAGGAGCCTGCTATTAGCAGAAGATAGCTGGGGAAGAATGCCTTCTGGAACCCACCTCTTCCCTCCATCTCCCCAGGAAGAGGAGATGTATGAATAATCTACAAATGGTAGGGAGGTTTATGTTTTTAAGCAGCACTTAGGTATTTTAAGATTTCTCTTTAAACTGTAGTAAGTAGCAAAGGGGAAGATAATTTAAAGCAGTCCATTGGTCTAAGAGCTAAGTTTCAGTATTTTTTGCAAAACAGTTATGGAGCTTACATGAAATAAGAATATATGTCATGGTGTTGGGATAACTGAATATCTACAAGCAGAAGAATGAAATTGCATCCTTACCTCACACCATATATAAATATCAACTTGAATGGATTAAGCATTTCAACATAATATCTGAAGCTGTGAAACTACTAAAAGAAAACATAGAGGAAAAAGCTCCATGATATTAATCTGAGCAATGATTTTTTGGATATGACCCCAAAAGCACAGGAAGCAAATGCAACAAAGACAAATGAGATTTTATCAAAAGATTAATAAAAAGCTTCTTCACGGCAAAGGAAACAATCAGCAGAGTGAAGAGACAGCTTACAGATGGGAAATGCACCTGCAAACCACACATCTGATAAGTAGCTAGTACAAAGATATGTAAGAACTTCAAACAACTCAATAGTAAGAAAATAAATAGCCCAATTAGAAAGAGATCAAAAGAGCTGAATAGACGTTTCTCAAAAGAAGACAGACAAATGTCCAATAGGTATATGAAAAATGCTCAAAATCACTTATCATCAGAGAAATGCACATTAAAACCACAATGCCACATCACCTCCCACCTGTTAGAATGCCACTGTCAAAGACAAAACATAACAAGTGTTGGTGAGGATGCAGAGAAAAGGGGACTCTTGTACCCTGTTGGCGGGAATGTAAATTACAGCCATGATGGAGAACAGTACGGAGTTTCCTCAAAAACTAAAAATACAAACACCATATGATTCGGCAGTCCCAAAAGCAGGCATATACCCATAGGAATTGGAGTCAGTAAGTCTAAGAGCGGTCTGCACCCCCACATTCCCTGCAGCGCTTGAATAGTGCCAATATAGAATCAACCTATGTGTCCTTCAAGGGATGAATGGATAAAGAAAATGTGGCACATACACAATGGAATATTATTCAGCCTTAAAGAAGGAGATCCTCTCACTTGAGACAGCATGGATGAACTAGAAGGACATTATATTAAGTGAAATAAGCCGACCGCACAAAGACCAATACTGCACAATCTCACTTGTTGAAGCTAAAAGAGCTAAAAGAGTTGAAGTCACAGAAGCAGAGGATAGAATGGTGGTTACCAGGGACTGGGGCAGAGGGATTGTGGGGTGGGGCGGGGGGTGAGGTGCTGGAGAGATGTTAGTCAAAGGGAATAAACTTTCAGCTAGACAGGAAGAACAAGTTCAAGAGATATATTGTACAAGGGAGGTGACTACATTGTTAGTAACAATGTATTATATTCTTGAAAATTACTAAGAGTAGATTTTAAGTGTTCTCCTACAAAAAATGGTATGTGAGACCATGCATATAATTAGCCTATTTAAACATTTCACAATATATGCGTATTTCAAAACAACATGTTGTATACAATATATGCAATTTTGTCAATTAAAAAATTAAAAAATAAAAAAGAAAGCATTCAATTAATCAAAAGTCACATAGCAAAAGTAAAACATGACCTCTTTTTTCTTTTTTTTTCAAATATTGACTTGACACTAAAACACTGAAAACAAAGAATGAGTTGCCGATGGTGTGGCGTGACCCCTTTCCTTCCAGGTGGGCAGAACGGTCAGTGTGATGCGACCACCTCAGATCTGGGTTTGGGTTGGGTGAAGGGGAGGGGCTCTGCTTCCCACTCAGGGTCCCCTGGGCAAGTTGCTTCCTGCTCAAGTTGCACTGCCCTAACTGGTCAGTACAAGGAACAATATCTACCCACTAGAGACAAAAGTCAAGTGCTTATTAAAATGCGGAGCGCGTAACAATCAACATTAGATCCCTGCCTCCACAGGGCAGTTATAAAACGGAGAACTTGCCAGGAATACTGCAGGACAGCAGATCCAGGTTCTATAATCGGTGTTGTCATCATAAAATACAGGTAATATGTTCCATGCATTTGCGTATGAAGCCAGGCCTGAGGGCCGACTGCATAAATATGAGCCTGTTATTAGCGACTCACGAATCATGCGAACAACACTGTCGTGCAAAATGTATCCAGGGAGGAAACAAAGAGGAAATGTGTATGAAGCCAACCCAAGATTAAATATGGGTCATTCCTTGCTGAAAGCATGGAAGCTTCTGGGTGCATGGAGAAAGAAAACCCTTCCGGGCACCCTCGTAAAGTTACTCACAAAGGAAATCACACGAATGTGCTTGAAGCTCATTTTATTCTTGGCATTCCCAAGATATCAGAAATATCATTAACGTTGTTTGAGAAATTAGAGAACTGTAACGAAGCCAAAGAGCGGTGTGGGTTTTGCTCTTATCAACCCCTCCCTCACTGAGCAGAGGCTCCCTTGCTGTCCTTCCTGGGGCTGGCCCTTCGGGCCCGAGGGCCCCCAGGGAAGCCAGCCCAGTTCGCCCCTGACAGTATCAGGCACTTAGGATTGAATTTTCAAATTGCCCTCCCGTTTGCATCTGCATTGATGTTTTGCATTTGTTTGAGGCTTGCATCTGCTTCCAAACAATGAGCTGTAATTTTAAACCTGTTTAGCACGCATTTAACCCAGATACTTCTTTTGTGACCATTTCACTTGCATCTGGGTTTCAGTGCAAAGAGGTTGTAAGGAACAAAACAAGAGCAGAATGGTAGCAGCCAGCAGCTGCGTGCAGGCAGCACACCCCGTGCACACCCACGCAGGGCACGAAGCCCGTGGCACACCCTGTGCACACCCACGCGGGGTACACCGCCTGTGGCACACTCCAAGAACACCCACACAGGGCACACACAGAGTCTGGTGTGAAAGGCACCACTGCACAAAGCATGTGCCCATTCTGCAGCATGGAGGCTACGTCCTGCGCCTGTGATTTTCATAATTCAAAGCTGTAGGTCTCACCGGGGCTTGCTGCAGCTGGAAGCCTGACCGCAGACAGCACTAGGAAGTGCAGGCAACCCCCGCCCCATCCATCGGAAATGGTCTGGACCCCGCGGCGAGAGCGGGCACCTCCTCTTAGTACTCATGAATCATTCCTTTGGCAGTGCAGGTAAATGCCCCTGTGAGATGCCGAAGCGCCCTGACTCTGAGGCCTGACAGCTTCAACAGAGGACTTTTAGGTCCAGAAGGGAGGTGGGTAGCTATTGGCTGAAACAGATCTTCTTTTCTTACTGGGCAGCGATTCCAGGTCAACTTGTTTGTTCTGACCCTGGCATTTCCTAAAGGAAGGGACTCCTGCTTTTGGTTCCATGTCCTGTTTTAGCAAGGCCATACCATGTCCACCTAGAACCTGTGGAATCTTTGCGGAGCCCATGGGTTTTGACTCATCTGCTTGGCAGTGGTGTTTGGTTCCTAAGTCAGTTTCATACTAGAGCTGAAGATGGAGACACGTGGAGATGGGATCTGTCCAGCCCGGCCCCACAGACACTGTATGGGAACACCCTTGTACCCTGGGACACAGCTGCAGGGTCTTAGGGACCTCCTAACAGTTCACCGGGTCTGAGTCAGCGAACTTCTCAAAACCATATTTGAACACATATTTATATAAAGTCTGAGCAATTTTCTCTGAAGGCATCAAACCTGACACAATGTTTATAATCTCAAAAATGGCATTTGACACAAGAGGATGCTTCTGACACACAATGGCTGGCTAGATGAAGGGCCAGAGATGCGTTCCAGACCTGATGCTGCTGCTGGATGAGAACTGAAAGCACAGAGACCCATCCAGGATGGCTCTGTACCCTGAATGGCGCTGCATCCAGGATAGTTCTGTACCCATGAAGGCTCTGTACCCGAGACGGCTCTGTACCCAGGAAGGCTCTGTATCTGGGACGGCTCTGTAGGCAGGATGGTGTTGTACCCAGGACGGCTCTGTATCCGGGACGGCTCTGCACCCGGGACACCTCTGTGTCTGGGACAGCTCTGTATGCGGGATGGCTCTGCACCCGGGATGCCTCTGTGTCTGGGACAGCTCTGTATGCGGGATGGCTCTGTACCCGAGACGGCTCTGTACCCGGAATGGCGCTGTACCCAGGACAGTTCTGTACCCAGGAAGTCTCTGTGTCCGGGACGCCTCTGTATCCAGGATGGCGCTGTACCCGGGACACCTCTGTGTCTGGGATGGCTCTGTATCCGGGTCGGCTCTGTATCCGGGACGGTGTTGTACCCAGGACGGCTCTGTCGAGAGGCCTTTATGTGACAACAGAAACGCCGTACATCTACCCTGTGCACGACGGTGGCCACCAACCACACAGGGCTGTTGAGCACCTGAAACGTGGCCAGTGAGGAAGAAGAATTGAGTTTTTAATTGTATTTGATTTTGAATAAACTCAAACTTAAATTTAAAAAGCCACATGTGGCTAGTGGCTACCATGTTGGAAAGTGCTGATAAGGTTCTTTTCTGTATGTTTATTGCTACCTAATCCCACTTCCCCACTACACACCCAAACAGTTATGTAAAAATAAACACATTGTGGCACTGACTCTCAGGAAAATAATTTTTATAACCTGAAATGTTAATTTCTTTCATTATCATTGATATAGCATGAAAAATATCCCTAGAAACTTGAGATGAGAGAAACAAAATTCATCACTATCAATTTATTGCTTCTGCTGATGTCCTCAGGGGATAGTTTTTAATTTACATGTTGTCATTTCTTTTAAAATGCTTTTATGGGACAATTACACATGTCATTTTTTTTCCAGAAACCACAGATCAATATAAAGGCAATTAGCAATGTTTTTATCCTTTAAAAATAAAATGTCAGGTTTTTGAAAAATGATTTTTAAAACATAAACATTACAAAATAAATTTTATTTGGATTTTGGCATATGATGTTAAAACAACCTCTTGCTGTCATGAATTATGTCATTAAAAAGTCAGTGTTTGTGCTCCCAGTGTTACCCACAGCTCTAGGCATGGAAGGAATTCCATGAATACTTGCTGTAATCCTACAGCATTATTGACGTGCCAATATTGGTACTCTGATCTATTGTAATTGTCTATGTGCCAAATTCTGCATCTGTAAAATAAAATAATATTTGGACTTTCTGATGCAGTGGTGGTAAAATTACATCAGTTAATGGATACAAAGTACACTGATTCTGTTGATATAGTTGATGCTGTTAGTATAGTTGATGCTGTTAGTATGGCTGATGTTGGTATGGCTGATGTTGTTGGTATGGTTGATGCTGTTGGTATGGTTGATGCTGTTGGTATAGTTGATGATGATGTTGGTATGGTTGATGCTGTTGATGTTGGTAAGGTTGATGCTGTTGGTATTGGTATAGTTGATGCTGTTGGTATGGCTGATGCTGTTGGTATGGTTGATGTTGTTGGTATGGTTGGTGTTGTTGGTATGGCTGATGTTGTTGGTATGGCTGATGTTGGTATGGTTGATGCTATTGATATGGTTGATGCTGTTGGTGTTGGTACGGTTGATGTTGTCAGTTTGGTTGATGCTGTTGGTATGGCTGATGTTGTTGGTATGGTTGATGATGATGTTGGTATGGTTGATGTTGTTGGTATGGTTGATGATGATGTTGGTATGGTTGATGTTGTTGGTATGGTTGATGCTGTTCGCATGGTTGATGGTGTTGGTATGGCTGATGTTGGTATGGTCAATGTTGTTGGTATGGTTGATGTTGTTGGTGTGGTTGATGTTGTTGGTATGGCTGATGTTGGTATGGTTGATGCTGTTGGTGTTGGTATGGTTGATGCTGTTGGTATAGTTGATGTTGTTGATATGGCTGATGTTGTTGGTATGGCTGATGTTGTTGGTATGGCTGATGTTGGTATGGTTGATGCTGTTGGTGTTGGTATGGTTGATACTGTTGGTATGATTGATGCTGTTGGCATGGCTGATGCTGTTGGCATGGCTGATGTTGTTGGTATGGCTGATGTTGTTGGTATGGCTGATGTTGGTATGGTTGATGCTGTTGGTATGGTTGATGCTGTGGTGTTGGTACGGTTGATGTTGTCAGTTTGGTTGATGCTGTTGGTATGGCTGATGTTGTTGGTATGGTTGATGATGATGTTGGTATGGTTGATGTTGTTGGTATGGTTGATGATGATGTTGGTATGGTTGATGCTGTTGGTATGGTTGATGATGGTGTTGGTATGGTTGATGTTGTTGGTATAGTTGATGCTGTTGGCATGGTTGATGCTGTTGGTATGGTTGATGTTGTTGGTATGGCTGATGTTGTTGGTATGGCTGATGTTGTTGGTATGGCTGATGTTGATATGGTTGATGCTGTTGGTGTCGGTATGGTTAGTATAGTTGATGCTGTTGGTATGGTTGATGTTGTCGGTTTGATTGATGCTTTTGGTATGGCTGATGTTGTTGGTATGGTTGATGATGATGTTGGTATGGTTGATGTTGTTGGTATGGCTGATGATGATGTTGGTATGGTTGATGTTGTTGGTATGGTTGATGCTGTTGGCATGGTTGATGTTGTCAGTTTGGTTGATGCCATTGGTATGGTTGATGTTGTTGGTATGGTTGATGCTGGCTTCTTCTCTAGACTATGGGACCCTCTATAGACTATGGGACCCTCTATAGACTATGGGGCCACAACATGCTCACATCTGTAGCATTTCGGCTACTCAAATGGCTACTCAAGATACGTCTGCAAATGACCAAATGACAACAGGAACAAATGAATCAATAATGGGGCAGATGGGGAGGGAGGCATGAGTGGCACATTATAGAGAAGGTGAGGTTTTGTTGGGTCCTTCGGGAGGGAAGGCAGGCTGGGTTTCTCTGTCTCTGTGTGGTGGACGTGTGTCAGATGGGCACTTTTCGAGGGCTGCCCTGTGCGCTGTGGGGCATTTAGCAGCATCCCTGCTCTCCACCCACCCATCCCTGCTCTCCACCCAGGCGTACTTCCCCAGCTGTGACAACTGAGAATGTATCCAGACATTGCCAAACGTCCCCTGGAGAGACATTTGTGTTCTGCGGTTTTGGTTAGGGCTCTAGTTACAAAGTTCCATAGATTTTCAGGGTCTGTCCCAACCCTATTTTGCCATAGAAATTTGCAGAACTGAGGACTTTCAGGAGCTATAGGATGTTTATGGTAGAAATGCCTCAAGGAAGGGCCATACCATTAACAATGATTTCTCTCTGGGATTGAGGTTAGGAATGGTGTTATGTTCTTCTTTAGGATTTTTCATAAATTCAAAATGTTCCACACACATACCAAAAAAGCCTTCATAAAGTTTTATTATAATAATACATTATAGGTGTATAAAATGTACTGAATTTATTAAATTCAATTGAAATAGAATTCTCTTCGCCCTTCCGATCGACCCTTTAGATATCTTCCAGCCCGATTCAGTTCTTTGGGTCCTCAGGGCATCATTACGAAGTGGCAATAATTAGCTATAAATGTAAATAAGGAAAGCCAAAGCGGACGCCCCTCCCTCTGAACCGACGCAGTTCCCTGGGTTCTGCACTGACAGGGCCACTCCGCTGTGACCCTGCTCTGGCTGAAGTGCTCTTCGGGGCTGAATGCCTTATTCTACCATCCAAAGGGCCTTTGAACAACTGCTTTTAAATGTGGTTGTTGAATTAATGCATGCTTGTACCAGGTACCAGAATGCAGAGAGCTGCCGCTGACGTAGTGCTGGTCACTCTGCACTTGAGCGTTGGTAGGTATGTGTCAGTGTGAGATCAAAGGCCCAGCTCTTCCCCACCCCTTTAATTTGAATATGAAACATGGCACCGACAGTCAAAATCCCGAGGACAATCAGCACATGCGTGCTCCTGCGACGGGTCGGCCGCCCTTGGCAGCCAGAGGACACGTTCCGGGTTTGACCCCCTTCCCTGTCCCTGTTGGCTCAGGAGGGTTATTTTAAAAGGTATGAGAATGGAGCCCACTAAATATCCGGGACTAACCATGGCACAGAAAGCTGGGGAGGAGCCCAGCAGAGAGGCAAAGGGGGCAAAGCTGGAGTGAGCTCTTCATGGACCACATTCAGATCAACCACTTTTAGAATCCACACGATACCATCTTTTCTTCAGGCTCTTAGACAACAGTTATTCCTTAAAACTGAAGAATAGGTTTCCTAAGAATAGCAAAAGAGACAAAGAGGCCCTTGCTGGAGACGCTGTTCAATAATAAGATAATAAAATGTTTGAATGCCGGTGTCATCTAAGGCTGCTAATAACATAGCATGTATTCCTCTTTATTTTATTTTTATAGGCCAGATAAATTAAATTAAACTAGCTCCTTGCTCAACAGCTTGACACGCGTTTTAATAATAGCTCACTGCTCTCCTTCAGTAGCATGCCTGGCTCAAGGGTGCCTGGGTATGGAGGTCCCCCTTCCAAAGTTGGGTGTGCATGGCTGGCAGAAGGCTGCGCAGACAAGGGCTGGAGAAAAGGGGAGGAGCTATTCATGTCCGACCCAATGCTAGGAATGCTGGCGGTGCCTGGGCAGTATGTCATGGCTACGTTCAAGGCTGAGTCCATGTGGCCTAGGACACTCCCTGAGACATGTGGGCTTGAGTGGTGTGGCCAACACCTTGCCAGCCTTGGGGAGACCCCTGCCCTCAATTCTAACACAAGCTAGAGAACAGGGGCATGCAGCCTGGCCGAGACTTAGAGTTAACAAATTCTGTTTAAAAACATCTTCACTTCTCATTGGTAAACACCGTGTCTACTAATATATATTGAGAAAATTAGTGTTTTCATGCCATGTTTTCTGGTACATTACCTAAACTCAATGCACAACTCACACTTGGCATCTCGTTACTAGCTAGCTGTGGATCACAATGTTTCACCACCAAGTATGGGCGTCACAGCAATAATTTGACAGGTGATAAAAAAAGAATAAGCGCTTTGCTGCAGTTTTGAGAGTCTGTTCTCCACAGTCTCAGTCAATGGAGTGGAAGGAAGGAAGACGCACAATTTAAACAGTATGCTTACATGCATCCAACAGAAATTTTCCTGTGGAGATTAATTGAATTACACCTATAAAATATTTATATGGTATACTTATCAGTCCAGAGATGATTTTGAACAACTAGGAGAATGTTTTCACTACTAATAAACGATCACCACCACAGCTGGGCAACACTGAATGATATCCTATGAGCCGAACACTCTAATAATTTTTGCAAGTATGCTCTTTGAGACACTCCATATAAAGTGCAGCTTCACGGAAGTACATTAACTCCACAATCTCAGATTCTAAGCGTAAAGTGATATTGACTCGAAACCTCTCACGTCAGGCACTCCCACGGTAGCACAGCGATAAACAGTCTGGGTCTGTCTTCCCTTAGCTTTGCGGTGGTCAGTTGTGTTATCTCGGGCAAGCTTCCTCTGTGGCCTGGGACGCTGGGCTTAGAGACAGACTGGAGCTGAGCAGGAAAACCCCATAGAAAGCAGTACTTGGATGTGAAGATGGTTTAGGCTGGATGCAGGCCTGTGTCAGCCCTGGCTCACAGTGGACAGGTGTAAATGTCATAGAACCACACGTCATGCGTGGCACACACAGAAATCATCTGTGCTGATGATCATAACGCATCACTGGCACATTCAGCCTGAGAGTCGAAGCAACATGGTGGAGGATGATGGTAAATTCATTCAGAAAGGCCTGGTTATCGAGATGCCTGTGTGGCACCGAGTTTGTGCTGGTGAGAGGATGGACAGCAGGGAGAGCCATGCCAGGTCTGCGTGTAGAACGTCCACGGTGAGCCAGAGGGCAGGGGGTGCTGACAGGGGGCATTGGATTCATGGAGAGACCAGGGAGGACTCCTTCATGGGAGGACCCTGGAGCCCAGGCTCATGGGCAGGAGGGAGAGAGTCTGAGGTGGCTGGCCTTGACTGGGGCACAGATGGGTGGCCAGAGCTGCCTGGCGAAGAGGAGATGGCAAGAGATAAGCCAGGAGGGAAGCCGACCGTGCAGACTGCGTGGGTCACAAGCCAGTGCTGCGGATTTTGCTTTTAATCTGAGTGGAATGTGATGTCGCTGCAGGATTTTGAATCAAGGGAAGTGCAACGTGTGCAGGGAGAGGGGCGACTCGAGCCTCTACGAGGGGCTGGCAGCTCTGCGAAGTCCAGACCACGGACCCCACAGAACACACGGGCGGGTCGAGGTGGGCAGACAGCTAGGCTGGGCACTGGGAGGAGGGGAAGGCGCAGGAGAGCAGTGGGAGCGGGGCTCAGTCAGGCGGGAGCAGGGCTCTGTTTTTGTTTTGCAGACACAGCACAGACTCTGCCTTCAGGCAATTCAGGAAGAGGCAGACAAACGTGCTGCCCAGGACCCAAGGACAGGCCAGGGCCCGGGTGGGCAGGCGTGGGCGGAACAGGGAGCCGAGGCTTGTGGCACACACCCAGCAGGCATGGGGGCAGTGGAGGCTTAGGGGTCGCACACAAGGTGGTATCTGGCACTTTCTAAGAGAGGGGGCCCAGCGAGCAGGGAATACAGAGTGTTCCAGGCCTGAGTGAGCCGGTCCCGTGAGCGATGTGGATGCAGCAGGCACAACTACGTGGGTAGAGGCCGCCTGCAGGGCCAGGTGGTGGCCAAGTGCCCGCTCTCCTCTGAGTGATCTGGAAACTTCCCTCACTCCCATTAGTGGATGGGACAGGGATGGCAGGGATGTTGGATTCAGAAAAACGTGGGGTCCAGCCCCAAGCATAACTGGCAGCCACAGCTGGTTTCTGTGGCAAATCTGAGGTGGCAAATCTGAGGCGGTGAGTGATGCCGCAGTCCCTCCCGGGCGGCCACCAAACGAGTCCATGCAACTCCTGCCTGGGCCTGCCCTGTCCTGGGTGCAGCCCCCTCCGCATCCCACCCCCTAAATCTGGGAAAACCTGGCCCCTCCTCTGTGTCCCCTCCTGTCCATGGGGGTTCCTTGAGGGGTGTGGGAAGAAACCCCTGAACTCTTAACCACTCTCCCTTTCCGATGGCCGCGACTCCAGATTCCACCAAGGGAGTGGTGGCCGTCACGCCCTCAGTATCTGTCCCCACTCACACCGCAGCCCATTTAACAGACAAGAGTCTGGTTCGGGGCGGGAAGGATGGGACAGCAGAGCCCACTGGGCAGAGGTGGCACAGCGGTGACCGGGCAGCAAAGGGCAGGCAGCTCAGGGCAGACACGCCTCGGGGGGCCTGAAACGGGGCAAGGACCCAAATGATGTGCAGGACGCTGTGTGGCTGCTGATGGGTCAGCCCTTGGCAGGTATTGTGCTGAACTGGGAACCCAGGGGCACATCCGGGTCCGGGGGCACGCACCACCCCTTGGGCTGGGCCTTCCTTTCCCGGGGCCCCAGGGACTGGCCCTGAGTGGGGAGGGGCTGAGCCTGCTGCTGTCCTTCTCTCTGGCTGGATGGCTCGGGCCTGGCTTCCTGCCTTCTTCCACCTCAGGTTCAGGAGTGGTGGGGAAATTCTGGGCGTGGGTGCCAGTGCCCTGGGCCCAGCATGGAGAGGAGTCTGTGTGGGGAGAGGCCCAACTGTCTGCTCACCGGCACGTGTCTGTGCTGACCCACATGCCCCAGACACTCTTCTGCCTTCCTGGTCGGTCAGGGGCTGGGCTGTGGGCCGTGTGCTCTGCTGAGATGGCAAGTGTCTCACAGGTTACGTCCCAGGTCCCCCGGAGGATGATGGGCCAGAGGAGACCTTCCAGGCACACGGGACCGGAGGGGGGCTGGGGTATGAGGAGGGACAGGGGCTGGCGCTAAGGGGACAGGGAGGGCCCAGGGGGACCCCCTCCTGCCTACCTCACTCCCTCTGTGGGGTCTCCAGGGTCACACCTCTGACCCCGACAGCTCCTGTGTGCTTCCTCGTGCGCCCTCGGGTCTGAGAGGCCTGCCTCAGGCCATGCTCCTGCCTCTCCCTTTTAGTTAGTCTCACAAGTAAACAGTAGAGGTGGACTTGGAGGATGAGGCCAGGGGTTCCTCTCACACAAATTCTATGTTGCAGCCACTGAAATCTGAGTTTTAGTAAGCAAAACAAAAGTGTATGCTTTCAGGATTCACTAAAGCTGTTTTTTAAAAAAGTGCTCCTAAGACTATAAACACACCTGCCTCTGAGGCCCACCCCTCCACTTCCCCACCCCGGGGGAGGCTGGGACCTCAGGGCAGCAGGAGGAAGGGTGCCTGGGGATTTGGATCCCGGCTCTGCCCTTCCAGGAACACTGTCTTTCTCTCTGCCTCTTCTGTTTTCTCTCTTCTCTCCTCTCTCCTCTCTTCTCTTCTCTTTCCTTCCCGCCTCCCTCCCTCCCTCCTTCCTTCCCTCCCTCCATTTTTTGAGATGGAGTCTCACTCTGTAGTCCAGGCTGAAGTGCAGTGGCATGATGTCAGCTCACTGCGACCTCTGCCTCCCGGGTTCAAGCGATTCTCCTGCCTCAGCCTTCTGAGTAGCTAGGATTACAGATGTACACCACCACGACCAGCCAATTTTTGTATTTTTAGTACAGACCCGGTTTCACCATGTTGGCCAGGCTGGTCTTGAACCCCTGACCTCAGGTGATCCACCCGCCTTGGCCTCACAAAGTGCTGGGATTGCAGGCGTAAGCCTCTGCACCCAACCGTGCCTTACATTGCTTATTCTTGGGTGACTCCGAAACTCAGTTCTGCAGAGATGCTGTAGACTTATATTTTGTGGTCACATATTTCTAGATGCAAACCCCAGAAAAGCCTTCTACTTTTCTATTCATTTTTCTGCCCTTTTTACAATCACTTTTGCAGCATGTCCCCTCGCAGCAGCCCTGTGCCTGTGCTGGGTGCCTGGTGACCAGACATGCAAGTTAGTGGAGGCTCCCACCCTCCAGAGGACCCAGACACATCTATGGCCTCCCTGCACCCAACAGTGAGCGCCAGGAGAAAGGCCTGCCTGAAGAGGCATGATCTGCTGAAATGATGCCTGCTTTTCCCGGGTTTTTCTCATCAGCACTGGACCTGCGCTCCCTCCTTCCCCCAGAACGGTAGTCTGGAGAGTGAGGGGTAATTGGCTCCCTGAGTCTCTCAGTTAGGACCTGGCCAGCAGGGAAGCATAACGCTGTTATGCAACACATATGCTACCTCCAAGACGTGGGCGCTGCCACTGCTGCAGGACTGCGCTGACATCTGGACAAGGGTGCTTCACCGCGGCCCTTGAGAGATGGGCCTCTCGTACGGCCGCCTGGGTGAGTGCCCTGGGCGCGCAGACAGCACAGGCTCTAATTGAAAACCGCTTTCCTTACAAAGGTCCAGATGAGACGGCATTGAGGCCGCACATGGGCAGAGGACAGCACCTGGGGGCCGAGCGGGGCTCAGACGCGCCTTTCTGTGGTAGAGGGGGGAGGCGTCGGGGTTCCAACCCTGTTTACTACGAGGGAAAAGATCAAGCTGAATGCTGGCGGAATTTGAGGCTATTTATGGACCACTGCGACCCCTTGTGCCATCTCCTACTGTTCGATCTCCGTAAGAGCCTGGCCAGTGGTTCTCAGAGGAGGCCTTCCAGACCTGCAGCGTCAGCATCACCTGGGAACTCATAAGCTCAGCGAGTTCTTCCATTGCACCTGCGTCCTCTGGATGGAGACTCAGGGATGGGACCCAGCCCCTGTGTCTCAGCAAACCGTGCTGGGGGTTCTAACAGGCGCTGCAGTTTGAGAAGCCCTGATCTGTAGGCAGAGGTGGTGGTGGGTGAGGAGAAGACATGCTCTCTGGAGGGAATGGGAGTGATATTTAAATCAGAACAGAGTCTGTCTACACCATCAGACATGGGGCCATAGGGCAGACAGTGTGCAGGTCTCTGAATCCACAGAAGAGGAAGCACAGCCTCATTTTGAGCATATTTTCCTGGTGACTAGAGCCATGGGCTCTCTCTAGGGCCTGGGAACAGAACCCGCTGTGGGCTGCTTGGGGAACCAAAATGCTCACAGAAGCCCTGCTGGAAACTGTTGTGTGGGGGGAAGGAAGGTGGCAGCCACCTGGCAGCCTGGCCTGCTCCAGGGGCTGCGGGACCCTCCCTAGCACCTGTTCTAACCCCCTGCACACCTTGCCGTGTGCCCAGGAGGGTCCTGTCCCTCTGGGCTCATGTCCTTGTCCTTACACTCAGGCCTGGACTCACTTTCTGGTGTTCTCCGGGATCCCAGGGCCCATCTAGCGTGGGAGAGGCCTGGACTCAATTTTTGCTCCAGGATCCCAGGGCCTGTCCAGTGTGGGGGAGGCCCAGACTCATTTTCTGGTGCTCTGGGGTCCCAGGCCTCATCCAGCATGGGGAAGGCAGATCCTGCCCTACTCATGACTTGAGCACAGCTGTTTCCTCAGTTTACCCATCAGATCCCCACTAGCCTTGGCTTAAACAAAGATGCTCCCCCACACGGGGGCCGGCTGAGTTCTAGGGTTCCTTCCCCCCTCACATCCATGATACCCAGGTGGGGCTCCCCGCTCTGTCACCCCCAGAGTGTAGCTGGGGTCACCCAGCAGCAGTGAGGCTGCCCTGAGCCGGTGGGAGGGACAGGACCTGGACAGCAGCCCCAGCCTCCCCTCACATTCAGGACCTGCCGGTGTCCCGGGTACCTGGTGGAGCCTGGGGTGGGCGAAGCTCCTGGTGTGGGGCTCCTGTACCCCAGCGCCCCTTGCACAGTCAGGGATGCCTGTCCTGTTCCTTCAGGGTTGGGGCAATGGAGACAGCACAGAAAGAGAAGCTGGTCCTTGTCTGACAAGTGCGACCCAGTGTTCCCAGGCAGATGCCGGTCCTCATCACAGACTGGGATTGGCCCCTGAGCACACTGGGGATGAGGGGGACGTGCCAAGGGTCACATGAACATAGGCCCCTCCTGCACCCAGCCGGCGGCCCTGCTCCCCAGGAACTGTGCACAGTGGTGACTGCGGGTGAGGGGACCTGGGAAAGAAAGAGCACCCGGCCGCATCTGAGACCCAGACCCCGGTGATTCCCGCAGAGTTCCTGTGTTGTCCTCTGTTGGACCAAGGCAGCAACTCAAGGGAGCAGGACTCAATACCATAACTCTCTTTTCAGGTGAGAAGCAGAGATAAAGGAAGAGATGAAATTACCTTTCTGGTTAAATATATATTCCAAACAGCATTACATGGAGCATGAATGCATTGAAACTATCCTAGTGGAATTTTCACTCAGACACCTACATACAGAATACAGCTTAGAGGAGCCGACACCCTGCTCAGGGAAAGACAGTTTTCCTTGTTGCCTATTTAAGACCAGGAATAGCACTACATCCCATTACACATACATCTTGACTTCTTTTCTACCTCATCTTTTACCATGTCCAATTATTGCAAAGTCCACACAGATAATTAGGGAATAGGGAATAATTAGATAATGAGGTGAAAATCAGTTAATTTTTTTTTACCTAATTTCAAAAAAATACCCATTTCTGGTCTTGAATTATTCATACCCATCAATTGTATGAATGCTGGAAAATGCCAGAAAGTGCCAGAAACTCAGCATATCCTTTCATTCTTTTTTTAAATTGCCAAAGATTTTTTTTAATCAGTTATACATTTAATGCACATAGGTTAAAAGCCCAGGCTGGGTGCAGTGGTACATGCCTGTTGTTCAAGCTACTTGGAGGCTGAGGTAGGAGGATTGCTTGAAGCCAGGAGTTTGACGCTGTTGTGATCCATGATCTCGCCACTGCACTCCAGCCTAGGCAACAGAGTAAGACCCTATATCTAAAAAAGTAAAAAACAGGAAAATAAACCTCAATTAGGTTCTACTGTTTTTGCCCTTCTCACTACCGCACTTGACTAGTCTTAAAAACAAACACAGGCTGGGCATGGTGGCTCACGCCTGTAATCCCAACACTTTGGGAGGCCAAGGTGGGTGGATCACTTGAGATCAGGAGTTTGAGACCAGCCTGGCCAACATGGCGAAAACTGTCTCTACTAAAAATACAAAAAGTAGCTGGTATGATGGCACATGTCTGTAATCCCAGCTATTCGGAAGGCTGAGGCAAGAGAATCACTTGGACCCAGAGACAGAGACTGCAGTGAGCTGAGATTGTGCCACTGCATTCAACCCTGGGTGACAGAGCAAGACTCCATCTTACACACACACACACACACACACACACACACACACACACACAAAACACAAAAACCCACCAACAGATCTGCAGGGCAGTGTCCATTCCACTCCCCAGAGGCAATCCACTTAAAGCTAAAACTGCACCTGTTCATCCCCACATTTCTAAATAGCATGCTTATATTTCTATTTGCCAACTTTCTTTTGTTCAGTTTTGGCTACTGACTTCATATAATGAAAAATAAGAATTCAGCATCTCTGTACCATGTCCCTACTTGTTATCAAGGTCTTTCTTCCCCCACACACCCACTGCTGTTTGTAACGTCTGAACAGATCAGTATTCCAGTAGATCAATTAAATGTCATGACATTGTATAAATATTACTCACAGCTGAGACATGTAGTGTACTATAAATACAATTTCCTCCTTAAACATTTTTTTTTTAGTTTGTTTTTCCTGGACTTAATTGCTTTTTCATTGGATTCATTTTTCATATACATATCACTAACTCAGCCCTAAACTCTCTGTGAGAATTGTAAATCTCCTCTCAAAATGCAAAAGGCCCTCTGTGTTTTCATCTTCCCTGGGAGATGCCCCTCCTGCAGCCTCCCTTCCTCTTCAGCACCGGATTCCTTAGCTTCCCTTCCCTTTCACTCTGGGGATTCCCATTGCCTCTTTCCTTTTGGATTCTTGGTTTCTTGAATCTCAAGTCTTTGTCTCTCATTTTGTGGGGTACATCTCCCAGCACCTCACTGAAAGAGTGAGAGATGTGTTTATGGAACAATTGTGTGTCTGAATTGTCTCGATTGATAGTTTGTTCATTTGGGTTAAAATTCTAGTAGAAAACTATTTTTCCAACAAAATTTTGAAGACATTTTTCCATTACCTCCTGGCTTCAAATGTTACTGTTGAGAAGACTAATAAACCTTGATTCTAGTCCTTTATTTGTTTTTAAATCTCTGGAAGTGTTTAGAATCTTTTTTTTTCTTTGAGTCCATAAGTCTCCCTAAAAAGGAATCCTTCAACATCCTGCCAGGGGTCTGAAGTGCTTTCAGCCAGAGACCTGGGAAACCACCCAAAAAAAGAGGCAGACCCCACATCCTGTGACAACAAAGAAACCCTGAATCCTCTTGCCTTTGGCTCTGCCCAGTGCCCTCAGTCTGGAGTCTCTTCCCCATCCTCCAGACTCCACCTGAGGTGGGTGTGGCAGGCTACCTGGGGGTGGAGGAACACCTGGCCATGTACCTGCTTCTGAAATAGTCTTGCCACTCCCAGTCCCGCTATCCACATGGTACCATGGGAGCCCTGTCCCTTACCCTCCTTGAGAGCCCAGGATAAATGCACGTCCTCGGTCGTGATGGCCTCTGCAGCTCAGCTCTCAGCAGCTCGCCTTGGCTAATTCAGTCCCTCCTCATGCATCTGCTGTGCAGCTTCCAAAATGTGTTCCTATTGCCTCTTTCCCACAGCTGTCTGTCCTGGGTTTGTGTCCTTTAAAGAAAACCTCCTTACTATTATTTTATTGAGACCTCGGGAGACAGTAGCAGGTGAATCAGGAAGTCAGCCTCTGCTGCGCTGAGGACTTCCTGGGTTTGGATATGACCTTGACATGGCTGTTCTGCCACCTGCCCTGACATTACAAAGGAGGGAAACACAGGGGCCATTCATGCCCACTGGCGATAGGTATGTGCCTCAGGGTGGCATGGAGCAGCAGCCGGGACTCCAGGTGCCTGAGGTTACACAAGGAAAACCCCCCAGGATGTCACCTGCCACTCCCAAAGATGATGCCTGCGGCTTCTCTGGGGGATGGCTGAGGAAACCAAAGGGTCTCCTGCGAGCTGTGAGGACATTCCTTCCAGCATCCTCTGGGGGTGATTCCTGCCTGGCTAAGCACCGCCCCCACACAGCGTGGTGGATGCCATCGGGGTCAGCGGCCAGCCTGAGGTCTCAGACCCCAGGAGCACCCAGCCTGCAGGATGCAGCAGCACCACCCATAGAACAGGCTGCTGCAGGGATACGGGCCCTGAGCCATTCCCGGAATTCAACTCAAACTCAAGCAAGGGAGCTGACACCGGAGACTTGAGACCAACAGAACATTCTCCAGAAGTGCCTTCTGCCCAGGCCTGGGGGCAGGGGAGCAGGTTGTGGGGGCAGCAGGCCCCAAGCATGGGAGGAAGGTGACAGGCTGGGCCCGGATCCCGTCCTAGCCACCAAGGGAGGGCCCGCACCTCTTGCAGGGGTGAGGCCGACACATTGTAAGTGGGGCTTCAACTGAGGGGAGCTGCTGCTTCTTACTGGTTCCACAGAGGCGCCAGCCAGGTGACCACCGGATGCTTGTAGGAACATGGACATGGGATTTTACTAGAAAAGGAGGCCCAAGCTCTGTGGCCATCAGATGTCCTTTTTGTCCAGACATTACAGTGGCTGCTCGGGGCATGTTTGCTGCCTATGGCTGTGTCTGGCGGGCAGAGACGGCTCTGGATACATGATGTGTGCAAGGCTGACACACCAGAGCCATGGGAAACAGGCATGGCTGGAGGGCAGGTGGGACGTGGGTTGACAGTGTGTCCTGTCAAATTGCAGGCCGCTTTAAAAACCACTTTGTAAGTGGATGTGCAAAGCTTTCACAAAACACTGCTATCCAATGGACGCTAAGAAGGCCTGAGGATCGCCTCCCCTCCATGGCCCCAAAGGGCTGCCTCAATTCAGTGAGCATCTTTCCACTTAACACTTCAGGGTTTAATGACCCAAAGAATAGAAATTGATGAGGAAAGACGTGCCAGCCCTCATCTTAAGATAAATTTGTCATCACAATCATTACTCTTTCCAAAACGTTCTCCCTCAGGGAGGAAAAGTACAATTGGAAAATAGAACTTTTTCATCCCCGTCTTTCAATGCACACGCCTTCCTTCACCTATGAACTCACTTCACTGGCAGTGTGTGCCAGGTGGGGGATGAGAGTTGCAGAGTGCAGCCCCTCCTGGGCAGCCCTTGGCCAGGGAGGGTCTGCTGGAAGCCCCCGTGGACACGGATGGATGCCCTGGGGGTGGGGGGAGTGTGCAAAGGGCTGTGCAAGGCCCTGGTGCCTTATAGTTACCTTTGCTCAGCACACCCTGACCTCTTCACACAGGCTCCAAGGGCTCAGCCTACAGAGTGGGCTTGGGCTGGGCCCCTTTTGCTCTGCCCAGCTGCCCTGGGCTTGTGTTCCTCCTGCCATCACACCTGCTGGCTCCTGTCAGCACAGCAGCCCTTTCTGCACTCTGGGGTCTGCAGGTCCTGCCTTTGAATGCCCCAGGAGGTGTCTGCATTCCAATTCAGTGTCCTGGGGCTGAGCTGGGGCTTCTGCTGAAGCCACTCATGGGAGGGCCAGCCAGTTGGCTGAGCCAGCTTTCCGAGCTCCTGCCCTGAGACCCAGGGTCCATGATACCCAAGCCAGCATCATCCTCAGAGCACTCGCTAATCCCCCACGTCTCCACACCTCCCTCTGCCCATCCCATGTTCATGGGCAAAGCCAGCAAGTGGCCAGAGATCATGAAGAAGAACGCCCTGGTCATTAGAGGATGGAAGAGAAGCTCTTCTGTGGGTTGGCTGGTTTGCTCATTCAGTAGTGTTTGCAGAGGGCCCTGGGCCAGCCGTGTCAGGGCCTTGTGGTGAAGAAAACACACAGGACGTCTGTCCTCCTGGGCCTCACAGTCCAGGGGACAGGCAGCTATCAGGTAGAGAGCCGCAAAGCACATATATGCCACAAAGACCCAGCAGGCTTTGGAACCGCCAGACCTGGGCTCCCACGCCACTATGGCCACTCACCTCCTAGAGTCTTGGAGCATTCTGTGCAGCTTCTTGAGGCATTTATTTTCCCATCTGAAAAAGAAAAATAATAATGCCAAGTTTACCAATAATGAAGATTAAGCAGGAGAATGTAGTTAAAATGTATGGTTACTTAGCACAGAGCCCAGACAGGGCAAGCGCGTGAAAATGGTACCAACATCAGGAGCAGTGATTGTTACTCATCAAGTGTGTATCTGCCACTCTGTGCATCCTAATTCAACGAGGGGTTATGAAAATAAATGAACATTCGGAGCTGTAACTGACTACTTCCGAAAGGCCTTGGCAGGAACTCCCTTAATGTGATTGTCCTTATTAATACCAGCGGTGCAGGGCGCCTGTGGAATGAGCCGTGCAACAGGCTTCTGGAAGCCGGGAGGGCTGGGCATGTCTCCTCTCCTTCCAGCTCCAGCCGACGCTTCTCTGAGCCCAGCAGCTCCTGTGGGCGGGATGGTGGGGTGGGCCTGGAGGAGGGAGTGGGCTGGAGGGTGGGGTGGTCCTGGGAGGGAGTGGGCTGGAGGGTGGGGTGGGTCTGGGAAGGAGTGGGCTGGAGGGTGGGGTGGGCCTGGAGGAGGGTAGGCTTCAGCTCTGCTGGAGTCCTAGAAGTGAATGAAGGACTTTCTTGCCTCCCACTCTGGACCTGACAGGAGCCTGGGATGGGCACTGGGGGACTCGTGGAACAGTTGCAGCCTAGAGGAGCTGGACAGAGACCCCTGGATGGAGGTCACGGTGCCTGGGGCCCTGGGTCTCCTGGGCCCAGGAGCTGAGGCAGGTGGTGGTAGCTGTGCTCTCTACTACTGAGCCTTGAGGCAAGGAGACCTCAGACAGACTGGGTCCAGGCAGGGGCTGCCAAGGCCAGAGCCCCCAGCCGGGGCTGTCCATGCAGCATATCCACAGCTGCACGGCAGGCAGGCATCGGGAATGGGCGTCCAAAGACAGCAGTTGGAGGCAGAGGCTGAGGCAAGCGGCTTGAACAAGGACAGGGAGAATAGAGATTTGAGTCCCACACGTGCCTTGCTTTATAGCCAATGCCTGATTTCCTACTGGAAAAAAACTCCTTAGATAAACACAAGTAGAGCATGGGCTCTGTTGAGACCTAAATGAGCACTGTAGTGGATCGGAGAGAAAAGATGCTCAGAGCGCGTGATGGGAAGCAGTGGGAGAGGAGAGGACAGGGCCTGCCCTGCAGGATGGCAGCTCTAGAGGGAGGGGCTACCTACTGAGCACATCTCAGGGGAGCCCAAGGCAGAGGCCAGAGCACACAGATCTGGAGGAACTGAGGAGAAAAGCCTCCTAGCAGGGTGTTCAGGGAAATCTCCCAGTTGGAAGAGGAAGATAACAATTTCTATTTTTTTATTTTTTATTTTTATTGTTATTTTATTTTTGAGATAGAGTCTCACTCTGTCGCCCAGGCGGGAGTGCAGTGGCATGATCTCTGCTCACTGCAAGCTCCTCTTCATGGGTTCACACCATTCTCCTACCTCAGCCTCCTGAGTAGCCCAGACTACAGGCGCGCAACACCACACCTGGCTAATTTATTTTTGTATTTTTAGTAGAGATGGGGTTTTACCATGTTATCCAGAAGAGAACAATTCTAAAAGCTGCAGCAGTAAAGAACAAATAAACAGCAAAAACAAAACAAAACAAAAAAAAGAGCAGAAGGAAACAGTAGTGCCTAGACAACCCAAAAAATACAGAGAAAAGAAAACTAAATAATCAACTTGAAAATGACAGCAAGAAAGTCATTAGCCATGTCATGAAATCCAGCAGGCTGACTTGTCTCTGTGGCACTGAGAGCCAGCAATATGGCACCTGGGGACTGGGCAAGGACGCACGCAGCCTATGAGCCCCACCCTCGGGGTGCCACGGTGGATGAAGGGAGGGGAAAGCATCGCGGGACCCTTTCTTGGGAAAGTGCTTGGGGAGGCCGTGGCGAGCCATGAAATCTGCAAACCCCGCACGCCCAGGTGAGCACACGCAGCAGTGATGGCTTATCTGGGAGGGAGAATACAGGTGCGACATAAATAATCCAGAAATGGAAATATTTCTGAATTGAATCGCAAGCAAAGTCTAAAATAATGGCCCCGAAATGAAAGCATTTATTCTGCAAAATCTAAGAGTTAGCATGACAGGGCCGGGGCAGGGGTGAGTCAAAGTCACACAAATCACTGGAAGAGGCTGGGAATGGGTGGGAAGGAGAGAACAGGTGTGATGTAAAGCCCACTTCTCATGGGACTGAGGCTGGCCAGGGTCGGGGAAGTCCCCGGTCCCAAGTTTCCATAAAACGGTACAGAACCTTACGATGGACACTGACGATTGTGAAGGGCAGGCACCGTTACCAACCCTGCAAAGAAACTGAAATCCAGCAGGAAGAGCAGAAGGAAACAGCAGTGCCTAGACAACCCAGAAAATACAGAGAAAAGAAAACTCAATAATCAACTTGAAAATGACAGCAATAAAGTCATTAGCCATGTCATGAAATCCAGCAGGCCGACTTGTTTCGTTCAAAGAAGAAACTGTCTAGATGGACAGGCAATCCCTAGGCTCTGTTCTGTGGATGAGAAACATACTTAAAATAATAGAATAAAGAGCCTGAAAATAAAGGAATGAGTAAAGTGATACTGGGTAAATGAAAGCTCAAAAGGCAAAAAGAACAGAAAGAGGCCGGGCACTGTAGCTCACACCTGTAATCCCAGCACTTTGGGAGGCAGAGGCAGGAGGAGTGGTTGAGGCCAGGAGTTCGTAACTAGCCTGGGCAATGTAGCAAGACCCCCATCTCTACAAAAAATTAAAAATTTTGGCAGGCGTGTTGGCACACACCTATGTTCTCAGCTACTCAGGAGGCAAGGTGGTGGGTGCTAAGTAAGACAGGCTGAAGAATATACCCTAAAAGGCACTGTTTACAAAGACGGCATCAAAATTAAAGCCTGGCACCTCTGCTCGTGCCCAAGGGTGCAGTCTGGAGGAAAGGGCAGGTGGGCAGCCAGGACCTCAGCTGCTCTCTGGTCTCACAGCAGGAGGAGATGAGGCAGCAGCAGGATTTTCTGACCAGTATGAATAAGTAAATTATTGTAGACAAAGATGATTAATGCTCCTGGTACTTTGCTACCAAGATTCAAGCAGATTGAAGGGTGCCATTGATCTTCCATGGGAGGGAAAAGGGGACCTTGGCTCATGTGTAGGGAATTTCCTGAGGAGTCAGTAATGACCGTGCTTGTGTGTGCAGGGCACCAAACCAGCAGCCATCTCACTTAAGCCAGGGGAAAAAGTTCCCCACACCAGGGGCTTCTCAGTGTATGTGGCACAGTTGCCGATTGGTTGGTTGATTCAGTTTTCACCTTTTCACCAGTATTTCTGGGATAAAATGTGTCTCATTTCCTGCCACGTTCCCCCTCGGCAGCACCAGGCCTTGCAGCTGGGTGCCTGGGAGCACATGCTCGCCAGCAGTGGGAACCCGGGCAGGTTGCTCCACTTCTTTATCTGTAAAATGGGAAGCATAATAGTACCCCCCTCCTCAGGCAGGTGGAAGAATTTCTGAGTGAATGACTGGGAACAGCTAGCGTGTCGCAGGTGACAGTGAGTGTGGCTCTCAGCAGCACCCCAGCAGGTGAGCTGGAATAAAGGCTGCAGCCGCCTTGTGGCCATGGGCCTGTGTGTGCCAATGTTTTCCCAGCTGTAGTCCAGCCTTTAAAGATGAACAATTAGTGGGTGAAATTATCTCGTTGACTCACACCCTCAGATCAGAAGGCCCTGTGTGTTTGCAGAAGCTCAGCCAACCTGCATCCTAGCTGGGCTCCATGGTCCACAGAGAAAGAACAAAGAATTCTATTCCAAACATGAGTTTTTCTAAGAGAAACGCGGGCCTTCTGATTCACCTGCTTTTTGAATTAAGGGTGGCATCAATTAATAAATATTAAAGGATGCTTTTCTTTTCCATGGGGTTGTCATCAACAAAGAGCCTAGGAAGACCCACAAAAAGTGGAGAATTGGGGGTAGGAGGGACGGAGAGGCAAGAGACAGAGGGGTGTGGGGGGCTAGTGGGCTTCCCTGGAGGAAGACTGCATGCAACATTTCCTGATGCAGGCTGACCCGAGTCTGCAGCTGGCTCTAGAAATCTGTGTGGTCCCAGGAGAGTTATTTCAAGGTTCTGAGTTTCAATTCTCTGTAGTAAAATAAGGCTGACACTACCTGCTTCCTGGCTGGGGTGAGGATCAGCTGTGCTTAGCACAGGCATCGCTCAGCAGATGATGATGGTGAGGACAATGGTGACAGTCATTACTAGTCTTAATGAAGAGCAGGTGGCTGGGCTCCCACCCTTTGCACTGGGCAAAGTCTTTTCTTTCGTGAGAGAACAGGACAGACAGGCTGGGGGGCGGGGGTGGTCAGGGCAGGCTCAGAGGTGAGGGCAACCTGGTGTGTGGCTCTGGCTCCACCTGCCCTCAGCAGTGGGCACATCATGGCATTTCTGAACACCACCCTGACGCTGCAGGCGCCCCCATGACCCCTGCCGCCCCCTCTACCCATGAAACAGCACAGCTGCTCCAGGCTGTGTCCTGGGGTCAAATGGTCTTTCTCTTCCATGCAGGAAAGAGGTCAACTTGCTTGCTGAAAAAATTTGGCTCCTGCACAGAAATCTCTATTTCCTTCAAGGTAAATGTTGAGAGATCAAGCCTCTTCCATTATCCCCCAAACTCTCTTTAGTGTTACATTGGCTTGAAGGGGTAGAAAAAGCCCATTTCTGCACACTTCTTGAGAGCTCCCTTTTAACAACAGATTCCTCCAAAGGCACCAGCCGGTCCCCTACTGCACAGAAAGTGCCCGGGAACTCACGGCCCCTCCCGGAAGAGCGCGCTTCACAGAGAACGAGGTGCAATATTTATAAGTTTCACAGCAGTTTGCCTGGTGGGCAGGCGGAGTTGCCTCCATCTTTTCTGACCTCTGATTTTTCCTTCTTTCTACATTCATCTTCAAAACAAACCAAAACTGAACCCAGAAATTCTCTGTCCAAGACAAAGCAGACAGAAATAAAACATACGAATGCCCCCCGTATCTGCAGAGCACCGGCTGGGATAGCGGAGTGGCCGCGGCCTTCTGTCCTGGTCTGCTCCGCCGTGCCATGCACAGGCTTCTGTGGTCAGCCCGGCCGCCCCAGGAGTGTAAGCTCTTTTCAGAAATAACGAGCCTGGCAATGATTCCCCAGTCCCTCCACCATGCGCCTAGAGACATCTGAGTGTCAGGCTGGGCTGGTGGCATTTTCCCAGGGAGGCCAAGGGGATAAGACCAGACACACACGGAGAAGAAACACAGAGGAACGGAGCCTTCTGGGCCAGTCTGGAGAAAGCACAGCAGGTGTGGGCAGGGTGGGGGACAGTGGGGAACTGAATCTTCCTGACAGCTCAGAGGTGACCGCTGGCCTGAAGGCTATTTTTCGCAAACTGTTTTCCATCCTTTGGACAGAAGTACCTGGGCTGTGAACTATTATAAACATCAATTTTTACCGAGAATATGCCTCCCTTCCCCCGGCTATCTGGCAGAGCAGGGCAGCCCCTCTGTAATTCCGAGCCCCTGGACCCACCCCATATGTCCTGCCCTTCAGCCCCCAGGGCGTGTGCACTGACTGCTGTGGCCCCGGCTTGGACATTCTCGTGGTTCTGTTTCTCGCTGTCTGGGATGGAAGCATCCTGAGCATATTCTCCTCTCACACACAGTCAGTGCCACCGCCATGACAGGCCTGCAGCAAGGCAGATGATCAGAGCTCACAGCCCATGGACCCCGTGATTTCTACTTATGCCTCCTAGAACATCAGTCTTCTCAACCTACCTCGAGTGTGTGAATGAATGATTTCTAAGAAACCAGTTGGCCCGGCATGGTGGCTCACGCCTGTAATCCCATCACTTTTGGAGGCCGACGCAGGTGGATCACCTGAGGTCAGGAGTTCGAGACTAGCCTGGCCAACATGGTGAAACCCATCTCTACTAAAAATGCAAAAATTAGCTGGGCCTGGTGGCACATGCCTGTAATCCCAGCTACTTGGGAGGCTGAGGCAGGAGAATGGCTTGAATCTGGGAGGCAGAGGTTGCAGTGGGCCGAGATCATGCCAATGCACTCCAGCCTGTGTGACAGAACAAGATTCCTTCTCAAAAAATAAAAATAAAAAAAAACACAAAACAACAACAACAACAACAACAAAGAAACCAGTCTCACTTCTGCCCTTCTTGTCTCTGAATACAACTTCATGAAAATATCCCCCATGAGTGCAGAGACTGGACAACACAGCACTTCCCCTCTCTTCCAGAGGTTCCAGCCACTGCTGGAGAGGAGGCCACGCTGGATGCCCAAGGCTAGGCCCAGCTCACCCCACCCCACAACCAGACTGGCTGGGTGCCATGGAGATGCAGAAGAGGGTGGCAGGGAACCGCCAGGTGGGCTTGGCTCTGGCACCGGCCTCACGGTTTCTTCTTCTAGTGTGCTTGCTGGCAGAAGGGTGGCCGTGACCCAGTGGGACCTGTTCTTTAGTTGCCTCTGCTCTGCTGAGCCTGAAATCCCGGGAGCTCATTAGTGCCTGCCAACGAGGGTGCCAGTGAGGGTGCTGGTTCCGGGGAGGCTCTGTCCACCTGGCAAGGACTTTTTCTTTCTTTTCTCTGAGAGAATTCAGCAGTATGAGAATGAGAAGCACTGAAATAAACAGGCTAAGATAATGGTGCTGACCCACCAGCATTGGATTATGGGCCCAATGCTGGTGGGTCGGGAGTGTGAGGCTGACCCAGCGCCCACCACACGGAGTTCTCTGGCCCATATTGGCACAGGGGAGCTGGCTGAGCTATCAGCGCCCGCAGCAGGGCAGAATCCTGTCCACACCTGGGCACCCAGAGCGGGCACTGAGAGGGGGTGCAGCCCAGGGGCTCGATTCTTCACCCACACACGCTCCAACCCTCTTGGAGATTTTAAGTCGTAGCTTTTGTCAGATGATTTTGAAGGTCTTCAGAAACTGCTGTTATCATGTGTCATCAAGAAAATGAAAAGTAAAGCCAGAATGAGATATTGCCACACACCCTCTAGAATGTCTAAAATTAAAAAGACCGAAAGCACCAAGCATCCACAGAGATGTGGAGGGGCCAAAACCCTCCAGCTGGAGCACCAGTGGGCAACCCCTTGGGTGGTTTTGCACAAAGTCAACACGCGCCTGGTCTTGGACAACAATTCTGTTCTTGGGTGTCATCTGAGGGAAGGAAAACACTGGTCTACACATAGGTCTATAAAATGCTTGTGCACGAAGAGGCATAGCTGCTTTCTGAACAATAACTCTAGTCCCCAAACAACCAAATTGTCCATTAACAGGAGGCTGAGGCAGGAGAATCGCTTGAACCTGGGAGGCGGAGGTTACAGTGAGCCGAGATTGTGCCACTGCACTCCAGCCTGGGCGACAGAGCGAGACTCTGTCTCAAAAAAACAAAACAAAGCAAAACAAAACAAAACAAAACACGAGGATGGCAAACACAAGGTGGTGTGTGGAAGCGACAGGATGGCGCTCAGCAGTAAAACAGCTCAAGCCACTGCTCCGCTAACCACTGGAGTGAATTCACACTCAGAGCGGCACACGGAGCAGCAGGACCCAGCCTCGGGTGCATGCATGGCAGGTCCCATTCCCATGACAGTCTAGGGGGGCCGAACTCTTCTGAGGGAACAAAATCACAACAGAGCCTTCCTGGGGGCGGCCGGGACCTGTGGGTGGAAATAAAAAGCATTTCCTGGGCAATGGAACTGTTCTGTGTCACAATGGGACACACATTGTAGGAGTGTCTCCTGCAAAACCTTTAAAGCTAAGATTTATTTCAATATGTGTACATTTTAACTTGAAGAGAAAAAGCAAGAAGAACAAGAAAGAAGATAGTGTTTTGGGCGCCTATCAAGGAAAACAGAAACCTCAGTGGAACAGGCCATGATCCAATCACACGCGGGCACGTGGTGGAGGTGGTGGATGGGGAGGCGTGGAAATTAAATCAAAATTAAAAGGGTGGGGGGAGAAGAAAGGGGGCTGTGGACATGGACCCACCTGTCACCAATGGGCACGGTGAAGCGTAGTGCCCAGGGGTGATGGAAAATGCTGGTGGCGGCCATGGTCATCAGAGACTGAGGTTGGACGCCGGCCTCATCTCTGCTGTGAAGGCTGCATGGGAGCAGGTGACCAGTGGGGCCGGAGAGCTTATGCGGGGAGCTCAGTCTGAGAGCAGGTGCCGAGGGGCCACTCATGTGTGCAGAGCCCCAGGCACAAGGAAGACGCCTGCTCAAGACCCCCGCAGTAATGCAGTCAACACACAGCCAAGAGGTCAGCAACGCTGGTATCCAGTCAGGACTTCCAGAGGGAAATCGGAAGGTGACCTCCAGCTCCTGTGTTCCCTGTGGCCTTGGTCACACGTGGGCCACACTGGGCACCACGTTCGCGTTCGCGTTCACGTTCACGTGGGGGCCTCTGCTCCCTCGTTCAAGCTGAGGTCCAGGGCAGCACCGAGTGGTGTTCATGGAAACGACAGCTGTGAGTGTTCAGTGAGTCCCACTGTGAGCCCCGTGATTCATGGGACGTGATCTCATGCTCCCAGCAACCCTGAGGGAGTCAGGCCCTGTTTCACAGACAGGGAGACCGAGGTTTAAGAGGAAAGCAGCTTGCTTAGAGAGCGGCTGGAGGCTTCTTACTACACGAAGAAACAGAAGAGACACCATCCTTCCTCTGCGTTCCTGGCCCCTCCCCCAGCCCCTCCCAGGACACTCTCATGCCTTCCTTCCCAGCACATCTCAAGCCCCAGGAGGCAGGACTCCAGGGGGCCCATGAGGAGCCCCTGTGCAGAACTTCAAGAACTGCAGGCAGATGTGACTCTCGAGATCCTGAGTGTGCACCGACCTGGGCGGCCACCATATAACGTAAGGAGAGACTCCTGGGTGGTGGGGAGGCTGCCCGGCTGTGGGAGCCACGTGCCCGGCCTCCAGCTGCTGAGGGTGACCTTGGCTGGCAGTCAGCAAGGAGAAGCGGCAACCTCAGTCCTGCAACCCCAGGGCACTGGCTTCTGAGGACGATGAATCCCCTGGAGCCCGGACAAGACCAGGACTCACACCAGACCGCAGCCGGCTGCCACTCTTGGCGTGATTCTGGGCCTCATGCTGGGCTGCCCACTCGCCCTGACCAAGGAAAGGACGGGCACCAGGAGGATTTTCAGGGTCATGGATTTCTCCTTGACTTCCTCCCGGATCCCAGGAGATAGTTCAGCAGGGGCTTAAACACGGGAAGGCCAGGGCATGGCCACCAAGCCCCCTTCCTGGAGGCCAGGCTCCGAATCTCATGGCGGGGCAGGGAGGGCAGGGAGGAAGGGCAGGCCTGGACCAGCTGGTGTGGACCTCGCACCAACCCCTCCTCTCTGTGCAGTGCTGTGGGTGCGGCATGGGTGGGGGAGGAGAGGAAGGCTCACGGGCCAGTGGAGGTGCGGGTGGGGGAGGAGAGGAAGGCTCAGGGGCCAGTGGAGGTGCGGGTGGGGGAGGAGAGGAAGGCTCAGGGGCCAGTGGAGGTGCGGGTGGGGGAGGAGAGGAAGGCTCAGAGGCCAGTGGAGGTGCGGGTAGGGGAGGAGAGGAAGGCTCAGGGGCCAGTGGAGGTGCGGGTGGGGGAGGAGAGGAAGGCTCGGGGGGCCAGTGGGGGTGCAGGTGGGGGAAGCAAGAAGGGATTAGGGGCCGGGGGGGTGCAGGTGGAGGAAGCGAGGAGGGCTTAGGGGCCAGTGGTGTGTTGGGGTGAACTGTAATCTCCGCCACCTCAGAATGCACCCGTGTTTGGTGATGTGGTGGCTGCCGCTATCACTAGTAAAGTGAAGACGAGGTCCTCCTGCAGTAGGAGAGCCCCAGCCCCACAGGACTGGTGTCACGGGAGGAGGAGGAGGAGGTGGAGACACAGAGATGGGCACCCAGGGACGGGCCACACATGGGATGACAGAGGCGGAGAGGGGGTGACCCTTCTACAAGCCGAGGACGACTGGGAATGTCAGCACCTCCAGAGGCTGGAGCAGGTTCCTGGCAGGACCTCAGAAGGAACCAGGCCTGTCTACCCCTGGAGTTTGGACTTCTGGCCTCTAGAACTGCAGGGAGTCCGTGTCTGCTGCCTCGGCCTCCTGGCGTGTGGAGCCTTGGGGCAGCCACCCTAGGAAGCCCCTGCGGCAGCCGTGCAGCTCTGGCCCAGGACGCAGCCTCGGCCCACGTGAAATGCTTGGCCCATGTGCAGGGTGCCAGGTGAGGGCTCGGGGCCGGTGACTGTGGGTGCCTGAGCACGTTCCCAACCTATTCTTTGTCCTTTTAATTTTTTATTGGCGCAAAGGAACAACAATACTAACTTCCAAGGGCCCTACAAGGCATTCTCAATTTAGAGGGAGTCTCACAGGTGCTGTGTGGGCAGCAGGTTCTCCGGGGGCTCCCGAACAGCAGCCTGGGCCTCTGTCGGGTGGTCACTGGAGCCATAGACCCTACCCCTGGCCTCTCCAGACCTCCCCAGTCAGAAACTCCCAGGAGGGCACAGCAATTGTGTCTGAACCCGGCCACAGGACAGTGCTCACGCAGCCAGTTCACAGCCTGGATTGGAGTAAGGTCTCAGCGCGTGTTGGTCACTACAGCCAGTGCTAGTCAGAGAATCATTGTTTTAAGACCTCGTAGGGAGTAAGAGAAGCAAATGTCAGGTCTTTATGTCCTAGGACAGATCCCACCTGTCCTGCTTGGGCCTGAGGGAGGCAGGGGTCTGGGCACTAACTCCCCTTCTGCTTTCTGGGGCTGCTCCAGAGGGGCTTGGAGACCCCTCCTCACCCTCGCAGGCAGGCTCTGTGCACTTTCAGAACTCAGAATTCTGACCCATGCGATTTGCAGAAGGACAGAGGCAAAGGTTGCCAGGCAGGTGTCCAGCCCCGATCTTTGCAGGGACCATCCAGAGATGATATTTAGAGGATCTTTGCAGCATCCAAGGCCGGAACTTCAAAAACCAGAGTCAGCACAAGATACTGCTCTCAGACACTTCTGTGGTGCAAAGAAATTCTCAAATGTCACCCGCCCAGAGTCCAGTGCACAGCCGAGTGATGTATTTATATACATCATGTTTTAGATGAAAGTATTTGATGCACAGAACTCACCGTAGTGCAATCAAAGCAGGAAGCACTCATTCTGAATTAGCCATTTTGGTGTATTATCCTAATAGAGTATTATTTTTAAACTACCACAACATTTTAATTACATTCTCAGCATGAATCATTATGTACCTTAGTGAAAAGCACTTCTGACTGTAATTGCACACTGGAGTCCCCTGATGGAGTCGATGAACTTGAACCCTGAAATGGGCTGACACGCAGGGCGCTGATGCGTAGCTGCTCCCACGAGCCCCCTGTGTGTGATGCCACCGGCCTGGCCCCTGAGATGCTGCCCTCTGCTCCCTCCTTCCTCCCTCCCTCTCTCCTCCCCTTTCTCCCTCCTCTTCCCTCCTCCCTCCTCTCTCCTCTCCTCCCTCCCTCTCTTCTCTTCTTCCTCCTTTCCCCCCTCCTCCCTCCCTCTCTCTTCCCTCTCTCCCTTCTTCCTCCCTCCCTTTTTTCCTCTTCCCTCCTCTCCTCCCTCCTCCCCTCCTTCCTCCCTCCTCTCTTCCCTCCTCTCCTCCCGCCTCTTTGTCCCTCCCTCCCTCCTCTTCTTCCTTCTCTCTTCTGCCTCCCATTCCTGCCTCCATCTTTTTCTTTAACAATCTTTATCAGGCACCTGCAGATACCAGTGATCCTGTCACTTCCAGGGACACCGGCAGAACTCCCTGCCCTCTTGGAGTTTATGTTCTGCCCAGGAAATGCATCCTTCCCTGTAGAGAAGTCACAGACATGTTCGCCTGTGGGGATGGGTACTCCACGGGGAAGGAAAGCAGAGAGGGGCAAGGACACACTGGTCATGGGGGTTGGGGGAGCTGACTGAGGAGGGGTCGCCGGAGCAGACATGTGAACACAGATGCTTCCACGCTGACATTTCACCCACGAAAGCCACCAGGGCCACTGATAATATAGCTTGGATGTTGTCCCCTCTAAAGCCTGGGTTGAAATGTAGTCCCCAGTGTTGGAGGCGTGGCCTGGCGGGAGGTGATTGGATTATGGGCTGGATTTCTCATGAACGGTTTAGCGCCATCCCCCTGGTTCTGTCCGTGAAATCGTGAGTGAATTCTCGTGAGATCTGGGGAGATGCAGGAGCTCTCCCAGGAAACTTCAGTACACGCCTCAGGCAAAAGACAGGGAGCTTGCCTTGGCCTCGTTTGGAACCTTCTGGTTTATGGAGTGTTTTCGCCCACCCCAGCTTGGTGGAAGCTCCCATGACTTGCAGAGAAAAGCAGGGCGGATGGGATGACGCCTTTCCACAGAAGAATCAGCTCAAAGAAGTGAAGCCACACTTGCAGCGGTCATGGCTAAGGCCTTTGTCCTCCCAGCCAGTGATGTCTTTGTGGAGCACTCTCGATGAACAAGACTTGATGGGCTGGAAGGAATAGCAACAGCGCCCAGGAGCTGGTGGGAGGAGTGGACGGCGCCCGGTGCAGCACGGCCTGGAGGTTCTGTGGGTTCCCTCTGCTCCAGGCAATAAGAGGTGGCGCCTAAGGACTTCCCAAGGTCTCTGTGCGCCTCCAACCTCTATCTTCCTGTAGTTCTCAACCACAGAGGAGAACCCGGGATCCACGACTTGGCAGCTCACAAAAGACAGACACTGCATCCATTTGATTCACCCCCTTCATTCCTCCGGGTAAGGGATAGAGACATGATGGAGTGGGTGTGCTTCAGAGAGTGTCGGGGACAGAGGGAAGGAGGGCTGGACCATCTAGAAAGCCCCACTTCATCAGATTCTGCAGCTTTCAAAGCAAACATTCCCAGAGCAAGGCAGGAGGGCGCCAGCCCCTGGAGAAGCCATGCTCTGCCTCCGTGATGCTGAGTGGGGCTCTGGGGAGCATCTGCGTTCTATGGGTGATGAGGACAGGGTATGAAAATGGAGCTTTTCACCTCTCCTCCTCTTCTTACTCGGAGAGCTTTATATAACCAGGGTTTTCATAGCATGGGGCAAAATTAGCGCTACTAGAAATGATGTGTAATGCCTTATTAATTAGAACTGTGCCTGGTGAGACCTTCTGAGACGTTTCAGCAATTCTGAGAATTAGAAGGGTCTGGTTTTGCTCTGGTCCAATTCTTTTCTTTTCCTTTCTTTCTTTTTAGTTTTCTGTATTCAGGAAGACCACTTCTTAGAATAGGCAAAGCCCTGGCAAAGGTGAATGAGGCCTCTTTATCTCCCTGGCTATAGTCTCCCCACCCCATCCTGGGTCCACACGGTACAGCACGCAGGGAAATCAAGCTGGTCCCCATCCACTCCTGTCTGGCTTCTGTACCCTTTCCCTCTACCCCATAGAATCCCCATTTGCAGCAAATAGCTGGCTCATTTCGTTGGTCATTACGTTGCTGACCAGATCCACTCCCAGGTCAATTCCTGGAGCATTGGAAAAATACATCCATAAATGGAAGAAGGATACGGGGACACAGAAGCTGCCATGAGCCCTGCAGAGCCACAGCACCAGACCACTCTAGTTGTGAGGGGCAGGCCACCCACTGCTGCTTCCCCCACCTCCCCTAGAAAGGCCGCCTCTGAGACTCTAAGCACCAAGCACATTCGCCGCCATGCTCACCTGCTCCTAGTCAGCCTCAGAACCTTTCCTTCTGTTACTTTAAATGGGTGATAATGGATCAAAAAGCTTTCTGATGAGTGGATCCTGGGGCTAAAATGCTTGAGTTCAAATCCAACTCAACTACTGGCCACTTCACCTCTCCGTGTCTCAGTTTCCTCATCTGAAATGAGGACAGCCGTCATGCCCGCCTCACAGACTTGCCAAGATATTGAATGAGCTAAAGAGAATGACTCACATATAGTCAGGTGTGGATAAATGCTGGCCGTTATTGTAAGCACAGAAGAAGGCCCTGGGATCTGTCTTTCTGGCCCAGTGGAAGTCATCTCCAACTGCCCTTATTGTGAGGCTTTCCATCAGTAGGTGTGGACAGTGCCCCAGGGAGTCAACAACAGAAAAACAACACACAAGTGGTGGAGGGAGGAGGGCGTGGTGGAGGGACGGGGGGTGCGGTGGAGGAAGGGGGGTGTGGTGGAGGGAGGGAAGCGTGGTGGAGGAAGCGGGGGATGACTCGGCCAAGGATGAGGCCAGTTTGCTCTGAAGCTCCTCCAGAGCCCAGACACTGGAGGGGTCGATGGATGCCTGCCCACCACTGTCCCCTACAGGCCAGGCCCTCCGCCCGGCCCTGTCTTGGATGGAACCACTTGAGGTCAGGATCTCTTGTCTCCTGGTTCTCCTTCTTGATTCTGGAAGATGCAGGTCTCTTCCAGCTCCAACATTCTGAGCATCCAGGGCCTCCTCTACAGCCACTTTCTACCGCTCCTCACACTATGAGGCCCCTGGAAAGCAAGAGCTGCCCTTGGGATCTGAGGTTCCAGGTGACACAGAGTGGAGAGGTGGAGGGAGGTGTGACAGAGGCTGCTGGATGGGGACAAAGTCGCAGTTATGGTGAGTCCTGAGGATCTGTGGGATGTTAGGGTGACGCTTAACAATGATGCACTGCACACTTCAAAACAGCCAGAAGAGAGGACTTTGAGTCTTCTCACCACAAACAAGATTATGAAGCTGTCCGTTGTCTGTGAGATCATCTATACCATTTAATGCACTCAATGTAATATGACCTTTCAAGAAAGCCAATGAGGAGCTTCTGACTAAAATATGTTGCTTCTGAATTTCACATAGAAAAGTAAATCAGCAAAAATAGAGAGATTCTGAAAATTAAAAGTAGTAAAAATGATTTTCCCTTGGCATATTAAACATTGGAGCATATATATATATATAATTTTTATTTTTTATTTATTTTTTATTTCTTGAGACAGAATCTCACTCTATTGCCCAGGCTGGAGTACAGTGGTGCGATCTCAGCTCACTGCAAACTCTGCCTCCCGGGTTCAAGCAATTCTCCTGTCTCAGCCTCCCAAGTAGCTGGGATTACAGGTGCCCGCCACCATGGCTGGCTAATTATTGTACTTTTAGTAGAAATGGGGTTTCACCATGTTGACCAGGCTGGTCTCGAACTCCTGACCTCAGGTAATCCACCCTCCTCAGCCTCCCAAAGTGCTGGGATTACAGGGATAAGCCACTGCGCCCAGCCAGAGCATATTTTAAAAGCTATAATAATTAAAACAATGTAATATTGGAACAAAAATAGACAAAAGTATAAAAAAAGTCAAGAAACAGCAGCAAATATACACAAGAATTTACTATCTGATAAAGATGACATTTTAAATAAGTGAAGAAAAGATCAGTGCTTTCAAGCAGTGATGTCAGCCCAACTGGAAGAAAATAAGCTGGATTTCTAGTTTACACTGTATATATACCCAAACAAATTTTAGAGGAAACAATTATACATGTGAACAATGAAATAGTCTTAGATGTCATACCTAAGAAATCTTTGCCTAGCCTTACAGAAAACACTAGAAGAAAAAAGGGTACAATTTTTTTCATAATTGGAGTGAGGAAAAAAATCATAAAACCTAGCATCCATAAAACAAAAGATTGCTACTTCATATATATATTTCTCATTTTTTGAACAGCTTTATTGAGGTGTATTTGCTATACAGTAACCCTTACATATATAAAGTAAATGATTTGATAGTTTTTACATATGTATGCACTTGTAAAACCACCATTGCAATCAAGATAACAAACACATCTGCCATTCTCCATGGCTCTTGCCCTTTGTAACCTGTCCCTCCAACCCTGCCCCACCCTGCTCCCCCATCCCAGGCGCACTCTGGTCTGCTTTCTGTCACTACTGACTAGTTTGCTTTCTCTGGAATGTTCTGTAAACAGAATCACACAGGGTATACTCTATCTTGTCGTATTTCTTTCAGTAGAACTATTTGGAGACGTATCCATGGTGTTGCGAGTATCATTAGTATGTTCCTTTTTATTCCTGAGTAGCATTCTACTGTACAGATATACCTCCATTTGTTTATCTAGTTATCTGTCGATGGACACTTGGGTGCTTTATAATTTGGGCTGCTGTGAACATTATGCATATGTCACTGTATGGACATGTGTCTTCATTCTTCTTGGTCTGTCTGAGCTCCATGCCTAGGGGGCCTTTGGAATTGCTGGGCCATGTGATAAGTTCTATTTAACGTGTTAGAGAAATTGCTGAGGTGTTTCGCAAGCGGCTGCCCCATTTTCCATCTCTACCATCAGCTTGTGATGGTTCTAATTTCTTCACATCCTCACCAACACTGTTACTGTCTGTTTTATGTTTATTATTATCACTGAGGCCATGCTGGTGGGTGCAGTGGTACCTTGCTGTGGTTTTTATCTGCATCTTCCTAGTGACTAACGATGCTGAGCATCCTTTGAAGGCCACGTTGCCATGATGACATCTTCTTTGGTGAACTGTCTACTGAAATCTCTTGCCCATTTTTTGTTGGCTCATTTGTCTTTTTATCATTGAGTTTAAGAGTTTTTAACATACTCTAGATGCAAGTCTCTTTTATCAGATATACGATTTGCAAATATTTTCTCCCAGGCTATGGCTTGTCTTTATATTGTCTGAACAGTATCTTTTGAAGGCCAGAAGTTATTAATTTTGATGACATTCAATTTATCATTTTTTTTCTTTTGGTGTCATGTCTAAGAAATCTTTGCCTAACTTAACATAAAAATTTGAAATTTTTGAATTATGAAAAGGAATAGAGACAAAGAGAAAAGATAAATGAATAGATCAAAATATTTGAATTCATAGTATAAAGTGCTAATTTGTCTAATAGATACAGAATTTTCACAAATCAATAAGCAAAAGGCCAGCCATCTAACAGAATGCATTGCCAAGGAACACAACCAGACAGTTCACAGAAAAGGAAATACAAATGTCTCCTCCACAGAAAACTCAACTTTACTCATAAAAAGAGAAACTCAAATTAAAACTACAGCAAGATTTCATTGACTTAACCCTCAAGTGGGCAGAGATCAAAAAGTTGAGTGGCCACTGGGTTGGTAAGAAGGTGGGGGGTAGGAGATGGACTTTTTTACAGTGTCTGACAGAGCATGTATTAGAACAGAATCTACAGAGTGTCATTTGTCAATTACCTATCAATGCAACATTCCTTTTCATCCAAAATTGCACTTCAGGAAATTTATCTTTTGCATATACTGACTCGTGCAAGATGTACGTGTTCAAAGATACCCATTGCAGCATTGGATAAATGTGCAATATTGAAAGAAATCTATCAGCAGGAGACTGATCAGGTAGCGTATGGCTGATTCACACAATCAGACAATGGCACGTTGCTGGGGGAGTGTCCTCCCCTACCCAGGTTCAGGTTTCAATGTGCAGTAAGCCCCCTGCCTGGCTTTCTGTACCAACCCCCAATTAAAAAAGAGAAAGGGGCTCAGCTTCACAAATGGACAAATTAGAAGACACACTTCCAGGAGGTTCCCTCCTGCACCTTTTGAGTTTTACGCATATACTGTCATTCAAAACAAAGCAAAACTGGCTGGGTGTGGTGGTTCGTGCCTAAAATCCCAGCAGTTTGGGAGGCCGAGGTGGGAGGATTGCCCAGGAGTTTGAGGTATCAGTGAGCTATGATTGTGCCACGGCTTTCCAGCTTGGGTGACAGAGCAAGACCCTGTCTTAAAAAAAAAAAAAAAAAAAAAAAGAGAGAGAGGGAAGAAATAAAATGGAAATCAGCATTTAGGCAGTGCTTTCAGACTGTGAGCACGCTGAAAGAAGAATGCACAATCATTAAAGAAAATGCACAATTATTCATCACCTACTTTGCGCCAGGCACTTTCTTCTAAGCCTCCCAACAACCCTGCAATAAATGCTTATTATTCTTTATCATCGGAGCCCAGGTTCAGAGCAGCAGAGCCCTTGCTTGAGGTGGCTCAGTTCTGCCTCCGCTGACACCTGCCTAGGAAGCTTTACTTCCAACCTCCTGAACACACAAAAACACACTTTATTAGTACTTGTTTCCTTAATGCCTGCTGCAGGGTCTGGCCCTAATAATCATGTGGTAAGTTCTTGTAGGGTCACACAGAGGAGGTCACTGTTGGTGAGTCTCTCATTCTATCACATTGAGGCTGTTGTCTCCTGCTGCGCCCCAGCCAAAGGCTCTGTACATTACTCTGGGCAGAGATTGGAGATGCTGCCTGGGCCCTGATTTTGGACACCCAGCCCGGCACCACGTCGGGGCCATCCTACTCCAAAGTCCACCCCCTTCCTTCCCTGGGCAGTACCAGGAGCTCCATCTCTGTGGCCTGGGCTGGGGTAGGGGTCACCAAGCCCCTCACCCAGGCTTCTGTCTCAAGCACCAACATCCTAAGCCAATGAAAACTATCCAAGGCTCTATTGTGGGGCTTCCTACAGCTCTTAGGGGAAGTGCAGATGAGGCACTGGGCCACATCAATCTTCTCCAGTGTCCTATAAAGCAGCTCACTTGGCCTCCACAGCTAGAACATTCCATCCCTGTCTCCCAGGCAGCCTCCCTTCCCCAAGATGCCCGGACACCCCTGCAGACACAGGCAGGCACACTCGCTCCCTCATGGCACTGTTACCACTGGTAGATAAGCTCTTCACGAGGAAAGGGACGCACCTGCCTTGTCACTACCGTGTGCAGGGCACCTGGCATTGTGTCTACAGTGAAGTGATGTAGGAGCCGGCTGAGGGAGCACGAGAGTTTCCATTGCTGGAGGCTGAGGGCCCCCGCCTGCCAGTCACACCAAGGCTGGTGAAGCTGTGCTGTGGCCAGCCACCTGCCCAGCAAGGGCCGTGAGGGGCAGATCACTGACGGCCTATTTCGGAGCTGTTGGGTATTTGGTGGAACATTCCAAAAAGCAGAAGCTACCAGCAAATGTAGTCTAAGCCTTGAAACTTACTTTCGTTTTTGGATAAGATGGAGTCACCTTATCATGCAGGTTGCTACCTAAGAAAGAAGCCCCTTCAATAATCCCCACTTCTGTAAAACACACCTGAGGTTTCACGACAAAGCTCCCAAACACATTCATTCCAAATTGCTTAACTACAGGATCTGCCAGAATCAGCCTGAAGCCCTGCAGTGGCGAAGGAAACGCCGACCGAGTCACCAGGAGGAGCACGTGCGGCCCTAGCAGGCGCGTCCGCTCCTGACTGCTGTGCACGCCGCGTGGGGCACGGGCTTTGGCGTCAGCGTTGCTCGTTTTGATGGGAATCGTTATCAAGAAATCTTGTGACACCCACGCCTTGTGCCCTGGTTCATGCAGAGATTAAGAAAAAGCTCCTTACTGTTCATTATTTAAATTAGCCGGTCGGCAACGGCTGGAAGACACCGTGCCCGCCAGTGAAGAACAATGCCAGCCCGGCCGCCCTCACGCCTTCCCACTAGACGTGGGCCTTGGGGCAGGGCGGGCCTCGGGGGGCCGCTCACGGCCCTGGGGGCCCCTCTCGGTGGAGGACGCATTTCCTGTTGTGGAGATTCTTCCCTTTCCAGCCAGGAGAGGGGTCCAGGTCAGATGTGTGCACAGCTCCAACTTCTTGTTTCTCCTGCTCCACGGAGAACATCGACGGAGCGGAAATGTTTGCCGCACTCAGAAGCCTGCAGCTGCATCTCCTCTCCGCTCGCTCCTCGCCCATCAAGCCTTATCGATCTGCAACTGCATTTCGCGCTGAGGTGAAAGTGTTGCGCGCTGATGTGGAATTCTAATCTTCACCGCCCGCTCCCTGCCTGGCCACGGGCGCCCCTCGCACCCCTTCCTCCCCACCCACCCGGTCCGGCGTGCCTCATTGCAAGTAATTATGGTGCACATGAGTCATTTTTTAATGTTTGGTTTGATACATACAGATTCTTTAAACAATAAAAAAAGAAATCAGCAAACAGCATCACAATCTGGAAATCTCTTTCTTAACATGGAAAACGGTTTCTTAATGGCACAGGGGGGAACTCAACAGCAAGCTTGACAACATAATGAGGAGATTGTTCCTGGGAAGGGAAGCGCGTTCTTCATGCAGCTTTTACTACTCTCAATAAGATTATTCTCCCTGAATAGCTAATCAGCTTTCTCCAGCTCCCCAAATCCGCGTGCTGGAGGCTGCTCACATGGCTCTCCTTACGCACTAAGTGGCACACAGTGACACCTCGGAGGGCGAAGTCTAAAGTGTTAACAGTATGTGAGCAAACAGCGCAATGGAGGTTGCAGAGAGAGAGGCCTTTGGCAGATTAGCAGCAATTTAGGAAGACGGCTCTGTCACACCTGGGTTGACAACGCTGACAGGGTTTGTTGATCTCTGCTCCCATCTCAAATTTGAGTGTCACGTTTCAACAGAAACGAGAGAAATTAAAAAAAAAAAAAAAGCTTTCAGGAGTCAGCGTTGTTTGCACGGTGTTTGTGACACTGAAACAAAAGAGCACGGGGTGGGAGCTGTGTTGACCCCGCCTGCAGCTACCCCACCCTGCCAGAGCCCATGGAGCTGGGTGCAGGGTGAGGACCGTGGGTCCGGAACGGGGTTGCCCAGGCCCCTCCGGAGCATGTGGTCCTGGACAGTGACGCACTTCAAGCCCTGAGCTCACTTGGGAATAAAAGGGCTGATCACAGCCTTGCCCCTGGTCCCGTCGTGGCCCCCACATTGTTGTCTCAGGGCTCCCGTAGAGGTTGCTCTTCAGGACAGATGACTGGGACCCCAGAGGAGGGCCTGGCCAAGCGTGGGTATCACCAGACTGCAGGGTGTGAGAAGAGCCGCTGGGGACCGCCCGGCAAGCTTGCCTGGTGCCACAGCCCAGCACACGCCCTGCTTTCAAGTAGGCGGCGTCGGACTGTCTGTAGGGTGTAAGAGCGTCCTGGCTGTGCAGGGGTGGCTGAAGCCATTGCCGGCATGTGGAGCCTCATGGAGACGGTAGCCATTTGGGTCCTGAAGCAGCTTCCAGCCTGTCTGGAGTTTTCAGAGTGCCAAGAGCACAGATGCAGGGCGTTCTTGACAGCTCATTGAAGACATGCATGTGCATCACCCCACAGGTCCCTGGCGCTCCAGGCGTCCCATCTCCATGTCCAGGGCCAGAGGGAGAGGAGGCAGAGCCAAGCCCAGGTGTACTTCAGTGACCCACAGCCCTGAAACACCATAGCCTCATCCAAAGAAAAGCAAGGACACTTGGCACCTGCAGAACTGAGCTGTGCTGGATCCCGCCTCAGAGGCTGGAGAGAAAGGCACACTGGTGGGGCCAGCATGAGGGCCAGATAGCCCTGTCCTTGCCCCTCACTCCGCCTTACTGAGTGCCTCTCAGTCCAGGCAGCAGGAAGCCTCTTCTCCTTGGGAAGCCACTGGCAGTCAGGCTGGCTGTGTGGGGACTTGGCTTCATGCTCCAATATTTGGAAGCTGGCACCCTCGGCTTGCTTTCTTCCACATGAGACAGAAAGCTGGCACCCTCGGCTTGCTTTCTTCCACATGAGCCCCGTTTTCCCTGGGTGAGAATGCACTTTGCCGTATTCAGGGTCTGAGGAGCATGTGCCCATATCCTCTCTCCCACCATCCCCATGTCGGGCCCAGAAAGTGCCAGAGCCGGTGGGCTGGGAAGCGGTCACACCCAGGCGCGTTCTGCCCGTGCGGCTAGTGCCGTCTGAGAGAATGCACGAGGCAGCCTGCGCTGTGGGCCCTCTGGTCCTAGAGTCACAGTGTGAGTCACGTGCTGCCTCATTGTGAAATGCCCCTGCCCTCTGCCTGATGCAAGGCCCTGGGTGCACGCATGACTCACGGTGGAGGCAGGAGGAAATATGCAAGTTTCTCCACGAACCGGGTGCAGGCGGTTGTGACCTTAATGCCGTTTCCACAGGGGGCCACAGAGACATTCTTTGCAGATTTTTGTGAACACCGTACTCTGGGAGGCCTCCAGTCTCAGGCTGGTCCCCAGATGGGCCTGGTAGAAACTCACAGCAAACGTGTCTTCCCCAAAGGAAGAATGACAACAGGTGTTTTATTTTGGTAAGGGTAGTTTACACGGTAGTTTTGGTTATGTTGCAGTGACCCCAAGGTCAGAACCTCAGAGCCGAGATAACCGTTGGAGCTGTGCTCCCCACGCTGGCTCAGCCCCTGGAAGCCTTGGTCTCATGGCCGCCCCGTGTCAGCCGATGGTTCCCAGATCATCAAGACGGTAAGCAAAGCGGTGTGGGCACTCCAACCCGCCAGGTCCTCAACATGTCCATGCAGGAGGCACACATGTCCACATCCCACAGTCACTGGCCCAGCCTGGCTTAGCTGAGAAATGCAGCTCTTCTCTGCGTGCAGGAGACAAGGCCCAGCAATGAGTCTGAGCAGCGCCAAGGTCCGTCCTGTGCATCAGCTCCCAGGTCTTGGCTCACTGTGCAGGAACCGGAGCTTGATATTTACGACATCTCCTAGGTCATGCACTGTTCATTCATCCGAGGACTAGTTATCGGGGGCTTGTGTTCCTGGAGCTGTGCCCCGCCCTTGCCAGCCTCAGCTCCTTTTCCACTACAACCTGTGCCCACCACCCCCACACCAGAGGGAAGAAGCAACCCTTGACCTCAGGTACAGAGTGAAGTCTGGCTGATGCTGGGCTGAAACAGTAGCTGGAGTCTTATTAGGACACGGTAAATGGACTGCACTCAGGAACATGCTCACATCCCAGTCTCTGGATATGGAGGACTTGTGTGTGCTGATTCCCCCAGAAACTCATGGACCATGAAAAAGACTAAGTATCTCATCTGGCAGGATCTTCATTTGCTCATTGGTATTAGGACAAACAAATGGAAACATCTCCTCTCATCATTCACAGCAAATGTGTGGCCACCGGTTTCCTCCCTAACTTCTCAGGCTTAACTGTAAATGCAAATCTCCTGTTGTTTCCTAGAGCTTTCCCCTTCCTTTGCACCATAGGCCCCACATGTCATGTTCCTCCGGCACCTCTTTTCCTGCCTTACAGTTACCATTGGCCCTTGTCATCCCCACATCAGGACGCTGAGCTGCGTATGCTGTGTCTGGGCCGTGGTCCTGGTGAAAATCCTTCCCCTGATGTTCTGGGTGCCGCCCTCCAGCTGTACCCTTCCATCCTGGGAAGGTCTGACTGGGGTCCCACGTCACCACATGGCGGGCCCCACATGCCAGTTCATGTTCGGCTTCCCGGCGCCTCTCTTCCTGCTGCCCTCACCTGCTCTTCTAAGGCTCCTGCAAGGCCCAAGATCGGTCTTTGATGACATTTTTCCTTCTCTCATTCCTGGCTACAGGCTGTTGCCATTTTCCAGCAATGGTTTGAAATCGCATTAGAAAGTTTCATCAAGAACAGAATTCTCTGCCCTACTTCAACATTACGTGTAATCCTATTCTCTGTGAAGGCTCCCCAGGATCACCAGTGGCCATGAAAGTCCCCATCCATGAAACTCCCATGTGGAAAGTCTGTGGAGAGCCCTCCCATCCCGCTGTGAAGTTCCTGCTTGTCAATGAGAGGCCGGGTTGGGGTAAGATGATCTGCATTGATTTTGAGTCACTGGATTGGAAGACACCAGGGCTGAGATCATTAAGGAAGCTTATCGCTCAGGAAATACGCCTGGGCAGAGGCATATTGTTGACCTCAGAAGCCATGCTGCCTTCCCACACCCTGGCTATTTAATTTTCTTTTGTACTAACTAAAATCAGATTTCTCATTAAGGGTAGAATTTATTGACTTTTCGGATGATACAGAAAGCACACGGGAGGGCTCATCTCATCCTCTGCAACGAGGTGTGCACAGCATCAGGGTCTGTCTAACCAGGGTCCCCACGGCCAAGCCAAATTAGGGGAGTGCAGACTTCAACTCACAGCAAACCAGCTGAACCCAAGCCTCAAGAGCTTAAAGATTTTGTTAACCAAGATCCACAGACCAAGGACAAGGCACTCATGCGCTTGAGCTGGCGATAGCCACTGAGCTCAGTGCTCAGCCTGGATCACAGACGGCAGCACCACCATGCTCGGACATATGGGGTGCCGGGCAGGAGCGCTCAGTCTGGATCATAGATGGCAGCACCACCATGCTGGGATGCACAGGGTGCCAGGCAGGAGCACTCAGCCTGGATCACAGACGGCAGCACCACCATGCTCGGACATACGGGGTGCTGGGCAGGTTTGACGTTTCTGTTGATTTGGGCTTCAGCAGTTGATCTCTGGCCTCCATAAGAGGTCCTCCAAGGCCAGAGGGGCCCACACCCTGTATTCTTGTACTTAGTGTCATCCCCGGGCTGGTTAGAGGCTGTAGAAGGTTAACGAAGCCCTTTGAGCCATCAGGCTGAATCAAGCCTACAGTGACTTTGTCATCTGTGAAGGATCCATTCACGGTGAACAAAACTTCAGCTCATCCCCAGACAGACAGACAACATGCTCCTGAGCAGATATGGCATCCTCTGTGGCTCTCCACACACGTCGGAAACATTTTCCTTCAACCGAGATGAAAATGTGGCAGCTACGCCAACAGCCAGTGCTGAATTCTGTCTCCAGCAAAATGAGGATGGGTGGCCGAAATGGACAGATAATCTAAAAAGGCAAACTTTAGAACACAGAGTATCAATGTGTTCCAAAGCAAACACTTCTTAAGTACCTGGATTACAGGGCTTGAATTTCATTTTCTTGTCTTTAGTGCAGAGGAAGCAGACAAGAGAAATGTCTGTGTTAACCTCAAAGATGAGAATTTGGGATCAGTTCTCAGGGGACAACCTGTGGCCTGTGTAAACCTTGGCAGTTTCCCTAATTTCTCCCATCCTCCGTTACCCATGTGGCCACCCTGGGAGAGAGACGGGAGGGGTTGTTGTATAGAGAGTTCGCAGTGCATTAATGAAGCACTCTTGGAGCACACGGGCAGGAGGGATTAGCTGTCATATTGAAGGTGACATGAAGGCAGGCGCCAGCATGAGGAGGAACGGGAACCCTGAGTAATCCTCCAGTGGCGTCACCTGCCCTCTGGGATAACTGAGAGGTGACTAATCTTCTGTAAGTTAATTGTCAGGTGTGGAAAGATTTTGCCCACTGTGAGAGTAGCTCCCGTGCGGCACAAAAGGATGGCTTGATTTCCTGAACTTAACATGAATCACTAGGGAGAATCATCTCATCCACCAGCTTCTCCAATTTTATCAATTGTTTATTATTTCCCCCATGCCAAGTTACTTCCATACGTTCCACCCTGTGACAGAATCACGGAACGCCTGGCTCCATGTGGCCTGGCAGCACATGGAGCGGCTAGCCCGGACCCTGTTCACACCGCCTGGCATGGGACCTGGGGTGTGTGTCTCCCCAGAACCCAGCCCTGACCGGTGGCAGCATGAGGGCCGGCGACCTCTGTGAGAAGCTCTGGGGACCTCGCGGTCAGGTCGTGTAAGCATGGTTAGCCAAATGGAGAAGAGCAAACTTCTGGATTCTTAATCAATTCATGTGTTCTGAAATAGAGATGGAGGGTCCCACGGTGAGCACAGAGGGGTGGGCGTGGCCCTGCTTAGTGCACGTGGCTGGCCTTGGACTCACACCGGGTGGCCCTCCTGTTCTCCTCTGGGTTCCGCTTCCCAGGCTGTTTCTGTCATTCTGCACCAAAGACCTTCATTCCAGGAGTTACCTACTTAGGCTAAATTGTGAGAATAAAGTGGAGAAGGTAGAATTTCCCAGGAGCTGTGCGTATCTTGGGGAAGCGTTTCTTCTCGCAGCCTGTGTCCAGCATGGGTGGGCTGCGTGGCTTTGTGGATGGAAAAAAGCCCCTTCCCATGAAACGGGAGCCCCTCCCCTTCCAGATTGCTGCAGTCTGTCCTCAGAGAGCCATGCCTTTGCCTCACTTTAAATGAGATTTTCTCTTCCTCTGAGGAGAATCATTAACAGATTAATCTAAAAGATTTTCAGAATCTTGCTTGAAAGGCAGATTTTCTTAGAAGAAGAAAAGGAAAAAATAGAAAATTCTGGGTTCCCAAGGTTGGGGGTTGGGAGGAGGGGGCATGGCATCCCCAAAAGGTCAAAGAGTAGAAAAAGAGATGCCGGTGCACCTCCGGGGAAACACACCTTAACTAGGGTGCCCCTTGATACGTATCCATGGCGAGAATGGTGAAGGGCTTGACAATGGGCCAGTCCTACATGCCTGCAGGCCACACCCCCACCCACTGTCAGCAGATCCCCTCTGAGGTCTCCTGATGCCGCTTGGAGCAGGGTGGACTCTGTCAGTTCTTCTCTCAGTTCCTGGCATCCTGCACCTGAGGCTTTGAGCACAGCTGAAGTCCCCTCTCCCATTCAGGTTTCCTGCTTGCTCCAACCAGACCCGTTTGCCGAATCCCTTGGGCCTCGCATCTGTGTTTCTATCTTGGCAGTCACCTTCTCTGTCTGGCCGCCCCTCCCCTCTGCCCCTGTGCAGTGGGAACTCTAGATGCCTGTTGAATTGCATTATCGTATTCAATGATGAAATTGATGGACAGCAACAACACTCAATGATCAGCAGTAAAATGAAGAATTACTAACTTTATGGTTAGGTACTTGGCCAATAAGATTAAATAATAATTTCCTCCTTTGCATGTGCACCACAATTAAAGGATAAACTCTGCATCAGCAAATGGAGTGTTTTTAGCCAAAGTCAGTCTTAGTCCTGTGACACCGTGGAGCTGGGGCAGACACCCCCTGCCTTCCTGGGAGGCTGCACAGGGAAATAGAGAAATCACGGAGATTGGCATAGAGATTCCTTCTCATCCTCAGGTTCCTGACATGCAGGCTGGATAGGACACCACCTTTCCTGTCTATCCTGGAGGGCGGAAAGCGGTAACTGGAGTGGAGTGCTCAGTGACTCATGGGCATAGGTACCCATCGCACGTGCAGTGGGGATTTCATTCCCCTGGATGTCCTATCAAAGCACAGATTGGGTAGCTTAGCACAGAAATTTATTGTCTTACAGTTCTGGAGGCTGGAAGTCCAAAATTAAGGTGTCGACAGGGCCATGCCCTCTCTGAACCCTCGGAGGAGAATTTTATCTTGCCTCTTCCAGCTTCCCATGTTGGCCGGCGAGCCTTGGCGTTCCTCAGCTGGCAGACGGTGTCTTCTCCCTGTGTCTTCGCATTGTCTTCTTTGTGTTCCTGTGTCCAAATTTCCCTCTTTCTAAGACACCAGTCACATGAAATTAGCACTTGCCTTAGTGACCACCTCTTAACTTGATTATCTCTGTAAAGTCTCTATTTTCAAATAAGGCCACAGGCACAGGTTCTGCGGGTTAGGACTTCAACATAACTTTTTGGGAGGGGATGCAGTTCAACAAATAACAATTGGCTCCCTGACCAACCTTAATGTATTCCTCTCCCCACCTACCCCAAACACTGTGCACTGTGAGGTCAGGTGAGGTCAGTGGTTCTCAAATTTTTTGTCTGAAGAAACTTTTACACTATTAACAATCACTGAGAAACAAAAAGCTTGCTTTTCCCCTGTGGGATATATCTATTGATATTTACCAGGGTAGAAATTAAAAATAGGAAAAATTTTAAATATTCATTTTTAATTAATTTAAAAATAATTATAATAACCCATTACAGATACCCCTTGACTTTTCATGGGGTTATGTCCTAATAAAACTATTGTGAATTAAAATTATAAGCTGAAAATGTATTTAATACGCCTAGACTACTGAACATCACAGCTTAGCTCAGTCTACCTTAAAGGTGCTCAGAACACCCACGTTAGCCTCCAGTTAGGCAAAATGAACTCACACAAAGCCTATTTTATAATAAAGTGTTGAATAGCTCAAATAATTTACTGAGCTGCAAGTAAAAAAGCAGAGTGGTCCTATGGGTGCTCATGCTATGGTCTCTACTGAGCGTGTGTCACTTGAAACCGTCCCAAAGTCGAAAAATCTTAATTTGAACTATTGTTAAGTTGGTGAACTTCTGCGTAGAAGTAACTGTATTGTTCGAAAAGGAGTGAGAAGAGCAGCATGGCATCACATTTTTAGAAATATCTTTAGTATCTGGCTTAATAGAAGTTGGCTGAATTATGATAACGGCTTCTTTCAATCTCTTGCAAAACATTATTTTGGGAGAAGTATAGGAAGAACACCAGCCTCTGGCAGATGTACATGAAAAGGGAATGCATATTTTTATAGCCTTTTCCAATCATTATGGATATTCCTTGTGGCTACAACAAAACTTGAAAAATGGCAGTGCTATAAGATTAGTTGTGGAATCTAAAGCCACACCAGTTCCCTTTCTCACTCTGTTACATCACAAGCCTTTCAGTCTGTTTGCATGCATGATTTTGTACTTGGACACTATCATTAAAAAAATATTGGTTCAGTAAATTTTATACATACACACACACACACACATATAGAGACAGAGAGTGCGTGCACGAGAGAGAGAGATGGGATTTTTCTCTGTCGCTGAGGTTAGGGTCCACTGGTACAATTGTGTGATCATAGCTCACTGCAGCCTTGAACTCCTGGGCTCAAGTGATCCTACTGCCTCTGGCTCCCAAAGTACTGGGATTATGGGTGTAAGCCACCGCATCCAGCCTAGACAATATTTTGAAAATTACATTTGTTAATACCACACATCTCATCAGAAAAGTCTTTAGTTCGAGAACATTTCAAGCTCATCGTGGCAGGTATGTCTTCCAAAACTCTAATTTTCACTTGAATGCTGAAATTTATTATTGGCAACAAATACTGTCAGTTATTTTCTTTGAAGTGATGTTTTGGAGAAAATAAGTAGTGTTTGTTTGTTAAGCATTCTTTTAGACAAAGATGGTGTTTCACGGAGAGTGGACAATGCAGGATCCAGCTGGAACAATCACAAGTGTGCCTCCATCCCTCAGTTTGCAACAGCTTGCACTCCCCGTCTTCACATGAGATGTGGGAGAGACAAATACACAAGGGCCAAGGTCTAATACTTTAAAAGCTTTCAGTGCTTCATCCAGAATGCCCTATGTGAAAGTGGCTTTTTTCCTGCAAGCACGTGGTAGGGACCCATGTAGTGGCTCCTGGTGTGGTTGGCCGCAACCAACTTGGAGGATGCTGAGCTGCCATCAGTGTGAATGTGAATCCAATGAAAGGGTGCATGTTAAAGTAACATTGCTGCACAGCAAATTACCACAAGTGTAGCGGCTACAAACAACACACAGTTGCCATCTCACAGCTTCTGTGCGGGTGGCCGAGGCTTAGCCACACCCTCGACAGGTCTCCCCCGGCTGCAATCGAAGTGTCATTTGGGGTTGTAATTCTCATCAGGTCTCAGGCGTGCTTCCAAGATCATGTGGACAGTTGGCAGATCTCAGCTTATTGGGGTGATGACTGAGGACCCTGTCCCCTTGACAGCTGTGGGCTGGGGGCCACTCCCAGCTCTGAGATGCCCCTCCCTGTAGATGGCTCACACCATGGCTATTTACCTTCTCCTTCCAAGAGAATCCAAAGAAAAGCTCTGCTTTCAAAGGGCTCACCCGATGAGGCTAGGCCCATACAAAATCATCTCTCTTGATTAATTTAAAGTCAGCTGATCTGGGGCCTTGATTACATTTGCAATATTTTGCCACTTAACATAATCACAGGAGTGATAGCTCATCATTCCAACCCTGACTCAAAGGGAAGGGGCTCTACAGGGAGCCTACCGCAGGGTGAGGGTGGAGGAATCGCAGGGCTCTCCTAGAACCCTGCCTACCGCAAGTTTTAAGTCTTAATACTACCACCATTGGGACTGGCTACATAATTTCCAGGGCTCAGTGCAAAATGAAAATGTGGGGGCTCTTCTTCAAAAATTATGAAGAATTTGAAGACTAACAGCCGAGCATTAAAACAAACATAGCACCTTCTACGCCCAGGATCCTGGATGTCTGACGGGGTCACAGGCTCATGAACCTGGCCCTGACTTATTCGCCAACAGTTTTGGTCTTGCAGACACCTTAAAAGGTCCCAAAGACCCTGGGGGATTTGTGGGCTATCTTGGAGAACTGCTGAGTCAAAGCAGCTCAATAATTGCCTGTGGGGACATTTGTCCGACCTTAGTCATGTAGGAAGTCTAAGAAGTTTCTAGCAGCAGTGAGACATCACTGGCCCTTCTCTTTTCAGAAGTCCCTTCTTATTTTCCCTATAGCACAGGACAATTTCCCCCAAGACCAGGCTTGTGCCAGTGACTTGATCACACAGGTGCCCAAGTTTAGATCTTTTGTGATGGATCTCAGGTCTCAGAAGCCGGGGTCTGTGTGAGCATCTCCATCCTCAGGATGGCTCCCAATGTTGGCCCTGCAGCTTCCAAAGGTGGGGGTGACAGCAGCTGCTGTGCTGGTGGGAATTTTAATTTTTTTAAGTTTTAAGTTCTCTTTTGTTTTTAATTTTTTAAGAAGTTAAAGTTGTGTATATTTACTGTGTGTGACATGATGTTTTGAAACACATATACATAGCAAAACGATGATGGTATTCAGGCTAATTACCCCATCCATGACTCCTGGAGGGGTTTTTAATGTGAAACTGTCCCAGAAAACCTCCCTGGCTTCTGGAGAAGATGCCTTCTTAGAGAAAGCACATCCTAAGAAAGTCTTCCAGAACTAGAAGCGGACTCTTCTTCCAGCACCTCAACAAGGCTTCCTATCCTTCCCTTTATGCTAGGATCAGGTGGCAGAGCCTTGGGGACACCTCACGCCTCCTCCCAGGAAGAGGCTCTGGGCACATTCCTCATCCAGCCGTTTTTCCTGGTGATGCATGGGCCCCTCTGCTGACTCCGGTCTCGGAAGCCGGAGACTGAGTGAGTGCGGGCTCTGGTAACACTCACGGTCCTCAGCTTCTGCTTTCCAGGGCTTGCTTCACTTGGCTGCACCAGGAGGGACTCCATGTTGAATGCGCGGCCTCTCCTTGTGAAAAGCTGCACTTTCGGAAGTTGGTGCACACCAGCCAATGGGGCCAGGACCTCCTGCTGTGATTCTGGGCCTTCTTCCCCAGAGTTCACCTAATTTATCACAAGTTATTTTTGTCTGGAAGCCTGAGAAATCCTTTTTCAGTGATAATTTCACTATGGCCACCTCTATCTCTGCAGCCTCCAGGCCTGCCTGGTCATCTAAGCCCACCTCATTGCAGATGGTCATCTAAGCCCACCTCATTGCAGATGGTCATCTAAGCCCACCTCATTGCAGATGGTCATCTAAGCCCATCTCATTGCAGACCCAAAGCCTCCACCTCATTGCAGATGGTCATCTAAGCCCACCTCATTGCAGATGGTCATCTAAGCCCACCTCATTGCAGACCCAAAGCCTCCACCTCATTGCAGATGGTGAACTTTGTCATGATACAAATTTTGCCACATTCCTCTCCTGCCTAAAATCCTACAATGGTTCTCCACTGCATTAAGTCAACAAATATTTATTGGAGACCATGACTGTTCTAGCCAGCAGGGATACATTGGTGGACAAAGCAGAGAAGCATCCCTGCCTTATAGAGACGACATTTTCAGGGAAGTCAGACACCAAACAAGGCACGAGAAAACTGCAGGGTGTGTTGGAAGACTCATATAGTGGGAGGGTGGACCCGGACACGGGAACCTGGAGGCCTAGGGGATGGGCACCACGGAGTGGAGACCCCCCTGAGAGCTGGCGTTTGGACAAGGACAGAGAGTGAGGGAATGGGCCCATGTGTGTCTGGGGAGATGGCAGGTGAAAACCAAGGTGGCACCCACATGGCTCCTGGAGGATGTTGAGCTGGGTTGGGGCAGTGAGAGGAGATGTGGTTGGAGGGGAAGCAAGGAGCCTGCACTTGGGATGAGGGGTGTGGCCTCCAGCTCCAGGTCCTGCCATTTTCTTCTCCTTTTTACGTTTCACCATCTTGGCCCTTTAGTTTCTTAAAGGTGAAAAGCCTTCCCAAAGGGGTTCCCACTTCCTGGAATTTTCTTGCTCTCCTGTCTGGCTCACACCCAGTGTCCCTTTTTCCTGAAGGCCTTTCCTATCTCCCCCTCAGGGTGGTCCTTCTGCTTTACACAGCCTCAGTCAGGATGCCTCCTTCTCAGCTCTCCACCTGTATGCTAAATAGATGGATGGATGAATGGATGAGTGAACTGATGGACGGGTGGATGGGTGGACAAATGGATGGGTGGACAGGTGGACAGGTGGATGGGGGATGGGTGGATAGAGGACAGGTGGATGGGTGGACGGGTGGATGGGTGGACAGGTGGATGGGTGAACAAATAGATGGGTGGATGGGTGGACAGGTAGACAGGTGGACAAATGGATGAGTGGACAGGTGGGTGGGTGGACAGGTGGACAAATGAATGGGTAGACCAGTGGACGGGTGGACAGGTAGATGGGTGAGTGGGTGGACAGGTGGATGGGTGGGTGGCTGGGTGGACAGGTGGAAAAAATGGATGGGGGGATGGCTGGAGAGGTGGATGGGTGGGTGGGTGAACAGGTGGACAAATGGGTAGGTGGGCGGGTGGTCAGGTGGACAAGTGGATGGGTAGATGGGTGGATGAATGGACGGGTGAACAGGCAGATGAATAGACAGGTGGATGGGCAAATGAATGGGTGGACAGAGGGATCATTTACTTGATTTCTGCCTTCCTGACTGGACTGGAAGCTCTGTGAGGGGAGGGGCCCTTCTAGTCCACCTCTGCATCTCTAGAGCTTGAAATCAGTGGGCTGATTTCTGTTGATGGACTGACTGATGCTGTTGATGGCGTGACTCAAGGAACAAAGGTTCTCAGGTTAGTGCTAGGATCCCAGACTGGACAACAGTCGGGTGAACGCTTCCCCAGGGTCAGTGAAGGAGGAAGCATGATAACGTGTATAAGATCTGTGACTAGTTCTATAGTTCTATAAACTCTACAAAGCTGCTAATTATTATATAACTGGAAAATATCTATAGCACTTATGCTATACCAACAAATTATGTGCATTTCTACAATTGCCACTATAAAGAAATTATATATTAATACCTGCTCCTGGGACTCAATAGTATGATGGCTTTGAAATTAATACAACAGCACAAATATCTCCTCAGAAAGACCTTTCCTCGCCCTCATCAAAATCGTCCTTCCCACAGTGCCATGTCATTACTGTTTCGCTTTCTCTCTGGCGATTATTCCTGCTGAAAATGACCATATTTACTTCTTTGCTCGTGAGTTCCGGGATGGCCGGTCCGCCTGGCCTGGAGTGCAGCTTCCCAGGTAGACACAGGAAGGACCCACCTGGATTGCTCATTCCTGAATTCCATCATCGAGAACTCGTTACTGTGGGTGGGAGTCAGGGACTGACAAAGTCAAGTCGTGCCAGTTTATTTCTAGTTTATATAAGTGTCAAGAGCCAACACGAGCAACTGAATTATAGGTCAGGAAAAGATAAATATCAAGAAAATATCCCCAAGATTAGTTTTAATGGTGTGAGTGAATAAATTAGTGGGCAGAGTAAAGTGAAATTATGGGAAGGGACTGGGCACAGTGGCTCACGCTTGTAATCCTAGCACTGTGGGAAGCTGAGGCAGGAGGATCATTTGAGCCCAGGAGTTTGAGACCAGCCTAGACAGCACAGCAAGATCCCATGTCACAAAAGCAACAACTAAATTAAAAATATAAAAAGAAAAGAAATGATGGAAGGGGCTACATGGCATTAACTACGTATTCCATTCTAAAGAACTTAATACAATCAGTGTGTACCTATACTTAGGAAACATTTCCCACACTCATGCCGTGTTTCAGTGAACGAAAGATGATTTTAAAGTGTATGTTACGCACCTCGTAGTAAGTATTTATGGGTAATTGTTTTAAGATATGAAATCACAAGCAAACGACCCTAGGTCCATAAGTCTGGCTAGGTATAAAGAAGTGATTGAATAAATTAATAAACTGGAGAAGAGGCAAATGTCTTGTGCAGAATTCCAAACAGTTTATGTAGCTACTTCACTTTCAAGGAGAGGAGCAGAATCCTCCACCTTGAGTGTGGGCTGTGCACATGGCTTCTTTCTGAAGAGTGGAGGATGGTGGAGGATGGAAGCAGGGAGAAGGGGGGCCTGACAACCCCCTCGGCTGGGGGATGGATGCCAGCATCCACAGGGATGAGTCTGGCTGATGTGTGCATCCCTGACGCCACCAAGGAATCCAAGGATTCACTTTCTTTGTTTTACTTTTTTTTTTTCTTTTTTTTTTTTTTTTTTGAGACATAGTCTTGCTCTGTCACCCAGGCTGGAGTGCAGTGGTGTGATCTCGGTTCACTGCAACCTCCGCCTCCTGGGTTTGAGCGATTCTCCTGCCTTAGCCTCCTGAGTAGCTGAGATCACAGACACCTACCACCACGCCTGGCTAATTTTTATATTTTTAGTAGAGACGGAGTTTCACCATGTTGACCAGGATGGTCTCAAACTCCTGGCCACAAGTCATCCACCTGATTCATCCTCCCAAGGTGCTGGAATTACAGGGGTGATCTACTGCACCAGCCCAGGGATTCACTTTCTTAAGGATTAAATAAAGCTAGAATTTAGGAGAAGCCCTCAGGTTCAACTGTGGGGACTGGGAGCCGGCCTTGGCTTCTGTCTCGTTCAGCATCCTCGCCCTGATGACACATGTCTGTCATTTTAATCCTATCAATGATGCAGGCGGCAAGATAAGACCTAATCTATTTAAACCAGAAAAAAACAAAACAAAATATGTTTTCTTACATTCTGGATAATTTACCTTAAAAAATCACACAGTGAGATAATAATAAAAGCAAGAGTTGTTTTATATCTCAGGTGGAGGTGTGTGAACTGATCTGTTGTGTATAATTGTATATGTATGTGTGAAATGATCTGTTATGAATAATTGGCTCCAAATTGTCCCTCTCTCATGACAGGCTTTAAGAAAAAAAAGTCTCATAATAGCCTGAATGTATCCGGATCCAGCATAAAGAGAAAAGGAGGAACAGTGATCAGGTTGTCTCTGAATGAGAATGGGGCCTTTCCCAGCTTCTGCATGGATGTGAAGCCCAATATACACCAAATTAAGACAACAGGAATGTGCCCTGGAGACGTGGGGAACACCACCACCCTCACCCTCACCCCAGAAATGCAGGGAACACCACCACCCTCACCCTCACCCTCACCCCAGAGACGCGGGGAACAACACTGCCCTCACCCTCACCCTCACTCCAGAGACGTGGGGAACACCACCACCCTCACCCTCACCCCAGAGATGTGGGGAACACCACCACCCTCACCCTCACCCTCACCCCAGAGACGCGGGGAACAACGCTGCCCTCACCCTCACCCTCACCCTCACCCTCACCCCAGAGACGCGGGGAACAACGCTGCCCTCACCCTCACCCTCACCCCAGAGATGCGGGGAACACCACCACCCTCACCCTCACCCTCACCCTCACCCCAGAGACGCGGGGAACAACGCTGCCCTCACCCTCACCCTCACCCCAGAGACGCGGGGAACACCACCACCCTCACCCTCACCCTCACCCTCACCCCAGAGACGCGGGGAACAACGCTGCCCTCACCCTCACTCTCACCCTCACCCCAGAGATGAGGGGAACAACGCCGCCCTCACCCTCACCGTCACCCCAGAGATGTGGGGAACACCATCACCCTCACCCTCACCCCAGAGACGCGGGGAACAACGCCACCCTCACCCTCACCCTCACCCCAGAGACGCGGGGAACACCACCACCCTCACCCTCACCCCAGAGACACAGGGAACAACGCCGCCCTCACCCTCACCCCAGAGACGTGGGGAACACCACCTCCCTCACCCTCACCTCAGAGACGCGGGGAACAACGCCGCCCTCACCCTCACCCCAGAGACGTGGGGAACAACGCCACCCTCACCCTCACCCCAGAGACGTGGGGAACAACGCCACCCTCACCCTCACCCCAGAGATGCGAGGAACAACGCCGCCCTCACCCTCACCCCAGAGACGTGGGGAAGAACACCACCCTCACCCTCACCCTCACAGCAGAGATGCGGGGAACACCACCACCTGCACCCTCATGCCTCAGCTAACCCTAAATTAAGAGCTTGCTGTGGAGACTTCAGAATCATTTCACTGTATATAGATTCAATGTTCAGGGGTTTAAATGGCATTATTTTTTCCACATACTGGACCTTACCTATTAATATTCAGGCCAGGAACAGCTTAAAATTGTAGAGAGCAAGCATACCAGCCAATAGCTCAGTGGGGAGCTGCGGGTAAGTAGCTGCCAGTCACCAGACCCAGGCCATTGTGAGCACGAGGGCCCTCACAGCAACCCGACGGAGCCCCCGTCACTCGCAGAGCTCTGAAGGCTTGGGGGGCTGCGGTGAGGGAGGGGGAGGCTGGACCCAGCACAGGAAGAGGGGAGGTGAGGTGAGGCCGGGATGCGCTGGGCCACGCCAGCAACAGGGACAAGCCCAGGGCAGGCAGGAGGCCCCGGAAATGCCCTGCGAAGGTGCCACCTCCCTTCTCCTCCCCCCAGACCCCACCACGGAGACCCGGCTTTCTGGGGACGCAAGCAGAGTGGCCCCTCACAGACAGCGTGTTGGGAGAGTCAGCGTAGCTGGGTCTGTTTATCCCACTCCGTGTGTCAGGTGTTCTCGTCAGGGCGGCCGGTGGGCATGTGGGCCAGGCTGGTTGATGTGAGGGTGCACCAAGCCCACCTTCTCACCCAGGCATCCCAGATGTGGGATCTGCCCAGCCTGCCTGGCAGTTTTCACTGGGAACATAGTGTTCCCATCGTTGCTTAACTACGACTGGTGGGACCATGGGGCTCTGCCTGCCCAGCCCTTCCAGTGATGACGATGCTCTGGCCGTTCTCTGTGTCAATGGCCGTTCTCCGTGTCAAGCACTGGACGGCCCACCCTGCGACTCCGTCTCTGCAAGGCACATGCCATCTCCCGCCGCTCCCACTAGGCAGGGAGGGCCGAGCTGCTCAGGGCGTATCTGCTGCCTGAGCTCCCTTGGGGCACAGTGGCCAAAAACAACCCTACACACAGGTGAGTTCTTATCACAAAGGATAACCAATACCATATTTTTTCTTATGACAGCAATGACAGTGACAGTGTAAGTTCTACCCACAATGACAGATGTCAACTGGGCTGCCACGTCTTAAGCAGATGTCATAAAATCAGAAAAGCATGGAGTGGCTGAAAGGGCGAGGGTGGCGGAGATGCTTGGGGCCCTTCTCTGAGTGAAAGATGCGACCTCATCCTGGAGAGGTGGGAGGGGAGGAGGCAGGTGTGTGGGAAGCAGCCAACCGGCAAGAACAGGGTGGCCACAGCCCTGGCCAGCAGATCCCGGCCACCAGGAGACTCTGAGCACAGGGCAGACACCGTGTGCAGGATGCCACCTCTCCCGCTGGTGAACATCCGGAGGACCTCTTGGCCCCCAGGGGCTGCACAGATAGGAAATACGCATGGATCTGAAAGGCTTTGGGACACGTGTGAGGGACAGGGTCATCATCTGCTACCGCAAGCACCAACAATATTCCTCGCCATTGAGTCGGTCTCTTTCTCTAGAAAGTAAATTCTCAATACGGGAAAGATTCCCTCCAGGGTGTTTACGGATGGTTGTGAGGGGACAGCTTTGGGATTTCTTACAGTTGCTCTAGCCTTTGTCCTTTGATTTCTTCATTTATTATAAATATGTCTTGAAAGCCCCGGGCTGGATGAAGAGAGGGGAGGGAAACGCAGTCCCATCGTCACAGGGTCCTTTTTAGAGTCAGGCAGACAGTGTGGCAGTCAGCAGCATGAGGTGATCATTTTCGCTGACATCTGAATTAAAATTTCACTCGATTAAACATGCATTCTTCATTTTGAGTAGCCACATTTGAAGTACTAAAGACCCACCCGGGGCCCGTGGGTGTGGTATTAACCAGGACGGACACGGAACAGGAATATTCCCACAGTCACAGGACGTTCCATCAGATGGCACGATTCCAAGTGTATGTGTGTTTTCAGCCACCAGGAAGACAGGCAGAGAAATCACCATGCACTGCGGATGCTCCCCCACCCCCCACCTCCAAGGCCCCTGAGGACCCTCTTTGGGATGACTTTACTGCTACATCCCGACTGAACACACAGCTCAGCACCCCTGAAATCCACACACCCATGTGCACAGACACACACATTGCCACAGGAAAAGCATGATGTGGTTTATGTAAACCACCTTCTCATGGCTTTTATACCTCACATGTGACTCTGGGAAAATGCACCTGCGCTAACAGGACACAGTGATTCTATCTGGGACGAGATGGCCCGCACGGGCTTGAGGGGTTTGGTGCCGTTTTCCCCTCCTTCCTCCCCCACCTCTGGTACCATTGGTCCTCTTGCTCTGGGGTTGAGTGGGCATCTATGATGTGGTGTGTCTTGTCCTCCTGGAGGATCTGCGTGTGATGTCAGTGCTAATGTCCTGGTAAGGATCGTGTTCATTCTGGAGCCAGAGGCTTCAGTTCAGATCCTGGGTCATCTACCATCTATGTGACCTTGGAAAACTATTTAGCCTCTTTGAACCTCGGTTTCCTCATCTGCTTATCAGGGCTTGTTATTATTTTTATACACACCCCTCAGAGTTCTGATGAGGATTAAGTGAGCTAATATGTACCAGGCAATAGAAGAGCTCCTGGCAAACAGGAATCATGGAATGCATTTTACTTATTGCTATTTATGACAAAGACTCAATTCCATATTTTTTATATTCTTCATGTCACTTGGCAGTTTTACCGAGTCAATGTCAGATTACTTAAAAATAATTTTTACTTAGCCTTAGATATGTTTTATATTTTTATCTAATTTTGTCTCCAATCTGTGTATTAAACTGGCTACCTCCAGCTACTGTCTCCATGTACCTGCCATGCTTCAAACATCCACACTGGTTTCAAATCTTTCTACATGTTTTTCTCTCTACTTGGAAAGACTTTTCAACCCTTACCTGACTTGCAAACTCCTGTACAAGCCTTAAAGCCCAGTTCTAAAGTTATTTCCTTGAGAAAGTATCACTGATTACCTAGGGCAGAAGGGATAGCTCCTTCTGGAATATTCCTATAGCATCTGTTCAAGCTGCTTTTAAATTATGTGCATCATTAGTATCAATTTACATGCATTTCTCCCCCTCCACTGGGAGTCCCTGAACTAAGAATAGTATTCATCCCTCCGTGGCCACTCAGGAGATGTTTAGAATGATTGATATTGAATATCGAAGTTCAGAGATGGTGCGGCAGAGACCCATGGGTGGCACTGTCATCAGTGAGGTCTGGGAAAGACCAGAAGGCATCGAACTCCTTGCTGCCGGGTCTCCCAGCTCCTTCTCTAGCCCTGGATTGCCTGCCCTGCTTTCCCTTGCAACATCCCATGAAATTTGTTCATTTTGTGGCTGTCTGCAGACGTTTAGGGATGTGCAGAGAGGGCTTTAAGCCCTCAGCAAGGAGGAGAATATAGGGCCAGCTGACAAGGGTCATTTGCTGAAAGTGAAGTTAATAAAAATCGGCCTCAGACAGGAGAGACTTGACCCCCTGCAGAAGGAGCTCCCTCCAGGGAAAGCCGAGCCGGTTCACTCCTCCAAGCTTCTGTTGGGCGTTTCTGCCTCAGACACTCTGCTTAGCACTGAGGAGACGCTGGAACTAGGACGCAGCCGGCCTCTGCCTTCAAGGAGCTGACAGTCTGTTTCGGAAATCTCCAAAGGTCCTAACCCTCTATCTGCAGTTCTGAGGCCCGGAGGTCCTGAGAACAAAGGCCTTGCTGTTCATTCGGTGGCTGATGATGGGGTGTTGTGTGTCTGGGGTCCGCGCCAGCGGACCACTCACTAGGCAGCAGAACCTCACTGAACCGTGGAGGCTATTTCTAGTCTATACCCCAGTCAATGTCACACCCGACATTTTAACACAGAAATATTGGTGTGTTTGATTTGGAAGGGTCGTTCAGGCCCTGTGCAATATTTGTAGCCAATGTATGCATTCTTCTGAAACCTGACAAATTCTGAACACATCTGCCTATGGGGGTTTTGGCCAAATCCTGTTGGACTTGGAATCAGGTTATGTTTTAGGAATATCTGTCAAGGACACCAGAGTGTGTCCTGAACCCAGTCAAGATGAGAGAGGCGGGCCGGGAGCGATGGCTCACTCCAGTAATTCTAGCACTTTGGGAGGCCGAGGCGGGCAGATCACCTGAGATCAGGAGTTAGCCTGGCCAACATGGTGAAACCCCGTCTCTACTAATAATACAAAAATTAGCCAGGCATGGTGGCGCATGCCTGTAATCCCAGCAACTCAGGAGGCTGAGGCGGGAGAATCGCTTGAACCTGGGAGGTGGTGGATGCAGTGAGCTGGGATTGTGCCATTGCCCTCCACCCTGGGCGACAAGAGCAAAACTCCATCTCAAAAACAAACAAACAAAACCAACCAACCAACAAAACAAAACAAAAAAAAACAAGAGAGGTGAGATGGCCCCAGGAAACCAAAGGTCACGGTATCATGTAAATAACACAACCACCTGAAGATGGCTGCAGCCCAAGGGACTGTGTTTTCCGACACCATGGCTGGGAGAGGAACAGAGTGGGACAGGAGGGAGACACCACAGCACCCACTCCCCTCCGGGCACCCACTCACCTCCGGGCACCCACTCCTCTCTGGGCACCCACTCCCCTCCAGGCACCCACTCTCCTCTGGGCATCCACTCCCCTCCGGGAACCTACTCCCCTCCAGGACGCTCCAGTGTGTGGCTTCGGGATGTGTCCACTGCTGAGTGTACACAGGCCTCAGCTCTCAACTGGGCAAACATCGCCTGGGCAGTTGTCCCCTGTGCCAGTCCCAGGACCCAGGGCCCTGTGTGCTGCTCCTCACAGGTGACCTTCTGCCCACCGCCTGTGACCAGCCAGACCAGCCAGCTGGAAGCTGGGAGAACAGGGCCCCGAGGCTGAGTCAGCCTGGGGTCCCAGCCAAGATGCAGATGTGGAGAGAGCCAGGCCCCCCGTAGCTGACCAGACACGTGAGAGGGGCAGCCAGGCCCAGCGGACCCTGAGCCCATCCCAGGCCACACTGCCCACGCACAGAGTGTGGAGCTACATAAACAGGTGTTGCTTTAAGCCCCTAAGGTGTGGAGTAGCAGCACGGTTGGAGGCACCATGTGTGTGCTCACAGATACAGGCAGAATCAGGCAAGGGCTGCTGGGAAAGAATGGCAGGGCCACATCGGCCTCTGCGGGACAAGGACACCGGCTCCTGATGCCTGAAAGTGCCCTCACCAGCCTCACCGTGCACTCTGCCTCTGAGAGCAGAGTGTGTCTCGCAATTACATCACTTCCTGGCTACTCCGTTCTGCAGGCTGAAATGGCTTCCATTCACCCAAGCACAATTCCTGGAGAATCCTGAGAGACACAAGGCTCACGTTTTCTCTGTGTATCTAATTACCAGGAATAATGAGGCGGGGAAACCTGAACGGTTGTGAATTATCCTACAAGAAGAGGTCCACAGGCAGAGGCCACCTCGGCGTGTTAGTCTGATGTGGCTGTTTCCCTCGAAAGGTTTTGTTCTTTTCACACTGCAGATGGGTGTGCAATGTGCCGCTTTTGCACTAGAGGCAAGAGAATCGGGTGGAATCTCACAGCACTTGTCCTGGACTCCTGGGCCGTCTGCACCACGTCCAAGTCAAGGGCCCTGGACGGAGGCACATGCCCACTTCCTGCGTCTTTGCAATAAAATGAGTGTGCGGTTCACACTCACTTCCTGCATCTCTGAGGTGAGGCTGTGGTTGTGAAGCCATGGGGGTGAGGCCGTGGGGGTGAGGCCGTGGGGGTGAGGCTGTGGGGTGAGGCAGGCTGTGGGGTGAGGCTGTGGGGTGAGGCTGTGGGGGTGAGGCCGTGGGGTGAGGCCGTGGGGTGAGGCTGTGGGGGTGAGGCTGTGGGGTGAGGCTGTGGGGTGAGGCTGTGGGGGTGAGGCCGTGGGGGTGAGGCCGTGGGGGAGGCCGGAGGGGTGAGGCCGTGGGGTGAGGCCGTGGGGGTGAGGCCGTGGGGTGAGGCCGTGGGGGTGAGGCCGTGGGGGTGAGGCCGTGGGGTGAGGCCGTGGGGATGAGGCCGTGGGGATGAGGCCGTGGGGATGAGGCCGTGGGGTGAGGCCGTGGGGTGAGGCTGTGGGGGTGAGGCTGTGGGGTGAGGCCGTGGGGGTGAGGCCGTGGGGGTGAGGCCGTGGGGTGAGGCTGTGGGGTAGTGCATTTTCACTCTCATGTCCCTTGGGGTAGTCCCCATCTCCCGTGGGGAGTGAGGCTGGGCTGGAGGGTGGCCAGGAGTTCCCACGTCTTCTCTGCATGTGGATGCAGCAACCCTGAGGCACCAAAAGTAATTTCCACTCACAGCCTCATCGCCCTGGTGCTGGGAGGGACCCCCGGTACATGACTGGCTGGTAAAGTGGCCAGTTAGTAAATGTGTGACTTCGAGCACGTTCCTTAACGTCGCCAGATCCGTGTTTTTGTCTGTAAAATAATAGTAACTCTATTATTTTTGATAATACCATTAAATAATTGCTATTATTTATTTTTTAACTCTATTACTATTACTATAATTTGACAGATGAAAACTCTATCTGGGATAGGAACAGTAATTCTTTGCCTGGGTGTTGTGAGGCTTGAACGGAGGGAAGCTCTGTGACCACAGAGATTTTACCGGTTCTGTTCGCTGCTCCCTCCCCGCGTCCCGAGGCAGGGCCTGCGCTTAGCAGGCGCTGGACAATTTGTTGAATGATAATATATTAATTTGCTAGATATATTTATTATAGCTACCATACCTAAAATTTATTAATGAATAGAAAATATCCCTTGCCTGAGGCAAGCACGTGGCCTGGCCACGGTCGCACGCTCAGCAAATGCCGAGTGCCTTCATTCATCCTATTACCGCTATTAGCCACTCTCCCCGGCGGGCTTATGGTGAGGATGTGTAAAGCATGCTCATGCTTTCATCCAACAGTGAGAAAATTCTGAGGTCAAGGAGGAAAAGTCACAAATACACACTATTATCGTCAGTCTCAATTCCATATTTCAAAATCCTGTTTCCAAGTACATTATTTACTCAGTCATGGAAGGGCGCTTTCCTCTTGGGCGGAACGCTGCCAATGAGTACCTGACCAGAACCAGCTGACAGATTAAGCATGGCAGTTACCTGATCCCCCAGGATGTGTTAGGTGTGTATTTAGTGGGTGTCAGGCATTTTACTGGCGCGGTTGTTGCTCTCAGGCAGGGGAAAAAAATGTTCGATAGATTCACTCAAGTCTTTCTGCAATCAGGTGAGTATCAAGAAGCTTTAAAAAGCCGAGCAGACAGTGGCCTCCTTACCGACCTTCCAACACCTGGAGCTGGCTGCTGCCGCGGGATGTTTGACTCGCCTCTGGGGCTTCTACCCCGTGCTGTCACCTCAGCTGCTGTCCGCGCCCAGCGCTCCTCATGGCTCCAGTCTCAGATCACATGCTAGTGCTCAGGGCGCCCGCCTGGCTCACTCTCCACCCAGAGCTGCGCTCTGCTCCTTCTGAGCTGCTGGGGGCTGCACTGCCCTTCTTAGCTCCACCACACGCATCTGAAGCTCTGATCATCTTTTGTTTACTGGTTGGTCTCTCTAGAGAAGAACTCCTCTGTTTTGGGAATCCCAGCAGCACCTGCATCCAGAGTGGGACCTGGCGCACAGTAGATCCCTGATGGCTGTTTAACTTACGAGTGGATCAAATAGGAAGTAAACAACCTGGGGAATCTTTCAATAAGATCTCCAGGACTTGAGCTTGGGATTAAATAAAAAGCATTCATCTCAAAGGGATGCTGATCTTCTCTCTTCCAAGGCACTTTTTTGCAGGCCACAGACACAGAAAAATGACCATATTTTCCCTGCACACTGGAGTGAGCTGTAGAAGCTTCCGGCTAACTAGTGGGGCCAGTGGCTGCTTGAGGCCCTGTCCAGCATGTTGGGGAAGGGAAGGACACGGCTTCAGCACACCTGTACCTGTCTCAGCCACTGTGGCCCCAGCTCAAAAGCTCTGTGCTTTTCCAGTTCCCTCATTTCCTGGCTTGTAAAACTCACATGCAGACAGGTGGCATCTCTTCGCCAGGCAGATGGTGATGAAGCTTGTGCACTAATCGCTGTGAGTTTTGATTAAAGAATGAGATCTAGGAGGTTCAGGATGGACAAGAAATAGGTAGAAGCACCTGACGGGGAAGATGCTGGGCTCCGGAGCTCCGGTTTCCCACATTGCTGGTGATTTGAGCCTTATTCCTGCAGCTGATGAACCCTGTCTTTGAACTATCCTCCTGGTTACCATACCCATCACTCCCAGGGCAAATGAGCTAACGACAGACGCCTTATGGAGACAGACGCCTTCTGGAGACACTCTGATCTAATGGGGAGGTGTGCAGTGGACCTGCAGGTTCTGTGGAAGGAGAAGGACACAGGAAGTCTTGTCATGGACGTGTCTGCCTTTGCCAGGGCAGGTCACAGGCATTACGGCACCGGGTACATCTCTGGGCAGGGAACAGTTATCAACCCACCACTGAAAACAGAATTTAAGCCACCTGGAGCTGTTATTGCAGGTCGTGTAGCCAGGACCACGATAGGTTCAGGCAGGGACGTCCAATGCTTATTTTTTAAATTCTCATAGCAGTAGGTGCATGGCAGTCGGCCACTGAGACGTGGCTGCCCACAGCCTTTGGTTCTCACGAGTTCACAGTAGCGAAGCTTGCTCTGCAAGGAAGCTCCTATGCGTATTTGTGAGGTCACATGGGAGGGCATCTGCGGTCAAGTCACGGTAATGAGTCACCTTGGGGATGGGAGACAAATCCACGTGTGGACGCCAGGTCCTCAGTTATCACAGAGCACAGCCTTGCAGCCAGTGCTGAGGAAGAAAATTCAGTCTGGACCTTAGTTGTGAGCTCTTCAAGGACAAGGGCCTGTTTCCTCTTCTCACGTTTGCCTAGAACAACTCAGTCAAGATCATCCAGTAAAGGGTCCCTATTCCAGGATCTGCTCCCTGAATTCCAGCAGCAGAAAGCCAGCTGTCGTGGGTGGAACTGTGTCTCCCCAAAATACATGCTGAAGTCCCACTCCCGAGTAGCTCACTTGGAAACAGGGTCTTTGTGGATGCAGTTGGTCAGGCTGGGTCATACCACAGTAGTTGGGTTCTTAATCCAGTATGACTGTGTCCTTAGAAGAAGAGGAGAGAGGCACACAGAGCAGGAAGACAGTCATGGGACAGCAGACAAACATCGGGGTGATGCGTCCTCCATGAGCGGGGGAAGACCACGGGGCTCCAGCCGCACCAGCAGCCGGAGGGAGGCCTCCAGCAGCCTGGCTCAGAGCCTCAGAAGGACCCAGCTCTGTGGGACTTCCAGCCTCAGAATCACGGAGAGTTCGTTTCTGTTGTTTAAGCTGTTTCTGTTGTTTGTGTGTCATTTCTGTTGTTTAAGCTGCCCAGTGTGCAGTGCTTGTGACAGTTACCCATAGACACCGGCCAAAAAGTCCTCTCGGGAGTCAAAGTAAGGATGGGAAAGTGCACGTCACCAAGCCGCGATGGCCCCTCCCAGCCGCCCCTCATTCCTTTGCCTCCACAGAAGGTTCTGGTCACCAGGTTCTCTGGTCTCCGAGGGTGCAGCTCCTTTTAGAAATGGAGAATCTGAGGAGGTCAGCGAGAAGCTGCTCCCACAACAAGCCCACACACGGGTGACGACCGGGTGGAGATGAGGTTATGGGAAAAGCAGACTTGGGCAGTAGGGCCAAAACGGCTGTCCCTCGGACACAGACACGAGACACCAGTGGGCTTCTGTGCGGCACTTGTCCCCCTTTAATGGATTCATCGGTGGGACCAGGCATGCTGAATGGGCTGCTTTTCACTCTACTTTTAAAGGTTCCCCTTACGACTCCTGTCCTCCTAAACGTGTGTGTATAAGCAGCTGCTGTCACCGTCCCCATCTGTCCTCCTTACTGACCCATGGTGACCCTGACACATGCAAGTCTGATCCCGCTGACTGGGCCACGTAGATGCTTCTGGAGACATCCATCCACTCTGTCAAGCCCTTCACGTGGCCTCCATGCCCTGCCGTCTGTGGCCCTGCCCTGCCCAGTGGGCGCAGTGCTCACCCCTGCCATCCTTCTGGCCCCTGCTGCTCTGACCCCAGGGCTGGAACCAGGGCTCTCCCCCAGAGCCTTGTGCCTGCTCAGCCTTCAGCCTGATCGTACCCCACCTGCTGCACACCCACACGCATGCACATACCCGACTCACACACATGCACACACACATGCACACACCCAACTCAAGCTATGCACGCACACACACATGCACACAAGTGTGTGCAAGCACACCACGGCACACAAAGACAAACACACGCACCTCACCTGCCAAACACACACGCACACAAACACACACCTGCCAAACAAACTCACATGCCAAACACACACACACACTCCAAACACACACCCACACACACATTCCAAACACACACCCACATACACATAACTGCAAAACATACACACATCTGCCAAACACACACACATACACACATGCCAAACCCACACCCACAGACACACCTGCCACATACACACACACCTGCCAAACACACACACATACACACAAACACACCAAACACACCCCCCACACACACCTGTCAAACACACACACCTGCCAAAAACACACACAAAAACACAAGCACATGCCAAACACACAACCACATACACCTGCCAAACACACACATACACACCTGCCAAACACACACACACAAACATAAACATGGCACACCCCCACACACCTACCTGCCAAACACACACACCTGCAAAACACACACACACACCAAACACACACCCCCCACACATCTGACAAACACACACAAACACACACTTGACAAACACAAATACACATGCCAAACACACACACCTACCAAACGCACACACACATACAGTAACACCCACACCTGCCAAACACACACAAACACCTGCCAAACACATGCCAAACACACACACCTGCCAAATGCAAACACACACATCTGCCAAACACACACACACACATATGCCAAAAACACACAAACACCCACACCTGCCAAATACACACACACACACACAATGGGCAAACACACACATGCACATGAACAAGAATGAGTCCACACATGTGCACATACTCCCCCCACAGATACACAAAGACATGCATGCACACTCACACACGTGGACACACACTTCGCAGGTCTCCACTGTTACCCTGTTGCCTCCTGTTGATTCTTTGTGATCCCAGGTCAAGGTGCACATCCTCTGGAAAGCCCGTCCTGACCCGAGTTCCTTTGTCCCGCAGCTCACAAGACTCTCTTCCTTTAATCCAGGGGCCTCATGTCAGCAGCTTCCAGCATACTCACTGTAGAATTATTCAGTGTTTCTCACTAACTCCATTGGGGTGGGGCTATGTATTGGTAACTAAACTATATTTCTGCTTTTCCATCCCTCCAAAGATAGCTATTTTCTCTCTCTTCTTTCTGCTTAGGAGAAATCATAAACGAGCTTGTGAACTGCCTTCCTGACTTTCCCCTCATACCAGCAACACACACGTGTGTGCAACACACACCAGTACACGCACACACACACTGTCTTAGAGTAGCACCCCCAATAGGACATGAAGATTGGACAGTGTCTGTATTTGCCCTTAAGTGAAACCTCAGTGCTTGGGCATTCAATATTATCTGAGAGTTTGAATGAGACTAAAATTTGAGAACATTTCGTCACAAATATTCATAGTTCTGGAGATAAATCTGTACGAAAAGATGATCCTATTCCAATCAAGATTCACTGGGAAAGAACATCGCAACATCATTACTTGTGCAGCCAACAAGTTAACAGGATCAGTCAGTATCTTAAAGAAAAGTTTAGCAAATTTGTTTTGGGAGAGAAAGCCTGTTTGCTTTTCTCATTGCCTCTTCTGGGAAGAATTATCTAATCCCATTTGAGAGTCACAAGGTCAAGATAATTATTATTTTCTGAGAAATCAATAAACTTTGCAATGCACTTATAGTCTTTGCAAGCAATTTAATCACAGGTCATATGCAATGATTCATCTGATTGTTGTGTCCTGCAAACTAGGTGACCTTCCAGGGCCACAAAACCATTAGGATATGCAGATCTGATTATCTTAGTATCAGCATTAACTCCTGAGCCCTACGTATTCCCATTTTATCACAGTTTCCCTGGAATAGCCACATACTTTGTATAAATACATATTCAAGTAAGAAGAGCATGATGTCATTTATTTTTCAAGTGTATACAGTGAGCTCACATAGTAGGGTAGGCATACAAGTAACTTTGTTAATAAGCTTGTCATAGCTATACTATAACTGAATTGTTAATTTCCAAGTTGTTAGAATAAAGATACAGTTAGCAATAAAATCTGTCTAAATATAATTTACTGTTTCTTTAATGATTCTGATGTCTCTTCAGAACTTGCCATGCCTCGGAGTTATCAATATGTTTGTCAATATCATTGTACTCTATAAAGGAATGAATGTTCCCTGGTGGATTGAGGTTTCAGCTGATGGATTATTAAATAAACCTTTTTTATTATTATTATTGAGATAGAATCTCACTTTGTTGCCCAGGCTGCAGGGCAGTGGCACGATCTCGGCTCACTACAGCCTCCACCTCCCAGGCAAAACTAATCCTCCCACCTCAGCCTCCCAAGTAGCTAGGACTACAGGTGGGTGCACCACACCTGGCTAATATTTTGTATTTTTAGTAGAGATGGGGTTTCGCCATATTGCCCAGGCTGGTCTTGAACTCCTGGGTTTAAACAATCCTTACCCACCCAAAGCGCTGGGATTACAGGTGTGAGTCACCGCACCCAGCCAAACCTTGTTTTTAATGTAGCTCAAGAGGTGTCATAAAATTAGCCACTAGAAATGGTTTTCTGGGAAGCTGGGTTGTATGTTTTTACTTATTTTCAAGGCCTAAAAATTAAATTTAGAAATAGAGAAGAAGGGCCTGGTGCGGTGGCTCACGCCTGTAATCCCAGCACTGAAATAGAGAAGAAGGGCCTGGCACGGTGGCTCACGCCTGTAATCTCAGCACTGAAATAGAGAAGAAGGGCCTGGCGCGGTGGCTCACGCCTGTAATCCCAGCACTGAAATAGGGAAGAAGGGCCTGGCGCGGTGGCTCACGCCTGTAATCTCAGCACTGAAATAGGGAAGAAGGGCCTGGTGCGGTGGCTCACGCCTGTAATCCCAGCACTGAAATAGAGAAGAAGGGCCTGGCGCGGTGGCTCACACCTGTAATCTCAGCACTGAAATAGAAAAGAAGGGCCTGGTGCGGTGGCTCACGCCTGTAATCTCAGCACTTTGGGAGGCCAAGGTGGGAGGATCATGAGGTCAGGAGATCAAGACCATCCTGGCTAACACGGTGAAACCATGTCTCTATTAAAAATACAAAAAAATTAGCTGGGTGTGGTGGCACACACCTCTAGTCCCAGCTACTCAGGAAGCTGAGGCAGGAGAATCGCTTGAACCCAGGAGGCGGAGGTTGCAGTGAGCCAAGATTGCGCCACTGCACTCCAGCCTGGCAACAGAGCGAGACTCCGTCTCAAAAAAAGAAAAAAATGAGGCCAGGCGCGGTGGCTCACGCCTGTAATCCCAGCAGTTTGGGAGGCCGAGGCGGGCAGATTATGAGGTCAGGAGATTGAGACCATCCTGGCTAACACAGTGAAACCCTGTCTCTACTAAAAATACAAAAAAATTAGCCAGGTGTGGTGGCGGGTGCCTGTAGTCCCAGCTACCCGGGAGGCTGAGGCAGGAGAATGGCGTGAACCCAGGAGGCGAAGCTTGCAGTGAGCCGAGATTGCGCCACTGCACTCCAGCCTGGGCAACAGAGCAAGATTCCGTCTCAAAAAAAAAAAAAAAAGAAAGAAAGAAAGAAAAAGAAAAAAAAGAAGTAGAGATGAGGATGAAATATAAGGAACACGGTCCTTAGAGGCTGGGAAAGACAGTCCTAGGGTGGAAAGTATCAGAAGATTCCAGAAAGAGGACATGAAATCCATTAGAAATAAAGCTACCCTAGGGAAAGCTTAAGTTGAAGCAGTCCAAAACAACAATCTGTTCTTAATTGTCCATCTCTAACTGTGATGTTGCCCTGAATTTTTATAAGAAAAGTTATTCAGTGACTCTCAGCAGCTTCATCTACAGCGACTCTAACGAGATTCACAAGGTTGTCACAGACATTGCACCCCAGTGCTACCACATAAAAGATCATTTTTAACTGTTAAATTGGTCGCTGCATAAAACAGCATCTTGCCCCCAGTCATTGTTGCCCGGTGTTTCTAGGAAGCCCGTTTTCCCCAGGGGCCCGATTGGTCATAGGAAGCAAGCCGGACGCTCAACACAGCCTCCCTGTTTTCCGCCTTCCCCTGTGTGAAGTGTGCCACGTTTCCCGCTAACGGCGCCAGGGTGTAGGGTTTAGGAATCGATTACAGTTTTAATGGGGTGAAATGCATAAGTGTGCGCTGCCATCAGCCTCTGGAGGACTCGGCTATCCTCATTCCCTCCCGGAGAAGGCCCCTGCATGTAGAATTAGCCAGGAGGTCAGCGAGACACCGGGACTGTCCTCCCTGAGCCTCTGGGGCTGCGTCTGGGCCTCGGGTGGCTGATCCAGCGGTGCCTGAAAGGGCAAGACAATTAAACCTCCCCAAGTTTGTGGAGCATTTGAAGATGAACAGCACATATAAATGCTAAGCATTATCATCTACAAGCAGTCAGGGTAGAAATGAATCCTAAGGAAGGGGCACCTGTGAGTATAAAGCGCCGGGACAGAGCGGAATGAGAAAAGCATCTCAGATTGAAGTTTAAACAGTTTTTTTTTTTTTTTTATTAAAAAAAGGTGAGAAAGTCATGCTTGGAAACGAAAAGAAGGCCTCATGAAGTAAAGTTACACAATTTAATGCAACTTTATAAAGCCAGAGGTCACCCAGGGAGACAATGAGGATTCTGAAACATGGCAACGATAATTAATTTCTTTTAAAAAATCAATTAATATTTTGTCTGATCCTTCACAAAGCAGGCTGGAGCAGACGAGGGCAATGCGTGCATTTCCCGGAGGAAGAGCAAGGGTGGGGAAGGGAGCCAGGAATGTGTCAATACGGGCGACTGGGAAATCAGCAGATTCGGCAGCCGACGAAACCGTGGACGGAGGCAATACCCTTCCCAGACCATGCGGGAAACACCAGGGAAGCTGAAATGTGCAGCTTTCAGGAGTCATCAGCAAATGCCTTCCATATGTAGGGCTTACAGAAAAGATAAGGATCATGGGCTCATTTATTTCAACTGGATGAGGTGTATTTCCTGGTGGATAGAAATGAATGTCCATATTCTATTGCATAAAGATAGTGTACCCAGAGAAAGAGACACACACACACACACACACACACACACGTGAGCACATCACCCACAGGCATGGAAAACACACATGGAGTGACATGTGGGGCCAAGCTCCTGCAGCCTCTGCTCGGAGAAATCTCTCGCTGTAGTTAACAGCATCTCAGGGAAACAGTCCAGCCCAGGCTAATAAAAACAAGGGGCAATTGAGATCAGCTCAGAGAATGAAAAGCTTTGCAGTGCTTTATGACACAGACTATGGCTTAATAAATGGGGGTTTCTCCCTTTGGTTTGTTTTGAAGACATGAAAGATAAAAATAGAAGTAACTACCCTTGGGATCCCCATTCCACAGCTTTATAAAATGTTCAACTGGAAATAGGGCCAGGTGCCCAGATGTGGACAGGGGAGAGGGGAGGCGATGCGGACCTGGAGAGAGAAACGGAGCCTGGAAACGGATGCTGAGTGCTGCTGGAGGCTGCAAGGGGGTAAGGATAGGAAAGGACCTGTTTAGTCCTAAGAGAAAAGACACCCAGGACAGCGAAGACCTCCGATAATGACAGTCGCTCGTCGGGGATGGCCAACAAAGACAGAGGTGAGACAGTGTCACTCGGAGGGATGAGCTGCAAGTCGGGTAAGTGCTGAATGCAATTAAGCAGAGAGAAAGGGAAGATAATGAGATTAGGGATAAGAAATGGGAAAGGACATGTGGCCAAAATAATGACAGGCGAGTGGTCCCCTTGAATGAGACTCAGAGGTGGGAGATAATGATCAAGCCTCACACCAGAACCATTATCCGTGTTTAAAGAAACAGTCCAGTTGCACGGGGATCAGTAACTGAAAATGCGCCTGAGATCATTCCGGCGCTCTCTCACGAGGAGGTGGTGGCCTGGAGGAGATCCCATCCAAAATTGTGTGCTTAGCTCTGATGGGTCTGTTCCCAAAGGCCTGCCAAGGATATGAAGGGAGGAGAGACAGAGGTGTGCAGGTGGAGAGGCCTCGCCAAGAGCTTAATTATTGCAGAAGGTCAGGGTCAGGCCGGGAGCCTGCGCTCAGAGGAAGAGGGAAGACAGAGACAGCCTCATCAGGAGAGTGATGAATCTCAGATTCGTATTTCATTTTCACACGAGGAAGAGGGAAGACCGAGAGCCTCATCAGCAGAGTGATGGATCTCAGATTTGTATTTCATTTGTACACAAATCGTGCCCATTTCAAGATATTGATACTGAACAGAGCTTGGCTTTGCTGAGGGTGTCGGAGAGACCGGAATGCCAATTTTGTCCAATTTGTCTTTGGACACATGGCTCGTGTGCTTTGTCCTGTTTCTGTCTGCAGGGGCCAGCATCCCAGCGGACTTTCTCCCACAGAGGGAGGGGCTCCAGGCTCCCCCAGCGGGGGCTGGTGTGAGGTCCTGGGCCGCCACTGCCCAGGTGAATGCAGGAGGGAGGCACCTCCCTGTGGGGCATGGTGGAGTCAGCTGTGCATGGCCACCCATGGCCTGTTGGAGTCCCAGCTGGTTGAGGCCCCTCCCTCCTGGCACATCCGGCCCCCGGGTCTCCGAGGGGCTCTTTTAGACGAGAGCCAGGCCTGGCCCCCCGGCTTCCTTGATGCTTTGGGGCAGTGCAAAGTCAGGCGGCAAAAACACACACCTTTCTGTGCTTACCAGTCCCGTGGGAACCTTTCGTCCTGACACACCGTCACCAACAGGGCTGCTGGGTGGTCGCTTCTCTCTAAGATGATGAGGATCTGCGGTGTGTTCGCCGCCAGACCCATCGGCGCCCATCCTCTCAGAATCTTCGCGCTAAACCATACCTGTGTTTGCTGTGATTGTCATTGTGCTTCCATCAGCTTTGTCATTATTAGGTCGTCACTGAGTTTTTCATAGCTCACTTTTCTCCTTCCCTTTCCCTCCTTACTTCATGCTTTCTAGACTGTGTAGACCAGAAGGGAAAGTCCACCAGATTCACACTTCCAGTGGCACCAACCCACAGTGAAACACACAAAAGTGCACCAGATTCACATCAACCTGTTGTAAAACACATACATGGACTTTCTGGAAAGAGCCGTCTTGCAAAATGACATCTCACCCAAAGATCCAGCCCCACACTTCCCATGGTGCTTCTGGTTTGAGGCCGTGGTGCCCTTCCCTCCCTACACAGCCCCTCTGCTCTGGCCTTGGGAAAAAAACTCAGAACTGGCCATGGTAAATTTAAAGAGCTATTCTGTTGATGATACCAGCAACTTCTGGATATTCCTAGTCTTATGTGTTGAGGCATCCAAGGCTACTTGGTGAACCAGTTTCTACCTAAGCTGGTGTGATATCCAAGGGGTCCAAGCCATGGGGAGACCCTCCCAGTCCCAAGGGCTGAGTCCCTGGTCAGCAGGGTGTGGTCGCAGAAGGGATGGCCTGAGACAGGAGAGGTGGCCAGGGTCCTGGGCTGGGGGGCTGAGATTGAGGGCCAAGGATCAAACTCAGTCATCCTTCGTGGCATACCTGTGGTCTGCAAGCCACAAAATATGGGTCATAACCCAGGCTTGCAACAGATTGTCCTGGGACTGGAGAGCAGGTGGATGTCAAGAACTGACCCTGACTCCAGGCCCTAAATTAGCATGTTGTTTCTGAAGGCCTTTTCTACATTTCATACTAGGGCTAATATTGTCTGAGTCTTGGCTGCTGCCAGTCTTGCAGGTGAGGGTAATGCACCTCCCCACTTCCTCTAAACCAAGCCCTGCACCCCATAGATCAGCACTGTGGCCCCATCCCCATCGCTAGACTGCCTTCATTTCCACCATCTCAGAACCTCCAGTGTCCCGGGCTCACCTGTGGGAAAGCCCTGCGCCCTGACATCTGCCTCACAGACCCTGCCTGGACCTCCATCTGCTGCTCTTTGGAATGTGGGTGCCACCTGCCACCTGCACGTGTGGCTGGGTCTCTCCCTGAAGTCCTGCCCACCCTCCAAGCCTGTGCAAGATGCAAAGCCAAGCACCTGAACTTTGCCTTGTGAGAACCTTCTATGGAATAAGCTAAGCAGGCATAGTCCCTGGGCCTAGAGCCACCCAAAATTAAAAGGAGCCCAGCGTCATGTCTACAGAATCCTCTCGCCCAGGAGACTTCCTCCTCCAGGCCTGCTGGGCCATCCCTTCCTCTTGTTTCCACACATAAAAGCCATCCCCACATCCATGCACACCCGGGATTTTCCCTTTGGAAAAGTTGTAGGGGCACAAGTCCGGTGAAAATGTGTGTCCAATCCAGTTGTCCACATGAGCCTAAGCAAGTGAGCCCAAGGCTCCGGCTCGCTGGGCCAGTGAGACCTTGGGTGGAAAAACCTGGGTTCTCACTCATTCAAGAAAACCAGACTGACTTGACTTGCAATGCCCAAGATTACTCTAGAATAACCCGGGCACTTGCCTTTGCAATGTGGCCCGATTTTGAATGCAGCTATTTATTCCGCAGTCATTCTGAGCCTGGAATAGTTACATTTTGGTGTTAAAACTGCTAGCGATTTCAATTCTCCCGACTATCATTTTCGAGCTTGAGACAAGTTGCCGATTGACATGTGGATATGGGAAAAAAACATATTTGGAGATGGAACAACTCTAGCAGAATACCCATGACGGAAAAAACATTACTCTTAATGAGACAGCGCTTACAGAGCCATGTCAGAGAAGGTGGACGCAGAACGCTAAGCAGTGTTCCAACCCTCATCACTGCGGAAGAAGGCAGCAAACTTTCCGTGAACCATGGAACTTTTGAGTGAGTAGAGCCTCAATGTGCAAAAACATCATTCGAAGGAGAGGGGCCAGGCACCTGGGGAGAAATTCAAATGCTTCCTCCACATGGAGACAAGAGTCCTTGGGTTTGGAGACCCTTGACGCTGCAGGAGCAAATCTCCAGAGACCACAACTCCGGCGGAAGGTGACATTTCAGTCGGAGTTCAGGTGCCTGAGGGAGCTGGAAGGCATTCTTGAGGCCAGAACATGTGTATACCTGCGTGTTCATGTGTGTGCACATGTGTGTGTACCATGAGGCAACATCGCTGAAAAAACACATAAAGTGAGTGAGGCCATGCACGTCAGTCATCTGTCCCTATTTCCGGGATGTTTTCCTCCCTGATGGTCTGTGCGATGTGTCTTTTGATGAGAGGGAGAGCCCAGAGTTGTGTGATTGATGTAACCATCATCACTTGGCTTTCTTGCTACCAAATATTTTATGGTTTCTCTTCCAAAACAAGTTGGGCAACATGAATTCCACAGATGCTATTCAAAACAGATAATTAAACCTTAACAGAGAGCCAGAATGGCATTTCAAAACAATCACAGCCATGCCTGAAAGATAAAACCTTTTTCAGTTTCATAGTGTGATTAAAAGTAATTTTATAGACTAACACTTGGTCAGAAGGCAACACGGAAAGATGTCTAGCAAATTAGTGAAGGCTTGAGTCCTACAGGCTGCACAGGTACTTGTTTTAAATCCCAGAATTCAGTAACTTACATCCTACAACCCATCCGTTTCCTCACACCTGGCTTCACTCCCTCACTCACCCAGACGACCACGGGACACCAGGCGTCCTGAGGAACTCGTGGGGGACCATGCTTGCCCCCAGGGAGCACCCAGTCACCCCGTGCTTCCTGCATACCTGCTAAGGACACAACACGGTCAAATCTGATCATTTTCATGAAAGGAATAGAAGAAAATGTATTTAGAAGAAACCAGGATATTAACACATCAAAACAATATTGTCAATTCTTTATTTAAAGCATGAAAAACGAAAAGACGGAAGTCCCCCATCTGCATATCAGTGCAAGTGACTTTCTAAAGTTTTCCTTTCTAGCTCAATAGGAAGTCAGACAATCTGAACAGACACCGACAAAAAGGGCTTTGAAAGAAATCCTAGAGGGCTCCGACTTGCTGCTCTAAGGCACCATTTGCTGCTGTAAAATGTTGATGTGTTAAATGATTCCAGGAGGCAGTTGATGGCTTTCACTAATGCATCCAGCTGCTCCCAAAACAGAACTATGCATTGGGAAACATTTACCTAATAAATATGAGGCAAGACAACCAGTATTTGTTCTTTTGAATTTGAAGTTCAATTTGACATGACCAGAGACCCTGCTGGTGTGCAGGCCCACAGCAGGCTTCAGCGTCCCTCCCTTAGGCTGCCTGTGCACACTCAGTCAGCAGCAGAATCCAAACTCTCTCCCCATTTGTCATTCATTCATTCCACAAACATGGGTGGAGCCCCTACCTATGTGGTAGTGCCTGTTTTAAGCACCGGGATCCCATCAGTGTACAAGACAAAGGATCCATCCCTCCTGTACCCTGTACTCTGACTGGTGGGGTGGTGACCAGCAGTGACCACAGTGAGCACGGCATCCTGCAGCTCACCACAGGTGGAGGGACCTCAGGGAGACAGGGCAGCAGGGATGGAGAAGACTTCACGTGGAGTGGCCAAGGGAGGCCTCGCATGGGTGAACTGAGTTCCTGTGTGGGATGCTATGAAGATCCTTCTTCATTTAGGTCCATAAGTGTTTGTGGGATGAATGAATGACACTAACCCCAGGTTCACATCTGTGAGTGGAGTGGCCCAGACATCTTCCCAGATTAGGAAGCCAACAGAGCACCTCTCCCCCATTTTCTTTGAGAAGAATGAATTGACTCCCTGCCATACATCACCCAGGAGGCCGGCAAAATTACAGATGGAGTCCACTTCCTCCAGCACACCCCACGAGGCCACCATGTGCAGCCGTCCTGCACTGGCACTGAGTCAAGGGGACCTGGACACCCCCACCCAGGTCACTTTCCCGGCTCCCTCTTTGTGTGAGTTGTGATTGTCCTTGTCTCCCACCCTCATGAGCCTTTTCTCATGAAATTTCATAACCAGATGATAGAAAATTCTTCCAGATCTCCTCACATGGGTCCTAGTCCTTCTCAGTTAAAGGTGGTGAACAGTGTGCCAGGCCATCTTCCTAATCCTACAGTCCCTCCACTTCTTCCCCCAGAACACCTGCTCACCTGGCTATGTCACCTCCCCAAAGCCCCTGGGGTGGTGGCATCTCTTTGCTTGGGAGATGGAGCAAGATACATGCCTAGGAGGTCATGCCTCACCGTGTGGCCCCCAGAAGAGCTCACGTCCACTCCCCTGGGTGTAGGTGGTCTGCTTTGTGAGTTGCTTCTTCCTTCTCTCCACGCATCCTGGAGTGTGGGCATTCCAGGACACGCAGCGGGCGTCACTTCTACGTCTGTTGTCTCTCTTCCCTAAGAGCTCAGTGATGCTGAAACTCTGAAACACCCCCGACACCTGACGGTGTGCACTCCAGAGAGCAGACACTCCGTAAATACGCAGCTGGAAGATTTGGCAGCACCAGATGGGCACATGCACATGGCAAGGAACAAATTTGGAAAGATTTTAAGAACTAAAAGATAATTGATTTAGATCTAACAGTGATCCCAGCCTTTGGCCTCTCAGGCACAGCCCTGGTAGATTCTTAGGCTCTCCTTAGTTCACTTTCCTGTGCCTCACAGCAGCATGTAGCATATCAGCTACACAGCACTCAACTGTTTCTGCCAAGGCAATAATACATTAAGTTGCCTTTGAAATCTTTATCCTGATACTATCTGCATGCATTAGCATATTTTATGATTTAAATCTAATTATCAGGGCTTTCCAAGACATGTAACTGAAAGTGATCATGGTTGAGCGCTTTAACAAAGCCAGAATAAAGGCAGAAAAATAGCCAGATTTGACGAAAAACTATCACACAGGAGATATTTAAACTGATGAGAGATCAGAAATTTAAAGGCATGGAGAAGCTGGCCCTGTCACCACCCACAGGAAGCTCCTGGAGAAGCCAGCCCTGTCACTACCCATGGGAAGGTCCTGGAGAAGCCAACCCTGTCACTGCCCATGGGAAGCTCCTGGAGAAGCTGGCCCTGTCACCACCCACAGGAAGCTCCTGGAGAAGCTGGCCCTGTCACTGCCCATGGGAAGGTCCTGGAGAAGCTGGTCCTGTCACTGCCCATGGGAAGGTCCTGGAGAAGCCAGCCCTGTCACTGCCCATGGGAAGCTCCAGCTTCCACCCTGTGCTGTCCCTGCTGGATGCTGATTGGCTGATGAGGGGATCACAACTGTATGTGGTCATTTTCTTTAAGAGGCTGCAGCAATGCATTCTGAACATAGGGAGCTTCTTTCCTTTGGGAGGTTTCTTAAATGGAAACATTACAGAGATATATTCACGAAGCATTGATGAAATGTTCTTCTAAGTGACCAAAGGAGTCAATTGGCTCTGAGCCAGCCTGGCTTGTATCACTGAACTTAAGTCAGTGTATTCTTTCCTGGGGCCACCGTAACAAAGTGCCACAATCCGGGTGCTCAAAACAACACAAATGTATTGTCTCAAGGTTCTGGAGGCCAGAAGTCCAAGGTGAAGGTGTTGGCAGGGCTGGGTCCTAGGAGGGCCGTGAGGGAGCATCTGTTTCTGCCTCTTTCCCTTCTCCTGATGGCCCCAGATGTCTCTCCATTTGCAGGTGGCTGTCCTCTCCCTCATCTCCACAGCTTTCCTTCATGGATGTCTGTGCCCCAGTTCCTCTCTGCATGAGAATAGCAGTCCTATGGGATCAGGGCCACCCCAGTGGCCTCAACTTAACCTGATTACCTGCAAAGATCTTATTTCCAAACAAGGCCACAGTCACAGGCACTGGGAGTTAGAACTTTGGTTTCTTTTAAGAGGGAAACAATTCAACCTGTACCCGTCAATTAACCTCACATGGTTGGCTGCACTGGCTAAGTTTCAACCCAGAAGTCCATTAAGATGGTTGTTATAAAAGATTTAACAAAATCCTTTGTAGGGAATTTTGACCAGACAGAAATGGCTTTTCATATATTCCTAACTTGAAATTATCTTATGAGGAGGAAGATTAATTGACTGCCACGTGATAGCATTTAGGAAACAAAAGAAAGGACTTTGCCATTTTACCCTGCAATGAGGAGGAAATGCGATTTCCAGAGAGCGGGTTCTTTCAGGTAGCAAACGCTCCAAGGTTAAAACATGAAAGTATAAAGTACAGACAATTATGTAGCATTAGGGGAACCAGTCCACAAAACCTTCCTCCAAAAGCTAGTGAAGAACATGACTAACTTCCCACGAGGGAACATGGAGGGTCGTAGACTCCAAGGTCATTGGCAGGGCATGACTTCAAGGCAGAGCCCTGGATCACAGGACGTGGGCACAGCCTGAAAGCCCCAACTTGGCCAATTCAGAAGGAGGCTCCACCAGTCCGTAAAACCTTCCTCCAAAAGCTAGCGAAGAACATGACTAGCTTCCCACGAGGGAACATGGAGGGCTGCAGACTCCAAGGTCATTTGCAAGGTGTGACATCAAGGCAGAGGCTTGGATCTCAGGGCTTGGGTGCAACCTGACAAGTCCCAGCTTGGCCAACTCAGAATGAGGTTCCCTTCCTTCCCAGCACAGTGTGAGCCCCTAGATCTCATCAGTGCTACTGCGTGGGCTGCCCTCATATGCCCTCGACTCACAGAGGACACCAGTCAAACGGGGGTCTGTACCACCACACAGCAGCTGGGGATACCCGCCTGCCAGCCACACCACCCAGAATCCACCAAAACCACGGGTCTGAAATGCTTTGTAAATGATAAAGAACTATGAAGTAGAATTTGCCTAGAGACCGGCCTTCTCACCTGAGAGAACTAAACTGTGAATTTCCATGAGTGCATACAGTACGCAGAAAGTCACTGCTGTGTGTAATGTTAACCGCTAATCTATTGCTGGAAACACATCCACATCACAGGAAGAATATTTGATGATTGAATTCCCACACATGAAACGCTAAAAAAGCTTTGGTCAGTGACATCCCTGAATAGAATCTTCCTTGGCTCCACATTGCCTAGAACCAAGCCCACACTGAGGGTCTCCCATGACCCCCAGCCTAGCTCCACCATTATTTGCATCTTCAGCACCTGGCAGGGAGAGCTCTTTAAGAGTTTGCTGAAAGGCACACCCTGAGGTGGGGCGTGGAGGCTGCATCTGTGATGCCCTGATGTCGCAGGAGGCTACCCACTCACTCCATAGCAATTCCTCCTTGCCAAAGTCTTGTTCGGTTTCTCAGGCCCAACCCAGCCCAGCCAGTAGCACTCCTTCTATGAAGCCATCTGGAATCCCTCCCCGGCCCTCTAACGCATTTGCAGCCGCTCTGCCAGTTACTCGGCATATTTCATCCTGACTCAGCCATGGCTTCCTGTGAGGCTCGATTCAGATGACCTGCCCTCGGCTTGAGGACGGGGGCTGTCTTCTTCACTCTGTTCCCCCCAGACCCAGCACAGCGTCTGGCCTCTGGGCCAACCCTACATGCATGTGGATGGTGTGGGAATCCAGGTACCCAGGTTCTGAGCAGGTCCTAAGTGACACCAGGCCGGGGTTGCCAGGCCTGGGTCGCTCTCCCTCTTCAAAGGGCACACCCACCGCCCCTGCACCCTAAGGCCTGAAAGGCAGCCTTCTGGGGTGCCCAGTGGGGAGGAGGGAGCCAGTGTTCTGCTTTTAGTTTGTTCCCTGAAGAACATAACTGAAGTCAGAAAGGGCACACTCCCCCACCCCCGGGTTCTGTTTTTAGCCTCGTGCCTGCCGGGATCTTGGATACCATGGTGATGGGCGCCATAGAAATAGAGACAGGAGATCAGTTGCCAAAAAGGCCCTGCGTTCCGTGCTCCCTGCATGGCGGGAGGGGCCCCCGCAGAAGGCTGCAAAGTGTTCTCCAGTTATTTGCCATTTGCTCTCAGATGAGTCTGAACAGAGAGCAAAGTGAGATGGGAGCAGAGCCTAAGCCAGCCCACAGGTCAGACAGGCTTTCTTGCAGCTCTCAGGCCTCCTAAGAAGGCAGCGCAAAGGTTGAAGATGGCAATTGCTGCTGATGAATTCATTCCCCTTAACTTCCAGAAAGGCCCTGAGGGTCTTTCCTTGGGAGCCAGTATGGGCCACAGGGTGGTGACGAGCCTCAGGGTGGAGGGGTGGACAGGATCTCAGGAAGGCAGGTATTTATGTAAAGGAAGTAATTGCAGATGCTCTGGGGGTCTCGGTGGTGTCTCCAAACATGCTCGTGCTCTGTGACAAAGGCCTCTAGCGATCACCATCCCAACAGTCCAAGCTGTGAGACGACAGACTGTCAATGCGCTAGCAGCATCCTCCTCGGGGTTGCTTCCCCAGCCCTCAGGCAGACAGTGACACCTGAACCCACAAGGGTGATTCCAAGACCACACGAGGGTCAATGTCAAAGAACCGGACTCAGCTCCTCCCACATAACCCACTTTAATTGCACACTTCTGCTGTACTCTAGTTGGAAATTGGACTTCCAAATTTCAAAACCTGGGGAAGAAAGTTGCAGTCAATATTATAAACATTAATAACTATTCCTGGTATTGGTGTGGTTGTTTTGAGAGCTGACTGCTTTGTTGGAAGTATCTGGAACCCTCACAGGAAGCATGCATGGTGGGTAGCCTGGGCTTCTCTCTGCAGATGGAGACATGAGGAGGACTTAGATACCTTGCTGATATCCAGAGCCTGGAGGGCCTCCCCAGAGTGAGTGTGTAGGAGTGGCCAACAAGAGCACTAAGCCAGGGTCTGGCTGCTCTGACACCTGGTGCCTTTCACCGCAGGCCGGTCCCATTTCAGGTCCTCTGCTGGGTGAACAGTTGGCTTGAGTCCCAGGTAAAACGGTCAAGGTGTCACGAGCCGAGCAATGTCTCTGGAGCCAGGGGGACCAGGGCCTCCACCTGCTAGAGCCTAGCCCCCACCCAGGCGGGGTTCAGTGGCTGCACTGCTGAGACCCAGACAAGCCTGCACCGCAGACCTTCACCGCGAGTCCAGAAAGCCCCTCCAGTGATTCTGGGGAGTTCAACCCAGTTGTGCTCCAATTCCACAGGAGGGTAGGGGTAGAAGCAGCAGAATGTGTTTTTCTTAAATGACTCTTCGCTTAAATTTTCTTTTAGAACAAATAATTCCAGGGGGTACAGTTGAAATAATCCTTGTACAGTAAATGCAGTAATTTAGGGACAATGGCCTGGGGTTTTATAAGGTTACAGGCCCCCAGCGGCGTGGGCTTCCATGCTACTTGTGGGAGGCATTTTGTTGTACGTCCAAACCTGATTATCACATTTATTAACACAATCAAATGCTGTACTTGGACACAACCCACTTTTACCTCCTTTTAAAAACCCCATGAATAGAAATACAAATCTGGTCAATTATCACCCAGGGAGCGACTCCAGCTTTATAGATTGGTAATGCAATTGCTTTCAGTCATCGAGCAATGTGACAGATAGCAATGATACATTAAACAGTTCAACTATAGGCTGCATATTATAATGGCATTTCACTTAATCTTTACATCAATATCCACTCTTCTGGATTTCCTCCCAACAGTTAGGACCATCAGCTCAGCCAGAGCAAGTAATGGGGAGACATGGGTGCCACACATTCAGAAGGGCCAGGAAGGGAACTGATCTTGTCCTCCCTGTTGGCTCTGGCCCCATGTCCCTCACAGGAGGCCCAACTGTATCCCTGACCTTATTCTAGCCTTGGAGTTCCCATGCCTGTATTGACTCTATAATGGTATCATGTAGCTGGAGTCCAAACACATGGGTGGCCTTATTTGGGAAAATAATCTCTTGGAGCCTCAGTTTGTCTACAGAATGGTGCCTGATCCACCTGAGAGGTGTGCCTGTGGGAACCCTGCAGGTAGATTAATACATGGATTGGAGAGAACAGTTATCAACGGAGCAATAAATAAAGTGACACACCAGGAGGATCAACTGCTGTGTCACCCAAAGAATCAGTTCCGGTTCCAGCTAAACATTTTTTGATCAGTGATTAGATAATGAAATAATGCAGAAGCATATTAACCCTGGAAAGAACAATCTGCAGGTTGTCAGCGACCTGCATTCTTCCCAGTCTGTAAGCCAGATGTCTGTTGGCTGTACCACCCAGCGGAAGGTGGATCCCAATCAAAAGGCCAACTGTGCTGTGATTCTAGTGTCTGACTGCCTCTGAAGGTTAGGAGACCTCTGGAATTGAAGATAAAAGTGGCACATTTGGTAAATTGTAGAAGTGTTCTAGTGCAGCAGAATACCAGTCCAATTTTATTGTAATAACTGCATCACATATGCAGCGACTCCATTCTTTTTAAACTGACAAAGCCTTTCTAGAAGACAGGGTTCTGTTGCAAGGTACACAGCAAAAGGGGAATAGGTGGACATGGGAAGGTACCAAAAGGTCACATGGGGGGCTCCAAACGAACCCAGGCTCACATAAGAGGGCTCCAGAGAACTCTGCACTATGAGAAAAGATGCCTGGAAGGAAGCAGGAAGGAAAGAGGGGAGGGGAAGGCAGCGAGGTGAGCTTTGGTCTCTCATCTTGTAGATACACATGCCTGGAGCTCTCCCCGACCATGGGGTTGGAGGAGAAGATGGAAGTCAACAGAGCTGTGCCTGCCCCTCCTGGGCCTGTGAGTGATGAGGAAGATGTTGCTTCATTTGCCCCGGGCCTCCATCTGCCCAGGAGAGAGCGTGGTCGAGGCAGGTCCTCTGCAGATGATCTTTTGAACAGAGCGACTGTTGGAGGAGCTATAAAGAACATTCTCCTGTCAATGTAAAGCTTACAATTGAAATGGGTAAGAAGAGATCTTTTTCCTAAGAAGAATAAATTCTCTTCCACCTGGGGTAATTGAAGTGATATGGTATCTGCAGACTGAAGAAGATGTAGCATGACCTCCTAGGGTTCCTTCCAACCCAAGATTCTATCACATTTTTATATATTTTCCATACCAAAAGCAATAATCCACGTCTGAGGCAACTCTTAGGATATCTTAGGAAAAAATCTGAGCAAAATAACCTGAGAATCTTCTCTATCCTATGTTTTCCTTCTTTTCTTTTTTTAATAAGAGATGAATTGCAATCACCCAAGAAAAAGCCCTGTGGTGGCAAGATATGGGTGTCTTATTTTGAGAAGGCATGCCCAATAGCCAGCAGCATCAAGATATTTTTTAAAATTGCGGTAAAATACACATAACATAACATTCACCATCTGACTAACATTTAAGTGCACAGGCAGAGGCATTAAGCACACTCACATTGTTGTGTTGCCATCACCACCACCATCTCCAGAACTTTCTCATCTTCCCAACCTGAAACTCTGTCCCCGTTCAACACTCACTCCCCATTCTCTCCCCCAGCCCCGGGCAGCCACCCGTCTACTCTCCATCTCTATGAATTTGCCGACTCTAGGTCTGTCATGTAAGTGAAATCATGCAGTTTCTGTTCTTTCATCGCTGGCTTATTTCATGTTACATAACATCCTCCGGGTTCTTCCATGCTGCCACGTGTGTCCGAATCTCTTGCCATTGTACGGACATTTCACCCTTAGTTTATCCGTTCATTTGGGTTGTTTCTATGTTTTGGCGATTGTGAATAGTGCTCCTGGGAACAAATATTAGCCTGAGCTCCTGCTTTTATGTTTTTTGGACATGTACTCAGTATGGGAATTTCTGGGTCACGTGCTAATTCTATGCTTTTTTTTTTTTTTTTTTTTCCTCACTCTGTCACCCAGGCTGGAGTGCAGTAGTGCAACCTCGGCTCACTGCAACCTACGCCTCCCAGGTTCAAGCAATCCCCCTGGCTCAGCCTCCCGAGTCACTGGGACTATAGGCATGTGCCACCACGCCTGCCTAATTTTTCATATTCTTAGTAGAGACAGGGTTTCACGGTGTTAGCCAGGATGGTCTCCATCTCCTGACCTCGTGATCTGCCCACCTCAGCCTCTCAAAGTGTTGGGATTACAGGCATGAGCCACCGCGCATGGCCTATGCTTGATCTTCTAAGGAGCTGCCATACTGCCTTCCATAACAATGGCACCATTTTATATCCCCACTGACAGTGCACAGGGGTCCTGTTTCTCTCTATGCTCCCAACACTTGTTATTTTCTTTTGAGGCAGAATAGGGTCTGGAGGCAGGGAACCTAAGGCTGATTCACACTGACTTCCTAGAACTGAATCAAAAGAAAAACCGCACCTCTCCAAACCCAAAGTGGCCAAAGGATCGGAGGCCACTCCCTTTGCAACACCCCCCACCCTTTTTCTGCATTGCAGATGAAAAATGAAAGTACCTCTGATTGGTCCCCTCCTGAAACTGATCAGACTGGTCACAGGCCAAGTCTTCATGTGTAACTTTGTAACTCTATTTCAGCCTCTGATTGGTCACCTTCTGCAGCCAATCAGACAGGTTGTGGGCCACTACCTCATTTACATAGGGTGTAAACCAAGTAACCAATGGGAAACTTCTAGAGGGTATTTAAATCCCAGAAAATTCTGTAACTGGTGCTCTTAAGCTGCTTTCTAGAGCCTGCTCCCACTCTGGAGTGTACTTTCATTTCAATAAATATATGCTGCTGTTTTGTTGCTTTGTTTGTGTGTTTTGTCTAATTCTTTGTTCAAAACACCAAGAACCTGTACACCCTCCACTGGTAACACTTTGTTTTGTTTCGTTGTATAATTGCCATCCCTGCAGGTGTGAGGTGGCATCTCATGGGGCTCTGGTCTGCACTCCCCCAGGGCGGAGTGCTGTAGGTTACCTTGTCCTGTGCTTACTGACCATCTATGTATCTTCTTCGGATGAATGTCTGTTCACATTCTGTACCCCTTCTGTAGTTGAGTTGTGTTTAGTTGTTGAGTTGTTGTTCTTTACATATTCTGGATATTAACCCCAATCAGGTATATGATTTGCACATATTTCCTCCCCTCCCTGGGTTGCCTTTGTTGACTCTGTCTTACTGTGTTTGTTGTGTCCTTGATGCATAGCAGGTTTTGATTTTGATGAAGTCTCACTTATCTATTCTGCAGCTGTTGCCTATGAATAATGGCATTTTAAGAGCAGGAGTCTGGGTGCAGTGGCTCATGCCTGTAATCCCAACACTTTGGGAGGCTGAGGTGCAGGGATGGCTTGAGTGCAGGAGTTTGAGACCAGCTTGGGCAACATGGCAAGATGCCATCTCTACGAACAATTTTTCAAAAATTAGCCAGGTGTGGTGGCACCTGCCTGTGGTCCAAGCTACTTGGGAGGCTGAGGCAAGAGGATCACATGATCTTGGGAGGTCAGGGCTTCCATGAGCCATGATCACACCATTGCACTCCAGCTTGGGTGACAGAGTGAGACCCCGTCTTAAAAAAAAAAACAAAAAACAGTGACATGTGGTTGATTCTCTCCTAGAAGGTGTACTGAGCGGGCCCTCCTGTGACAGCTGTGGGCCCTGAGACACCCTGGACATCTTCCTTCATCCTGAACACCCTGTGAACCATGCTGGCAACAGCACCAGACCCTGCTTCCTCTCAGAGCTAGCAAAGCCCCTGAGTGCCCTGTTCATAGGATGGCCCAGGAGGGGGCCAGGGCCTGGCACAAAGACCAATGTCTGGGCAGGCAGCAGCCGTTCTCCTGCTGCTCCCAAGCATTTGCTCTGCCAGTGACTTACTGTTACTAACAACCGTATGACCTTGAGAAGCTCACACCACCTTCTGCAACAGCTGCCCCTATAGGAGCTTCATAAGGTAGATGTGAGGAACCATTCCCCTTCTCTGAGCCAGATTTCCAGCCTATGCAATGCAGGGATTAGGGACTGCCTAACTCAAGGGTGTCTTAAAATCCAAAGAAGATATTTCTGTGAGTGCCTTTGGCAAACTAAGCTGTAAGCACTGTTTTTAGGGAAGACGTTAAATAAGGTGACCAGGGACCGTTCCCAAACGTGTCACCTCCAGGGGCCATGTCCTTTCTCCCAACAGCTCCAACAGTGGGGTCATCTGAACGGTGTAGGAAAAAGCCTCATGGCGTTTATTTTGTCACTATTGGACTCTTTCTTGGAACTTAACTGATTCTGGAAAAATGCCACATTAGTTAAACCAATGCATATTCAGTACTTGGCTCGGGTACTATAAAAGGTAACAACAGGCTGGGTGCGGTGGCTCATGCCTGTAATCCCAGCACTTTGGGAGGCTGAGGTGGGCAGATCACAAGGTCACGAGTTCGAGACCAGTCTGGCCAACACAGTGAAACCCTGTCTTTACTAAAAATACAAAAAATTAGCTGGGTGTGGTGGCAGGCACCTGTAATCCCAGCTACTCAGGAGACTGAGGCAGGAGAATCATGTGAACCTGGGAGGCAGAGGTTGCAGTGAGCCGAGATCACACCATTGCACTCCAGCCCGGGCAACACTGTGAGACTCTATCTAAAAAAAAAAAAAAAAAAAAAAAAGTTACAACAACAATAATAAAAGAAATACAAAATAACAGCAGATTTCTTGTCCGCTGGAATCATCCTATCAAAGCTAAATAAGCCCTCTATACACGTGCACAGGGATGTGGATAAAGCGCATGTGAAAATGCAAAGAGGTAAACACCACATCAGCACTGGTGCAAGCAAAGTCATGTAGTCAATTTGATTTGAGGGGTTTGTGCATTTTGTGGCAATGAGAGAAGGAAATTTCCAGGTCCCACATGCTTAGATGGAAAGCTACCCAATTATACCATTAACTCATCAATTTCCTGGCATTAAAATCTAATGAAAATATAACAGCAAAAGAACACTATAGGCCAAACTGGATTATGGACATAGACCTGACAATTGTAAACGAAACACCATTGAATTAAATTCCAGTATAGCAAAGGCCACATAGGATTGTCCTGGTATATAAATGAGTCAACATGAAGATGTACAAGTGCCACACAGCACACAAGCAGACCAGAAGAGCAGAGCTACGATCATCTCAGAACATGACATCTTTGCCCTCCCCCGTATGGTTAGAACTTAGTCCCCATTTGACTGAAGGCAGCCTTCTCCCAGAAGGGATGAGATGCCTCGACAGTCATGGCTCGCTTGCATCTTCCAAACGCTTTTGGTCCATCTGCTCGCTCCCTTCTCTCACTCCCGAACTACTTCATTTAGATCTTGGGTCACAAATGACCAGTGTTTGTGGATCCCAACAGATCGCAAGTCATCAGCAGAAGAGACGACACTGGAGTTGTCATTGAATAGCCTCATCTTAGTACAGTGCCTTGCACGTCCGTGTGTGCTCAGTGAGGTTGGCTGAATGGGTAAGTGAGCAGCTGAAGTGGGTTAGTACACATTATGCTCTTTTTATTGGAGGGTCACAATAGTCTCAGAGGGTGACTTTATGCTCACAGTTCTGAAATCAAGTAGATTACCAAGTTCCTTTGAAAAAAACATTAAGGGAAATATCAAGGGTAAGTGAATGGAGGTCAGTTTTCCCTAGACTGTTCTATCAAGTAGGAGATCAGAACAATATAATCTACTTATTTTCCCATTTTAGTGAATATCCAAAAATATTGTTGTAGTAGGAGAAGAGAGTTAATGAAAGCATACAAATATGTTTTTCTTGGTGCTACAAATCGTGAGCACAGCCACATGAGATGTAGAAGGTGAGGTCCCGCTGGGCATCTCTGGGAGGGTGTGGCAGGGCCAGATTGGGAAAGGCCAAGAGCACTGCCAAGCCCATCCTGGCACTCCCACAAAGATTCACCAGGACTGTCCCCGGGGTTTGGCTGGGAAATCAGAGAGCTGAATACATACAAGGACCATGAGATACCTACAAGAAGAGCCGCGCAGAGGCTCCCTGGTGTGGCTGACTCTATGCCGGGGGCTCCCACACTTTGAAGGGTCTTCAGGCAGGGAGTATTTAGCCTCTGAGAAATATCAGGCCATCCTAGCAAGATGTGTCAGACATTGTCCCAGCCCCTGTGGGCAAATCTGTCCTCTGTCGTTTGGGTGGATACAGTGGGGGCTGGGTCAGGAGAGAAAATGGAAGGAAGGAAGAAGGATGAAACGATAGTGCTGCTGTCTTCCTGCGTTCCACACAGAGCATCTGCAGTGCTCAGGATTGCCTGGTGCGCTGTGTGGAGGTCGCCAACTCGTAGTGATGGTTTCCTGCTTACAAAGTAACCAGGAAAGAAGTGGGATTTCATTGCGCAGGTTGAGGTCGTGCCTACCTTCTCAGCTCATCTCTCTCTTTCCATCCCAGTTGTTCACAGATTCATTAAGTGAAAATATTGAGCTTCTGTTCCAGGCCCTGTCCAGGCTGGTGGGCTGGGCTCCTGCCCTCATGGCACTGCAGGGAAATCCTTGGGCTAAGGTCAGGGGAGCATACTGGATAACACTAACTTGAAACTTATAAACTGAGCTGGTGCCTTTTGTTAAAAAAATGAAGAGATAAACAATTCTAGAAAATAATAAAATGTGGTTTTGTGCATTTCATTCATCTCCTCTAGAGCCTTATATTTAAAGTGTGGCCCAGGGAGAAGCAGCAGCAGCAACACCCAGGAGCTTGTGTGGAGTGCGGGATCCAGACCCCATCAATCACCCACAAGCTTGTATGGAGTGCGGGATCCAGGCCCCATCAATCACCCAGGAGCTTGTATGGAGTGCAGGGTCCAGGCCCCATCAATCACCCAGGAGCTTGTATAGAGTGCAGGATCCAGACCTGCTCCATCAGCCTGCAGTTCAACAGACTCCAGAGTGAACAGGACACACATCAGAGTTCCAGAAGCTCTGTTCTAGAACACAACATGAGGTTTCACATATTCCTTCAGGGGGTGCAAGCATGAAGACAATCTGGAGAAGACACAAACTGTCCTTGTTCCTGATCAGACATGCACAAAGGAGCAGAACTAGAGAAGCTGCTCCTGGGGAGGGGCAGGGTGAAGCTCTCCATCCACAACTGCTACTCGGGGGAGTGTCAGGAGCCCTGAGAGGCCAAACCCAGGGAGATAGGTCACCAGGAATGAGCGTAATCACAGCAGAAACCACCTCCACCCTACCACTCACAGCTTCCAGTTACAAACAACAGCGCAATACTGAGAACTCTGCTTGGAGGGGGCAGGAAGGGGCTGTGCTGCCAGGCACCAGCCCTGGGGCAGGGCCAAGGGGAGGGAGTGCTTGAACCTGAACCCAGGCAGACATCCTCTGCCCACCATCCTTCCCCACCAGCACCTCCCCAGGTGACCTCATGGGAACATGAATCCCAGGTGTGTTGAGAGTAGGTGCAGCAACAGTAAATTACAACCCCCAGGTCCTCAGCAGACTGATGCAGGCCTCACACTGCAGGCCTGGCAGGAAGAAGGCAGGCCCATGTCCAGGCCTGAAGCCTTCTCATCCTCTGCTGACCTCCAGGCATGAGGCTTGGAAAACAAACAAACAAAACAAAAAAACAAAAAAACATGAGATGCATAAAAAGACAAGGAAAGCCAGCACATTCCTGAGGGAGCAATCATGAGAACTCGACTCTGATATGAAGCGGTTGTTGGAACTATCTGTCACGGAATTTAAAATAACTATAATTAGTATGTTAAAGGCTTTAACAGAAAAAATGGGTCACATGCAATATCAAATGGGAATTTCAGTGAAGAGATGGAAAGTATGAGAAAAAATCAAATGGAAATGCTAGAAATAAAACAAACACTGTAACAGAGATGAAGAGTGTGCTTGAAAGATGCATCTGTGGATTTAACACAGGCATGGAAGAGTCAGCAAACCTGACCATGGGTCAGAGAAATTACCTAAGTTAAAATACAAAAGTAAAAAGAATAAGAAAAAGCAAAACAAACAAACAAACAAAACCCCAACCAGAACAGAACATCCAAGAGCTGGGGGCCACATTGAGCATCCCAAGTGTGCACAACCGGAAAACCAGAAGGAGAAGCGAGAACAGGGCAGAAGAAATGCTGGATGTGATAATGGCCAAGACTTCTTAGAAATTAGAGGCAAACACCAAACACAGATCCAATAAACTTAGAGAACATCAAGTAAGATAATACACACACACACAAAAGAGCAAAAAACACAAAAAACCCAGTGCAGATATCATATTAAACTGCTGAAGACAAAAGACACAGAGAAAATCTTCAAGGCAGCCGGAGAAAGAAGATACCTTAGACAAGGAGAACCCAAAGGCCAGAAGGAAAAAGACAGTGGGCGACGCCTGGAAACTGCAGGAGAAAGAAAAATGCTTTATCCAGAATTCTCTACTCAGAGAAATACTTCACGTTTCAAAAATGAAGGAGAAACACGTTCTCAAACACAAAAAACAAAAAAACTGGAGGAAATTCAATATCAGCAGATGTACTCTACAAAAAAAAGTTAATTTTTGAGTCAGAACGAATATATCAGACTAAAACTTGGATCTGCAAAGAGAAATGAAGAACACTAGAAACAGATGAAGTGAAGGTAAATTTAAATTCATGTTTTACCTTATCTGAAAGAGAAAGTCTAAAGCAGGGGCCTGTTGGTCGAGTCTGGCCCACCTGTCTCTGGAAATGAAACTTTACAAGAAAGCAGTCACACCCACTCACACCCACTCTCACCCACACACACCTGCTCACACCCACTCTCACCTATTCACACCCACTCACACCCACTCTCACAGCCACTCACACCCCTTTCACACCTGCTCACACCCACTCACACTGACTCACGCCTGCTCACACCGTTTCACACCCACCCACTCACACCCACTCACAACCACTCTCACACCCACTCATGCCAACACACACCCATTCACACCCACTCACACCCACTCACACACCCACTCACACCCACTCGCTTCCATATGACCCATGCTTGTTTCCATTCACAACAAAATTGAGTAGTTGCAAGAGATGCTATATGGCCCGGAAAGCCTAAAATATTTAATGTCTGATCCTTTAACAAAAATGCTGCTGATCCCTGGTCTAAAGAAAAAAATAGCAATGTGTCATGTGTTTATAGCATCTGTAAAAGCCAATGTTATAGCAAAATAGCATATAGGAGGGAAGGGAGGAATTAGTAATATTTTGTTGAAAGGCCCTTGTATGCTACAAAAATGAGTATACAATTATGTAAAAGTAGATTCATAGATATTTTAAGCCCTAGGACAACTGCTAAAAAATTTTTAAAAGAGGCATAAGTAACTCATCAATAAAAGAGGTTAAATGAACTCATAAAAATATGCCAAATTAACACAAGAGAATATGGAACGAAGGAAACAAGAAGTAAATTCAGATGTGAAAAACAGAAAACAGGCAATGGAAACTAGCAATATATAAGAAGGATAGTGGAACACAACTCACTGTGGTCCGTTCCAGGAATTCAAGGCTAGTCCAACATTGGAAAATCCTTCCATATAATTTACCATATGAACAGACCATGAAAGAAAAACAATATAATCGTCTTAATCCATGCAGAAAAAGCAATCAATAAAATGGAATACTCATGACCTAGACTCACAGTAAAGACGCAGTAGAAGGGAGCTTCTGTCATCTTAATAAAGGGCACCTTCTGTAACCTACACCTAACATCATAGAGATGATGCGGCCCTCAGTTCTTTCCCTTAAGATGGGGACCAGGTTAAGCTCTTTACCCTCATCACTCCTATTCAATATCATGTTGTTTTACACAGTGTAATGGGGCAAGAAAAAGAAACACAAGGCCTACAGATTGGAAAGAAAGAAATAACATTGCTTCTATTTGCAGATGCCATGAATTATCCATGTATAATTTTTTTTATCTGTAAAATCTACTAAGAGCAAAAACTACTAAGAACTAAGAGGTGAGTGGAGCAAAGTCACAGGACCCAGTGCAGCATGCAAAGCCAACCGTCTTCCTACCAGCGGAGGTGTCCAGTTCCCAGCCAAACTCCTCTGTGTGATCCCTCAGGGGCAGCCATGGGCAGTGGCAAAGGCTCCACCTGGCAGACCCAGGGAGACTCTGCCCTCCACACAGTGGGCTCAGTGCACAGCCAGCCAGTGCTGCAGGTTCTCAGGGAAGTTGCCTTCAATGTCTCAGCCCCCAGCCAGCCACCCTCATGAAGATTTGCATTTGCAGCCCAGGTAGCCCTATCTGGAGGGAGGAGGGGGGAACCTGGAAGATGCTTTTCCCCCCTCTCAGCATTCAATCTTTTCCACTCTGAGCCCTTCCTTCCCCTTTCTCCTTCTCTCCGAGTCCTCAGGTCCATAAACAACAGGAACATGTTGTTTAGGGTCCCTGGGCTGGGAGGTGACCTCCACATCTGCACTATCTGACCCTCTCCTTATGCCATTCTACAGGCAAAGCTAGAACCCAGGGAGCCAGCACTTCTCACATTTAGCCTCTTGCTCAACTATGTGTGTGGTTACAGGCCTGACTCTGTCCTGCCTTCATAACGTGGCTTGCTGTCTTAGGAGGCTACTCTATGCCTGGTGGCTGAGGTCTCTCCAGCTCAGCTGAGCTCTTGATACCACCAATAAACAATTAGAATTTGAAATAAAAAAAAACTATTTAAAAATAACACCCTAAAAGGAAGTACATAAGTATACCTCTAATAAAATATGTTCAGGATCTGTATGTCACAAATAACTTAAAACACCAATGAAAGAAATCAAGGTCATTTCATTTATAAATAAATGAAAAGACATACTATGTTCATGGAGCAGAAAACTGACTGTTAAGATGTTAGTTCTCTCCAATTTGATCTATAGATTAAACACAACCTCTGCAAGTTTTTTTGTAGATATTGACAAGTTGTTCTAAAATTTATGTACAAAGGCAAAGCAGCTAGAATAGCCAAAATGATTCTGACAAAGAAGACCTCACATTACCCAATTTCAGTGCTTCCCATGATGGTATAGTAATCATGATGGTGTGGTATTAACAAAAGAATAGACACATAGATCAATGGACCAGGATAGGGTCCAGAAATAGACCCATAAAAATATAGCCAACTGATTTTGTGCAAAGTGGCAGCAACAGTAGAGAAAATATCATTTTAAAAATGTTTGAAATATTGAACATTCCTATGCAAATAAATACACCTTCACATACACTTTATACTTTATCCAAAAATGTATCTCAAAGCAGATCATATCCCTAAATGTAAAATGTAAAATGATAAAACTTCTACAAGAAAACCTGTTTGACCCACAGTTTATGAGGTGTTTCAAGATATGACACCAAAAGCATGATCCATAAAAAAGAAATGGGTAAATTGTATTTCATCAAAATTAAAAATTTATCTTCTGTGAAAAATACTTATTAAGAGAATAAAAATACAAGCTACAGGCCTGATAGAATATATGTATAAGTCACATATCTGTTGAATAAATTATATCCAGAATATATAAAGAATACTTGAAACTCAACAATAAGAAAACAACCCAATAAAAAATAGACAAAAGATCTCATCAGATACTTTACTAAAGGAGATATATCAATGGCAAATACATTTATAAAAGGATGCCCAACATCAGCTGTCATTAAGGAAATGCAAATCCAAACCACAATGAGATACTGCTAACTACACATCAATTGGAATAATTAAAATAAAAAGAAATGAATAAAAATTTAAAAACTAACAACAGCAATTGCTGACAAGGATGCAGAGAAATGAAAATTCTCATTCATTGCTCATGAGAATGTTTACAGCCATTTTCTAAAACAGTTTGACAGTTTCCTATGCAGTTCAATACACGTGAGCAATACAACTAGCAATCCCAGTTCTAGGTATTTGCCCAGGTGAATCTCAAAACTTTTATTTTCACAAAAAAGACTGAATTTGATAGTAGTTTTACATGAATGTTGATAGTAGTTATAAAAAGGCACAAAGTTGACTCATGCTACAAATGGATAAATCTTGAACTCATTTTGCTAAGTGAAAGAATCTAATTTCAAAAGGTGGCAATGCTGCAAGATTCTATTCACAGGATGTTTTGGAAAAGGGAAAACTGTAAGGTTCAGAACAGATCCGTGGTTAGCAGAGGACGGTGGAGTGAGGAGGGAACCCGTGGGCAGGTTCTCCTGAATCCCACTGTGTGGCTGTCTCCTAGTTAGCCCTGGGTGTGTGACCATTTCTACAGCACAGCACAGGTGGCAACTCTAGGCCCCTCAGATGTTCTGCCATTCCTTGTATGGGAAATAGGGTCATACACAGACTCAGGGCATTGCAGGCAGAGGACATCCACTTCTCAGGGAGAGGCTGTACAGTTCACCACAGTTACTGGGCAGAAGAAGAAATGAGGGCGATTTATGAGTCAGAACACGGCAGTGTGTCAGGTCAGGGAGAGGATGGGGTTGTAGCCAAGTGCACGTTCTGTGGCAGCAGCAGGAGGAGGCCTCAGGCGGGACGTGGACGCTGTCACTCAGAGCTCCTCCCTCCCGCCTTCTCCCCACATGCTCTTGGGGAGATGGGAGGCAGCGGGCTGAGAGCCAGGGGTGGGAGGGATAAGGAACAGGAAACCCCAAGCTCCAGTGGAGTCCGGAGAAAGGGAATTTATGTGGCCACCCCGAGCGGACAGGGTCTTCCCTTTCATTTAAAGGCAGCTGTTGTTTTTGGAAGAACCTACTTATGTATTTCTTTCTCATACTCCTGTTCTATATCATCTCTATTCTTCTCCTGGACAAATGCGGCATCTCACCACCCCCATGTCCACCACTGTCCCTCTGCAGATCCTCTGAGGCTCAGCCTCTAGCTGGCCAGCACACTCTGCGCCGCACACCTTCACAGACCATTTTGGCCACTGCTGGGGCAGACAGGAGGTTGCAGGGATCCACCCGGAGGGCTCCCAATCTTCTCCCTCAGAGACAGGATCATGAGTGGGATCTCTTCTCAGAGATAACTGCCATAAGAGAGGGGCAGCTGTCGGCAACAGTAGCTTCAATTAGAGCTGGTATTGATTTCTTGGCATTATCCCCTCCCAATGTGAGAGTCGTTGTTCCTAAAATAGCAGCATTTCCATGTGTACAGAAGTCGGCATCTAGAAAAGAGAGGGTCCCACTGCGCCTCCACCACTGTCCTGACAATGTCTGCCTTGGCCAGATTCTTTACTTGCTGTGTACATTTTTAATAATAGCAATCCTGACTGTCATCTTTGTTATAGTCAACATTTTGCTAATTTCTGCATCTCACTTGCTGCATACCCGCAAACTACACACCCAACACAGTAAAGCAACATCCACAGAGTACCTTCAGTGTGAAGATGAGGACGAGTGTGGACGCTGTTCATCGCCTCTACTCAGCGGCACAGATGTGCATGACACAGGCTCGTGTGACGCTGAGCTCCATGGGGTCTTTGCTAGGGAGTCATGGTTCCTTGCACAATGGGGGGTCTACAGTTCATGTCCCCCAAATCTAATTTCTTACTCTCTCAAATCTAAGAGAGGATTCTGTTTTGCTTTCATGAGCCATTGTTTCTTTCACTTTTAGCAACCTCTTAGATTTCTACCGTGCCCAGTATGAATAGCCAAAAACCAAGTGCACACGATTTGAAGCAGGACCACTTGTTGAGAACATAACTGAAAGCAGAAATGAAGTATGAAGGATAGAGCTACTAAAGAGAAAAATAAGCGAGAGGTAATCACATTTATTATTATTATTATTTTTTTGAGACGGAGTCTCACTCTGTCACCCAGGCAGGAGTACAGTGCCACAGTCTCAGCTCACTGCAACCTCTGCCTCTTGGGTTCAAATGATTCTCCTGCCTCAGCCCCCAGAGTAACTGGGATTACAGGTGCCCACCACCATGCCTGGCTAATTTTTATGGTTTTAGTAGAGACGGGGTGTCACCATGTTAGCCAGGCTGGCCTTGAACTCCTGATCACAGGTGATCCTCCCACCTCGGCCTCCCATAGTGCTAGGATTACAGGCGTGAACCACCACGCCTGGCCTCACATGTATTTTTTAAATATAGACAACACGCTCCATGTCCTAAGACGCATGTTCACTCTGTGCATCTGGATGGAGTGCAGGTCTGTTTAAGTCTACATTTTCCCTTTCAGCACCACGGACTTGACTGAGCTGAGGGCACATCTACCACCAGGCCAAGGCACCCTTCGGGCAGAGGAAGAATCAGAGGTTAGGAGGTGCTGGCTCCACAACTCAGCCTCCTTCCCAAGAAGCCGCATTTCTGGGCGCTCACACCTTCTTCCCTGGGAGAAGGCTCCATGATTTCCAGAAGAGAGCACCACCCGAAGCAACCCTGGAGGGCCCCGTGCATGTAGACAAAGGCAGCCCACCATGACTGAAGCTGAGACCCGCTCCCACGCGTGTCCCTCACAGAGGGCCCTGTCCATGGTTCTTGGTTCAGGACGCCACCGGATCCGCCCCTGCTTCCCAGACAGCACTGCCCAGGTGAGTTCCCACGTCCTGTATTCCCAGGTCCAGAGGGAATTCCTGGGGAATTAGCCTGGATGTTGTGACTCTCCAATCAAGGCCATGCCCCTCCTTTGTATCTTTTATCCGGACTGATCTAGGAATCCATACCCATTCTTAGGCAATCCTTATTCCAGCAAAACTGTGCCCTCAGAATGTCAGGGACTTATTTAATGAATGCCTTCTTAACATAAAGATTATTAACAGCATCTGCATACCAAATCCTTTCCTTTAATTATTCACTAGGTATGTTCTTCTCCAATAGAACGGCATAATTTTGAGAGGAGAGCAAGCACAAGGCAAGGCTTTGTTTTTGCACGAACTCATTTTTGTGCTTGCAAATCCAGTCCCTATCCTATAGATGCCGACTCACACTCACAAGGGCTGCTATTATGCTATCAGTTTGACCACTACTGTAAAGACGATTTATTTTATTGTGGTGATTTGTTTAAAATCAAAGTTTCAGAAGCCAAACGTATGAGGGAAATGACTCATTTGCCTCACTAAGTCCTACTCATCTCTCAGGATTCAGTGAGGACAGCACTTTCCAAGGCTATGGTTTCTGACTGCCCAGATGACACTGGGGGTCTTGGCTGCAGGGGCCCCCAGCCCCTCCTCCCCAGGAAACACCTGTCTCATTTGTATTTCGGTTCTATGATTGTTTCTTCTCATATGTGGTAAACTCCTTAGGGACAGGGACCAGATCACAGCTGGACACGAAGACCCCCCACCCAGGGCCTAGACCAGGCTGAGCCAGTCACAGGCTGCTGTCCAGAGAGCCTGTGCCTCCCTGCATCTGACTAACACAAAGGACCTCAAGGAGGGCACCTTCTGGGTGTGGGAACCACATGGCTCCCGTGCTGTCCTCCTTCAGGTCCTCTCCAAAGCCACCTGGACATCCCAGCATGAGGTGGCAACCCCTCCCCAGGTACCCCACCCCCCATGCTGTCTTGTGCTCATGACCTTGTGACCCCCTGGAGCGTGGCTCTCACATCTGCCGATTGCCTATCAATTGCCCTGCCCCCATGTTAGACAAGTCCAGGAAGGCAGTCTTGTCTGTTTCCTTCACTGTTGAGTTCTCAGTGCCTGCAAGCATGCCTGGCATACAGCAGGTGCTCAATAAGTGTCTGTTGAGCGAGGATTGGATGAGTGGGAATCAAGTGGGTGGTGCCTTATGTTCTAGGGCTCTGTGCCCTGTGACTGAGAGGAGTGGCAATGCCTTTGGGGAGGAGTGGGCTCCTGAGCCTCCCACAGAAACCACAGGACGGACGAGCTGAAGCCAAGACCTGCTCCCACGCATGTCCCACACAGAAGGCCCTGACCACGGCCCTCAGGCGCAGGACACCATCGGATCTGTCCTGGCTTTCCAGGCACCACCTCTCAGGTCAGTTCCCGTGTCCTGTGTTCTCACGTCCAGAAGGAGAACGACCGGCCAGGTGGTCTTGTGGCCTCCATTTCTAAGAAACAAATGACCTATTTACAACGTTGGCACTAAACCATGTGTTTTTAGGTTTTCAAACTTAATGTTTCCATTAAGAACAAGAATTAATCATTATATATTAAGCAAAAAAGGAAACAAACCAATGAACTCGATGTGTCCAAAACCAAACTCTCTCTTCCATCCCAAACCTTTTCTACTGCTTGGACTCTGGCCTGTTGACACACCAGTCTTCATCCAGCAGCCAACATGGTGGGCAATTCCAGAATCTTCTCTCCTGTACACTGTGCACTTCCCAGCTTCCATCTGTCCCCAAGTCTCCTGCGTCGGAGCCCTGCTCCCATTCCCTGCCCCTCTGCACACCGCCGCCTACACCTTCCCCTCTGGATTTCCACAAGGTCCGCTCCTCCGACCTCAGCTCTCTCCTGAAACAGAGCTGCACGCGGCACCCAGCATAAAGCTTAGAAAACACAGCTTGGGCCAGTTCTTATCTGGCTTAAAGTGCTCTCATGGCTTCTCCTGGACAGGAAGAGACCCAGAGCCCCGGACGTCCCTGCAGCTTCCTCGTCAACTGCAGGGCATTCCTGAAACACAGGCCAGGCCAGGCTTCTTGGTATTTTTTGAGCACGCAGTTGACTTAATTGAACGTCAGTGCCTTTTAAGAGTTTGTTCCTTCTCCCTGGAATACTGATCCCCAATCCCACCAACTTCTAAACACCTGAAGAAAGTCATCTTCCTTCTCTAAGATTCAGCTCAAATTTCTCTCCTACGAAGCCTTGCACAGTCCAAATGAGTTCTAATAACTCCATGTAGTACCCCTGCATCAAGCTGTGGTTATTTGTTGACATGTTGCCTTCCTTTTCAGAATTCACGCTATTAGAAATCAGCTTTTATGCTCACTTGTTTGAACGCCTGTCCAGTTATGGCTGAGGGTCCAATGCATAACAGATGCTCAATAAAGTATGTTAAATAAAAGAATATATGAGTGATAGGGGTGAATAGATAAATGAATGCATTATTTTATTTTAATGATTAGTTTTTTGAGATAGAGTCATGGTCTATCACCCAGGCTGGAGTGCAGTGGTGCCATCATAGCTATTATAACCTTTAACTCCTGGACTTGAGTGATCCTCTAGCCTCAGCCTCCCTCCCAAGTAGCTGGGACTACAGGCATGAGCCACTATACCCAGTTATATTTAATTTTTACATAATTTTAATTTTATTTTATTTTGAGATGGAGTCTCACTTGAACCCTTGGCCTCAAGTGATCCTCCTGCCTCGGCCTCCCAAAGTGCTGGGATTACAGGCATAGGCCACCATGCCCAGCTGGATGTATATTTTTAAATTACTGAATAAATAGGCACCTCTGAGAAGAATCTACTTCCTGCATGTTTGATCCTGTGGTCATCTGAGTGTCTGATGCCCCCTCACTGGGAATTCATGTGGATTCACCCAGTTAAGTCAGAAAGGTTAACCATGTGATTATAATATTATCAGGCAGAAATAATCTTCCCTGGGCCCTTACCCTAGGAAACAAAAGTGAGAATATTAAAAAACAAAACAATTTTCATCAGACATTGAAGAACAATTGCTTAAGTGGTAGGAAGCCACTAAAAGGAATTTCTAACCCTCATTCTAATATATGTGCAAGAACTCTATGCCTTTTAGCTCCAGAGAAATATAGCCCAGCCAGAAAATGACCCAGCTCCTCTTTTCAATGTGCTGCTCAGGTGTTTCTGTGCAGAAGGGGGAGGCAGGGCTGTGCTGTGGCCCTTTGTCTCTGCCACCTGGGTCCGCATGAGCCCCTTGGCAGGAATGTGCTGTCTCCGAGGACTGCTAATGCTGCTCCCCAGCTGTAATTGTGGAAGTGGAGACCACTCTTGTACATTTCAATCTGAGAGATATATAGGCATATAAAGCCCTACAGTATATAAATATGCTTCTCTTAGATATGTCTCGATATATTTAAGAAAGGCATACTTAAAATACATACATATATGTATATATATATATATATACATACATATAATACATATATATATACACATATATATATATATGTATTCCTACTGTTTGTTGTCAACCAACTAACTAAATATTACATTTTGGGATTTCTTTCAATGCATTGGTTTGACAGGAATGTTTTGCTAGAATGTACCACAACTGTGCCTGCCTGGTCCCCCAAAGCCCGTTTCTCTGCATTTCACTCAGTTGTAAATGTGTCAGCAGGAAACCATGACCAAAGACAAGGAGCTGCTGTAGGACTGTGGATGAATCACATGGATGTGGGGTTTTTGTTATCCTCCAGGAAATCTTATGTTGCTCCATTCAAAAGGGAAGAAAATGCATGAAAAGTATGAAAGTGATATTAAGCAGATGTTAGACTGGAGTTGTCAATCTTGTCTAAGCAGGTGCTAATGTGTTATAATTACCCTTCTGGCAGTTGATGTTTAGGATTTTGGTTCCCACCTAGTCAATCACAGCTGTAATTGTTAAGCTACTTACATAGCTAATACGCTGGGTAATAACCAGATAGGATTTAATATTTGACATTTACCGTCAATTATCTTTCTTCTGACAAACATCTCCCCTGCACCAGTATCTGTAGAGTGGGCTATCTAGTGACTTCTGGATGAAATAAATAGAATTGCATGGCAAAAAAGGAAATAAAAGCAAAGCACAGCTCTGTGTGTCTGCAGCTCTTGATGGTGCTACCCCTGGTTTCCTAAGAAGGAACAATGCCCTGGGCACAGTGGAATCTCTATGCTGATGCCTATTTCGCACATACCAGAGGAGTGATGTTCAAAGATGCTGTTCTTATTTACCCTCACTGTGGGGGCGGGAATTATCTTTGTCCCCCCCTCCCTGCACACAGAGGGCTGGAATGAAGGTTTAAATGCACGGCCATGACAAGGCGAGCCAGTCAGTGATGTGTGGATCAGCAAAGAACATCACTCAAGTTTTGTCTGGGTCGACAATGAGATTCCCCCAAGAATCTTACTTTTCCACATCTGCACTAAATTTTCAACAACAAATGGAGAGGGAACGTGGTCATGAGTGATGCCAGGCTCTGATGTCACTGGCCTCAGTTCGAATCCATGTTCTGCCACTTTCTAGCTAATTAAGGAAATCACTTAAACTGCTAGAACTTCCATTTCTTTTTCTGTGAAATAGGCTTGCTGTGGAAATGGAGTGAGGCAACCCACAGCCAGCTTCAGCGTCATACCTGGCACAGAGGAAGGGCACGAGGAACACCAGCTCTCCTGAGATGTAGCAGCCGGTTTTGCGGACGACAGTGGAACCACCCAGCTGCAAGGTGCGTCCAGCACCTCAGAGCTCAGCTGCAGAGGAGACGCCCTGCTGCTCGAGCAGTTCCTGGGCCAGGGCCACCCTTGTGTCTGGATCCCACTGACCCAGGCAAATGAAGACTACTCAGTACGGGTTGGATGAGTGGAACGGACCCCAGAGGGCTGTCTTTACCCAGAGCGGGGTCTGTGGGGTGGACTCGGAGATTACCACCAGGATATCAAGGCTCCAGAAAGCCCCCAGATCCTCTGCTGCCCCAGGAGCTCAGCGTGGCTTCAAACATTGCAGCTCCCATTACAGTCAAATTTTACCCACAGGCGCCACTGCAAATATCAAGAAAGAGTCCTCAGTATGGAGCTGGGAGCTCATTTCCTTGATATTTGGTTTTTTAAGCTGGACTGCTGAGCCACACAGCTCCAGGGAGTGCCAGCCACATGGTGAGGGTGGATGTACCCCAGGAAAGTCCCAGGTATTAGAGAAATGCTTCTTGGTGGCTATTCCTACAGCACCCAGCTGAAGACCCAGGGAGCTTCTCTAGAAAATGTGACATGGGAGATAATGTACATTAATCTAATCCTGAAGTACACACATGCACACATCACACACGTATATGTACACACATAAGCACAAACGTGCACATACACATGCCACATGCACACACACTCAATCACACACATCCTTATATGCACATGGACACTACATGCTACATGCACATGGACACACACATCCATATACATAACTGGACACCACATGCACACAATCACACACATCCATATACACAGCTGGACACCACATGCACACACACAATCACACACATCCATATACACAGCTGGACATGTGCACACACACAATCACACACATCCATATACAGAGCTGGACGCCATGTGCACACAATCACACACATCCATATACACAGCTGGATGCCACATGCACACAATCACACACATCCATATACACAGCTGGATGCCACGTGCACACACACAATCACACACATCCATATACACAGCTGGATGCCACATGCACACACACAATCACACACATCCATATACACAGCTGGACGCCACGTGCACACAATCACACACATCCATATACACAGCTGGACACCACGTGCACACACACAATCACACATCCATATACACAGCTGGACATCACATGCACATATACACATAATCACACATATCCATATACACACATGGACACCACATGCACACACACAATTACACACAACCATATACACACATGGATACCACATGCACACACACATGCATCCATGAACATACATGGATATCACATGCACACACATAATCACACACATCCATATATGCACATGGACATCACACATGCACACACACACATCCATATACACACATGGATACCACATGCACACACACTATCACATCTATATATGCACATGGACACCACATACACAAACATATATGCATATGGTCATCACATGCACATGGACAAATACACACGGACACCACATATACACACAATCACACACATATATGTACATGGACACCACATGCACACACGCACAAACATGCACATCCATATGTGCACACGGTCACCACATGCACACACACAATTATACACATCCATATAGGTGCACAGACACCACATGCACACACACACATTCATATACACACATGGATACCACACGCACAGACACACGCATATACACACAGTACACACACATGCACACCCATACGTGTGTGCACATGCGTGTGCGCGCGCACACACACACTCTCCTTGACTTCCTCAGACCAACCAGTTCAACTTTTGGTCTGTAACCCAATCTGAAAGAGCTTCCTTTACGTGTTCCTCACTACCTCTGCTCTATGATCACGGGTGTTTTCTGTCTACACATGCACAGGATGACCGGGCAACTCTGCAGAGGCCAGGCCAGGCCAGGCTAACCCTCACTGTCAGCTCTGCTTCCTCGACACCTGTGTCGGGTTCTGGTCCTACGGTTAAAGGTGCCAACAGTAGGTGGGCTGTTCCTCCACTACCCCTCCCTCCCTCCCTTCCTCAGGGCTGTGTCTGCCCCGAGCCCTGCACACGCTCCCCAGGCTGGAACTCTGCTTGAAGCTGTGCCAACACTGGGATGCAGTTTTTGTTTTTTAATGAACGAATGTATTGATTACTCCAAGGATGGTGCAACTTTCCAACACCTTTCCTGTGCATGCATGTATGTCAGGGTAGGGGGTAGGCAATGGGAAATATTTTTCTTTTAAATAATTAGCAGAAAATGAGTATCCATCAATATTGTCAGATATACTCCCTGAATTAGAAACACATCATCAAACTGATTATTGCCTTTCTCTGACTGGTTGGCAATACACCAACTAGTGAGATGCACCACACCGGTGACGGCCACATTACTGTCTTGGAAACAATATTTTCGCAAGTTGTTAACTGGTCCTCACTCCTTGCAGAAGAAAGTCTTGTTTCAACGGGATCCTGCTTAAAGTTTAAACTAGAAAAGACGGCCCTGACAGCCAGGCGGCATTAAGACTTCAAAGCCAAGGAAAAGAAGTGGGACCTCGTCATTTTGCAATAAAATGTGAAGCCGTGTAATAGTGCCCTTTTAAGCCACTTGGGACTTTTAAGACTTCAAATAAAATGCTATTAGCACAAGCAGATAAACAATCTAAGCCGCTGTGTGCCTGGGGTGATACCCTTGTGATTTACAATGGGCAAGGAAAATCCAGCAGCCTAGGTGTTTGGGGAGAATGGCAGGAATCCCACAATCTCCGCCTCCGTGGCAGGCCTTTGCATCCCACGCGACGCATGTCTCACTCGCGCCACAAACATTTCATTGGGGTGACTCCGAAACCAGCTCCAAGTTGCCATTTTGTGGCATACACGAATTTGAGGAGGAAGTATTTAATGAGAGAAACGCCACGTTTTTAGTTGAGCAGGAAGAGAATACGGTTTCGTTTTTGCCTCTGCCTTGGTTTGTAAGGGACACGGCTGCTGGTGGCATGAAGTTGGAGCTGTGGAAGTTCTGATCCCTTCTGGAAGCTTCCTTCTGACCTTGTGGGAGGTAGAGGAGGACGCTGCCCCTGGGAATGCCTCTCAACCTAAGGGGTTGCTAATCACGGCAGCAAGCACTGAACATCCAAAACCCAGCTTCTGACCTCTGTGGGAGCGAGTCACCCAGCCCCTGGCTTCGCTTCAGTCCAAGGGGAGGCCCTCCTGCTGGGGCAGGAGGACACCAGGCCCTGCACAGCTTCTCTGCCATGGGACACGCCTGTCAAACCTGTCCCTGCTCCCTGCCCACATGGTCTCCAAGGCCACCGCACGTGGCCCAGCGGAAGAAACACCAACCCAAATTAACCTCTGTGGCCGAGAGAGACCAAGGCATGAGTCTCAACGAAACCCCAGACAACAGCCTCCGTTTTCACAAGAGTGGTGCCTCTTCTGGTCACCACTGCACCCCTGCTTCCAGCTGGCACGAGCCACACACACTGCTCATTTTTCTCAGCGCCTGATCGTCGGCCTCACACTTCTGCCCTAGCCACCCCCGCCCTGCAGGCAGACTGAATAAAATACGCCAGATAACCCTGGCAGGGACACCGGCCACCAATGAATTTAACTTTCCTACACACAATCAGCCAGGGATGCAGCCAGGCTATTTAGAAGGTTTCGTTGTTCTTGCTGTGCATTTCTCCTTGCTTTAGCCTGAGAGATAAAGGGACTTCTCACAGAAAAACCGAGTCATCGTTGCTGAAATGCAGGGGACTTTCTACTTCCAAATTAATTGAACACTTTTCTCAAGTCTAAGAAGTGAAATCTGTGTTCACTGTTACCCTCCAAATAATCAACAGTCAAATAAAAATAAAATGCAATAGCAGCAACTCTTTAGGGTTAAACTAGTAAAGCTATTGTCCCTTTAAATTGGGAAAAAAAAAGGGAAAATAGTCTGCAAGTTCTGCAAGGAAAAAAAATGTCACATTTGTATAGACCCCAAATCCCCTCTGTTTAAACAGGGTGATTAATATCAGTTCCTGTAGGAAATTAAATTCGGAGAAGAACAGCCATATGCAGATATGCAGATTTCTGGGCAGAATGGCCATCTCTGGGTAAGGGAGCCAGCTGATTAATCTGCGTCCTTAGAATACAAAATGAAACATTGGGCTCTCCTGGGCGAGCACAAGAAATGGCTTTTCCTCCCCATAAGAGAGGAAAAAAGGGCCAAACACAACGAGGAGGAGGGTCGCAGCACCACGTGCCAGTGTCTGTGAATGGTGAGGCTCTGATATTTAAAACAGCTTGTCGTGTTTGCAAAACATAGCTTCTTCACTTTAGGCCTGGCTTATCCTGACCTTTAGAAAGTTCTCCCTTCCTCATTTCTGAAGTCATGGAATAGCTATCAGGCGTCTGCACTTATTAATATCAACACTCCTCCTCTTTAATCTCCCCCTCCCAAGGCATATATTGAAGTAAACTGTTCCCCCCATAAACCTCCACATGAGCTCAGAGGGGACACGATGTGGTTTGTTTTACAGTTTAGTTTTTTTTTTTTTCTTTTCTGAAAGACTAAATGCAGTAGACTTTTTTTTTACTTAAAATTATGACGCTGGAAATTTAATTTGCAAATATAAATTACCCCTTATAATCTAACCCTTTCATCACTCCAAGAAGTCACTGTGACCATAGTATCCAGTCGCAAGTGAGTATAAGATTTTTGATGATCAAATAATGCTTTTTTTTTTGGAAAAAATATTTACAGCAAGATGCAAAATGTCATTTTTAGTGGGGGGTTTTTTGGTAGTTACTAGAAACCTAAGCCTGTTATTCTGAACCATTCAGGGTCTCTCCAATAATTGTATAGAAGTAGGCATTATGCTATATTATTAAAGCTGTAATTTCCTGCTGAATCTGTCTGGATGTTTCTTTTTATCACTTGGCAATTTCTATCCAGTTATAGCATAATTAAGTTTCCTGACCGTTGCTCACTCTTTTAACAGGACGCTTAGAAATATCCTAGAATTGCAGATCTTCAGGCTGATGTCCTCTCTCCCCACACAGTAATGGAATAAAATTATTAATCCAGTAATTGTACAGAACACATTACTTTGCATTGAATGTTCCTCATTCTCATTTTCTGTTAGTGACAATCAGCCAGAGGTACAAATCATTTCTGCAGGGAGCAGGGCCCTTGGAAAAGCCTCTCATTCACTCTCTGGGAGCTACCTGTACAGCTGTGATTATTCAGAGGCTAATACAGTGCTAGGCTCAAGCGAACAAAACAAAGTTAATAAAATGGACTAAGGAGCAAGATATTTTCCTGCCTGCGGCTTATGTGCCAAAATTAGAACCGACCGCCAAATGATAACCGCACATCCGAGTGCCAGACTATAAATGGATTGAGAGAGCTCTCTGAGCTTCTGCGAGCCAGAAGGCGGCCGCCGGGCGCGCGGACGCATCCTGGCTGTTTTGACGGCACCTGAAACTCATCTACGACTCCTTTCACCAGGAATAAGGAGGCTGTTTTGGTTTTCACTGTGCAGGACTCTAAATCTTAAGTCCGTCATAAATTATGTTCTACCATTTGCATGAGTGCAGATGGGGTAGAGATGACCTCGAAATACCCATGACAGGGAGGGCTGCTACCCAGAGAGAGAACTCTGCTCCACCAAAATGCCCCAAAAGAGAGCGGAGCTCACATTCCAGATTCTCTGTCTCCAGCCCCCACCAGGCACACCCCGTGTCTTGGGAGAAAGATGTGATCTCAAAATATCTTAAGTCCAGACGATCACTGCCTGTCCTCCCCAGACCGAGCCACTGGCGTGCACTTGATCTGCCAGGAGCCCCAGGGAAGGCCGTGGAGCACGAAGCCAGACAGCTCCGCCTGTTTAATAAAAGCCTCGTGCAAGCCTGATCACAGGGAGGATAAATGGCCGAGCACAACCCCCATCTTCATAAAGACCGTGGATGCGATTCTGAAGCAATAAGCCTTCCAAGGAAAGTGGAAAAGTGATCTTTGACCATGAATGCTTATGTGTAAAATGTGTAACTTCGTGATGAAAATTTGATACACACGGCATGTGAGTAGATGGTCCTAGATCGCAATTAACAGATACACAGGAAATGCCTTTTACCCAAATGCTGGAACGTGTCCTTGGCCCTTCTTTGAGTCCTCAGAACTCCCTTCTTGGTGCTACCTAAGGATAAACTTCAGTGCCAGACCATGGTATTGACTTAAGTGTTGTTGACCGACTGACAGGTTTATAAAGCATGCCTGGCAACTTCCTTTCACATCTAGATAAACACAGAGACTTTTCATTCTGCTGCTAAATAGTAGAAATCAAGTAGTAACTATGCTGCTTTGAAGTGCACTGGCCATAGGTTCATTGACAGCCATGTGCTGGAGCCCGTTGTTCCTGTGCCACACTATGGAAGAGCGACCCCTGACCTCACTGGGAAGATGTCCCAGAGCAACAGATAATAGTGTCCGTTTAGCTATATGCTAACTGCATTGGCTTAAATCAATGTTCTCAACTGGAGATGCCCCCCCACCCTTTGAGTTGTCACACTGTGGGGGCAGGGAGTGCTATTGGCATCTGGTGAACACAGAGCCCAGGGATGCTGCCAAATGCCCGACTATGCTCAGGATGGACAGCTCCCTGCCTCAACTAAGAATTATTTGTCAGCGGTGCCGAGGTTAGAAACCTTGGTTAAATGGCAAAAATTAGTTGAAAAAAAAAAAAATCCAACCTGAGATCTCGCCTGGGCACCCATGAATATCAGATGCAGCTGAATGAACCACTAAATTTTTTATTCTCCCAATGTCCCAGCTTCTGAAATTTAAAAACAAGAAAAGGGCAAAGTGAAATATTTTCAACTCTAATTGTTTTTTTCCTTTTCCAGCTAAAAGACAAATTTTCAAAGGAAATGAATGAGAATTAAGGGGCTTCTTTTTCCTCCCCACCTGATTTTACTAGAAAATTGAAGACAAGATCAAGAACCCAAGTTGTCTTTTCAGTGGATGCAAATTGAACTGTGGAATTCATATCATCTGTTGGCCTGCCCATATGAACAGGTACATAATGCACAGGTATTGCCTAAGTCTTGTGAAAATCATATGCTCTTTGTGGATAACAGTGGCAGTCTTCGTACGTGTAGTAAGCTTAAAGGTTAGAAACGATGAGATTCAACATGTGAGTTTGTAGAGGAACATATGACCCCATTTTTCCATTTTTTTCCACATGGAGCTATCAAAATCTCTTTTAGGTTTCAAAGCTTACAGTCTCTATACCTAAAGAAATGTATTAGTAAAAGCACTTTAATAATCTGTTTGGCTGCATTGGTATTTTACGCCTTAATTTTTGAAAGCAGAGTAAATGGTGACTCACTTTTGTTTTAGTGTAAGCCTATGAAAAGTCACACACAGAAACTATTTGGTTGATTTTAGCTGCCTTTATTTCAAAATTCAACAGGGAAGGAGACATTCACAGAGCTCCCTTTGCAGTCTTTGAATCAGCTACTAATAAACATACACTTTCAGAGAGAAGGCATGATGGGAGGAACTATCACTTAACTTCCTATTGTTTCATTGATAAAAATGATCTTGGAAGCAGAAGAATATATTAACTGTTTCCTTTGGTTTTCCATCTAGAAGGCTGAAAGACATTTCTAAAATAGATCTATTTTCTTTTCATTCTACAGAATAATGCATGAATGATTATAACATATGCTCTATCTCCCGTTTTTTTCTCAACCAGTGGAAAAGTGCCTGACATTGTAATCACAACTTGTTGGGTTTTCAATCTGATGCTGTCCCATTTTATCATGGTAGTTAAACGTCCATTCTTGTTCGGTGTGATAAATGTTATGGCCATTTAACAGTAACGAAAAAGAGAGACATGTTAAACCAAATATTGCTTCAGATTGTGTCTTTTATTCTCCTTTATCATCATATCTTAATTTATAGTATAATCATCATTATCACAACTGTCAGCCTCATTTAACCTTCCCTGATCTCCCATGATTCTTTGCTGTCAGGTCTGATTGCCTGCCTTCTGCTGACTGGTTGATAATGGCTGACTGATTAGCCCTCCCCAAGAGGAAGACAATGATATATAGAACAGTGCGGCTTGCTCTATATATTAATGAGGAGCTGGCAAAGCTTTGATAAGGCTGCGGAATAATCCATCAGTGCGAGAAGGAGCTTGTAAAACTGGAGGAACATTGCATGGGAAAGACACCTGGGAAGGATGTAAGGACCCAGCAGCTAAACGCCCGTCAGCTGTCTTCCCTCTGTTGTAATTAACATCAGATAGCAGGCGTGTGGATAACCTAAGAAGTTTATCAACCCCCAAATCCAGTTAAATTCTCCCCATGTTGCATCCACCGCTCACCATCTTTTACAACATATTTAGCAAGCCAGCAATTAATAGCTCATTTTCCTTGGCATTAGGAACTGTTTATCTTCTAAACTAGCTCTTATCGGAGGCTGTTACCTGTGAAAGGCAAGAGGCACTGGCGCTTTGTGCTCTAGTTGTTACACTTACTCAGCGGAGGCCTGCTTCACCATTACATGCAATGCTTCAGATGGCTACTTGAGTTGAATGTGCCGTTATTACAGGTATTATATGAAATTGCTTGTGTTATGTGAAGGGGATTATAGAGGTTCTGGATCAATAACTTTAGTGGATGTTGGGAGTGATTACAGTGCTCTGTCAATTTTCCCCATTTGGCTGTCAGTGTTGATTTACAACACACCACCTCTTTTATTCACATCAAATCACTCATTTCATTGGTAAATTCTATATATCTCAATTTACTTTAAGTAGCTGATTTGTGTAAAATAAAATGACTTTCTCTTCTGTGTGTGCAACAGACCTAATCTTATATAGTAATAAAAAGTGTAAACATGAAGGAAACTCTTTGTCCTTTTCAAAGCGTTGCGTGCAGCGCTGTGGCTGCCGGCTACGTAAAACAGCTATCACCGAAACTCCCCCTTACCTAGGCTTTGTTTAGAATCGACCTAGCCTCTTCTTCTAGCTTTCTTGTTTAATTGTGGGAAAGAGCTGCAGACCTGTGCATCTCTTCAAGTGCTAGTTACGTGGACTCAAAGGGCGGGTGTGTCCTCCTGCACCTGCCCCTGCCTCTGCTTTCCAGTGGGTTGGTGGGGGACACAGAGCCCAGCTCCTCTGTGGTGGTGCAGATACAGCCCCTGCCTTCAAAACTCCGGGGCCATAAATGCAGTCTCAGAATGTCCACCTTGAATGTGCTGGCCGGCTCCTGCTCAGAGCAAGCTGCCTGAGCATCCCTTTTGCTGTTTTTGTTTTTGTTTTTTGCATGTGGGTGCCTGCCTGCGTGTGTGTGTGTGTGTGTGTGCGTGCGCGCGCACATGATGAGGGACACTGTCAGAAATCAGGGGAAAGGAGCCCAAAAGCATTCGGTGAAGTGACAAGTCAGAGAGACCCAGAAAGTGTTTGGGGGCAAAGGTCTAGACTTTTGTGTACTAACAGCAATTCTCTAGAAGGTATTCAGACCAGGTAAGGTATTGGGCAAATTCCATTCTATCATTCCACACATGTGCATGTGCCTGGGATAACATTTCATTTGGGAATTGACTTTGGAGCCTTAACTTGACCTTCTCTTCTCATATCTGACACTTCTTTTCTAGTATTTCTGACCTAAAAGAGGCTTTTGGAAAACTGTGTACTTTCCCACAAATAAATAAAACTTACATAAACAAAGTATTTACAAAATCATCAAAGGCAATCTCCCTACAGAGCCTCCCCCCAACAATTGTCTATGGCTCAAACAGACAAATGAATAAACCACTAGATCAACCAACCTATTAATGCACACAATTTCTGGGTACTGAAGCTATTCAAATAATAGACTGGAGAGGAGGGAAAAGGATGTGTTTATTGTCTGTCCTGGCATAAAATGGCCTTTGCATAAAAATATACAGATTAATCCTGCACATCTGTGGCTTTCAGGGTTTTTCATTCACTCTGTATATTTTTTGATATATTTTGCACAAGTTATAAAGCCAGGAGGAAATACAGGATTCTATTTAAAATATAATTTTAAAAATCTTCATAAACTGTGTCTGTATTTTCCGAAAAGCCCTATTGTCCCAGAGAGCATCATTTATTTAATATGCAACTGAAATCAAAGACCTGCAGAATCTGCTACTTCTTCCCCCATTACGAATCAACCCTTTAATGCGAGGTGCTGGGTTTCTGACGTGTTGGGGGTCTGCACCATAAAGAACCAGGTTAGACGGATGAAGTCAAAAGTTCCGCTTAGCATGAGTGCCAGCATAGCAGGAAAATGGGAGTGGAGAAAGGGAAGGGGAGCAAACAGCAACCTCAAAGGAAACGCTCACACAGTGGATGGGTCCCATGCTCCAGGACAGATCCCTGGCCAACCTGGCCATTCCTGGCTCCCTGCACTGCAAGACTTTGGGCCACAGTATTTCTGGGTCTGTCCTAGGTACATTCTCCTACAAGTCTTCCCGAGTGCCAGTTAGTCATCTATCACCCACAGACATGGTAGACCAGAAGCAGCATCCGTGTGATTGCTTTCACGCCTCTGTGGGGAGGGCTGGGCTACAGTGCCAACCTGTTGTCCTCTAAAATTAGAAGTGATTTCAATTCAGGCATGCATGTCAGCTAGTATTGATGATTCAACCTCAACAACAACAAAAAATATTTTGAGCAGGGCAGAACACCACGTACTAGGGATGGAGATGGGGATGGGGTGGAAGGAGGCACAGACATGCTTAGAATAGGAGCCTTGCCCTCAAGGAGTTAACGTCTAGTTAGGAAGATGAGACATAAAATAATAAGAACTGAAATTACAATAAAATCTAAAGATTATTTACTTATTTATTTATTTATTTTGAGACTGAGTCTCACTCTGTCATGCAGGCTGGAGGGCAGTGGCGCAATCTCAGCTCACTGCAACCTCTGCCTCCCAGGTTCAAGTGATTCTCCTGCCTCAGCCTCTCGAGTAGCTGGGATGACAGGTGCCTGCCACCATGCCCGGCTAATCTTTTGTATTTTTAGTAAAGATGGGGTTTCGCCATGTTGACTAGGCTGGTCTCGAACTTCTGACCTCAAGCGATCCTCCTGCCTCAGCCTCCCAAAGTGCTGGGATTACAGGTGTGAGCCACTGCACCCAACCTAAAGACTATTTTAGTGTCTACTATAGACACAATAGCCTTAGCTGTCAAATTAGCTTTACAGGAAGTAACTGCTAAGAATCAGGTAGAAAAAGTTCACTTCTAGCTGGGGTAACCAGGAACAACATAACAGAGTAAGTGGGATTTTATTGGAACTTGGCATTTGCGGCATAGGAGGATGACTACTCAGTCTGAGGCATTCCTCCACACACACAAGTCCATGGAATTCCTCTTAATGGAAGGTTGAACTTGATACAAAATTACAGCATGAATCTGGCATTCGGGCTGATAGATGACAAGCTAGCATTTGGAAAATTCTAGTTTCAAAGGAGCAACAATTCACTTTTAAATAGCGATTTATAAAAGATGGCAGCCTTTAATATATAAACCCCTAGAGTTATGTCTGACATTACACAAAGGACATACATATTGCATAACCATTTTCAAACAATAGTAAAAAATTTAAATTAAGAATTTATATGCATCTCTGAAGCAGCCACCAAATTCACTTAGGGAAACAATGTACTTTGACAAAGTTACAGAAAATACTAATTTACTTATAGTTGACTAAAATTCAATTACAATTTTAATAATGAGGCCAAAACAAAAGGAATATTTAGAAGGCTGGTGTCTGGCATGATATCAAGGTGAAAACGTGTACAGTGAGTCATAAGCCTCAAGCCAAAGTTCACCCAAAACATAGCATCGTCATCAGGGCAAAAACAGCTACAGAGGCATCGCAACTTCATGTGGGACTGAGAAAACGCAGCCCCTACACAGGGTGGGATTTTCTCATCCTGATGGATCAGAGACAAATGGAAGAGAAAAGGAATACGTAACAAGTGCAATCTTCCTGGGTCAATCTAATTTTCACTACATCATGATGAGAGGTTATTTAATCAAGGGGAACTTCTCCCTGCCTCTGCTCCTTCAAGACACATGGAGACGGCCGTGCAGCCCCTGCACAGCATCTGAAAAAAGCCCTCCCCAAACACGTCCTGAGTTTGCTCATGACATCTTTCCAGCACCAGAAAAAGGGTCTAACACATAGCAGGCACTGAATCACTATCGCGAGAATAACTGAATGAATGAATGAATGAATGGCATTATCCAAAAGGCAAACAACATAAATTGGGGTGGGGGGCAATGGACCGTTTTGTCAGTCTCCTTATACTTATTGCAGATCCAAAGCTACTTTTACGATGGTTAGAAATTCTTAATGGCACCCATTTGGGATCAGAAATCTCTTTAAATATACGTTTAATGAGGGCCAGTAGCCTTTCATGCACTTCTCACAGAATTTTCATTCGGAGAGAAATCAACAGGATTTAGTCTGAGGATGGACCAGGACTATTGGAAATTGCACTGTCTTTCTGTGCAGCGCTGCTGCCATCTTGAATCCTTTGTTTTCCACCGCTGAGAATCCGAATCCTGCGAGGATAGGGCCACTCGGAAGACATTGCCACCCCAGAGCATCCCCGACGGGGCCGGTGACGGCCTCCCAGCGGGACGGGCTTTGCGATTTTTGCTTCACTGCAAAGTTTCTGCTATTGCAGTTTTCCATGTGCCGGAACCGAGAAGGCAGAGCGGCTCCTGGGGCGTGAGGTGCCCTCCTGCCCGGCCAAACGCCAGCTGTTCTGCGGGAGCCGCCTGGCACGGGAGCTCTCCGTTGTGTCCAAGGCGGACGGGGAGGGAGGGGTGCGGCCTGCTGGCCATTTTACCGCTCTGCATTTCAATCCGAAAGAACTAAAACCTCTGCACAGCAGTGAGCAGACGAAAAAGAGTTCTTTCTCCCCCTCTTTTTCTTAGCGCTGCTTCTCGTTAACAAATATCAACTGTTATTAATTTGCTTGCTCCTTTTAAGACCAAGTGTTTTTGTTTTAACTCTGCTGACAGCGCGGACCCTTGGTACTGGGCAGATGGAGGGAAAACAGTTGTGGGGATTTTTGGGTGACGCATTTAATTGTTCAAATGGAAGATAACTGAATAGTTTGCTGACTGAGACTAGTTTAGTTTATCGCCACGGGGCCCGTGCGGTGTTTAGCATTACTCAGTGTGACCCCGGCAAGGCCAGGATGGACCACTCTGTTGGGAAGCGTATTATTTGGGGACTAGTTCGTGAGCTGTTTCTTCCAGGGAGAATTCCTTTCCCTTGAGAGAACACTTTAACCGAAAGGCGAGGTGAACATAAATGCTGGCAACAATAAACAATTACCTAAGGTGAAAAAGCGTTCCTATTTGGAAGAAAAAGAAACAAACAAACAAACAAACAAACAAAAAAGAAGAGAGGAACCCATCTAGCTTGCCCATAACCCAGGATTCTGTTTATAACTTCATATTCCAAATTACTTTTTCCACTTTTCTGTAAAATATTTGACAACTCACTGTCTTTCACCTTTTTAGGTTATTATTGGATCCATTCGTATAATGGAGATATTAATGATTTTTGGCTCCAATTTCTTAAAACAAAGCAAAATAAAATGCACACAGTCTCTCCACGTGCGAATGTGCATTGTAAAAACATCACATTGTTTTCAGGGATCCGAAACTTGTGCTCTCGAGGCAGCTAGGTGCTGGGCTTGTATCTGTGCAGCCAGAAGGAACTTTGGATGCTGGGAGTGGTGAGGTCTTGGGCGACGCACGAGGCTCCACTTCTGGGCGCGTCAGCAACAGCGGGCGCACGTTTCCTCTTTTGGGGAGGGAAGGACCGAGGAGGAGGGAGGGGCAGCGCCGCCCTAACCTGGTTCCAGATTCTAAGGTTCAAAGGCAGCTTCCCATAGAGTGCAGGACGGCCACCTCCCTGAGAAAAACGCCAGACCCACAGACACCGCTTTTCTCTCTCATCCTGAGTTTTGCTGTTCTTAGGCCCAGAGGTTTTCTCTCCAAGGAAGTGTCTGCATACCTCCTTCCTTTTGTCTCAACCGGAGGGTTTAATAGCTGAAGTAACTGAAAAGGACGAACAACAGAAAGCCTCCGGTTTCCAGAGTAACCGTAAAAACAGGCCCCAGTCTCCATGGCAAAGAGAAAAGCTATTTGCTGCAGCCTTTTCAGACCGTGAGCAGACACTGACAGTTTTCCTATAATCACCCCCGATTATTTGTAGCAACTAACTATATTATAATGTTAACTATAGGAGGTCTTTGAAAATATGCAGGCTGAAAAAAAAAGGAAAAAAAATGCACCGAGTTTTCCTCTGCTTTAGCTATGAATACATTATCAGTTTAAAATGTATAAAATAGTCTGCTCTAATAATTGAACCCAAAGGGGGTAGGCAGTGTCCGTCCCTCAGGTTTCTTTCTTGAATTCTCTTAGGGTGTCTACCCCTATTTGGAAGTCTGCAGACAGTCTCAGTGTCTCCAATGCCTTCATTTCTACCGAAGAGCAAAGGAAGAATGAATATGCAATATTTATACATTTTATTTCGCCTACTATGTATTGAGTGTACTTTATCCCGTACGTAGTAGCGGCCTTTCTCCCAGGCATCTGCAGGAATTATGCTACCTGTGTATGCGTGTGTGTGCATGTCCTTCATTCCTGAGGCTACAAGACCTGCAGTCCTATGACCTAAATTGCCCGTGTGCGTGGTACCTGCAGCTTGTGGCTGCCATCCGGCTGGGGGAACTGCGGGCTTTGCCAACGCTCTCTTCCCTCCCGCGTGCTGAGGTAGGATGCGGCCCCCCTGGACTGCCTGCCTGCCTTCCTCTACTGTTCTTCCCTCGAGCATGGCATAACCTTGAATTTCAGGCTCCATCTTTTATTTACAAATAAACATCTACCTATAGGACAAAGTTGGACCCATTATATGTTTGACTATTAATAGCATTAATATCATTCCAATAGTGTCTATGCAAGTTAACTTCCAGATGAAAAAAAAGCACAATATTATTAACTATTCTTTTCTAAATCTCTCTCTCTCTCTCTCCTCCCTCCTCTCTCTGTCTCTCTCTCACACACAAATACACACAAATATGCAGCTCTGGGTTTACATATTACGTGGCATATTTCAATTTCCTATATATGTCTAAAAAGATTACTAACAAAATGTGAAGTAACACTACATACATAGAGAAATTACAACTTTTGTATTCGATTTCTGTGGGAATGTAAATATCTTCTTTTTGAGGAATACAGCTAAAAAAAGATAATCAAAATCCAAATAAAAATAATAATTCTTATTCCATATGTAATTGCTCTCAAAAGAATTGAAAGTTTTTGACTTGTCTTTAATAGTTAAAGAGAATAGTTTGGAGAATAAAATTTGGGAAATAAATATGTCACTCAGAAATCATCTCATTTTAAAATAACACAAAAAACATGAAGAATAAAATAAACCTGCCTCAATAATTTTGATGTGTTTATATAGCTAGACATTAATCAAGGTCTAAATTTAATTTCCTCAATCACTTATTAAAAACAAACATACCTATACTTTGTCTTAACATTCAGGATGTATCTGTGCAGAGCTCCATTTAATTGCTGGTCTTTTTGTTTTGTTTTGTTTTCTGCCAAAATAAAAGCATCCCAAATGACTAAGGCAGAAAACACTCTTCCAAAGATGCCGAGTCGTGTTTTTCTCATGTGTTAGATTCACAAACAGGGCCCCTCAATGCAAAAAGAAATCAGCTTAATAGCTAGGAATACCTCTTCTCTTTTCTGATTTTGTTTTTCTTCCTCAAATCTATGTGAAACAATTCTATGTTCTTCAAAGTGAGGGCCCGTGAGCAGCCAGCTGGCCCCGCAGAGGTGGTTTGAGTGTTCATTTTCCGAGGGAGGGCACGTAACTCCAGCTTACTCACAGGCCAGCCTGGGCCTCTGCCCAGCTGTGGAAGGAGGGCACTGGGGGGCTGAGGGTGGAGAGTTTGGATAAACGCTCCACGCCGATATTGGGAGACATGAGTAAACAATCTGTAACCTCCACTGAGATCACAAGGAAAAACTTCCAAAGTACAAAGCTATTACCTTAAATCCAAGGATATCACATCTCCCGTCTGTCTCCAAAGTGTGTATTTATCTATCAGACTCATCTCTCCCTGCACGACTCACTCCCATTACCTGCTGGGTTTTATAAATTGCTTAAAGATAAAAGGCTTACCCCGCTGTAAAAAGAAGTAAGATATAATATTGAATTTGCACTAAAATGAAAAGTTTCCTGGTGCCCCTTATATATTTAAAATTGCTGTTTTCTTGCAATGAATATAATTCACTCTGTCTCTTCCGAAGTATAATCCCATAAGGGTTTGACCAAACAAAAATGCTCTAATGATTGCAAATGGCTCAAATATTCTGTCCAGTGAGTTAAGTGATAAAAGTTTCTATGTTAAAAGAAATAATAAGTGAAATTTCACACATATTATAGTAATTGTGGAGCATCCAATTTACATAGAAATAATGTGAGAGAATCCTGACCACGGTGTTTTAAGTGAATCATTACATGCATCTAGAAGCTGCAGTGCACCAGGTATGTTTCTTTTCGCATAATCAGTCTTGTAATGGAGCCTTTAAAAGCTTAAAATGTATAGTTAGATTAACCTTTCTGTTTTAAGGGGGTTTTCCCCACTCAGGAAAAAAAAAAAAAAAAAAAAAGGCAGAAGACAGAAATAGGGAATGATTAAAGAGCCAATTAAAGCCATACCCGGTTTCTCTCACCTGTCCGAGAGTCCCTTGGAAGCCCTCCTTGCACCACTTAACATTTTATTACCTACTTTAGATTTTTGGTAAAATATGGTCATTTTCCCACCCTGTTTAAAATCCAAGCATTTTACTCCAGTCCTTGGACAGTGAGTTAATTACAGTAACGATTCTCTAAGGAAGTTATCAACGGACAGTAAGGCAGATTTCTCTAACTAGAAAGGCAAGTTTAATCAGACAACTCCAGACACCCAAAGTGTGCGACGGCTGCAGCAGAATGACTCGGCTTTTCCTCTTCGAGGAGGCCACCAGCAACATGGCTCTTGATTTTTTCTTTCCCCAAATAGCCTTCTGTGAACTTGATATTTTGCTCCAGCAAGAGGGCATTTCTGTTCAGTCTTATTCGATTGCAGGATTTAGCAGTAAGTCAGTTCCTAAGAGAAACGAAGGAGCGGCAGTCCCAGACATGTTGTTCCACTGATCTGGGGTTACCCAAGGAGAGGGGGCAGATTACTCGTTGGAGATCCTTAAAAGTTCGGTGTGCTACGTGTCACTTTCTCACTAAAATCTTCCTTTCTTTTCTGTGACTCACAATCCTCTCAGGCCCTTGGCTGTTTCTACTGCCTCTGGACCAGGGTTTCTCTGCACCTGCTCTAGTGATATTTTGGACCAGACAATTCTGTGTGTGTGTATTTGGGGTGGAGGGAGGGTAAAATCTCATGCATGTAAAATGCTTCGGAACATTCCTGCCTTTGGCACACCAGACACCAAACACCTCCGCATCCCAGCAGTGACAATCAAACATTTATTCACATATTACCAAATTCCCCTGGGGTGAACCAGCCCCACCCCTGTTGAGAACTGCGGAGAACCACTGGTCTAGAGGTCAAGGATGCAGAAGACAGCACAGCTCTCCACTCCCCTCCTTCGGCCACGGACTCAGTGTGGTTAATCCAGCCTATCGTTTAAACACTCAAAATTGCCTAGCGTTCCTAAGGATTTCCTTTCTTTCAGACAAGATGAATTTTGGAGTTAATGTTAGCTGAAAATGTCAGACATATAATAAGATAAAGAATAAAATAGAAATGATTAATAAATAAAACTCTGATTTTTCTGCAGTCCTCTCTTTCTGAGGAAACTTCGGTGATGTGGGATGAAGGGTGAGTGGAGTGTTGGCCCATTTTCCCACTGCATGTCCTGGGGTCCAGACAAAACAGAAGAGGGCAGATGCTGGACAGGGATCACCAGCCCATTTTGTCCATGTTGGCGGGTCAGACTCACCAGAATCAAAATCCACTGGAACGAAGACCTCACAGGACCCTCAGAATGTTTTCAAGAAGAGGTGCAGTATAAAGAATATAAATCTCACAGGAATAATTTATGCACATAATTTTAGGGTTTACCAAATGTATCCTAGGACATCATGTTGTTTAATTTTCATAAAGTTGCCCCTACTTTAAGATCTTTAGTTCAAATTCGAAGTCTATCTGTCCATCATCCATCACTCACCCACCCATCTAGCATCTATTCACCCATCCATCCATCCATCCATTTATCCATGTATTCAATATTTATTCAATGTTTGGCATGTACTGTCCATGCGGAAAAAATTATGTGCTTGGTGTGGAGAGGGAAAAGGGTGAATCAGACCTGATTCCTACATGTCGCATGGATGGCATGGAATTTAATCAACAAAGAAATAACTTTGGCTACACAACTTTACTTCACCTTTGTTTCTGTCTTCTCAAAAGGTACAGACAATGGATTAATGAGCAAACACATATGTATTTCACATATGACATTGTTACATTGTGTAACGGGATGGTAACCATGACAAGGGAGCCAAGGTCCCACTCATTAGCTGCTTATGCTTCTGGAAGTGGGGTCAGTATTCAAACGACTGTATCAGTTGTTAGACAAAGTTTATTGATTGTTATATGTTTCAACATGTATATGTGCATATAAATAGAAACATGTATATTCACATACACATATGTTATTTGAATGATATGTTTCACATATGTTTTCACCCACAACCTTGCAATGCTGAAGCAAACCTCTCAATATCAGGAGCCATGTCTCATTTCTCTCTGAATTCCCAATATGTTCACATATATAACATGCATTACATAATGTTTGATGAGTGAGTGATGGATTAAATGCCAAGCACTGTACTGGTGCTGGGGATGAATAAATCGACTCTGTCTCTGCCTTCAAGGAGCATTTTGTCTAGTTGGGGATAGAGCCTAGACAGTGTGATTAAAGTCAGAGGTGACAATAAAAGGATGAAGTGGTTGATTTTGCCAGGAGATTGGGAGATATCTAAGGAGGGTGAGGCTGTGCTTTGTTCCTGTAGGGTTGGCAGATTGAACGGGGCTCTGAACCCCCACCAAGACAGTACAGGGCTTCTTTTAAAGGTACAAACCCACCAGGATAAAGAGAAAAGGGAAGGAAAGAGCAGTAACACAATTTTGGAAGCTGGAGAGTAGATAGATGATTAACAATGAATTTGGAAGACCTGGAAAGGCTGCAGCTGGGCCAGCAGTGGGGAGAGCTGTTGTAGCTGACACCACAGGACAGGCTCCCAAAGGCCAGTGATGCCGGTGCCAGGGACCTTTGAGAGCTGTAAACCAAATTGAAATAAAAGCAGGCAGATGGATCAAAAATCTCTTTAGAAGTGGTCAGATTCCTAGATCTCCATTCCCAATGCATGCAGGTGGGAGGATGCCCTCCTCGCCGCCCAGCAGGAGGCCAGAGATGTGACCTCTGCAGGGTAAAGCAGGGGACTGCAGTGCAGTTGCACATAGGGGCACCACCATGGAAACGGGAAACGGTCAGTGAGCGTTGATGTCTTCAGCTCTTTCCCTGGCTTGGTCCTCATAACAAAGCTGTCAGCGTTATGCAATCCAGATGAAAGCCTGTAGCATCTGAATTGATAAAGAAAAATGACCTAAAATTACTGACATTGAAGTCCCTCAACTTAAAGGAGTAGTTGACTTCCCCACAGTAAATCTCACAATCAAAACCTGGCCTGGAGCATCCAGTTGACCTTTTAGTACTTCTTTCTTAAATATGAGCAAAGAACCAAATGGCATCAGACACAGGAGCAAAAGCTCAAACATGAACCGCAGAGATAGAAACCAACAAACAGAAACACATTTGCTCAGATAAATCAGAGACCAGGCCGGGCGCAGTGGCTCATGCCTGTAATCCCAGCACTTTGGGAGGCTGAGGTGGGCAGATCACTTGAGGTCAGGAGTTCGAGACCAGCATGACCAACATGGTGAAACCCTGTCTCTACTTAAAAAAAAAAAAAAAAAATTAGCTGGCCATGGTGGTGTGCACCTGTAATCCCAGCTACTCAGGAGGCAGAGGCAGGAGAATCACTTGAACCTGGGAGGTGGAGGTTGCAGTGAGCTAAGATCACGCCATTGCCCTCCAGCCTAGGCAACAGAGCAAGACTCTGTCTCAAAATAAATAAATAAATAAATAAATATAAAAAAAATAAATCAGAGACCACATAGGAAGAAGCAAACTTTATAGAAACTACCATTAATTCTTTAGAGAGATAAGAGATAATATTACATCAAAGAAACAAGAACAGAAAGCTATAAAAAGGACCATTTGGACTGAAATTAAATATATGATGGCAGAAATGAAAATCTGAAAAGTGAGAGTGGAAAATAAAGTGAAATGAACCTCTCAAAACGTAGAGCAAATAAACAAAGAAATAGAAAATAGAAATAGGAGTATAGAAATAGAAAATAGGAAAGGAAGATGATAACATCACAGCATTAGTAAAGGAAGTCCAATGACCAAATGACAGGAGCTCTAGAGCGGTAACAGAGAAAACAAAGAGGAGGAAATAATCAATAGAATAATTCCAGCATATTTCTAGGACATGATTTTCCAAATTAAAGAAGCCCATCAATTGCCCAGAACAATGGATGAATACAGATCCGCATCAGAGTGTTGCTCAGTGGGAAAAAAGAAGTAAGATCACATACAAAGGATCAGAACAACATCATCCTTTTCAACAGCAATTAAGGAAGCTTGAGGACAGTAGAGAAATGCCTTCACAACCCTGGAAGAAAACTGTTTTCTGCTGGGACTTCTACATCTATCCCAAATCTCAAATTTAAAAGAAGATAGAGATTACCTTCAGATATAAAAGTTCTCAAAAAATTTACCTCTTATGTACAGTTTATCAGAAAGCTACTGAAGGATGTGCTCCATCAAAAAGAGGGAGTGAATTAGAAATGGGAGAAATACACATTCCAGGAAACAAGTGATACAATACAAGAGAAAGGCAAAGGGAATCACCAGATAATGTGGTGTGAGATCCCAGGAAGCCATATGTGCCAAAGGAGAAACTGGAAACAACTCTAGATGAGAAAAGCTTAGAGGCTCAAGGAGGGATTCTTTAAGAAGATGAAAATGATAAAATATCGGGTCTACATGAAAGTATTGAAGAATTAGATAATAGAGAAGAGTTTGGATTGTAGTTAGTTATAAGTACATAGAAATCAAAGCGATTAAAAAAACAATGATCAATTCCAGGAAATTTGTGCAGGAAGGAAACGCAATCATGGCACACTGCATGTACTAACTGTGAATTACATTACATAGATACAGCCATGTAAACATTTCTAAAAACCTACTCATCTGACAAAGGGCTAATATCCAGAATCTACAATGAACTCCAACAAATTTACAAGAAAAAAACAAACAACCCCATCAAAAAGTGGGCGAAGGACATGAACAGACACTTCTCAAAAGAAGACATTTATGCAGCCAAAAAACACATGAAAAAATGCTCACCGTCACTGGCCATCAGAGAAATGCAAATCAAAACCACAATGAGATACCATCTCACACCAGTTAGAATGGCAATCATTAAAAAGTCAGGAAACAACAGGTGCTGGAGAGGATGTGGAGAAATAGGAACACTTTTACACTGTTGGTGAGACTGTAAACTAGTTCAACCCTTGTGGAAGTCAGTGTGGCGATTCCTCAGGGATCTGGAACTAGAAATTCCATTTGACTCAGCCATCCCATTACTGGGTATATACCCAAAGGACTATAAATCATGCTGCTATAAAGACACATGCACACGTATGTTTATTGCGGCATTATTCACAATAGCAAAGACTTGGAACCAACCCAAATGTCCAACAATGATAGACTGGATTAAGAAAATGTGGCACATATACACCATGGAATACTATGCAGCCATAAAAAATGATGAGTTCATGTCCTTTGTAGGGACATGGATGAAATTGGAAATCATCATTCTCAGTAAACTATCGCAAGAACAAAAAACCAAACACCGCATATTCTCACTCATAGGTGGGAATTGAACAATGAGAACACATGGACACAGGAAGGGGAACATCACACTTTGGGGACTGTTGTGGGGTGGGGGGAGGGGGGAGGGATAGCATTGGGAGATATACCTAATGCTAGATGACGAGTTAGTGGGTGCAGCGCACCAGCATGGCACATGTATACATACGTAACTTACCTGCATATTGCGCACATGTACCCTAAAACCTAAAGTATAATAATAATAAAAAAATAAATAAATAAATAACAAACAAACAAAAAAAATAAGGTAGCACTGTAATACTGGGAGGATGGTGGTGGATGGTGGAAGAAAGCTAATTCACTTTTCCACAGTATGAACTCAACAAATAAATGCCTAAAACAGAAACTCCAAGGAATAGCAATCTAAACACTTTTATTTAGAAATGTGGAGGTAATACCAAAAGAATCAGAGAGAAAAATTCAAAGTGCTTGTGTCTGAGGAGGGATAAATGAGAGCAGGAGAGGCAAGGGATTTTTATGATTTGTACAAATGCTAGAGAATGACTTAACTCTTTAACTATATGCATGCTTACTATTTGATAAAAATAAAAACTAGGCCAGGGGGCGGTGGCTCACACCTGTAATCCTAGCACTTTGGGAGGCCAAGGTGGGCAGATTGCTTGAGCTCAGGAGTTCAAGACCAGCCTGGGCAACATGGTGAAACCCTGTACCTACCGAAATACAAAAAATTAGCCGAGTGTTGCAGTGTGCACCTGTAGTCCCAGCTACTCGGGAGGCTGAGGCAGGAGAATTGCTTGAACCTGGGAGGTGGAGGTTGCAGTGAGCCCAGATCACACCACTGCACTCTAGCCTAGGCGACAGAGTGAGACTCCATCTTCAAAAATAAATAACTAAATAAATAAAATAAAATAAAAACTAAAATAAAACTAAAGGCTTAATTGGAATTCACCAAGAAGGTAAGACAGAGGGACCATATTCCATTTGAGGGCACAGAGAGAACGAGCAAGGTGGTGCATCCAACAGTGTTTTGTGAGAATGGGGGTGGTGTGTACAGGGCTGGAAGGAGAGAGGTGAGAGGCAGTGTTGAGGGACAAGGATGTAGACATTGACAGAGGCCCGCCTCCAGAGGATCTTGTATTCTATTCTAAGGCATTTGGACCTTATCTGGTAAGAACCAGGAAAATCATTGTATAGGAAACCAGAGCCCAGTCTGCTTTACAGTTTATTAGTATGGCTCCGCTGGTGAGATGGGGCAGAGTTGAAGACAGTCAATAAAAGAGGCAAGATTAGCTTGGAGGCTGCTGTAGTCATTCTAGTGGCAACAAGAAAATGGATTGAAGAGACATTAAGAGAAAGAATATGTTGAACTTAATGCTATTGTGATGAAGATTTTGGCTGGATATTTGAAATTCCAGCTACAAACTAGATTGAGAAAAAATGAGAGAAAACTGGCATTCATGGAATTTTTACTTGAGCAATTGAACTAACTGTGACACTAATCCAACAAGACTGTAAGCTCCATGAGGACAGGGTAAGATCTATCTTGTTCAACACCACCACTCCTGGTGTATAGGGCCTTCCATAGCAGGTACAATGGAACCTAAAAGTAGGTGACTTTCACCTTCCAAATATCCTCCTCCATGATCTTCCCCCTTTCCATTTGACTGGAATAGAGGCAACATCTTGGTGCCCTTAGGAACAACCTACAGAGGATGATAGATCATAGGACAGAAGTGGTTTGCCTCCCTGAGTCACCACCTGGAGAAGAACTGTCCCACCTGGAACACCTCCAGCCATCTGTTATGGGGCTGGGAATAAGTCATGATAGCCACAACTTATTTGGGGGTTTATAGGAATTAGTTGCCTTAACTACTGTTGCTGCAAATTTGGGGGATAGATATTACCTATATAAGATGTAGATTTGGGGAGTTAATTTCTCTCTCGCTGCATACCCCTGCCCTAACTCATTGACTAATTCATCTAGCAGAAAATGCTGATCAGTCAGAAAATACTTCATTTGATCCAGACAACAAGGCCAGGGTAGCAACAGAAGGCTGGAAGGAATGTGCAGGTACAGGGCTGAAACAATCGGGGGCACTGTGGAAAGGCAGAGCAAAGCAGTGCTGGTGGTGAGGGGAACACTGGGAAGGAGGGAGAGCCAAACAGTGTGGACTCATCCCCCCCTCCGCTCCCCAAAGCGTTATCCATCCCCCACACCCCAGTCACACGAAGGAAGACTAAGTGCACAGCTGACCTAAAGCCACAGCCTGAAGAGATGGATTAACATGTGCCCTGGGCAGAGTCATGTCCTCCCACACCCACGTCCTTCCTGGCTCCTGTGAATGCGACTGCTATGGTTTGATTGTGTCTTCTCCAATGCAGATGTTGGCAATATGATGGGATTGAGAGGCAGGCCCTTTTAGAGGCGATTTGGCCCAGAGGGCTTTTTCCTCCTGGAGGGATCAGGTGTCTTTATAAATGGGCTTGATCAGGAGCTCATCTCCATTCCTCATTGACACATGAGGACGCAGCAAGAAGGCCCCCACCAGACACCAGGTGCCCACACCTGGATCTTGGACTTCCAGCCTCCAGAACTGTATGAAAGAAATGTCTGTTCTTTATCAATTACCCAGTCCATGGCTTTCTGTGACAGCAGCACAAAGGCCCTAAGACAGCGACATTATCTGGAAATGGGGTATTTGCAGATGTAATTAGTTGAGGTGAGGTCACACTGGAGTGGGGGCCTTGCATCCAGCGTGGCCTCTCCTTATAAGAAGAGAAGGAGGCTGAGTGCAGTGGCTCATGCCTGTAATCCCAGCACTTTGGGAGGCCGAGGCGGGTGGATCACCTGAGGTCAGGAGTTTGAGACCAGCCTGACCAATATGGCGAAACCCCGTCTCTACTAAAAATACAAAAAAATTAGCTGGGCGTGGTGGTGGGCACCCGTAATCCCAGCTATTCAGGAGGCTGAAGTAGGAGAATTGGTAGAACCTTGGGCGCGGAGGTTGCAGTGAGCCGAAAATGTGCCATTGCACTCCAGCCTGGGTGACAGAGCAAGACTCTATCTCAGAAAAAAAGGAAAAGGGATAGAGCCACGCAAGAAGAATGCCCGTGGCCAGGCGCGGTGGCTCATGCCTGTAATCCCAGCACTTTGGGAGGCTGAGGCAGGCAGATCACAAGGTCAGGAGATCGAGACCATCCTGGCTAACACGGTGAAACCCTGTCTACTAAATATACAAAAAAAAAAATTAGCCAGGCGTGGTTAGCCAGGCAGGAGAATGGCGTGAACCCGGGAGGCAAAGCTTGCAGTAAGCCGAGATATCGTGCCACTGCACTCCAGCTTGGGCAACAGAGCGAGACTCCATCTCAAAAAAAAAGAATGCCCATGAAGATGGAGGCGGATGCCGGGGCAATGCTTCTGCAAGGCAGGGAATTCCAAGACCCGCCAGCAGCACGGAGACTGGAAGGCACAAGAAGGGTCCTCTCCTGCACATCCACATGGGAGCACAGCCGCGCCAAGCCCCTGGTCTGGGACTTCTGGCCTCCAGAACTACTGAAGGTTGCAGAGCACTACCCAGTCTGTGGTGGTTTGTGACAGCCACTACCCAGGAAAAGGACACAACCCGGAATTTTAAAAAGACGAAAACACACATGTAGTCAGCCACCAGAGGAAGCAGGAAGCCTGGTGGGTGGGAGTCCCAGTGCAGTGACGACTGCAACACCGCAGGAATGCCACCAGGAGGAGGCCAGCCACCTGCCACCCCGCCTCACCTGCTGGAAGAGGTGACTAGACAATGGACGGGGCAGAGGCCAGCAGGACCTGCACCTGAGTGTGCGGACCGGCCAGGTGCCTCATGATGCAGCTGGAGGGAAAGTGCTCAGGCCCCCACCCCGATCAAGTTTTCCAAATTTAATTGTCTTTTCCAACCTGAATAACTTCCTCGTGGGGCTGCGAGGACAAGGGCCAAGGTATTGGCTGCCCTTTGGTTCTCCAGCCACAGGGTGGGATCTGGATGGATCTGCCCCCAGACGGCCAGTGCATGGGTTCACCCTGGAGCACCTCAGCTTTTCAGAGCACGGGGTTCAGATCCAGCAGTGCATAGAAACACAAAATGTCTTTGTTCCTATGCTAAGAAGACAAATCAGCAACCCTGTACCCGACATCTGCCTCAACTGCTGCCATTCTGAGGCCGGACTTTCCCTGCGCTCGAGTCCCAGGTCAGTGTAATGCCATGTGGCCTGTGACCTGCTTAGGTAGCTCATCACACTGAACAAGCTTAGCACAGACTCAAACCTTAGGTTCCAGAGCTGGGTGCAGCCTTGGGTCAACATTTAAAACTCATCTGGAAAAGGCCAATCTAAGCAAGGCCTTCCTTCTCCAGTGTAATATGCTTAGGTAGCTTTTAAACATGCACATATTTATCTACCTTTCTAATGCAAAGAGACTAACTGAGCATAACAAATTAACTCTCCCCATTAGGGCTTGAACTCCCCAGGGACCTCATTCATCCTCTGGGCTGCCAAGCTGAACACTATTCCTGATATAAGGTTTGTGGAATGGAAATGGACCTTCAGGTCCTTTGCAGGCACTGCTCATCTCATCAGTTATTAATTGGCTTTAAAAGTGTGAATTGCTTCTGAGAGTAGAGAACCCACTCCTCCCCCAGGACCCACCTGAACCCAGCTCAGGCAGCGCCTTCTCTAGGAGGGGTAGAAAGAGCTGGATACAGCACACACCTTCCCCTTCCCGCTCTTCAAGGCTGAAGATGTTGCCTGCTGTGCCAGGGTTCCCACAGCCTTCAACCTTGAGAATAAAGATGGTCCAGGTTGGGGTGCTACAGCGTCCCAGCACCAGTGCCTCTGCACAGCACCTGGCTGCTACAAAGTTTTGCAGTCCAGTCCCATTTAGACTGCAGAGTGAGATGCTTATGACAGAGTCACAGAGCGCACCTGGTGCTCCACCAGCAAGGTCAGCACCATCATCATTACCACCCTGCTTAATGTCTCACCTGTAGCCCCGCACGCACCCTGAGAGACTTCTGGCTGCCAAGCCATGTGTTTCTGATTCATTTGTGCTTCTGATGGAGCCTCGGGAATCAGCTAGTGGGAGAAAACCTGCCAGAAACTCAATGACGTCATCTTGCCACGATTCCAGCAGCTCAGACTGCCCCAGTCATCAGCTCATCCGCGTTGTTCTCCCTCCAGAGTCGAGACCATGGTGTCGGTTAGGATTTGCTCCCTAACAACCCGTCCCCAAAACAGAGCAGCTAAGAAGGATCTGTTAATTCTTCCAAAGATGTGGGCTGACTGGGTGACCCCTTGGCTGGCCTTGCCTAGCCCACTCAGTGGCTGTGTCCAGCTGCAGGCCTGGCTGGACCCCTCATGCGGCTGGGATGCCAGGGAAGGCTTCCTGGGAGGAACAGTGCAGAATCAGAGCTCAGAGTTGTGCTGGGCTTGCCCTAGGGAGGGAACAGCATTCCAGGTAGAGGGGTCCACAGAAGCTGCAGCAGGAAGGCAGTGGGGTCCACTGATCTGCAAGCAGTGAGCGCATACCCCAGTGTGAGGCTTGGCACAGAGAGCGAGGCAACTCCGTCAGCAACCCCCATACATCTGCCCTGTAGGAAAGGGCTTAAGGGCTGCAGGCTCAACTGTGATTTCACCTAAACAGGGTGAGTACGTCGGAGCAGTCCAGCGACACCAGAGCACAGAGAGGAGGGAGCGTTTGCCGTTGAGTGGATCAGGGACCCCTCATGGGAGAGAAAAATGTCCCCAGCAGAAGTCAGTGGAGCTTCTCTTGCCGCCATGCCTCACTTGGGCAGAGTCTGCCCATGGCCAGAACACCTTCTTCTCCCTCTGTTGATTGCAATATTTTCTCTGAAGTTCAGCCCTCTGGCGGTTTCCCTAAAGACGCAGCCTAAATGGGTGCCTGACCCTCATCTGGGCTCTAGGTCCTTCTAACCTCAGTGACCCAGGCAAGGTGGACCCAAGAAAACGACCTTCTGGGTTGATGTGTCTGGGATGAGAGTGTTTAGCGTGAAAGTGAGTGCTCAGGGGGAAGGGGTGATGATTCCCTGTGTCCTGCTGGCCACTACCCGCTGCCCCGCTGCCATCTCTCCTGCCAGGACAGGTGGTGGTTTTGCTCGTCCTGCTCCTTCTCTGCTGCTACCACTGGACCCCGAGCCCTGGCCCTACCCTGGGCTCCGCAGTCCCCTCCCAGCCAGTCTTTCCGTCTGCAATGCCCCCTCCATCTGCCGCACAGCTGTGAAAATTGTCTCCTCGAGAAAACAAACCTAACGGTGGCCTCCCTGCCTCTCAGCTCTAAAGTACTGGACTTTAAAGGACAACGACGTGCGTCGCGGAGATCAGCGTGCTGACGGGAGTCGGCTTTTGTTTTCTGTGGGTGCTGTTGCAGATTCCCACAAACGGTGCCTTAGAGCGAGGCAGATTGCTCACCGCATGCTTCCAGTGGTGGAAAGTCTGATGGCTCAGATGGTTCCCTGCTCTGGGTCTCCCCAGGTGGAGATAGAGACCTGGTGGGCAGGCCGTGACCCAGAACCTCACGGGGGGAATACGCTTCCAGGCTCACTGGGGTGGCTGGCAGAGTGTAGCCACTGCAGATATGGGTTTGACATCCCGTTTCCTTGCTGGCCCCCCACTGGGGCCATGTGCAGCACCTGCAGCTGCCCGCTCCCCTGGTCCACAGCCTCCTGAACCCTCCAAGCCAGGAACAATGGGTGCAGTCCCGACCCTCCTGTCTCTGAGCTCCCCTTCTGCCTCCACTCTCCAGGTGATTGTCAGGGCTCCTGTGCTTCTTCTGGGTCCACTGCAGCATCCAGGGGAATGCCCCATCTTGTACTCCTAACCTTAATCACATCTGCAAAGCCGCATTTGCCGGGTAACACATTTTCACAGGTTCTGAGAATCAGGGCAAAGACATCTTTGGGGGCCCTTCTGTCTACCTTGCTGACAAAGCCATGGGAGCTCTTTCTCCCAGAAGGCGAATCGGGGCTTCCCTGGATTGGGGCTTTCATGGATTTGGTTTAAATCTCAGATACAACCTCATGCATCAGTCAGACAGGCAGCTGGCTGCCACCACGATGGATGGTCAGCATCCCAGAGAGCACCACAGGAAGCCTTGGCTTTGCCCACGGCATGTGTCCACAGGAGCCCATCGGGGTGGGGTGGGGGATCCCCTACCCCAGGCCTGTGAAGCAGCGGCATTCCAAGCATGGCCAGCTTCTCCCAGAGGAGAGCAGAGTTCTGGAGGGCCTTGGGCCAAAAAGCAAGTCTTTCACGTGGCAGCAATATCTGCCACCCGGCCTGCCTCGCCTAAAGTGGGCCAGCATTGCAGTCCCACTGTGTGCCTGGAAGGCAGCAAGCCCTGGAGAGAGCCCACCCCACAGCCAGGAGCTATGGGCCACCTGCAATGTGCCAGGCACCAGGCACGGTGCTTCACACAGAGTTGCCAATTTAGGAAAAACAACTGACTTTGGTGCCCAGGCTCAAGGTCAGTGCTCAAATCCACTTGCCTTAAAACTCTGCTTTAACATTGTTAGGAGGTTTTCAATTAACACCGACAACTTTCAGCTCAAAACCAAAAGATAAACACGTGCTATGAGCATGTTGATGCCTTGGAGACTAAAGAAAACCCAACAGTCTTCACCTTTGCTTTCGGAAAGGCTGTGCTGTGTGTGCTGCAGATCTGACTTACTGCAGAGTTCTCCACAAACAGGACAATAAGGGCCCATCTGACTTACTGCACAGAGTTCTCCACGAACAGGACAATAAGGACCTATCTCTTTTACTCCCCTTTCCCCTAAAAAACAGTAACATTAAATAAATGTATCCAGCTCCTCTCTCCCTCTCTCCCTCCTTTCTCCCTCTCTCTCTCTCATTCCCCCTTCAAGGTAAGGTCACATTCCACACAAGAATATCAGAACAAGCATCTGAGTGAACGGGAAATACAGATAACAAAAATTTACCCCAAGGACGCAGCAGGCTTTAAAGGATGTCCTGTGCATGGTGGAATCCATGAAATGTCCTTTAAAATTACTTTTCCTTTTGCATTAATTAGGACGACTTGATCCCAAGCATTTCAAGGAGATAAGTAAAATCTAAAACTTTGTAAGGCGAAATTATCATTATTTTTAATAGTAAGATTTTTCTCCTCTACCTCTCTCTTAATAAATAACTTGCAAAGTAAGGTTAACTATTGTGTCAATCTAGATGCAATTAGCAGAATATATATACAAAAATTGATATAATTCTTATATATCATCAATGAAAAAGTTGTTCAGAATAACCATATCACATGAAGATATATTGAAATAAATGTTATGAAAAATATATCTTTATCAAGCAAATATTTACGAAGGAAGTAGTTATAAAGTAAATAAGCATATCATAATCCTAGATAGTAAAGTCATTATGTATATTGCAAAGATGTCAATTCACCCTAAATTATTTAATACATTGAATGAAATTCCAGTAAAAAGTCAACATAATTTTGCAAACTTAACTAAGTTATATTAAACTGGATATGGAAGTACAAATGAGTAAGAAAAATAATGAAGGGATGTCCTTCGGCTTCATTTGAAAACAAGCTGTATCAGGCCATACCGACTCAGACTTGTGGCGCTGACAGGTGATGAGATAGGAGTTCAATGGCAGAGACAGAGAAGCAGAAATAGAACTGAACTATGCATTATTCTTTAATGTAAAAATGTATTTTAAATCAGTGGAGAAAGACTGAATTATTCAATAAATTCTGCTGGAATAGTTATTTAATTATAAACAATAAATAAATACATTTTGGCACTTGTACTCATGCCATGCATCTAAATATATTCCAGATGAAGAACAAGAAAATCTTAAACAACTATAGAAAGAAAATGTCACATGTGTAGAGATCCGACGTGAAGACAGATTTTGTAAACACGACATCAAAGATAAAACACTAAGGAAAAATTTGATGGACTTGACAACCTAAAATTTTTATACTTTTTAACATTAAAAAATAGAGGCAAATGACAAATTGGGGAAAACATTTAAAATATATGCAGTACTCAAAGGCTATTAAATATCTCCATATGTAAAGAGTACTTATAAATCAATAAGAAAAAACATCTCTATGGAAGAATGGTCTATGGATACAAATAGTTCAGAATGGCAAACTGATACACAGCCAGTTCCCTCAAGAAAGCAGTGTACCCTCACTCACAGCCAAACAAACACAACCTGATACCAGCTACCATTGTTTTAATGGCCAAAAAGGGAAAGACTTCAGAAATTCACAATACTCCAATTGTCAAGTGGAGATAAGCATGAAGAATCTCACATACCTTGTCCATGAGTGTGCCCATTTGTGTATAATTTCCAGAGTGCAGATTTCCAACATGTCTCAGATGCCTCAGAAATGGTTACCTCCTTTGGATCTGCAATTCTGCTTTATCATTCTTCCCTCTATGGAAATAATCAGAAACAGATACGAAGGATTATACTAAGATATAAATTGCAATTAAAAAAAAATTAAGCCTGGGGGAAAACATTCAACATTCATCAAGAGAATAGTTTAAAATACATCAACTCAAAATTAATAACCATGCATATTTTTCAAGGACCATTGGATAATATTCAAAATCATTTTAGAGAGGCGCTTAATGATATGGAAAAATTCTCACAATGTAATGCTAAGTGAAAAATGCAGAATACAAGATTTTACATACATTATGATTTTTGTTTTTCCTCAAAATATGCACTTTCCTATAATCCACATGCATTTATTTTTCCAATTAGAATGATCATATTTAACTTTTTTTTTTTAAACTATGAGGAAGCCTCTCCAAATGCATTTTGGGTTAGGACGCAGTATATTGAGACATGACTTAGACTGTGAATCTGAACATAGAGGGTTGAACTGGAAGCCCTTTCCCTGTCAGCTTAATTCCAGGGTGTGGTGGTGGTGGTCCCTTGGGCTCTAGCTGTGCTGATATCTCCGTGAAATATCTCAGTTACTCAGTGATATGGTCTGGATCTGTGTCCCCGTCCAAATCTCGTGTCTAATTGTAATCCCCGGTGTTGAAGGAGGGGCCTGGTGGGAGGTGATAGGATCACGGAGGTAGAGTTTCCCTTTGCAGTTCTCGTGATGCTGAGTGAGTTCTCATGACATTTGGTTGTTTAAAAGTGTGTGGCACCTCCCCCTTCTCTCTCTTCCTCCCGCTTTGGCTATGTGAAGATGTGCCTGCTCCCTCTTCACCTTCTGCCATGCTTAAAGTTTCCTGAGACCTCCCCAGTCATGCCTCCTGTACAGCCTGCAGAACTGTGAATCAATTAAACCTCTTTTCTTTATAAATCACCCAGTTTCAGGTATTCCTTTAGAGCAGTGTGAGAATGGACCAGTACACTCAGAGTTCCCTCTCGTTGCAGTGGTGCATGTAATGGTGCCCAGCAAAGTGGCCCATGGTGGGGGACCAGTGGATGCCCTGCCCTGACATGCCATGCATTACAGTTGAGTTAGGATGCGAAGCTTTGGGCACAGAGGAGCAGACAAATAATTGAAGGTGAAACATTTGGGAAACTTGGTGCCAGCCCATTGTTACACTATCCGGGCTGCTTTTGATGCAAATGTCAACCTTCCTAGGCTGCTCCATCCCCTTCCTTCAGCTGAGAGAGGCAGCTGTTCAGCATGGGCAGCCTCCCCTGGGCATGGTGTTCATGGCAGAACTCATTTTCTCCTGGGAGAGGGAGGAGTAGATCGGCTCCTTCACTCACCTCTTTTGTTTCTAATTCTCTCTCTCCGGGTTCAACTCTGCCTACTGAAGTCCCATTCCCATCCTGCCCTGATCATTCCAGAATCTATCACTCGACAAATACTGAGGCAGGTCTGCTCTGCACCAGGCTGGGGCTGGGCACTGGGCTTCAACACAGAACAAAGTGAGCCTCCCTGCCCCCCAGCCGTCCCCTTCCAGTGGGGGGGCCAGTGGCTCCCTACGCCTTGTCCTGGGCCTGCACCAGGGGTTTGGACCTGGAGCCCCCCCGTGCCACTTTCCTGAGTGGAACCTCCATGCACGGACCCTCCCCCAGGCTTGGCCCCCACTTCACTCCTCAGGTGCTTCAGAGGGGCTCAGGCCAGCATGGGCTCCACCCGACACTGGGAAAAAGCCCCATTTTCATGTTTAAATCGGGTAAAAACACTACGGCCAAACTTCTATCATGTTTAGAAAACTGGTGGAACAAATACCCCTGTGTTATACTTTTTAGAAGAATCTGGCATTTGTGGCTGGCCACGCTCCCCACATTGATGGGGACTGTGTGTGTGTGAAGCCTGCTCCATCGCTGCCATTGATGGGGACTGTGCGTGTGTGACGCCTGCTCCATCGCTGCCATTGATGGGGACTGTGCATGTGAAGCCTGCTCTATCGCTGCCATTGATGGGGACTGTGTGTGTGATGCCTGCTCCATCACTGCCATTGATGGGGACTGTGTGTGTGAAGCCTGCTCTATCGCTGCCATTGATGGGGACTGTGTGTGACGCCTGCTCCATCGCTGCCATTGATGGGGACTGTGTGTGTGAAGCCTGCTCTATCGCTGCCATTGATGGGGACTGTGTGTGACGCCTGCTCCATCGCTGCCATTGATGGTGACTGTGCGTGTGAAGCCTGCTCCATCGCTGCCATTGATGGGGACTGTGCGTGTGTGAAGCCTGCTCCATCACTGCCATTGATGGGGACTGTGCGTGTGTGAAGCCTGCTCCATCACTGCCATTGATGGGGACTGTGCGTGTGAAGCCTGCTCCATTGCTGCCATTGATGGGGACTGTGTGTGTGAAGTCTGCTCTATCGCTGCCATTGATGGTGACTGTGTGTGAAGCCTGCTCCATCGCTGCCATTGATGAGGACTGTGTGTGTGAAGCCTGCTCCATCACTTCCTTTCTCCTATTTCCCTTCCTGCCCTTTTCACTCTTTTTAAAATAATGACAAGACAGTGCAACAAATATGCAGAAAGGGAGAAGAGAAAACAGAGGAAAATACTTATGAAAGTCAGAATAAATATGGAAGTGACTGGGGAGCATCGCCGCCTGTGTTTCTTCTTCCCCGCAGAAGTGCAGAAGTGTGGCCTCCCCCCACCCCCCGCCTCCGCTCAAGACCGTCTGTTTCCTAATTATCAACAGGTGGGCTTACAGCTATATTCAGAAAACAACACCACTCACAACTGCAATCTTCTCCCAAGAATGCTAAAACCTATTGTATTTTCCCTGGGAAGAAAAAAAAATGTCTATTTCTTGCAGACTGTGCTAAACCTGCCCTGGTGAATTCAGCTGAGGTACCCACTGCGGACGAGGAGCAGGATGCAGTGTAGACGGCAGAGCACTGCAGGATCTCTCGTAGCCTTCATGGAAAGAGAAGCCCCAGAAGGACAGGCCTGCGCAGCTGCCCAAAGCAGCTCTGAGCACACTTGGGCAGGGTGACACCTAGTCATCCCAGGTCTTCATGAAGACCCTCAAGCTGAAACCTCAGACCTCTCACACATGTGCCCTCTTCTAAGCAAACAGGAAAAGTCCTGGCTATTTTATATTAATATTTCATTATTTTTTTCTTAATGGGGACTAGATTGTATAAGCTTTAGCCCTCCCCAGAAACTTTGATTCACCTCTAGTTGTGAGATTCAAGGAATAATGGAATAAACATAAGTTGGGGTTTAGGCAAGAACTCGAGACCTGCCCTTCATAAATTTCCTCACCCAGCCATGAGTCCAGTTCACAGTTTTGTCCTCCAATACACCTGAGTAGGCCATGGTTCAGTTCAATACCGGGAAAAGTTATAGAGAAAATGACTACTATTTAAACACATTTTTAAATTTCTATACTACGGCGTCTATAAACCACATATCTCATAAGTTACGAAGAAGTAACAGGGTCCTGGTGCCAGACAAGACCGTGACATCGTGCTCTCACCATCCTCCTTCGTACGCAGGAGATAGGGGGCTGAACAGGCTCCTTGACTTAACTGATGCCTCGATATCCCTAAAAAGTATCCTTTATCCCTCATCCTGCGATTACGGAATGAAAGCATACATCAATGAGCAGCATGGAATTACTTTCATCTCTAACACCAAGTGGCCAAAGACAAACCTGTCTGAAAATGGATGAAGGCACTGACGGGAAGCAATGAGCTCTGGTCATAGCTTTACAGGTTTTCACAAGCTAAGGTACAAAACTGTTTGTACTATATTCTCTCTCTCTCTCTCCCTCCCTACCTCTCATTTCTTCATTTTATTCTGAAGAAAATAGAAAAAGAGCCCATGAGGCAGGGCTCAAGGCCTCAATTCTGTGCTTTGTTGCAGTAACTTGACCAGTCTGGGGAAGCCAAGCAGTGCAGACATGGGGCAGGGATGCAGAAGTGGCACGCACCCCCACCGTCAGCCCCCAGAAGGAGCCATGCTCAGGAATGGGAACCCTTGAGGCAGAGCACCTAACTGTAGAGAGCCCCATGAGAAGCTGTTTCCATACACTGAGACCATGTTGCTTCTCATGTTTCTAAATGACGGCAGCCATGCCTGCTGGGTGATAGGTGTGAACGGCTCACTATGCCTGCTGGGAGATAGGTGTGAATGGCTCACTATGCCTGCTGGGCGATAGGTGTGAATGGCTCACCATGCCTGCTGGGAGATAGGTGTAAACAGCTTGCCATGCCTGCTGGGAGATAGGTGTGAACGGCTCACCATGCCTGCTGGAAGATAGGTGTGAACAGCTTGCCATGCCTGCTGGGAGATAGGTGTGAATGGCTCACCATGCCTGCTGGGAGATAGGTGTGAACAGCTTGCCATGCCTGCTGGGAGATAGGTGTGAACGGCCCACCATACCTGCTGGGCGATAGGTGTGAATGGCTCGCTATGCCTGCTGGGTGATAGGTGTGAACGGCTCACCATACCTGCTGGGAGATAGGTGTGAACGGCCCACCATACCTGCTGGGCGATAGGTGTGAATGGCTCGCCATGCCTGCTGGGAGATAGGTGTGAACGGCTCACCATGCCTGCTGGGAGATAGGTGTGAACAGCCCACCATACCTGCTGGGCGATAGGTGTGAACGGCTCACTCATGCTTGTACCAGAGATAACAGCTCTGTTCCTGTGAACACCTGTGTGGTCTCAGGCATTTGGTTGAGATCCTCACATTGTTTCACTTCATCCCACAGCAGCCAGTCAACACATGCGGTCCATTCCCAATGAGGAAACGGGTTTGGAGAGGTTAGGAAGCCATTTAGCAGCAGTGAGCAGCAGAATTAGAATTCAGATCCACCCGACACCAGAAACCTGTACTCTTAACCCCATGCATCTCCACAGCAGAAAATCATTCCACATACGTGAGACAGTAAGGGAGTAGGAGGACACACAAGTATTTAATTCACAAATGATCAGAATGTTCTAATACTGTGTCCTGAATGCCACCATCTGTCCAAATGCAGCCTGGTTTCCCTAATTGCAGGAAGGCTGAGGCAGTGTCTCTGCGGAGACAGTGCGGACTCTGCATCTGGGCGGGGTGCATTTTCAATGGTCACGCTCCTGCAGGTGCCTTTCCTGGATGCCAAGGCCCACACACTCCCTCCACCAGCATTCCCTTGGACTTTCCAAACCAGGGTGTGTTTGGTTGTTGCTTGTCACAACTCTGCCCTATAGCCCTGCACAGTGGCTGGGCCCCCACCACCGTCCCCATCCACCCCAGTCTGGCTGCAGCCTGCTTTTGCTGCAACACTTTCATTGTGGACTCTACCTTGTCCACATCTGACTTTTTTCTTATTGCTGCTTTTTTAATTAAGAAGTTAATTCATTATCATAATGTAAAATACAAAACCAGAGAGAGGATTTAAAAAAAATTGTAATCTGATTATTACACACACACACACACACACACACACACCATAAACATTATTTAGCTCTTTCTTCCATTATTTTTCTATGAATGTGTGCTTTACATAATTCTGAGAACATGCATTACATAAAATGTTGTATCCTGCTTTTCACTTAACATTTTGTCACTAGCATGTTCCATGTAGTTAAAAAAGATGCTTCACAAGCATTATTTTTGGATGGCTTTGTAATAGTCCATAAATCAGATATACTATGACTTAACCATTCCATCATTAACAGGTATTTACCAGCTTGTCTCTATTACATCTTACAGGGTGGTAAAGAACATCTTCCTGCATAATATATTTTTTTTCATTTTGCATTATTTCTTTGGAACTAAATTATAGAGTGGTAATGAACAGCTTCCTGCATAAGATTTTTTTTTTTCATTTTGCATTATTTCTTTGGAACTAAATTACAGAAGTGGAGAAAGTAGGTTAAAGGGTGCTGACATTCTTCAGAGTGTTGATAAATATTGCCAAATTGCTTAGGAATAACAAAGGGCTATTTTTCAGTTCCACAAACCTAACAGCTTTTAGTATAATCTTTGAAGATATTTGCCCATTTGATTAAGAAAAAAAAAATCCCTGCCCTATTACCTCCTGCTTAGTCCCTTAGATTCAGTCCTCCCGCTAGAAAGCTATGAACCTACTCCACCCCAGTAATCTTCAACACAGTTCTCACCTCCCTAGATGGAGTGTGATTGCCTGAGGAACTGTTTTACGTTCCTATTGCCTTCCCTCCCCACCAAGTAATTCAGATCTAAGTTCTCAGTCCTGCTGGCTCTAACCTACATTGCTGCCTAACAAGCTTTCAATGTGTCCTTCTAGCTTTCACCCTAAATATGTGGAAGATAAAACATCATATACATATTAAAGTGTCAAATCCATATTTTCTGTCTCTTTGTCCCCAAAACCACTTTATGAAGTACAATAATCAGGGAAACATCTGAATAGACTCAACAATAACAACTGTAATTATGATTTATTGAGAGTTTACTATGTGCCAAACACAGTATATTAAGAACTATGCCATATTTTATTTAATCCTTTCCAGAACACAATGACATAAGTATTACAAGACCACAACTTCTTATCTGAAATCCCCAGACCCAGTTGTTTTTCAGAATTCATAACCTCCAGATTTTAGAACTTGTTTTTCAGAATTTATAAATTCCAGATTTTAGAACAGTCTACTGTAGTTTTGTAAAATACCATATATTATATTATATGCCAAGGGATCTCAGGCAGGAGACTGTCATTGAACATTAATATTTCCACAGTAAAGTATATGAATATCAAATGGAATAGGGATTATAAATAGCTTCACATCAGTTGAGGTCAGGGTTTGTTAGAAAATGCTACCAGATGAAAGACAATGAGAGGATATTTGTATTTCTATTCTCTCTGTCATGAAGGTAATCACCTAACTCATATAAAACCAGTGTCTAGTTATTAACTAATAATTTGAGAAGGGATCTATAACACAGTTTTGTTTTTGACCACTAGAATTCTTACCTAAACTAACAAACTGGCCACAATTCAAAGTAGTGTTAGTGCACAAGGTGGGTTTAAGCATAAATATCTATGAATTTACATCAAGCTAGTGTAACACATGCCTTGATCAACGTCTGCCTGAAAAGTCAAGGATCAAGGACAGGTAAATAATATATTAAACAGCCACTTTATACTCTTCCTAACATATTTTTTCACAGGCAATAATGAATATAACAATGAATGAAGTGGACAAATACTAGCTTGAATATTGTTTGACCATATGTAGTGCAGTGACCTAGAATCAAAGAGATTTTGAAAAGAATGAAAAATATTACTAATCGAGAATAGAAACTTTAAAAGAAAGGCTAAGCAGCCAACTAGATACAGCTGAAGAGAGAATTATATGATTGGAAGATACACTCCAATTCTCAATAACTTATGCAGAATGGAGAAAATAGAAAAAAAGCAGAAAATATACAGTTTAAGAGATGTAGAATGAGAAAATATCAGAAAAATGTAAGAAAAATAAAAGTTAAATATATAAATTAACATAATATTACATATATTTTCTATCAGAATTCTAGGAGGAAAAATAGATTGAGAGACAATATTTGAAAAGATAATGATGGAACATTTTATTACTTTTAAAAGACATAAATTTTCATATTTAGGGAGACCAATAAATCCCAAGAAGGGAAATTAAAAATCCGCTGAATTTAGCTACAATCTAGCAATACTGCCAAATATAAATGATAAAAAAGACATTAAAAAATGATTATCAAGGAAAAAGTAGATTTCCTAAAATTAAACAATAATTAGAAAGGTAGCTGGCTTCTCAATAGTTATAGGAGAAGCTGGAAGGCAGTGGAATACTATCTTCAAAAAAATGGAAAAAAAGATGTTGACTTGAAATTGTCTATCAGCTAATTGTGTTTTTGAAAATGATGATGAACTAAAGACATTTTTAAAACTATGATTGATCTTTATTAAAGGAACTTTTATAGGGCAAACTCTATGAAGAGAGAAAGGATTCCAGAAAAAAAGGTCTGAGATGCAAGAAGAAATGTTTAGCACACAAAATGGTAAATGTGTGAATAAGTCTAAACAAGCATTAGCCATGGAAATAATAACACATAATTTGTGTGGTTAAAAATGACAGGATAGAACTAAGTTATATATACAACATATAATTTATACTGAAAGAACACTACATTTCCTGCATTATTTGTGAAGAGGGTAAATATTAGCAGTAGACTTTGTTAAGTGGCCATAGCTTCTTAGTATTTCTAGGATAACCAATAACATCATAGAAATAGAATATATTACTTCCAAATTGAATTGCAAAATAAGATAGGGAGGAAAAAAGTCTCAATCAATTTAAAAGAAGGTAAGAACAGAAGGGGAAAAAAACTGGAAAATGCAGGACAAATACAATGCATGAAATTAAATAGTAGAAAGGAGTCCAAATACACCAGTACTCATGATAAATATAAATGAATAAACTTCCTAATTTAAATATTCTGGTTATTAGTCTGGATTTTAAAAGTTCCAGCTGTATGCCATTTAGAAGAGCTCTATCTAAAACAGAAAGGCATAGACAGGTAAAATGCAAAAAGATGGAAAATACATTTCAAACAAATAACTTAAAAAGCTGGTACAGATGATAGATATATTAGTATCAGTTGGAAGCAAAAAAAACAAAAAAAAAGACAAAAGGCCCTACTGGAGATTTTTTTTTAAAAGAGATTACTATATATTGACGGAAGGCTCAATTCACTAGGAAAGTGTAATAATTCTAAACATTTTTATTCTTATTAACATAGCTTCAACACATATAAACAAAAATAGATAAAATTATAAAAATATTGGTAAATCTAGTATCATATGGTAGATTTTAAAAACACCTCTGTAAATATTTGAAAGACCAAGCAGACAAAAATCAGTCAGGATATAAAATATTTGAATACTACTATTAAAGAGGTTGATGTAGTAGAAATATATAGAAGTAGAGAATAAAATGTGATTTTTCCCACTCAAGAAATATTTACAAATACTGACCATATACTAGAATATAAGGCCAATTGCAACATGTCTTAGCAAATTACTATAACAGACACATAGTTTCTAACTGCACCCACATTTTTTAGATTCTAAGATCCAATTTTCTTTTTCTATTTTTAGTGTCTTTAAGTTGTGATATGTCTTAAAATCAGTGACTTCTTATACTTGTTGTTGCCATTTTTTATCCACATTTTAGGATTTCTGAAATCAAAATACTTTTTAGAATCGGTAGCACTCTAAACTCAATATAATGTATGAAGCTCAAAATTAACAAAATAATTTTAAAACAAAACTGTATATTTGTGAAGTACAAAATACATTTCCAAAAATCTCAGAAGTCAAAAGAGCATTTATAGTGAAAACTGGTAAATACTTAACGGCTGAGCAAGAAAATTACTAGGTATCAAGAATTACAGGATGCAGCCAAAGTCATAATAAAAGGCAAATTTATAGTCTTAAATTATTATATTAGAAAAGAAAAAAATCTAGAAGTTAATGAACTACAAGATTAAGAGAATAGACCCAACAAAGTAACAGAGAGAAAATTAGAACAAAATATTATGTAGTTGAAAATAAAGAAATGGGAGAAGGAATTAACAAAGCCAAAATTTGGTTCTTTGACAAAGACTAATAAAATTAATAAATCTCTGGCATATAACTGAGGTTAAAAAGGATACAAGTCAAATATACATTACACACATTAAAAAGCTGGCAATAATGAACATACAACAAAAATTTTAAAATATCCTAGGGTTATCAGAAACAAATTTAAGCCAACCAATGTGAAAAAATATGAAAATGACAAATTCCTACATAGCACAAGTTATCTAAACTAATGCAAAAAGAACCAAATGGTTCTATAATCATTAAATACTTTGAATCAATATTTAAAATCTACCTTCAGAGAAAATACAGATGATTTTTCAGTTGAGTTTTACCAAGCATTGTACAATTTCACCACAACACTGTTCCAGAGAAGATACAGTAAATATTTCTCAAATTCATGTATTGTATTGGTTATCAAAATCAAGAATAATTTAAGATGACAAGCCAGTCTCATACATGAACAAAAGCACTCATAAACACAAATGCAAAAATACAACATTTGAAGCAAATGGAATCTAGGTCCAAATTGAGTTTATTATAGGACTTTAAGGTTTCCCTTGCATTAAAAATGACATTATTATATTAACAGCCCCAAATAGAAAAAAACATATGCCAGATGTTGAGACCTTTTATACAGTGCTGGTAATCCAGATGGCATGGTATTGGCACTGGACTGACAAACAAATGGAACAGAATATAGAATTTAGAAACAGACCCACACATATATAGAAACTTAATTTCTAACAGAGCTGGCATTGCAGGTGACTGAAGAAAGAAAGGGACAACTAGTAGCCCAATGAAGCCAAGAATTGGGCCTCCCTACCTCACACCATTACACCGTATACAAAACAATGCACTAGTAGTTTACATGTGAAATGATTTTTTTTAATTTAGAAGAAAATATAGGATACCAACTTTGTATATTTTAGGTAAAGAAAGTTTATTTTTTAAATAAAGACACGAAAACTACAAAATAGCAGAAAAGATAGATAATTCAACTGCATTAATACTTAGAACTTCTGTTCACCACAAAGATACTGCCACACATAACCATCAAAGAAATAATATCCAGACTCTAGGAAGAACTCTGAAGCAATCAATCAGAAGAAGACCATCAATGTCTTAGAAAAATTAATAAAAGATCAGAGCCAACACTGAACAGGAACAAAAATATGAGGTACCAGTGAATATAGGACACATTGTCTCCTGTACTAACCTGGTAAATGCAAAGCTAAGCCACACTGAAATCCCATTGATACTTACTGGATGAATTAAAATATAAAGTCTGATGATATTCAATATTCACAGAGGCAGAGCAGCTGCATCTCTTTCACACCATCAGAGCGGGAGGAAATTTGACACACCACCGGTCATCGCCTACCAGTGTTGCACAGGCTTATGCTGAGGAACTGGCCACACCACTCTGAAGGAACCACCACACATGTGCAATAACACAAGCACAAGAAAGTCCTGAAAGCCCTGTTTATGATCAGGAAACCAAAACCAACAGCACTGCACGAAACCCATATATGTATGGCCTCCAAAGGGATGAAAGAACAGTGTTAAATAGCAGTGAAAAAAGGAATGACTCTCAAAAATACAATGTTGACTGAACAAAATGGGGCACAGAATTATAGAGAATAATTATATATATGGTTGAAGTCAGTCATATTGAGGTCAGCAAACAATCAATGCTATTTAGGGTGTTGTTAAGAATGCATCATCTGCTGAAACTCTAAAGACAAGCGGGCGGCTGCGCACACAAGATAGCAGTGGCTCCCTCTGCAGGAGGGGAGGAGCTATATAACGTGGGAGGCTGGGGGAGCTGTGTAGACACTGTGACATTCTGTGATTTCAAGCTGAGTGGTGAATCAATAATTTCTAGTTTTTTTTTTAATTTGTGTATTTATTTTATGGTATTTTTATTTGTGATCTATTTTGTAATGATATTTTAATAAGATTAAGTTTAGCAATTAAAAAAGTAGAAATTAAAAACAAAAGTATCAAAATCCCAAAATGATGATGATAAAAATTACAACCTGAACAATGCATAACAATTTTTAAGCGCTCACTGTGGGCAGATGCATGATGTTGCTTATGACAGCATCTCCATGATACAAGTGCTGTTCATGTGTCCATCTTACAGATGCACGCAGCCAGACCCCAGTGAGGAAACAGCTTCCCCAGCTTCCAGTTTGAACTGTCTGATTCCAAACCCTTGCCATCAACCCATGTGGGGTAAAATCCTTTAAAAAGAAGTAAATGTTGAAAAGAAGATATAGTTGATGAGACTTAAATAAAAGTTAAATCTGAAAACCACTGAGATAAAAAGCTCGAAAGGTGAAGGAGAGGGAAGATTAAGATAAAAGTCTAAAACCCACTAGTTGTAAAGTGAAAAAGAATAAGAACAAGTGAGATTAGGATTTAGGAACAGAAAATAAATGCTAAACCAACAAAAAAAAATAGAAAGACAGGTAAGATTGACGAAGATATTTTTGAAAGGAAGAAGGCAGACTTTGAACACTGGAGCAGATGAGGACAGAGGCTGCTCCTGGGAGCTCTGCCCAAGCACATTACCCCGAAGGACTGTGCAGCCCCTGGCAGCAGAGGCAGGGAGCCTGGGCAGGACCTGCCCTGGCCAGGTTCCCTTTTCACCTCCACTTCTCCCTCTGACTCGCCAGCAAGCTCCAAGCACCTGCTGTCTGCAAGGTGGGGAGCCTGCTGCGGGTACAAGAGAGGCTGGGTGTTCTCAAAGGACTTCCCAACCAGGGGCTGCTTAGAAGAAATGGGATTGGGGGTGGTTGTGGGGAGAAGTACCTTGAAACCGAGGAAACTGTGTGCACCGAAGTTTACTGCAATGAAAATAAGAGAAGAAAGACAGAGGAGAAAATGTATCACCATCCCATGGCCTATATTCGCCTTCTTTCAGGAAGGAACCAAAAAGCCAGCAAGTCCCATTGCACACCTCTCACATTTAAGAAGAGAGACAGCGGGCGTAGGAAGAGGTACCCTTTGTTTGTGGAAGATGGAAGGCAGTGAGAAGCAGCTTGTGAGAATCGTAAATAGAAATAATATGCACGTCCTCCCATCAATCATAACGGAGGTGTCTAATTGATGCATCTTTATTATAGGCTTTCCAAGTACAAAATAGCATCAGTTAATTCTGTTTTTTTAAGCAAGTTTTTTTTCTATACTAAATCCTTTGTTTTACAAATCAGTTTTGTACTTCTCCACTCCTTGCACCTGGAAATTTGCTCTTCCTGAAGGTAAAACAGATATGAGAAGAGTTTGTTTATAAGTTGAGGCTGGGAGTGAAGGAAAGAAAAAGTTTCTCACATATTTCCAAAGACACTTTTTTTTCCTACTATGTAACACACCTTTCTCCTACCTTGTCATGATTTAGACAATTCACTTTGAACTCACATATGTTTGAATCACTTTTCACTTTTACCTACAAAGCCCCTATGAGAGAGACCTGGGAATTTGATTGTAGAGAACTCCTAAGATTTACTAAGACAAGCAGAAAAGTTCCATTGCCTGTTACCTCAAATAAAATTCACAATTTAAGAGCTGTAATCTTCCTGTTGTTTACCAAATATGCAGAAACCCCTGTGCTGATGTAAGAAGACCCGTAAAAATTTTGCATTGTTTAGTTAGGATCTCTGAAAAATATTGATTTGGACAAAATACTCATTGTGCCATTGAGCAGCACGAGTGCGTCAGATGACAGGCCAGCAGCAGGGACACTTTGCCATGGCTTATGACATCAGCTTGCTGGTTCAGGAAAAACGGGTGATCTAGAAAGATCTGACAGGCTGCATAATCTACTTTTCCTGTCGAGAGAGCAAAAGCTAATGGGATTTTTCTCCTTCAAACTTGTGGGTTATGAATGTCAAATCAGATATTTCAGTTTCATAATTTTTAAAGCAAATAAGATTCTCTTTCTAATTTTATTTATGTATGTATGTATTTTGAGACAGGGTCTTGCTCTGTCACCCAGGCTGGAGTGCAGTGGTGCAATCAGAGTTCACTGCAGCCTTGGACCCCAGGACCCAAGTGATCCTCCCACCTCAGCCTCCTGAGTGGCTGGAACTGCTGGCTTGAGCCACCGTGCCCAGCCTGATTCTCACTCTTAGATTGACACCATTCAACCAGATCGCCTAGAGCAAGTAAGCATCACTTAAATCCTAAGTAGCTTAAACTCCACCCAGTTATGAAAACTAATTCCCCGTGGAATGTAGACCACAGATATTTAAATCATCGTATGTCAAAAAAGGCAACCTGGGGAGATGCCTGGCTCTGCATGGAGGCTGATGGGAGAAACCTCCATCCAGGATGGAGACATCGCCTCGCAGGGTGGGGCTGCACAAACCTGCCTCGCATCCCAAGGTGTTCCCATCTTCTCAGAACAACACACCAGACGTGCCTGCCCCTGACACAGACACACACAAACAGACACACATGGACACACACAAACACAGACACACACAGACACACATGGACACACACACAGAAACAGACACACAAACACACAGACACATGTACAGAAACAGACAGACACACAAACACACAGACACACACACAGAAACAGACACACAAACACACACACACAGAAACAGACACACACACAGACACACACAGAAACAGACACACAAACACACAGAAACAGACACACAAACACACAGACACACACACAGACACACACACAAACACAAACACACGTGGACATACACATACAGAAACAGACACACAGACACACATGGAGACACACACACAGGGACACACACACAGAGAAACAGACAGACAGACACACAGAGACACACACACAGAAACATAGACAGACATGGACACACACACAAACACAGACACAGACACACACAGACACACATGGACACACACACAGAAACTGACAGACACACAAACACACAGACACACACACAGAAACAGACACAGAAACACACATACAGAAACAGACACAGACACACACACAAACATAGACACACATGGACACACACATACAGAAACAGACACACAGACACACATGGAGACACACACACAGGGACACACACACAGAAACAGATGCAGACAGACACACAGAGACACACACACAGAAACATACACAGACAGACAGACATGGACACACACAAACACAGACACAGACACAGACACACATGGACGTACACACAGAAACAGACATAGACACAGACACACAGACAGACACACACACACAGAAACATAGACTCGGACACACAGAAACTGACACTGAAACACACACAGACAGACACACATGGACACACACACACAGAAACAGACACACAGACATCCATGGAGACACACACAGACACACAGGGACACACATACAGAAACAGACACACATGCAGAAATATACACAGACAGACAACATGGACACACACACACAAACACAGATAGACACACACAGACACACACATAGAAATCACAGAAATAGACACAAACACAGACAGACACACACAGACACACACAGAGAAACAGACACAGAAACATACACAGACAGACACGGACAGACATGGACACACACACAGAAACAGACACAGACACACATAAACACACATAGACTCATACACATCCAGAAACACAGACACACATGGAGACACACACAGACATACAGGGACTCACACACAGAAACAGACAGACTGACACACACAGACACACAAAGAGATGTACACACCGACACACATGGACGCAGACACACAGAGATACACAGAAACACATAGACACACACGTACACACACAGAGACACACACAGACACACACACGTAGTGGCTACATAGAATTTGGAGATCCATTCCACTGGACGATTTTGAGACTTGTGGATGGAAACAAACTCTTCTATTTATTAGCCGTGTGGCCTTGTGCAGTTGAAACCCTTTTCCATGTCAAAGTGTCCTCACCTGTATGAGGAAGATAATCACGGCTGCATCACTCAGCTGTGTGAAGGTTCAATGAAATATTTGAGAAGAGCCCAGCTCAGTACCTGATACTTAGTAAGAAATTAATAAATGGGGTTCATTTCTATATATCATTCCTATTCAAATGCCTCCTATAATACATGTCTATTAAATTTCTTTTTAATATGTCATACAACTTATATAATGAGTATAGTATAATAAAATCAATCATAAGTCGCTGTCATTTTGTTACTATTTTGGCTGGAGAGAGGGTGACTGCGTGGCTCAGGTTTGAGGAGGCAGGACCAGGTTCCATAGCGTATAAGCCACTGAGGGCCTCCGACTTCATCCCAAGGGCTGGGAGAAGACACTGGATGCTTCTGCACAGAAGAGTGATAAGTTCACGTTTTCGGGCGGTCACTCTGGTGGTGGGGGGAGGACAGATGGGCAGAGGCCAGTTAGGAAACACACAGGGGCCAGGGGAGGGTGGTGGTGCCCAGAGCAGCTCTGGGGAGGGCTCCGAGAAGTAGCCACAGGGGGCTCCTTAGGAGTAGAATTGAGGCTGATTGGACATGTTTAGTGAAAGAAAGCGTTTTCTGACTTGGACGTCTGGGCAGCTGGCGATTCTCCCCACTCAGGAGCACAGGAGGGCGACAGGCTCAGCACTCATGCCTTTAACCTGCCCTCCCAGAGGAGCCCACACTCAAGTCCTGTCTCGGGTCAGCTTCCAGGGAATCCTAAATGAAGACAAGGGCTGCAGAGTCACTAAAGCGGCAACCAGAGCCTTCAGCCTCAGCGCTGTGGGATCCTAGCACCAGACAGGATGCATCCCTTAGGGGCTGCCGGGGACTGTCCAACACAAAGCACCCAACAGAGAGCCAGAGGCCCTGCAGGGGTCAAGAATAGAGGGGTTGCCCAGTTGGCCAAGGGTCAACGTTGGACTCAAGCCACTAAGATGCTCCAGCTGCACACCAGTGGGCAAGCCTCAGACCTGCCAGGGAGAGGGCAGCATCTTCAGGGAGGATGGGTCACACCCAGGTGGCAGCTCTGATAACCAGGCTTCTCCTCTGCAGCAGGCAGAGGACATCAGTGACCACCCCCAGAGCTCGCTCGCTAATAGGCACAGAGCCTTGCTACTCAAAGTGTGGCCCACGAACTAGCAGCTCAACATCTCCTGGGAGCTTGCTGGAAACACAGAATGTCATGCCCCCCAAGCCCCTTGAATCAGAATCTGCATTCTAACCAGGTGCCTGGGGACTTGCACGCACGCTCAGGCTTGAGCGGCAGTGACCTACGGAGTATTGACTCCAGATTACAGCTAAATATGGACAACTTATTATCAGAGGCACTCTACTAACTCCAGATCATAGCTATACAAACATTTAGATGCATGTGCACATGTTGTGTTATGTGTGCACATGTGTGCATGTGTGTGACATGTTCATTCAAAATGTTTGCATTTATTTGCATGCTGAGCATACCCAGGTCAGTGCACCAGCACTGGGCGACTCAGCCATGGCTCTCACCCCCGCACCAATGCAGCTTTGTGCAACCTTTCTTATACAGATGTGCGTGTGTAACTGACGAGAGCCAGAGCTTCTGTGATTATAGGGCATCTCCCACCCTCAATTCTCGTACCCGATGAACATTAAGCAATAAGGAAACAGCCAGACACCACAGACAGAACCTTATTTTAAACAAGAAACGGACATCCTGGCAGTCCCACTTTGCCTGTCTGCTTGAAAAGCCAAGGCCAGGAGGCAAGCGATGGCCAGTGAGTGTTTCCCAAACCCTTGCCCTGCTCTCCTACCTGGGCTGTGCTCGGCGCTGTCCCCATTCAGAACTTCCCACTACCCCATACTCACCCAGTCTCTCCCAAAAGGCCAGTTCAAATCCCACATCCTCTAAGAAACTTCCCCAGTTGGTCAAATAGCTACATTTGGAAGCCAAAATTCAAGGTACGAGCTAACAAATTTAACTAGGTTGATATGTTTATACACAAGATTCCTCAAACAGAAACATCATTCCCGTTTTAAATTGAGACCCGATGGCCTGGTTAATACAATCCTGCCTGACACTTAATTGTCTTCAGTGATTCCAAACATTTTCACTGCACTTTTTGCAGTGGAAACCCACGGTCCTGGGTCTCTCGCTTTTCAGGACCTCCGCTTTCTTCAGGGTCAGTGGCAACTGAAAATTAAAAGTTTAAAGGAACAGAACAATTGGAAAGATCCTTTTCAAAATGCTTGCCAGAACCTCAAACTAGGCAAGCAGCACCCTCATCTATAGGGAGGCAGGCTCCTCAAAAATGGATCGCCAAGGTGGCCTGCAGGAGCTGCAGCTGGAAACGTGGGGCAGTAAGTGCCACTGGGGAAGAGCCAGGTTTGGGCAATGAGGACAAAGGGGCTGACCAGGAGATGCTCTGTTATCACTGGAGTTAGAACAGGAGCAGCCCTGGAGGTGCCACCTTCATCCCTCCCACGTCCTCCTCATGCTGTCATGGAGGCAGTGCAGGTGCAGCCAGTGATGGCCGGGATGGGGACACCCGAGGTGCAGTGGGGAAGGGAAAGGGAGGGAGTGCTAGAACCTCCTAGCCAGCTTCCTTAAGACGGGGCACAGACCCATTAGTGTATCTTGAGTTCCTAGTGTCCCCTGGTGGACAGGTGTGGGCAGCATACACCAATGATCTTAAAGAGTTTAACTAAAAAAAACTCCAAAACAGGTCAACTTGACATTTCCTGACTCCTTCGGGGTTCGGTCATGAGGTGACCAAGCAGCCCCATTAAGCCGTTGTGATGTGCTGAGCCAATTTCAGCTAGACCAGTTGCTGTGATGTGTCCAAGCCACACCTCCGTGGCTTGGACAATGGTGATTCATGCAAGGTATACAGTGATTCATTCCCCACCCTGTCAAAGTGGACCTTCAGCCATTGCTGGGGTCACTATGCCTCAGGTAGAGGGAGCATGCAGACATTTAGAGGGATGGGGTGTAGTTTAACATCAATGTCTGCAGACATAGATGTCCAGGTAGGCCCACTGGGAGCTGGGTAATAAATGGAGTCCCACCCCATCTGGCCCCACAGACCTGGACAATGGCTGTCTTCTCAGTTCCTAGCTGTACACCTGGAGTGGAAATGTTCTGTGAGATCGGAATGGCCCGTGGGGTAAAAGCCCTCAGCATGAAGAGAGTAGGATAGAAGCCTCAAAGTTGCCCCCTTGCCAGATGGATGAGCAAGCCACAGATGAATTCCAGAAGAGCCTAAAGGGTGCACGGGCCATCCTGCCCCATCTCCAAGTAGTTCACCAGGAAGCCTGGAGCAATGACCAACCCAAAAGTGCATGCCTGGGTGCTGCCCACGCCTGCCCTGGCATCTGTGCTGGAAGGGTCCCATGGTGTCGGGGATGTGGGACCAGCGTTGATCTGAAAAGCACGTGGGTTCCCATCTCTCACAGGAAGTAGGACCAGAAACAGTGACACCGATGGGGGATGTGGGATGCCTTTGTGGTCTCGCTGCAGGGGTGTGTGAACCCCCTGCCTTCCACCCTCAGGGACCCCCATGTTCCAGCTCTCCACAGAGCATTCCCTTGGCCCCCTGTGCTGGTGGGTCAAGGTCATCAGACTTCAAGGGCCAGACGTGAGAGGCGTGCTAGATGCAAGCTCTCCAAGGGCGGGAGGTCAGCCCCAGGAGGGTCAGGGGCCACCACATTAGTGCAGCTACGCTGGGATGGCCTCCAAAACAAAGAAGAAGTCATCATCCTCCACCTCCACCTCCTCCAGTGGAACCACAGGGGTCCTCTTTGGGCCATAGAGGCCTCATGCTGCAGCCTCGGGAATGTGGTTTCAACATATACCCAGTGACAGGAGAAGCTCCCAGCTGTGGTTGGGACCCAGAGAAGGACAAGGGCACGCAGGGGGCCTGGGGGCAGCATAAGTGGCCCTCTCCTTTCCCTCTGGCCTGGAAGACACTGCAGACCTAAAGGAATACCTGGTGGGAAAATGTCATGTTGAGTTTTCAACCAGCTAGAGGGAGGCTCCAGCTAGGCCTTGAGGGTCCCACAGCAAGGCCATGCTGGCCGCTACTTTAAAGAACCACGCGCCACTTGCAAAAGGCCTGGGACACACTGCAGGGCCTCGGCGGAGACTGAGCACTTGTCAGCGGACAACAAGTGACAGCGTCATCAGAACTGCATGAGCTGGGGACAGGCAGGGGCACAGGGTCCAGACACCCCAGCAGGACGTTCATGCGTGGACATGGGACGGGAGCGTGTGAGCGGCTAGGCAGGTGGTCCTAACCCCAAGACAGCCCCACAGTGGCACTAATGCCTCTCCCTCAGCCCACCCTAGGGGGAGGGTCCCTCAGGACCAGCTGATGGTGTAGGACCAAGGGTGACCCCACTGTAGGGTGCCCCTGCCCCAGGGTTCCTCGTGGGGCTGGCGAGAACCTCAGTCTTCCCAGCCTGCCGTTCAACAGCCCCTATGCCCAGTTCTGCCCTCCTCTCTCCCATGCAGAGGAGAATCCCCAACAAACTTCCTACATCTAAATCTGTGTGTCAGAATCTGTATTCCCGGAACCCAGCTCTGGCAAGCCATTTAAAGAAAAGGTCCCAAAATATCATCCTTAGGAGAAAAAAAAAGAGTCCATACATCCAGAGTTAGTCAGTTTGCCTGGTACACAAAGGCACTTTCGGCTGGTCCAGGCTTCTTTCTGAAACAGCTATTTGTAAAGCCATATAAGCTGAGGGCTGTCCAGCTGGATCAGTGCTCAGTTCAGGAGGAGGGTGTGACGGAAGGAGAATGGGTGTGGTAGTGAATCCCACATGCACCACTCACAGCCTGTCCAGCCCTGGGCATTTACTAAAGCTCTGCATCTAGAAAATCCTCTGCAAAGTGCAGCAGGTGGTAAAGGGGAAAAGAGATGGCACACGCGGAAGCCCAGGCGGAAGAAGACGTTCGTACAAACCAGCCCCTCCCTTTCAAGGTAGTCACGTGATCACGTCCTAAAAGTGAGAAGGAGGCCAGAGGAGAGATGCATATTTGATGTATTTCAGTTGTCATTTAGCTGTGCGCACCAGCTGTGAGACATCGAAGCCAGCTCAGCCTCCATCTTAGTAGTTACCACCAAAAAGGATCAAAGTCAACAGAAATTCCGCTTCATAGATTATCTTTAGAAGCCCCAAGTCATTACAAAGAGAATCCACAGGGCCCTCTTCTTCATCATATGCATCAGAACAAGGCATTTTCCAGAAGATGCTCCAAGATAGAAGGGGGATGATTTCACATGAAAACACCAGCAACCGTGTGTCATGCGTGATGGTTCCCTGGCCGTGACCATCATCCCCAGCTGCCCACGGGGAGCTGCCTTCTGCAGCCGGGAACCCACCTGTTGGACGGGTCTGGGCAGACCATCTGCCCACGGGGAGCTGCCTTCTGCAGCCGGGTACCCACCTGTGGACAGGTCTGGGCAGACCAGCTGCCCACGGGGAGCTGCTTTCTGCAGCCGGGAACCCACCTGTTGGACAGGTCTGGGCAGACCAGCTGCCCATGAGGAGCTGCCTTCTGCAGCCAGGAACCCACCTGTTGGACAGGTCTGGGCAGACCAGCTGCCCATGGGGAGCTGCCTTCTGCAGCCGGGAACCCACCTGTTGGACAGGTCTGGGCAGACCAGCTGCCCATGAGGAGCTGCCTTCTGCAGCCGGGAACCCACCTGTTAGACAGGTCTGGGCAGACCAGCAGCCCATGGGGAGCTGCCTTCTGCAGCCGGGAACCCACCTGTTAGGTAGGTCTGGGCAGACCAGCTGCCCACAGGGAGCTGCCTTCTGCAGCCAGGAACCCACCTGTTGGACAGGTCTGGGCAGACCAGCTGCCCATGGGGAGCTGCCTTCTGCAGCCGGGAACCCACCTGTTGTACGGGTCTGGGCAGAAAGAATCCTGACGTGGCTTTTCCTTCATCCCCAACATGTGACAACCTCAACCAACCACCAACAAAGGCAATTTCAAGGCCCCGGCAAAGGCTTGGAAATCAATTATGCTGTCATCTCTGATCAGGTGGCAGGTACAGAACAGGGAAGGAAGGTGGAAAACAGGCAACTGGCCTCGCCCAGGCCGGGAAAAGTGAACAGGAATTAGATTTCAGTCAACAGCTGGATTACAGTGCCACATCTCTGACAAGATCACACAAAGAAGATTGATCCACTCGGCGCACCTTAATTGTGGGAAAGGTTTCCCTGCCGAGATCCGTGGAAGGTGGATGACAGGAAGGGGTCAGAAGGAGGCACAGGAACTGGAAGAAGCCCACCAGGAGAGCCTGCCTCCTAAACACACCCCCGGGAAAGGCATAGGTAGAGTGAGTTAAAATGACCGAGGCTCCAAATTCCTCAGGACAATTTTCTGATTTTGAAAACATTTAATGATTTAAGCTTCTTATCATAATTTTAAGTTATGAAAAATGTATAGAAAGCCTAAAAAGAAAATAACATGGAGGCTATTTTTAGACATTTGAAAATAGAAAGTGATGTCTTTATTCATAAGATGTGGTTGATCAAGACGACCAAAGTCACGAGGATGAAGCCACAACTTCTGATGGTATTGAATTGACTCGCAGCCTCAGGGCAAAATGCAGCCCCCTCTTGGGTTCCAAAACACTCCCTTTCCTGCTATCACGTGTCGGGGCCAGGACAGGGAAGGCTGCTGTGGTGGGCTAGACTGTATTCCCTTGAAATTCATGTGTTGAAGTCCTAAGCCACAATACCTAAGAATGCGACTGTATTTGGAGATGGTGTCATTACTGAGGCGATGAAGGTAAAATGATGTCATTGGGGTGGACCTTGATCCAGTTCTGAAATGCAGGCATCCTAACGGGAGGAGATTAGGACACAGACACACAGTGGGAGACCATATGTGGATACAGAGAAGACAGCTGTCTGTAAGCACTGGGGGTCCTGCATTTGGGGCCCTGCATTGGGGGATATGCATTGGGGTTCTGCATTGGGGGTTCTGCACTGGGGTCCCACATTTGGGGCTCTGCAGTAGGGGTCCTGCATTGGGGTTCTGCATTGGGGTCCTGCATTTGGGGTCCTGCATTTGGGGTTTTGCATTGGGGTCCCACATTTGGGATTCTGCACTGTGGGTTCTGCATTTGGGTCTTACATTGGGCGTTCTACAATGGGGGTCCCACATTTGGGGCTCTGCACTGGGAATCCTGCATTGGGGATCCTGCATTGGGGATTCTGCATTGGGGGTCCTGCATTGGGGATTCTGCATTGGGGGTCCTGCACTGGGGATCCTGCACTGGGGGTCCTGCATTGGGGGTTCTGCACTGGGAGCACCATCAAAACCACAGCCTCCCTGGTCACCTCTGCACCCTCCCAAGAAGCAGCAGCAGCACAGTACTAAGAATGGGCGCCCTGGACCAAGACAAACGTGGGTTTTGCATTCAGCTCTGAGGCATATCAGGGTTCATCTTTGAGCAAGTCACCAACGTTCCCAAGTCAGGGCCTTGAAGGCATAACGTTTTTAAACATGCATGTGAAGCATTTAGCATAGTGCCTGGCAACTCAGCAACTGCAGCGTTTTAAGAAAAAGTGGACAGCATCCTGAAATAGAAAAAGGACATTTACATGAAAAAGAAGGATAGTAGAAAAGTGTGAATTTTAGTCAATAACAAAGTATCAACAATGGTCCCTTAGTTAAGTCAAATGTATCATCCTAATGTAAGAGCTTAACAGCCTGGAAATGGTGTGGATTACACAGGAACTGACTGTAGCATCTTGGCAACTTCTCTGCAAATCTCCATGGACTTTTGAAGTGTAATGCGTCCTCTCCGGGTTGGCCCTGAGCTCCACGCCATCTCTTTTTCTCTTACCCCTGTGTTCTGGCCTAGCAGGGACTTGGTACATCTCAGCTCTGCATCTCCATCACCTAAAAGAGTTCTGGGCACATGGAAGGCCCTGTTGGTTGAAGAGATACGTGTTTACAACTAATTTCTCAACCAGAAACAAAGCCAGTCCTGTAGTTTATACACATCAGCTTCCCCATCTCACTGCCAGCCAGGAGGGAGACCTTGGAGCTGGGAGGTCAGCTGGCCAGGCTCTGGAGGGAGGGAGAGGAAGGGAGGCAGAGAGGCCTTCTGCAGTGCTAGGACGTGGCGGATTTGGCTCTGTGGAGGGAGGGAGAGGGAGGGAGGGAGAGGGAGGGAGGGAGAGGGAGGGAGGGAGAGGAAGGGAGGCAGAGAGGCCTTCTGCAGGGCTGGGCTGTGGCAGATTTGGCTGTGTGGAGGGAGGGAGAGGAAGGGAGGCAGAGAGGCCTTCTGCAGGGCTGGGAGGTTGCGGATTTGGCTCCGGACACCTGCCTTCCAGCCAGGCCCCTCAGTAACTACATGGCCTGGGACAAATCCGTGCATCTCAGCTAGGCTTGATCTCTTCATCATCGGAGACCATGAGTTCCCCGAGACTCACTTCAGGGTACTTTCATGGGGCTTTTAGTCTAGTACAGTTTCACGGGGCTTAGTCTACAGCGGTTTTCCTTGTTTGAATCTGAGATGCCTGGGGGGCTTGATAAAAATGAGGTGCCCAGGTTCTTGCCAGACCTCAGGAATCAGAATCTCCAGGCAGGTACCTGGGCACCACTATTTGGAGCAAGTTCCACAGCTGATTCGGATGCAAACGCCCCCAGCTGAGATGGAGCTGTGGAGAGAGCCTTGGCATACCCACTCTACAACACGGGCCTGTAGACACCCCTGGACAGAAACAGCCTTCCTTGACTAGCGGGTCCCAAACATTAGTGTGCAGCAGCATCACTGGGGAGTTTATGGAAGTGCATGTTCCTCGGCACCACCTCCAAGGCTCTGACTTAGCCAGTCTGAGGCAGGGGTCAGGAGTCTGCATTATGAGATGTTTCCAGGGGACCCTGACGTAGGTGGCCCATGGGCAACACTGTTAGAAAATGAGCTTGGTGGAGATTCCGGGAAAGCAGGGACATAAGCCAGGCCTGGCATGCCGCAACTCTGATGCACGCACACGCACAGGAAGGAATGGGTGAAGCGCAAATGGATGAAATCCTTGAGGAAGTAAACCTAGTTTACTCTCCCCAAAACACAAAGCTGCGGCCATTCTCCCTGCCCAGTAAAAAGCACATGAACGGTGACATTTGTGTATGAAGGTTTGCCTCTGTAGTCATTATTTATGCAGCTGCAAATATTCACATGATTGTTCACACTTCTTTCCGCTAATCGTCTTGTAATGACACTTCGCTGCACAGATGGGAAGACTGAGGCCCCATGGGTGCGTCTGGGGCTTTGACAAGGACCACGGTCAGCAGCGGAGAGAGAACACAGCTCCAACAGCCCCTAAGCACCCAGGACTCTGACCTCCCAACACCTTGTGGCCCCCTGAAAATCTCTGTCTTTGCTTGCAATGCCGCCTGCCCTCCGATGTCCAGGCTGGAGGCACAGCCCTGCAGGCGTGGCTGGCCACCCTGTTTTGTTCTGTTTTCTGCAACACATTGCCCGGCAGGAGGTGTGAGATGAGGGGACCCCGTTTCCTCCCAACAGAAGCAGCAGCTTCTGTTTTGTGTTCTGGGCCTGTAGCCACAAAGGAGGGAGAGGGCCTGGGACTGGGCGGGCATTGCCCTGTGTTCTCCCAGGACCACTGGCAGCTGTGCGGGCACCAGCAGTGGGGCATGATGGCAGGAGGCCCTCTTCTCCTTTGGGAGCCCCTGTGGTAGAGAAGAGTCTGTGACGTCCAGAGGCAGGTTTGCTGCCTAGATAACGGGGCTCTCCTCTCCTCCTGGCTTCCTGCCTTCGTTATTGAGAGAGAAAGAGAAAACCAAAACTCCCTGGGACTCTGCCCTAACCTCTGTTCTTCTAGAATGTTCTTCCATCCACTGGGGCTGATTTCTGCCTTCTGCTGTGTGTTAGTCCATTTTGTGTTGCTGTAAAGGAATACCCAAGGCTGGGTACTTGATAATTAAAAGAGGTTTATTTGGCTTACGGTTCTGCAGGCCGTATAAGAAGCATGGCACCGGCACCTGCTTCTGGGGAGGCCTCAGGAAGGTTTCACTCGTGGCAGACGAGGAAAAGGAGCCAGTGCCTCCCATGAGAGCAAGAGAGAGCTATGGGGAGGTGCCAGGCTCTTTCAAACCCCCAGCACTTATGTGAACTAACAGAGCGAGAACTCACTCATTACCACAGGACACCAAGTCCACAGAGGGACTTGCTCCATGACCGCAACACCTCCCACTGGACCCGTCCAGCACTGGGGCGACGTCACAACATGGGATTCGAAGGCGGCAAACATCTCAACCACCTTACTCTGTTCTACTTTCTCCTCTCCATGGTGTGAGGGGTGGGGATGGGAGACAGCGGAGACAGTGGAGGGAGGGCGGCCACCAGTCTGTGACTGAGGTGTTCTGAGGAGACAGCAGAGAGAGTGGAGGGAGGGCGGCCACCAGTCTGTGACTGAGGTGTTCTGAGGAGACAGTGGAGAGAGGAGAGGGAGGGCGGCCACCAGTCTGTGACTGAGGTGTTCTGAGGAGACAGCGGAGAGAGGAGAGGAAGGGCGGCCACCAGTCTGTGACTGAGGTGTTCTGAGGAGACAGCGGAGAGAGGAGAGGAAGGGCGGCCACCAGTCTGTGACTGAGGTGTTCTGGGGAGACAGCGGAGAGAGGAGAGGGAGGGCGGCCACCAGTCTGTGACTGAGGTGTTCTGGGGAGACAGCTGCCTATCAACATTCCTTAACATTCTCCTGTTATTTCCTGTGTTATTTTGGTTCTTGAAGGCAGCCCCTATAAAGGTGTGGTCTAGGATTTTGTGGAGTTCTTTGAGCAATTCCAGCTGAGCCTTGGGCAGCACAGGTTTGAAGGGTTTGCAGGGCCCACTTGTACTGGATTTTCTCCCCTCTTTGCCGCCCCAAGACAGTGCAGGGACCCCGCTGTGCCTCGTCCTCCTCAGCCCACTCCATGTGGAGACGGCAGGATGGAGGCCTGCAGGATGACCCACTTCCACTTAATGAATAGTATATGTATTTTCCCTTCCTTAAGATTTTTTAAATAATACTTTTCCCCTCTGGCTTACTTTGTTGTAAGAATATGATATGTAATACATACAACATAAAAAATATATGGTGACCAACTGTCTACGTTACTGGTAAGCCTTCCAGTCAACAGTAGGCTATTAGTCAAGTTTTGGGGGAGTCAAAAGTTATGTGTGGATTTTTGACCCTTGTTCAAGGGTCAGCGGTGCGCAGTGACATTCTCTTGATGTTTAGAAACTGCTCAAGCTGCTTCCACAGGTATTAGTGCCCCTGGAAGTGGAGTTTCTGTGGGACCATGGCAGACACTCTGGTGTCCAGGACTGGTTTGGTGCAGGGGGGACCCCCAGGCAGGCTGGCAGTTAGGCATTGCCAGGGGTCCCAGTGACAGTGGCTGGGAGAGGAGCTGAGGACTCTAGGGCTTCTGGGAAAGCCGCATCCTCCGGGGAACAGCAGAGGACATGGTGGTCCAGCTGGTCTCCTCCCCAGGCCTCCCCCAGACCCCAGGCTGATTCCTGATGGAGGAGCCGCCCTTCCACGGGGACCACCTAGGGAATTTGGAGAGAGGCAGGGGGCAGATAGTATCTCTGGCCGAGGCTCCAGCCTGCGGCTCCTCCCCCAGCCCCTCTCCTGTGAAACTGTGGCAGGTTTCTGACATAGGCAGGGAACTAGAACTAGAGAGGTTGTGAGAGGGCCTCTGTGAGCACCTGTGCTCTGCAAGGACAGACCCAAATGTCTCCACAGCTTGGCATGCTCCAGGAGAACATGGTGTTTGCAGCTGGCAGGTAAACCTGGCCAGTGGTCATGCTGGTTAGGGCAGCGACTGGCCCTGCACAGCCAGACAGGGGTTATGTGAAGTGTGGAAGGAACCTTACCCAATTATTTAGATGTGTAAGTGTTGGAATGTTATTTCCTCTTTGATGAAAAATGTGAAATTTTTACCCTGTCACAGAACAAAGGGAACTGTGACTTCTGTTTCACCATTTGCATAGCTGATTTTGCGTACTTTTGACAGTTCTATCATGCTTCCGACAGTGACGATGTCCCCCCTAAGGGAAGGTGAGGAGGGAATTCCCTCGCTAATCCACACAAGCTCATTCTTTCATGCAACCTAAAGGATGAAGTTGGAAGAACGTTTGGCCTTTGGTTTGGAAAATAGCTCCATAAATCTCTAATAAGACAATTTTTTAAGATAAAACAAAAACGTCGTCATAAGTCATCTGCTTCACAACGTAAAACATTCAGGGTTGGGTTCCCTTAGAGAACATTCTAGCATCGGCCCAGGGGTCCTGGGGAATGCTGCTGAAAGGCGACTGTGCTGAGTCACATGGCAGCACCTGACATCCCTCTTGGGGCAGGTGTTTGTGGCCAGGCATTGCATTATCCTGGGGACATGATGACACGCAGGGCATGGTCCCTGCGACTGTGCTGAGCCACACGGCAGCACCTGACGTCCCTCTCGGGGCAGGTGTTTGTGGCCAGGCATTGAATTATCCTGGGGACATGATGACATGCAGGACATGGTCCCTGCTCTCACCAAGCTTGCCGTCCATGAGAGAGCCAGACCACATATGGCGTCCCAGCACAGTCACACTCAGTAAAGTTCCAGAGAATGAGAGACAGGGAAAGGTGGAGCTGAATCCGGAGGTCTCGTCTTTGGTCCCCACACCCTGGGGGGGGTCAGCCAGAGCTCCCCTCAAGGCTGCCCCTCCAGCATTCTGCCCTTTGTTTACCTACAGCCTTTCTGTTCATCGCTCACCAGCTCTGGGCCCACCCTACTAGCGAACTAGCCAACTGAGGGCTGAGACTGGGAGGCACGCCCTGACCCCAGGCATTGCCCTCTGGGTCCAAGACCTTCCACATCCCCGTGGCTCCTGTAAGGGTTTATCCAGGCCGGGCACAGCCAGCCAGTGTCTAAATCAAAAAGGGTGAACAACAGGGCAGGAGGCGGAAGAACAGAAGAGTCATACATGCTTCTCCCAGGCCACTTGCATTTTATACAATTCTGAGCAGCGTGCAAAAATCTACAGCCAAAACTAAAGGACAGGCTTTCTTGAAAGAGGAAAGGATGAAGAGTGTTCCAACATCAGGCTGCAGGCTTATGCCACCTCTGTCTCCAGCGGGCAGCCTGGCAGCTCAGGGCAGCATCTCCAGCAATCAGGCTCTAAAATGAGTCATTTCAAGTTTCATCTCATTTAGAAACAAGAAGACAATAAAGAGATGTGACCACTATTACAGAAGTCTGTCCCTTCAGAAGAAAGTTCAACATGCTACCGCACACATTTCTGCCTCTCAGTGCAGACTGTCTTCTGCAAGCTGTGGTTTTAAGCATCATGAGATTCACACAGGTTTGTCATGGTCTAAGATCAAACCAACTATCCAAATTATCTAAACAGCTTTCCTTGCCATAATTTTGATGTGAGCCGAAAGCCAGCAGCTTGCTGCCTTATGCTGTTTGAGAAATGTCTGCATATGGCTGTCCAAACAGAATCAGCTCATGCCCAGGCGGTCGCATGTGCAGGCAGATGCCGCCCCCTCAGCGGCTTGTGTTTCCATTTCCCAGAGAGTTGCTGTAGTAGGTCAACGTGCCCATTCATAGATGCTCTAGATGGTGACAGGCCGCTGGAGACAGGAGAGGATTTCATTTGTCCAGCTCATAACTTGCAGCCCAAATGTAATCAAATGCACAAGGACAGTGCCCCTTGAACAGGAGCACAGAGGATCATTCTGCTAAAATTATCACACCATTAGATTGTAAAATGAGGTCCTTCAAAGCACTGTCATGGGCATTTTATTGCCTCAAGAGTAAAAATACGGTACTTTCTGGAGAAAAATTACAGCTGCCATTCCCAGGTTTTCTGTGGTAATTACCTGGGTGCTGAGGTGACAGAGGGCTCCCTAATGACTCTATTGGTTCAGAAGGCGACATTTCCCCCATCTCTCCTGACAGTATCATCAGGATGTTGTCAGTGCAAACAATACCATTATCTAGCTTCTTTTTAAGTCACCTGATTAACTGGAGAAAATAGAAACAGAGAGAAAAGAGTAGGTCCTTGCACAGAGGCGGTGATGTCACCGAAAGGCCACGGGAATGTCTTGCCTTTACCAGCAGCCTCGGGTCTCCCCCAGGCCACTTGGACCCTCCTTAGCCTGCAGGTGGCTGGCTCCCTGCTCAGCTCAGTCTCTGCCTGGCCACTGCCCAGGGACCCTTCCAGGCCTGGGACAGAAGCCACTTC